>NC_138985.1:17652223-18940973 GCF_964341445.2 Mesoplodon mirus | reverse complement strand
AAGATTTTAAAGTATCTGTCATGAGTTCTAATTTTTAGATAGTGAATTGGCAATATTTCTTCATAGATTTGGAAGTCCTTTGAGAAAAAAACATAACCAAAGTATTAATTGGCCAGTGTCCCTTATTTCCTAACTCTTATCAGAGTGCCCATTTGTAAAATGCATATTTGAACATGCACTCCTTTGCTGATAAAAGTTCAGGAGATCATCATGCTTCCATGGTAAAATCCAAATTCCTTAACATTCAATTCCATGATCTTGGCCTCCCAATCTTACCAACTTCACTTTTCCACCCCCTCCTCTTAAACTTCCTTCTAGTCATGCTGAAATTGTTGTGGTTCTTGTGAAAGGCCATTCTCTTTTACCTCTCAATGCCATTTCACTTTCACTCCAGAAAGAAGCACATCTCCCCTCCCTTACCCCCACCTATCTTCCTCCTGCTAGTCTTTCAAAACTCAGCAGCCTCTCCTACGGCTTCCCTGGTGGCGCAGTGGTTGAGAGTCCATCTGCTGATGCAGGGGACACGGGTTCGTGCCCCGATCCGGGAGGATCCCACATGCCGTGGAGCGGCTGGGCCCGTGAGCCATGGTTGCTGAGCCTGCGCGTCCGGGTCCTGTGCTCCGCAACAGGAGAGGCCACAGCAGTGAGAGGCCCGCGTACCGCAAAAAAAAACACAAAAACTCAGCAGCCTCTCCTAACAACCCTCTTCTCCTGGGCAGCCTCGAATTAGTATCCCTCTCTTTTCCCCCTTTTCACCCCAGGACCTCTGAACACTCTCCTGTAGCACTTATTACACTATATTGTAGTTGTCTCCACCAGATGGTAAGCTCTTTGAGGGCAAGGATGGTGCTTTTTGTCTCTATACCTCACACCCACAGCAGCCCATGGCATGTAATGGGTGCTCACATCACATTTATATTGTGTGTTTCAAGGGATACCTGACTAAACTTGCATAATAAATAACTGCCCTGTATGTAAGGGGTTCTACTTTTCACTTTGACTTTTAAATATAATGAATAGTGAGTTGGCCCTCTTATTTTAGGGTGTTAGTTGGCATCTTCTTCTTACTCCTCTAAGAAGGTTCTATCTAGCCATTTAATTTGTTTAGTATGACTAAGTTTTGTAACTGTATTTGTGGTTGTTTATTAATGGATTTTGCTCTTGTTGCTAATCAGTCATCTTTCCCTTTTTCTCTCTTGGTCCAGCTCCAACAGAGGCCAGTATGCACCCGCATCTAGGTAAGTGTTTGAGACCCCGATGTCACTGACCTTAGTACTAGATCTACTTGTTTCAGTCCTCTGCCATGTGAGCAGGTGATACAGAGGTGAGGAAACTCTCTGCCCTCTCTGATTCGCTGATCATTCACTGAAATCAGGCTCAGGTCCAGATTATGCTTGAACCTGGGACCTCACCTTATGAGGTGATCCAGCTGCCCAGCTGGGGCTAATGGAGGGACTTTTGAACCTGTTAGTACATTTATCCTTGGGATCCTGTTGAGTGTGATCTTTTGACACAGTGTTCTAATGCTGAAATTTCCCCACAGCCCCTACCCATCATAAACAGTAGAGCATGGAGGCAATGGGCAAGGAGCTATGAGTATGGAGGAGTTGAGATCCTTTCAGGTCTGAGATATCTGCTCAAAGTAGTATTGGGTTGTAAAAAGAGAAATAATTTGGCCATTTCTTCAAAAATTAAAATGAGGTTGTTTAGATAAATGCTTTTTTTAATGGCACCATGTAAAGTTGCCACCTCTCATTTTTCTCATGATCTTTTCATTCACATGTACTTAGTGGGCCACAGTTCTTGAGGCAGGGTTGTATAGTGGTTAATAGCACAGATTTGAAGCCAAACCAACTGGATTTATCTCACTTTCACCACTTGCTAGCAACGTGATATTGGGCAGGTTATTTAACCTCTCTGTGCCTCAGTTTCCCCATCTATAAAATGGAAGTCATAACAGTACCTACCTCCTATGGTTGTTATGAGGATTAAATGAATTCATATTTGTAAAGTATATAGTCAATGATATAATAATGTTTGTAAAGAAATAAATACATGAACAAATAACCATAGAGGCTTACCCATGCCTTTTTAAAAATACCTCTAGAAAGCAAATAATCTTTAAGAGTTAAATTTCTCATAGGTGACAGTGAAGACTTATTTTAAAAGCAGTTTCCTACACACACTATTTAATAAAAATGAAAAGAAGTCATCCTAGCTGGCTCCAGCTTTTTCAGATGTCTCTCACTGTGGGACTTACAGATGGGTCAGTATTTGTCTCTTGGGCTTTCTCTTTCAACCTATAAACCCAATTAATTTATTTTTCTCTTTGGAAAATCTGCCTTGAGAAGCCCTACTTTTATGTAATGCTACAGCTTGGGGCTCCTCTTCTTTGGCAGATGAACGCAAGCACTTAGAAGCATGCCTTCTAGCAGCCGAGGCAGGCTGGTGACCCGCAGTGGCCCAGCTGAGCCTCGACCAGGTTCGGTATTTGAGAGAGCGGTACCCTGTAGGCATTTCAGGCACCGCATCTAATTGCTCAGAAGAGTCATTAAATCACTCCCACGCACAGAAGACATCACAGTGTTCTCTCCAGTGTAAATCCATATCCTCCCTGTTGTCAGGCCTAAGGCTTCGAGTCTGAACAGCCATTTCTCTCAATACATGCTGATTCACTGGTTTCCCAGTCTTCGTTATGTGCTTACCTGCTGGCATACCCGGTATACAGAGGGCGAGGACGGCTGCAGGTAGCAAAGAGAATTTGGAAGTGTGCTTCCTGATATTTGGAGGTGATTTTAATTACCCAGTGATTTCAGTGAATTATATTCAAGTGAGCCCCCCCAAAAAGGGTAAAATGTCACTTTTGAAAAAAATAAAAAATTTTGGTTATGTTTTATTAATCAGATCATATGATTTTAATTTTCCCAAAAAACATGTGTAAACTAGTCCAAACAAATTTATACAGACCCAGAGAATTTATGTTAGCTGAAACAAATTTCCCAAGCAAACCATGGGAATCAGATGAGGAGGTTTTTGAGCACTAAATTCATTTTTTACAACTCGAGTAGAAATAATTATCATTCCTCATACAACCTTAAAAATGAGCCTACTTACATTGTAGTTGGTCATGAAATTGTTTTTACTTGTCCACCCTCTGTTCAGTGGAAATATCACATACTCTACAGTTTATGAAAACATTCTTTGCTTTTGGCATGACTCGAATTCTTCTGTAGCTTAAAGATAAGTATTTAATACAATCTCAAGTGTAATGATAATATATTTAAGACTATGGATGGTTCCCTGGCATTCTTCCTGACTTCTAACATGACTTTATTTGGGAGTTTTACTTATTCATGTAGATAATTTCTCCTGTGCAGCTCTAAGGGGGAAAAATGTTAACAATTTGAAACACATTAAATAAAAAATGAGTGAATATAGGGAATGAGAGAAAGCAAGCCAGGGCAAGAGGGATAGTAGGAAAGAGAAGAAGAAATGGGTTAGTAAATACCAGCAATGTTAGCTGACGATAAATAGTCACAATGTTCTGTTCCCTTCAATGCTCTAAAATGAGTTAGACACTGACCTTGTTCTGGGTGTGTCGAGCTATGAGGGGCAAGTCTTGAGTGACATCTCCTTGTAGGTTAGTGCCGACCTTGGTCTTCCCACCTCTGCAGCCTGGTGACACCTTGGTAGGGTTCTTTTTGGGGGCTCTGGTTTCCAGACTTCTAAACAACAGAGTTACTCTTTCACTTAGTAGTTTAGGGACAAAGCAAATATAATCATCTGCTCATTTAAAATCCAGTTTTAATTTAAAATACGGTTATTCCTCATAAATGCAGCATGTTGACTCTTTTGTGTAGCTAAATCTATTGTTTAGTATAATCCTTTTCTAAATTTTTGTTCTTCTTTTAGCTGAAATTCATAGCGACAGTATTATCCTACGAGATGACTTTGACTCCTACCACCAAAAGGAATTGAATCCAAACATATGGTAAGTTATACGAACATGCCTCACTTTGGTCTGTATAATGCAAAAAAATTTTTTTAAATGATTCTGATCCTTTGGGGTAGTTACATAAAACGAAATTGCTCTTTAGCTCTAAGGTATCAGTGAGAATTGTTCAACTAGGGAACTGGGCTTACTGTCACCTGCAGAATGTCTATTTCTTTTTTTATATTTTTTTTTCCAATTCAGCATGGTGATTTTATTTTATTTTATTTTTTTAACATCTTTATTGGAGTGTAATTGCTTTACAATGGTGTGTTAGTTTCTGCTTTATAACAAAGTGTATCAGCTATACATATACATATATATCCCCATATCTCCTCCCTCTTGCGTCTCCCTCCCACCCTCCCTATCCCACCCCTCTAGGTGGTCACAAAGCACCTAGCTGAAGAATGTCTATTTCTTGACTTCTTTAAGAACTGAATCTAGGTGCCCCTCAAAGCCATGGGTGTGATCAGTATTGTTTTTCAGTTGTACAAGTTCTTTACATAGAAAACATTATGCTTTACTATGTCTAATAATTGCATTTTGCCAAACGAAAGAAGGGAAATGGTTTATCTGAAAATGACAGATGATTTGAGTCATACTTCCAAATAGCTTCTATGTTATTGGGTTACCTCATTTATACTCCAGTCTTTCCTTCCAAGACTGTTTAGAGGCAACTCCATGGGATTTTGGAGGGTAAAGAAATAATGAACCAAAATGCATTCATTAGAAACTTGTTGAACACATAAATGGATGCACAAATTTGTTGGCAGTTTGTTGTATTTTTGCTGATTTTGAAGAAATGCGTCTATCCACCCAGACCTATAGTCTGCGTAATTTGAGAGAATATATGAATGTGGATTTTCTGTGGTGCTAAATGTTTTTGTGTACATGATTAAGAGTTCAAGATAAATTAGAAACTCTAATGTAATCAAGTTGCAACCAAAATCCAAGCAATACTCAAGACTAGAAAGAGAATAAAACCATTTCATCCTCAAATGTCAGAGTATGATATTCATTTGCTTTTCCTTATTTTCATTGTTTAACAAATATCAAGCAGTAATTATTTTATTTATATAGTACATTAAAAAGGGATGTGGTTCCTTCTCTCAAATAGCTTATAATTCTGTAGAGGAGACACTAAAAACATATTTTTAAAAAGTTTATAATCCAGGATAGAAATCCTTAAGTGTAATAGAGGATTACAAATAGCATACTGCAGTTCTGAAAAAGGAGGGATGACTCTGGTGAGAGTTTCTTGGAGAAAGTGGTCCTTGACCTGACAGTTGAAGATGACATAAAGATTTAGAGAGTGTTGGTGCTTAAATATAGACAGAGAAACTTTTTATGTCTTTTCTAGAAAGAAATATAGATCTAGAGAATGTAAATACACAAAAAAATCAGACTAGACAGAGATATAAAGTCTTAAAATTGATATGCCATTTAAAGAAATAATTTATCAACAAAATTTCACTTCCCTCTGAACATATCCTAAATATAAATTTCCTAAAATAAATTGAAAATCTTTTTTAAGAAAAAGCCAAAAAAAAAGAACTTTCTAAGCACTAGTTTTACCCAAGAAAAATTCTCTAGTTCTCCTCACATTTGGCTTTTTTATATCCCACTAGTGTAAATGTTATCAGATGATTTGTTTCTTTCAAGGCAAGTTCATTTCTGTCAAGCTAATTCATTTTCTTCAGTGAGTTTTCTTGACAAATACAAAATGTGACTTTTATGTGGTCCAAATTCTGCTGTTTTTAAAATCAATAAAACATGATTGATTTTGCTTCACCCATTTTCATGACTGATCTGATAGATGCTTTCTTGACCGAAGTTATGGATTTTATGTCCCTTTTACTTAAGCTATGGTTTTTCCTAATGTTTTAAAAAAACCTTTTATTTACTTTAAAAAGCCACATACCTCTGTCTTCTATCAAATGTGCTTCAGAGTAATTTTACTTTATCCCTTATTGCCCACAATCTCCTTCATCTAGCCTCTTTAAGATTAAAAAAACAAAACAAAAAACAAACAAACAAAAACCATGAAGCTCTCATCATTTGAGAGATGGCTTTGTTGAACAAAGGTGGCAGGGGTTTTGAGATCAGGCTGGTCTGGTTTGACTCTTGAGCTAACCACTTGCCAGCTGGGTATCTGAGAAAAGCAAAAAGCTTGCTTTACCACTCTGAACTCCGTTTCCTTGTCAGTAAAAGTGAGCCAAATACTGTCGTAACAGCATTGTTTGTTTGTTTGCTTTTACATCTTTATCGGAGTATAATTGCTTTACAATGGTGTGTTAGTTTCTGCTTTATAACAAAGTGAATCAGTTATACATATACATATGTTCCCATATCTCTTCCCTCTTGCGTCTCCCTCCCTCCCACCCTCTCTATCCCACCCCTCTAGGTGGTCACAGAGCACGGAGCTGATCTCCCTGTGCTATGCAGCTGCTTCCCACTAGCTATCTATTTTACATTTGGTAGTGTATACATGTCCATGCCACTCTCTCACTTTGTCACAGCTTACCCTTCCCCCTCCCCATATCCTCAATTCTATTCTCTAGTAGGTCTGTGTCTTTATTCCTGTCTTACCCCTAGATTCTTCATGACATTTTTTTTTCTTAAATTCCATATATATGTGTTAGCATACGGTATTTGTTTTTCTCTTTCTGACTTACTTCACTCTGTATGACAGACTCTAGGTCTATCCACCTCATTACAAATAGCTCAATTTCGTTTCTTTTTATGGCTGAGTAATATTCCATTGTATATATGTGCCACATCTTCTTTATCCATTCATCTGATGATGGACACTTCGGTTGTTTCCATCTCTGGGCTATTGTAAATAGAGCTGCAATGAACATTTTGGTACATGACTCTTTTTAAATTATGGTTTTCTCAGGGTATATGCCCAGTAGTGGGATTGCTGGGTAGTTCTATTTGTACTTTTTTAAGGAACCTCCATACTATTCTCCATAGTGGCTGTACCAATTCACATTCCCACCAGCAGTGCAAGAGTGTTCCCTTTTCTCCACACCCTCTTCCAGCATTTATTGTTTCTAGAGTTTTTGATGATGGCCATTCTGACTGGTGTGAGATGATATCTCATTGTAGTTTTGATTTGCATTTCTCTAATGATTAATGATGTTGAGCATTCTTTCATGTGTTTGTTGACAGGCTGTATATCTTCCTTGGAGAAATGTCTATTTAGGTCTTCTGCCCATTTTTGGATTGGCTTGTTTTTTTTTTTTGTTATTGAGCTGCATGAGCTGCTTATAAATTTTGGATATTAATCCTTTGTCAGTTGCTTCATTTTCTAAATGTAAGGCCAGAAACTATCAAACTCTTAGAGGAAAACATAGGCAGAACACTCTATGACATAAATCGCAGCAATATCCTTTTTGACCCACCTCCTAGAGAAATGGAAATAAAAGCAAAAATAAACAAATGGGACCTAATGAAACAGCATTGTTTTTAAGTCTGATGAGCCTGAAAAGGTCTGGCACCTCGCCTGGTGTATTGACGCTGCTCAGTACAATCAGTTCCCTCCCCGCCTCTCTTTCTCTCTCTCTCTCCTTCCCTGCCTTTCTGTCTTCTTCCCTCCCTCCCTCTCTCCCTTTTTCCCTTTCTTTCTTCCTCCTGTGGAATATCTGCACATTGGTCTACATGCCTCCCCTAAGCCCAGATATGACCCCAAATCATTATTATTAAAATACTCTTCAGCCAATTTATGTAAATGAGTCCCCAAGTCTTCCCTCATTGTATTTGGATGAAAAACAGACTTCAAATTAAATATATCTGTATTATATAATATATGGAATATATATTAATGACAGTATAGCAGAGTCAGAGAGAAGGGGAAAATGAAGGTATTAGATGCTTAAGCCCCCTTAAAATAGACATAAGCTCCCTAAAGTTAGAAACAAATACAATCAAATATTCCAGTGAAATTTTTCCAATAAAGTAACAAAGTCCTATGTTGTTTTGGAATCTCAGAGGCAGTTTTCACTCTGCTGACATCTCTGTTCTCTTGGTATACATATTGACATGTGAATTTTGTCCCTTATGATATTGTCTTTGATTTTTTTACCCCATGGAATTAGAAACCACTGGGCAGCTTTGTGGCAACTGAAAAGGAGAATCCTTGCTGACAACTTATAACTCTTTGCCACAACCACTCACCACCAGATAGAAAGAAGCATGAGGCCTGGTGTGCTGCTTTTGGACAAATTCCCAAGACTCAATAATCACTCAATAATTTGCTACAAGAGAAAAACATGCTTTTATGAGCATATTTCTTCCATGGAATTTGAAAAGCATCATATGCATTATTTAACTTGTAATTTTTAAGGACAAGCAAAGGGAGAAATTATGAAACTAAAGTCCCATCTGTGCAGTGATGGGGAGAGAGATCAGTTTAAAAGTTAATCACTCACAGCGTATTTGCTTCCATTGACTTCATCTAATGAAATCAACTTTTTTTCCACTTCATTTCATGTAACTTTTGATATGCAAATTTCTTATCTTCTGTACAAATGACTGTACACAAAAAACAAGGAACATAAAACAATATTATTATTATTATGAATGAACATAACAACCAAGTTATTATTCCAAGTTTATGATGGCAGTTGGAATAGAGCCAAGAAACTTTTTTACACCAACTCAATATTGAATGTACTGTCTCTCTGCTTAGTTTAAATATTAGATTTGATTTAAAAATTAAATATACTTGGTGAAAAGTTCAATAGTATTAAAAAATAATAAAAATAAACCTTCCTACACTAGATCTATATTCCCTCCCTCTAGAGGCATCAACTGTTACCAGTTTCTGCCAGTCCTTCCAGAAATTGTTTAGGCTTACACAGGTGTCACAGTTATGAATTCTGTCTACAAACTTGGGTATCAGAGAAATAAAACTTTATTTTTTTTATAATCCAACTTAATTTCTTTTCACTCTCCCCCTTTTACCAGTGGTGAAAACTTTAATTTCAGTCAACTTTGGCTTGCCCTCTCCCATTTTTCTGGTGTTGTAGCTAAGTTTCAGAAAACTTATTAGTTCAAAAGCAAGGGGTAGGGTGGGGATGCACCTCTGGTCCCCCAATCCTCTGTTCCTGCAGGTGCTCACTGAGTCTTCCCTATCTCATCCAGTTTTTGGTGACTGGTCCACACAGGTAGCCTTCACACCTGTCCTAACCACTCCTTCATGGCAATTGCTCTGTTTTGAGCCCTGCTTGAGGGCATGAAAACTTCTGCTGCTCCTGGGCCTGGACTGTGGATGTCTTTGTGATGCTCTGATGTGCTCTCATGCCGCTATGGTCCTTTTGCCTCCCTGAGATGTAGAGTATAGGATCCTTCTGCTCTTTGACCCCAGATCTCTTTGGGGCTCTGCCAGAGAAGTGACCTTTTATCTCCCATTCTCTCAGCCACTTCTGATTGCTTTGTATGAATGAAAGATGAGAAATAAAGTTACAAATGAAGACAACAGCAAAACCCCTTCATGGGAATATAGTGGCGCCTTAGGCTTGATGAGAGTGAGGCTTCTCCACTTTAACTTTGCCCTGATGCTGGGCTGCATGCAGGTAGACCTCTGAACCACAATAGTAACTTCTTCTGTTCAAATGTGCCATTGAACCCAAGGGGGTGAGAGAGAGAGTGGATGGAGCAACACCGACTTATCAGCACTACTGACAATTCTCCATTATCAAGTGTGCTCAGTGTAATTACACTCCTGAAGATGGAGGGGGATCAGTCGGGTCTTGTTCCTATAGAGACAGCCCCACAACCAAAAAGAAAAAAAGGTAGGAAGAAAAACCTCATCTAACGAAATTTAGAAGGAAAGTAAGAACCTACAAATATGCTCTATCTCAACATTTCACTTAAGCATCTACTACTTGTGTCTCAGCTACATTTTTGTAGTTTTTAAAAAATCTTTATTGAATTTGTTATAATATTGCCTTTGTTTTTTTCATGTTTTGGTTTTTTGGCCCCAAAGCATGTGGGATCTTAGCTCCCCAACCAGGGATTGAACCTGCACCCCTTGCATTGGAAGGCGAAATCCCAACCACTGGACTGTCAGGGAAGTCCCCATAGTTTCTTTTTATGTATTAACTATTTTAGTATGATATAAACACTGCCAGTATTCCATATGAATGGAGAGAAATCTTGATTTTTTTATTAAAAAGAAATACACCTCTTAGCCCAAAACTGGGAACATCCCAGGTACCCATAAACAGGAGAATGGATAAACAATGATACATCCATTCAGTGGCCTACTACTCAGCAATGAAAAGGAATGAATTATTGATAGTTGAAACAACATGGTTGGATTTTTAAAATATTATGTTGAATGAAAAAGGGCAGACCCAAAATAGTTCTTACTGTATGATTTCACTTATATGAAATCTATAATAGACAAAATTATCTAAAGTGCTAGAAATTAGGTTAGTGATTATTTCAGGGATGGGGAATTGACTGGGAAGGGGCATGAGGAACTTTCTGGGGTGATTAATACATTATATATAATCTTGAGGGAGCATGGGTTACATAGATGTATACCTTTGTCAAAACTTGAGATCCATATATTACACTGTGTACAAATTTACCTCAATAAAAAATTGCAGGGCCTTCCCTGGTGGTGCAGTGGTTAAGAATCCGCCTGCCAATGCAGGGGACACGGTTTTGAACCCTGGTCCGGGAAGATCCCACATGCCTCGGAGCAACTAAGCCCATGTGCCACAACTACACAGCCTTGCTCTAGAGCCCGAGAGCTACAACCACTGAGCCCATGCACCACAACTGCTGAAGCCCGTGCTTACAGCCCATACTCTGCAACAAGAGAAGCCACCGCAATGAAGAGTAGCCCCCTCTTGCCCCACAAGAAAGCCCACACGCAGCAACCAAGACCCAACACAGCCAAAAAAATAAAATAAATTAATTTTAAAAAATTTCAACAGTAATAAAAAAACAGTGAGAAAACTTAAGAAATAGGAGACATTTCTGATTCATAACTTGGGTTAAGAAGAGTTCAAAGAGAGGGAGAGAGAGAGTTAAAGGAACTAAAAAAGTGAATGAATTTTTAAAAACATTTTAAGTTTTCTTAAGAGGTGTCTTTACTCTCTAAGCACTTACAAAGTCTAGAAGAAATCTTTGTTTTGCTTAACAGATTATCCCTTTAATGCTTGTTTTCTGAAGATCACAGAAGGCATCCAGAGCTATAATATCACTAGGCTCTGATGTTCTAGTGGGAAATGTTGGGACTGTTAGAAAACATGATGACAAATAGCAACTAGAAGACAACAGATGTTTCCCCTCCAGCACAATAATAATAGCAGAGATGTTCTATTCAGCAGAGATCAGGGAAGAACAAGAGTCACTCGTCAGAAGAAGCATCTTAGATGAATAAGTTGTGATGCCGACAGGGATATGAGACATCAAGAAGAAAGACACAAATGAAGTTGTCTCAGATCCTATGGCAAATGAAGACGTCTGTCAATTGGCTTATCATACAGAAAGCCCCACAATTTACTGCTAAGGAAGCTAAAGCTGTGACTGGCATTGCATAGGGTTGCTTGAATCAAGAAAAGACTAGGACATCTCCATTGTTATATGTAAAAGATCATACTACAGGACTAGAGAAGTTGAGATCACAGACTCTGCTGCATGTAATATTTTCTTGAAAATACAAATTTATTGGAGAAATTATTCAAAAGTGGAGCAAAAAGTTTGGTGACTTGGCTTATTAAAGTTTATTTGCTTTGAGAAAAATAATTATCTGAACAAAGACTCTAAAAAGACTGAAATTTTAGTTTGGGGGTGAGTTATTCTGGCTGGAGCTTTATTTATTCAGTGATTAGTAGATTAGCCCATAAGAGAGAAGAAGTCAAGTGAAGAGTAAAACTCCTTCAAAGTTCCTTAGTATCTTGGAGCCCCCATCGAGAACTACAGCAGAGGGGACTCCATTTAGTAGCCAAGTATGAGAACCACAATGTAAATGGAGTTTCCAAGTAATCAGAACAAAGTATTAATAAGTCTGATGAACAATGTCACTGGGAAAAAAATGGATAAAGGTGCATCCACTTTGCTCAATGTCCACCAGGCCAATGGGCAGTAAGACTTGGAAGACAGTGTTGAGTGCAGGGGAGCACGAACCATGGGCATCAAAGGCTCCACATCACTGCTGAAGGATGTCCAAGGGATTTTCTTGTAATGATGATCACTTGGAAGACATATCACCTAATAGGCTTACCCATGTAACATGGAACATACACCTTACACGTTTTCAAGACCAGGTGGCTACAGGAGATCTTGAGTAGGTGAGAAAAGTCTGGCAAACTAAATATTTCATCGGATGACACACCTTTGCCAGAACTTCTAATCTATCACTGTATTTGGGGTTGTGGAATTATAATTTGATTTTTAGGGTTTAATGGTCCAATATTCGGATCTTACGTGCATCTTTTCCTACTTTTTCTCTCATCTTTTCCCTCTTGACTTCACCTTTTTCTACTGTCTCTCACTCTCTCTTCTCTTTTGTTAATAACTTTTTTCTCTTATTATTAAACTCTCCTCTAACCTTTGTCTCTTGCTTCCTCCCTCTCCTTCCTCTTACCATGATGTAATTGCTCTGGGGAAAACTTCATCTACAATAGAAAGGTTAACCAGGAGGTGTCCTACTCATAAAATAAGGTGTGAATCTGGAGGCTTATTATTTCCTTCTTTAATCTCTGTTTTATATGACAGAAATAAGAACTCACTCAATGGAATTAAATGTCAAGTACATTTGAAACAAGTGAGAAAATATTTCCTCAAGCAGTATGTAGTGGAATTCAGCATAGTAGGAGGTCAGAATATTGCATGCAGTAGTAGGGTATAGAAGGGTTATTTTTAATCCAAATAATATTTGCCATTATACCTGTTAGCAAAGGATAGATCAAATTTTTAAACTCCCTGGTGAAATAAGAAGAGTTCTCTTACCTTCCTCAGTGAGAAGTAATGAGAAAGAATGAGCTATAAATGGAGTTTGTCATTTTCACATTTAGAGCATGTGTTAGCTCCTTAGAAAAAAGACATGACATCGTTGAAAGTGATATTATTCTCAGTCTTATAGAGTGAACTTTCCTTGCTGTTTTTCTAAAAATATTACACATTTACAAAGAGAAGAGGATTTTACAAGGGTTTTTTTTTTTAAGCTTGATCTTTCACAATAGTCATGCCTTTTTACTATAAAACATTGTCTCTTTGCTAAAAGAATATGGTCAAAAGTTGAGTGTTCTGCTTGTTGAGGTTTTTTTTTTTTAATTTTTATTGGAGTATAGTTGATTCCTTGTTGAGGTTTGAGTGGAAATTACAAGGAGCTCCGTCATCTCCAGAAGTCAGCTGACTGCCCAGCTTCCACAGGGCTGGCGGGGTCCTATTTACTTTGGTGGATTCACCAGTCCCTGATCTGGCCTTGTCATGCAAGCCCACACATCAGATGGTGTCAGCACATGCCTTGTGAGCTGTAACTGGGGGAAGAGACCTGTTATCTTTGGGTCAGGAAATTATAAGAGATTTCTCTTTTCTCTTTTCATTTTTAATGTACTTTTTATAATCAGATCAAATATTAAAATTATTTTAATATCTCTGTTCAGAAATGCTGGTGAATAGACAGTTCCGACTCATAGAATACCAGACACTGAATCCTTCAGAGGCAATAAATTATGGATAGATAATACGATGTCCTCGGTCTTGGGGACAAACGGCATGTATCTCAAATGAGAATTTGATGATAACTGATTGTCACTGAGTTTCCAGGTGATTAACTTGTTTCAGCAGAGTGACTGACTAAAGGCTGAGTGATTTCACTCTGATCTAAAAAGAAGAATGAGCTGCGTAATGAGACTGCTCTTGAGAAGATAATATTTTTGTTATTTAGTTATTGTTATCAGGATGATCTCACCACCAACCATTCATAAATCTATGGTTGTGCGAAGGAGCCCAATTTTCTCATTAATCCTCCTCCTCTTTCCTGTGTCCGGAAAGTCCTGTGTGAGTCACTGCAGGACATGGGGACTGCAGGGCACTCCAGGGACATTTCACTCCAGCTTCCTCTGTGCCTCCTGAACAGGGGCTTTGGCGTGGTTTCCAGCCTATTAATTTTAAAGTCATGATTGAAAACAGAATTATACCTTCAGAAGTGTGCTCTCTACAGCACAAATGCACATTGCATATAATTCCTAAACAGAAACAGCCACCTAATTGATAAAAAACAAAGACAAAGAATTGACACCAAAATAACAAGTTTCAAACTGCCAAGGAGCTTGTTAGAGTGAAAAACAAATCTTGGTTCAAAACATTTCTTTTTCTTTTATGTTTCCAGTTGGACCCTAGACGTGCTGGTCAACAAGTACCTGCCTTCATCCTTACTGATTCCTTTATGTTTTTGTTAGTGAAAAAACGGTAGTGTGATAGTGTGTATATAAAATAGGGATGAATTATGTAAGGATGTACATAACCAAAGGAATATTGAATTTGATTATGTACTTCAGTCCAGTGAATTCATTCTGAACATTTTCTGTGAAGTCCATTGACATTTCTCTTATTTTTGTACATTTTCATTAGCAAAGCAAAATCCCTTATCCTATAAATGAAAAAAAGAACTTTTAGGAAAAGACATTATAGCTCTTCCAGATAAACTCTTGACAGTAAAAATGATGACAAATGTTTTTGAAATGCTCATGAGTTTTGTAGAATTAGAGTTCTTTTCTCTGCTTGGCTGCATTAGAGTGGAGTAGGAAGAATATTAGACAAGGAGTCAGGGAATCTAGCCTCTAGTCCTGTTCTGTCATTTGTAAAATGAGGGGGTGATGAGACTCGGTGATACTTCAGATGCCCTCTAACTCGAACGACCAATGATCTGTGAACTGTAGTAATAGGTGAGATTCATGTGGTACCTAAGCGTGTGATAAATAGGTTCAGAGAGGGCTCAATATATTCAGGCTTTGCCTGGTCTTCGGGGATAGCAAGCATTTCCCTTAAATTGTCTTTTAATCATACTGTTCATGGCAGATTATATTTTGAGCTGGGTGATTCGTATGATGTGCTGTGGCATTAGTCAGATTCTTATGTTCTATTTTTCATATTGAGAAAAAGAAAAAGAGGGGGCAAGTTTTCTTAGATTAGAGAAATATTCGGTATTACTTTTACTCTTAAGCAGAGAAGCAATTCATTTCTAATCCTTAGCCTGGGAGGTCACATTCCTTTTTAAATTGAAAAATAAAAGTCTATTTAACTGGGATTATTTAAAACTTCTTCCCACCAATCTCTGAAGAATATGTTACCTAACTTTACAGAGCCCATCATTTTCTTGAGAAAATTCGGTTGGGAGACCACAGTTTAAATGTTAGAAATAAATAGCACTTTTTTTTTTTTGCTCCGAGCCTAAAGAAAATTGGACTGCTCATTATCCAGCAAATTGAACCCTTATTCTTAGGAACAACTCATAAGGGAAGAGTAGAATTTTGGACTACTAGTATTATTCACAGGGAGCACCCATTGGGGTTAGGTACCAACCCCACCCAACCAAGTTAACTTGTTAGACACAGGGGCTTTCTGAGAAAGACAGGGGGGAAGAACTCAGACTCTCAGAGCACATAGGCATTGCTTTAGATTCTGGGATGAGCCAAGAATTCCTGTTCTTGAAATTTGGATGCTTATTTACATCTGTAGGTTTTTAAAACTTACCTTATTTTTCTGAAATGGATCACTGTTTCCTTCTGGGAAGCCATGACTCCTAGTTGCCCTTTGTACTAGTTGGCCTCCATCAGAGTCATTGTGTTCATCATGAACTTGTGATTTTTCTTTTCCTTTATGACGATGGCATTCATGTAAGTGGTTGTACAATGCTTAACTTTAATGGTAGAAAAAATATTAGGAAGGTCATGTTATAGACTCACTGTTAGAAAAGCCACCTTGATGGGCAGCACAGAAATATTAGGATTGTTAGGAACATGAACAGAAATGAACCCACTGCCAATAATCATGGAAAAGTATGCAGGGCTAGCCTCAGATGGATACACACTGAAGGGTCACGATGATGGTTGGAGCTTTCCAGAAACCAGACTAAGTATATAGTTGTTCCCCAGGGATCCATTCTTGGACCTCTACTTTCCTCACTTAGTATATCCTCCCCTCTCCCTCTGGCCCCCAATAATATGCACTCCTATGATTTCAACCGTATCTTAAATTGTCCTGTCAGTGCTAATCTCCTTTCCCTGAAGTTCAAGTACATATAATCATTGTCAGCTGGTCATCTCCAGTTGTCAGCATAACCAGAAAAGCAGTCAGTTTCCAAGCCCTGTAATTCCCTAGAGTTGAGCTGTCCAGTATGGTAGCCACTAGTCACATGCAGCTATTAATCACCTGAACTGTGGTTAGTCTGAATTGAGAGGTGCTGTAAGTGTACATACACCCCATAATTTGAAGACTTTTTATGAAAAAAGAATGTAAACTATATCATTAATAATTTTGTATAATTATATGTTAAAATATAATTTGACTATACTGGGTTAAATAAAACATATTATTAAACTTAATTTTACCTTTCCTTTTTTATTTTATTTTTATTTTTTATTTATTTATTTTTTTTGGTACATGGGCCTCTCACTGTTGTGGCCTCTCCTGTTGCGGAGCACAGGCTCCGGACGCGCAGGCCCAGCGGCCATGGCTCACGGGGCCAGCCGCTCCGAGGCATGTGGGATCTTCCCGGGCCGGGGCACGAACCCGTGTCCCCTGCATTGGCAGGCGGACTCTCAACCACTGCGCCACGAGGGAAGCCCCTCCTTTTTTATTTTTAATGTAGCCATTAGAAAGTTGAAAATTACATATGTGGATCGTATTATGTTTCTATTAAAAAGTGGCACTCATTTCTTCATCTCCACCTTATTTCAAGGCACTATTGTGTCCTACTTGTGTTATATCAACAGTCCAGTCTTTTCTACCGCTAATCCATTATTTGTTAGAGTAATTTTCCTAAAAGTTGGATTGTATCATGACTTTGGAAACAGAATAGTGGGAGTTTGAATCCCAGTTCTATTGGAAACAGAATAGTAGGAGTTTGAATCCCAGTTCTATAATTTTCAATCTGTGTAACCTTGGACAATCATTTAATGACTCTAAATCTCAGTTTTAGCATCCTCTAAATGTGGACAAAAATAAAGGCGGGGTATAGGAATTAATTGAGGCATTGTTTGTAGAGTTCCTAGTGCAGTATCTATCACTTGGTAAATGGCGCATGAGACCTTCCATGAACTGGCTGCCACTTTCCAGCCCCATCCTTTGCCACCCTCTTCATGTACCAGTGTGGTTCCAGGCACACTAACACACTGAAGTAGCAGTTTTACTTGTATCATAATCTCTGCATTCCTTGTGCCCTATGACACCATCACCTTTCTTCTTTGATTAACTCCTATTTCTCATTCAGGACCAGTTCTGGGACCACCTCCTTTGGGAGCTCTCCCTTACTTCCTTAGTCTAAGTTAGGTACCATCACAGCCAGCGCGAACTCCTATTTTAAGGAGTGAGGAGCTATGGAAAACGTGATGGCTGTTGGAATTAGCAAGTCCTGGGTCCAGACTGCCAGTCTGTCAACTTCACAGATGTAGGATTCGAGCAAATGCTTAACTTCTTTGAAGCTCAGTTTTCTTATTAGTAAAACGAGGACACTAATGACTATCTTATAGAGAAGTTGAGAGATTCAAATAGGCTTTAGAATATCTGGCACATCATAGGATGCAGTAAATAGCTATCATTGCATTGACACCCTGTATTTTAATTGTGTGCTTGTTTCCCTGCCATTCCTTCTGGAGTGTAAACTCCTGGAAGAAAATATACTGTTCTTTGTTTTGGTCTTTGTACCACTAAAGCTCATCATAATGCCTGTAGGTTCTCAACATATGCTTGTTAATTGTAAGAATGAATGAATGAATGATAAATGAATAAATAACACCATTGGCATCTAAGAGTGGGTTGGATTTGACCACCCAGAGGGATGTGCTTTCAAAATAAATTACAGGGCTTCCCTGTTGGCGCAGTGGTTGAGAGTCCGCCTGCCGATGCAGGGGACGTGGGTTCGTGCCCGGGTCCAGGAAGATCCCACCTGCCACGGAGCGGCTGGGCCCGTGAGCCATGGCCGCTGAGCCTGCACGTCCAGAGCCTGTGCTCCGCAACGGGAGAGGCCACAACAGTGAGAGGCCCACATACCGCAAAAAAAAAAAAAAAAAAAAACTGTAGGTGATGGAGACTTGTAATACATGTATTTATACAGATACAGTTTTTCTGATATACAGTTGATTTGGGGAGTGCTGATCAATATTTATAGATAGAATGATTGCTATGAGAATTCAAATATCAGACCTCGGACTTCACATCAACAATGATGCTTTTAGTTTAGAATCACTGGAGGAAAATGGCAGATAGTCATTGTGAGGGTTGAACAATCTTTTAATTTCTCTCTATCAAAGCTTATATTTCTTTTGAGCCATTTCACAATGCCTTGGAGGCCAAATAATCCTCATCTATCAATAAGTAAGAAGCACACTATAATTTCAGTGCTACTTCTCTGTACTTTTATCACAGTCACACTCCTTGGGAAAAATTAATGTATAGTTTTTTGTTTTTGTTTTTTTGTGGGTTTTTTTGCGGTATGTGAGCCTCTCATTGTTGTGGCCTCTCCCGTTGCGAAGCACAGGCTCCGGACGCGCAGGCTCAGCAGCCATGGCTCACGGGCCCAGCCGCTCCGCGGCATGTGGGATCTTCCCAGACCGGGGCACGAACCCGTGTCCCCTGCATTGGCAGGCAGACTCTCAACCACTGCGCCACCAGGGAAGCCCTAATGTATAGTTTTAAGAACAGAAAAATAGTAGTAAGAAGTTCATGTAGTAGGTTCCCTGTAGGGGAAAAAACTAATATACCTGTTCTGGATGACAATAGTAGAAATCCATAATAATAATAATAGCTAACACTTATGCTAATGATTACATCATGCTTGCTCTATTTGAAGTATGCCAGGCTCTATTTGAAGTGCTTTAGATCTCAGGCCCTAATAATAGTTCTGTTTATGAAGTTGCCTTATATTTATTCACTCATTCAACAAATATTTATGGAATACAACATGCCAGGCATAAAATGGTGAACAAGAGACACATTTGTTGCCTTTATGAAGCTACTACTATGCCTCTTCTAATGTCAAGGACATTTTATTAGAATCTTGCTTCACAGTAATCAAGAGAAGATTTAAATCTCCTACTAAGATTTGAGATACTACCTTTTAAAATTCCATGTCAGAAGTTGTTCTCTGTTTATGCTTTAAAAAGCAAAGCTTCTTGACATTGTTGATCTCCTTTGTATAGGAACACAGCTCAAAAGATTAGAATAATTTATGCCATGCAATACATATATAGGAAATACTTCTATTTTTTTGCCACGTTTTTACTTACTTATTGTGCTTCTGCCTCTTGGCTTTATGGGCTACCTGGTATCTTTTCACACTTTTGTCTTCTTCCTATTTGAATAGGGCTTCCTGCTCCCTTTTTTCTCTGAGATTAGCAAACAGCTGAAAGGGCCTGATACAATGATCTTCAAAAACAAAGGGCATGGTGCCCTTTGCATAATGTTTGGCACCTAGAATGTGAAAGTCTTTGAAAATGTCCTTTCTGCATGAAATACAGCTCTCATGTGCTTTGAGGTTCAGACTGAGGAAACATAATTCTTTCTTTGTACATGTAATGATTCTAGGTTGAAGTATCATGATGCAAATCATTGTCAATGTCATTGTAAATATGCAAAGTCAAATCCAAAATATTCATATTGTCAATTTATAATGAAGACATGGATATATTTATTTTTGAGATTCTGTTCTAAGGTTTTATTAGCCACTTCACTTTATAGTAATAAAGCAACTAATTAAATTATTTACAAGGTTAACATTAACTCAGTCTCCAAAATTTGCTTGAATTAGAATTTGTGTTTATTTCATATTACTATGTGGATTAAGTACAATCTGATTCCATTATTTTTTACATAGTATATTTTGTAGATATGCAAATCTATTTGAGGACAGTTACTTTAAACATTGACATTAATCATAACTCAAAAGAAAAAGGTTTAAAATTTGTAAAACACCTTTTGATTTCAGAGATATATGGTTTTAGTTCATTATATAAGTGTATATTACTTTGCTTATCTTTCATATTAGCAAAATACTTGTACTGGGCATAGTATATTATGTAATGATTGATAATAATACCAATGGCCATTAAGTTCCTGCTGTGAGATTGATTCTGTATTCTGTGTTTTATATACACTCTCTCATTTAATCCTCATGATAACTATGTGATATTTAGGTCAATATTATTTTCCTCATTTTACAGATGAGAAAACTGAAACGTTGGGAGGTTAAGTAACTTGCCCACCATTGCGAGTAACTGAAAGAATTGGGATTGAAGTTCAAATCTCTCTGTTTTTATGTTTCTTTAACATGTCACAATACAAAATACCATTATTTTCCTCGAAATGTTGATTTCAACTGAATAACAACAACTATTACATCTTTCTTTACCTGAGTGATAAACCACATTGTGCTACTTAGTTCACAGCCTGAGGTTGTGTTCTGTGTTCCCACAGGGTTGAATGTAACAACTGTGAGACTGGAGAACAGTGTGGTGCAATTATGCATGGCAATGCTGTCACCTTCTGTGAGCCATATGGTCCAAGAGAATTGGTAAGTATGTGCTATTTATGTACATTATTCCAAATACATTGTCTTTACTGAACTTTTTGCCAACAAAAGGTTTTCCTATGCAATTCCAGTTCAGGTGAAAATTTGCAGTATTATTTATGAGTCCTATTGCAAATATCTCAAAATTAGGAGCAGTGACTTTATAATTTATTTTCAAATGTAAAAAATAAAGAATGCAGTAATAAAATTGGCAGCATCAATGGATCTCATTAAACATGGTGCATCTTTGTGATTATATGCCTTTTTAAAAATATGGGTATGACAGGCATGACATATGATATACATGACACACATATATATATATATATATATCATATCTAAATAATTTGTGACTTTATAAGTTCTTGTATAAAGCTTTACTTTTACACTTCTTATTTTCTCCTTGCAAACCAAAAATATTAGATGAGCAATTTTATCACATTATTTTTAAACTTTGTTTCCTAACCACCTAGGAACTTTAATGAATTTTTTTTAAATGAAAGAGCACACTGAATAAACCAGTTTTTAAAAAATTTTGGTTTATGCCAAATTGTTCAGTAGTAGGTTACTTTAATTTAGATGATTAGATTTTGCTTGCCAAAGGTAAGTCCTTGGATCTATGTAAAATGAAACATGAGCATTCTAAATTGAAAGCAATAAAACCACTAGCCATCAGCATGTGGCTAGTGAGCCTTTTGTTGTCACTTGGTACTTCTTTCTGGCACCAAGACTACCTTCATTTCACATTCTTGAAAAAGGATATAAAAGCAATTGTTGTGTTGTACTTCTAGCTCAATTTCTTTGCATCTTATTTTCTTTTCGCAACATCTCTTATGCTTTGCTTTTCTGCTTTTTGACTTGAATTTCAATGCCTCTCCTTTTTTCTCCCACATCCTCCTTATGATGGAGCTTTTAGTAACAAAGTTGTGTTTTTCACCCCTCCATCACACGTTATGTTTCCAATTCATTAATTTAAAAAGTGGCCAAAAGACTGGCTTCCACAGTAAAAAGGAGGAAAAAACCTTGCTAGGTAATTAAAATAAGATTTAGTTATCAAATTGTGAAAGTCAATTAGTTTTTATAACATGGTTCTTATATAACATTGTTCTTTTATAACATGGTTCTTATCTTATGCTGCTTGAATACCCCTTTCATGGCAACAGATATATTTAATTTATTAAACATACAAGCTTCAGAACACTGATAAATTGAAGAGTTTTTAGTTGAAATTAGAACACAAACAGAATTAATTGGATGCAAATTAAAATAATAGGTGCTCATAATTCAAGTCTTAACAAGATATTATAACATTCCTGCAGACAGATATGACTCTGTAGTGAAATTCTTCTTGAAAAAATAGATTTGCTAGTACATCTTAAATAATGTACCATGACTGAATTAATTATCTATAAACCTTAAAACAAAATTAAATTTTTGTCATAGTTAATCAAGCTTAGAATAAATGCCTATTTTAGAATGTTCACCCATTCAGTAATATTTCTGGAAGTGCTTGGTAAATTCTTTTTTGTTTCTGATTAATAAGAAATAAACATATCTAAGAATATAATGCCAGAATTCATATTTCTGTAGCATAGAAACTGAAGTATCTAGTTTATTTGATCCCATGTAATATATTTAATCCTGAAGGTTTCACTATATCCCAGTTTATTTAGCATTAGAGTTTATACACCCAGTGGGCTAGTTTTGAATTGTGTTATATAATTAATGTGAGATCAGCCTTTCAACTAAAAAGGAAAATATTCAAAATAATTATCTTTAGCCAAGAAAGGGAAAAACATACACAGATTTATATTTTGTCATAAGTATTTTCCTAGGATGAATTATGTTGTAGACTCAAAGGTAATAGAATGAAGATACATTAACAAAAATAAGGGTGACATCTACATTTTACACACTAGCAACTTCTAATTTCCAATAATTTTTATACCGTATTGGTGTCCCAGGAGCAGAAATATATATTGTACCCAAGTTGTGTTTACAGGAGAAAAATCAATCGAAAGAAAAGTGATGAATTCAGTGGTCAGTAAACATGCTGTTGTCCACTAAAATTCAAATATTTGCACGGCACTTCAAAACTGAATCCAGTTAAAACAATTGTGCGTGAGAACTGATGAAAGTTATCAGCCCCAAACATCACTTTTTAAAAAAATATACTTTAAAATTTTTCATAAATCCAGTTCTTACTGAAGTTGTAAAACAAAGAACCACCGACCACAGGTAAAGAACCTTAGTAGGTTAATGCTTTATTTTTTAAAATGCCTAAAAGAGCATTTCCATTTTGTGCATTTAGTCAAATGGCTATTTCATTTCAATAAAACCCAGAGCCAGTGAGAGGCGGTACCCGCTTACACATGGGCACACCATGTATTTCTGTTTCCACTGCTGCTCTGCTGTGCAGCCCTCACACGTTTCACTACTTCAGGGAAGTCTCCATATTTCAGGGGGTGGCACCTAACTTGATTCATTTTGCTAGTCTGAAATGAAGGTAATGAGGAACTCATTTACCCACTCCTTTAAGAGAAAATGTGCTCTCTCAGAGCTTAAAACAAAAGTAGTCATGTTACTCTTCATTTTTTAAAAATAAAATATTTGCTCAATTATTCTCTCATATTTGGAAATGCATTTTAGTTACAAGGAGGAGTTTGGGCTAAAACAGGATTAAACCCAGTAAAAATTTGCAGGGAAGAAGTGTAGAATGAACAGCCTCAGCCTGCAGTGAATTATTCAGATTCATTTAGTCAGCATATTAATTTTCTATAATTTGGAGTTTATCTGATAATTTAAGAGCAGTGAGATTTGGTAGGGAAAAGTTCTCTCTCAGACATTCATAGTCGCTATAATATTTATCAAAATCTCTTTAAGAGGTCCTTTAGTTTTCAGAATGTCCCATGTAAAGACTTAATAACTTTGCAGACTGAAATCATATATTTGAACTCAAGAATAATAAATAATTTATAATACTCAAATGTAAATATAGGTGAATAGATTTTATAGGCAATGCTTCATTGTTTTTTTTCTCTTCATCTTTCCTGTTCTTTCTCGTAGATGACAATTTTACTAATAAACTAAATGGGTTAAGGTAAAAGAATGGGAGTCAACAGTCCTTAGCTTCCCTGGTGAAGAAAAAAATGTGGAATCAATGACTAAATGAAGTCTAGGGTCACCCTCAGTTAGCACATGTAATTGAAATTTGTCACTATTTCAAGTGATTTACTGTTTGCTAGCAGACGTCACAGCTGTGAAACTTGATCACCCAGGTGACACAAGCATCATTTTTTACACCCCCAGCATAAGTATCAAAGACTCTCTGGTCTGTTTAATGCACTAGCAATAGCAATAGCCGTGGTGCTTTTAACTTATATAATACCATACTATTGTTTCAAAGAACTTATATTCAGGAGTGTTTCATAACTCATCTGGGAATCTACTCAGTTACATAAAATCAGAGGGGGAAAAGATCATTTGTTCAATTTTGTGAAAAATTTAAAAAATTTCCGTGTGTCTCTTTGGACTTTAAGATCAAAATTTCCAAGTGGAACACCCATGAGGATAAGTAGTTGAACTTACTTTAAAAGTTATGAGGGAAAAAAAAAAACAGATTCCTTTTAACCTCGCAGGACATTTGGTTCTGTCTAAAACATCCATGAGACATTTGGTTCATAAGACATTTGGTCCACACCAAAGGGTCCTTGAAGTTTGGTCTACCCAAAACATCCATGAGCTTGTTTGGTCCACATCAAATGGTTTTGGACAGGACCAAATATCAAGGACTTTTTGTAGTGGACCAAATGTCTTTTGGGCATTTTGGACAGCACCAAATGTCTGCTAACCTTTTCTAAAGAAATCTTGAAAAGGAGCTAGTATTTTTGTTTTTTAAAGAAAATTCTATTAGTGCATTTTTCCCTAATGACTCTGGTGAGAGGAAGGAAGTAGGAAACACTTCCGAGCATGGTGGGCCAGCTTTCTCTTAAATATTCTGCGATAATGAGAGATTTAAATAGAGAATTTCACCTGACATCCTGACACCAGTGATTTTTGCTATAGTTAAAGTCAATTAGGAGCTGATACCTATACTGATATCTAGACAACTTACAAAATGGGCTGTCTTGCCCTCCCCTCTATTACCTTTTCTGTTTCTTCATGAACTTTAAAGCCACGTATTTAAAACACATGCTCAGTCATGTTTCCAAATTGTGTTGTAGAAATGGGAAGTGCAATTCAACTTTTTGATATTCACATCTCAGCTGAATTCTAGCACTTCAAGAGGCTTCCTCACTGGTTGTCCACGAATTCCCATGGCGATTCATGAACTGGCTATCTCTTGACTCTTCTGCATTGTGGGCTCCATCACATGGGGGCTAACACAGTGCAGGGACAAGTCTAAGGATGTTATTATGACATTTAAGAAGTCTACTGCTTATACCATGTTGAAAACACAGTTATACACTTTTTGTTTTATAAGGTGCCGTCATGGGAGGCATCCTATACCTTACCTTATGGGGTCAGAAACCCAACAAGAGAGTCATTGAAAATGAGAACCTTATTTCCCATCTTACTTAAGCTGGTATGGGTCAAAGTCACTACTCCATAGAATGAATGAATGAACAAAAGAATTAATTAATAAAAAATTTTTTTTAATTTTAATTTATTTAAAATTAAATAAGGTACCATTCCTTTTTTTAAAAGGGGGAAAACTATTTAGACATGCTTCTTCATGAAACTAAGGGAAAATAATAGAAATGTGTTGGAAGAGTATTTCTAGGCCCAGAATTTGATTACTTTTTGGGGAAGTAACAGTTTTATTGAGAAATAATCTTCATATTCTACACTTCATTCATTTAAAGTATACAGCTCAAGGTTTTTACTTTATTCACAAAATTATGCAACCATTATCACAATCAGTTTTATCACATTTTCATCATCCCCCAAAGATATCCTGCACCTTCTACCTGTTGTAATTCTGTTTATTTTTCAAAACGTTCTTACTCTTCTCATTTGCTCTTAATTTTGGCCCCAGTTTTTGTTTGGTCGCTCTTTATGATATCCTCTCGGGCCCCAGGTCTGTTGATGAAGACAGAGGGGAGGTGGTGGGGTGCGTGGAGGGGACTGTGTTACGTGCCTGGTAAATAATACTAAAAAGGAGTTTTCGATAGGACCCTGAGAAATGTACCAGCAGTGCCTAAGTGAGGATCTCACAGAGAAATACATCTGTGTTCTGACACGTCGATAGAAGTTGGCTAACCACTGGATAGACATAACCTCTGTTTATGGTTCCTTTCTATCCTTTACACTCTCCCTCCTCCTGACTCTTCTGCCCTTTCTCCTCCTCTCTTTCTATCGTGTCTTATTTTGTTATATTCCTTTTTCTAGATTACCACAGGCCTTAATACAACAACAGCTTCTGTCCTCCAGTTTTCCATCGGTAAGTTTTTTAGCAGTTAAGCAATTTAACTTGGAAGTGTTTGTTTTAATCATAGAGTATAAGCAGGATGATGGTGCCCAGTACTTTTAGATTTAGAGCAGAGTAAGTCTTAACACTGCAGTAAATAATTTAAAACATTTTTGAAGGGAAATTAAAAAAATTGTAAATACTACATCCTGTTCTCACTTCTCTCTGGCAGCCAGTGGTATTTAAAAATAATCCAAATAATCCGAAACATCTTAAAGGTATTTACATGTGGATTTTGAATGTATTGGATTATTATATTACACAGAATTACCTTATGAGTAATGTTTCCTCAGATTAAGACTGAAATCTGTTACATTTCCTGCATTCTTACTGAATGCCAGTGAAAAAGGTAATTATTGGTGGCTCAGAGAAACCAATTAAGGCTTCATACTTGACGTAAATAATCTATGTTTAATTCAGACACAGATAATTTTAAAATGACTGTATCTGGCAGTATTTCTTTTAAGTGCCTTTGTATTAGAGCTAAAAATTTCTACCCAAAGATTTCAGTAAAATCAGGTATCTTTTGATCAAGTGTTTATAGTTTTGCTGTCTATTATATTATTTTCCATTTGAATTTTCAAAGGTGTATATTAATAAGTAACACAAGTTTCCAAAGGGAATGTTCTAGGTAAAGAAAGATGTTGCTTTCTAGATGGGGGCTAGTTTATTGGTCTTGGTCTCATAACATGGAAACCTCCTGGCCTCTCCCCATGACATGAGGACTGCTAGCAGCCATGCCCCTGAGAAAGCATCCTCCACTTCCCACTGTCTTCACCCTCATATCTTTGGGCATCCCCCATTAGCAAAAGGACTGTTTCCCTCACTAGCCTTCTAGTTCTCACTGCAAATCAGTACTCCCACAGCCCACTGTGGTTGACTGTACCTAAGAACAATTTTCTTCAAGTCATGTATTGTAGTTGTCACTTTTTCCTCAGGTTGCCCCCTTTCAGCTTCTGTAAGTAAAAATGTGAACCTGCCTGACTACGGTTTGGACTCTTCTTCTAACATTGATAGCATTACCTATAACAATTTACAAACTATTCAGACGTCCATATGTGGTCATAAGAAAAGCATTGGCAAAAACAAAATAATGAGTTTTTTGCTAAGACGATTTTCTTTGATCTATTAACAAGTGTATCCTAAATTTTGATCTATTAACAAGTGTATCCTAAATTTTCTATAATGAGCATGTAATACTTCTATAATCAGAAAAAAAAGCTCATTTTTAAAAAGTTGTGGTGCAACAAAAACAGATTTTTAAAACTCTAGCATGACGGGCTAGTGTAACTTAGAGGTTCTTAACCAGAACAAATGTGTTTAAATTCATTATGCTATTAATATAAAATATAAGCTAGATTTTTTATTTATCTGTATTCTGAGTATTTATTTGAATATTAATTTCAGATAATATCTTTATGCAATTAAAGAACACAAGAGAATCCTCTTTAAAATATATGCCTCACAATTCTACTATATTTAAATTTTAATCATGGTAGCAGAGATCCAGCACCAATTAAATTATCCTTCCTTAAAGGAAAAAAAAAATCTATTTTTGTAAATAGTATACTGTGGAGCTGGCATAGATTTCATTTCCTCACCTTTCAGTAGCACCCTACCATCAACAGTAGAGCTGATGAAAGAGGGCCAAGAAGGGGTGTTTATCAGAGAATGTAAGGTTTGGTGCCTGAGACCCAAAACCCAGAGCAAGCACCATGCCCAAAGGCTTGAGACTAGACCCAAAAATGTGACTTAGCAAGAATCCTTGATTTCCCCACAAGCCAGAGGGCTGCAGCTCAGCGAGCCAGAGAGTTGCTTGTATTATACAAAGCATGGATTTGAATCCCAGGTTAGAAGACTGGAAGAGTAACTGAATCAGGGAGTTGCAAAAAGATGGTTGGATGGATAGATAGTTATGTCAAGTTTATAACTAAAAAATACACTTAGAAATCTTTTCTGAGTGGGAGGTTTAGAATAAAAAGTGAAATTTTAACATGTCATTGTTTGGGAATGAAACAAAATATTTAGTTAAAGAAATTATAATTTACTGCCTAGCGACTTCATTGGGGAATTTGCTTACTGCCTTTTGAGAATAAAAATTCTTGGGAACTAAGAAGTATTAAAGTGGCTGAGAAACACTGTAGTGGCAAACCATTAACTGTATGGTATTGTATGGTAAATAGGCATAGTGTTCAGAACTTTCCAGAAATGGTTTTGTGTATCTCATGATGAGTACTTGGAGTCGTATTCTTCTGTTTGTATGTATGGTGTGAGGACTAGACTGGGGCATGTACACAAATTCCAGAAACGTCATAATTGTGTATATTCATCCTGAGCTTTACAAGCCCCACAATAACCAAAGTAGCAGTCGCAGACAAGTAGCCACTGAATTTATATTCTCTTCAAAAATTATATTGAGTGTGTTAAAAAAAACACTGTGTATAGACAGTTGAACATTTATATTTATTTGTGTCTTGTGGAACTTTCCAAATCTATTCAAATAGTGTGGTTAAATATGGTCAGTCAGATTTAGAGTCACTCCTTAAGGAGTCCTCTGGGATGTTAAATGTTCATTGTATATCATGATGATTCAGATGTAATATAGACCATTTTCTAGGGGATTCTGTCATTATTTATGGCCTCAATGATAAGTATGTTCATAATTATGGCTATATAACCACAATTGAATAAATTATTGCCTTGATATTTTTATATTGCTCTTATAAACATTTTAATTTCATCACAAGCATTATCCAAGATAGTCCATATAGAAATGTCTTGAATTACTAAGGAGTGTCTCAGATAAACTCTGTCATGCCAATGTGTAGCACCAATGCTATCCCAGCTCTTTCTAAATACACACACACACACACACACACACACACACACACACACACACACATAAATATACAGACTATCTTAACCCAATGAATTTTAAAGTTAAAGCATCTTGAAAACACAGTTCTGCAAGTTGAAATGTACTAGGTTACCAACAGCTAAATCATCTTGAAAGATGTCCTAAGATATTCTTAGAACAACTTTTCATTTTTCCATTCCAGTGAAAGATCTCATATCCATTTCTGTGCTGAGACATCGATCTGCTACAATCCTCACTTGATTCATTAGATTCAAGTTGTGGAATTTATGGTTGTAAGCTTAGGGGCATTTACCCATTTCCTTTAGATTTCCTCTGGGACAGGAAGAAAAACTTGAGAAGATGCCCTTGTAAACCACTATTTTGCAGATGCCTCCAAACTCTGTTTTCCCAGGCAGGGTCCTTGGTCCAAGGGAAGTGCTCGTAGTGCTGTGGATCCATTATTCACCTAACAAAATTTCACTGACTATCTGTTGTCTGCTTAGGCTTTTCTGAGCCCACGTTAACTATGGAAAGACAGAAGAGTGAGAAAACAACATTTTTACAGTGTTTAGTGGTGTGGTAGAAGGCTCTGGATGCATATGGAGCATGAAACGTCTAGAGAATTGCCAGACTGTTATAAACATAGATGGACGTGTGTACAGGTCCCCCTGGTGTTAGGTCCTGCAGAGTAGAGCAATTCAGGAAGGCTTCTTAGAGAGGAGAATCCCTGAAAGTCAACAGCATGAGTCAGTGGAAAGGACAAAGTTTTTCCAGTTGAGGAGATAGAGTGACATAAGCAAGGCTTAAAATGGGAACATGAGTGCTCTCCTAGAGCAGGAGGACTGCCTGGGGTGGCTGTGAGCAATGTCACAGTATCTGTGTCCATCTGAAGAGCTAATCTGCATCAGCTGGGAGTTTTAAGTAGGAAATAGAGGTCAGAAAAAGGACCTCTTTCTCTCTTGAGCAATAGAGAAATACAATGAAATTAATTCTTAATGTGTGTGTGATCTTCCTTAAGAAAGATCAGTTGTGTTAAGAATGGATTTGTCCCTTCCTTAATGTAAATCTGCATTGATTCACTCAACAAGAACTTGCCAAGTAATATGCTTGTTCAATTTAGCCCAGCTCTTTTTTTCAGATTAATAGAATCCATTGGCTAAATGGGGATTGAAAGTAAAGCATTTAAAAACATACATTGTGAAGAACGGTTTGCTATGGGAGGTAATTCTGTCTTGTCCATCATGCTATTCTCAGCCCCTAGCCTAGGGACTCAAAATTAGTAGATGCTCATAAATATTTCTTACCTGAGTGACAAGTAACTATTACAGACATCTGTAATATTATGTAGCCAAGTGCTAAATTGGTATGATGCAGACATTTCACGCCAAGAAATTTGGGGGAGGTGATCTGAGGACCCCAATCAATGGAAAACATGACCCAGAAGGAAACAGAGAATCACCAATAAACTATGCTTTTAGTGAAGCCAGTAGATGAAAATACATATCCATGTGTTTATCAGTTTGCTATCATTGAACTAGCTAGAATCTTTTATTTGTTCATAATTTATAGAGTTAGTATCTTTTTTCTTTGGTTTTACTTATAAATATCCTAAAGATTTTGGGTTTTGTGGGTATGTGTGCGTGTGTTTTTTATTTATTTGTTTTGGCTGCACTGGGTCTTTGCTGAGGTATGCGGGCTTCTCTAGTTGTGGCGCACGGGCTCTAGAGTGCACAGGCTCAGTAGTTGTGGTGCACAGCCTTAGTTGCGGTATGTGGGATCTTAGTTCCCTGACCAGGAATCGAACCCGGGCCCCCTGCATTGGAAGCGTGGAGTCTTAACCACTGGACCGCTAGGGAAGTCCTGTGTAGTTTTGTTTTGGTTTTTTTTCACTGCTTTTTTGTTTGTTTTTAATCATCTCAAACAGAGGAAAGGCATTATATCATAAATGTTTTATATTTACAGATTAAGATATAAAAATGTCCTTAGGCCTGAATTATTCTCCTTCGTGCTGTACATGCTACAGAGTCTCTGAGATAAATGAGAGCTACTCATTTTGTATTTTGAAAAATAAAAACTAGAAAATTACAAAGTTAGAGGTATTCATTGCTGAGTTGGAAGATTGCTTTGTAAAAGAAAAGAGATCTTTTTCTCAAATAGATGTAATGAATAAAATGCCACTTATAAGAGGTATTATATTGCATTTAGCATGAGGGAAGTTTTTCCCTCAAGCCTGATTCACAAACATCTTAATTACTTAGAACTTGATTCAGTAGAGAAACTGTCCCTCAACTCTTGGAACAGCTAATTCAGAAGGAGGAGAAATTGAGCCCTCTTATATCTTGGTAGGAATTATTGCTTATTTCCTCTGTGAATATCCTGAGATATATTTCTAAATCAGACTCTCTTTTTTTTTTTAAGAGTCACTTTCCTTGTGAAAGAGCGGCATGGACATATATACACTACCAAACGTAAGGTAGATAGCTAGTGGGAAGCAGCCGCATAGCACAGGGAGATCAGCTTGGTGCTTTGTGACCGCCTGGAGGGGTGGGATAGGGAGGGTGGGAGGGAGACGCAAAAGGGAGGGGATAGGGAAACATATGTATATGTATAACTGATTAAATTTGTTATAAAGCAAAAAATAAAAAAAAAATAAAAATAAAAATTAAAAAAAAAAAAAAAAAAGAGTCACTTTCCTTGGTAAGTAAGTAAGACCTTGGGGAATTTATTATGAAGCCGTGAAAAACTCTTTTGAAAACACGGGAATCTCTGAGTATGAGGCTAACAAAATCTCTGGTGACTTGAGCTCAAAACATACATAAATAAAAACAGAAGTTTAGAAAATTTTAATGGTAAAATTAGCTTAACACATGTGCTTTTAAGGTTAAATACATGTTTTGAGTTTAAGATTCTTGGATATAAAAGATATTAAAATAAGATTTATTACTTGATTTTTAGATCTTCAGGAATCTATATTAACACAAAAATTGAAATATTTATATATGGAACACTTCTGGGTTATCTATTTAATAATTAAAGTTTGGAACTGATTTTAATTCAGGTTATCCTTCTTCATCCTGGAGTTGACCTTTTTAGGGAATGTATATTTAAAAGACCAGTTTATATGAGCTTTATATATTTTTCAAATCCACCTCACCCCAAGTTCTTAAGTCCTATCTTACATAATAAAGGGGAATATTCTGAAATATTGTAAGATGCTACTAAGTATAAGGTTCTGGCAAAGATTGTTGAGATTAATTATGTCTTTGTATTATTGAAACTGATAACTAAAGAGTTGTCTTTACGTGAATTAAAATACAGTTTGAAAGATACTGTACCCTTTCTCTTTTGAAATATTTATTTCATTGTCACTCATCTTGATGAGGCTTAAAAATAAATATTAATAATTCATTCATAAATATGTTTCACTAATATTTATTGAAGGCTGTTCTAGTAGAAGGGATAAAACAGTGAACAATAGGATGAGAAGAAATTGATATAGATTAAATGGTCTTTCCTCCACGAAAACTCATCTCATTGCCACACCCTCATATCTCTGAATCCCTACTTCCTCTGTATTTATCTTATGATGCCTACTTCACTCTGCGTTGATTTATACTCTGGCCATTTATGCACATCCACTTTCACCCTTTATAGCTTAAATGTTCCGTGAGGACTAAGGAGTGTACAAGGATCCCTCTTTGTATTTAAGGCAGAATTTTACTCACGACTAGAACTAAATAGATATGAACTGAATTGAATTCTATTCTTAGGTTAAGAAAGAGATTTAGTGAGGTTCCATGTTGGTGCTCAATACTAGACCCTTCTTGACTGCTGAGGCAAGGGAGTGTGCTGAATGAAATCCATGGGCAATATTAAAACCTGGTCTGAGCCAGCAGTTTTCACTTTCTTATCAATCAAGGACTCTTGATCAAGGATTCTTTTATCACAGATCTTTAGGATGTGAACACATCCACTTTAGGGAAAGCAAAATCTAAGAAACTGCCCAGCCTTCCAGGAGTTTATTATCAAGTAGGTGGAGGTCGGGGAGGGGAAGTCCATGTGGGAGAAGAAACGGAGGGGTGCAGACCACAGAGGAGGGTGAGGGGGCAGCCTGTTGGAAAGTCCAGGAAAGAGGGAGATCCAAAGGCAGGACTTTATCATTTGGGAGGGAGACTGACAAGAGCAGGTGTGGTACCGCCCCAGAGACTCAGCATCACAAGGAAGGTTAGAGCAATGGCTCCCTTCAGGGAAATAAGGCAGTGGCCATTCTAAGACCTTGAGACCAAGGTCAAAGCCCGAACTGCAACAAGGATGGTAATGCTGAGTCTCCAGATTGCTGAGGGGTGGAGAGGGACGTTACTTAACACCTGCTGCCAAAGGTAGGGATCAGTCCTCCTAGAAAATGAGCCAGGCCTGAGCACTAGGGCTTGGTTTATGGCCTCCACCCCAGGGAACAGAGGGCTGCTCAGCAGGGAACCTGGCAAAGCCTGACACATTTTGCATTTGTCTTCCTTGTGTTTTTCTCAACATAAGATCTGATGAAACCTCTATGTTGTGGACTTGGGAGGGAACTTGCAAAGGGCTGGGCACCTGAAATTGGTTGGAAATGGCATGGCATTCCATAATGCAGGAGGGAATTGGTCACTTTCTCTCTTATAGGAGTGGCAGGAAAAAGGAAAAAATACAAATATTTTGGAAGTGAGGGAATGGAGAATAGGAATGAAAGGGAGAAAGGTACAAAGGGGAGGAGGACAGCTGTTCATTTTATATCCTGTGGTCATTGTCCATCTGCCGTAAACTGAAAGAAGTCACCTAATGAGGTTTGGGAATTTCAGCCAAGGAAGTGACTAAGGAGCAAAATATTAAGTACAATAAATCACATACTGTCACATTTATTCAGAAGGAAGGCCTTGCAGATCTAATAGCCTGTTTGCTAATAAAGTAAGTCAAAACAAAAATTATTACTAGTAACCTCATTTTAAAAATAAATATAAAACATAAGGGGAAGAAGAGTTGCTTTTAAAACCTGGCTCTTTTTCTATATTTTGTGAGAGAGGTTTTTTGAGTTTCATTCAAGGTAGCGTGTTTTTAGCCTATGTATGGCATAAATGTAGAATATTTGTGAGGATTTTTTTACTGTTACTTTATTTGACCTCTCTTAATCCTTAATATCAGTTTTTAGTAGATGCTTAAAATGGAAATTTTACTTTCATATAATGGTCCTTTTTACAACGCTATCCTTGAAATATGTTTCTTCATTTAAAGATATGCTAAATTCCCCCAAAGGTATTTTTTTGGTGGGCAAAGCAGATTTATAGACATAAATTCTGGATTTTCATATTCAAATAATTGCTTAATTGATCTTTTGGGGCAGCCGTAGATTTTGGACATGTTGATTTCTCTAAACCGACAATTTCTATTAATAAAATACTGATTTATCTCAACTTCGGTCATCATATTTTACCAAAATTGAATTCACTTGCTCTTGACAGATCCAAGAGTAATTCGAGAATTTCCTCTTGTGCAGAATGGAACTGTTCTTAATTAAAGTAATATCTGTGGGCTCCTTTCACTCACAATTCCCATCCCTGTCATTTGGGACTGAGAAGCCCCAGGATGCAGTCCTGCCTGGGCTGCCACAAAGCATTATCCAATACAGTAACCATTTTTTCCTTCCCTGCCTCTTACCCACAAATCAGACTGCTTCCCCTTTGGCTACAGTCTCTGAACTTCATCAAGGCATGAGCGGCTGTCTCTGTGCAGGCACAGGCCAGGCGAATTGAGCCTGTATTTTATGAGAGCCTGAAGCAGTGCTGCATGGCAGGATATGTGGGCAGGGTTAGACGTGGGGACAGCAGCTACTAGAATGCCTCAGAGGAGCCAGGGAGACTGGTGCTCAGCCAAGAACAGCATCCAAGTACTCTGTGGATACCTGAGGTACATGAGGATAATAAGTAACCAAAACAACTGGCTTCAAAGGGTACACCAGGCAAGAAGCTAACTCACAGCTAGAGGACAAACTTGCTTACAGTTTTTACAAAATTTATAAACTAATGAAACAGATTTATACAGATGTGCCACATTACAAAATAGTATGAACAGGTACATAAAATCTTATCAAGTTTAGGTTTTTCTACTAGGAGAGGAATAAAACAAACATGAAAACTAAGAAATGTATGAAACTGGTTATCCTGGAAATTACAGCATTATCTGCTTAAAACCGGCAGTTGCAGTTTAGGTCCCGTGCATTAGGTAGTACTTCTAGACTGGCCATATTACAAAGATTTTGCTCTACTTATGGTAGGTTGTTTTGATGTCACGGGCTGAGAGAGCTAACGCCCTTAGGATTTTTCTGGCCAACTTGGTAATGAAGGAAATAAAAACCTAAGTATAGTATAATCATTGTTCTACATCATTGTTGTTACTGGAAAATAAACATGCACAGCTGCCTCCAGTGAAATATTTGAGCAGAAGTTTGTGAAACTATCAAAATATTGATCATCTGTATAATAATGGTCCATGACTTGCTTGTGGCAGAATTACTTAGAAGAAGAAGAATTGCCTGGTGGCAAATAAGCTTTTACTGTGTTTCTCAGTGCTTTTGGATACAATGAGCCTTTTCTCCATAGTGAGTAGTACTGTCCTTAAAAATCTCTCTGGGGGAAAAAAATATAGATAATTGCCAGAACTGCTTATTATACCAATATCTTCATGTTGCTCATCACATTTTTCACTATATAGAATGAGGCAAGTCCCTTTGTTGAATGCCTTAGCCTACAGTAACATGTAATATCCCCTGGGAGTGACAGTGTCTGGCTTTTAAAAGCTTCTCTAAAAGTTCCCCATTCATCTCTTTCTCTCTTTCCATTCACTACAACCTCTAGTTAATGGCCCTGTCCTCCATTTATCTACCTTGAAAAGATGAAAGGATGTGTTGATTCTGCTAAGAGTTGCTCCAGTCCTAGCAGGGAGTTCTAAGTAGCCTGATTACATCGATTTCATCACTTTATGATCTTTCTATAGCAAATGCTGTTGTTTACATGCAGCTCTGGGCATCCTGCTTGTCTCTGAGGTCTGAGTTTTGAGGAATGGCAGCAGAAGCACTTGGGTTGCAAGAATCCTCAACAGGGCTCTGTCCAGACACTCCTCGAGCCTTCAGTATTTATGGGTCCCGCTCCACTATCTAGAGGCATGATTTCTGGCAGTGCTTTTCCCCATCTATAAATTCTGCGAGATCACTTCTCTCCTTCTGTGGCCCTGTGCCACATTTAAAAAGGCAGCTTGTTTTTCAGGCAGAGCTTTGAGGAAAGAACCTGCTCCCGGCAACCACTACCGAACCCCCAAGAGGCAATAGCTCTTCTATTGTTTCTGTTCTGATTTACTTTGAAAAGTCTGGGGCTTTGTGAGGAAGGGCATAACCAAATAAGAATAAAACTACCCTGGGCTTGGGAGACTCAAACCAATTGATTTATCCCTTTACTATAAAAGTAAAAAGAAATAAAGAAATAGAGAGGGCTAATGGAGACACAGGCTCACAATTCCTAATCTCTAATTCCATATTACAATACAAAAACTCTCGGAAAACCCACAAACCTTTTTTTAAAAAATATTTATGTGATGGCAAAGCCTCCCATGACCTGAATTCATTTGGCAGTCAGACCTGACTTGAAATGATTTAAGGCTATTTATAATCTTTATTTATACTACTTATGTGAATCTTCATGTATTTCACTGTAGAAATATTAATATGTTTCATTATAGGGTATTGCCTCGGACCTTGCTGGGGATGTTGCATAACATATGGTATATTTACCATGTTACCTTTCTGAAATCTGTAAATTAAGTAAATAAGTAAGTAATTTGGATCCTGAAGCTTATCTTACCTTAAGGGATTTTGGACTTGTATGACTGTTATTTTGAGAAAGGGAGTAACTCTTGAATTCTTAATAGAATTAATGACTAATATATCTATTTTTAAGTAGTCTTGATTTTATACTAAATCAAGCTATTTTTTAAGTTGTTTATTTTTATGGCAACCACCCAAGAGAGATGAGAAGAAAGGAAGAAGTTTATTTGTGAATTTTGGGAAGTTTGCTGACTCTAGGAAGTTCCCTAGGGTCTCCTCTGGGCGTGTACATTATGGTTAATGGGCTACTGCACAATGAACAGGTTTTCAGTGTGCTTAATATGGGCTTCATTGATTAGCACATAATTGGTACTTGTTCATGTTCTTGTGTATTCTTGGCATTATAAACTCTAACAGCCCTTTAAGAGCCTCTCAGCCAGCACTGCACAGAAACACTCCACTTAGTAAGTCCTGGAAGGTACAGGTTCTCACTGGCTTTTGTTGAGCTCCTGAGGTTCACTCAGGTAGTCTCCAACACAGTCCAAAAATGAATGGCATGTTTCTTATGTAAGCAAACAATTACTTACAAGTCATTTCATCCATCCTAATCTAGTTGTAATGTGATAGTTTCCTTTTAAGAATATTTTAAGTGAGCCAGATCTGCCTGAAGTAATAGAGAAGGAAAATAATTTCAAGAATCATATCTTCTCATTCTCTTTTTATTGTTGTCCTGCATTACAATACATTTGTCACTGAATGTGCCATGTTAAGCAAAGTGGAAAGTGAACCATGTAATCTGGACCTTGGTGCTCCCATGTGAGTTAAGACATTCGTGAAATGTGCAGGAACACGCTTCAGGGCATGCTCTGTACAGGGGTGGGTCTAGGTTTTGTGGGTCCATGTTTGAACCTTACACAGTTTGGTTGAGGGCTAGGTTGTCTTTAAGGAAAAGAATACAAAATTACACATTCAAAATTAGGTACAAATCTGAATATTTATTTAGAATGAGAAAAGAAATCACAACAAATTACAAATCTTTAGAAGTTGACGATACCACAAGCATCACAAAATCCAAAAATATAACATGACGTCTTTGTTCACTACCTGAAATACTCTTTTCTTACAACTTTTGAGTGCATATTCTTAAACTGCCTCTGCATATGACAATTCTATAATATTTTTATTTAGAGACTAGAAAAATAATTCTGCCTCTAGCTTGGTGGATCAGAGTTGTTTTTTTTTTTTCCATTTATTTAACATCTTACCTTCACAATTCCTTACTGATATATCATGTACGTTTTTAGGATCATTAGCAAATTGTAAAAATCTCTTGTCTTAATTTCTTTCATGTATGAACTACAAGACTGCAGGGCATTTTGACTTCTCTTGCACAGTGACCAATCTTAGCAACTCTGAATTGATGTCACTCACTGAACTGTTTATTACCACTGTTCTTGAGTCATGATGACATAGGTACTTCATCACAGTGGGTGGTAGGCATGTTCCTAGAAGCTCTTTCTACGCTGAGGATGACTGCACTACGGAATAGAAGTGACCTGCATAACTATGTAACTGTATCACACACACACATAACATATCTCCAACTCAACTTCCCCTTAACTGAATCCCAAAAGCCGCCATGGCCACTCCCAACGCCACCTGGCATGAGGGTAACATGGTAAGGCAGTAGTCAAGAAAGGAGGCAGCCGTCTCAATCGGTCGCAAATGTTATAAAACATGGTCATGTGAACACATTGCTAGAGTTCCTCCCAGGGCCTTGGAAGGTGCTCATCCAAGTGCAGAGCCCTGCAGCTTAAGCTTCATGAGCTTCATGGTAAATCCACTTCTGTCTACCCTGTCCACTGTCTACACTAACATGTTAGAATTGAGCATTATATTTATATATGTTATACTGATAAAGATGTGTTTACATTCTTATAATAAACTTAGTGTCATGTTCACACTTCTTTCATGGGAAAGCCTCAACTTCCCTTCCAAAGACCAATCACATCCTATCACCTTCCCTTTATTTAATATTCTATTACTTTTGCCTATCTCAGTAGTCATATGTAGGAATCATGGAGCTTTCTATACACTGCTCCACCTAGTATTCTGATTCCCTGTAAATAATAGTCATTAATGCAAAATAAGAAAAAATTTTTTTCAATGTAGATATTTTAGGCCATGTATTTTTTCATTGAGAATATTTCCATGTCTTTGTGACTCATTTTTGTTGATAAACAACTTTTGTTGTTGATATAAATGGGGAAGGGAAAAGAGCACTGGATTGGGAGTCGGGCCATATCGTCCTTTCTCTGCCAAGTGGCCTTGTCATGTAACCTTGGGGAAGTGGTGGAGCCTGTGTGAACCCCTGACAACTTGTTTGTAAAGTGAGAGTGTACATCTTCATGATCTCTTAAATGTCTTCCCACTGTAGTCCTAAATCCTAGAACTGGGTGACAAGAATGAACTATGAGTTAACCAGGAAAACATTTTGTCTGAAAATATGGTAATGATGTTGTCTGTTTTAGTTCAGGGGGGGCCCACAAGAAATATCACAGTAGTTGCCTTTGATACCTTTATTCATCCACTTGTAGCTAATTTATACTTGTAGCCTGTTGTGCCATCAGAGAAAGATATTAAGTAGAGGAACAGAAAAGCAGCATCAGCCGAACCATGCAGTGTTGTTACCCTAACAATTCTCAGCATCGGAGAACAAATGTGCTGCCCCTCTAGCTTTCCCAGAAGAGTGACAGTCTCTGTGCTGGTGGACAGAGGCTATAAATCACCTCCATTTCCTTATCCTGCTGAAAAGAAATGCTACAAAAGAGCCAGTAACAACAACAATAATAATAATGGTATTATTGCATTTCCAAAAGACTTTCTTCCTAGAGTTTAAAGTGCTTCCTAAATTGCATTCATTCATTCATTCGTTTGTTCATTCAACAACTATTCACTGAGCTCCTATTCTGTGTGAAGTAGCTCTCAAGGCACTGGGGAGACAGGATTCACAAATCAAAATCTTTGCTCTGATAGGGCTGACATGCTGATGAATATCAAACAAATGAATGTCAGGGAATAATGAATGCAATGAAGAAAATTAATCAGGGGTCAGCAAATGAGGAGTAGCATTTTGTTGGAGGCAGCCAGGGGGCAGCCACTGAGGATGTAACCATCGATCAAAGGCTTGAATTGTGTCGGAGACGTAGCCCGGCAGAAGGAACGGCCAACATAACAGGCATGTGGACTGCTAAGGGGTCACCACACAGCTTATGTAAATGTCAGTTCTAAATGATATTTTACTTCTTAAGTGGGAAAGGCTATTCAAAGTGTATACATTTCCTCGTTTTTCCTGAATGACAGCCAAAGTCAAGAGAAGTGGGACTGAATCACGAGAAAATAACTAGGCTTCTGAGTACCTCAGAAATAAGAAATATTTTAAATAATTGGTTGACTCATTGATTGATTGATTGACTGTTAGATTGATCATCTTGGCCTGACTCCCTATAAAAAAAGTGGAAAGTTACTTATCTATTGTTTTCTAAATTATACTAGGGATGATACTGTTTAAATAGAACCGGGGGTAAAAGTTGATACCAATTTTAGTTGCAATTTTATTTTATTTTATTTATTTATTTATCTATCTATCTATCTATTTATTTATTTATTTTGCTGTACGCGGGCCTCTCACTGTTGCAACCTCTCCAGTTGTGGAGCACAGGCTCCGGACGCGCAGGCTCAGCGGCCATGTCACATGGGCCCAGCCGCTCCGCGGCATGTGGGATCTTCCCAGACCGGGGCATGAACCCGCGTCCCCTGCATCGGCAGGCGGACTCTCAACAACTGTGCCACCAGGGAAGCCCTAGTTGCAATTTTAAATTGAATAGGTGGTTCAAAGATCAAACTGAGATTACAAAAAAATATTTCTTAGAATCATCGTGATGAGTCTCTCTAACAGTAAAAGGAAGCAACCTTTTAGAAATAAGCTTTACCATTCTTCTTATTTCTTTATTTTTAAATAAGAAGTACTAGGCACTGTTTTACATTTGTAAATATTAATTGTTTCCTTATAGTAAAATGATTATTTCAGATACAGATTTACAAGATATTATGGAATGTGTTATTTAGGATACAAATGTGGATTATACTGTTATCTTAAATTTAATCCTGATTGTAATATATCAGGTTAATGCTTTCCACATAATTAAAATTTTCTGAGTTGGGAGGTGTTAGGATTTACTTCTTTGGACTACGACTATTCTTTAAAATCTCTTTTAAATGCCTTTCTATAGATTTTTAAAGCAAATGACAAAAAAATGTTCTTTACAATACCTTTTGTGTTTGTTCTGAGTGCCTAGATAGGAGGTTATCACACTGATCTGGGTGAGAGATGGTCTCAGGAGGTGGTGGTGAAGGTAAAATAAAGGCATAGATTCAATAAATTTGCAGGAGGAGGGTCTGCAGATTTGGGTGACCGGCTATGGGGGCAGGGAAAGGAGGGGAATGGGCAGGGAACCTGCAGAGAAAGTGATGCCCAAGTAAACCTGATATTGAGGCTAGAGGTGGTTCAGTCCTTTAGGTTTTACCCAAAAAAGGACCATCTGGCTCAAGTCAGGAGCCTGAGTAGAAGCACAAAAGCCTGTCCCAACATGTTCTGACCATGTGAAAATGAAGCACTGTTTGTCTGTTTTTTTAAAAGTGTGCTTTATGAACCAGAAGGAGTATAGTGAAGTAGTTGAAGGCATGGGTTCTGGTCTACCCAATTCTGAATCCCATTTGGGTCTAGAGTAAATCGCTTAACCTCTCTTTGCCTCCGTGCCCTTACCTATAAAGTGGACATGCACAGAGTAGTACCTCTCTGCTCATAGAAACCTTAATTGTTCTCTTGAGTTACTAGAATTTTCTTTTCTTTGTGGATACTACTAAAACTTTGATCAGATTTTCTGTTTTCTTTGGATGCTAGGAACTGCAAAATCAAATTTCCACTCTAGCAATTGTAAAGACCTTATAAAGTACATTTCATTATACTGATCTCAAAGGGCCTTCTTTTTCTTATCAAGTAGACAACTTTCTTCCCCTCTAACACATTTACAGTGATGCTAACAAACAGGTAGATTACTCATTTGGGTCTCAGTTTTCATCTCCAGGTTGAACTTACAGCGTTTCCATTAAAGAGCTGGAAAATAGCCCCAAACGAAAGAATCGATGGGGGGAAAAATGTGCCATAAGTTCTTTGATGAGCAGTAATTCAACTTAATATTTAGCCCATAAACAAATATTTCCTCCTTTTTCTGGGATAAATGAATTTATGAAATGAAACAAAAATACTGAATCATACCTGAAATCTCTTAACGTGGACCAAGATTTGTTTTCTAGGCACTTTTAATGCGTTAATGCCTTAATCTTCACAACAGTTCTGTGAAGTGATTGCTATTATTATTCACATTTGACCAATGTAGAAACTAGACACAGAAAAGATAAGTGACTTGTCCAAGGTCATACAGCTAAAAAGTGTCAGAGCCCAGATTGCAAACCTGGCAGCCTGCCCCCATCATTCACTCTCCTAACCCCTACACATACTTTCTCTCTGGAAGATAACTTATATCAGAGGGAATTTCACTCTAAAAACTGAAGTTTAAAAAATTATATAGAATTATCAGTAATACTAACAAGCATTGAATTTATTACCATATAGAATTCCTTCATATGAGAAAAATTAAATAAGATCTATTTAAGGCTATGTGATGATAAGGTTATATGATGATAAGATGTACCTATCATCAAAGATTTTATAACATTACAATTTAGAGTAACATTTTTCTATAAGGTTACAATTTTATTAGGTTTCTTCCTAGACGTAAAAGTGGGGTTTCTCCCTTAGAACAGTGTGTTAATCTAGTTAAATATTCAAACAGACACAAAATAAATCAACTTGATAGGACAAGATAATGTCTTACTATTAAGAAGACATTACATTTGAGAAACTTTCTCTTTTTTTTAATGCAGTAGAAAATGATTCCTGATGGAGAGGTCAGAACATGTGCCTTGGGGACGATATTCTATGTGGCTTTTGAGTACTTTGTATGACTTTGCAAATTGCTTATTTTTAATTATGCTGGGCCATTATAATATGACTTTACTAATAAGTAAAATAATTCATCTGGCTATCATTATTCCTCACATTACTTTATCTAGCTGATAAAAAATGTACCATAATTACTCATGTAATCTGTCTCTGATATTTTTATTCTAAAAGCAGACTGGATTCTGTAACCATCTAAGTCATCCAAGGGCAGTTTCTAATTAACATGGGGGAATTATTGCCCTGTTGACTATATAACAGTACCAAAGTTAATCTGTGGTAAGGATACATAAAGTCCAGATATTCTACAGCACGGCTCTCAGATGCCTTTTCACTTTGACCCAATTCAGGCAAATCGAAAGTCCTTAAGTCCCATCGATCTACGGTTATAGTTCCCCTTTCTAGTATAAATATAACACAGTAAAAACAAAGACATGGAGAAATTAAAATAAGCAAATTACAGCAAACTTATTTGTGATCCAGCCAGAGTTTATTGAGCTTCTGTCGTGCACCAGGCACTATTCTGGGTACCAAGGACACAAGTAGTAAACAAGACAGACACAGTTCCTCCTTCAGTGGAGCTTTCTAACAGGAGATGGGCAATGAGCAAGTAAACAAGTAAATAAACAAGGTAAATTTAGATAGTGATAAGTACTATGAATAACTTAAAATGGAGTGATAAGATGGAGGATGATTGGACACTGGGGGATGGAGTTCTTTAGATTGAATGCACAGGGAAGGCTTCTTTGAGCAGGTGATGTTTGCACAGAACCCCAAGAGAGAAGATGGACCCAGCCAAGGGGTGGTCTGTGGGGAAAGATATGAATGGAATGAGGAGAGAATAGAGTATGAGGAAATTGACATAATCAGTGTAGTTGTAGGCAGAGAGAAGGGGCATGGAAGCCCTGAGATGGAGTGTCTGGAGCACAGTAAACGAGAAGAGTGGTACAAGGGGAGCTCTAAGTCACGGAGGGAGCTCAACCTTTTATTCCTAGTGGGCTGAGAAGCCTTGAGAGGGTGTTAAGCCAGGAGTGAATGGCATGATCGCTAAAACAATTTAAAAGGTTCCTCTTTTTTTGAAAGGCCTCTTACTGCTGTGTGGAGAATGGATTACAGGAGGATAAAAAAGAGAGTAAGAAAACCACCGAGACATGACCCTGACTTGACTAAGGTGGTAGCAGTAGAGAGGAATAGAAGCTGAACAATATTTTGGAGTCAGAACTCCCAGGCTGATGGGTTGGAAGTGGGCAATGAAGCAAAGGGAGGAACCAAAGGTGACACCTAGTGCTTTGTTTGAGCATCTGGGGTGGTGTCATTTGAAATGAAAAGGGTATCCTAGATATTTGGGGGGTGGAAAACCAATAATTCTAATTTTGACTTAAAGAGTCTGAGTTGTCAAAATCTAGAAACAATAAATGCTGGAGAGGGTGTGGAGAAAAGGGAACACTCTTGCACTGCTGGTGGGAATGTGAATTGGTACAGCCACTATGGAGAACAGTATGGAGGTTCCTTAAAAAACTAAAAATAGAACTACCATATGATCCAGCAATCCCACTACTGGGCATATACCCTGAGAAAACCATAATTCAAAAAGAGACATGTACCAAAATGTTCATTGCAGCTCTATTTACAATAGCCCAGAGATGGAAACAACCTAAGTGTCCATCGACAGATGAATGGATAAAGAAGATGTGGCACATATATACAATGGAATATTACTCAGCCATAAAAAGAAATGAAATTGAGCTATTTGTAATGAGATGGATAGACCTAGAGTCTGTCATACAGAATGAAGTAAGTCAGAAAGAGAAAGACAAATACCGTATGCTAACACATATATATGGAATTTAAGAAAAAAAAATGTCATGAAGAACCTAGGGGTAAAACAGGAATAAAGACACAGACCTACTTGAGAATGGACTTGAGGATATGGGGAGGGGGAAGGGTAAGCTGTGAGAAAGCGAGAGAGAGGCATGGACATATATACACTACCAAACGTAAGGTAGATAGCTAGTGGGAAGCAGCCGCCTAGCACAAGGAGATCAGCTTGGTGCTTTGTGACCGCCTGGAGGGGTGGGGTAGGGAGGGTGGGAGGGAGGGAGACGCAAGAGGGAAGGGATATGGGAACAGATGTATATGTATAACTGATTCACTTTGTTATAAAGCAGAAACTAATACACCATTGTGAAGCAATTATACTGCAATAAAGTTGTAAAAAAAAGAAAAAGAGTCTGAGTTGTCCATTGAGATGGTGAGTAGCAGTTGGATCTATAAGTGTTGATCTCATGGAAAATATAATTCTGGGTATTATCTGTTATAGATATTATTTAAAGCTTCAAAGTAAAAGGAGGCAATGTAGATAAGAGAAGAGAAAGCTACCAAAACAATTTAAGATCAAGAAAGAAAAGGGCAACAAAGGAGACTGAGAGGCGGCAGTCAGTGAAGCAGGAGAAAAATCAAGAAGGTGGTAGAAGATGGAAGAAAGTATCCAAGAAAAAAGGAGGGATGCACTGTGACAAATCCTGCTGAGAAGTCCAGTAACCTGAATATGAGGAAATGATCTGTTGATTTGGCAACACGGACTCCCCAGCCACCTAACCAAGAGCAGTTTCAGGGTGGAAGGGAAAGGGAATCGGAGGATGTGACAAAGTGGAGGCAATCACTGGACAGCCCTTCTGAGAAGTCTTGCTATAAATGGAAACAAAAATAGGATTGGAAGGAACAGAAGTTAGGGGTGTGACATCAAACAAAACTTTTTTAAGATGGGAGATGCTTTGTATGTTTCTGTGATGTTTGTATGACAATAGGAATGATCCAGGAAACTCACTGGGAGAAATTGGTGATACAAGAGAAAGAGGGGAAATCTTAAAGAACAAGAGAAGATGGGATCTAGACCACATGAGAAGGTTCACCATTGGGAAGAACAGAAACACTTCATCCACTATAACAGGAGGAAGGCAGAAAACACTGGTGCAGTGGTTGAAAAGATGAGGGCATTACTGTCTGGGTCTCTGTTTTTCTTAACTATACATGGTGCATTGTTAACCTAATAAGAATGAACTTAGACATATGATTGTATGTTAAAATTCCAAAAATTTAAAAAATAACCCAGTATTTTTATACATAATTTGATAATGCAGAGCAAGTTATTAAAAAGCAAGTTATTAAAATAGCATAAATTCATAGGCACAAATTCAATAGCACAAATTCAGGACATCATCAATGAAAGGTGGTTTTGTTGCAAGATAGTTTCAAGGCATTATGTAGATATCTGCTTTAGCAGAGGAGTAGAGATGGCTTGTAGTTATATTGCAATGCATATATGTCTTCAGCCATAGGACAAACTGTAAACCAATAATAGGCCAGAAATGCTGCTGGAAAAAGTATCCATCATTATGTACTGTGGGGTTGACTAAATAATCAATAATAATATAAATGACAGTTACAGTAAATTAATGTAGGTTTATCTTTATCATTTATCAATTTATTTGTCAATTTAAAATCAAGAATTGACAACCAAGACCAACTGGAAACAACATTCATGAGGTACCTTTAACACAAAATATCCTGTCCTCCCCCAAACTGGGGATATTGCAGTAATCCTGGCGTTTGTAGCTCTACACTGGAGCCAGATATCCTAGACTGTTAGATGGGGGTCCTCAGTAAGTTCTAGAAGTTCATCAGCTTTATCTACGAGTATCAAACTTTAGGAACCCTTAATCACTTTATAGACTACTTGTATCCTTGATGTGGGTAAAAATGAAAATATATGGAATTTCCTCATTTGTCGGTAAGAACCAAAGAAAGAGTTTGAATTTTTAGACCTGGTTAAGTTCATCATGGTTCTCAGGCCATACTTTTATAACCATGGTTCTAAATTATCTTCCCTCCTTCAGCAATTGTTTAAATCCTTGCAAAATTACTACTTTAGAGTGAAGGATTACAATTACATTGGAAGTGATCTGAAGGAGAGAAAATGGATCTGCAAGTGAGAGGATATTTTGCATTTTTCACTTAGGTTTGTCTTTCCTTTCTGGTTTTAAATATCAGCTTTGGCAATTAAAGATCTTTGATTTAAGAGGGGAAAGAAAGAAGTACCTGTTGTAGGTGGCACCTGCTCATTTTTGTCTCGTCACTGCATCCGAGGTGCTTTGAGGTATGTGATAGCTCTGCACCACCGGATCTGGGAGCAGGGAGTTGGGGGTGGCGTTAGGCACCTGGGCACGTGGACGTAAATTAACTCTTTCCTCCCTTTATCACAGACAGAGTCAAGCAACCGTTGTCAACCTGGGCAAGGGGAAATCTTATTCTGTTGACAGAAGTCTATGTGACAGTGGGGCTGCAATTCAGAAGGGCTTATGTGAAGAAGAAATTCACCCAGTCTATGTGGAACAGCTGTATTAGGAGTGGGCATGGAGAATCATTTATTCACTGGCTTGGCACCATTTGGGATGGTAGTTTGATGGGAAGTGGTCCCAGAGGGAGGCAGCTATCCAAAGCCGACTGGTTCTCTTGGGTGGAGCTTCTTCCGGGAGGGGAAGTTCCCTTGGCATGGGCAGTACCTCTCCTCTGGCTGTCCATTCGTACAGCACACCTCAGTCCTGGTCTTCTAGTTATCCACTCCTTTGTTGGGAGTCCCTGTGGCTTTTGAGCTATCTTTTCACATGGGAACCCTGGGCTAGTTCTGTTTCCAGGGTACACATTTGGTCTCTAGAAACTGTGCACCTTTATCTCACTGGGGTAGAAGTACTGCTTTCTCCTGAAGGGACTGAAAAATTGTTGAAGGATTATAAGCAGGGAGGTAACAATTCAGTTCACTTGTAGGAAGAGCACTGGCAAGAGTGGGGCTGGGTGAGGACATGTAAGGCTGAAGACAGGGAGACCAGCTAATCATTATTAAAAAGTTTTGGCAAGAGCTACTGAGAGTCCATTGACAATAGTGAGGAGGAGATGAGTTCAGAAGATATTAATAGTTTAGGTACAAAAGAGTTTAATGGGGCTTCTCTGGTGGCACAGTGGTTGCGAGTCTGCCTGCCGATGCAGGGGACATGGGTTTGGGCCCCAGTCTGGGAGGATACCACATGCCGCAGAGTGGCTGGGCCTGTGAGCCATGGCCGCTGAGCCTGCGTGTCCGGAGCCTGTGCTCCGCAACGGGAGAGGCCACAGCAGTGAGAGGCCCGCATACAGCAAAAAAAAAAAAAAAAAAGAGTTTAATGACTAAGGAAAAGTGAGTCACCGACCAGGTGCCTTTTTTGTTTTATGGGTGCATAGTAAACTTATTCTCGCAACACTGAGATGGTAACATAAGAAAATAGACAGGAAAGGGGTCATATTGGTCATCAGGGTCATATTTAGACACATTTTTATTTTCATGTTTATCAGCTTTCCTTCTCTTTTTTCAATTTGTAAATAATTTCCACTGAATTGCTTCTGTAAGGAACATTTTTTGGTTATCATTTGTTCTATCCTTTCCTTTTTTGGGATTCACCTTATACATTTGCTTTTAAGTACTTATAGTGTATAAAACACGAAGAAAGCACATAAATACCATTTACATTCTTTAGGCTAGTTTGAACTGTCTTTTGAAAAAACAGATTGTCTGCCAGACCTCATATTTCTTTGTGTTGAAGTTTGTCTCACATAATCCTGGCTGTTTCCATTTCCGGTGCCACAGTTTGATATTTATTTTAAGCAGCTGCTTAAGAAAGGTGGAACTTAGCAATGATCAAAATGGCATAAAGTAGGTTTCTGTTTGAGCTCAGGGTTGCTGTGTAACTTTCCTTTCAGTAGCCTTCTCTCATGCTTTTTCATCTACATTTTAACTGTGCGAGTAAATCTAGGAAAACTGCTGTTTGGCCTTTTTAGCACACTGCCAGCTTTGGCAATTGCACACTAACTGGTGTTGTACTAAACACCACTGAAATAAAATAAATGAGTTTGATTAAAGCTTGGAACTCCTGAGTACTACAAATGTAAAAACCATCAACAGATGCCATTTGCTGAAACCAAGGCTCCTCTAGCAGATGGATGAAAGTTAAAAATAAATTGCGCTATTTCTTTTTATTTTGGTTCATTTGTTTTTAATATAGTATAAAAAACCCTGCTATTGAGTTACAATAAACTCCTGGCTTATGTTTCATGGCTGGTTTCGGAATCTATGAAGATCTTTGATATTACAGTCAAATTGTGCTTTCTTGTATGTATTCATTGAACATGTAAAAACAAATTCTTATCAGAGTTTTAAAACTTTCTTTGGTAGTCATATCTCCAGTATTGAGAATAATAGTGAAAAACAATGACCGGATATCCACAATGGGACATAATGTCTCTCTTTTAAATCTTTAATGTTGGGCTGTAGTAGAATAATATCAATCATATCTCTAATAGCTCTCATTCATTTAGTACTTGAATTTACTTTACAGTATTTTAGTTTCTCATATACTGCCTCCTCATTTAAATAACACACACATGGAAGAATGCTATTTTTATTCTTCATACAACTGAATGACTTACATGCCATTAAATGAAATCATTATTGATATTAACTTGTAAGATCCATATTAATCATTCTATAATATTTAGATATTTCTTGGCATAGAACTGAATGCTTATATTGTAATTTAATTTAGAAGTCCATGTATTTCTAAAGAGACCTGAAATTTACCTTTTTTCAACTCTTAAAATTATTTATCAAACAATGTTTATCAGAACAGATTACAAGAAATTTTATCATAGTTAGAAGAATGGGGAAATGATCAGATAACTATCTAAGTGGTTAGAAAATTATCTAGCGTATTTATCAGGAAAGATAATATGTAATTACACTGTATTAACTTTGAAATTTATTGTTATTGCTATTTACAGGTTCAGGTTCATGTCGCTTTAGTTATTCAGACCCTTGCATCATTGTGTCATATGCCAAGAATAATACTGTGGACTGGATTCAGCTTGAGAAAATTAGGTTTGTTATCATTTAAAGTATCTTCATAAATTTTGATGTAGGTGGATTTCTGCTTCCCTGTTTACCTTCATTCTACCACTGGCTTTATTCCTCATGGTTAAAAGTACTCTGGTTGTTAATTATGCTGAATTACATTGATGCACATATTATTACCTGCTCTGTTTGAACAAGGTATTGTTAAAAGTGTCATTTTCCATTCAATACTTACCACTGTCAGTAGTAGCTATAACAAACTATTTATTTTGGGTAAAAGTACATTTAAGATAGTAACGTTTCTGATGGAATTCTCCACAAAATAACATCACCACCCATCTCTTTAGGTGGCCTGGCTGTGGCCTGGTTTATAGGCCTAGGAATATATCAGATTACCACCTAAATTCCTTCCAGTCTGTGATGATAATGAGTTAATAGCCTTTTGGATCTAATCTCTAGTTCTGTCATTTTCCTTCTAACTTCCCTAAGGCCAATTCTAAAATTCTATTATCATAATTGTGATGCAACTTGTAATCATTTATTACATTTTCTTTATTTAAAAAAAATCCCTTCGAAAAAAGAAAATTAGGTTGATGCTTAAAGAGGGAGAAGCTCATTCAGGTTGAAAATATTTGATTAAATTTAGCAAAACTCAAACTATGTTAACTATTTCTGTGTAGTTTAAATCATAAAATAAAATTCAAAATGGGTGCTTAATTTCAGATATGGTGAGGTATTTAAAGGAAAAAATACCTTGAAATTTTATTAAGTGGTTATTCTGATCAGTTTAGTTCTTAAATTAGCATGACTCACGTAGAACATTTTCCATCAGTTCTGTGACAGTTTTCTTTTTTCTCACGCTATTTTCCTTACCATTTTTCCATATTGAAAGAATTGTGATTTATTTGGGGGAGAAGAATAAATATTAGGTTCTTAGTCTTTAATATTAAACCAATCGGTCCAAAGTTTCTAGTAGTATTTCAAATAAAAATAAAAGTCTCACACGTTCAAGCTCTAGTCTAACCAAAAACTGAGAAAAATGATTCTAACTCATGGATTTTAATAGATTGTCTCCCTCTGTGGCAGGATAAGATATTATTTATAGACACCTGGTACAAGCCAAGCTCTGACATTCTGTGCCAGTTGCCAATTTTATAACAGAGCATTTTGCTCTTCCTTCTAATTTCTAGTAGTTATTATGAAAATGCATTCATATTAAATACTGATTTATATAAATGGCTTTAAGCAAAGCAGCATAAGTATTGGAAGTTTTACTCATGCCTCCATTTTTTCTCTAATAGTTATACACCATAGTTTAGATAAATTGTAGTGCCGTTTCTTGCTGAATGCTCAGCTACATGGTTTTGATATGACAGATAGTGAGTGTACACATTTAATTACAAGATATAAAGATCACACTCAGCTGATTCCATTTATTTTTCACTAAATGAGACTTTCAATTTTAGTCCAGGCACCAAACTATCATACTCATTTAATGCAAATTTACCATTTATGATCAGAGTGGACATATTTTCAATCACTTCCTAAAACTAAAATGTAGTATCTTCATTAGTTTAAATTCCTTTTGAAGTTAAAAACATAGTCATCATTAAATATTTTAAAGGAAAGGGGAATTGATTACCCGCAAAGGTAAGGTACACCATTCATAACCTACACAGACAGTTCTACGGATTTCTATGTGCTTCATTGGTGAGTGAAAAATATGGCTTTTCTCTAGTCCTTTCAAAGCTGATTTATAGTAAGCCCTGGGTACTACTGGTTTGTATTTTAGTACTACTTTTAATCTTGGCTAAAGCCATCATTTTTACTGTAGCAGATTTCTACTTTGGTAGAATAAAATGTTTAATAAAAATATTATATAGAAAAGGACCTAGATGTAACAGATGTAATATAAAAATCATGTTAAATTATATCATGTTTTTAAAGACTGGTCTGCATGGAATTCTAAAGAATTCTAAATGAGGGCATTTAATTCTCATGGCAAATCTGACATTTTCAAAACAAAAATGTATCTGGTTACTGGAAATAAAATAACTATTACATAAAGACTGATTATGAAACATATAGCATACAATGATCTCTAATAGATGCAAAATTTCAAAGTAAGAATTAAAATTAAGATAATTTTATAGTTTTTCTTTTTTTCTTCTCAGTATCAAAAAATATATGGTTTTATTTTTATTTATTTTTTAAAGAGCTTTTATTTATTTTATTTATTTATTTTGGCCTCGCGGCATGCGGGATCTTAGTTCACCGACCAGGGACTGAACGTGTGCCCCCTGCAATGGAGGCACAGAGTCTTAACCACTGGACCACCAGGGAAGTCCCAAGTATATGGTTTTAGATTGAGTGTCTACCATTCACAAAAAACTGTGCTGGATACACTTTGATTTTTTACAGGAGCCATGGCAATTGTGTACCATTTTCTCTTCAATTATCCCTTTACTGGCTTGCCTGAATATGCTTACTGCCTGCCTTGTGTTAAACATAAAGCTCATTAAGACATTTAATATTTAAACTTTCATCACTCAATACGAACATCTTAATAATCAGCATGTATTAAAAGATTTAAGGGGTATGGGATTGTAAGTATTTAATCTGTAATGTGTACAATATTTTTAAGATAAGAAAACCACAGTCTTAATAAAGAAACAAAGAGGATCTATAAGAAAAGCAAAGTGGACACTGTTGAACTTTATTGTGACACCAATTCTCGTGTCTCCAGAGCCCCTTCCAATGTCAGCACAATCATCCATATCCTCTACCTTCCTGAAGACGCCAAAGGGGAGAACGTCCAGTTTCAGTGGAAGCAGGAAAATCTCCGAGTAGGTGAAGTATATGAAGCCTGCTGGGCTTTAGATAACGTCCTGGTCATCAACTCAGCTCACAGACAAGTTGTTTTAGAAGATAATCTGGATCCAATAGACACGGGCAACTGGCTTTTCTTCCCAGGAGCTACAGTAAAGGTTTGATCTCTCTTTTGTTCCTTCTCCTCTCCTCTAAAACCTAAAGCTCAGTAAACCAAATTGTACAAAGATGACAGTTTTACTAAAGCCACTCTTAAAAGAATAGGTAATATTACTTTACCCTCCCTTGTAAGCATGGAAAATCATTCATTTATTCATCCCTTTAACAAGTATTTATGAGAATCCATGGTGCCATGTACTGGGCTGAACCTAGAGAATATAAACACAAAAAGGCAGATATGTCTCTTCCCTTCATTGGCTGTCAGTTTAGTGGGAGAGTTAGACATGTCAACATGCATGTGCAAAATGGCATCATTGTTGATTTGCTGGGAAAGTTTAGAGTGCTGTGGAAATACAACATACAGTACCAAATCCAGACTTGAGGGATTAGGAAGACTATCCAAGAGAATAGGGATACAAGCAGAGAATGAAAGGTAATTTCAAATTGGCCAGGAGGGAGAAATAGTGTTTCTAGAATCATAAATCACATACATAAAGGCTGGAAGGTGATAGCACAAAGCAGAGGCCTTGGACAATGTTCCAAATACTTGTCTAATAGATTTTGAGTTGAGACTTGTGATGAAGTCTGAAGATAATGGCCAGTGATGAAACCTTAAGGCTCTTGAAAGCTGCTGTAGGGTTTGAACTTTATCCTGAAGTTGATAGGGAGTCACTGAAGTACTCTGAATAAGAGTCAGATAATTAGATCTGAGTTTTGAAATATCCCTTCGAGGATGGAGGAGAGAATGGAAGGGAGAGAGTGCATACAGGAAAACCAAATAGAAGGCTGCAAACAGTAGTCCGATGGGCGATCACATTGACCAGAAGTAGGGGAGAGATGATGGGAAAATATGGATGGATTCAGGGATTTTTAAGAGGAAATGGAGAAGATTGGGGACTGACTGAGATGATGATGGAGTGGGAGATGTCAAGGGCAAGGTTTGGGCATCATTGTTTCAACAACGATGCCATTTGTTGAAACAGGAAACAGGAAGATGAACAGGATTACAGGAGCTGAATTCACCTTGGACATGTTGATTTTGATAATCCTGGGGGCAGGCAAGAAGAAGCATCTGGTGGGAGGTTAGATGTATGGATCAGGAACTCAGAGGAAGATCCAAAATTGGCAATTATCAACCTTTTGAATGAGAATTGAAATCATGAGCTTGTCTGTCCAGAGAGTGTGTAGAGTAAGAAATTGTGTCTAGGCAATATTTAAAAATACCATTAGACCCTCAACTGGGCTCTCTCAAGTTTCCAGTATATACAAATAAAGTACAGATGCAGATTGGAGAATTTTTTAAAATGTGACTCACTGGTACAAAAAAAATCCTGTGCTGCATGGGGGTGAGGTCACAGGAGGAGTCCCAAGCAAAATATAAAGATCTAAGATGCTCATCTCCTTCTAATAATTTATTTGAATGCTAGAAACATGGTTCAAAATGGTTCCAGATTATTTAGAAAACCTTCACCTTTTCAGGAAACTCCCCTGACACAATAACTTGTTGCTTAACAAATCAAACTCTAGATGTTTTGTTTTATGTTGATGAAATTACACCAGTTGACTAGCATTAGGAACAGGCATCATCTTTGCTCAGCATGAGAAAACACCCAGGAAACCTTATGGAAATTTGTTTTGACAAAGACTCTAAAACTTTGGTTCCTTTAAAGAGAGTCCATGGATGCCTTTCATATGGGTATGGAAAAGAACCTTTGTAAGGATATCCCATGTCATATCCCACTACTACTTGATTAAGAGAAGGATTTCTGTTGTCACTGTTCAGCATTGGCAAGAAGAAACCCAGGAAACACATGGAGACCTCAGGGCCTGGGATTCACATCCTTTTCCCATGATAATCATTGGTGATTATTTGGTCTCAGTTCCCTTTACTATATAAATGTACTTTTTGTGCCTTGTTTTGTATATATTATACTAATTATATGTTTTGTACTCATTATACTAATCTAATTAGCTTTTTGGTGCCTTAATGCACTGTACTTTGGTACCACCCATGATAAAAATGCATGAAGTGTGGTTTTGCTTCATAGTAATGGTTACTTAAATTACAACTTTGTGTGGAGTATACTTTTGCTTTGTGGTCTCTCATCTTACTCATAAGCTTACTAATCACACGTTTGAGACTTGCCTAGTTACTTAGGCCTACTAAGAAAAAAGTCATTGTAGTACCAGGGTCTTTGGCTATCAGGTAGAAACTTTTCTCTGATGTTTCTTTTTTTTTTTAATTAATTCATTTATTTGGCTTCATCAGGTCGTAGTTGCGGCATGAAGGATCTTTCGTTGTGGCAGGAGGGCTCTTCGTTGCAATGCGCAGGTTTCTCTCTAGTTGTGGCGTGTGGGCTCAGTAGTTGTGGCTTACGGACTCTCTAGTTGTGGCACACAGGCTCCAGAGCGTGCAGGCTCAGTAGTTGTGGCGTGCAGGCTTAGTTGGCCCACGGCATGTGGGATCTTAGTTCCCCGACCAGGGATCGAACCCACATCCCCTGCATTGGAAGGTGGATTCTTAACCACTGGGCCACCAGGGAAGTCCCTCTGATATTTCTTTTTAAAATTTCAAATAAGTGCAATGATAAAATCTAAGAGTTTGTCATTTTAACTCATTTGCATGACCAACCTTTTGCTTTTTGGCTCAAACATCTAAGCATGAAAAAATTGCTTTTGCCAAGTGATCTGGAGTTCTAGAAATAAAAATTGTTCATTTAAATTGTATGCAATTTCTCCACCAAATATTGTTCCTTTACTGGGTGGCCTTTGAGATGAAAACTGAATACAACCAATTAGAAGGCATATCTCGATGTTCCCATTGGTCATAGGACATGTTTTGAACATTGCTTTATTTTGGACTTTTTAGTTTTGAGGGTGTTTGTTTGTTCAACCTATACATTATCTTTTCTATATTCATTAAAACTCTCCAAGATGTTTACATCTTAACTAAATCGAAGATCAAGTCTAACAGCAATCAAGAAAGTGTGCATCATTACAAAGTAGAGTTTATTCAAGGAAAAGTGTCCAAGCACAGATAGGATACCCTTTGGTTAAATAATAATAGCTGGGCTTCCCTGGTGGCACAGTGGTTGAGAGTCCGCCTGCCGATGCAGGGAACACGGGTTTGTGCCCCGGTCCGGGAAGATCCCACATGCCGCGGAGCGGCTGGGCCCGTGAGCCATGGCTGCTGAGCCTGCGCATCCGGAGCCTGTGCTCCGCGACGGGAGAGGCCACAGCAGTGAGAGGCCTGCGTACCGCAAAAAATAATAATAATAATAATAGCTACTTTTTTTTTTTAATTGCTCTGAACGTGAACGATTTCCTCATTTATTTATTTGGCTGCGTTGGGTCTTCATTGCTGCACGCGGGCTTTCTCTAGTTGCGGTGAGCAGGGGCTACTCTTCATTGTGATGCGCAGGCTTCTCATTGCAGTGGCTTCTCTTGTTGTGAAGCACGGGCTCTAGGTGTGTGGGTTTCAGTAGTTGTGGCTCGCGGGCTCTAGAGAGCAGGCTCAGTAGTTGTGGCACAGGGGCTCAGTTGCTCCCCGGCATGTGGGATCTTCCCAGACCAGGGATCAAACCTGTGTCCCCTGCATTGGCAGGCAGATTCTGTGCCACCTGGGAAGTCCGAACAGCTACTTTTTATCGTTCACTTATTATTCTAGGGACTTGCTATTCCAGATGTGTGTGTGAGATTATATATAATCTCATATAGTTGATCTTTATAAACCTATAAAAATGTGCTCTATTAGCCCCATTTTACAGATGTGGAAAGTGGACATGGGGGTGTTGAGTAACTTGTCCAGAATGCCCCTTTTCCAGTGGCAGAGCCAGGGTTCAAATACAGGAATCCGACTTCAGAACTCTTGCTCTCAGCTCCACGTATCTTTGCTCTTACAAGTAGTAAATATAAACTGACATGCTCCCTATTGGTCCTGTGTTTCTTCCCATCATCTATTTGTTAATTTATCTGCCTATTTTCTTCACCATCACTCCGGCTATAGGCTGAAAGCTTCTTGTTTTTCTTGATCTTGCTCCAGCTTTATTCCATTTGTACTACATATTCCTTTCTCTGGTGACAGATTTTGATACATCAGAATTTAGTAAGTTCAGGCCAAGCACTGGTTGCTTCCTTTTCTTCCACACTACAACAGCTGATATTATTTTCACAATCATAGTTACTGGTCCACCACTGCTGACCTAAAGTGAACTTAAGGAGAAAGGAGTATTAAAATATTTTCCGTATGGAGGTAGGAGGCATTTGCAGTAACCTATAGGGAAGGTGAAATAGAGTGAGAACAGGGGGACACTAAAGAAAGAGAAATCAACAGTCTTATGGTAGCAGACTTCCTGTGACGAGGATGTTGGAGCCAAGGATCATACAAAGGGATGCCACTGACAAAAAGTGACACGGTCATTCCTTAAAAGAAATGACGTCATGCACCCTCCATACTCAAGACCGTTGATGGCTTCCTGTGTAGGCCTAGAGGAGACAAGCCAAACTCCCTAACATGTAATTCAAGGCGATTTCCAATCTCGGCCCAGCCTAACTTTTCATCCTCATCTCCTGCTTCCCTGTGCACCAGCCTCACAAACACAACACAGAATTTCACACTCCCACCCCTTCAGACATGCTTTTCCACCTTTCTTTTTTCTATGCCTAGTCATCCCCCAGCGTCCTTCAGGGCCCAGTTCAGATGTCATTGTCTGGGTGAAGTTTTGCATAGTTAACATCTGGCTCCTCTCTGTGCTGCTATAACCATGAGGTTGAATAAGCAGGACTTGAGGTTGGAGACTGGCTACAAAAAAACATTCTTTCTTCCTCACTAGTGACCATTCACTTTCACTCAGACAGCTTTTTAAATCTCTATCCTTTTTGCACAAACCTAAGGCAGGTCCCAAGACTACTGTTAGACCAAAAAAGCAATCAAGCACTTTAGTCCCCAGCCTCCGTTCCATAACAAATACCACACAGTTCACCGTAATAATGCAAACTCCAAGCTTCGCCCATAGCTTCTCCTCTCCTCCAGCTTAGGTCTGCTGAGTAGGGACAGAGATAGAGGTCAGCTCCTTCTCCCTCCTCGCTAACCGCCATGAGTTTTAGCCTCTGAACCATCCAGGGCTGGGTCAGGAGGCAGGAGAAGAATCAAGAGGCAGACGCTGTAAGCTGGAATTATTGATCCCTTGGTCTGGCAAGTGATCGAAGCTGGCTCTCTCTTGGTTCTACCAAAAAGCTCTTTGGAAATGCCCCTACTTTTCACCAGAACTGGGGATTTCTCACCTGTAGCTCCCCAATGCATCTCTCAGGTCATGTCTACTTCCACTCCTAGCCACTAGGCCTCTGACTCATGACCTCAGCCTCTTTCTGCTAAGGGCTCCTTGCCCCTCCAGGAAGACCTTGGGGGCATGATCTTAGACAAACCAGACTGCCTCTTGTGTGCATGGGCCTGATTCTAGTCTATGGTAAACATTCACCTTGAATCCATCATTGGGAGAAGAGAAGTTAGTTACTTTGAAGTGCAGCCCTCTTGTTACCCAGCTACCTGCCAGGCAGCCCCAGGCACTAGTCTAAGCCTTTAGAGCATCCCTTCCAAGGGATGTTCTTAAAGTCCTGAGCACCAGGCTTGAGGCAAGGGGAAGGTACCCTCCTCCCCTGACAAGGGCATGGGTGTGACCCACAGTTCACCAACAACCCTCTCTAAAGGAATCATGTCTCTGCTTTCCGGCTGCCTACATACTTCAGCTTCAGGCTTGTGTGCCCTCAATTTGAGTAAGTGGCTAAGCCGTTTTACCGCCTCTTTTGCTAAGTCCTTATAATTGGTCCATCACCTCTCTTTGGAATGTGGAGCAGTTGCTACCTATTTTCTTGGCACCTTAACCAAATCCAGCACTAACCTAGTTCCATTTCAACATTCTGTTATGCTGTAAATATACATCTATGAGAGTGTTTACAACATTGCTTTGTAGTTTTGTTTCTGTCTCCCTGGTCAGCGTGTTAGCTTCGTAAGCTCAGGAACTGTTTCTACCATTTTTGAATCTCCAGTGTTGGTACATGATACATTGTGCTAATTGAATGAATGAAAAGCTGAAAAAAATATCAAGATCTAGTTTGTGGGGAAAGAAAATAAATTTTATATTCAGCGATGACATGCAGGCAGCTAAAAATATTGTGAATGGGCTGGATATAGCACAACTGTTAAGAAAATGGGCTTAACTGGGTTCAAATCTTGGTTTCACAGTTTATTAGCCATGTGGTTTTGGGCAAGTTATTTAACCTCTTGGTTCCTTGGTGTCCTCACCTGTAACAGGGATAGTAGTAGTATCCATCTCGTGTTGTGATAATTAAATAAGAAGATACATGTAAAACCCTTAGAGCAGTGCCTGACATATATAAAGGGCTAATAAGTATGTGTCCTCTTCATTGACAACTTTGAGAACAAATAAACTCTACAGGGAAGTGAATATGGAGAAAAATATGTAAAAGGCAAAGGATTGAGCTGGTAGCTACAATGGGGGGAGATATGATAGCAAAAATACAAAACTCACAAATTATGTCATCCTTATATCATTTAAGTAATATCAAAATCAAATGCAGTAAATTGATTAGGTTGGACACAAGTGTTGCCAGGAGGTGTAACTTTGGCAATCAAAATAAGAAATAGTTTCCACTGGAATTAAGTTGAAATGACATTCATGTAGTTATAATATTAATAGTAGTTTTCTTTATTAACAACAAGTGATTTTTTAAGTGCTACCATTCATAAAATAAGGTAATAGAGAGTAGTGAGTATGTAAACTGTCCAGTTGATGTTGAAAATAATGTTTGAGGGTGGCGGGTCAAATAGGAAATATAAAAATGAGTCACTGACATTCATAGTACATATTCCTCCTTATCTTCTTCAGATGGTTTTTTCAATTTCTTTGGTACTATTTAATTCATTTCATCTGAGCCTGTCCTTGTGTATCTCAAGTAGGCCAGAACGACAGAAGACCAAATGGAGTAATTAACTTAAGGAGTTATGTGATCTGGAGAACTGCAATTATAGGTCACCAGTTTAAATCTGCCCTGGGCTGGTAGAAGGCCATTACCATCTGTTGGCTCTTTAGTAATTAATATGAAGTAGATGGCTAACAGTATCGACTTTTAATGTAGAACCCGACCTTATGTTTGTTGCACTTTTTTATTTGTATTGGTAAGCTGAAGAGGACTGTAAGAGGTTACAGAATTAATATGTTCTTCCTAGACAGCCGTCTGTGTTTCTCCTCCATTCTCTTTACAAGGTCATGGCCTTGCCTGACTCAGCTTCCAGTGTTTTTCCAGAGAACCTGCCCATGTGGAAGAAGAGGGGCACCACATTCTTATCGTGCTTCTAATTACCATCATAATTTTTTTATTTCCCATGAATCCCTACGCAGGCCTCTGTTCACAACCAAATAGGTGGGGGTCTGAATGCCAATAAATCTAGTACGGCAAGTCAGAAAGCTAGCCAGAGCACCAGGCTCATTAGCAATCTCCACAGCAAGTCCATTGTGGACTCAGCAAGGCAAGGAGCCTGAACCCACTTGATAGTGAAACACCTGCCTTAATTATTAGTTACGATGGTATTTCCTTCTTTTACAGAATATTGCATCCTTTTTTAAAATGACTTTTGTGTACAATTTCTAAACTAATCAAGAATTATTTGTGTCAGCTGTGTCTATTCTAAAGATACGGAATATACTCTGTTAGTCCATCATTTGCAGTTGCTAGAATTGGCTGTTGCTGCCACAGCTGCCATCCCCTGACAACACTGCTCTCTATCAGATGGCTGTGGGTGTTTTGCCACATTTAATAGTGGGAGGCACGTTCTTCCTGCCTGAAATGGGGGAATGATTAATCTCAGGGTAACTTCTGGTGCTCCAACTGTTTGCAAATGGTCTTGGTTTTGTCATCAAGGTTTAAGGGAAATGAATGTTTTAGCCCCTTCCATTTAAGACATATTGAATCAAGAATCAATGTTTCACCTTGGGTAGGATTCTCATATCCACCTCCACTGAGTAGCGTGGATACTGGATAATAAATAATAATAATAACAACCATAATTATAAGTAGTAGTAGCAGCAGCAGAAGTAGTAATGGTGACATTTCATGAATCACCTGTAGGTGCCAGCACTATGAGGAAGGCCTTATCCTCCAAGTTTTATATCTGTAGTAGGGGAACATTGCATGTCTGTGAAGACCCTGAGTACTTAGTGCTTAATTGTCCTTAGTCATTCTTGAAACATCTGGACAAATCCATCAAAGTCATCTCTTCCCAACTCCTCAAAGACACATCCTGCAATCTGAAAACGTCCTTAATTTCAAGTTCAAAGAAAAACACTACATGTAAGATTTTAAAGGGTCAGCCTGGAGCTGCTACAGCTACCTGCTTTCTGTAACTCACCCTTAGAGAGAAGAGCTGCAAAGGTCAGGAAAGTACTCAGAGGAGAACCCAGGAGCAAATGATTTGGACAGAGCTATGAGCAGATTTTTTCTTTTTTGTTGTTTTCTGTTTTCTTCATCTTTCAATAGTACCCAATGAAGCAGAATTTCCAGATGGATCAATATGCCATGGAGGTAAATATTGGTTAAGCAGCTGCTTCATTTTGTTTGTTTGTTCACTCCCATCTTTGGTGGCAGCCACAATTTGTATTTTGAAAGCAGGAATCATCCACAACTCCTTGATATCTGTATGTGTGAGAGAGAGAGAGAGAAAGAGAGAGAGCACACTTTGTTCACTCACTGTTAATAAATGTTTATATCTGCTCAGCTAGCCTGGTTACCCTCAGCTTGCAAAGGTATAAATCACTGGCTTCTGTCAACTCTGGAATTGACCCACAGATTAAGTGCAGATCACTAGGAGATATGTGCCATTCCTCGTATTTTTTATTTTTAAGGAATCTTCCCACTCTGATTGCTGTGCCTGCACCTGCTAATCTTTTTCTGTTTATTACCCTAGTTCATTGTATGGATAGCAAAGAATTCCAGATTACTCCTTTTACACTTTTATGTCAACTTGTGTTGAGAAGTAGATCAGTACTAAATGTCACAGATTCTGTTGTGAAGGTTTGTCCTTTAGAATAGGCTGTGCTCAAATGTATTTAAAAGAAATTTTCTTAAAAAGTAAATTATTAAATTTTGCAGATGTGTGCCAAGGGTTGGGAGTAACTAAGTATACAGAATTTAGAAGTATTTCTACTTCCAGTTAGACTGCTTCCTCTCTCCTCCATTTACTGTTGATAAATATCCAATGATAGTATCAATTTTCCTAGTTGAACAAACACCAAAAGGCCCTAATGAAGACAACAGCCATCAGGTGAATCAACAACCCATTAAGGAGAAGAATTAAGTCAGAGCAAGAGAGTCTATTAATTTTCTTATAGCTCTTGTACATTATGCATTTGCCAAATTCCTTGTCCCAGTGGACACTAGGCAGATCTCCAGTCCTGAATAAAAATTGGAGCTTTCATTCTGGAATTCTGCTGTCACCTGTCTAATATTATTGTCACAAACTGTTGAATAATTAATGGAGAATAAAGGTTATAATATCCAAATTATGAAAAAAATGTATATTTATTTGTCTGAAAATGTAGTCTTAACACAAGTCGAGGCTAGTGAAGAAAGTCAAAGACAAATGGTGAAAGGGATGATCACATTCAAAGCAGAATTTATTTTTAAATGTGCTTTTTGGGAATATAATCCCATGGCAGAGCAGTATCTGCCTACTATAATGCCTAACTTGTCTTCCATGAATTGGGCACCCCAGAAAAAGGTTTCAAAAATCCATTCAGTGATTTTCCTTTTTAGAATGTAAGGACAAACAGGAGGAAATCAGATATGCTTTCCAGAAATGTGCTTTGCAAATCGCTGTACTGGAAACTATCTGGTCTGTAACTTGAGGGATTTGAGTACCGGCTTTCTAATGAGGATAAACCTGAGCTCAGTAAGACTTGTGGCGAGACCATGTTCCCACGTCTTTTTCCATTAAGAATCGGAATGTTACCTATGATTTTCTGGCCAGATTCCAGCTTGGTTAATTGCATGCTGTCTCTGTAAATTCCCTTTGCTTGGGATGTTCTTCACTTTGGATTGCATTGCTCTTATTGTCATGTTTCCCCCAAGAGGTGGTTACATGATATTGTAGAATGAGCCAGAATATATTTTAAGCTAATAAGAGTACTTTGGGGATGAAGGGTTAAACGTAAGTAGTGTGCTTTTCACAATTTCCCCCCAATGCGGCCTATTTGTACAGTAATTAACGTGGAATAGCGTTAGTGAAACATGGAATTGAGCCAAATCACCATGACAAGAGTGGCAGTAACACAGAAACAAATAATTTCAATAAATTCTGCTAAAAATAACCATTCAAACAAATCCCCAGAGCCTCCTTGACTATGCACCCTTTTCTTGTTTGTTTATGGTCTGAAGCTGACACATTTAATCACTAATTAAGTTAATACATTATTCAATGTGAAATTTATTTTATTCTGTCTGAACATCCAAAACATAGTAACATTACCCATCATCTTTGTACTCAGCACAGCACATAGCCCAATTATTTGCATAGTGGCACTCATTAAGGTAAGGTTTTTTTAAATAAATGAATGAAGATTGGGGACGAAAGAACGAAGGGAATTAGCATTTACTGATTTCCTAAGATTCATCAGTCTTTAGAATAAGCATGTTACTTAACACTATCTCATCTAATCCTCACAATTGCCCCATTTCACAGATGAAAATATAGAGGCTCAGAGAGGTTAAGTGGCTTCTCCAAGATCAAACAGCTTTGATTTTCAAAGCCAACTACGTTGTATTATAAAGCCCCAGCCCTTTTGTTCCTCAGTATCTTGCAGCCTCCCACATTGTGCCTGGCATTTTGGGCCTTAATTTGAGGAGCCCAGTCTGAAAACTTCAGATGCTGTGAAAGTTAAGTTGATCCCTACAGACAAGATTAACAACTGCCCTATGGAATTTTACATTGTTATTCTTTCTCTCATTACTCCAATTCACATCTGTCACTATTGCCACTTTAGAGTTGTCATAACTATTGCCAAATAATTACACACTTGTTACAAAATATACCATGAATTGAATCTTTATGAATCGTAGTACAAGGTGGTTCAAATGCTTAATGAACCCATAAAATAATGAGAAAGAAACACTTTTTAAGCTCCCTAAAATTTGCTCACTGTGGTTGAATCTATTGTGTTGACTAGAGAAAATGCACTTCAGCCCTCCTGCACCTGGACTGTGTTTATAGCCAAGTTTTCAGTTTTTTAACTGGCATTAAATTACCTAGAAATTGAATGTGTGGAAAATGACAGAAATTCATTTCACCTCATGAGAGAAATCATTCTGTTCCTATTTTTTTTATAAGCATGAAAGTCTGTACCATTAAAGACCATTGAACCAGGTTGTAGGAAATATATATATATATCTCTATGATAATAGCTATAGCATGGTGAAAGGCTTAGGAAACACAATGATTTGTAGGCTGTAGGTCAGTCCATTTCTAGTCACTCAGTCATACATACCAGTTTAATCCAGAAACTCCTATACCAATATATTTTATTTCCAACCAGTGGCTAATTTATGGCTCTGCCAACAATGCCATTTTAATTAATTTTATTCATCTTATTTCTCTTTCCTCTGCTCCTCATATCTCAACTGTTATGCGTTGCCTAGATTTTAATTTAAAAACCTCTCCTCTCTAAGGAGCAATCTGAAGTGGCAAAAATAATCACTTAAAATATTACAGTCATTAAAAAATTGGCTGTGGTGGAAGCCGTGCATTTTCAATTTTCCTACAAATGATGTTTTAGCTCCTTTTAAAGTGTGCTTTGTATCTGAATTGTCTGCCACCAGCCAGCTTGGCTATCAAAAATGGTCTTCCAGCTGGGTGGGCTGAGTGACAACTCCTTAATGGAGGAAATGGATGGCTCTCTGCTCATGTGGAGGGGAAGGCATACCAGGCAGATTTCATTCCATCTGCCACCAGCTCTCTGCAAGCTGGCATTGCCCAAATGCCCAATATACTCATTCCAACTAAAAGGATATCGTCAAAACTAAATTGTAAGGCTACAGATGTCTGAAAGAATCATCAGGGCCATTAGACCCCAGGGAGATAATATTAAGAGGTGCCTCAGTGTTCATCTTTGATGAAAACCTAATTAAACTATGGTGAAGGCAATTGTAAGTACTTTTACAAGTACAGAGGTGAAGTCATTAACATTTCCAGCAGCGTACAGGGAGCAGCCTTAGAAAAATGCTATCCTGAATTGTGGCCAAAGACTTGTTATATTGAGGAATTTTCACTGATGTTTCCTGTTGATGCTTTTCTGAATGGCAAATTCTTGTCAGTTACAGTGTGTTCTGCTTTTCAAGTAAAGGAAACCCACTTAACAGCAAAGTAGAAAAATATTTTTGATTGACAGATGGAAACAAATAAGGATGATATTTAAGTGATTTTAAAAACTGTCATTGGTCAATGCTAAAATAATGAAGTAAAAATAATGATAATTAACATCATCATTAATGTAATTAGGAAGGCTAGGGATAGAAACAAATATATAGAGCCATCTGCAGAATTTATACCTTTATTTTACCAAAAATAAATTCTTAATTACCTGATATATACTCACCATAAGTCAGTCAAAAGCTAAGACTCACATGATAATATGTTCTGTTAATTGTGTTTTCCACTTAAGATAGCAGCTCATCCACCTTCCAGATCAATTTTGCTCTTTTTCATGGCTGTGTAGTATTTCACCATGTGGCTCTACTATAATTCATTTAAGTATTCCTTATTTATGGAAATTTGTCCTCTTTTTTTCCTAAAACAAGAAATGCTGTGGTAAACAGCCTTGTACATATATTTTCAAGCACTCATGCTATTTTTGTCTGTAGCATAGATACCTAGAAGTGGAATTTCTGGGTAAGGTTGCATTAAACACTAAAATTTTAAAATAGATACTGCCAAATTATTCAACCAAAATAATCCTGTCAATTTATATCCTAACCAATAGAGTCTTGTTTTCTTGTACCCTCATTTATGCTGGACGTTTCAGTTATTAAAACTGTCTCCAATTCAACAGTAAAAAAAAAAAAAGCTAAGACTCAGGAGGTCACATGTTATTTGTAATCATTTACTCAAGAAAACCTGCTATATTTTTACCATACTCAAAATAAAGTAGCCCTGAATTCCAAAGTATTCTTATCATATTAAAGCTCATGTATCTCACAGAGTTAAACATTTAACTGTCTTACGAAGTTGTTTAGATTTTAATTGTCTCACAGATGACATGAGTTTGAATAGATGCTGAACAAAAACAGCTGGGTATTAAAATCACTGAGAGCAATTTTCTGAAATTCTTTTCATACTTTCAGTTCACATTTTGTTTGGATCTTTAACATAAATACATAGATTTTATACATTTCATCTGTAAGAAAAATGGCGACAGACATCTTGCATTATTAAGTTTTCCTAAGGAAAATGTTTGGTAATCTGCCAAAATTTGGAGAACTTTTAAAGTTCTAATTGATGGCTCAGTATGCCCTGAAAATGAATGAATGTTTGTAGTATTTTACCATATTGTATTGTGCAACATATTCTTTTACATTTTACTAAAGGTTTTAAGTTGATCTGAAGAATTTTAGTGACTAGTCTAATGAGAAACAATTTAAAATAGATTTAAATATTCTATTTCTCTATAACCTACTGCCAAGGGTATATACTACAAAGGGAATATAATAGTACATATTTAGAAATTTTTGGAAAAGTGCATATTTAGATATAAAATAACAATTATTTTATACCACTTAGAGATTTAAAAAAAAACACTTCCACATATAATATAATTTGTGCTTCTAACAGTGTCTCTAGGAAATAGATATTATTGGTCCCATTCCACAGCCTGAGAAACAGGCCTAGATGGGTTAAATGAGTTGTGCGAAACCATGTAGCCATTCAGTAGAGAAAATGCATCGGAACATGCCTTCTGATTCCAATCCCCAAACTCCTTGAGGATGGACAGTAACTGAGTTTCCATTCCTTGTCAAGAATGTTTTTGGTTTCCAGTATTTTGGGTTTTTTTCTAACCTTAATCACCTCAGCTCATGTAAGTGCTGAATTAATTGAATTGGGTTCTAGGGGAAAGTTCAAGCACCCCTACCCACACAGGTGGTGGATTTCCATTCAGAGGCAGAGAGGCAATCTCAAACAAGCAGAGGCACAGGGCCTCTATCTCAATCTGAATGTAGTCAGGCATAAATTCTTAGTTTGGAGAGCATCTGGAAACAATGCTAAGACACTGAGCCCCCTGTGACCAGTTCTAAAGTCGAATTAATGTAAAACTCTAACTAGCCTTGTAATTGATGTAGGAATGCTCAGAATGAGAACCCTGACTGGCCCCCTGTCTTTCCCAGGATTCCTAAATATAAGGATTATACATAATCAACTTCTCGATAGGCCCATTCCTGCTCAAATGGCTCAGTAGTTCACCAGTTTTGCACAGACTCTCCCCTATTTTATAGTCCCAATAGTACCCAGCTGGCTTATATGACCCTTACTCCAAACCTTGACAACATGTGTTCTGCTCATAGTGGCTGAGGCAGAAACGATGTCCTGATCTCCTCAGCATGGTGGGGAGTGGAGCAAGCCATCCACTGTACTGTGTGCATTCAGTGCATCTCCTGGCCCTGCTGCCCAGAAATTGGCAGCCCCATCCTGCTGAGAGACAGGGGGAGTTGCTTCACTTCACGCCGAGCTGTGGCTGTGCGCTTTGGGTCTGTCACAAACTTTCTTTAGCAGTGTGTTGATGTACTAAGACTATGACGAAGAAAACATTCAAAGAGCAATACTTTTCCCCCTCCACACCCAAAAGGGCATTGGGCCCATTCGGGAAGAGAGAATAGAGTGGACTATGAATCTTCCCCTAAACCCGACAGACAGGGTTAAGCTGTTTCAGCGCAAGTCCGGCACTGACTGTTATAAACCACTGCCCTGTTTGTTTGAATGTAGACTTCGAGTATTGTCCTTTTACTGCCAATTGGTGAAGAACAGCTCCTTCTCTATAAAAATAAACTATGTAAAAAACTATACCATGCTGTCCTTCGTGGAAACTTGGCAAAGACAGATCCTACTAGTTTTTAGATTCTGCAATTATGAAAACTGGTTAAAACTCAAAGTGAGAGTTCATTTTTTTCAGGTTGATTTCTTCATACTTGTTATGGTAAATATTACTTGTATTTCATATGCTGGTGCTAGCAGTTATAATGACAGAAAGGTATATTGATAGCTAATTTTTTTCTTCCAGTTTTATTGAGATATAATTGATATACAACATCGTAGAAGTTTAAGGTGTACAACATAATGATTTGACTAACATTCATGAAATGATTAACACAGTGTTTAGTGAACATCCATCATTTCATATAGATACAATATTAAATATAAAAAATATATTTTTGATAGCCAGTTTTTAATAGTTGTATAATTACAAATGATCTACTAAACTACCAAATGTATTTGGTAACAGCCAAATAACTAACAAAAAGATCCTTTAAAATATACTTCAGGGACTTCCCTGGTGGTCCAGTGGTAAAGAATCTGCCTTCCAATGCAGGGGACGCAGGTTCGATCCCTGGTTGGGGAACTAAGATCCCACATGCCGCGGGGCAGCTAAGACCATGCACCACACTACTGAGCCCGCACGCCTCAACTAGAGAGCCCAAGTGCCACAAACTACAGAGCCCATGCACCCTGGAGCCTGCGCTCCACAACTGGAGAAAGGAAAAAATGCATGCCACAACTAGAGAGAAGCCCACGTACCGCAACGACGATCCTGTGTGTCACAACTAAGACCCAATGCAGCCAAAAATAAATAAATAATAAATAAATCTTAAAAAAAAAACTTCAATTTTTCTAAAACACCAACTCATTTTAATTTTGTGAAGTGAGTTTAACAGTATGGTATTCAGTTTCATAATGATGTGTTTCTTTACAAAAATTTTCTATCTCAACTAAATTAAAATATGCATCAAATATGTTAATAATATAAATCTTGGAAGAGTAGCAAAGCATAGTTATGTATAACACAGAGCCTTAAAATATTAACAAACAATTCTGAGGTAAACAGAATCAAAGTGGAAATAATTAAATTGATGTTTAGCCAAAAATGACCAAGATTTTATGTTAAGCAAGTCACCCTTTTCATTACACATATATATCCTTTTAAATTGTAATATAGATTATTCTGTTTTCACATGTATATATATTTCATATATGCCCTTTCCTTGGACAGTGACCTAATGTCATTTGCATCAGTGTCAGACTCCTTATATTAATTCTAAATAAATATAGCCCATAGTTGTTCAGGATTCCAGAATGGGAAGATAACTGTGAAAACCACTATTTAGAGCTCGGTGGATTTATTATTAGGAAAGTAATCTTTGTCATTCTAGTTAGCATTCATTATCTTTACAGAGTGCATTGTAGTAGAGGATCCTTGGGTTTGTCATTGCTTGACAGTTTCTATTTACTGTTTTGTTTTTTGGTTTGTTTTTGTTTTTGTTTTTTTTTTGCGGTACGCGCGCCTCTCACTGTTGTGGCCTCTCCCGTTGTGGAACACAGGCTCCGGACGCACAGGCTCAGCGGCCGTGGCTCACGGGCCCAGCCGCTCCGCGGCATGTGGGATCTTCCCAGACCGGGGCACGAACCCATGTCTCCTGCATCGGCAGGCGGACTCTCAACCACTGCACCACCAGGGAAGCCCTGTTTTTTGGGGTTTTTTGATAGATGTATTTAATGCAGAATAATTACCACAATAATGTTAGTTAACATATCCATCACTTCACATAGTTACAACTTTTCTTTTTGTAGTGAAACTTCTAAAATCTATTGTCTAAATAAACTGAATCCTAGTTTTGATCAATGTATGTGGGTTAAGGATCACATATAATGAGCTCGACTTAACATCTGTGAATAAGCTGTACTCATTGTGGTGTGAAGAAGAGCCTCAGGCAGGTGAAGCCTGCCACACACTACAGTATTATCTAAGCTGATGGCAGGCCCAGTGGGTATATGCCTTATGTCTTAGTGCTGTGAAATGACTCCTCCAAGATCATATGCTCCAATTCTCTTGAACTTCTGGAAGCTTCTGGAAGCTTTTTTACTCTTTCAGTATAGAAGTCTGATTTCCCTCCCCATTGATTTTACCTGCCATAATTAGTTTAATAGTCATAAAACATTTCTTTGCACACATCACTGCTCTATTTTAGAACATCGCTGCTGATGGCATATTGTAGAGATCTCTTAGATTACCATTTAAGATTCTTTATAGTCAGGCTCCAGTCTAATTCTCAAAATTATGCCTACTTATCACCTATGTAATTTATTCATATTTGTCATCCAACTTGGATTTTTCTCAGTCCTTTAAAGCCAATTGAAGACCTACTCATACATGAAGCCTGCTCATCTAGACCAGCCCTGGACACAGTGATTCCTACCTTCCTTCACTCATTAGCTTTCCATATGCTGCCTTTGATAAATATCAACTAGACTGTAATTTTTTAGAGCAAAGGTTAGATATTATTATACTCTCATAAACCCCTTCCCTGCAGTACCTTCCTTAATGCTTACTACATCATGAGTTCTCCGTAACAGATTAGTTACCTGAAAGGCATAACCATATCACTCATTTATTCATTTATTGAATTACTCAACAAATATTTTTGAATTCCTACCATATGCCAAGCACTGTGCTAAAACCTGGAATACAGGGACATGGTCCCTGCCCTGCAGAACTTACAGTCACTGGGCCCAACTGATACTCTCTGTTCAGTTATTTTTCTTCATTCGTATTTTAAGAGTATATAAAACTTAAAAGGATGTTTGGTCTTTCATTTATTAGCATTTCTCTATGTGTGACATTACCAAAAAATGATTAATGCAAAAACTTATCATATTTTTTAAAACTAAATACTCAGTTTACTCAGCTCCAGAGTTGGATCTTGCCCTTGACTATTCACTTTAAGCTGAAAAACTGTAGGTTAAAAAAAACGCATCACAAAAAATTATTTGTCTTTATTCTTTGTAAGCCTGGTGTTCTTTTGGAGAATAACAAAGTTTGTTGTTTACGAGCTTCTCACTGGGGACATCATGCACTTCCTAGGTCTGGTCAGACACTTTTACTCAAAAGCTGGCTGAGAATATACGATCATATCAGGGATTACTTTGACCTTTTCTGTATTCCATGTTTTGATTAGCAAGCTATTCGGTTCATATCCCATTTATAGACAAATTGTGAAAGGCTTGAATGGCAAGCCAGAAATATATGGAATATTGAAAAGGTCAGTGTGATTTAGCCTGTAACCACAGTATTGAAAATATATGACAAGTCATTATCACACTTAATTCCCACAACAAGGACTGTGGTAAAGATGGGAAATTATTCCAATTAAAATATTCTTGTTTCGTACTGAAGGCTGAGGTGGCAAAGCTCAAATGGCCTCTTGACTCCTTTTTTTGTGATAACTTAATAAGCTAGAAAGAAACTGTAATTGAATTAAACAAGGCCAAAAAAAAAAGAGGTAACAATTTCTTTTGATTTCAGAGTCCACCATAGAGGGAATAACATAATGAGTTTTCTAAAAGCTGTAATTATACGTGAGTAAAACAGATATAGCTACAAAACCAATTCAACAGATACCCCATGCTCTCTTTTTATCTACAGCATAGCTGTCAGTCAGATGGGAACTCCATTTATTTCCATGGAAATGAAGGCAGTGAGTTCAATTTTGCCACCACCCGGGATGTAGATCTTTCTACAGAGGATATTCAAGAGCAGTGGTCAGAAGAATTTGAGAGCCAGCCTACAGGGTAAGTAATTGTTATCTCCCATGCCATGTATAGCACTTACATTTATTCCACTGGAAATATTTTAAATGCATATTGTTAAATAGCAAAAATACACTTAATACTGGTGATCCTTAACATAGACAAGCCAAAAGGGGTACACTTATGTTAAACATTCTTTATTAAGTAGTCAACTATTTTTATGCATACTAATTTTTGTGATTGCAAATACCTTTTAACTTCAGTTGAATCACTTATATATCATCTTTGTTTATTCAGCCTTTACTGGGAAAATGTGTTTTATTTTTCAATGAGTATAGAATATAAAATCTTCCCACCACTTTTATATTGAGACTTTCAGTTGTCTTCCTGGGGTCTGAGATTTATAGATGCTGTTACCTGATTTTCAGTGGAGTGTGGCTGTGATCTGTAAAAATTGTTTTAGGGGGTAAAATTTAATCTTTGAGAGATTTTTTTAAAAATATTTTTTAATTTTTTTATTTTTGGCTGTGTTGGGTCTTAGTTGAGGTGTGTGGGCTTCTCTTAGTTGTGGTGTGCAGGCTCCAGAGTGCATGGGCTCTGTAGTTGTGGCACATGGGCTCTCTAGTTGTAGCGTGCAGGCTCTCTAGTTGTGACGTGCGGGCTTAGTTGCCCTGCAGCATGTGGGATCTTAGTTCCCTGACCAGGGATCAAACCTGCGTCCCCTGGATTGGAAGGGGGATTCTTAACCACTGGACCACCAGGGAAGTCCCTGAGAGATTTTTAAAGAAAGAATATGGGGTTGAAGTTGAAACAATGAGGATGGTTTGGTGGTAGTATTTTCTGGCCATTCTGAGCTATGTGCCTTCTTCTGGGTCCAGTGGCCCTAAGATATTTCCTATTAATTGAGTAGCACTTTCAGAAATTCAAGTTGAAAAAAATAGGTTCAGAGAAACAAAATTCATAAGGTAGTATGAATTGGAAGGAAATTCTAGAAATTCTCTGGTTTGCACCTGGCTTTTTTTTTTTTTTTTTTTTTTTTTTTGCAGTATACACTTGTAATCATAACACCAGGTCCTTACTGCTGTTTAGTGTATGTTTTCTAAGACTATGATGAAGATGAGTGAAATTAACATAAAGTGTAATTTCATGATGGATATGAAATAGCAATAATTTAACGCTTAACTACGAGGAACTTTCCCAGAACACAACATTTGAGGTAGTCACATCCCTCTGATCTCAACAAATTCAATCAAAATTGGATGGGATTCTAAGTGTCTGAGGGGCGAGAAGGCCACTATTGATGACCTCTTGGGTTCCCCACTTCCTATGCATTGCCCAGAAACTGCATTTGGACCCAATAAGAGGAAAATCTGACCAGCAGCCTAAGCCACTACTACTGCTGCTTGACATTCTGCTGCCACATCAGGGTCTCTCACTGTTGAAAGCTAGATTTCTACAGCAGCTGACCCAGCCCTGCTCTTCCCCACCTCAGGGAGGTCCAGCTGTGGGAATCCTCTGAAGGAGATTGACGCTTTGAGGGACCCCACCCCCTCCAGGGTGTACTATTGACCTTTCCAAGCCTAGCAGTGATGCTCAAGCCCTTCAGTCCACAGAGTCCTTCTCTTTCAAGGTTCCTGTCACCCTTGAAGTCCCATGTCCAGTGTGGCTGTGGTGTCTCCTTGAGGGACCAGCAACCATTGTTCCTCTTTCTTATGTCCAGGATCTCCCCAGGAATCTGGCTGCTTTCCTTTGTAACCCTTATACTACATAGGGCTCATTCCACTCCCCTCACAGACCCGTGGGCTTTGATGGGGTCTAGAACTTTGACAATGCATGCCAAGTCTTCTTTACCTACCTTCTAGAGATAAAAGATCCATCACCGGCTTTACATCACCGTATCAGTTCTTTTTTTCTGACTCCTGGTATAAAAGACCAATTCAAATCCCTTTCCTGATGATGGAGCTTAACTGCCTTTGAGAGGGTCCCAAATTTTGAAGCACCAGAGACTCGTGACCTCCACTCCTTCACCTCTCCAAGCTAATACCACCTATGCAGCAGTTGTAGGTCATTTTCTTGTGAGACCTACATCCTCTAGGGACACAAATGATGCCACAGTGTTGTCCAGATACCCAGTCTCCATCCCACTAAAGCAGAGAGAGAAACACAAGTCTCCAGTGGTACCATTCTGATACATGCGTAAACCCTTTCCTGTTATTTATGTAGCTAGCTGGCTAGCTAGTTACCAAGCTATCTCTTTCCTCGAAGTCCTAATGTCCTCTTATTATTTTGGGAAGAGATACAATTTATTTTTACCTATGGCCTTCATATCCACATATTCCCTCTCCTAGAATGCCCTCTTCTTTATTTTAGCTTGTTGTATTATCAAAAAGCATCTATAAAAGAACAAAAGAATGCTTACTGGATGGATTAATGGTCCATACAGCTCTCTGCTGCTAACATTAGTGGAGACTTAGTACAAACACACAAAAAAACCCTTTATGAATTAAGCTTAGAAAGGAATAGATTTGATATTAGAAGAAACCAAGCACATTTTAGAAAATTAATGTACTAATCCAGAAAAATTGCTGGCAAAAAATATATTCCAATTAACAGATCAGACATTCTGCTATCTCAGAGCACTACTGATGTGAGAATTTGTGGCTAAACCAAAATATTCATCTCCCAAAACAAACAAAATGAACTAAAAGTATTTATGCTTTAAAAAAGAGCTAAATTCAACACAGATACAGAGGAACATCAGAGCAAATTCCATTCTCTCAGTGACTCAGGTGGTTTCTTTGGCCACTTCTCAGTACTGAGATCTATCAGGTTTTGGTCACAGATAAGAGGCTGATACTTTCAGGCTGTGACATTGTCAGCAGATTTCTGTTCCAATAACGTAGAATAATGTGCTCGACAAAAGCACCTGTGCCACTCTAATTAGAACACAATTAATTCACCTTAATTCTAAAAGCAGCTTAATTATTCTAGCAACCACACCTTAGGTTTATTTGTAGCTCTTCCCCTAGAATATCAGACCACACCGCCCCCCCTCAGAACTACCTCATTTATGCTCTTATCTGGTGAACCATTTATCCACATTGGCATTATATTATTAAAAAAGGTATAAAAGGATAATGAGACTATCCAGTATTTTCTCTGTTTGGGGAGGATGGTAAAATGCTGCTTTAATCCATAGTGTTGTATGTGAATGTGTGTGTGTGTGCCCCCTCTCCACATCCACCCACTCCCAAACGATGCTTTATTGATCTGAGAAAGAACGCTGTTATAATAATTTATAATCAAAGCTCCAGGGAAAAAATCCTGTCACAATCAAATTAACGTGAAGCATTTTTACCTAGGGTACGAGCTGACAAAGAAACACAGATTAGGAACTTGGTAGTGAAATTCTTGTTGTGTTTTATCAGCCAGATTTACTGAATATTTGTCTCATTCCTCCCCTCAGCCATCACCACCCACAGAATTTATCATCATAAGCTCACCTGCTAAAATAGACATAAAACATAGGTGGTAAATCCCCACTCTATTCAAGAGTGACCAATTAAATTGATTGGATTGTAGCTTTGAGGTCACTTTCTTTTAAGACAGAAAAATTAAATTATTAATACGGATATAATATTTTCATCTCGTTTAACTATATTTTTCTCCCATAAGAATTATGAGAGAGAAAAAAGAATATGCAGTCCTCTCTAATAATAGCTTCAAAACATTTCATATGAATGGCAAGAAAAAAAAGCCAGTGTCATTATGACTTTTTTGGAAAGCACTTTCCAAATATTCCTGTTTTCTTTCCATTTGAGTCAAATTATTTGATCTCAGATCGCAAGGATGCAAAAGCTGTTTGCCTTTTACATCATAAAGCTGTATGTTGATAGGTTTATTTTAAGTGGGATTTTAAAGTTTCTTTTCTTTTTCCTAAAGACACATCTGTTACTTCAGCAAGAGAGAAACTTAAATAGATACACTGTTAATTTATGTGAGCCTTTCTGAACTTTGGCTTAACCTCACAAACACATCACTTAGTTAGCAACTACCATATCTCACCCATCTGAGGCTGTCTTTGGGTGGGAGGGGGCTTTGTAGAAAAACACATTACTAGAATATGGAATTTGTATACTTGTCTTTCATCCCAAATGAAAACATTGTATGTTTTTAACTATTCAGATAACTTTAAAAAATATCTGTTTTTTTGCTGTCACCAAAGTATTCGTGTTAGAGAAGCTCCACACATGTAATGAATATTAAACTATTTTTTTGAAGTGTAGTTGATTTACAATGTTGTATTAGGTTCAGGTGTACAGCAAAGTGATTCAGTTATACATATATATATGTATATATATATTCTTTTTTCAGATCCTTTTTTTTTCTTTTTCTTTTTCCAGATTCTTTTCCATTATAGGTTATTACAAGATATTGAATATAGTTCCCTCTGCTATACAGTAGGACCTTATTGTTTATCTATTCTATATATAGTATTTTTAAAAGATTTTTTTGACGTGGACCATTTTTAAAGTCTTTATTTACTTTGTTACAATATTGTTTCTGTTTTATGGTTTGGTTTTTTGGCCACAAGGCATGTGGGATCTTAGCTCCCCGACTAGGGATTGAACCCACACTCCCTGCACTGGCAGGCAAAGTCTCAACCACTGGACCGCCAGGGAAGTCTCTATATATAGTATATTGTAACTGCTAATCCCAAACTCCTAATTTCTCCCTCCCCACCTTTCCCCTTTGGTAACCGTAAGTTTGTTTTCTATGTCTGTGAGTCTATTTCTGTTTTGTAAATAAGTTCATTTGTATCATTTTTTTAGGTTCCACATATAAGTTATATCATATGACATTTGTCTATGACTTACTTCACTTAGTGTAATAATCTCTAGGTCCATCCATGTTGCTGCAAATGGCATTATCTCATTATTTTTTATGGCTGTATAATTGAATATTAAACTATTGAATCAACACAGCATGCTCTAGTCTTCTCCACCTGCCCCAAATCCTTGGAAACTACAGAAAACAAGCAAATGAATCTATAATGACAACAGAGTGTGCCCTAATTGAGTCAGGAATTATGAAGTGTTACACAAAAAAAAAAAAAAAAAAAAAAGAGAGAAAGAGAGAGAAGAAAAGGATCCGATGGAAGGAGGAAACTATAACCCAAAACATATATTGAATGCCACACTACAAAAGGGTCCTAGGTACTGGACACAGGAATCAGGTGGGTCTCTGGGGTCCTGCTGTCAGGATTGCTAAGTAGGTGAGTCTTTGACTACACACACTTCTGTGCAGGCATGTCTGCCCCTAGGAACAAGCAATGAATGCAGACACTTGGAATGGAGAAGCAGGGCAATGCCAGGAAACTGAAAACCTCAAGGACCCCTATGGTACCCCCCACCCAAGGGCACATCTGCTCCCATTGGTGGGCATTTTTACACCAAAACTAAGGAAGAATAGCAGATACAAATCTAAGCAAATGATCTAGAATCATCAAATCTGAGGAAAATCCACTCCATTAAAAAAAATTCATCAAACTAGAGAACTGAGAGCTGAGAAAATAGAAGTAGCAGAATAAACAAATGGAGATTTTATAAAAAGTATAATTGATACCCTCAGAGAGATAAGAGACAATAATGCATTTGTAAAATTAAAACAGATTTTGTGAGGAAAAAATAGAGATGTGAGAAATGAAAATATATGATTGTTGAAACAAATTTAATGGATTTTTTCCCTCTGAATATGAGCATAAGTATAGCTGAAGAACAAATTAATGAGCTGGAAATTTGAGTCTTGAAATCTTTCCAAAACTTAGGGTTATTGGATGTAAGAAAAAGAAATGTAAAGTGTAGGGGGGAGATTGGCACTTCTAACATTAGAAATAATAGGAATTCCAAAAGGAGGAAGGGTCAGAGGGAATATGTGGAATGAAATATTCAAAAATATAATTGAAGACAAGTTCCCAAGACTTGAAAAAGAAGAAGAAAGAAAAAGACATAGTTCCTATGAATGAAAATGTTTAGCAAGGTGGATGGAAAAATATCCAGTCCTAGACCATCAGGGAGAAACTTTAGAATGCAGATAAAAGATGAAATGCTAAAAGCTTCTAGATGAGATTCATTGTATAATACTTTCCTTAGTAACACTAAGCATAATTTTATAAAATGAGGCAGTTATCTTAATGTTCTGAGAGAAAATTATTTGGAACATAACATTCTCCTCCAGTCAAATATCATTCAAGTATTGGGGAAAAATAAAAATTTTCAGACACACAGGGTTCAGAAAGTTTACTACTCCTGAATGCTTTCTGAAAGAATTACTAGAAGATGTATACCTGGAAATTAATCCAAGAGGAATATGATAGATTCAAGAAAGAGGAGTGAGCAAGGAAAAAAGTAAAGCTTGTAGTTCAGACTGAAAAAAGTATTGATTATTGAAAATTTTTAATAAAAAATTGGAATTAAAGCCCAGATGACCTCAATATGAGAGGTACAGAGGGAGACTGACAAGAAGAGAAGAAGAAGGAATTAAAATACTGCCAAAGTTCTTAACTTGCTTGGAGTGAGGATATAGATCTTGGGTAACTCTTAATGTTAATAGAAAACTTTAAGGGTAAATATGTGTGCTAAAGAAAATAGATTAGACCAGAGGGCAGACAGCAGAAGCAAGAAGAACTACATTCCTGCAGCCTGTGGAACAAAAACCACATTCACAGAAAGATAGACAAGATGAAAAGGCAGAGGGTTATGTACCAGATGATGGAACAAGACAAAACCCCAGAAAAACAAATAAATGAAGTGGAGATAGGAAACCTTCCAGAAAAAGAATTCAGAGTAATGATAGTGAAGATGATCCAGGACCTCGGAAAAAGAATGAAGGCAAAGATCGACAAGATGCAAGAAATGTTGAACAAACACCTAGAAAAATTAAAGAACAAACACCTAGAAGAACTAAAGAAGAAGCAAACACAGATGAACAATACAATAACTGAAATGAAAAATACACTAGAAGGAATCAATAGCAGAATAACTGAGGCAGAAGAACGGATAAGTGACCTGGAAGACAGAATGGTGGAATTCACTGCCATGGAACAGAATAAAGAAAAAAGAATGAAAAGAAATGAAGACAGCCTGAGAGACATCTGGGACAACATTAAATGCAACAACATTCGCATTACAGGGGTCCCAGAAGGAGAAGAGAGAGAGAAAGGGCTAGAGAAAATATTTGAAGAGATAATAGTCAAAAACTTCCCTAACATGGGAAAGGAAATAGCCACCCAAGTCCAGGAAGCGCAGAGAGTCCCAGGCAGGATAAACCCAAGGGGAAACACACTGAGACACATAGTAATCAAACTGACAAAATTAAAAACAAAGAAAAGTTACTGAAAGCAACAAGGGAAAAATGACAAATAACATACAAGGAAACTCCCATAAGGTTAACAGCTGATTTCCCAGCAGAAACTCTACAAGCCAGAAGGGAGTGGTACGATATATTTAAAATGATGAAAGGGAAGAACCTACAAACAAGATTACTCTACCGGGTAAGGATCTCATTCAGATTTGACAGAGAAATCAAAAGCTTTACAGACAAGAAAAAGCTAACAAAGTTCAACACCACCAAACCAGCTCTACATCAAATGCTAAAGGAGCTTCTCTAAGAGGGAGACACAAGAGAAGAAAAGGACCTACAAAAACAAACCCATAACAATTAAGAAAATAGTAATAGGAACATACATATCGATAATTACCTTAAATGTGAATGGATTAAATGCTCCTACCCAAAGACACAGGCTTGCTGAATGGATACAAAAACAAGACTATATATATATATATATATATATATATATATATATATATATATATATATGCTGTCTACAAGAGACCCACTTCACACCTAGGGTTGCATACAGACTTAAACTGAGGGGATGGAAAAAGATATTTCATGCAAATGGAAATCAAAAGAAAGCTGGAGTAGCAATACTCATATAAGATAAAATAGACTTTAAAATAAAGAATGTTACAAGAGACAAGGAAGGACACTACATATTGATCAAGGGATCAATCCAAGAGGAAGATATAACAATTATAAATATACATGCACCCGACATAGGAGCACCTCAATACATAAGGCAAATATGAGCAGCTATAAAAGGAAATAGACAGTAACACAATAAAGGTGGGAGACTTCAACACCTCACTTACACCAATGGACAAATCATCCAGACAGAAAACTAATAAGGAAACACAAGCTTTAAATGACACAATAGACCAGATAGATTTAACTGATATTTATAGGACATTCCATCCGAAAACAGCAGATTACACTTTCTTCTCAGTGCATATGGAACATTCTCCAGGATAGATCACATCTTGGGTCACAAATCAAGCCTCAGTAAATTTAAGAAAATTGAAATCATATCAAGCATCTTTTATGACCACAATGCTATGAGATTAGAAATCAATTACAGGGAAAAAACGTAAAAAACACAAACACATGGAGGCTAAACAATACGTTACTAAATAACCAAGAGATCACTGAAAAATCCAAGAGGAAATCAGAAAATACCTAGAGACAAATTACAACGAAAACACGACAATCCAAAACCTATGGGATGCAGCAAAAGCAGTTCTAAGAGGGAAGTTTATAGCAATACAAGCCTACCTTAAGAAACAAACATCTCAAATAAACAATCTAACGTTACACCTAAAGGAACTAGAGAAAGAAGAACAAACAAAACCCAAAGTTAGTAGAAGGAAAGAAATCATGAACATCAGAGCAGAAATAAATGAAATAGAAGCAAAGAAAACAATAGCAGAGATCAATAAAACTAAAAGCTGGTTCTTTGAGAAGATAAACAAAATTGATAAACCATTAGCCAGACTCATCAAGAAAAAGAAGGAGGGGACTCAAATCAATAAAATTAGAAACGAAAAAGGAGAAGTTACAACAGACACCACAGAAATACAAAGCATTCTAAGAGACTACTACAAGGAACTCTATGCCAATAAAATGGACAACGTGGAAGATACGGACAAATCCTTAGTAAGGTATACCCTTACAAGACTGAAACAAGAAGGAACAGAAAATATGAACAGACCAATCACAAGTAATGAAATTGAAACTGTGATTAAAAATCTTCCAACAAACAGAAGTCCAGGACCAGATGGCTTCATAGGTGATTTCTATCAAACATTTAGAGAAGAGCTAACACCCACCCTTCTCAAACTCTTCCAAAAAAATTGCAGAGGAAGGAAAACTCCCAAACTCATTCTATGAGGCCACCATCGCCCTGATACCAAAACCAGACAAAGATGCTACAAAAAAAGAAAATTACAGACCCCTATCACTGATGAATATAGATGCAGAAATCCTCAACAGAATCCTCCTAGAATACTAGCAAACAGAATCCAACAACACATTAAAAGGATCATACACCATGATCAAGTGGGATTTATCCCAGGGATGCAAGGATTCTTCAATATATGCAAATCAATCAATGTGATACACCATATTAATAAATTAAAGGAGAAAAACCATATGATCATCTCAATAGATGCAGAAAAAGCTTTTGACAAAATTCAACACCTATTTACGATAAAAACTCTCCAGAAAGTGGGCATAGAGGGAACCTACCTCAACATAATAAAGGCCATATATGACAAACCCACAGCCAACATCATTCTCAATGGTGAAAAACTGAAAGCATTTCCTCTAAGGTCAGGAACAAGACAAGGATGTCCACTCTCGCCACTATTATTCCACATAGTTTTGGAGGTCCTAGCCACGACAATCAGAGAAGACAAAGAAATAAAAGGAATACATATTGGAAAAGAAGAAGTAAAACTGTCACTCTTTGCAGATGACATGATACTATACATAGAGAATCCTAAAAATGCCACCAGAAAACTACTAGAGCTAAGCAATGAATTTGGTAAAGTAGCAGGATACAAAATTAATGCACAGAAATCTCTTGTATTCCTATACACTAAAGATGAAAAATCTGAAAGAGAAATGAAGGAAACACTTCCATTTACCATTGCAACAAAAAGAATAAAATACCTAGGAATAAACCTACCAAGGGAGATAAAAGACCTGTATGCAGAAAACTATAAGACACTGATGAAAGAAATTAAAGATGATACAAACAGATGGAGAGATATAGCATGTTCTTGGATTGGAAGAATCAACATTGTGAAAATGACTATACTACCCAGAGCAATCAACATGTTCAGTGCAATCCCTATCAAATTACCAATGGCATTTTTCACAGAACTAGAACAAAAGAATCTTAAAATTTGTATGGAGACACAAAAGACCCCAAATAGCCAGGTCATTCATTGCAGCACTATTTACAATAGCCAGGTCATGGAAGCAACCTAAATGCCCATTGACAGATGAATGGATAAAGAAAATGTGGTACATATATACAATGCAATATTACTCAGCCATAAAAAGGAATGATATTGGGTCATTTGTAGAGACGTGGATGGATCTAGAGACTGTCATACAGAGTGAAGTAAGTCAGAAAGAGAAAAACAAATATTGTATTTTAACGCATATATATGGAACCTAGAAAAATGGTAGATGAACTAGTTTGCAGGGCAGAAATAGAGACACAGATGTAGAGAACAAACATATGGACACCAAGGGGGGGAAAGTGTTGGTGTCATGCATTGGGAGATTGGGATTAACATATATACACTAACATGTATAAAATGGATAACTAATAAGAACCTGCTGTATAAAAAAATAAATAAAATACAAAAATTAAAAAAAAAAGAAATTAGCCATTTATAGGCTACATAACTTCTAAAGCATTAGATTAACATAAAACAAAGAGGACTTAGTCCAACAAATGCCAGGAAAGTGACAAAAAGTAAACAATAAAAAACAGGGTAAATAGAAAACAGAAAACAATTTGGCAGGAACATATCAGTACAATCTGAACATATCAGTACACAATAAATTTGAGTGAGATATATTCATTTATTAAGTGAGATTTTCACAGTAGGCTTTTAAAAAATCAGCTATACGTTTGCTATGTATGAGAGACTCAAACTAGAACAACACAAGAAGTTGAAAGTCAAAGAAGAGAAACTAATATACCAGATAAATGCAGCAAAAGAAGCAAGGAGGCATATTAATATCAGATATTCAAATCAGATAAAGTAGAATTCAGATTTAAGCATTAAAAGGGCTAAAAAGGAGTATTTTTGTGTGTGTGGCTTTTTTTTTACATCTTTATTAGATTATAATTGCTTTACAATGTTGTGTTAGTTTCTGCTGTACAACACAGTGAATCAGCTATATCCCCTCCCTCTTGGGCCTCCCTTCCACCCTCCCCCTCTCGCCCCTCTAGGTCGTCACAAAGCACCGAGCTGATCTCGCTGTGCTATACAGCAGCTTCCCACTAACTATCTATTTTACACATAGTAGTGTATATATGTCAGTGCTACTCTCTCAATTTGTCCCACCCTCCCCTTACCCCACTGTGTCCACGAGTCTGTTCTCTACATCTGTGTCACTATTCCTGCCTTGCCACTAGGTCCATCAGTACCATTTTTCTAGATTCCATATACATGCATTAATATACGGTGTTTGTTTTTTTCTTTCTGACTTACTTCACTCTGTATGACAGCCTCTATGTCCATCCACATCACCACAAATGACTCAATTTCCTATGCAACTGTATATGAAGAACACTTTGCACAATGCATGACATATAATAAGCAATCAAAAGACTTAAAAATTGGTTGTTATTCCAACTATGCTTACTATCGGTAATGGGATTTGACCAAAGTGGTACTCAAAGAAAAATTATATTCATAGTAACTAATAAGATATGAAAAGAAACACAAAGTTGAATAGTCCAATGAAACCTACATTGGATTCTCTAAATAAACCAATGAAATGTCATTTTAAAAAAGACAGTATTAGTTAAAATGATAATTGGATATATTTGAAAACCATGGAAGTGCTCAAGTGGCTCAGAGTAAACTTGTTGCAAGCTGTTAAAAGACTCCTTGCTTGTTCTGGTTTGCTTCTGATGTGGGTTCTAAAATTGCTTTCTATTTACACAGATTGTTTTTCTGTTTTGAAACATAGACAGTAAATTTTCAGATAATAATAAAATAAGTTCATATGATTAAGTATGCTAAAATTGTTCTGGAATTCCTTCATAGAAAATTTAAACCCTTCTTTAATTTGCAGCATGTCTACGTCTTTGCTCTTGGCACTGCCATTCTTGAGTTGGTTAATAACCCCGTCCCCTCTCCAAACCAGCTGTCCATGTGAGCAACCAGAATACAGCAACTCACTCCCTCTTCAAGAGAGGACGCTCTTTACTGAAGTCACAGAAAGAAGAGAGTGAAATCTGAATCCTCCCAAAGTGATTTAATTCCTCACAGCTTGGCATAACACTCGCCCGTGATAGGATTTTTCTGTAGAAGGCTTTAGAGGAGGCTGCTGGCACTGAAATGTTCAGATGCCCACTTCTTCAGCATGTTTCATTTTCTGTAGTCTTTCCTCAGTAGTTCACCTGCTCCACACTGACCACAAGGCAGTCCTGAATATGTAGGAGTTTATAAGAAGGAAAAGCAGAACTCTGACACCTCACAAAACATAACTCAGGGTTATCTAGAACATATTCAGGAGCATTAGGAAATTGAGAATTTAATTCCTCAGCCCCATAAAGTATGCTAAGTAGTATAATTATTTAGCTTTGTATTTTGAAACATGACAACGACATAATGACTAGTTTGGCATATATGTAATAAAATATTATGTGACACATTTATAAAAAGTTAATAGTAACCTGGAAAATGTGTATATTACTAATGTAAATGAAAAAGGGCAAAATACAAAACCATCTTATAATATTATCATGACCGCTTGGAAATATACATATAAAATATTAGAAATAAATATAGTAAAATATAAATTGTTCTTGTCTCTGGGGTAGTATGGTTATGGGTGATTTTTTTCTTCTACTCTTTCTATTTTCCAATTTTCCCATAATGAGAATATTGCTATCATACTAGAAAACAAATAGATGGAATACCCAGAATTCTCCCACATACCAGCAAGACATAGAAAAGATGCCAGAGGGCAAACAGGACTTATCAAATGGTCAGAGAGATTAGTCTCTGGACTGCTGACCTGACTATTTCCAGTTCTCTCCAACCTCCAGTCCTAACAATCCTGCTCTGCTACCATCACACCCTATTAACTGCTTTATAAATTTGTTCTGAAGAAGCTCTTTCAAGAAATATATTTTAAAACAGCTCATCTAAGATTATAGAAAAAAATTTGAGCACAGATAATGTTTTCCTCAGGTCAGCCATGACTTAGTCTCTGATAGGTGATTTACTATAAAGAGGCCAAAATACAAGTATTAGTTATGTTTTTTAATGGCATTGCTTAGAAAAGAGGGTCAGTCCTGAAACTGACTCAAAATGTCTTTCTTAAATTTCAATGCTATCCACTGGAATAAAACCAAGAAAAAAGCAATATAAACTCAATAAAACAAATTTATATTGGCTTCCTTGTTCTGAGGAGATAGTTCCAAAGAATGTTACATATACCTTGAAAACCAAAACTGCGTATGGACCAACAAGAACAATCTCCATTATAGCCCCTTCAATGTCAGTTGATGCTTTTATTAAAAATTGGCTTTAAAATTACATAGAATTCTTCAGAACAGTTTGAGCATCTTCTTGCTATTTTCTACAGTTCTTCCCTCTATCCTACCCAGAAGAATTATGTTACCTCTGGCATTTTATTTAAGCTTATAATTCAGGGTAAGTGAATTTAAGATAGACTGACAGGCTGAGTTAACACTGTATTAAGTGGGTCTTTTTTTTTTACAGGCATGTTCGTTATTATTAACTTAAAACCCACTTGACCATTTAGATCACATAAGTAATAAATTTAAGCACCCCAATAGATTTGTAGCCAAAATCTTAAACTTTACAAAAAACCCACAGATAGAAAATACAGTTTTTCTTTCAGCTAAGTATCCCCTTGCTTAAATTGTTTAAGCAATTACCCTTTGCATATTGTACTACAACTTTGTCTAAGATTGCTGCTCTGCTAATTCTAGCGTGAAAAAAATAAAAATACTCATTATAATTTAGAAGTTCATTTGAATTGCCACTTTCACTTATTTTAAAACAAAAATAGTACTACAGGGCTTCCCTGGTGGCGCAGTGGTTGAGAGTCCGCCTGCCGATGCAGGGGACACGGGTTCGTGCCCCGGTCTGGGAGGATCCCACATGCCACGGAGCGGCTGGGCCCGTGAGCCATGGCCGATGGGCCTGCGCATCCGGAGCCTGTGCTCCGCAACGGGAGAGGCCACAACAGTGAGAGGCCCGCGTACCGCAAAAAAAAAAAAAAAAAAATAGTACTACATTTTACAGGGGGAGAAAAGGAAACTAACATTTATTGAAACTGTAATATGCCAGGCAGTACATCATTTTCTCTAAACATCCTCAGTCTAGGTCATATTTCTGTCTTATTGGTGAGAAAGCTACGTGCTTTCTACCATTCTGAAGCCAATATTCTTTATTAATGTTATTCCAGCAAGAGTGTAAATAAATACAATGCATATAATAAAAACCTAAAGCAAAATTGAATTTGAGTGAAATATAGGGGAAGCGATTGAAGAAAAGAATTTTTGACATGCAGTGCATGTAGGAAAGCCTTCAAATAGAGCTTATCCTTTACCTTCACCTAAGCTGTCATGCTGAAGGAAAAACCTGGAAATGCAATGAAGGTGGAGAAGCCTTTAGTCAAAATGACTTCACAGGACTCATGCTAGAGATAAACCTCATGAATATAAAGGAATGTGGAGGGTCTTTTCCTATGGCACATCCCATATTAAATATCAGAGAATTCATCCCAAATAGAGACCTTATGGGTGTAATGAACTTATTCAACCTCAGAGAATATCTAGTAGATAAAAAACCTTATGAATTTGGTAAATGCAGGATCTTATAGCGAGGCTCCATTCTATATCGTAGTTCAAACCAAAAGTCACCAACTTTAGGTGGTTTAATATATTCTGGGAAATATAATAAAAACATTTTGGCTTCCCTGGTGGCGCAGTGGTTGAGAGTCCACCTGTCAATGCACTGGACATGGGTTCGTGCCCCGGTCCGGGAAGATCCCACATGCCGTGGAGTGGCTAGGCCCGTGAGCCATGGCCGTTGAGCCTGCGCGTCCGGAGCCTGTGCTCTGCAACGGGAAAGGCCACAACAGTGAGAGGCTCGCGTACCACAAAAAATAAATAAATAAATAAACCAATAAATTTTCATAGATAATGTGAAAGGTTCCACTACCCTTTAGAGCCTTTTATGACAATATTTGTAGGAAAAATAGCGATTAAAATGTAAGACCTCTATTGCCTATGTTCATATTATTAGTAATTTCATCAACCTATGATGAGATCATTTAAGTTTTCATTCTGAATTATAAACTGAATACTTTTCTTTTTTCTAAAAGTGATTTTCCTTTTGCAAAAAAAATGTGTAAAGTGAAAATTAAAAGTCCTCCAATACTAATCCCACTCCACGCTGTTGAAATGTAGGCATATATTCTGGCATACATCATTCAGAAATTTTGCTGGCTATACAAAAAAACCACTAGAGTCACATTTTCCTTACTATACTCAACTTGATTTTTTATTTTATTTTATTTTTTTATAAATTTATTTATTTTTGACTGCGTTGTATCTTCGTTGCTGTACGCGGGCTTTCTCTAGTTGTGGCGAGTGGGGGCTACTCTTTGTTGCAGTGCACGGGCTTCTCATTGTGGTGGCTTCTCTTGCTGTGGAGCACAGGCTCTAGGCCGCGGGCTTCAGTAGTTGTGGCGCGCAGGCTCAGTAGTTGTGGTGCACGGGCTTAGTTGCTCCACGGCATGTGGGATGTTCGTGGACCAGGGCTGGAACCTGTGTCCCCTGCATTGGCAGGTGGATTCTTAACCACTGTGCCACCAGGAAGTCCCACAACTTGTTTTTTTAAAACTTAACAATATATTATGAATGTCTCTTCTGCCAGTAAATATATATCATTATTTCAGAAAGGCACTATGCCAGCTTATCTAACTAAACCTCTATTGATAGACAAAGAATATTATAATAAAATTTTTGTATACTTGTTAAAGTATTTCTGAAAGAGAAATTCCTAAAAGAAAATTAGAGAATCAGACATGTATGTGTACATATACATATATATGTATGTATGTAATTTCATTTTGATAGTTACTGTCAGATTGCTCTTCAAAGTATATGCATCATTCTTTTTTTAAGCTTGTGAAGAAAATATTCTTAATTTCAGCTTTATTGAGATACAATTGACATATAAAGTTGTAAGATATTTAAAGTGTACATTGTGGTGATTTGATATACATACACATTGTAAAAGGAGTCCCTCCATCTAGCTAACATATCCGTCACCTCACATATTTATCTGTTTTTGTTTGTTTGTTTGTTTGGGGGGTTTTTTGGTGAGAACATTTAAGTTTTACTCTCTCATATCATCCTTTTTAAAAAATTTTTATTGGAGTGTAGTTGATTTACAATGTTGTGTTAGTTTCAGGTGTACAGCAAAGTGAATCGGTTATACATATACTCTCATATCATTCTTAAAACTATTAAAGTATAAGCTAATTAAAACATAATTAATTTTATTCTCAAAGCATTCCAAAGCAGCTGATAGGGAGTATCATCAGCTTTCCAGCTAAGAAACTTCTTTAAATTATGTTTGCTTACAAAAAGAACTCTCTTTTTGACACAGAAAGTAGAAGGACATACTTTAAAATATAAATTAAATATTATTGTGACCTTTCTACCTCTAAGGAACAAAGTTGCCTTAGGGCATTTTATTGATTATTAAACTTTCTGTGTGTGTTCCAACTTCGCCCCACTCTATTATAAATAATAGATACCAATGTATTTATAATAAATAATGTAAAGGATCTTTTTTTAGAATTAACCATCAAAGATAAATATAAATTGCTATGTTGCAGAGAGTTTTCTCCTCTAGCAGACATTCCTTCAGATGCAGTTCACAAAGAACCACATGTCCTTGGAGAAAACATAATTTAAACCATAGAAAAGTAACACTCCTTTTCAGGGAAATTGTGGTGCCATCCAAGATATTGCCAAAACTATAGAGCTCTTTAAATACCACCGCTGGCCTCAAAGATTTCGTTGTGCTATAATTTTACTTCATGTAATTATTATATTAAGAGAGAGTCAGAGACCATGACATTTTTGTAATTGGAAAAGACCACAACTTTACAACCTTACAGAGAGGAATTCTGAAGTCCAGGCAGGTGAAAGGGCTTCTCTGAGGTCCCTCAGTAGTTGATGCAGCTCTGGGATCCCCTCAAGGATACTTTGCCTCCAACTAAGCTCGAGCCAGTGTTTATACAAATTCACGAAGAATGAGCTTGTGCTACAAGAAGCTCCTACTGAATTTTTAATAAATGCAAGATAATTTATTTAAAGCAATGAGACTTCAACAAAATGATTTTCAGATTCCTCTCTGCTTTTTTCTCTTCAGAGCCAACTAAACTTTCCATTTCCTTTGATTTTAAATATTTGGGTTTCTAAAGAAAATAACCTCACTTTTGTTATCTTCCAGCAGTTACAGTGGGATAAATGAAGACTGGAGTAAAATTGAATATGTTGGACTTTAAAATAAAGATTAAAAAAAATGTATAGCCTGGATCATATCTCATATAGCCCTCTCTGTGGTAGAAGTCAGTGAAAATAATTTCTTTAGATTAATCTAAAAGAGTTAATCATTTACAACTAATAAGAGAAAAAGACTACTAAGCTCATTTCTCACTTGAATAAAACGTTCTTTCAGTCCATGACAATCTGATCTTTTCCAATTTAATTTTTCATTTTAAAAATACCCTAAAGCAGATGGATGCATAAAAGGAGTCATCATATGCATCATTTATAACCTTAACTTGCTTTATGGAGCAGTAGTCTGAGTGGCTTTATTGGGATAAATGGAGCAGGTGAAAGACCAATGAACCAGTGTGAAATTTTCTTGTATGAGTCGAGAGAGGTTCCTGGTATTTACAGTGGTCCAGTACTATTAAGAGCTGCTTCTCCTTGAATAGCTGATTCACTTCACTGTACAGCAGAAACTAACACAACATTGTAAAGCAATTTTACTCCAATTAAAGAAAAAAGAAAAATGATAAATCTGAAAGACTGTAACACAAGGAGAGTATCTGCAATAAAAAGTTTTTTGAAAGAAGAAAAAGAAAAAGAACTGCTTCTCCTTGAGCCTCTCACTGTTGTGGCCTCTCCCGTTGCGGAGCACAGGCTCCGGACACGCAGGCTCAGCAGCCATGGCTCATGGGCCCAGCCGCTCCGCGGCATGTGGGATCCTCCCGGGCCGGGGCACGAACCCGTGTCCCCTGCATCAGCAGGCGGACTCTCAACCACTGCGCCACCAGGGAAGCCCGATAATAATCTTTTAAAAGACAAAAAGTTAAGCATTTCCTAAACATCTTGGTCTCAACCGGTTCAACGTAATTGTCCTGGCACAGTGTCCTCTTTAGAACTGTAACTACTAAAATAACAGTGAACTAAGAAACAGAAGATCTCAGTTTAAAACCAAACAGGCAGTTGGCCTTAGGTAAGCCACTTACCTCTGTGTGTCCCAGTTTCCTCTGTCTGTAAGCAAGTTAGCTGTGTGAAAAGCGGTGGCCAAATTAGACATGAGCAGAGATAAATACTAAGGAGATATAAGAGTTTTTATATATTAGATATTTTTATTTTCCTACTTGAATTTTCAATATTCAATATTGAAATATTCAATACCTATTTCAAATACCTATTGACAAATATTCAAATACCTATTTGACAGTTTAAATCCTGTCCCCTTTTTGAAAACTTGCTAGATTCTTGCCAGTTTGTATGACTTTTCATCCTATAACTATTTTTTAATGTGCAAAACAGCATACAAGTATTTATGATATTATGACACTATCTCTTATGATTTCCTTTTTCCTTAGTTCAAATTTGATTCCCCACCTCAACTGTTAAGTGCTTTGAGAATAAAGGCTATCATGTAGTAGACACACTGTATATAGTATTGATTAAACTTATCCTCTACAGAAAAACTGTAATTGTGAATGGAATGTGTTTTAAACTTTGTTCATTACCCAAGATCTGTAGTACCGCATTTTATTTTTTTTAATTTTTAAATTTTTTGCTGTATTGGGTCTTCATTGATGCTCAGGCTTTCTCTAGTTGCGGGAAGCGAGGGCAATTCTTCGTTGCAGTGCGTGGGCCTCTCATTGCGGTAGCTTCTCTTGTTGTGGAGCACGGGCTCTAGGCATACGGGCTTCAGTAGTTGTGGCACACGGGCTCCGTAGTTGTGGCTCGTGAGCTCTAGAGTGCAGGCTTAGTAGTCGTGGTGCACAGGGTTAGTTGCTCTGTGGCATGTGGGATCTTCCTGGACCGGGGATCGAACCCATGTCCCCTGCATTGGCAGGCGAATTCTCAACCACAACACCACCAGGGAAGTCCCTGTAGTACCACATCTTTATTTCAGAATTATTCATTACTAAGTATATGTTCCTCATTAAAAATAAAATGTTATACTCTATAAAGTTTTGACTTACTATTTTAACTCTTAGTGATTGTCATTTTTTAAAGGTGGGACATCTTGGGAGCTGTCATTGGTACAGAATGTGGAACAATAGAATCAGGTTTATCAATGGTCTTCCTCAAAGATGGAGAGAGGAAAATATGCACTCCTTACCTGGACACAACTGGTTACGGGAACCTGAGGTTTTACTTTGTTATGGGTAGGTACATTTTGAACAAATTTTATTGACCTAGGGCAAATTCTAGATGAGCACCTATTCCTGAGGCAGTAAGATTGTTTGTTGTCTACAATATAAAATTAAAATTCATGAACTATGAGTTCTACTGGTTGAGCAAAAGTCTGTGGTGCTCACACCTGCCTCACACCAGCCTTGCTGGAACCATCCTGTTCAAGAGCTAGTCTTGTTCTTGCATGACTAGGCCTAAAGACAAAATGCCTTTAGACCTTCCTTCCACCTTTCCTGCAATGGTCATAGCTGAAAAGACAATGAGAGAGAAGCTAAGAACAAAGTAACTCCTTTGTCCAAAGCCTCTAGCCTCCCCAAAATACAATCATCAAGGTGAATCATTTGTCTTCATGGATATCTCATCATTGCGTAACTCTTTCGTTGTGGGAAGCTAAGAAAGAAACAGATTTCTTATACTTTTTAATGCTTTAATACTATTCTCTACTTTCTAATATGTTGGCAAACACATAAAGGAAAAAAGTGCTTATAAGATGTTATTTTTCTTCAGATGACTGCAGAGCAAATAAATAGTTAAAAGTTTAGAAAAATACCCAAGGAGGAATTAGGGGGTTGAAATGGGTGTCCTCTGAAATTTATCATTTTCGTCAGCAAGAGCCACATTTACATACTGTTTCACTGGATGTCATTCCAGAAATGTGAGTAGTTGTCACATGCCTTTTTTTGTTAAATGACTGGAAAAGCACAGGCAACACCTGGAAGTGAAACAGGAAATAAACATTGTCCACCTTTGACCTTACTAGCAAAGATGTCAATTCATCAGGACAAACAGACCTTCCAAGTCTAGGCTTCTGCAGTGCCTATTATTTCTCTCACATTCCTCACCTCCTACAGCTCAGAGTGACAAAGCAAACTTCAGATTGTATTGCTCTCAGATACATTGCCTGTGTGATGCTACCTAATTTTCAGTAATGATCTGTTTGGTAACAGAGAAGTTGTGGATATAAAATATCATATTGTAATCTTCCTGCCATAAGGATATCCTCACCTTAACTCTGAAATGAGTTGTATATTTAAAGACCCAGACCTCAATTCCTTTAAATAATTAGAATTCAAACTGGCTCTCATTTTATTAAGAGTGATTCCTGGGAAACTTTAAGAACTGCCCTCACCCCCTGGCAAATTGTAATAAACATTTACTATGCCCGTCTAATTTAAGCATTTTCCCTTTTTTTCATTTTTCACAAAATATATTTGAATTCTTCATTTTTTAGTAGTAAATTATGGTAAATCAAACCGTTCGATGCCTTTATATAAGAGATTGTCATCTCTATATAAGAGATTCAGTCATCTTTAATTCTTTCTAGAGCAAAGCAGATTATTAATGAATCAATTAAAATTATATTGACTCTGAGGAAAACATTCACTTGAATAGACCCAAAGTACCTCATCCCAAATAAAAGCATCTCCATTTGATTAAAAAAATCAATGAATTCCTATTGACTGTAGAGCACCGAGCTAGCATATATAGAGACTACAACTGGGGGAAATAAGGACACCTCCATCGCAGAGTTGCTGATCAATGAGTTAATACATGCAAAGCCTTCAAAATGGTGTCTAATAAATACTTAAGACTCAATATATCTTCGGTTTTTTATGTATAAAAATTACTTAAGAGCCCTTGCCCACAAGTAACACTTAACTATAAAAGAGATTGCAGTTGGGCTGTAATGGAATGAAAATGTTATGGAAGCGCAGAGGAAGCTCTGGGTGTTGTAGTGGAGGGATTAGGGTAAAGTTTCACGAAGGAGATGGTATTTGAACTGGCCTTGAAGGTTCAAGCTAAGCCAGCGTTTTGAGAAAAAACACAAGTATAAAGGTATATGACATGTTTGGGGCTGGGTGATTTTCCCAGTATAGTTGAAAGGAAAGACATAAACTGGAACTAGAAAAGTGAACTGAAGCCAGAGTAGTGAGTGACTTTCTTTAACATCATACTGAGGAATTTGGATTCTCCTACTCTAGGCAACATGGAACCGTCAGATGATTTCTGTCAGTTCTATAATATATTCTCATCTTTGTTTTAGAAAGATAATTCTGGCATAGTGTGAAGGAAAGACTGAAATAATCAGAAATTAGAGGATAGAAGACCAGGTAGGATAGGGTTGACAGATTTAGTGAGTGGTGGGGGGGACTTATTTAAATTTAAATTTCAGATAAACAGCAAATAATTTTTTGCATAAGTATTGGTCATGCAATGTATTTTAGCTGGCAACCCTAAGTTAGAGAAGCTATTGCACTGGTCCAAGCAACAAAGGAATTAGGGCAACGATGGTGGCAATAATGTGCAGGAGGGGACAAAGATAGAATAACTGGAGAAGGAACCAACTGAAGTTCACACCCAACTGACTAGGGACTATGAGAACAGTCTTGAGAGGACACATTTCTCTCCTGGGTGTTTGGAAGAATGGTGCCATTTCCCAAAATAGGAAATGTCAAAAATAAGTATGATCACAATAAAGAGCAGGTGTGCAGTGGAGGATTTTGATATTAGATTTGTTAAGGTTGAGGGTTCTGAAAGGCCATATGAAGGCAGAAATTCTACTCAGGGCCGGAATCGGATTTGAAAGTTGTCAGCCTACAGGTGATAACCGGAGCCACTAAAGTTGCTGTGTTCTCCCAAGCAGGAGACAGAGTAAGCAAAGGACATGAAAACTCCTTAAGGAGAACCCTCACCTAAGTATAGGTAGAAGGAAAAGGAGTAGACAAAGGATTCTGAGAAAGGGCATAAGGAAATGCAGGAGGAGGGCATGGTTCTATGCTAAAGAGGGAAAGGAAGAGAGTGGTTCAGGGGTGGGATGACAGGGGGGTGATCAGCAGTATAGGAAGGCCACAGAGACAGAATCTGTCAGAGGTCAACCAGGACAGGGCTGAGAGCCCACCCGTGACTCCCCATGGTGTGGTGCCTGGGAAGCCAAAGAGCATAGAGTTAAAAGAAATGGAGACGTGGCACTGACTGAGAACTGCTCTTTCAGGAAGTTCACCAGTAAACACAAGGAAAGAAATGGGGTCTGACCTTGAGGAGAAAGCAGAATCCAGCAAAGGTATTTTTAGGATAGGATAGGGTAGGCTAGGCTAGGCTAGGCTAGGACAGGATGACAGTAGGATAAGGTAGGATAAGACTGGATTCTACAGAAAAGACTTCAAAACTTTGGTAGCTGATAGAAAAGAAAACAATATGGGAAGAGATTTAAGATATGATAGACAGTTTATAAGTAACCCCTCACTAAGTATGGTGCCTTAGGAAAATCAGTGACTGATTGTTAACCTAGACCAGATCACACTCCTTTCTTCTTAGACACTGCCTACGTGTCCTTCCTGGTTTCATCCTTTGGTTCTTATCAGTCTGCTCTGACTACCATTTCTGGAAAATTTGCTCAACTTTCAAAGTTTGGTTCAAGTTCTATTTCCTTCATTCACACATTTTCATTTATACAACACAAATTATTTGAGGACTAGTATCCAGCACTGTTCTTAGAGCCAGAAGGCAGTGAACATGACAAAAGTAACGTAATATACATCATTCATTTGGGGTTTTTGTTTTCTTTTCTTTATTATTCCTTCAACAGATATTTACTTAGCATCTCCTATATACCCAGCCCTTTTAGCCTACACTTGTGTCTCTTTTCTCTGAATTTTGACTGCAGTTATGGCAGCACAACACAGTTTACTGCTAATCATCATTCTTTCATGTATATTAGACATATGTATTAGTTACTTGCTAAATTACAAACTTTTTGAGGTCAGGGCTTATCTCCCCTTTAGGGCCAATGTCCCGCACATAGTCAATAAAAAAAAAATCACTTTCTTAATATAAATAAGTGTCTTAAATCTACTTAAAACAGGATTTAAAATACTTTAAAACTAACTGTCCATCTAGTTTCTATTGAAATTGTCTGTACCTTAATTGCTGTACAAAACGCCCTTTGAGTCATACCTTTCCACAGTACGTCAAAGTGCATGAAGCTGAAGAAGAATCCGTGTCTTTCTGTAGGAGCTGCTGTCACTGAAACTTCACAGAACTGATAAATTGCCCCAAGAGGGATCTTTCAGATAAAGTCTGTCATCATTTTAAAGTCTTGGCTCCTTTTGGACTTTCTTCTTCTGTCATTCTGGGCTGGATGAGCCTCCCATGTGGGTTTCTGTTCTCTCTGAAATTCAGGTGCAGTTCACGAACTGTTCTTGAGAGAGCAGAGAGGATTTACAGGGAACAAATTCTAATGAAATTAGAGAGAATTGATGGTTCAGTTCGTATGTCTCTGGATGTGGTGCTTTAAACCCACACTGCCTGTGACCTTTCACCTTTTTTTGTTCTGTTTTGGTAAGTCTTTCATATGGGCTCAATAGTCAATTCTTAAAAGTTACATTTTTAAAAAGAGAATTTAATTTTCATGGAGGTCTTTCCCCCACCTCTCCCCCCCACCAGACTGTCATTTTGCATGGCTTTACTTGCTCTATTTACTATAATCTTAAAGTGTGTAATGAAATGCTAAAAATATGATATCAGTTGTCAAAATCATGAGATTTTTCTCGACAAGTTGCTGCCGTTGAACAATAAACATCTTTTAGGATGAGGTCTACATTATCCCTATATCTGGCTTCTCTATTCTCAGTTCAGATTACGTAACTCAATAAATATTTATTATATGCCAAGTTACATATGTCTGACAGATGTAACATGCCAGATTTCACAAATACCACCATCCAAGTTACTTCTGTTATCATGGTCTTTCTTGTACTGGTCAGGTTCTAGCTTTCTTACTTAACATCACATTTCAGTAATTTCTCCCCAGGATCAGACCCCAGTTACCCAGATCGAGTTTAAGCCAGAGACTTGCAATAATTGACACTTTATTTTTTTATACACATAGTGAGTCTGAGGCATTATTTATTGATTTTACTAGATTAACTCTTAAAGGGTCACTTTATTCTAGAGTTTTTGAGGTTGCTTTTTTGTCACCGTAGAGTATTAGCAACAAAAATTGCCTGTAGATAAAAATTAACATTGGTGGTGGTTGATTTAAGAACTGGAAGAGGGTTTTTTTGAAAGATAATAATAAAAAGTTAATATTATAAATTGTGGACCTTAGGAGTAGGATATTTGCCAGGAAATCCATGTACATATCGCCACTCCTGCTATTATGTTTGGTGCTGTTATGAAGGATAATGGCGGGTGGGGAGAGGTTTCTGGTTAGACATGTAATCCTTTAAAATCCAGGTTAAGCAGACAATTGATAGAAGCCAGCAGTAATAAGGATTATTGGCCGAATGCGGTAGAATAGAGGGTCAAAGGCTAAGACGTAACATCAACTCCTGGCTCTTCCACCAACTGGTTAAATTATCTTCAGTTTCATATACTTGCTCTGTTAATCAGTTGCATCATCAGGATGATCTTAACTACCTCTCAGTTCTAACTTTATATCATTTCATATGACTATAAAGTCGTGTGATAAGGAGTAAACTACTCTATATACCTTCCAAGAATCAAATGAAGTACCAAAAGTAAAAATGTAAAATGAACTGCATCTAAAATACAAATACCCCAATAAAGATGTTAAAAAAAATTTTTTTTTCCTAAGTACTAAAAAAAAAAAAATACAAATACCTAATATGTGCTAAAATATTAAAGATACTACATACAACAGTTTAAGTAACACACTGCTTCAGAAATCCTTGATTCAGTGAGTCACCACAATTTTTTTCCAAACCATAATCAATAGGTTCTGAACTTTGGCCATAAAGACCTCAAATATAAGGAAGTAATGGTTTATTAAAAAGCAGAGCACACTTTTTTAATGAGAGTTAAAATATGGACAGGTAGTCACAGTTTGTTGCAGACTCTTATTTGAGTAATGTCACTGAGTAAATAGTTACTTTGGCCTTCACAAATGTCAAGTCTTTGATCTTTAGCATGGCCTATCTGAACTATCTTCATAAATGTTTTCTTTGGGTCTGGTTACCTTTGTTTAGGGTCATTCTTAAGTGGCATCTGGGTTTCATAATTATTTTTTATCCTGAAATTTAATACTATGTTTTACTGGTTAATGGATGCAAGTTGGTACTAACACTTAAAATTTTTTGTGCAGGAGGGATTTGTGACCCTGGAGAGTCTCATGAAAATGATATCATCCTGTATGCAAAGACTGAAGGAAGAAAAGAGCACATTACACTGGATACCCTTTCCTATTCCTCATACAAGGTACCCATGCCAATCTGTGTGTCAGATGGCCCCACCCCAGTCCAGGTCAAAACCATGAAGACCATGCTAGATGCCGTGCTAGAGGATAAATCTCTCTTCTGGCAGCCCAGAAAGTTGCCACATTTCTTTAAAACAGTGACATGGATGTTATTTTAGCGTTCAGTTTTTTTTTCCTGATATAAACAAAAAGTGAGGTTTCATCAGGAAGCGTGAATTACAGCCCATTAGAGACAATAAGGAGGAGCCCAATACTCTGACAATTATTCTTGTCCCTAAGAAAGCCCTAAAACTGGCTCTAACTCTGCAGCTTCACAGACTTGGCATCAGGCATAGTGAGTATTAATTTAGCATTTGAGGTTTCCTAGGCAGAAGACATTGTAAAAGTACAGATTGTTATTGCCTTTGCTTTTTTCTTTGATAATTTGAGCCAGAGATTGAGTCTTTTTGGAGCCAGAGATTTGCCCTTTGGATTTAGGACAGATGTTGGCTCTGGTTATTTGCAAACATCTTCAAAATTATGTGACGCTTATCATAAGGTATAAAATTATCCTTTTCTAATAGTAGATGTATTTGTGCTGAGAGTACACTCACACATTCATTATTAGTCAGCCTTCCCTCCACGTTGATGGCACCTTCGGGACTTTAAAAAGCTTGAACACAGCCAGCCTCTAGCATCTCATAGCTTCAGTTAGGAAGACAGGAGATAAACATCAAGGCTAGAATAGGGAACAACCAAAGAAAGTATCCAGTACACTCCACATGCTACGGTCACCCAAGTTATACCATTTGGGATTTCATAATGGACCACTTGCAGCTGTGACTAGGTAGGGTTACACCTGCTCTGGTCAGCTGCATGCCTCAGACCAAATCAATATGTCAGTTATCGAGGATTAACTCTTTGCTCTGGCTGTTTCTGCTTAGAGTCCTATTTTCAGAATACCTAGTTTGGCAAAGAATTCATATTATATATATACACTTTAAAAGAAGACTGATGATGAAATGTAAATGTCAAGTTGCTTTTATCTTGTGCTAAGGTAGATAAAATGGATACATATGCTTTGATAGCTTTTAAAGACCTTAAACCAGTTTATCTTCAGGTAGAGAGGGCCTGATCAGTCACACACAGGGAGTTCCAGGTGTCTGCAAAGGAGGAATTCTGAGTGACTAAAATGAGTGTCCCATGAGGACAGCATCTTCTACATGAAATAACAAATGGAATATACAGAATATTGCTTGGTGCTTAATCAATGGCAGTTATGTACATAGTAATTGCAAGATTGAATTTAGGAGAATTCACAGACTCCCGTAGGGAAGGTTATGAGTGATTTTGGTTTCCTTTGTTTTGAAGGTTCCATCTTTGGTTTCTGTAGTCATCAATCCTGAACTTCAGACTCCTGCTACCAGATTTTGTCTCAAACAAAAGAACCATCAAGGACATAATAGGAATGTCTGGGCCATAGATTTTTTCCACGTCTTACCTGTTCTCCCTTCTACAATGTCTCACATGATACAGTTTTCCATTAATCTGGGATGTGGAACACAGCAACCTGGGAACAGGTAGGAAGCCGCATTCTGTGCGCCTGTGGACAAATTAACAATGAACACATGGACTTGGCTGTTAAATCAGAGCAACTTCTCAGTAGGTTTTCAGCTGAATTTTTAATAAAATATCCATTAACGAAATACACACTTTCCCTCAAAGGAAGAAAAAAGTTCTGCAATTAATACGTAGAGTATGATTAGATAGATTTTGATTAGAAATGGCTTTATTCTAAGAGCTTGGTTTTAGGTATCAGAGGTGTTTGGAGGAGCTGTGGCAGTCATCCATTCCCACAGATTGCTGAGAGAGCAGAAAAAACAACCAAAGAAAAGCTTGACCCCAGTTGGTTAGTGACCCCGTAATAATAGGCACGGAAATCAATTAGCACTTCAAGAGCTATGACTTCTCGGTTTCACTTGCTGAAGTGTCGCCCTTGTCCTTTCTAAGGATTTTGTCAGTCTGTCATTCACAGGATGAAGCGGCAGTGTGAGACATGGTAATTGCCTTGCCATCTATCAGATTCAGGAGCACAAACTCAAGTGCTCATTTGCTGTCTTTAAAACATATTTTGTTTCTATAGCAGTAATTTAACTGCTTGCCCTTTGAAAGCTGGTCAGACTTCAGTAGAGGGGAAAACAATCACTTTGGAAACAGCCTCTTAATTTTTACAGTAGTTCTACAGATGTGTAATGTACCTCGCCAGAGGTGAGTCATTTCATTACATTTGTTTTCTTTGCCCCTTTTTTGTTGTGCTTGGTCTGGTGTTATCAGTGTCAGCTTAGAGTTTTCTACCAACCATGGGCGTTCCTGGTCCCTGCTCCACACTGAATGTTTGCCTGAGATCTGTGCTGGACCGCACCTTCCCCACAGCACGATCTACTCCTCAGAAAACTACAGTGGGTGAGTGCATTCTAACGTAGCAAGAGATCTGAATCCATGTTGCAGACTCATAGTCGATGAGTAAGCCTGAGATTAGTGTTTGGGCATAACAGGTAAGGAAGCTGCCTTCTCTTTTTCAGCTGATTTAGTAATGATCTCATTTTTAAAACAGACAGTAACTTTGGTAAATCTGATGCAAGATCACAATTTGTAGAGTCATTCATTCTTTAGGTATTTGGCTTTTATATTTTGGATTACATAAATTTAAGTTCTATACGGTGACCCTATAGTTACTGCCAAAAGGCTTATTGCCAAAATACTTACTTAAGAAAAGATGCAACGTAGACAAGTGGAAGAAAGTCAAGCTTTGGAATTGAACCTGGGCTCAAATCCTGGTTCTGCTGGCTATTGATACTTGTGTAATGCTATTTACTCTAACTTTCCACTTCTTTCCACGTAAATTAACGACAATGATTGACCCCCTTGAGGACTGTTAAGAGAATTAAAGATGACTATGTAAAATACTTGCCACTTCACAGGATAAGCACTAGATAATTAGATCAACAAACTCCACAGGTGAATTTAAAGAGTTCATTGCCAAACTTAAGTGCTATCTCAAGCATACAGAGACTAGAACATCAAAAGCATGTAAAATAGATTCAAAAGATGTGAACATGGATGTGAAGCTGTTTTGTGCTAAGAAGCTCTTTTGTGCTAAATTTCTTGCAGGTGGAACCGAATAACGATTCCCCTTCCTAACGCAGCACTAACCCGGGATACCAGAATTTGCTGGAGACAAACGGGACCAATCCTTGGAAACATGTGGGCAATTGATAATGGTTAGTTTATGTCTGTCATAATCACATGCCATTAATGTAGCGTCTTCCTGTGCTTCTGTTCATCAGCACAGACTTAATCACCCTTCTAAGTCATGGTCTCGCAATTCATTAAATGCCCTTTCTTCCCTTTCTCCTTTGCATTCCGTTAGAAGTCCAGGGATGCACAATCAGAAAAAAAGACAGCGGAGTCAGCAATATTAGAGGCTAGAATGTTTCAACATACATTATTTTAAAATGCATAAAGTCATGAAACTCAGACTTGCAGTTGATGACAAGGGATATCCTAAGATTTTCCCTGAATGTTTTCTACAAAATTAACATACATACCATCCTGCATGTATTAAAATAAGACCCATTCTTCTCTTAGTAGCTACCACAACATCTGGAATGCTTCTCCTGTAGATGGAGACACCACACATCAGGAAACATCATCTCTAAAATGAAACTTCTGAAGTGAAACTTTTACCTCTTTTTCAGAAAACAGTATAAAAGGAAAATTCAGAAATACATAAAATATCCTATGTTATCTTTAATTTTTAAGTGAATTGTTGATAAACAATGTTGTTGCATTACATTAAAGCCAATATCACTTATGACAAGTGCACTTGAGAAAAGATAATATTTAATCTATTGGAGTGCATGACCGTAAATTTCTTATATTTTTTAATTAATAGCCAACTCTTTTAATAATTCTCATTGCAGGCAGATTCATAGATTCCCTATTTTCAGAGAGTATATAAATCTGACTGAAGAGTTATACTACAATGAAGTAGAGGGAAGGAAGGAAGGACAAAATATCAATACTTAAGCAAATGTAGTAGTATAGCCACTGACTTGTGTCCGTTTTATGAAGGAAAAGCCTACACTGTTGTTTCATGCTGATTTTCCATCTCTTAATAATATTTTTGTTATTTTTGAAAATTTAAAAATCGATACATAATTCAAGAAGTTTTACATTCTTGAAACTCAGGAGTAATTCAGGCAAGATAATTTGCTGATGAGCCAATGTAAATTTTTTAAACAATCTGTATTCAAAGAAGACCAATAAAAGACCCAGACTTCAAAGACCATATGAGCTGTATGGATATAAACATATGGACACAAACATAGTGTATTTGCAAAAATGTCTAAGGATGAATTTGTTAAAATGGAATTTCTCCATTGGTAGACTATTTTGCATAGTATTTGAATTACTACACCTGTTAATTAGCTCTAGGGAATGAGTATGTGCCTCTGGATTATGGGATATGGATGACAGTTTCCTGCTGTCATACTTTTCAATGGTCCTATAATGAACTTAGATTACTTTAAATAATCATAAAAGAAATTGGAAAATCAGTAATGAAATAAAGCATATAAGGAAACTAAGAGCACAAATGAAGTCATATAAGCCTGTGAAAAGAATATCTAAATTTCCTAAAGAAGGCTAGTACAACATGATTCTAAGTCAGAAAGTGTTTGCTATAACATCCTGAGTTCCCAACATCAAGCTTTGAGTAGAATGAGAAAAGATAAAAATACATGGAATAGGCATGGTTAGGAGTGTGGGTCGAATGCAGAACTAGAGGCAGAATCTCTTAAATTCTGATATTATTCTATACATGAGGCTTTCTCAGAAGCAGAACCTGCTCTCTGGTTTCTTCGAAAGGCAAGAGGAGGACACACTGTCACTCCTTCCCAAGGGAAATGTGTGTCAACTTGCCAAAGAACCCTTGAAGTCTCCTTCATTTCACTATGGAATTTCAGAATCATATCAAAGAAAACAAACAGAAAAAAACAGATCAATATTGGAAATTATCCTGAAATTCTTAGCAAAATGGAAGATCCTAGAGCCCAATATGTTTATTACCACTTTTTAATTTTTTAAACTTGATTGCATCAATGATAATAGTGAAGAAAACTGTCTTTTTCACACTCTTAGAAAAACAGAGCCTGTAAATTTACTCAAACTGCAAGTCCTAATGACTTCATCATTAGCAGGGAAAGATGACAACAAAATTCTTATTTCCAATTTTTTCATTGACTTGGAAAGTCTTATTCTACCGTTGAGTTTTTTTTAATGATGGGGACTCTTTGATGTATGACATTGGTACACTATAGGGCAGCCTCGCAGAGTGCAATGAACCACTTACAGGACTTAGAGCAAATCCTACAGCAGCCATAAAATCAAGAGCGCTGGGAAAACAATCCATACAATCTTCCATGTTAAAGAAGGATGAAGCCCCTTTCTGATTCCTCAGCACTCAGTGTCCAGTGGAGCCATCAAAGCAGGTGGGGCAGGAAGGTGGCAAAGGATACTTGACTCCAGTATGAGATGATGCTCATAACCATATGGTGCCAGGTTCCAGGCATGAAACATTTAATTTATTCTTTCCTCAAGGAATATTATCCCACTTTAAAGGATAGGGACACCGAGGCTTAGACAGGATAAATCACTTATCCACAGTTTCCCAGGTGAAGCCAAAATTTGAATCCAGGGTTTTTTGACACCTAAAACCAATACCTTTTGAACAACTGAGCCTGCTATCTAATCTCTTCCTAAACCAACAGTTTCCTTGAGAAAGAGTTTTTCCACTGGCCTGCTTTGCATCTCATTAGCTCTCATTTCCCTAACAGCTGCACCTGTTAATTGACTTCCAGGGATTAAATGCTTGTAGAAGCATAGACCACAGGAAAGTTTTTTTAAAAAATAAAATTGCTTAACTCTTTTGATGTGATTACAAGACAGAGGAGAAAATGATAATGAATAGTAAGTTTGTTTGTGCCTGAAATTGAATATGTGAGGTCTCGGTAACTATTGCGTCTCTAATTCCTCATTGGTTTGTCCCACTTTCACACTATTTGGTGCGTTACTGATTGTACTGATTATCAAAAGGTTTAATATCTTTACATGTATTTGAGTCTGAGTATCTCAGAACCTACCATTCGACAGTCAGGGGCCCTTTTCTCAGCATTCCCAAGGTTAGAATTTAGGTTTGTAATATCATTATCTGTCCAGCCCACCATTTAAAAAAAGGTCTGCATTGTAGAGAAGACTTTATGCTCAACCACAGATTTTAACTCCCCACTTCAGGAAGGATGAATTAATGTTTAGAAATACATATAACAATCATCTGCAGTGGTATAGATTTTCCTCAGATGAACATGATATTATAGTTTTTTTAATTAAATTATAATCTATTTATTTTTTGATATATCAGATTGATCCTTTCTAAATTCTTTATTTCCACCTGAAGAATATAAACTTTGTGGAGAGTTCAAAACAGAAGCACTAATATTCTGCCTGAAATCATGTTAGCTGAAGAGATTCCATTAAGGAACCCAAGTCATATGGCCCTACTTTCTCTGCTATGAATGATTAAAATCTTGAAAGGATTATTTAAGTTAAAAGAGTTCTGGCAGATTTGTAACTAAGCACTTACCTTGTCACGCAGCACTCTATATGTCATCTGGATTTCTGTGCACAACATACATACAAGGAACGAGATTTCATGGGTATTGCTTCACAAAATTGTTTCACATGCTGATGGTGTTCTTAGTTGTCTTTCCAGTGATTTTGCCATCTTTCACATGCTCTCTTTTGCCCTGCAGTTTATGTTGGTCCATCGTGTCTCAAATTCTGTTCTGGCAGAGGACAGTGCACTCGACATGGTTGCAAGTAAGCAGTTCTGAGTAATATCTATACTTCTCTTTTTTGATATGTGCTTTATATACTGAAACCATGGGTCATATTAGTTTGTTTTAATTTCCTTTTTAGGCTTTTAAGGTCTTTGCAAGACTAAAAGTAGCATACTCCAAATGGAATTTAAGTGTAATAGAATATTAAATGTATTTTGTAAGTGGAAGTTGCTTAATAAATAAATTTTCTCTTAGGCTAAATTGTGAACAAATGTAAATTTGTGAATGTAAATGTAAATATGTAAATTTGTGAACAAATTTGAATTCTTCATAGTTTGATGGCTGCCTTTTCCAACTTTAGTTTCTTTAGTATGGTATTTCCCCATAAACTTGTTCTGGTGTTCATGAGTCATATTTTAATTCCTGGCATGCTTTGTAAATGAATTATAAAAATCAATAATGACCCACAGACCCAATGTTCAAGGAAACTGGAGTGGGCCAAATTAACAGATTTGATAAGAAAATTCATCTCTAAATGTAACTTCAAATCTTGCTTACTTTTGAAAATCTTTTGAGTCTTCAAAATGATATATAAAGAATTTTATATAATAATGATGTTGAATATGAAGTATGAAATTACACATAAATAGCTTAATATCCAGTCACCATCAGAGCATTGCATTATATTTATTTATAGCAAGAATGGATAGTCATTATGTCATTCACCTATAATATTTAATTATAAGATATCCTGAGAATTACTGAAACCACAGTCTTTTTTATACAGATAAGTTTTCAACAATGGGTCATCTAGTCTCTCTTCTTGTCCTCCAAACAAAAAAGAGTCATTAATTAATTAGCCAGTTAAATAATTAATTAATGGAAAAATCATAAAAGTGCTTTGAACCTGATCATTTAGAAATTATATGTATGAGGCAAGACATTGGTCACCACTGAGATTAGAGTGTCGGGTTAACTTTGTTATTTAATTGAAGTATACTTGCTTTACAATATTGTGTTAGTTTCAGGTGTACATCATAGTGATTTAGTATTTTTGCAGGTTATATTTCTTTATAGGTTATATAGTTCCCTGTGCTATACAGTAAATCTTTGTTGCTTATCTATTTTATATATAGTAGTTTGTATCTGTTAATCCCCTACCCCTAATTTGTCTCTCTCCTCTCCCTCTCCCCTTCCAAACCATAAAAAGTTTGTTTTCTGTGTCTGTGAATCTGTTTCTGTTTTGCTATATACATTAATTTGTATTATTTTTTAGATTCCACATATAAGTGATATCATATAATATTTGTTTTTCTCTTTCTGACTTATTTCAAAAAGCATAATATTCTCTAGGTCCATCCACATTGCTGCAAATGGCAGCATTTCATTCTTCTTTATGTCTGAGTAATATTCCATTTTATATATTACATATACCACATCCTCTAAGGTAAATCATCTGTTAATGGGCACTTGGGTTGCTTCTATATCTTGGCTATTATAAATAGTACTGCTATGAACATTGGGGTGCACGTATCTTTTCGAATTAGAGTTTTTGTTTTTTCCGGATATATACCCAGGAGTGGAATTGTTGGATCATATGGTAGTTCTGTTTTTAGTTTTTTAAGGAACCTCCATACTCTTTTCCAAGTAGCTGCACCAATTTACATTCCCACCAAAGGTGTACAAGAGTTCCCTTTTCTCCACATCCTCTCCAAAATTATTGACAGGTATGTACTTATTGCCATTTTATTTCCTATTTTCCAGTTGTTTTTATAGTTCTTCTTTGTTCATTTCTTTGTCTTTTTGTTTTTCCTATTGTAGCTTGATGATTTTCTTTTGTAGTATGCTTGAATTTCTTTCTTTTTGATTTTTGTGTATCTCTTTTATATGTTTTATTTGTGGCTTCATATATGTTGACCCATAATTATATCTACTTGCTTTAAACTGATAAAACTGATAATTTAAGTTCAAATACATTCTAAAAAACCTACATTTTTTACTCTCCTCAACCACATTTTGTGTTTTGGCTGTCATTTTTTACATCTTCATGCTTATCCCTATACTGTTTATTGTAGTTATGGTTGCTTTTATAATTTTTCTGTTTTTTAATCTACATACTGGCTTATTTAAGTGATCTTCAGTCCTCACTATATATTTTCCTTTCCTATTGGGATTTTCCCTTTGCTATAGGTTCTTGCTTCTTTTACCATTTAGAGGAGACCCTTCAATATTTATTTTAGGGTAGGTTTAGTATTGCTGAATTCTTTTAGTTTTTGCTTCTCTGAGAAGTTCTTTGTCTCTCCTTCTGTTTAAAATGATAATCTTGCTGGGTAGAGTATCCTAGGTTGCAGATTCTCCCTTTCAGGACTTTGAATATACCATGCCACTCCCTTCTGGCCTGAAAAGTTTCTGCAGAGAAATCAACCGATAGCCTTATAGGGTTTCCCTTGTGTATGACTGTTTTTCTCTTGCTGCCTTTAGAATTCTCTATCTTCAACTTTTGCCATTTTTATTATATGTCTTAGTGTGGGACTCTTTGGGTTCATCTTGTTTGGGACCCTCTGTGCTTCCTGCACCTGAATGTTTCCTTCTTTAGGGTGGGGAAGTTTTCAGCCGTAATTTCTCCAAATACATTTTTAATCCCCTTCTCTCTCTTCTCCTTCTGGAACCCATTATGCATATGTTGGCATGTTTTATATTATCCCATAGATCTCATATGTTGCTTTCATTTTTTTCATTTGTTTTTCTGTCTGCTGTTCTGATTAATTTCCATTATTCTGTCTTCCAGACCATTTATGCATTATTCTGTATTATTTATTTAGCTATTCATTGCTTCTACAGTGTTTTTTATCTCAGAAATTGAATTATCTGTTTTTGATTGGGTCATCTCTATAGTTTCTAGTTCCTTGTTAAGATGATCTGCATTTATATTGATAGTCTTTCTTAATTCAGTTAGCATTTATATTACCAACTTTTTTAAAAAATATACAACGTGAGAGTTGTGATTTGACTTTTAAGAATTTTCTTGTCTTTTATAAATTTTTTTTGGCTGTACCACATGGCACGTTGGATCTTAGTTCCCTGACCAGGGATCGAATCCATGCCCTCTGCATTGGAAGCGCAGAGTCTTAACCACTGGACCGCCAGGGAAGTCCCTATTACCAAATTTTTGAATCTGTGTCTGGTAGACTAATTACCTCTGTTCCATTATTTTTTTCAGGGGTTTTCTCTTGCTCTTTCAATTGGGAGTAGTTACTCTGCCTTTTCATTTTACTTAACTTTCTCTGTCTTTATGAATTTAGGTGAAACAGTTATCTATTGTGGCCTTGAAGGTTTTTTGTTTGGCTGCACTGGGTCTTCATTGCTCTGCCTGGGCTTTCTCTAGTTGTGGCGAGTGGGGGCCACTCTTCGTTGCGGTGCGTGGGCTTCTCATTGCGGTCGCTTCTCTTCTTGTGGAGCACGGGCTCTAGGTGTGCAGGTTTCAGTAGTTGTGGTGTACCGGCTCAGTAGTTGTAGTTCACGGGCTTAGTTGCTCCGCGACATGTGGGATTGTCCCAGACCAGGGCTCGAACCTGTGTCCCCTGCATTGGCAGGCGGATTCTTAACCACTGCACCACCAGGGAAGCCTAAGGGGGTGTTCTTATGTGAGAGCATCCCCATGTAGACTGCATGGGCGCAGTGTCTTTGGTGTGAGGACTGGATTGGACGAGGATGCCAGCCACATCTTTCCTCAGGGTCTGCTGGCCGCTATCACCTTGATAGGGGGTGTGGTTGATGCTGGAGGAGCTGGAGCCAGCGCAAGGTGTGAGGCGGGACTTCCTCTCTGCTCCATGAGTGTTGGAGCCATGTCAGGGGTGGGGTCTGCTCTACAGTTGCTGGAGGGGAAGACCTGAGGGTTGGGCTCCAGCTGGCTCTGTTCCCTTTAAGTGTGCGTTATGCCTTCTCCTGGCACTGGGGCCTTTGCCCCAGTGGAGGAGAGTGCTGAGGTAAGTGAGGCTACCGCACTTACAGAAGTCTGACGTGCTGCTTGTGTAGGTATCTGCAGCTCTGCTCAGATGCACCCCAAGTTTGCATCCTTTGCCTGTTGTCATTTCCTAGATCTAGTGCAAGGTTGTGGCATGGAGTGAGCGGAGCCAGAGAGTTTGCTCAGCTGGGACTGGGGGTCGGTGCTTGTGGTTGCAGGAATTGAAGCGGCTGAGCCGCCATCAGAGGTCTGGGTTGCTTCTGGGGGGTGTAAGCACAACAGTGGCCGCCGCCGCCCCACATGGACCACACCCCAAGCCCCCAAGCCTCCTCTTTGTCCCTAGATCGAGTTTTCTCCCAGGACCTGTCTTCCCCAGATCGAGCACCAAGCTGTGGCATGGAGTGGGCAGGGCTGGAGCATTTGCTTGGCTGGGAGCCAGTCGCAGGGGCTTCAGCAGCTGCACTGCCATCAGGGGTCTGTGCTGCTTTCATGGTGCTGCCAGAGTAAGCTGCACTGCCCCTCCCAAACCCCAGGCCCCCCAGGCTGCTCCTGTGCCCCTATATCAAGTTTTCTCCCAGGACCTGGCAGCTCTAGATCCAATGCCAAGCTGTGATGTGGAGTGGGCAGGGTTGGAGCATTTGTTCAGCCAGGAATGGGGATCACAGTGTGTTGATGGTGGGGGCTGGAGGAGCTGTGTTGTCACCGGAGGTCTGGGCTGCCTCAGAAGCGCTGTTTAGTAAGAAGCAACAATGGCCGCTGCCCTACCGAGACCACACCCCAGGCCATTTCTGCGTCCTTAGATGGAGTCTTTTCCCAGGTCCTGGTTGCCCTAGATCCCGTGCCAAGCCATGTTGCAGAGTGAGCAGGACCGGACTGTTCACCTAGCCTGGATTGGGGAGCACGGCGAGGTAGCAGCCACTGGTCCAGAGCTCACTCTGCACTGTCTGTTGGCAAGCCAGCACCCGTGCGTTCCTTGCGCGTGGAGTCTAGGCTTCTCCAGCCCTTCTCTCTGTCCCAGCTGTTCTCCCAGCAGCCAAGGGGGCTTGTCTCCTCCATGTAGGACCCCAGGACTGGGACGCCCAATCTGTGGCTCACTTCCCAGGGTGAGGGTCCAACCATGCAGTCCTTCCTTTCCTCTTAGACCCCTCCCAGAGGTACAGGTCCCAAACTGATGCCTTTTTTTCCCACCCTGCCTGGTTACATGGCCATCTTTCTTTGCAGCCTTGGCTGTATAGGAGTTCTTCTGCCGGTTTCCCGTTAGTTTTCCATGAGAATTGTTCCACATATAGGTATATTTTTGATGTGTTTGTGGGTGGGGGGAGGTGAGCCCCACGTCCTCTCACTCTGCCATCTTGAGCCTCAGGTTAACTTTCTAAGTGTATTTCAATGAATTTAGTTAACAGAGATATCACTCTGTGCAATGGAAATGTTTATAATAGAAATGTACGTAAAGAATTGAAAAGTTCCCACTTGTATCTCAAAATAGAATAAGCATCTCTGCCCTTTTTAATAAAACCACCAGCTCCTGCCCAGAAACACTGACTTGTTAGATCTATGAAACATCAGCTGGTGTTTGCCTCAAGTTTATCTTCATTCATTATCCATAACCAGATCATTCCCTTGTTTAGTGCATTTCAAATAAAATTAACGCAGAGAAGCCAGACATTTTTGTAATTCCTGAAGTTGTTCTGAAAAGTTTTGAAAACAAATTATCTAAAATGACAGCTGCTTTTATTAATGAAAATAGAAAGTGCTATTTCTAAAATACCTATCTATAATTATAACAGTTATACTTTGCACTTCATTATTTTGTGTACAATATCTCTGTTAGCATTAAATGCTTTTGTTAGGCAACCATCTGTTTCACCCACGATGGATGCAAACAGAAATCTGAATGGCAGTTTTATGCCTTCTGGGCATTTTTTTTGATACTATACGTTATCCTGAATAATAATGGCCTTTTCTTCCTGCTGAGGTTTTGCAAAATATTGTCACCAGTTGGAACTTTAGTTTTTCCCCTATTTGTGACAAAGTTTGATGTAATATTCATTGGCTTTGTTCATTTGTGACTGGGCTAAATGTTTGGCCACTACCTCTTTTTCCAGCAATATACACCTTTCAATTTTGAGCAGAATTCCACAGAAACGTAATTCATATTCAATACCACTTATTTCCTTTAAACAGATCCTTGAATTTGGGCCTCTGCAGCTCTTTTTCTCCCCATTTCGCTCCCTTAGTCACTACCATTGTTTGCCAACAGGATTCCATCTTTCCTGCTTTCTAACACTTTCTTGCCTGTGTACAATCCCCGGGCCTGATTTTCTAAACTGACAACTTATTATCCTGTTAAGCTCATTTCTGTTAGAGATGCTAGTGAGAAGGACAGAGAGTACTAGAAACCTTCCTACACAAGTGTTATCCATGTGTCTTAACAATGGAGCCTTTTCCCCTGACATGCAGGGTGACCATAATGCCACATTTAAGGGTGGGTAGATGAACCAGTAAGGGACATATTTGGAGTCAGAAGATCCTCTGGTCATTCCTGAAATCCCCTGTGTGTGCCAGCCTACTATTTTGCTGCAAAACAAAGGCTACAAAGGTATTATAAATGTATATGAGTGAAATCCTTACCAGCATTTTATCCCAATTATGTAACTTTTGTTTAAAAGTATACTTTCAAAATGGGAACTGACTCCAGTGTGAGTCTTCTTTAAATGATCACCAGTTCCCCCCAGTCAGTAGGCTGAAGAAGACGCATTTAATACACAGATACGCATTTGCCCTGAAAAGCACTCTGGCAATAGATAGTGTTATTGGGGGACATTAATTCCAATTTGTGGCCATGGTAAACTATATTGTTTTCGAATGTTAAAATGTGTCCTCTTTAGCTGACTTTTTATCCTTTTTAGAAACTGTTTGGCTCTTCAGAGTGGGCCTAAGTCAAGGAGGTAACATGTGAAAGAAGTGAACTGTTTGAGGCTTATTTACCTGCTCTGTAAATATTGGTTTTCTTTCCCACTCCCATCCCTAACGCCAAGACAACCTCAACTTCATGCTACAGTAGTTCTTGGCATTCTAGGGTGCAACCTTTTTGATAAAATGATGGTAACTATAACCCCCCCCAAGAATATCCAGTACACATAAAATTTGGCATTTGATTTCAGGACATTCACACACTCCATGGACCCTCTGTGAGGCCAGCATAGATCCCAGTCTCTGCACTAGTGCTAAAGAAGTAACCTTACGAGTTGTGCCATAATATCACTTCATCGGTCCACTTGCTGTATCAAAGGCTTGTTTCACAGACTCACAGACATAGAAAACAAACTTATGGTTACCAAAGGGGGAAAGGGGTGGTAGAAGGATAAATTAGGAGCTTGGAATTAGCAGATACACACCACTATATATATAATAGATAAACAACTAGGACCTACTGTATAACACAGAGAACTATATTCAATAAACCATAATGGAAAAGAATATGAAAAAGAATATAGGTATGTATAACTGAATCACTTGGCTGTATACCAGAAACTAACACATTATAAATCAACTGTACTTCAATAAAAAATTAAAAATAAATAAATAAAAATAAAAGGCTTGCTTCAAATTTTAGAAAGTTTTGAATGCTTAGATGAGAGCCCTGCCACCCACCCAAAAAGACACCAATTTAATTTTATAATGGGAAACATAGTAAATATAGTGAGAAAGAAATAGTGCAATGAAAATAAAGAATTTGAAACTAATTCCTGATGAGCAAACTCCTTAAAATATAGAAAGTTTCTGATATTCAATTGTTAAGTCCTCTGTGATGAGTTTTCTCACTGATAGATGACTCAGGGAGCTCCATATATATTCTAGTCAGCTAAAATAAATACGGCACATCCTTACATGGCAGCAGGCAGGCTGGTGTGTGTGTTTTTGTGTGTGTGTGTGTGTGTGTGTGTTTCTTGAAGCACCGCTAATGTGGAATTCCACTGAGAGACAACACAGTTCTGCTAAGGACATCTATCTAGGTCAAGGGTGTATACATTCCCCTTATAATGCCAATCTAGTTTCCAATCTTTTCCAAATATTTCCAGTAATTACTGTCAAAAACAGAGTGTGTATTTTTACATTTGTTCTTAAAGGAAATTTATTCTAGATATCTTATAGAAGTATTTTATTTATGTTGTTTCTTTTACAAATTTAATGAACATCATTGTGAATAAAATTACATACATATAATATACCTTTTACAAAGATTTTAAATTGGAAATGTGCACAAGCATAGATGCATTTGCAGGTAAATTACTGGCATTGGTTGAAGGTGAGTGCTGAATTATTGTTTTAATCATAAGCTTTTTTTTACAGCAGGACTGTGCAAAGGCTGTATTCTTTTGGGATATTTACAATTACTTCTCCCATATCAAGTCTTCACATTCAGTATTCTCCAAAAACGAATGAGCCTTGGTTACCATTCAATCCAGTCCTGGCCTCTGGACTTCCTCATCCCCAAAGTAGATAAAGGAATCCCTGAAAGGGCCAACAGTTTAAGATTTAATATCATGGTTTCTTTTTCAGGTGTGACCCTGGATTTTCTGGCCCAGCTTGTGAGATGGCATCCCAGACATTCCCAATGTTTATTTCTGAAAGCTTTGGCAGTTCCAGGCTCTCCTCTTACCATAACTTTTACTCTATCCGTGGTGCTGAAGTCAGCTTTGGCTGTGGTGTCTTGGCCAGTGGTAAGGCCCTGGTTTTCAACAAAGATGGGAGGCGTCAGCTAGTTACATCTTTCCTTGACAGCTCACAATCCAGGTGAGTTAAGGCAGGGTGGAATACATACAGAAACAAGATAACAATTGAATTCAGATCTATTAATTTTCAATTTTTTTCTTGTTTACTAATATATATCTTCTGATTTTCAACCAGGATGAGAGGAAGCTTATAGTTTATATAGAGTTAATTTGCCCTAGTTTTTAACAAATTAAAAGGCTCACTGATGACGTTAAGATACTAACGACTGACTAGATTTTTTAAAATATGAACTGTTAGCATCAGAACTGTTCTTAAGCCAAGGGCTAGTTAATTATTTATGTAGTTTTATTTATTTGACAGCTTGCAGAGGCTGATTAGATTTACTCTACATCTTTCCTTCCCCCAGTGCTTAATAAATAATGCAGCAAAAGAATGATTGGCGTTTTAACTGTATGTACACAAGTATGTAGTATACAAATATGTATAAACATACCATTATATTTGTATAGATATATCTGTCTACAAAACACATGCAGTGACCTGATCTTCTACATATATTCATACATCTCACAGTGAAATTACTTACATTTTATAGAAGAGGGATGAGTGGAAACCTACAGCTTTTGAGTAGTTTATTTAAATTTGTTCAAAATTCTTTAAAAGCCAAAATGAATATTATGGTTTCAAATGTTTATGCACACTAATTATAGACAATTCATTTCTAGGTTTCTCCAGTTCACGTTGAGACTGGGGAGCAAGTCTGTTCTGAGCACATGCAAAGCCCCTGACCAGCCTGGTGAAGGTGTTCTATTGCATTATTCTTATGATAATGGGATAACTTGGAAACTCTTGGAGCATTATTCATATCTCAACTATCATGAGCCCAGGTATGTTGGAAAACACTTAGAAAAAATGGTAAGGGTGATATCTCCTTCCTGGGGAAATCATCATTCAAGTGGTGTAAGAGTCCAGATGCTTTTGCATTGAGAGATGGTGAGGACAAAGATTGATGCCTCTTGCAATGAAAAGCTAGAAAGCTGCATTCTTGTAATTCATTTGCCCTACTGACTTCTGGTAATTTGAAGAAATTTATTCTCATATTCTGAAATGTGCATCTAAGGGAAATATTTTGATACCTAGGAAAGAGAAAAATAACTAACACTACTTTCCTTATTCAACTATAGTGCAAACTATTAGGTACGATTTTAATATGGTACTAAATTATAAATGCTGTTGATAAATATTTTTTAGCAATATGTGATAATATATTATAATAAATTATATGAGATAATAACTCATAAAATCTGATGACCAATATGTTTTTTAAATTTGCATGTAATATAATTAAGTAATGAGTATAAAGAAGCTTTTCTAGCATGTATAGAGTCCCTGGCAAAGATGGAGTGGAGGCTGTATTTAAAGCCCTTTCTTCAGGCCACTTCTATTTTTCTTTGGCTTATATATTTCATAATATATAGTCACAGTTGTGAGATTTAAGTTTTACTTGAAGTAGGGCCATCCTTCAGTTTGGGAGAGTGGTAATCACCATTTGTGATACGATTTCGGAAGAGTCCAAAGAGTCCTCTCCTTTTCTAGAACACTTATTGACTTGCTCACTGAAATTCCTTTAAAATAGCAGGAGAAGAGAAGGATGGGAAAGTTAAAATAGCACTAGAGGAGGTATCACTGTGACTTACATTCACTTTCAGATATAAAGAGCTAATACAGTTTACCTTCCTGGAAGTACATACATGTTGATCATGGAAAGATGTAAAAAAGAGTGAGGACTTTGGGCACTGAAGTGTGCATTGGCACCATGGCAAAAGGACAGGGGCAATGATGATAGAGTTTATATATTTTAAAATTCTGCCTCGAGCTATCCCTTCATTTAAGTATTTGCAAATAGATGAGAACTTTTATTTTCATCAGAAGATGAGTAGCATGTAACAGAGATAATAGTTAACAACTATTATGAGTGGTAAATACTATATGTTGTAAAATTTAAGAGAATGCACCAGATGTGTTGAGTCTTTTCCCTATGAGGGTAAATGTAAGACTAAACTCAACTTTCTCACTAAGTAGAGACATATGAATCCTAAAGAAACATTTCATAGATCTCCATAATAAGCATTAAAAGAAAATTAAGCAAAAATCAAGATGATAATAAAAATGATGAAAGCATGAAGAAAATATCATTGTCCTAAGTTAAATTGGCCCAAAACACATGTTTTTCTAACAAGGATGGACAGCTTCAAAATTCAGTAATCAGTTTGTAGCATGAAATTTAATTAATCTTTGTTGATATGAAAATAAATTATACATTTAATGTACTATTGCAAAGGTACGTTTAATCTTGTCTGCCATTTGACAGCAACATTTTTCTTCTAAGCAGAACCAAGGTGGCTTTTCAGCATTAGGTATGTGCACAGCTTGAAGGATTAAGATCAGAGGGGAGATTATTTTAAAAGGAGAACGTAGTAGTGGAACCAAGAACACTTTCATTTTATATATATTGCCTCTGTCCAAGAGACCCCTCCCCCTCCTTCTTATAAATATTAATAAAAGGTGACATGGCAGAAGTAGAATTTGATATATTCTAGGCACTAAATTATGTTTTATATGAGAAATAGTACAAACCATGTAAACTCTCCATGAGACAGTTAATTATTGATGCCTTTAGCCATTTGCTGTGTTTTCTTCAGTATAAATTGCTGTCTGTAATTGCTGTGAACTCCATATTGTTCCTTTCTGCCATGGTTGTTCAAAAATGAAGTGTGATCCATAAATTAGATATGATAGTTGGCTAACTACTGTTATTCCTAGCTGATTTCTAATAATTTCCTTACCTATAATTCACTCAGTAAGTGAAAGAACTCTATCTGCTTGATATTTATAAAAGTTAAAGTCCGTAAATATATCTAAGTTAATCTTTTAATTCTAACTGACTAGACTGCCTTGTGAACTAATTGGCATTCTTATTAATATAAAACTATATATTTTTGGTGAGACAAATTATTCTAGATTTTTCTTAATTATAGGGCTTGGTTTCTTATTCTAAAATTATTATGAAGTTTAATTATATTTTATTTTTGTCTTGATTATTGAATGTGACTACAGGAAATCCATGAGCTTAGTACCTATCCAAAAAAGGAAGTTTGAGACAGAAAGTTGACCTAAGTCCCTGGGTTCTCATCTAGGAATATTCTGATCAAATGGCTCCATAGCCATTCTAACCAGACACTGTACTATGCATAGAGTGGTAAAGCAGAGACTTCCACCCCACTCCAAGATATAACATAGAGGTAAAGGATGCAGACTTTAGAGCCATGTTCCCTAGGTCCATAGCCTGGCATTGTCAGTTAAAAGCTGCTTAACCTAAAAGAAAATCTTTAATTTCCTTATGCCTCTGTGTTTGAATCTCTGTCAGGGTATACTGATAATATGTACTTCATCTATGCAGCAAGAAGTTATTCTTTTTATATGCCAGACACTATTCTGGGTGCTAAGATACAATAGTGAAAAATAGAAAAAAGTCTCTGACTTTGCCATAAAGATATTATTATCCCAGTTTCACAGATGAAGATGCTAAGGCACATAGAAGTTAAATACCTTCCCTGCAGCTGCAAAGTTATCAACCATGAGGTGACAAAGTGCATACTTTAACCCAAGAGTCTGACTACAGAGTCATAGTCTTCACATCTCTGCTGGGGAAAATATTAGTCACTTCAGTTACTGTTCTCACACACATATGCACTTTATTTTCCTTTAAAGTTGCCCAAAAAATTCTACTTTTCATTTGTTAATTTTTAATATTATATTTATTTTCATCAGAGAGACCAGTAACTGCTTTTAAAATTATTAATATTAAAAGAAAATTATAATTTTCTAATAACATAATGCTAATCAAATTAAATTATTAAATTAATGTGTGTTTTCATTGTTGAGCCAGTTTGAATATAGTTTATTTTATTCTATATTTGATATGTTAACATAAATATTATTTAATTATTTAATAAATAAATAAATATTTAGAAAATTAAAGTGAAAATTACTGAAATAATATAATTAAATATTTAATAAGTACTTTTCTTTTAATAAACTCACATTGGTTAAAAAATTCAGCAGGTCATGGAAAGTACTTAAAAAATCATAAACCTGTTATAGCTATGTCTTTTTAGTTTAAGAAATGTTTTTTAATTTATATTTCTGTATTTGAACATTGATTTCTCATCATTTAAAAAGTATGTTTTCTCACATTACAAAAAGTCCTACCAATTTTTTACTGTTTATATAATCAATGGTGATAATCATATTATTCCACCCCATATTTTCATATGCAGATTATTTAAAGTAAAAATAGATATTACTTTTAATAACTTTCAGTATGCAAAAAATTACATTTTCAAGATGTGATTTAATGTTTCTTTGTGTAATAACTAAAGATGAACATAATACAAATATGAAAATCAATCTAATTTCTCAGTAAATCCAGCCTTAGACATTGAAGTTTTTAAATAATTTATTTCTAAGTTATCCAGTTAGTCACCTGTCTTAGGGAGTTTTTCTTTGCTCACTAGGAAGAAGGTTCAGTCCCTTCAGTGTACGTTTACTGCAAACACCTCTCCTGGTGTATAATTGTACACTGATGGAAATAAATGTTCCATTTGCCATTTGTTCCACATCGCACCTTGTGTACGGATTTGAGCAGTATGGTACTATGATTTATGGAGCTTTCAAGCAGATGTCATTGCAGTGGCAATTAATATATAGTTCCTGCTGCTGTGTACAATGATTGCTCCTGGAAATTAGATATTATTCTTAATTTTCTTCCCCATTTGTCAGATACAGGTTTACTGTCGTAGCCACCATGACACAGCAAGTGACCTCGCACACTATGCTGAACTCATGGGAATGAGGAAGTGCCATGGTTCCAACCAGCCCAAAACTATAATGTGTGTAACAAGCTGCCCAAGATCCTTTACCAGACTTAGGCAAATCCTGCCACATTGACAACTATGTTTTATTGAGTTAGCTTTTCTGAGAGCAGCTGAGTGCAAGCAAAGTCACAGTTTTAGATGTGTTGAGAAGACTTTGTTGGAGTCAGACAGGAAATTGGAAATCTCAAGAATGTTTGTCATAGTGGGAGAATGATTTTTTTCAAATATTATACTGTAGGAAGAAAAGATCCTCCTATAAATGTTTGTATTTTAAGATAATCAAAGTAATTTGAATTTTTACTTTTATTTTCTCCTTTAGAATAATCTCTGTAGAATTACCAGATGATGCAAGACAGTTTGGAATTCAGTTCAGATGGTGGCAACCATATCATTCTTCCCAGGGAGAGGATGTATGGGCTATTGATGAGATTATCATGACATCTGTACTTTTCAACAGCATTAGTCTTGACTTTACCAATCTTGTGGAGGTCACTCAATCTCTGGGATTCTACCTTGGAAATGTTCAGCCATACTGTGGCCACGACTGGACCCTTTGGTAAGGATTTCATCTTTGTTCTTATTGTTATTGTTACAATTTGCATTAAGGATTGAAACCCAAAGATGATCTTCCAGTCCATCCAGCACTTAGTCATTTGTTGACAAATATTAGCTGAACATGAACCATTTGAAAAGTCACTGTTATGTCTATAAGTAAGTTATCTTGGGAAAGAAGACTAAAAACAAAACACTGATAGATTTAAATAAATATAAAATTTCACTATATTTATCCATCTCAAATTTTCATTTTCCCACCATTACATATAAAAACCCTCTTCAAGAAGTGTTAACAACTAAAGTGACTAACATATTCTCCCTTCATGGAGGTCCATCATGATCATAGTGAAAAGTGAAATCACTCTAATGACTATTTTAATAAAATTTCTCATCACATGTTTTATTTTCATGCTGTCTTACATAAAGTCCAAGAAGTTTCTCCAACCCAAAGATAATATTTTTAGTCCATTTTATCAAGCAATATTGGACCAGGGACTTGTATAGTTAATGTCAGTGGGGTTTCAAGAGTGTGGGATTTCCTAGTCAAGACACCTTTCATTCTTAGATTTTTTTCCTCCCTATCATCATATGCAAACTTAATTATACATTAAGCAGTAAATAAATAACTTAAGACTATGATTAGTACTTCAAGAACATCAGTAGGATGACACAATAGCGATTACCTAGTTAGGAGGTGGCAACTTTAGATAGAGAGGAGGAGACTGTGTTTGGGTAGTTCAGAGAGTGGATACAACACATTCTACTAATTGGAAAGTAAAAGAGCAGGAAGTTCCAGGCACATGAAGATCTGAAGGAAGAGCATACACCTACAGGAAACTCTGTGGTACAAAGACTGCCAAAGCATGAGTGAGCATGACATGTTCAAAAACCAGGAAGGAGGCCAATGGTGCTGGAGCCCAGGTAACGAGGGAGCAAATGTCAGAAATAGAAGCCAAGAGATATGCAGAAGCCAGATCAGATAGAACTTTCTAGGCATAGAGATCCTAGGTTAAGTCTCAGGTCTGTATAATTTCAAAACTCACAACCTTCCCCACTGTGCAAACTGCCCCTCTTTGGGTTCCTTTAGAACTTTAAACATGATTGAGGAATAATTTTCTAAGAGTCTTTTACTTTCTATTGAGTCATGGTCAGACCAGTTTAATTTCTCCAGATAAATCTTGCCAAAAGCTATTCACTGCAATTGTCTCCTGAGAGCATATCATAAATGACCCATCAGTGACCTTATCATAATTAGAGGTAAATTTTACACACCATTGCACATAAAATTACCTTTGATGGGAATTGTGCATGGACAGTCACATCTCACACACAGCAGGCTAAAATTCTAGCATCAAAATGACAGCTGATGTCATGGAAGTACAGCTGATCACTTTTGCTGCAAGCACTGTCAAACTAGATAGAATGAAATTTCTCTATGACAAAATATGAAAGGTTATATTGTGTGTTTTCTAGTTGATAGCCTCAGATGCTTGTTTTTATGCATGCTGTTCTTAGTCCTGGAGTCTTCAAAGAAAATAAAGGGGTGAAGCAAATAAGAACAAAGATGTAAAGCAAAATGAGATTTCTTGGAATTTTATGATTCTGCAATTTTAAATTGACCTGAATTAACAATAATCCAAATTGGTCATATACCATAAACTATCCCCCAAGTTTGTGTAGCAGTTTTTCTTTCCAGCACTTTGAATACAACAAAGAATCATATAATGAATGCAAGTCCTGTATAATGTTTATTTTTTCGTAAATAGTTAACATCTGCTCAGATAAACTCCAAAGTTGCTGAGCATTTTAATTTTAACACTTGGGTTGAATACATGATAACAGCAGTTTAATTTCTGTGCTTTGCAAAACCCTAAGAACAATATCCTTTCACACAAGTCTGATGAATATTCTTAACCCACCACTGCTTTAATTGGTTGAGATACATTTACTCTGTGAAAGTACAATCACAATAATTATAGAAAACCATAAGAAAATATAAATAATTGTACGATCCCCATGGGCACCTTGAGCAGCGCCACAGGAGTTTTATTAACAACCACATGTGAGCAATCAAATTTGACTTCTCTGAAACGAAAAGGAGTTGTCTTGGTTATGAAACAACAGAGAGTGTACTCTGGTGGTGATAATGAGACTAGAGAAACACATTAGCTGCTTTAATAAGGACATGAAAAATGCTCTCTGCTCATTAAAATGAAACAACATAGAAGATTTCAAACTGTTCCCATTTTCTTAGCCAATGAATCAGAATAAAGCCCCATTTAATGACACCGTTTTCTCTCTGCTGCTGTTTAAGAATATATTGTCCAAGTTCCAAGTTCAATGTGAACTCACTTTAGTGATGTTTTTCAGAAATACTTATTACAATATTGAAATTCAAATGATGATATTGACCAAACTATTTATGATAACTACCTAGTCCTAAAAACAAGTTTTTTTTTTTAAAGTAAAACCTTTGGAGCTTGTTATCTTATTAAGTAAAAATTCTTTGAACATATTCAAATATGTGGCCTCTGCCGTTCAATGACCTGTTCTTCTCAAGGGAAATTTTGAAATGTATACATGTTCTCTACAAATGACTGGCGTTAAATTAATTATTGTTGGCTTTTGCCAGCTGAGAGTTCATTTGGTTCTCATTTTCTAACTCATGGCTTTCCATGAGCATGGATTGTTGTTACTGAGAGTGTTCTCCAGGGAAAACTTGGACAATTGTTTTTTCATTAGAAGAACTACAGTCAATATGCTATAAATCACTTTACAATATGTCATCTTAGAGCACATTTTTCCATGGGGAAATGAATTGCCTTTAATTATTTGTAGTACTTTCCTTTCTTCCGTACATAGTATCCGAAACCAGAACCTCTGTCTGCTTTATGTTCTAAAAATAGTCTTTAAAGCCTCTTCCATGTATTTTAAGATCACTAAGGGAATTATTTTAATTGAGATTTATTAAAGATTATTTGACTAATACTATTAGTGATAATACCAAGGGACATTTACATTCCTCTGTCTTATCTAGTAGACTAGCTAAGCATACAGGTGGAAAGGACATTGCTGTCATATTATCTAGAGTTTTGGTTTCAAAATGTGTAAAACTATGAGGGTATGGTCATCATAGCATATTAGAATTGGCAGTTCGTTTTAGTAGCAGAGATAAGGAGTTTTCCAGACAAGCAAAGGCTAAAGGAGTTCAGCACCACTAGACAGGCTTCACAAGAAATGTGATAAAGGACAGTCTTCAAGCTGAAACAGAAGGGCTCTAGTTAGTAACAGGAACAGATACAAAAGTGTAAATCTCACTGCTAAAGGTAAATACATAGTTAAATTCAAAGTACTCTCATGTAGTAATAGTGAGTAAATGACTTATAAATCTAGTATGAAGGTTAAAAGACAAAAATAGTAAAAAAAAAAAAGCTGTAACTGTAATAATTTGTTAACAGATAGACAAGATAAAAAAGATGTAAATTATGACGCCTAAAACATGAAACACGGTGGAGGGGGTAAAAATGTAGAGCTTTAGTGTGCATTTGACTTAAGTTGTTATCAATTTAAAGTAGACTGTTACAAATGTAAGATGTTTTATATAAACCTCATGGTATCCACAAAGTAAAAACCCAGAGTAGATACACAAAAGATAAAGAGAAGGGAATCTAAGCATACCACTGCAGAAGATCATCAGATCACAAAGGAAAAGAGTTAGAGAAGAAAGGAAAAAAGGAATCACAAAACAGCCAGAAAACAATGAACAAAATGGCAATAGTAAGTCCACACTGATCAAAAATTACTTTAAATATAAATGGACTGAATTCTCCAATCAAAAGTCATAGAGTGGCTGAATGGATAAACAAATAAGACCCAACTGTATGCTGCCTCCAAGAGTCTCACTTCAGCTTTAAGACCACACACAAACTCAGAGTAAAGGGATGGGAAAAGATATTCCATACATACAAAAGCCAGAAGAAAGTAGGAGTAGCTATACCTGTATCAGACAAAATAGACTTTAAGACAAAGATTGTAATAAGAGATAAAGAAGTGCATTACATAATGATAAAAGTGTCTGTCCAACAAGACAATATGACATTTGTAAATATTTATGCACCCCAACATAAGAGCACCTAAATATACAAAGCAAATATTAACAGACCTGAAGGGAGAAATCAACAGCAATACAGTAATCGGAATGGACTCAGTACCCTACTTTCAATAATGGAATCATACAGAATATCAATAAGAAAACACTGAACTTAAAAGACAAGTTAGACCAGATGGACTTAACAGACATTTATAAAACATTACATCCAAAAGCAACAGAATACATATTCTTCTCAAGTGCACATGGATCATTCTCCAGGATATATCGTATGTTAAGCCGCAAAACAAGTCTTAACAAATTTAAGAAGACTGAAATCACATCAAGCAACTTTTCTAACCACAATGGTATGAAACTAGAAATCGATTAGAAGAAAACTAGAAAATCCACAAACGTGGAGATTAAACAATGTGATACTGAACAACCAAACAGGTCAAGAAATCAAAGAATATCTTGAGACAAATGAAAATGGAAATACAACATAACAAAGTATATGGGATGGGAATTCCCTGGTAGTCCAATGGTTAGGACTCTGTGCTTTCACTGTCGAGGGCGCAGGTTTAATTCCTGGTCGGGGAACTGAGATCCGGCAAGCCACGCAGAGTGGCAAAAAAAAAAAAAAAAAAAAAAAAATATGAGAAGGAGCCAAAGCAGTTCTAAGAGAGAAGTTCATAGTAATAAATACCTACATTAAGAAACCTAGCTTTACACTTCAAGGAACTAGATAAAGAAGGGCAAAATAATTCCAAAGTTAATAGAAGGAAGGAAATAACAAATATCAGAGTGGAAATAAATGAAATAGAGACTTAAAAGATAATTGAGGGCCTCCCTGGTGGCGCAGTGGTTGAGAGTCCGCCTGCCGATGCAGGGGATACGGGTTCGTGCCCCGGTCCGGGAGGATCCCATATGCCGCGGAGCGGCTGGGCCCATGAGCCATGGCCGCTGAGCCTGTGCATCCGGAGCCTGTGCTTCTCAACGGGAGAGGCCACAACAGTGAGAGGCCCGCGTACCACCAAAAAAAAAAAAAAAAAAAAAGGTAATTGAAAAGATCAGTGAATGTAAGAACTGTTTTTTTTAAAAACTAAACAAAATAGACGAACTTTTAGCTAGACATACCAAGAAAAAAACAGAAGACTCAAATAAATAAAATCAGAGATGAAAAAGGAGAATTACAACTGATACCACAGAAAAATAAAGGATCATAAGAGGATACTATGAACAATTATATGCCAACAAATTGGACAACCTAGAAGAAATGGATAAATTCCTAGAAATATACGACCTACCAAGACTGCATCATAAAGAAATTGGAAATCTGAACAGACTGATTACTAGTAATGAGATTGAATTAGTAATCAAAAACCTCGCAGAAAACAAAAGCCTATGATCAGAGGGCTTCACTGGTGAATTTTACTAGACATTCTAAGAATTAATACCAGTTCGTCTCAAACTCCTCCAAAAAGTATAGAAGAGAGAGGAATACTTCCAAACCCATTCTACAAGGCCAGCATTACTCTGACACCAAAACTAAGCAAGGGTGTCATGAGAAAAGAAAATTACAGACCAAGATTCCTGATGAACATAGATAACAAAAATCCTCAGCAAAATATTAGCAAATCTAATTCAACAACACATTAAAAGAATATGTACCATGATCAAGTGGGATTTATTCCTGGGATACAAGGGTGATTCCACATGTGAAAATCAGTCAAGTGAGACACCACATTAATAAAATGAAAGACAGAGAAAGATTGGTTCAAGATGGCCGAGTAGAAGGACGTGTGCTCACTCCCTCATGCAAGAACACCAGAATCACAACTAACTGAACAGTCATCGACAGGAAGACACTGGAATTTACCAAAAAAGATACCCCACATCCAAAGACAAAGGAGAACCCACAATGAAATGGTAGGAGGGGGTGCAATCACAATAAAATCAAATCCCGTAGCTGCTAGGTGGGTGACTCACAAACTGGAGAACACTTATACCACAGGAGTCCACCCACTGGTGTGAAGGTTCTGAGCCCCATGTCAGGCTCCCCAACCTGGGGGTCCAGCAACAGGAGGAAGAATTCCTAGAGAATCAGACTTTGAAGGCTAGTGGGATTTGATTGCAGGACTTTCACCAGACTGGGGGAAACAGAGACTGCACTCTTCCGAGGGCACACACAAAGTACTGTGCACATGAGGACCCAAGGGAAGGAGCAGTGACCCCAAAGGAGACTGAACCAGACCTACCTGCTAGTGTTGGAGGGTCTCCTGCAGAGGCAGGGGGTGGCTGTGTCTCACCATGAGGACAAGGACACAGGCAGCAGAAGCTCTGGGAAGTACTTCTTGGCATGAGCCCTCCCAGAGTCCACCATTAGCCCCACGAAATAGCCCAGGTAGGGCTCCAGTGTTGGGTCGCCTCAGGCAAAGCAACCAACAGGGAGGGAACCCAGCCCCACCCATCACCAGACAAGTGAATTAAAGTTTTACTGAGCTCTGCCTACCAGAGAAACAGCCAGCTCTACCCACCACCATTCCCTCCCAACAGGAAACTTGCACAAGCCTCTTAGATAGCCTCATCCACCAGAGGGCAGACAGCAGAAGCAAGAAGAACTACAGTCCTGCAGCCTGTGGATCAAAGCCCACATTCACAGAAAGATAGACAAGATGAAAAGGCAGAGGGCTATGTACCAGATGAAGGAACAAGATAAAACCCCAGAAAAACAACTAAATGAAGTGGAGGTAGGCAACCTTCCAGAAAAGGAATTCAGAATAATGATAGTGAAGATGATCCAGGACCTTGGAAAAAGAATGAAGGCAAAGATCGAGAAGATGCAAGAAATGTTTAACAAAGACCTAGAAGAATTAAAGAACAAACAAACAGAGATGAACAATACAATAACTGAAATGAAAACTACACTAGAAGGAATCAATAGCAGAATAACTGAGGCAGAAGAACGGATAAGTGACCTGGAAGACAGAATGGTGGAATTCACTGCCGCGGAGCAGAATAAAGAAAAAAGAATGAAAAGAAATGAAGACAGCCTAAGAGACCACTTAAACACAACAATATTCACATTATAGGGGTCCCAGAAGGAGAAGAGAGAGAGAAAGGACCAGAGAAAATATTTGAAGAGATTATTGTCAAAAACTTGCCTGACATGGGAAAGGAAATAGCCACCCAAGTCCAGGAAACACAGAGACTCCCATACAGGATAAACCCAAGGAGAAACACGCCAAGACACATAGTAATCAATTTGGCAAAAACAAAAGGCAGAAAAATTATTGAAACCAGCAAGAGAAAAATGATAAATAACATACAAGGGAACTCCCATACCGTTAACAGCTGATTTCTCAGCAGAAACTCTACAAGCCAGAAGGGAGGGCATGACATATTTAAAGTGATGAAACGGAAGAACCTACAACCAAGATTCCTCTACCCGGCAAGGATCTGATTCAGATTCAATGGAGAAATCAAAAGCTTTACAGACAAGCAAAAGCTAAGAGAATTCAGCACCACCAAACCAGCTCTACAACAAATGCTAAAGGAACTTCTCTAAGTGGGAAACACAAGAGAAGAAAAGGACCTACAAAAACAAACCCATAACAATTAAGAAAATGGTAATAGGAACATACATACTGATAATTACCTTAAACATGAATGGATTAAATGCTCCAACCAAAAGACACAGGCTCACTGAATAGATACAAAAACAAGACCCATATATATGCTGTCTACAAGAGACCCACTTCAGACCTAGGGGCACATACAGACTGAAAGTTAGGGGATGGAAAAAGATATTCTGTGCAAATGGAAATCAAAAGAAAGCTGGAGTAGCAATACTCATATCAGATAAAATAGACTTTATAATAAAGAATGTTACAAGGGACAAGGAAGGAAACTGCATAATGATCAAAGGATCAATCCAAGAAAAAGATATAACAGATATAAATATATATGCACCCAACATAGAAGTACCTCAGTACATAAAGCAACTGCTCACAGTTATAAAAGAAGAAATCAACAGTAACACAATAATAGTGGGGAACTTTAACACCTCACTTAACCCAATAGACAGATCATCCAAACAGAAATTAGTAAGGAAACACAAGCTTTAAATGACACAATAGTCCAGATAGATTTAATTGATATTTATAGGACATTCCATCCAAAAACAGCAGATTACACTTTCTTCTCAAGTGCACATGGAACATTCTCCAGGATAGATCACCTCTTGGGTCACAAATCAAGCCTCAGTAAATTTAAGAAAACTGAAATCATATCAAGCATCTTTTCCAACCACAATGCTATGAGATTAGAAATCAATTACAGGGAAAAAAACTAAAAAAAAAAAAAACCACAAACACATGGATGCTACACACAGTACGTTACTAAATAACCAAGAGATCACTGAGGAAATCAAAGAGGAAATCAGAAAATACCTAGAGACAAATGACAATGAAAACACGATGATCCAAAACCTACGGGATGCAGCAAAAGCAGTTCTAACAGGGAAGTTTATGGCAATACAAGCCTACCTCAAGAAACAAGAAACATCTCAAATAAGCAATCTAACCTTACACCTAAAGGAACTAGAGAAAGAAGAACAAACAAAACCAAAGTTAGTAGAAGGAAAGAAATCATGAACATCAGAGCAGAAATAAATGAAATAGAAACAAACAAAACAGTAGCAAAGATCAATAAAACTAAATGCTGCTTCTTTGAGAAGATAAACAAAATTGGTAAACCTTTAGTCAGACTCATCAAGAAAAAGATGGAGAGGAATCAATAAAATTAGAAATGAAAAGAAGTTTCAATGGACACCGCAGAAATGCGAAGCATCCTAAGAGACTACTACAAGCAACTCTATGCCAGTAAAATAGACAACCTGGAAGAAATAGACAAATTCTTAGAAAGGTATACCCCTCCAAGACTGAACCAGGAAGAACTAGAATATATGAACAGACCAATCACAAGTAGTAAAATTGAAACTGTGATTAAAAATCTTCCAACAAACAAAAGACCAGGACCAGATGGCTTCACAGGTGAATTCTATCAAACATTTAGAGAAGAGCTAGCACCCGTCCTTCTCAAACTCTTCCAAAATATTGCAGAGGAAGGAACACTCCCAAACTCATTCTGTGAGACCATCATCACCCTGATACCAAAACCAGACAAAGATACTAGAAAAAAGAAAAATACGGACCAATATCTCTGATGAATATAGATGCAAAAATCCTCAACAAAATACTAACAAACAGAGTCCAACAACACATTAAAAGGATCATACACCCTGATCAAGTGGGATTATTTGCAGGGATGAAAGGATTCTTCAATATACGCAAATCAATCAATGTGACACACCATATTAACAAATTGAAGAATAAAAACCATATGATCATCTCAATAGATGCAGAAAAAGCTTTTGACAAAATACAACACCCATTTATGATAAAAACTCCAGAAAGTGAGCATAGAGGGAAGCTACCTCAACATAATAAAGGCCATATATGACAAACCCACAGCAAACATCATTCTCGATGGTGAAAAACTGAAAGCATTTCCCCTAAGATCAGGAACAAGAGAAGGATGTCCACTCTCACCACTATTATTCAACATAGTTTTGGAAGTCCTTACCATGGCAATCAGGGAAGAAAAAGAAATAAAATGAATACAAATGGAAAAGAAGTAAAACTATCACTGTTTGCAGATGACATGATACTATACATAGAGAATCGTAAAGATGCCACCAGAAAACTACTAGAGCTAATCAATGAATTTGGTAAAGTAGCAGGATACAAAATTAATGTACAGAAATCTCTTGCATTCCTATACACTAATGATGAAAAATCTGAAAGAGAAATGAAGGAAACACTCCCATTTACCACTGCAACAAAAAGAATAAAATACCTAGGATTAAACCTACCAAGGGAGACAAAAGACCTCTACTCAGAAAAGTATAAGACACTGATGAAAGAAATCAAAGATGACACAAACAGATGGAGACATATACTGTGTTCTTAGATTGGAAGAATCAATATTGTGAAAATGACTATACTACCCAAAGCAATCTACAGATTCAATGCAATCCCTATCAAATTACCAGTGGCATTTTTTAAAGAACTAGAACATAAAATCATAAAATTTGTGTGGAGACACAAAAGACCCTGAATAGCCAAAGCAGACTTGAGGGAAAAAAACGGAGGTGGAGGAATCAGACTCCCTGATTTCAGACTATACTACAAAGCTACAGGAATCAAGACAATATGGTACTGGCACAAAAACAGAAATATAGATCAATGGAACAAGATAGAAAGCCCAGAGATAAACCCATGCACCTATGGTCAACTAATCTATGACAAAGGAGGCAAGGATATACAATGGAGAAAAGACAGTCTCTTCAATAAGTGGTGCTGGGAAAACTGGACAGCTACATGTAAAAGAATGAAATTAGAACACTCCCTAACACCATACACAAAAATAAACTCAAAATGGATTAGAGACCTAAATGTAGGACGAGACACTATAAAACTCTTAGAGGAAAACATAAGAAGAACACTCTTTGACATAAATCACAACAGATCTGTTTTGATCCACCTCCTAGAGTAATGGAAATAAAATCAAAAATAAACAAATGGGACCTCATGAAACTTAAAAGCTTTTGAAAAGCAAAGGAAACTACAAACAAGACAAAAAGACAACCCTCAGAATGGGAGAAACTATTTGCAAATGAATCAACAAACAAAGGATTAATCTCCAAAATATACAAACAGCTCATTCAGCTCAATATTAGAAAAACAAACAACCCAATCAAAAAATGGGCAGAGGACCTAAATAGACATCTCTCCAAAGAATACATACAGATGGCCAAGAAGCACATGGAAAGCTGCTCAACATCACTAATTATTAGAGAAATGCAAATCAAAACTACAATGAGGTATCACCTCACACCAGTTAGAATGGGCATCATCAGAAAATCTACAAACAACAAATGCTGGAGAGGGTGTGGAGAAAAGGAAACCTTCTTGCACTGTTGGTGGGAATGTAAATTGATACAGCCACTATGGAGAACAGTATGGAAGTTCCTTAAAAAACTAAAAATAGAATTACCATATGATCCAGCAATCCCACTATGGGTATATACCCAGAGAAAACCATAATTCAAAAAGACACATGTGCCCCAAAGTTCATTGCAGCACTATTTTCAATAGCCAGGTTACGGAAGCAACCTAAATGCCCATCCACAGATGAATGGATAAAGAAGATGTGGTACATATATACAATGGAATATTACTCAGCCATAAAAAGGAACAAAATTGGGTCATTTTAAAGATGTGGATGGATCTAGAGACTGTCATACAGAGTGAAGTAAGTCAGGAAGAGAAAAACAAATATCATATATTAACGCATATATGTGGAACCTAGAAAAATGGTACAGATGAAGTGGTTTGCAGGGCAGAAATAGAGACACAGACATAGAGAACAAACATATGTACACCAAGGGGGGAAAGTGGCGGGGTCATTGGTGGTGGTTGGATGAAATGGGAAATGGGGAATGACATATATACACTAATATGTATAAAATAGATAACTAATAAGAACCTGCTGTAGAAAAATAAATAAATTTTAAAAAATAAAAGATAAAAATTATATGATCATCTCAATAGAGGCAGAAAAAGCATTTGACAAACTTCAAAATCTATTTGTGATATAAACTCTCAATATAGTACATATAAAGGGAACATACCTCAACATAATTAAGGCCATCTATGACAAGCCCACTCAATGATGAAAGGCTTAATGCATTTGCTCTAAGATCAGGAACAAGCCAAGGATGCCCACTCTCACCACTTTTATTCAACATAGTCCTGAAAGTCCTAGCCAGAGCAATTAGGCAAGAAAGACAAAAGTCTCTAAAATAGAAAGGAAGAAGTAAAACAGTCTTTATTTGCAGATGATGTGATATTATATCATTATAGATAGAAAAACTAAAGACTCCACGGAAACTGCTAGAACTAGTAAACAGGTTCAGCAAAGTTGCAGGATACAAAATCAATACAGAAAAAATCAATAGCATTTCTATATGTTAACAATGAACTACCAGAAAGAAAAATTAAAAAAACAATTCTGTTTACAGTTGCATCAGAAAGAATAAAATGCCTAGCAATAAATTTGACCAAGGAAGTGAAAGATCTGTACACTGAAGACAGTAAGACGTTGATGAAAAAAATTGAAGAAGTCACAGAAAAATGGAAATATAATCAGTGCTCATGGATTGGGATGATTAATATTGGTATAATGTCCATACTACCCAAAGTAATCTACAGATTCAGTGCAATCCCTATCAAAATTCCAGTGGCATTTTTCACAAAAATAGAAGAAACAATCCAAATAGTTGTATAAAAACCACAAAAGACCCTCAAATAGGCAACACAATCTTGGTTTCAAACTATATTACAAAGCTATAGTAATCAAAACAGTATGGTATTGGCATAAAAACAGACATGTAGATCAATAGAGAACAGAAAAGAGAGCCCATAAATAAACCAATCCATATATGATCAATTAATTTTTGACAAAAGAACCAAGAATATACAATAGGGAAAGGACTCTCTTCAATAAATGGTGTTTGGAAAACTGAACAGCCAAACACAAGAAAAAAATTGGACTACACAAAACCATACACAAAAATTAACTCAAAATGGATCAAAGACTTGAACATAAGACCTGAAGCCATAAAACTCTTAGAAGAAAACATAGGCAGTAAGCTCCTTTACATCGGTCTTGGTAGTTATTTTTTTGCATTTGACACCAAAAGCAAAGGTCATGAAAGCAAAAAATCACAAGTGGGACTACATTAAACTAAAAAGCTTATGCACAGCAAAGAAAACTGTCAACAAAATGGAAAGGGAACCTACAGAGTGGGAGAAAATATTTACAAATCCTGTATCTGATAAGGTGTTAATATCTAAAATATATAAAGAACTCAAACAACTCACTAGCCAAAAAAAACCCTAAACAATCTAATTTTAAAAATGGGCAGGGCTTCCCTGGTGGCGCAGTGGTTGAGAATCTGCCTGCCAATGCAGGGGACACAGGTTCGAGCCCTGGTCTGGGAAGATCCCACATACCACGGAGCAACTAGGCCCGTAAGCCACAACTACTGAGCCTGTGCACCTGGAGCCTGTGCTCCACAGCAAGAGAGGCTGCAATAGTGAGAGGCCCACGCACCGCAATGAAGAGTGGCCCCCGCTTGCCGCAACTAGAGAAAGCCCTTGCACAGAAACGAAGACCCAACACGGCCAAAAATTAATTAATTATTATTATTTTTTTTTAATGGGGGTTTCCCTGGTGGCACAGTGGTTGAGAGTCCGCCTGCCGATGCAGGGGACACGGATTCATGCCCCGGTCCAGGAAGATCCCACATGCCACAGAGCGGCTAGGCCCGTGAGCCATGGCCACTGAGCCTGCGTGTCCGGAGCCTGTGCTCCGCAATGGGAGAGGCCACAACAGTGAGAGGCCCGTATACCACCAAAAAAAAAAAAAAAAAAAAAAAATGGGCAAAGGATCTAAAGAGACATTTTACCAAAGAAGACGTACAGATGACCAACAGGTACATGGAAAGATGCTCACCATCACTAATCATCAGGGAAATGCAAATCAAAACCACAATGAGATATCACCTCACACATGTTAGAGTGGCTATTATCAAAAAAACAAGAAATAACAAGTATTGGCGAGGATGTGGCGAAAGGGGATCCTTGTGCACTGTTGGTGGGAATGTAAATTGGTGCAGCCATTATGGAAAACTTTATGGAGGTTCCTCAAAAAATTAAAAATACGATCCAGCAATTCTGCTTCTGCATATATATCTGAAAGAAATGAAACCACTATCTTGAAAATATATTTGTTCCTCCCCCCCATGTTTGTGGCAGCATTATTTACAATAGCCAAGACACGGAGATAGCAAGAGTGTCCATCGATGTGTGAATGTATGATAAAGACAGTGTGATACATACAATGGAGTATTTTCATCCATAAAAAAGAAGGAAATTCTACCATTTGTGACAACATGAATGGACCTTGAAAAAATACAAACTCATAGATGCAGAGAGAGATTGGTGGTTGCCAGAGATGAGGGGTGGAAGATGGGCAAAATGGGTGAAGTGAGTCAAAAGACACAAACTTTTCACTTACAAGATTAATAAGTTCTGGGGATGTAATGTACAGCATTATGACTGTAATTAACAATACTGTATTTTATATTTGAAAGTTGCTAAGAGAGTAGATCTTAAAAGTTCTCACCACAAGAAAAAAATTTTGTAACTATGTGAGGTGATAAATGTTAGCTAAACTTATTGCAGTGATCATTTTCCAGCATATACATATATCAGATCATTGTGTTGTATACCTAATACAATGGCATATGGCAATTATATCTCAATAAAACTGGATTCAAAAAATGTATGTTCATATCTCATGGTACATCTATAAACATGTACAACAAAAAAGAATTTGTATATTTTATGAGAAGCAAGAGTTGCCTAGGGGAAAATCTCAGACTAAAAGGATCCTAAAAGCCTGTTTATCTCATAATACAAATTAAACACAATTCACTTGCAATAAAAGGTAGGAAATAGTACTGTGGCTCTATTACCAATTGAAGAAAATCAATAATTTAGCATTATATAATAGTCATATAATAATATAGCAGAACTGAACAATGAGTGGAATGTGTTTTAAGCTGTACAAGAGGAGCTATAAAGTAGTTGTTAAGGTACTTCTAGATTTTAAGAATCAACAGTCATGTGTAGTAATGGATAACACAAAAAGATTTCCTAACTGACCTAGAAAAATCCCTTCAGAGCTCATGCTTGCACAAACCTGACATGCATTTGTGGGGACTGTCAAACCCACAGGCAGATCTAATACACATTTAGCAAGCAGTGGGTGAAACACTTTTTAATGAGATCTACCTTTTCTTCTGCTACCTTTTGGTTTATTTTTAAAAATAGGAATATGTATTTGCAGGGGTTAAGGATCAAGAGCCTTTTCTACATACAGATCTTTATTCCTTTGGACTGGTCTCATAAAAATAGTGAAGGAGGTTGCCTGATACTAATACAAGGAATGTGTCATTGGTAAACATTGACAAAGGAGAGGTTGGATTAGTGCCCTGTTGAAACTTTGGACAGCCTTCATCCCTTAGGTCACAAGAGAAACAAATTTATAACTATCCCTTTATAAAATGAATTTGCTTATAGAATAAAAATGATAGCCAAGTAAATGTCTTTAGGATTTTTCTTTCATTGAACATCAACCCATAATTTACATAGAAATTTTGTCAGCTTAAATTGTTTATTAGTAAGCCTAGAGTACTCGGGATAATTTTTTACAAAAACTATTAGAAAGAATAATAAATCAACTCAAATTGTGCTGCTGAAGAAAGTCAGTTGGGGTGAACTGGCTCCCAAGAGCCACTTCAACTACCATTTCTCAGTAAGTGATTAGGAAGCTTAGCAAATAGATAAGGTAAATACATTGAGTGACAAACTGAAAAGTCACTATTATTTTCAACAGCTATGAAGAAAGTATTTTCAGTACCCAGGGGAATCAGTGCCTCTATAAAATTGGTAATATAATTGAATATACCCCCAAATAAATTTATAAATGACTTTCTAAAATGAATCCTATTTATTAGGCTTTTTCATCCTAAGAGTTTCATTACATGAAATTTTTCGTTAGTTGATAGGCTAATTTATACATTCAACTGTTTGTTGATTTCACTACACATGCTGTTTGTCCTGAAGGTATAGCACTTGGTACTAAAGATGAAGAGAGAAAAGCCCTTTGTTTGTGGAGCTTATTTTCTAGAGGAGAAAATCAAAAGTGAGCAAGTAAACAAATTTGTAATAATATTCCAGATAGTGGTAATTGCTGTGAGGATAAAGGAATGGAATGTTAGATGACGTAAGTGGAGAGTGAGACTATTTTAGGTAAGATGTTTAGGGAAACACTCCTGAGAGTGTAGAGACCAGAATAATGAGAAAGAAACACTGATGTGAAAGTGTGCAAGGAAATCATTACAGGCAGAAGCAGCAAGAGCAAAGGTCCTGAGGCAAGCAAGGAACTATTGATAGATTATGTTAGGGCCTTATAGAGCAACAGAGAGACTCTGGATTTTATTTTAAGTGTTACGGGAATCCAGTAAATAATTTGAAGCAAGGGAATGATGTAATCATATTTTTAATATAATTGTAACTGCTGTGTGAGCATAGATGGTAAGGGTAATAGTAGAAGGAGCTCAGCTCAGAGGCCAGTAGTGTCATCCACATATGCTTACAATGTTGCAAGGAACAGGCTGATGGACCACTTGAAAATATATATTGGAGAACAGAGGCTTAGGACCTGCCAAAGGAATGAATAAAATGGCCATGTTCCCAGATTCATGTCCAAACGATTGACTTTTGAGTCATTTATTTCTCCAAAGTTAGATTTTCCTAAAAATCTCCCTTTGGACTAAGTGGCTAAGTGAGATTTCAGAAGTAGGAGAACGTACCACTAAACAAATTAATAACAGAAATCTGCCTTTCAATGATCTAGATTCAAGGTATGTCTGGCTCGTTGAAAAAGAAATGTAATAGGCTGAGGTAGTTACTTTCTACGGACAGTGGTTCACAAAGCTTCGTGGTAGGCCTTGGGTGGCCTGACCTGGTCAGCCTCTCCTGCCTACCTGCCTTTCACTCAATCCTGCCCAACCACATCGTTCTTCCTACTCTAACCCAACGAGCCAAGCTGTTTCTTCTCCCAGCACCTTTGCATTGCCTATGCCTCTTCCTAGGAAGTTCTTTCATTAGTCTCAGTGCCAGGCCTCCAAGTTTTCCAGAGAACTGGAAGAAGTCCAGGGGCTTGGAAAATGAATATTGTTTCAAAAATATGATAAGAAAATTGCAAAACTAAAATTAATAAATGTAAATTAAATATCTACAAAACACAACATATGCCAATCCCATTAATTGCTTAATTTAAATATTCATGAAATTTGATGCTATTAGAAATAATTTTTTGGTCAGATTCCTGAGTATGTTGAGAAATCATAGGCAAATGTATATTCCATGCATTACCAGTAGCCAAAATAAAATTTAAAGGCAAAATTATAAAATCCACTTGAAGATTTTTGCAACAAAAATACATATGTAATGTGAGATATGGGTGCATTTTAATATGTTTGCCATGATGTGTGATGGAGTTTCCAAAATTAAAAGTGTGAGTCCTATGAAAGTCTTAAAATGGTCCTGCTTCAGTACTAACTAAGTTAGTACATGCTATATGGCTGCACATAGTTGGAAGGATAAAGAAAGAGAGAATTTCAAAGATTCCTCATGTATCTTTCTCTCTTGCCTCACCTCTTCCCTCCAAGCTAAACATTTTCATTCAGGGCTCTCAGGCCTAACTACATGGGCCAGTGTGTTCCTTCCTGAAAGGAAGTGAGGTGCAAGAGGAAACAGGAAAGGGATGACAGAGACAACAGGATTGTGTTGAAAAGGCAAGCCCTAATTATAAGCAGTGTAAATATGGATTGGGTAAGTTCACTTCAACCAAATTGGTTCTGGAGTTAGTATGGATGCAATGTAAGAATAACAGGAGGAAGGAGGTTCTGGATAGCCAAAGATCTGAGATGAGGTGAAGTTATTAACAGAGGCTGTAAACAGCTAAAGCTTCTCTGATTCCTCTCCTCCCGCCAGAAGAGGAGGAAAGTCTTGTTGGGTCCCTGACAACTTCACTACTCACACACCCACAGGTTCCTGGCAAGAGACTGGCAGGCATTACGAGAGTTGAGAGGAGCTATTTTCCCCTGGGTCCTTGATCTCCCTGCTCTCTGATAGTCTGTCCCCTTTCTGGCCCTCGGTCTCCCTCTCTCTCTCTGCTTCTCTTTGGGGGCCGAAGCCCAAGCTGTGCTTCATGCTGACTCCCCCTCTGACTTTTAAGGGAAACGACTGTGGCAGACATTTCTCTTTTTCTGCCGCAGTTTACTTCCAGCTGCTGAACATTTCCTAAAACTGCTGTGAGGTGGACAAAAAGAAGATTCAGCTGAGACTCGACAGAAATCTTTGAAAGCATTACCTCACCAACAAATTTCTGTAAACTTTCAAAATTTCTATAAATGTTAAAACTAGATTTTTTTTTAAGTTATTGGAATTAGCTGCTGGCATGTAGGGTTTGGGAGAGTTGAGCTAGTTTCACAGGAGACAAAGGTGGGTGACTGGGGTGCAGATGGACCTCCGGACTCCCAACAAAGGCGAGTCACCCGCCAATCTCATGTAGCACCCATGTAGGTGCGTGCAACCTGGTTACAAAGAGAGTACTGTGGTAACAGCCACTGTGTACAACAGCCTGAATGTCTAACCTAGGTGACATATTCCCCCCTATTCTATCTCCCACACAGAAAGTTATCTGATCCTTGAGACAAAACTGCTACTAAGTCTCCAATTTTTCCTGAGTTTTGTTTGCCAAGAGGCTGCTTTCTGTAAAAGCTGAAGAAACAGCAACCAAGCCGCTCAATTTAAGCGTCATATAGCTTAAAGTAAAATGTTAGTCCTGACTTGAAGAACCATGTGTAAATTTCCAAACTGAGAAAATGGAAATGACACTGAAGAAGCTAAAGAATATAAACTATGTACTTTAAGTAGGAATGGTAACAATAAGCAAAATAAAGCAGATGCTAGGAACAGAAGTATAAAAGGAGCCTGAAATACATGCTGAAAAGCACATGTATTCCAAAATATCTTCTATTGCCAATTCAGCCTAACAAGATAAATACAGAGTGGTTTAGTCACTTAGAAATCCATAAGGATTTTTTAAAAGAAGTATTGAGTAAATACATGACAAAATGCATTATATGTAGAAATTTCAAATTTGTTCAAAGCTATAGATTGAAGTAAGTATAAAAGATTATCAGAGACTTCCCTGGTGGCACAGTGGTTAAGAATCTGCCTGCCAATGAAGGGGACACAAGTATGAGCCCTGGTCTGGGAAGATCCCACATACAGTGGAGCAACTAAGCCTGTGTGCCACAACTACTGAGCCTGTGTTCTAGAGCCCATGAGCCACAACTACTGAGCCCACAAGCCACAACTAGTGAAGCCCGCATGCCTAGAGCCCATGCTCTGCAACAAGAGAAGCCACTGCAGTGAGAAGCCCACGCACCGCAACGAAAGTAGACCCTGCTTACCGCAACTAGAGAAAGCCTGTGCGTAGCAACAAAGACCCAACAGAGCCAAACTTAAATAAATAAATTTATTTTTTAAAAAAAAGATTGTCATAAAATAAATTTGTATCTAGAAATTTCTTACATGGAGAAGTACTCCAGTTGAGAAACTGGTGGAAAGAATGTAGTCAGGAAAACAAGGGGAAAATTAATAAATCAGACTGTCATATGAATACAATATGTTAACCCCACATGTTTTACATACTCTTTCTCTAAACTCCTCATTGAAGTGATCGAGGCAATGTAACAGAGAACATGGTGAACCATTTTTGGAATTTGAAACTTGAATGAGCTTCTGGAAGAAGTGGGGTGTGGGAGGAAATTTTGTTGATGAGAGTGGAGTGAAAGTTGCATGGGGGGCCCAGATGTAAATCTGGGTGGAATCCATAACCTGGGCCTCAGACGCCACTCGAGACCACTGACGCTGCGCTCCGGAGGAGAGGAGGGGAGCACCCAGTGCCCCGCATGACTCAGACCCAACACCCAGCCCTCAGGTGACTCCGTGACAGGATGGCTGCCCAAGGATTCTAAGCGAGGGGGAGAAGGAAAGTAGCAGGAAGGAAAACAGACATCAAGAGCCGTGTGGCTGACAGGGTCTTGGTGCTCCAGCTGGGTGTCAGGCCTGAGCCTCTGAGGTGGGAGAGCCAAGTTCAGGACATTGGACGACCAGAGACCTCCAGGCCCCACGTAATATCAATCGGCAAAAGCTCTCCCAGAGACCCAGCTCCACCCAACAGCCAGCAAGCTCCAGTGCTGGACACCCCATGCCAAACAACTGGCAAGACAGGAATACAACCCCACCCATTAGCAGAGAGGCTGCCTAAAATCATACTAAGCTCACAGACACCCCAAAACACACCACCAGACACGACCCTGCCCACGAGAAAGACAAGATCCAGCCTCACCCACCACAATACAGGCACCAGTCCCCTCCACCAGGAAGCCTACACAAGCCACTGAAATGGCCTTATCCACTGGGGGCAGACACCAAAAACAACGGGAACTACGAACATGCAACCTGGGAAAAGGAGACTCCAAACACAGTAAGTTAAGCAAATGAGAAGACAGAAACACACAGCAGATGAAGAGGCAAGTTAAAACCCCACGAGACCAAACACATGAAGAGGAAATAGGCAGTCTCCCTGAAAAAGAATTCAGAGAAATGATAGTAAAGATGATCAAAAATCTTGTAAATAGAATGGAGAAAATACAAGAAACATTTAACAAGGACCTAGAAGAACTAAAGAGCAAACAAACAATGATGAACAACACAATAAATGAAATTAAAAATGAAATCAGTAGCAGAATAACTGAGGCAGAAGAACGGATAAGTGACCTGGAAGATAAAATAGTGGAAATAACTACCACAGAGCAGAATAAAGAAAAAAGAATGAAAAGAATTGAGGACAGTCTCAGAGACCTCTGGGACAACACTAAATGCACCAACATATTCAAATTATAGGGGTCCAAGGAGAAGAAGAGAAAAAGAAAGTGTCTGAGAAAATATTTGAAGAGATTATAGTTGAAAACTTCCCTAACATGGGAATAGAAATAGTCAAGCAAGTCCAGGAAGTGTAGAGAGTCCTATACAGGAAAATCCAAGGAGAAACACACCAAGACACATACTAATCAAACTATCAAAAATTGAATACAAACAAAATATTAAAAGCAGCAAGGGAAAAGCAACAAATAACATACAAGGGAATCCCCATAAGGTTAACAGCTGGTCTTTCAGAAGAAACTCTGCAAGCCAGAAGGGAGTGGCAAGACATATTTATAGTGATGAAAGGGAAAAACCTACAACCAAGATTACTCTAACTAGCAAGGATCTCATTTAGATTTGATGGAGAAATTAAAACCTTTACAGACAAACAAAAGTTAAGAGAATTCAGCACCAGCAAACCAGCTTTACAACAAATGCTAAAGGAACTTCTGTAGGCAGGAAAGACAAGAGAAAGAAAAGACCTACCATGACAAACCCAAAACAGTGAAAATGGTAATAGGAACATACATATCAATAAGTAACTTCAATGTAAATGGATTAAATGCTCCCACCAAAAGACATAGATTGGCTGAATGGATACAAAAACAAGACCTGTATATATGCTGTCTACAAGAGACCCACTTCAGACCTAGGGACACATACAGACTGAAAGTGAGGAGATGCAAAAAGATATACCATGCAAATGGAAATCAAAAGAAAGCTGGAGTAGCAATTCTCATATCAGACAAAATAGACTTTAAAATAAAAACTATTACAAGAGACAAAGAAGGACACTGCATAATGATCATGGGATCAATCCAAGAAGAAGATATAACAATTGTAAATATTTAGGCACCCAGTATAGGAGCACCTCAATGCATAAGGCAAATGCTAACAGCCATAAAAGGGGAAATTGACAGTAACACAATAATAGTAGGGGCCTTTAACACCCCACTTTCAGCAATGGACAGATCATCCAAAACGAAAATAAATAAGGAAACACAAGCTTTAAATTATACATTAAACAAGATGGACTTAATTGATATTTATAAGACATTCCATCCCAAAACAACAGAATACACTTTCTTCTTAAGTGCTCATGAAACATTCTCCAGGATAGATCGTATATTGGGTCACATATCAAACCTTGGTAAATTTGAGAAAATTGAAATTGTGTCAAGTATCTTTTCTGATGACAATGCTATGAGACTAGATATTAATTACAGGAAAAAGTCTGTAAAAAATACAAACACATGGAGGCTAAACAATATGCTGCTAAATAAGCAAGAGATCACTGAAGATATCAAAGAGGAAATCAAACAATACCTAGAAACAAATGACAAGAAAACACGAAGACCCAAAACCTATGGGAGGCAGCAAAAGCAGTTCTAAGAGGGAAGTTTATAGCAATACTATCCTACCTCAAGAAACAAGAAACATCTCAAATAAACAACCTAACCTTACACCTAAGCAGTTAGAGAAAGAAGAACAAAAACCCCAAAGTTAGAAGAAGGAAAGAAATCATAAGCATCAGATCAGAAATAAATGAAAAAGAAATGAAGGAATTGATAGCAAAGATCAATAAAACTAAAAGCTGCTTCTTTGAGAAGATAAACAAAATTGATAAACCATTAGCCAGACTCATCAAGATTTTTCTTGAGTCTTGGAGAACCCTCAAATCAATAGAATTAGACATGAAAAAGGAGTAACAACTGACACTGCAGAAATACAAAGGATCATGAGAGATTACTACAGCAACTATATGCCAATAAATTGGACAACCTGGAAGAAATGGACAAATTCTTAGAAAAGCACAAACTTCCAAGACTGAATCACAAAGAAATAGAAAATATAAACAGACCAATCACAAGCACTGAAATTGAGACTAATTAAAAATCTTCCAACAAACAAAAGCCCAGGACCAGATGGCTTCACAGGTGAATTCTATCAAACATTTAGAGAAGAGCTAACACCTATCCTTCTCAAACTCTTCTAAAATATAGCAGAGGGAGGAACACTCCCAAACTCATTCTACGAGGCCACCATCACCCTGATACCAAAACCAGACAAAGATGTCACAAAGAAAGAAAACTACAGGCCAATATCACTGATGAACATAGATGCAAAAATCCTCAACAAAATACTAGCAAACAGAATCCAACAGCGCATTAAAAAGATCATACACCATGATCAAGTGGGGTTTATTCCAGGAATGCAAGGATTCTTCAATATCCACAAATCAATCAGTGTAATAAACCATATACAAATTGAAGGAGAAAAACCATATTATCATCTCAATAGATGCAGAAAAAGCTTTCGACAAAATTCAACACCCATTTATGATAAAAACCCTCCAGAAACTAAGTATAGAGGGAACTAACCTCAACATAATAAAGGCCAAATATGACAAACCCACAGTCGACATTGTTCTCAATGGTGAAACCATTTCCTCTAAGATCAGGAATAAGACAAGGTTGTCCACTCTCACCATGATTATTCAACATAGTTTTGGAAGTTTTAGCCACAGCAGTCAGATAAGAAAAAGAAATGAATACAAATCGGGAAAGAAGTTAAGCTGTCACTGTTTGCAGATGACATGATCCTATACATAGAGAATCCTAAAGATGCTACCAGAAAACTACTAGAGCTAATCAATGAGTTTTGTAAAGTAGCAGAATACAAAATTAATGCACAGAACTCTCTTGCATTCCTATACACTAATGATGAAAAATCTGAAAGAGAAATGAAGGAAACACTCCCATTTACCATTGCAACAAAAAGAATAAAATACCTAGGAATAAACCTACCTAAGGAGACAAAAGACCTGTATGCAGAAAACTATAAGACACTGATGAAAGAAATTAAAGATGATACAAACAGATGGGGAGATATACCATGTTCTTGGATTGGAAGAGTCAACAATGTGAAAATGACTATACTACCCAAAACAATCTACAGATTCAATGCAATCCCTATCAAACAGCAATGGCATTTTTCATAGAACTAGAATAAAAAAATTTCACAATTTGTATAGAATCCCAAAATACCCCAAATAGCCAAAGCAATCTTGAGAAAGAAAAACGGAGCTGGAGGAATCAGGCTCCCGGACTTCAGACTATACTGCAAAGCTACAGTAATCAAGGCAGTATGGTACTGGCACAAAAACAGAAATATAGATCAATGGAACAGGACAGAAAGCCCAGAGATAAACCCATGAACATATGGTCCCCTTATTTTTGATAAAGGAGGCAAGAATATACAATGGAGAAAAGACAGCCTGTTCAATAAGTGGTGCTGGGAAAACTAGATAGCTACATGTAAAAGAATGAAATTAGAGCACTCCTTAACACCATACAAAGAAATAAACTCAAAATGGATTAAAGACCTAAATGTAAGGCCAGACACTATCAAACTCTTAGAGGAAAACATAGGCAGAACACTCTATGACATAAATCACAGCAAGATCATTTTGGACCCACCTCCTAGAGAAATGGAAATAAAAACAAAAATAAACAAATGGGACCTAATGAAACTTAAAAGCTTTTGCACAGCAAAGGAACCCATAAACAAGATGAAAAGACAACCTTCAGAATGGGAGAAAATATTTGCAAATGAAGCAACTGACAAAGGATTAATCTCCAAAATTTACAAGCAGCTCATGCAGCTCAGTATCAAAAAAACAAACAACCCAATCCAAAAATGGGCAAAAGACCTAAATAGACATTTCTCCAAAGAAGATATACAGATTGCCAACAAACACATGAAAGGATGCTCTACATCACTAATCATTAGAGAAATGCAAATCAAAACTATCATGAGGTATCACCTCACACCAGTCAGAATGGCCATCACCAAAAAATCTACAAACAATAAATGCTGGAGAGGGTGTGGAGAAAAGGGAAGCCTCTTGCACTGTTGGTGGGAATGTAAATTGATACAGCCACTATGGAGAATAGTATGGAGGTTCCTTAGAAAACTCAAAATAGAACTACCATACGACCCAGCAATCCCACTACTGGGCATATACCCTGAGAACACCATAATTCAAAAAGAGTCATGTACCAAAATGTTCACTGCAGCACTATTTACAACAGCCAGGACATGGAAGCAACCTAAGTGTCCATTGACAGATGAATGGATAAAGAAGATGTGGCACATATATACAATGGAATATTACTCAGTCATAAGAAGAAATGAAACTGAGTTATTTGTAGTGAGGTGGATGGACCTAGAGACTGTCATACAGAGTGAAGTAAGTCAGAAAGAGAAAAACAAATACCATATGCCAACACATATATATGGAATGTAAAAAAAAAAAAAAAAAAGGTTCTGATTAACCTCAGGGCAGGACAGGAATAAAGATGCAGGCGTAGAGAACGGACTTGAGGACACGGGGAGGGGGAAGGGTAAGCTGGGATGAAGTGAGAGAGTGGCATGGACATATATCCACGACCAAATGTGAAATAGATAGCTTGTGGGAAGTAGCTGCATAGCACAGGGAGGTCAGCTCAGTGCTTTGTGTCCACCTAGAGGGGTGGGATACGGAGGGTGGGAGGGAGATGCAAGAGGGAGGGGATATGCAGATATATGTATACATACAGCTGATTTGCATTGTTATACAGCAGAAACTAACACAACATTTTAAATAATTATACTCCAATAAAGATGTTAAAAAAAAAAATGTTGGGTGGACCGTTGCACCTAGCCCCACTAAACTCTTCAAGGCTGAAGCTGGGACTAGAGACCAGTAACACAGGCGATGCTATGAGGGATAGATGTCCACAGGAATATGAAAAGTCAGGGGCCTCCACACCCTGAATACCCCAGAATGGTGAGCATAATGCAAAACCCATTAGAATCACAGAGGGAAAATTACAACAACCATAATCCAGAATGTGATGTTAATATTTTGTTTGAGTCCTTGATGGATGAAGCAAACAAAAAATAGGTGAGGACCTAGAGAAATGTATGAGAGGTAAATAACAAGGGTGGTTTAATCGATAAAGAAAAAAAATTGTACCCTACAAATAAAAAATACAAATCCCTTTCATGTGTCCATTAGACATTTGCAAAAAATGATTATGAACTAGGCTCTGAGGCTGACTTAATAGATACCAATAAAGCATGACACCAAACGCAGGGCCCATTAAGGTCACATATTCCAGCACTTGAAATTTTTAAATTTGTTTTTGTGGACGGGGGGTGACCTCCCTCTAAACAAAACATGACAAGAAATTGGGAGCAAGGGGCTATTTGCAATGTATATGACAGACTATTTATCTTCACTATTTGTGAAGAATGTGTACAAATAAGTAAGGAAAAGATAAATGCCAACTGTAAAAATGGGCAAAGTACATGAAAAGGCAACCCCCCAAAACTACAAATAGGCAATGAATAGTTAACATAAACAGCATGTTAACTTCTCTAGTAATCAAATAAATGTAGATTAAAAGACTGCATAGAGTAGCTGAAATGAAAAATATTGTGCATGTTCAGTGTTGATATGTGGTGAGAATCAGCAGCTCCGTCCGTCGTTAATATTTTTGGTAAATGTAACTTTGTACAACCTTTTTGAAGGGCAACTTAGCCATAAGTGCTAACTTTTAAATTTTGCTTTGACCAAGTAAGTCTGCTTCTAGGAATTTATCCTAAGAAAATAATTGGACAAGTACACAAAGATATACAAGCATGCATATTATAGAAGCATTGTTTATAACAGTGAAAAATGGAAACAACCTCCAAAGATTTCCATAATTGGAGATTGGCTTTATTCATTAAAAATGACAGTGTCTTACCATATTTTTCGATCTGGAAAGACGGCAATGAAACAGTTTGTAGAAAGAAAACAGGACTATTACAATTCTATAATTTTTTAAAAAGAAAGAAAAATGAGTATGTGTGTGTATTTGTGTGTGTGTAAACATAAGAAAGTCTGGAAGTACTTACACTAAAATGTTAGCAGTGGTCATCTCTAGGTAGAATTGTGAATTTTTAGTTTTTAAAAAAATGCTTCTATAATGTCAGATTTTTTTTTCCAATAAGTGTAAAACTTATATAATCCACTAAAATCATGGTTATTTCTGTTTTGAGACACAATATTATAGAAATAACAAGTGAGTTTAAATGCCACCTTTAATTCCACAGTATCAGCAAGTTTTTCTGTCAACTCTAGTAAACATTTTTTGATGATTACAAGAACAATCCCCCCAAAAAAAGGATGATGGAGAGGCTTAAATTCATTCACATGTCCTTCTGCAAATTAATATAACTTCCGAATAGTATCAGACTGAAAACAGCTTTGTGTTGGTCTTCTGCTTCTCTGAAAATGAGTTCTGCAGAGCTGTTCTATTCCGTGGGGCTCTTGAAAATGATAGAATACTGCTTAGATTTCTAAGAAATGTAAATATTGGTGCGTTGTCTTCTCTTGTGGCCCACGGGTAGTGACACTACAGCCACATCGTTTACTTACCAAGCTGTTCTGAAAGAGATGGATCAGTTGTCAAAAATGGCTCAGTCGCTAGGTCATTTGGCTGTTTTACATGAATTTGCTTTTAAAGAACTTGGTGGCCTGAGTATTCTCCTGTTTAGTTTAGTTAGATGTATCTGCCTTTCATATAAAAGAGCCTTTTTTCTGGAGATGGGAATGAGGCTCTAGGGAAACACAGAAGGAGCAATTTCTTTAAGTGAGGATAACCTCAAAACCTTGTCTGTGTTCATTACAGCCTTTAAGTAACTGTGGTTTTGGAAAACTTGCCTTCTCTCCCATCGAGACACCTCACTCATGTGCTCATTTTATTTAACATTCTTTACATGCCTTTGATAGGCGTGACATAGTGGAAAGGACATCAAAGTAGAAGTCAGAAGACCTGGTTTCTAGCTTTTTAGTAACTGTGTGACCCTGGAGGCCAACAGCTCAACCCCCCGGTTTTCTTTCTCTGTAATACAGTGTTGAGGATCCCTGATATCTCCCAAATGGTCTTGACTCAGAGGTCAAATGAAATAATCCAGCTGCTAGAAAACCACGATGTCGTGCGCTAACACCAGGTGCTTCTTGAGGTGCACGAGGCTCTGAGTGCTGTGAGGGATGTAGAGATGAACAAGATGTGACCTCTCCCTGCAGAGAGGCTTCCAGCCTGGTCAGGAAAATAGATCCTTAGCAGTACCGGAGATTCAGCAAGGAAGGGGGAGGCAAAGGACCTATACTCTGGACTAAGATACGACTAAGGAGGCTTGAGTTACATTATGGTGTCATCCACTTACCAGTGTCATAACAGAAAGCCTACTAGCCTTCTAAGGGGTGGAAATGAAAAGGCACAGGGAGGTAAGCTTGTCCTAATGGAAAGTGTTATCCCTATTTTCTCATTAAATCTTGTAATTAGATGCAGGACTTTTATTTATTGTTCCTTTATTTATTTATTTATTTATTTATTTTTGCGGTACGCAGGCCTCTCACTGTTGTGGCCTCTCCCGTTGCGGAGCACAGGCTCCGGACGCGCAGGCTCAGCGGCCATGGCTCACAGGCCCAGCCACTCCATGGCATGTGGGATCTTCCCAGACTGGGGCACGAACCCGTGTCCCTGGCATCGGCAGGCGGACTCTCAACCACCGCGCCACCAGGAAAGCCCCTGTTCCTTTATTTTTGAGGCACTCAACATGAGTAGAACTGAGCCTCCGATTCCCAAGGCATTCTGTCTCCGGAATTTCTCCCCAAAATGCTGATGTGGACTATTTTTTTCTGTTTCTATGATTGCAGCAGAGAAGTTCAGTTTCAGTTTTGCCTTTATAAATGTATCTTGACTTAGACAAGCAGCAAAGAGGAGCAGTTTTGTAAATTAAAGGATTGCAGTCTTTCAAGTTCTCTCCCCTAAAATTCCATCTGTGTATAAACATCAGAGTATTCAGGAGGAAAAAGTCAGACCTAATATCACTTGGCTTTCAGCCAGTCTTGAATAAATCATAAACAATCAAGTGAACTTGTTCTATGAATGGTCAAGATTTAAAGGCACAAAAAAAAAGAAAAAGATTTTAAGGCACAGACATCTGTGATCTTCTTGGGTTATTTTGCTTCAGATTAAGACATCAGGAAGGGTATCCTGCAATACCATGAAGTATGGCAGGTGTATCAGAAATACATTTAGGGCCTCCCTGGTGGCGCAGTGGTTGAGAGTCTGCCTGCCGATGCAGGGGACACGGGTTCGTGCCCCGGTCTGGGAAGATCCCACATGCCGCGGAGCGGCTAGGCCCGTGAGCCATGGCCGCTGAGCCTGCGCGTCCGGAGCCTGTGCTCCTCAACAGGAGATGCCACAACAGTGAGAGGCCCGCGTACCGCAAAAAAAAAAAAAAAAAAGAAATGCATTCAGCTCTAGGTTGTAACAAAAACAACGAGAAAAGACTGACCGTGGCATAAGCAAAAGTGAAGAGGCTTATTTGTCGTTTGTGACAAGCAATCCTAGGAATGGCAATCCAGGCTGGTAAGCAGCTTAACAAGGCCATCAGGGACCCATGTTCTCTTCATCCTTTTACTCCACCATCTCAGCAAAGAGCTCCAACTGAATATTTGTTCCTAGGCTGACTGCTGCCCTGTTAGGGAGGAAGGAAAACAGTAGGAGCAACAGGCCAAAGAGCATGCCAGCCAACTCCATCTGTCTCTTTTTTAAAAACTTATATTAAAGCTGAGTGAGTATACCCACCTAGCATCTTTCACTTACGTCTCATTGGTGAGACTTATGATGGACGTGGACACCCCCCAGACCAGTCACTACAAGGTGACTGGGGAAGAGAGGGGCTGTGGATGGCAGCTGATCAGCCTACCCAACAATATCTGCCGACAGCTACCAGTGGAACAAACATTCATGCTAAATAAGAATCTTATTGTCACTGTTTAACTTTCCTCATTTAGCCTCTTAACTTGTCCTTTTATATACTTTTTGTCTTGTTTCTTTCTTGGTGTCTTGGCACCTTTAAAAGCCGTTATCATCAGGGTAGCTCACAGAGCACACACTTCTCAGGTCTGAATGCTTCCTCTCTCCAACCAAGTTCATGGGTAATTTGTTACTATGCAAAATTTGGGTGCAGGCACTATTTACAAAACATAGAACTTCTTTCTGAATCTATGTAGAATTGCCAGGACACTAAACCATCTCAGAAGGGAGGAATTTAAAAGGAGCTGATTGTGAAAATAATCTTAAATTATTTCAGAAATGCTGGGGTAGAGAGACAATGTACATGACACGAGTGAGAAAGTTTTAGTGCCTCTGTGTGGCCTGTAGACCGTTCAGCCCATGTGCTTCCATGCACTCTGTGGTTTTTTACCAGATGCCCAGGGAATATGTGCCTTTAAAGTAAAAAGTTAAATGAACCCTAGTCGGCTGCCTCTGATTGCCTTTCTCATAAAGGGTAGTAGAAAGCATATAACCCTTGAAGCAAAAAGCAGCATTCATTTCTCACAGGGAGAAGCATTTGGGATTTTTTTGCCTGTTTTAAAGACTCTGGAATTTATATAGACGAGTTTGTGCCTATATAGCTTACTATTATTTTTGCTCTATGTTGATTTATTTTGTAATATTGCTAAAAACTGTATCCTACAGCTTCATATTTTCTAGATCACATCCTGTATGCCCTAACACATAGCAGCAATCATGGTTTGACATCTCTAACATCGGAACATCATTGCATAGTAACAGAAAGTTAATGATTTTTAAATTAAGTATAAATGAAAGTTATTCAAAACTACAGTGTTTTCTTCTCCATCTTAGAGTAATAGAAGGACAAAGAGATGGTGTGTTGGTTGAGAGGTTTTGGAGTAAGGCAAAGCTGATTTCTCATTGAGTCTCTACCATTTACTGTCCCCATTTCCTTATTTGTTAACTAGAGGTAATTGTTTCTACTTCACAGAGTTATTGTAAGGATGTATTGTAATATGGGTATCGTGCTTAGCACTGCCTTAGGATATAGGCCTAACTCAGCAACTGGTAGGCATCTTTATAATAGCAACAAGCAAGTTGTAGCACAGGATTTGTAAGCCTAGCAGTACTAAATAAGACCTTTCCCTTCATCTATGAATAGTACACTAAAGCAGAGATTGGGGCTCTTACATGTTATTACCCTATTTGTTGTTCAAGTGTTTAAAATTTAGTTAAACAGTAATTAGTCATTGTGTGGAAAAAGCTTCTTAAATTTTATAACCTTGAGCCCAAACCCATGATGATTCTCCATGTGGACAAAATTCCATCTTTAAAAAACATCTTAGGGCTTCCCTGGTGGCGCAGTGGTAGAGAGTCCGCCTGCCGATGCAGGGGACGCGGGTTCGTGCCCCGGTCCGGGAAGATCCCACGTGCCGTGGAGCGGCTGGGCCCGTGAGCCATGGCCGCTGAGCCTGCGCGTCCGGAGCCTGTGCTCCGCAATGGGAGAGGCCACAACAGTGAGAGGCCCGCGTACCGCAAAAAATAAATAAATAAATAAAAAATAACATCTCAAACTCTGTAAGAAGCAAGTCAGAGTAGTAACTTCTTATTTTGCTGATTCAGCAAAGGGGAATTAAGAAAAAATATTAAATGCCTCAAAGATTGCACGGAGTATTGCATTATCTCCTTTGTCGGTGCCAGCTAAGCCCCCTTACCGTTGAACAGTGGTACTTGACCTGCTTCAGAATGGCAGTACCAAGTACTGTGGCAGACAAACCCCAGTGTGGTTGGCCCTGGGAATATTTACATTGACCCATATTGACTACAGTGCAACATGTCCATATTTGAATCTCCTGTGGTAGGTTATAAATTCCTTGAGCACTTTTCTCTGAAAACGTAATTGTGCCTGCCTTCAAGCAGTTTAGAATCACGTAGCACTCAACTGAGACGAGTAAAACACGGGGATTCTGAAGTTGAGGTACGACTATTAGAGCTACATTATCATGTTTTCAGTATTTAATGGCTGAGCATTAAAGACTATCTGGAAAAGAAGAAAAATGAGGTTTTAAATTGTCCCATTTCCTACCATCAAACACAGCCCCTGCAAACATTCTGGTGAATTCCCTTCATTCATCATTTTGTGGATTTTTTTTAAGCTTACTTTTTCACATACATGTTAATTTGATTATATAACCTTCATAAATATTTGAAATATGGACAATCTGTCGTGACTATACCAATGTACTAAAGCATTCCATTTTCCCTATAGTTTGACATTTAAATGGTTGCCAGTTACTACTCTGAGTAAGCCTGCAGTATTCATCATATTTTATATAATTAATTTTGAATTTAGGACTATTTCCTTAGGATAGGTTCCAAGAAATGAGTCAAACGGTTTATACTCGTGACCAGTATATGAGTGAGTACCCATTTTCAAATATATTTGACAACTGTAGGTATTAACTTAAAAGAAAATATTGCTTCCTTGATAGGCAGATTGTTTCAAATTGCCTTTTTAAAGATTTTTTTTTAATAAATTTATTTATTTATTTTTGGCTGCATTGGGTCTTCATTGCTGCACGCAGGCTTCCTCTAGTTGCCGGGGCTACTCTTCGTCGTGGTGTGTGGGCTTCTCATTGCAGCAGCTTCTCTTGTTGCGGAGCACGGGCTCTAGGCGTGCGTGGGCTCAGTAGTTGTGGCTCGTGGGCTCTAGAGGGCAGGCTAAGTAGTTGTGGCGCACGGGCTTAGTTGCTCCACGGCATGTGGGGTCTTCCCCAACCAGGGCTCGAACCATGTGTCCTACATTGGCAGGCGGATTCTTAACCACTGTGCCACCAGGGAAGCCCTCAAATTGCCTTTCTTAGGTTAACTAAAATCCATTCTAGAGCTTGGCAAGGTTTAAATAGGTAAAATGAAACTATTTTGATGTATGATGTGAAACGAAGAGCTTAATTTTTCCCTAATATATTGCTGTTTTTAATTTTCTGATTTCCACCTCTGTCTTTCAGTTTTACAGGAGATTCTAAACTTGCCTCAAGTATGCGCTATGTGGAAACACAATCAATGCAGATAGGAGCATCCTACATGATTCAGTTCAGCTTGGTGATGGGCTGTGGCCAGAAATACACTCCACACATGGACAACCAGGTGAAACTAGAGTATTCAACCAACCATGGCCTCACCTGGCACCTTGTACAAGAGGCAAGTCTATTTTTTTCTAAAGTTTGTGATAGGTAGCCTTCACATTTTAACACAGGAAGCAAAGAATTGCAATTCTAAAAGTTTAGTTTTGGTTGAAAAGGAACAATGTTATTTGTAACAGAATTGACATCAAGTCAGCAGTGGATTACAAGGATGCCCCATTCTGCATTATCAGATACTAAAGGGCAATTGAAATTTTTTAAAAATGGGAATAACTTCAGGACTAGATATACTGGGATGGTGTTTTCAACATTATTTTCTCTAGCTCTCTTTTTCAATAAATGTCTCTTTCTTCTTTCCCTATAGCATGTCTTCATCTGTTCTTTTCTAAGTCTCTTCACCTGCAGGTAGATCATATTAAGAATATGGTATCTCTTGTTTTAAAAAATAAAAAAGAAATACATAATTCCAGTTTCTTGGAATAAAATGTACTTCTTTAAATATACATACTGGTGTTCTGATATTGCAATAAATGCATAAATACGTAGTGAATAGGATAATTTTACCAAATGCCAATGTTATGCTAACAGGCCAAAAAATGGATCCTAATCCATTTTCTGTTTTTCCATGTGAGAATTGGAAGACATTTAATTCCACTGTGGGATCTCATTTAAATTATTTCCCAAATATTTTAGCTTCACAGAAGGACAAATTATAGATTGTATTCATGTTGCAAATGGTTAAGATTGTAACATTAGATTTCTCCAAGGTCTTTTTCCCTTGCGTTGAGAGAGTAAACATATTGCCCTGGAGGAAATAGAAGCTGAGCTGAATTTTTGCATGATTCTCTTTTAGGAATGCCTTCCAAGTATGCCGAGTTGTCAGGAATTTACATCAGCAAGTATTTACCATGCCAGTGAGTTCACACATTGGAGAAGAGTCATAGTGCTTCTTCCCCAGAAAACTTGGTGAGAGATGACATCTTCAGATATGGCTGTCACTTTAACTTTTCTTTCTCTTTTAGCATGACGAATATGAAGAAGAATTAAGCACAAGGTGGCAAGATGCATTCTTTTTTTTTCAGCATCAAAAGATCTTTCTTTTATACCTAGGATATATGAAAAATGGAGCCAATGAAAGTTTGGTTTCCAAACTGTCCTGGCTTTTTCTCATCTCCCTTTTGCCTCAACTTTTCTGTTTATGGGAAAATTCAATGAGCCAGTTCCTTTGGGTTTGACATATAAAAGAGAATGATACAGGAATCTAAAGACTCTTATGTCAAGACAGTTTGGATTGCAAGGCTGTTTTCTTGGTTCAAAGCCCTTCTTTTTCTTTTAAAAACTTAATATACACTCTTTTTCTCTATTCACATTCTTTCAGTAACAATGGAAATCATCCCCCAGGAAGCAGAAGCCTCAGTAACTAGGGAGAAAGTTAAACATTCGATAATATGAAAGAGAAAAGCACATTTTCCCCAAATATTACATTGTTTCATGTTAGACTGATCACTCTGAGGCCTGTGTGAGGAATAGATTGTAGGATAAAGAGTGAAGACAGGGAGACCAGTTCCAGGGGGGAGGGGGGAGGGGGGAGGTCCAGGCATTAGATGTTTAGGTGGCTTGGAGTATGATAGTAACAACGTGGAAAGAGACATCTTTTGTGAAATGTATTTTAATCAAATAGGGCTTGTTGATGGACCAGATGGGGGCTGAAGTAGAAATGGAAGAATCAAAAGCAGTTTCTAAAGTCTGGGCCTGGGAACATTGTTGGATGGTAATACTACTGACTGAGATGGGAGAGATTGGAGGAGTGGATTTAGGGCAGAGAATTAAGAGACATAGTGCTTCTTAGGTTTTGTAATGTGAAGTTTGAGATACTTATCTACTCAAGCAGAAATGTCAAGAAGCCAATTGGACTTATGAATCTGGAGCTCAGAAAAGAGGTTTGGGTTAAAAAGTTAAATACTATGAGTCCTATTTAAACCCTGGGATACGATGAGCTTGCCCAGGAAACAACCTTTGACTAGAAATTAGAAGGGCTGAGTTCTCAGTATATCTCTACTGATTGACTACATGCTTTAGCCATTCACAACCTCTTCAAACGTGACTCCTTACGTGTATGATGAAGAGGTTGAATTAGACAATCTTAAAAGGTCCCTGGCAGTTCTGGAATTCTAAGATTCTGTGATTTGTGTAGCAGAAAAAGCATAAAAGAGACAAAAATTATATTTTTCTGTGGTATCTGCCTTCCAGGACCCCTTCTGTAAAGAAAATTACTAAATCAACCCTTCTCAGACTATTTTATGTAAGTTAGACTGTACAAAAAAACAATTGGTTAGATAACTACCTAGAATTATTATTATACCTCCTTTAGTTGAAGATTGAATTACTACATTATAGAAGAATGCCTCCTTGATTATTTTTAAGGATTCATCATTATGTCGGTTGGAACAAAATGCTTGAAATTTGATTTCCACAGATTTTTTTATATCCAACTGTGAGCCATTTCCTGGATACTATATTAATGCTTTGTATAACAAGTTGCTACTTTTTCAAACATCCTACTTTTTTATATCTACTGCTGGGAATATAATCAAGATTTTTATTTAATTTCAATGATATTCCAAGCGTATCTATCAAGATTATAAAAAGTGACACATCAAACAATTGAAATACTGGTCATACTTGGTGCAAAGCTACTGAGCTGCTTTTATTTAATTTGCCCCCATTATTTTGCCATTAAGTATATTACCCTCATTATTTTAAAAAAGACTGATTTTTATTCATTGACGTGGGGTACAATTTCAAAATTATGATGACAAGATAATACTTATAGTGTATTTTAGAGATGTCCTTTTGTTCCCAGAAATGTTTTAAATTATTATTCTTAATTAATATAGTTTAGGCAATATCCAAAAAGTATCGTCCTTTATCAAAAAGGCCTTTGCATGTTATTTTACACTGAGATTGTATGTAGCATTATTATTTTCTTAGCTTAAAAGATAGTACCACTGGGTTGAAAGTTTTAGTATAGTAAGAAAAGGTCTGGTTCTTGTCAATGTTTATTCAGCACTTGAGAGGAAATATATTGATCCTTAAACTCTTTAGTTTTAACACAGAACCTGTCATGTTGTAGGGGTGCCCATTAAATGTTGGGAAATTAAATAAATTTCAATTCAGTGTGCCTTGATGAACTAAAGAGATGTTTTATTACAAACCATCTCTTTTTACAAACTGAAAAAAAAAATCTACTAGATCATTCCTCTGACAATTTGCCTTTAAGTACATGTAGGTAAATAATTGAATTCTGCTTTTCCAGATTTCCTTCAAAGCCCTGGGTAAAGAAAGTAAACATATTTCTTAAAAACAATCACCCGATAGGATATTTATTTTAACATTTCTACTGACTAATACGTAAGCTAAACATTATTGCTATAGTATTTCAAAAAAATAGTGTTCAACTGGTTATTATCATTGTTTTTAGATCTGTAATGCTTTAAAGCTCTGCTATAAAGATAAAGTACATTTATTCTCTTTGGCATTCTTGATAACTTTATTATATGCATTTCAAACTTTTTCAAATTGCATGTTTTTCCCAAGCATTGGGTAAGGAAGTACAGTTTAGTGGGAAGCAATATTCCTTTTGGTGAATCTCTCTTCTGCTGTTTTGATTGTCAAGCGTATGCAACTATAAATTGAACGTAGACAAGCAAATGTGTTCTGCACTGTCAAAGATCTGTTAACTTTAGAAGATAATGCTAGATAGGACAACTTAGAGTGGAATATTGAATATGTATACACCTGCTCAGAGAAATTATTTTGTATATGAACTGAACATTTGTTACCCAATGAAAATTAATTTTTGTTTTGTGAAAGACATTTACATAAGAACAGGGCCTAAAGAGACCCAAACAGCTGTCAGTTGCTGACTTCATGAACAAATCAACACCTAATGACTGAATGAGTTTCAGGATATTTGGGTAAATGTGATTACAGTCACTCTGAAGGTAGAAAATACAATTTAGCCAGCCTTCATTTACCTTGATTCCTCGGTTACCTAACTATCGAGAGATAACTCAATGGTATTTTATTTCAGTCTAGAAGTTTATAAGAGGAAAAAAATCAAATCAAGAAAAGACTGTCAAGTTTTGTTGCCTTTGAGAATCCATAGTTTGAATTTTAAATGTAGGTCAACTTCATTTCATGATCCATCCAACAGTAGTGCTATTTCCAGACTCAATCCAAAGTACACAAGATTTTCCTCCTAAGAATACTTAGTTTTGAGAGAGAGACAGGGGCAGGGAGAAAGAGGAAGGGAGAGAGAAAAAGAGAAAATTGGCAAATTAAATATTTGTATTGAGGGCGATATTTAGCAGTGATGCAGCTGCAAATCAGTGAGATCACACCTTGTGTTCTCACATATGACCAGCTGGAGATTGCTCACACAACTCATTTTTTTTTCTCACTAAAAATGAAGCCAATATTCAACCTCTTTTGCTTTCTTTTCTGTTAATTAACATCAGCACGTGAAACTGTGGATTGTCACTTTAAATGTAATAATTCACTTTTTAAGCTTTTTATCTCAAGGAAATATCTTTTCAAGAGTTCATAGGTACATGTAAGGATTAATTTACTTAGAAAAAGAATTTGGAGAGTGTTTACATGTGACTGTTTAGAAGCATAAATAAACTGAGAAATCTAGGTCAGGTTCTGAAACCTTCCAACCCCATTTTAATGTTTGAAACATCAAAACTTCAAAATAATGTATGCCATGGGTTTCATGTAAGCATGTGACTCTAAAGAAAATAAACTATCACCTTGGTCAACAAACCACCAGAGCAATCATTAAATTTTTGAGCTGGAAGGGATCTTAGAAATCAGATTGCCCCATCTATTCATTTGAGAGGGGAGGAACTAGAAGCCCCTGAAGGCTTAAATTTCCCACTAAAGATCACACAGCTGATAGCCTGACTCCTAGCACTTTCTTCACACTGTTAGCTGCAGAAGTCAGAAACAGACTGCCCTTTCCTGGCCTTGTCCATCCACTCATCGGCTCATTTTTTAGCAGACTATTTTTGTACACTTAATTTATTCTGTTCCTGTGCAAACTACTGAGACAAAAACATATCCCTGTCCCCAAAGGAGTTCACAGTCTAGATACCTGTGACCCTAGACTTGACTCAGATTGTAATCAATCTTAAAAGAAATATAGTCATCTCTCCTTTAAATGACAGTGGTGCATGCATCTTAATTTATTTGTTTTCTGTGGGGCTCTAAGATAATGTACCTACTTTTATAGTAGGCTTTTCTAAAAAGCATTTCTTAATGGGACTGTGAAAATTGTGATGGCTGTTAGATTACAAATATAAACTATTACCATAGAAGAGGTGCATCTCTCTCATTGTATGTACCATGAAGAGCACTGATATCTCGCTAACCTGTGTCTACTGGATGCACCTCAGTGAATCCTGGAATCATCCTACTAGGAATAAAAATGCAACCTATTAGCCACAGATCGTTAGTAAAATAAACAGTAAAGGCTTAGTCTGGATTTTAACAGCCTGTTATGTATTTAGGGAGTATTCAATATGTGGGTAATTGATGTAGTAGACTTTAATGGATCATTCAGAGCCATTAAGATCAAGTGTATCTGTAGATAGTGTACTTGGGGAGGGTTTAATTAATGGAACTGAGCATGCACATTAATTCTGCAAATTCTTTTTGTTTTCTTTTTTTTTTTTTTTTTGCGCTTTGACCAGAAAGAACTAATCATGGATCCCTGAAAGTTCCTAGAGGTGAAAAGTATGATGTGATTTTAAAAGAACTTTTTTATGGTATTCAGTGAATGAAAACCTTCCTGGCACTGCTCTCAAAACATCCTCTTCTTTAGACTTTATATGTAGTTTAGATGAATCAGGGTCCCAAGTGTTTCTCTATGTGTAATGGACTGTTTAAAGTTTTTATCTCCACTTAACATCAGCTTGTCCATGAAACCTAAGCAAGTTAATGTTTCAGAAATAAGAAGCAGCATTTAGCACCCAGATGTTCTTACTTGTAAAATAGTAGTACATTGTAGCCCATCCCCTCAACCCCAAAACAATACCTCCAAACAAAACTTTTGTTTTAAATTGAGAGCTAACTGGAAGTCTTCCAATAACTACTGATATGTTTATTTTAAGAAACTGCATTACTCTAAGTTAAACACTGCACATTTTCATCTGTGAAAGAGAGTTTCTTATAAATTTTTATTTTTAAAAAATATCGTCTTACTTCCTTTCTTTTCCGAGCATCAAATCCCTGTGCAACAACAACAATAATCTGATATTGTGTTTTTCTTTAAAATACAAATTAATTAATTAAATTTAGTCTCAAATAAATTAAGATTGAGGTATATACAAAATAGGCTTTCCTTCATGGTGGATGATTAGCAGCTAAATTCAAGTTCCAGAGAGTTCGTTCTCTGAAGGATTTTGAGCTCCGACGTTCTTTGTCTATACGATCCCGTGTCAGTTAAAATACTGTTTTGTTACTGTGCCTTGTTTCTAGGTCCAGCGCCACCCGCTTCCGCTGGAGTCAGAGCTATTACACAGCCCAAGACGAGTGGGCATTAGACAGCATTTACATTGGGCAGCAGTGCCCAAACATGTGCAGTGGGCACGGCTCCTGCGACCACGGCATGTGCAGGTACGTGCGTCAGGAGGCCTGGTTGACTCTGCTTTTCCGGATGTGTGTTGATAGCCGTACCACAGCAGCTGTCATCAGTTATAGGGATCACCTGATAAATAATGAGATCTCCAAAGGAAACGGTCCTCCGTTCTGTCTTTATTCTAGATGTAAAAGATATTGTTGCATTTCAATAAGTATAAAGCCATAGATTGTACACCTTAAAATGTAACCTCCTGGGTTTCAATTTCAGAGTTTATCAATTAGCCCCAAAGTCCTCTTTGTTAGTTAACAGAGCCTTGATATTGCTTCCCCCTTCCTCCCCTTGATAGTCTTAAAGCCCTCGTCAAACAGCTGCTACACGCTTTCCTACAGCACTTCGCCCGAAGCTCAAGGTTGTGTACAGTGGGAGATGGTGACTATCCCTAATGAGGATGAGATAGGAGCACACTTGAATACTTAAAGACTCTAAAAGAGACATAATCTAATCAGAAAGAGGAACTATAAAACACGGCCACAATTAAATGTTGGGTGAGCAGACCAACATTTATATGTGACTTTTTAAGCCTACGGGAAGATCTCACGATCCTTCCCCTCCCCCCATCACACAGGTGCACACACGCCTGTATCCTTCTTCATGACTACTTGATGCCTCATCTCTACTGTTACAGCACTATTTGTTTTAAGAATGGATTCTATCCCTTTTTTCCCCCTTGTGAAAAACTGAAGGTTGCTACCACCATATTCAAAGATTACACTGTAGAGAAAAGTCTAGTACAGATGCTAATACCCGAACAAAAGTGAGATGTAGGAAATGTTGCAGGTCAGATGGCTGTGGCATTCACACAGGAGTCCATCACTTGTTCACTCGGCCCTCCTCTCTCGTAGGTGTGACCAGGGTTACCAAGGCACCGAGTGCCACCCAGAAGCTGACCTTCCTTCTACGATCATGTCGGACTTTGAGAACCCAAATACTTGGGAGTCTGACTGGCAAGAAGTTATTGGGGGAGAAATTGTAAAACCAGAAGAAGGGTGTGGAGTCATCTCTTCTGGATCATCTCTGTATTTCAGCAAGGTAGGACTAAGAGCCGGGAGTAAGTGATCAGGACAGCGGCTATTTCAATATGTGACTGATGTGGGAGCCGTCTGAACTCAGAAGGTACAAATATGACGCAGTTTTATTTTTCCCTACATTCCCTGCTTTTGACTGGACTTTGTCAAATTGCTATGCCTTAACTCCATTTGGGAAACTCATAGTTTTATGCTTGTCTTTGCTTACTACAGATCCAGATAGGCCGGTTTAAAATTCCTGCCCTTCTTGGACCTGGTTTAAAGCTCATTGCTTTCCTTTCCTCCAGTGCCAGCCAGGCTTGTGTCTTGGGGGGCTTTGAGTGGGGCAGGGTCTTGGCCCCTTCTCATACCAGGCTTTGGAGGGTGTGTGAGCACGTGGGCCTGGGGGTGAGGACGTGAGTGGTGGTGGAGGTGGTGGAGTTTAGAAGTTAACAACAGCAACTCTGGAGCCAGACTGCCTGTTGCAGTCTGATTCTGCCACTTCCTAGCTGTGTGACTTGGAACAAATGCCTTAACCTCTTTGTGACTTGGCTTCCTCGTTTGTAAAAGAGTATCTACCTCATTCAGGTTATTATGCAGGTTAAATGAGTTAGTACTTGTAAATCATGTGGAACAGTACCTAACATGTAGAAAACATTTCTAGAAATGTTTATTAAATTTGTCAATCCATTAATCCCAAGAATATGATTGGAGGAAGGAGGAATAAAGGTGAGGGCAGGGGTGTGCAAAGCCATTCCTAGGGTACTGACCAGCTCTACATCAAGAGCAGGCATCTCGGGTCCTATTTCAGCTCAGTTTGGTGGCTGCTGGTGGCATCGGCTGATGTGGGACCATCCTGGTCAACTTGGGCTACTATAACGAAATACCATAGAGTGGGTGGCTTCAACAGCAAATGTTTTTTTCTCACAGTCCTGAAAGCTGGAAAGTCCAAGATCAAGGCACTAGCAGATCCAGTGTCCAGTGAGGACCTGCTCCCACATTTGCAGGACGACCGTCTTTGCATTGTATCCTCACATGGTGGAGAGAGAGAGAGCAGAGAGGGAGAAAGCAGGCCTTCTCCTGTCTCTCCTTATAAGGGCACTAATCCCATCCCGAGGACTCCACCTCCATAATTTAATTACCTGCCAAAGGCCCCACCTCCTAATACCATCCCTTTGAGGGTTAGCCTTTCAACATATGAATTTGGGGGCACCCCATAACAGGGACTCTTGAGTAGAAGGTTTTCTTGCAGGGTTCAGCTTTCCCAGTGGAAGCAGACAGATCAGTACATACCAACTAGGGACTGAGGTGCCAGCCAGAATCCCCAAGGCTGATTCTCTTGGAACACTCCTAACCCGTGTTGCTTGGTGAGGGATGCGGCTGAGAGAACCACCTTTCTCTCCTCCCTTGCCACAGTCCAGACAGGACATTCTTTTCTTCCTGCCTCCTCCAATTCATCTCTTCATATAGTTTTCGAAAGGACTGCAGAGGGGAGCAGGTCCAGCTCTCCAACCTGAGCAATGTGTTCAACCCTAATTATTGGCAGCTCTCTTTAGAATGTGGGGTGACCAGCACCACTTATTTCCAGCAGGGACTATAGCCACCAATTCTAGGACAACTGAAAATGTCCCATTCCACATCATATAGCAAGTACACAAAGGTGGGTGTTATACCATAGGGCTGATGTGTTGCAGAACCTGTTTGGGCAGAAATCCAAAACAAGTTAATGTATGCAAATGCAAAAATAGGTACAGCTTTTGTGCAGAACAAAGAATCAGATAGAAAATGTAAACAAGATAGAAAATGTAAACAAGAAAATGTAAATAACAAAGTAAACAAGATGGAAAATGACAGAAAATCAGGGATGGAAATAAGAAATAATGATATTTCTTATCCATTGACATTTAAGATCCCCATGTCATTATTCTTAGAGATAATAGTCAATAAGTGACCAATATTCATTGCATAGATCTGGGTACACTGTATAATTGTGCAGAAATGAAAAGATTGTGTCTCCCATAACCATCAATTTTAAAAGATTATGAATCCTTAACCATTATTTACCCAAACACCCAGTAAACATGTGTGCGTACACACAGATATTTTAAACATATAAAGGTTACATATCAATATTTCTAACACTTAATTCAAGATTATGTCTGGAGTCAAGCTACCTGGCTTTATACCTGGGCTCCAAAACTAAGTAATTGGTTCACCTTGCAGAGTTATAACACCTTTCTGTGTCACAGTTTTCTCGACTGTAAAGTAGGATGTTGGGGGTGAGTTAATGCAGGTAAAGAATAAAGGATAGTGTTGGGCATATAGAAATAGCCTTATAAGTGTTAGCTATCATAATTACATTTTATGAAAGTAAATTTCAAACTGGTATCATTGAATATTTCCATATGTACGCCCTACCACTAACAAAATCAGCATTTCAAAAATAAAATCATTCTCTTCCTCTCCGAAACCAGCTTTCTCCCTAAATTTTTGTCAAAATATCTAAGGATCATATTTTTATTTTTTTCTCTTGTATCAGTCAGATCTGTTTTGAATTCTAAGTGAGAGAAACTAGCTTAAGCAAAAAAGAAGGAAATTTGGTTCTTGTAATCAAAACAGGGAGGGCTTAGATGAAACCTGACTCAGAGATACATGGAGCTGGAAACTCAGATGCCCACAGAACTCTCTTCTTAAGAGGAGGCTCTATTTTCAGGTCAGCTGTCGTGAGAGTGAAACCATGGCCACAGAGCTCTATAAGCAACTCCATAGGAAAATGTGGGAAAGGTTTCTGACTGGCCAGTCACGTGTCCGGGGAATGGCGTAATATGATTCACATGGCCAGAGTTATGTACTCACTCCTTTGGCAGAGAGGTGGGATACACAGTTTGGCACCTGCCACCAGCCAGCATAATTGAAGTAAAGAAGGGGTAATAACCCAAAGGAAGGGTTCCTTAGACCTTTGCAAACCACCCTAGATTAATTTCTCTAAAATCATGCTTCTGTCCTGTCACTCTTCCATCACCAGTGTTCAGGACAGTCTCCAATACTGCTGCCCTAACTACAGAACTTATTTTCTTTTTCCAAACATGCGTCCTCTGCTCCAAACAGGAAGCTCTCCTCATCATCCCAGATTTTGCTCAGCCTCCACTGCTTTCCGTTATGCCTTCCACGGCCTCTCACATCCATATAAACCTTGCAGTGTTTTGCCCAAATCCTGCTGCTTCTGACATCGAAAGCTTGGCCTCTGCATACTGGTGCCAAATTGAATCTCAGAGACAGAATTTTGGGTGAAGTAGAAAAAAATAGCTTTATTGCCTTGACAGGCAAAGGGGGACACAGTGGGCTCCTGCCCTGAAAAACTTTCCCAGCCCAGGAGGATTTGGTGAGGAGTTTTATAGCAATAGTTCAAGGGTGGGGTTGCTGATAAGATCAGGGTGTGGGCAGGGCCTGCACTCTTTTAATCTCATCTCAGGTGATCTCTTGATAGGCTTCTCTGGTTCCTTTAATCTGGCCTCAGGTGGTCTTCTCTGGTATGAAGAATGCTGACATCTGCCACTTGTTGGGTTTTAGTTCTATAAAGAGCTCAAAAGATATTGTTAATGTGTATCCCTTGAGGCAGAACCACAACCCTGCCCTAAGGCTGCATTATTGTTTCTGCATTATTGTTTCTCTGCATACCCTCCCTTCCCTGATTGACAAGTGTTTGAATCTGCCCTTTAGGACTCAGGGAAGGTCATAGAGGCTGGAGTCTATTCCCTACAAACAAGGAGTGGGGGACACAGAAAGGCTTTTGTACCCAGAAGCTCCACAGGGTCCTGCTCGGTTTCACTTCCATGGGGCTTTCTGGGACTAGGGCAGAGTACACTGATCTTTCCTTTCTTTGACTGCCCCTCTCATTGTGTTCCTTACATATATAGATCATATTTTTATTTTTATTCTCACAGTACCCAGCAAAATGCACAGTCTTACTGACTGAGCCAAACTTCTAGATAAGATGTTCAACTCAGAAATGCATGCCTTGCGTTAGGCATTTACATATCAATAAATACCCTTGAGACTGAATAGATTGGAGCATTGATAATTAATCATATGACCAAATGGGATTTAACAAGGGATAGAACTTGGTCTGCAGCCCTAAGTTGTCATTACTCTCCCTGCACGTATCTGTGAACTCTCCTTTCAAGTTTGTTTTTATAACACATGGTATTGAGCTTGGTGTAACTGGCAACTGGTAATTATTTGCTGAAGAAAGAAATCAATGAATGAATGAAAGAAAATTGGAAAACAACAGAAAGTTGTAAAGAAATGGTTATTTTCAAATAAATATAGTAGACTTTTTTTCTACTGGCATTTTGATTAAAGAAGATTTTAATGGAAGTCAAAAGGTAAAGTTTTTATAAAGCATTTTAGAGGTTTTGTTATAAAGGCTCTAGATTCTGTAGACATTACCTTTAAATTCTGTATTATTTTATCTAAACACTGAAGACATTTTAACCTAGAATGTTGGGGGAAATTGGAGGGTATTTTCCACACTCTAGGAATGAGGAGGTCCTTAATCTATTACTCCAACACACGTATATGCATATTACATGTTTATATATATCTACACATATACATAAATACATTGATCATAGTATAGTAGAAAAACTGCAAACCGTGTGTTAACATCTGATTCTAAATTCTGACAAAATAGTTTGCCCTGAGCCATTTCCTTTTTCTCTCTTTTCCCCCTTTAAAATAATGTTCAGCATTTCAGGTCACCAAACAAAAGAAAATGACTTGTACTACTCTCTAGGAAAAAACATCTTCAGTGCCAAACCAAGCATTTGTATGATATTTTTCACCATTTAAAAATACCGCACAAAACACTCTCAAAATCTCTATAGAGCAACACCGTAGTCTCCTGGAAGAACAACACTGTTCTGTGAATTTCACAATTGACCAATCATTCCAACCATTTAATTGTGATAATTGGATTTTTATCATTCTCCTCACCTTAGATCTTTATCCTTCTGGCTCTTTTCCACATGCCAGGGTTTTCATAGAAGTTTGCTGGGTGGGAATTAACCAGCTAGGTTCTTCTCAAATTCATTCTTCCTGTACTGATCCTGAGGCACGAAAATTCTAGGTCAGATTATAATAATCTCTGAGGTGTTTCCACTTAACACTGTTTCAAATCAACAGCAAGAAAAATGAAAAGCACATCTAACACGTTGAAAATGCATATTTTAAGATTTCTTCTAATACATACATAAAATTGAGAGTTCCAAAAAATGAATCTCTGTCTCAGGATTAACCTCAGTTCCCTTTTTGCTGGCACCCTTGTCTATTTTGGAATCTCTTAATTGGCTTTAGATTTATCAGTAACAGTGTACTCCTATAATTATCCCCAAGTATTTCCCCTGTGACTTCTAATAACTGAAACCCTTTCTTAATTAACTTAGTGGATTAGAGTAGGGTTTAAATTATAAGTGTGAGGGGTGCTTTTCTCTATACTGTGTATTCTGTCTCAGGTTTTCTTCCCAAATTTTAATTGAACTCCTCGGAAACTCTCTAAGACCACTCAGTGCAGTCCATGGATTAGCTTTGGCAGAATCAGTTTGGGTGAAAGAATCTTATCAGCAACCTTATTTTCAATCCTGTTAGCATGAAACAGTTTACAGACAACAGAAATGATGACAAACCTTGTCTATTTGTATCTAATACCTCACAACAGAACTGTGAGAGGCAGGGGATGCACTAAGCAAAAGAAGCAAGTTGCTGGATTTGAGGAAGTTTTTAACATTTTTAAGACACAAAGAGACCATTTAATGGTTGCAAAAACTTATTTAATGATCCCTCCCACCCTCTCTATTTCCAAGAAATAGACTGACTGGGAGCCCAAGAGACTTCAGTACTCTCTTTTTGTCAAGAAGTTTCTGTCTTGCCTGTTTTACCTCAATTCCCAGGGAGGAGGAGGGCCGGGGCATATCTATTGAGAGATTGTCCCCTCAGGAAGAGATGCCGTGTGCTAGGCAAGTTATGTAACAATATTATTTCATCTAGGTGTCACAACACCCTGTAAGGAAGGTATTATTACCCATGTTATAACTTTGAGGAAAATAAAAGCTCAGAAAGGTCACACAGCTAGTGAACAGCATGAATCATGGGCTGAAATTCAAACCCAGCTCCAACTGATTTCAAAGTATGTATGTGGTCTTTCTTCTCCATGACTCTGCCTGGAGGAAATCTCCAAAGCGAATGCTGGGAGTGTTTTCATTAAAATGAATTTTGCTTTTGAGTACCCTTTGGTGGAATTAGCAGTTCTCAAGGATCCCATAACCGAATCTGGCAGTCAGTGATGTAGAGACTAATAGAATGGATCCAGGAGCAGTTGAATGGCATAACCTGCTCCTCTCAACAATAAATGAGAATAAGATCATCTCCACATAGTGCTAGGATGCTCATATGAATTTGACACGGAAACAACTAATTGCTCCCAGATAATTGAATCTGTGATTTTTCTGTTCTTCCGAAAGGCTGGAAAAAGACGGTTGGTGAGCTGGGATCTGGATACTTCCTGGGTGGACTTTGTCCAATTCTACATGCAGATCGGTGGAGAGAGTGCTGCGTGCAACAAGCCCGACAGCAGAGAGGAGGGCATCCTCCTCCAGTACAGCAACAATGGGGGCATCCAGTGGCATCTGCTGGCAGAGATGTACTTCTCAGACTTCAGCAAACCCAGGTAACCAGCCCCAGTCTCCTTCCAGTGCGATAATAATAATTATCTCCTTGATTATTATGAAGCCTTACCATACTAATATCCCTGTTTTGCATTTTACAACTGAACCTTATTTTATTGGAAAAAAATTATTGAAAAATATGTAGATCCAATTCTTACAAATTAAATATATTTTAGATATAATACTTACAATAGAGCTATTTTGTAGATTGAAGGTTCATAAGTTTGTTGTTTTAAAACATTGAGTTATTTCAAGGTGACATAACTCTCCATAATATAACACAATTAGATATGCAGACAGACCAACCAAAAGCATTTCTTCTAAGGCACACAGGGGGAGAGGTGGAAACAGAGAAGAGGCAACTAGGTCTAACAAGAGTCATAACATCCAGGGAGAGAGTCAGGGATGGTGGGTGGGAGATGGAGCCTGGTGAGATTCCCCCCATACAGTAGAAGGGGAATTGATAATGGGGCCAAACTGGTTTAAACAACAGTTTGAAACTATTCAAATTATTTTTTCCAAGTAATAGCATTGTCAATCTGGAAATTACTGAGAATTCAGTAAAGCAACTAGAGTACTATATAGACAAACAAAAATTCACTAGCTTTTTCAAATTCCAGAGATATTCCATTTTTATTTAAGGGAGTTTTTCTTTAGGGGCTAACTATTTCATCACATTCTCAAAGAGTTCTATGACACTAAAATAGTTAAGAAATTCTGAGTTGGAAGAAATCAGAAGAAGACCCCATGATGGCAAATACATAAATAAATATAAGTTTAAGAAACAATACTGAGAATCTCTGTAAAGGAAATAATAAAACTTCAAAACTTCCTTCATAGATATAAAAGAAAACAAATAAATGGAAAATAATACAGCATCCCTGGACAGGAAAACTGAACATTGTGATATGAAGAAATCTCTTAATTTACATTTAATGCTATTCCAATCAAAATCTTAGTGGTATTTTTTTGGGGGGGCAGCTTTATATCTGGAAATATAAACTGGCAAAAATAGTTTAAACTTTTGACAAAATATAGAGGGATGCCCTGCACAATATTAAAACATATTGTATAAGCTACAGTATTAGAGTGGAATGATACCGGTTCATGGATAGAACAATCAAGCCAAATAGATGACCCAGAAATTGACTCAGATATCTGTACAAACTTATATATGAAAAAAAGACACATCAACTATCAGTGATAAAGAAATGGTTATTCAATCAAATGGTGTTAGAAAAAAGTGGGTAGGCTCTTGGGAAAATATATCTATTTAGATTATCACCTTACATCAGCAAAAACTGTTAAAGACTGGTTAAAGATTTAAACACTTAGGTTGCTATCTGATCTTGGAAAAAGACCTGAACTTTCTAAACATAAGTTCAACGCAAGAATTAACAAAGAAAAGGACTGCTTACACAGAAATATACTACATACAGATGTAAAACTACATACACATGTAACACATACATTTCAAGGAAAACAGAAAAAACATGAAAAGAAAGAAAGCAAACTGAGAAAATATATGCAACAAATATGAGAAATAGAGGATCAGTGTTCCTGTAAAGAGCTTATACAAATTATCAAGAAAAACTCTAAGATCCCAATAGAAAAATGGGTAAAAGGAGTGAGTAGATGTTACACAACAGGGAAGACATATGTTTAATAAAATATGATTAATATCCAACCTCTGTTGCAATAAAAAAGATACCACTTTTCAACAGTCAAATGGTCATTTTTTAATGATAACACCAAGTGCTCTCTCCACATGGAGCAGCAAGACAGACACTCTCATGTCATCCTGCAAACCATCATGACCCTCCCAGAAAGGAATTTGGAAAAATCCAGAGCCTTAAACATGACCAGTTTATTTGACCTGGTAATTCCATTTCTAAGAATCTTCCCTAAATAAATAAACTGAGGTATACATAAAGCTTTATGCATAAAGATTTTTCATCATAGAATTATTTATAATAAGGAAAAGTGAAATAAATACTAGCACGTCTGTGTGATGAAAAATTATATAAACGGTAAAATGATCTTAAGAACTGATTTTACTGACATGAGAATGTGCTTATGATATAATGTTAAGTTTCAAACTGTAAGATACCGAATTATACATATATCTCACCTATGTAAAAGATTACATACTTTAATGATATACATCAAATTGTTAACAGAGGCCAACCCCCTGTGGTAGCTTATGGGTGATTTATGTTTCATTTTTAATGCTTATTTATGTTTTCCCCCAATAAGTAAGAACTGCCTTGAAAAAATTTTAATGCTATTTTAATGCAATAACATACAAAGGAACAGCTTTTTCTAAGGATTTCTTTAAAATATTATGGCCATTGTCATAGTAGTCAAAAGATGTTCAATGAATCAAACTCAGTTGAAATATTTGCCTCCAAAAGATACAATTCCAAATGGAAAAACCAGGATCAGGACTAAACTTGCTTACAACTTTAAACCTCTTGTCTGATCTGTCTAAACTTAGAAACTTTACAAAAATACCAAGAGATCAAACAAAACATAACTTTCTCTTGTTGCTACTCATGTTATTTTAACAGCTGCTAAGAAAAACACAGCTTTTCCTTTCCCAACGCTAAATGATTTGCTTTTATGCAGATTTGTCTATCTGGAGCTGCCAGCTGCTGCCAAGACCCCTTGCACCAGTTTCCGCTGGTGGCAGCCTGTGTTCTCAGGGGAGGACTATGACCAGTGGGCAGTCGATGACATCATCATTCTGTCCGAGAAGCAAAAACAAATCATCCCAGTTGTCAACCCAACTTTACCCCAGGTACTTCTCATTAGGTCTGAACTCCAAGAAGACATAGAATGGTAAAAGAGGATGGGATCAAATAACTACTCACTCCCCCAAGGATTTGGTGCTTGACACTTGAACATGTAATTTAGTTTTCTGTGTTTGCACTTAACTTTTTTACCTCTCTATGCTACTAGTTCATAGATTATTTAGATGTTAAAAAAACAAAACAAACAAAAAACAAGACTAGAAAGTTTGGCCAAGTCATTAATTATGATTATTCGTGTGTTTATGAAATGAGTAGATACACAGTGGCAAAATCTATCCAGTTGTTAAATAATCAGGAGAAAAAGTTCATGGCAGTTTAAAAAAAAAAAAGTTAATTTAGAGAGTCTGCTGTATTTTCCGAGAAATACAAATAGGACATGGCCCTGCATGCCATGAACCGAAAATTCCTTTCTTGTTTTCAAAGCTACCAAATTGCCTTGTTGTTTGTGTTGTTGTTCCTATTAGAACTTTTATGAGAAGCCGGCTTTTGATTACCCTATGAATCAAATGAGTGTGTGGTTGATGTTGGCTAACGAAGGAATGGTTAAAAATGAAACCTTCTGCTCTGCCACGCCATCAGCCATGGTGTTTGGAAAATCAGATGGGGATCGATTTGCAGTAACTCGAGATTTGACGCTGAAGCCTGGATATGTGCTGCAGTTTAAGGTATTGATGCACAAACTTCTTGCAGGTGAAGGAGCAACCCTCTTCCAGACTTATAAATGAAATTCACAAAGAACACAAAATATTCATATTCTAGTAAAGTAGGGACTCATCTGAACAAAGTTGCCAACAATCTTAGAATGGCAAAGCTTCTTAGCTCTACCCATAAGGAAAACAGCTTGTCAGTTTTTAATGAGCCCCAGGAGTTGTGGCTATGTCATTGTATTTCTTTAAGGGCTCATGGAACTCTACCAGAATTAAAAAGAAAGATGACTTTGAGGATTTCAATCTGATTGTGACTTAATAAATCCCATGCTTCTGAATGGTAATGGATAAGTTCTCCTTTTCAGCTTACTAGTGCTTTTTGGACTCATGAGTAATATTATGTTTTTACTATGGGGTTCTCAAACAATTTCTCTTCCTTTGATTGAGTAAATTTTTACTTTAATTTTCATTGTTCTCTTAAAAGCTGCTTGTTTTCTGTGCTGTGATAACATGTCAATATGTATAACAAGTATTTACTTTGACAAGCGCCTTTTTCAGAACCCTAATCAAAATTTCATTGTGTTTATAATAAAATCCCATTGGTGAATTCTGGGGTCGAAAGTAATGCAGTTTCAATGAGCCAGCACAACTACATGGTCCTTACATAATAGCAGGATGCAGATGCTAAATAAGTTACAAATGGAATTATTAAAGAGATCAGATGTTTATAGGAAGCTCTTCAAGTATAATTTCCAGAGGTCTATAAACATGTCAGTCATAAATGAGATGATTAGTGAAATGTTGTCCTTCTCTGTTTAGATTTTGATGCTAAATTGCCATGGAAAGAACACTAATAACAGTATATGACTCTCTATTAATTTGTTGGTACTGCCTAAAATGGGAACAAAATAACAGCTATAGCAAATACATTGCCAGAATAATATGCTCTTTCTCATCTTGCACGTTTTCTAATTAATTAGTCACAAAATCATGATAGTGTAGGTGTTGAACTCTGCAAGGTGGTATTCTGAAGTTTAGAAATCTAAATAGAGAAAACATTATTAAATGTTTCAAGTACTTAAGCAACCAGCAACAATGCATAATGCCTAAGAAAAGTCTCAATTCTCGAATCACACCAGCAGAAAACTGTTGATTTGTGGCTATCAGTTGATAATAGGTATGTAATATGAGTGATTTGGGGATTGATAATTAATGTATATTTGGGATCTGTAATAAGAACTTGGTGTTAGTTTTACAAAAGGCATGGTGCTGGTAAAGTTTTTGTGACTGCCTGCCATGTGTCAACACTAAGCTCTAGGAATATAGAGATGAGAAATATAGCCCAAGCCCTTAAGGAGCTCAGAAACTAGCAAGTGAGCCAGAAAAGTGAACAGGTACGATACAGTCGCTGGAGTGCTGTGGTAGAGAGAGGCTCTGATACTATAGGAGTACCTGACATAGTTCCTGGCATATGGCAGGTGCTCCAAAATTATCTGTTAGTTGAATAAATGGATGGATGGATGGATAGATGGATGGATGAGTTGAAATTGGAAGTTTCTGGAAATACAGAGACTTAGCCAGCTGAAAAGTGGAGGGGGTGGGGGGATTCTAGTTAGAGGGAACAGAATGTGCAAATATGTGAAAATACACGAAAGTGCAAGTGAGAATGGAAATGTCAGAAATTTAAGGAGTTTGGAGTATTTGCCACAGAAATAAGAGATAAGGTTTGTCCTAATGGGTTTTCTATGATACTCTAAGTCACTTGGATATTAAAAGCGATGAGTCATGGAAGATGTTTAATCCATTGAATGTAAAAACCAGACCTGTGTTTTAGAAAGATCATTCTGTTGACTTAACAGGAGGGGAAACTGGAATCAACGTACATTCATTCATTTATTCAGCAAATATTTGTAAAGCATCTACTATGTTCCAGGCTCAGTTCTAGGCTATGAGAATAACTAGGAATAGAGAGTTTGACTAGGGTGGTGGAGGATAATTACTGTTTTGTAAAAGGTGTCAAGTTAGCCTCACTAATAAAAGAACTTTTAATCTGAGACCTGTGAAAAGTGAAGGGGGGCGTCATGCAGCTCTCTGGGAAAGAGCACCCCAGACACAGAGAACGAAAAGGACAAAAGCCTTGAAGGAGGAGTGTGCTTGGAAGAGTTCAAGAAACCGGAAGGATGCCACTGTGACTAGAGCAAAGTGAGGAAGGGGAGACAGGTAGACAAAAATGAGGTCAGACTTTGACTTCTGCTCTAAATAAAATGGCTAGCAGAAGAGTGACATACTCTGACTCAGGCTTTTAAAGAATCACTCCGGTGACTGTGTTGCGAGTACACTGGCAGAGTCAAGGGCAGAGATAGAAAGACTGGCTGGGCAACTATTGCGGTGATCCCAAGAATAGATGATGGGAACTTGGACTTGTGGGATAGCACAGGAGGCAGAGAGAAGTACTCAGATTGCTGGGCATGTGTTGAGCAAAGTGAGGATGCTTGAGCAGTCATTCCAAGTAAGAAATGAGGAGGCCCGATTAAGGCCTAGCCTGGGATTATAAGAGAAATGGATGGGTCTGAAAGATGTTAAAGGTGTGTGGTCTACAGGTTTGGGTGACCTATTGGGTGATAGAATGGATTCTAGAATGACTCCCACATTTCTGGCTCCAGTCACTGAAATTGCAAATATAGGTTTAGGGATGCCTGTGGATTGCTGAAAGGCACATGCACAGGAAGTCGTTATGTACATGGTGCAGAGAATCTGAGAATCCATATCTGGGAGTCATAGGGGTTCAGAAGGAATCTGAAATTATGATTGTGAATGAGATGAGGAAGCACGTATGGAGTAAAAAGATAAGAAAGCCAAGAACTGCATTCTAGAAGACATCAACAGTTAAGAGGCAGGTCAATTTAAAAAAAAAAAATCACAAAGATGTCACAGAACTGAAAGTTCCATCGACATGCTTACTTTAGAAACAGTGGCAGTGATAATAAGTCTAAGACAGAAAGCTAACTCTGTGTGCCCAGTGTGAATGGTCTCACCACATGCCAACTGAAGGCTGTGCTTACTAACCGGTAATATAATAAAAGGGTTTGTTTTACACAAGGTAATCATGCATCTGAGAGGGTCAAGTCTTTATTTTCTTGACGTTTAACTATGTATACTTGGAGAAATGAATCACAATAAAATTGCCATTAGCCACATTTTTCAGTCCTTCTGAGAGATGCTTTCTAGCTCTGAGCATGGAATTAAGGAAAATATGGAGTCTTCCTTTTTTTGAAAGACTGGCTCAAGCTACCTTATAGTCACAAAGATGAGCTGGTTGGCCCTTGAACTCTGACCCAATGTTATTTGCCTCTGGGCCTACCTTTCCTTCGTCCTTTATTTTTTGGTCATGATTATGTTCTTTTGAGTTCTTCAGTTTTTTTCTATAAAATTTGACTATTCTTAGTTATAAAGTCTTATACAATAAAATTCTATGGTGGCACCAACCAACAAATGAAAAAAGATATGAATAGATCATTTATATAAGATAGCATGTAATTAAATACCAGGATAAGAGTTTGACATTTACAATTATCAAAAAATATAAACTAGGGGCTTCCCTGGTGGCGCAGTGGTTGAGAGTCCGCCTGCCGATGCAGGGGACACGGGTTTGTGCCCCGGTCCGGGAAGATCCCACATGTCGCAGAGAGGCTGGGCCCGTGAGCCATGGCTGCTGAGCCTGCGCGTCCAGAACCTGTGCTCCGCAACGGGAGAGGCCACAACAGTGAGAGGCCTGTGTACCGAAAAAAAAAAAAAAAAAAAAAAAAAAAAAATATATATATATATATATATATATATAAACTAAAACAGTAATACAATCATTTATATATTTATTAATTTAGAAAGAAACTGTCTAAAATTATAATAATATTGAGTGCTGTGTAAAACTGATTCATTTGAACCCAAGTGATTAAAAATGAACACATATAAGTAGGAAATTCAAAGTGTTTCTGCATTTTGATTCAGTAATACTACTTCTAGGTATTGATATTCTTCTTTATAAAGTTTAGAAGAGAAGACAGAAGAATAAAAATGGTTGTGCTAGGACATTGGGATTTAGGTTGCATGTTTTTACAATTTTTTTTGAATATTGTTAATCCTGTGATGACAATCATCTACACAAGTACACAGAAGAGTAATAGTTTTATTTCTGGATTATGTTGCTCATTTGATGCTGTGACAAGAACTTAGCTTTTTCATCTAAGTTGAGAATGATTTCTTACTGAGCTTTTGTAAGAAACCAGAGTAAAAATGCTTGTTCCACTGAAAGCAGAGGACAGCTTCAGTAACCTTCATGTTCTGAAGAGGACAGCTCTCTATCATCGGCTTCCCTCTGTTTATACCCTCTGTCTGGGAAAGCAAAAAAAAAAGCAGTTTCTTGGCTTCTTATCTTTTGTCCAAGACTTCAGTCACATCTGTGCTTCTCTCTTCCCTTCTATAATCTCAATAAATCCACAAAATGGGCAACTGGTCCCGCTTTCTATTGAAAATCACCTATTGCTTGCCTACACAGAGATTTCCAGAACCTTTGAAAGGGTCTTGGTTGGAATTGAGCTTCCCGTGTCTTATCATTGTAAATTTAGTGCAAACTCAGTAGAAAGAGCCTTGATGGCTGTAGCACCTAATTTGTTAAATGATGACTTGAAACCAAAACCGTGTATAATTCTGTCTTTCCTTTTAACAGCTAAACATTGGGTGTGCCAATCAATTCAGCAGCACTGCCCCAGTACTTCTTCAGTACTCTCACGATGCTGGGATGTCCTGGTTTCTGGTGAAAGAAGGCTGTTACCCAGCTTCTGCAGGCAAAGGATGTGAAGGAAGCTCCAGAGAACTGAGTGAGCCCACCCTGTATCACACAGGGGACTTTGAAGAATGGACGAGAATCACCATTGTTATTCCAAGGTCTCTTGCATCCAGGTAAAGTGACCATTCTTATTATGTGCCATAGTTGCCATTTGTGAGGAGCATATATTTATCTCAGTATCTTCATCTCATTTACCTCAATAACCTAAGAGAATTCATAAACTCTAGCTGTAAGGACTCTTGAGGAAATGACACTCATACTTGTGAAAAAGTTCACTCACTCACTCCTCCATTCATTCATTCAACAAATATTTATTGAGCCACCTTCCTGTGCCAAGTTCTGTTCTGGGCACTGGATTACAGCCCTGAACAAAAGATGTTTAAAAGCTAAGGGAGTTATAAGGCATTATCAGACTTTCACTATATAGAGATTTTTGATAACGTAATGCCTCCTTAAATAGACAATTTGAGATATCTTACAATTTAAAAGATCCCTTTAAATGACCATTGAGATAAATAATTATAACAATAGATAAAAAGATTTAAAATCAATTGACAGAAGACTGAGATAAATGGATCAAGAACTTGAAGCAAATTAGTTTCAGTAATAGGGCAACAAATTTAACTCTTAGCTTCTTGGCAGCTAAGACATAGTGTGGGAGGTCAGGGGATAGGGTCATTTGATTCTCATTTTGGGGTAAAAAGAAAGAAAATACATATATTCTGTTAAAAAATTACTTTTTTCTACACTCAGTATTCTAGAATACCTTTATAGTACGTATATGTATCTTTGTGTCAGGTAGAGTAGGTAACATGAAAATCAGTGTTTTAACTCTATAATTTTTCAAAAGATGAAGCATTCTTCAAGTAGACACTTCTTAATTGAATCCTAGAACATAACATTCAATTGTGACTCAGTCAAAGCATTTCTGTGCAGAGCTGAGATGGTATAATAAGACTACTGACACTGCTGGTGATGTAAGTTAATATATGGTTGAGATACTCATTAGTGCCATTCATCAATATTTCCAGCTTACTTCCTTCCTGGAATATGGTAGGGTTATACTTTCCCCACACCCTTTAAAGTTTGGCATTGCCAGGACCTCCTTGGTGGCACAGTGGTTAAGAATCTGCCTGCCAATGCAGGGGACACGGGTTTGAGCCCTGGTCTGGGAAGATCCCACATGCCATGGAGCAACTAAGCCCACGATCCACAACTACTGAGCCTGCGTGCCGCAGCTACTGAAGCCTGTGCGCCTAGAGCCCGTACTCTACAACAAGGGAAGCCACCGCGATGAGAAGCCCATGCGTCGCAACGAAGAGTAGCCCCCGCTCGCCGCAACCAGAGAAAAAGCCCACGCACAGCAACGAAGGCCCAACGCAGCCAAAAATAAACAAATAGATAAATAAATGAATAAATTTATATAAAAAAATAAAGTTTGGCATTGCCTAATGAAATGTGAGTGGAAATTAAACATATGACTTTAAGAGTTCATGTGCATTTTGCTATCTTCTCTGCTTCATGAAAGCCTCTTTTGAGATGAAGCTTACGTCAGTCTGGGTCCTTGAGTGTCTACAATCAACAGACTTTCTTACAACCTATACTGGACATTATAGCATAAGCAAGAAATAAACTTTTGTTGGGTTAAGCCGCTGAGATTAGGGGCTGCATGTTACTCTGGCAACCTGTCTCATCCTGACTGATACAGTGATAAAAGCTAGAAAATCTATAGGAGTGGCTTACTTCTAATGTTTGTAGAGACCATTCTGTCTGTAATCTTTCACCTAATTGATCACCAAATTTGCATCTAGCTGGATATGCTGCTTGTGTTCATCTGCCTCCCTCAATACTTAGATGTGCATACCTCCAAAAATTACACCATAGACTTTGGTACACAGACTTCCCAAATGGGTAAGAAACTTGTATGGTCAGGATGTATAAGTTTGTGTGGTAATCTACTAAACTTTGGAACTTAATGTTTAAATGCCAGCTGTTCCAAGAAAAGGTTTATCAGTCAGTGGATCCAAGTCAACATATAAGTAATTTTTTTGTCTTTACATGCCAGTGTACTTTGTTATGTATCAAAGAGGGACTCAGATGGTTTGATGTGTATGTGGCAGAGTTGACGAGTTGACCTTCTTTAGTGAAATTTAATAATTTGACTTGCATTCTGCTTTAGTTAGGATACAGGCCCAGCTACTATAACAGAGAAACAAATACAAATGCTTAATAAGACTTAAACAAGTTAGAAATCCATTCTTTCTTGCATAATGGTCCACAGGTGAGGACTTCAGAGTTTACAGGGTGTCTCTGCCATTCTGAACACGCAACTTCTATCTCTGGATCCAAGGCAGCCTTTCCAGACCATGTCATCTCTTAACCAGTGGAAGGCAAAAAGATCAGGAATGCATAGATGCATTACTTTTTAAAAATCATCTTTATTCCATTTTTATAGTCCTCAGTAGAGCCTAGGATAATATTTGTACAGTTACCTATGGCTATGCAACATCCCTCTCCAAAACTTAGTGGCTTAAGACAACAGTGGTTTATTATTTCTCATGGTTTTATGGAATTGGCTGGGTATTTCTTCTGCTGGTCTCTCCTAAGGTTTATAATGTAGCTGCATTCAATTGGTAGGTTGATTAGTGTCTGGGATTAGTAGGACTTTTCTCTCTATAGTGGTCTTCATCCCAGTATCCATCCCAGTATTCATAACAGTTTCCACAGTTAGGTGGTTCCAAGAGAAGAAAAGTAGAAGCTGCAAGACCCTGTCTTCTTTGCCACATCCTAGTGGTCAAAGCAAGTCACAAGACCAGTCCAGATTCAGAGGGTGAGAAAACAGACTCCCCTTTCTGATAAGAAGTGCAGGGAAGTCTTGTAGAAGAAGATTTAGTATGATCCATTGGGGGGCATTATTGTAACAACCTACCATAGTTTGTCCTAGCCCTAATGACTCACATGTCTCCCCCAGGCAGATGTACTCACTTTCCTCCCAAAACCCCCAAACACTCATCTCATCACAGCATCAGGTACTAAGTCACTGATTTCATGATTTCTATCAAGTCGGAGTTCCCTGGATATGGCTTCTCTTGACCCATTGATCTATGACCTAAAGAAACAAGTTATCCACCCCAGCCGTTACCCAACATACAACAGTGAGACAATGACAAGATAAACACAACAGACACCCCAACTCAAAAAGAGAGAAAAGAATGGGAAGCACATAGCAACCACTGGCTCATAGGAATTCTGAAAGCTAGCAAGATTGTTGTTACTAGGGTTCCCTCCTCCACGAGCAATGTCCAGGATAAGAAAGTTTTCTTGACTCAGATAATTCTGCTCCCTACGAGTGGCTCCCTAATCTGTTGTTCTTCTCAGCTGTTGGTTCTACCCTCTAGGCTTCATCCTCTGAGACCTCTGTCCATAAGAACATATCTGTGTTTGCAGCTACATAGCCCTTTCATCCTGCTTTCTGCCCATTTCAAGCTAGGCATGTAACAGTACAGCCCTTGTAATTATCTCCTCCACCCCTGCCTGCCTCTTCCCCATGCTTTTCTGAAACTGTGGCCCAACCACATCTCTTCCAAATAGACAAGTGCAGCATGCCATGAAGCTGGAGTGCATCAAGGGCTGCATCTTTGATGCAATGACTAGGGTACCAGGGTGCTGGAAGACATCACTGTGAAAGTAGCCAATAGAATCAGGAGTCAAGGAGCACACCTCTGGTGCAATACCCCAAAGCCAGATAATACAGAGTTGAATCTGAAACTGCAGTTTGTTTGATGCTGAGTGGAAACACCCAGTTGGTAAAGCCACATCTGAGAAATAAAAAAAGGTTGTCCTTAACATCACAAAGTGAGCCAAAATCTTGAGGCTCCCAATTTATCAATATTTTCTTGGACCTCAGCTTTTGGAAGAAGAAATCTTGTTCATTAGGATCTGGCTTCTTGGCTCATTTGAATACCATCCAGCTTGCTGGTGGATGGCATTTGTGATGGAGAGCTCTCTGCTACAGAACAGTAAATATGTTTCTACTTCAACCCAAGTAAATGAGCTGTTGTTGTTTCTTCTGCAATATGTTAAACTCAGATATCTCCAAATGCAGTGTTGGAAAGCTGAGAATTCTAAGTGTGAAAATTGTTAAAGTTTGGACCTACTTTGCCACAAGGCAACATGCTTGTAATAGTTACTAGAACATTGCTCTTTGACAAATACTTCGAAGCTGATTTTCTCAAAGGAGCAGTTTGTGCTCAGGTTAAGTCTCTTGGTTCTTGCCTACAGAGGAGAGACACTGGTGGTGGTAAATATGTGCTGGTACATGCCTCCTGACTGTCTCCCCAACCACACAGCATGCCCCTGAGCCTGCTCTAGGTTCCCTGCGCAGAATGCAAGAAGTCGACGTCTCTGGAAAGGACTAGAAACCCTGTTGCTTACTATGCTGCAGAATGTCTCCTCCACCACCACCTATCACAGGACAAGCAGGTGCACATGCACCTTCCTGGTTTGAGAGGCAGATGCAACACCCCTCTGAAGTGTGGTGGTGGAAGGGGGAGGGGTAGAAACTGGTTCTCCTGGTCACTCAGGCATCCTTTGAACAAAGGTGGCAGTTGGGGAAGAGAATAAAGAGAGAGAGAGTCTTACCTTTTATTTCTTCCTTATCTAGAACATGCAGGGCAAATGGGGAAGTTTTGTTTAACGATATGAATAGTCGAATTGTACTGTGGTTTATTTCTAGTTAAATTACATAAGATTAAATTCTGTCTTTTCCTCAATCATCACGTCCTATAACACCTTCCCAGAGCTTCCTGACTGTCAGGTCAAAGACCTCTAAGACTCATGCTCTCCTGGCTCTATGTCCTTCTTTTTTTTTTTTTTTGCCGTGCGCGGGCCTCTCACTGTTGTGGCCTCTCCCGTTGCGGAGCACAGGCTCCAGACGCGCAGGCTTAGTGGCCGTGGCTCACGGGCCCAGCCGCTCCGCGGCATGTGGGATCTTCCCGGAACAGGGCACGAACCCGTGTCCCCTGCATCGGCAGGCGGACTCTCAATCACTGCGCCACCAGGGAAGCCCTCTATGCCCTTCTTAATGGTGATAGTTATCAGAGTTGCACGTTTACATTTCTTTGTGCAGGGGTTTGATTAAATGTGTCTTCTCATTCGACTGTGGGCATCGTAAAGGTAGGAACCATGCAGGAATTCTGCTCCCCATCATGTGCCCAGCCCTGGCACCGCCTGGCATGTTATAGGCACTTGTAAATGCTGGTTGAATGAAGAATAAGGACCCACAACAGGTGATTAGCTAATTGAAGACACCTCCCTTTCTAAAATATGTTTTCCAAAATAAATTCAGTGCTGCTCAGCAAGAAATCATTGTTCTGCATTCTGCTGTGTCTCCTTGAAAAGATATGAATAGCACATGTACACATGTGCACACTCATTAATAATATTAATCATTTTAAAGCTACATCTCCTCTATTAAAAAAAAAAGATTAACTATGTGGAATCTAGACATGCTATTAGTTAACTTTGGCCTACTTATTTCTTCCCTTCCTCCGATGGTCTATGATTATGTTTTTCTGTAAATTCCTTACTAGTTCTTCCTCTTCTTCAAGCAGCCCTAAGGTTGCTAAATTACTTGTGCTCATTTCCAAGGTTGTGCTCCTAAGAGAACAGAAAAGCAGTAGGCATCAGGAACCAGGCATAACTTGGAGAAATGGAGATAAAGCAACGCTTGCTTATGTCATGAGCAGTGAAATCTTTGTTGCTTTGATTTGTACCTTCCAACTAAAAGCCAACTAACAAAAATTAAAAGAAGGAAAAGAGGTGCCATCTCTTGCCCTTTCACTCTGAAATATGGGCTTCCAGCTAGGACTCTCAGCTGGCAGCCCAGCTGGTTGCTAATTCAACATGTCCTGGACACCCTATTCATCAAATGATTAGTCATTTTGCTTTTTTTTAAATTTTATTTAAATATGGATGCCTTAATACTGAGCTCCTGAAGTCTTTTGCCTTCTCAAGTATCTAACAGCCTACTCTGTTTCTTGGGTCTATAGCAGCCTTAGAATCTACAAACAAGGGTGCCTCATCTCTCTGGCCAGACCAGACCTTGATTATTTTATTTTTATAATGAAAACTGCAGGACCCCAAGAATCAGAGATGGGTCAAAGAGCTTTACTTACCCTTCACTCCCTATCGAATTACCAAAGTTTCTAGAATTCTACCTACAGTTGGGATTCTTCAACTTTCTGAATGCTTCTGGGGCTCAGTCTGAACTGGCTTCTTCCATGAAACAGAACAGTTGATAGAGAGATGCCCTCATCTCGCCCAGGTGAGAGAGCCTAGGTGAAGAAAAGACATTATTCTTACCTCTTTTTTCACTTTCCATGTGGCGGAAATCATAGATCCATGTTTCTCTGGGTTCTATTGATATTATAGAAACATAAAAGAAAAGACAAGTATGACTTCTAATTAAAGAAGACATCTATCAGGGAATTGGTATGTTTTCCTCTTTTATCGTAGATATGCAGCTTATCTTTTGGAAGGGGCATAGAGGGCTTACCATTTTCTTACGAGCAATTGGCAAAAGATGCTGTTCATCAATTCCATTGATTTCCTTTGAAAGGAAAAATATCTTCACAGGCTAAATAATGTTACAACTTTATTGGGAGGAATTTTCCCAAGGCCATGATTTTTTCTTTTCCTTTCTGTTTTTTTGGTTTTGCTCTGTTTTTCTAATCTTCAATTCAATTGTCTTTTGCCTTAAAAAATAAGACCAGGGGCTTCCCTGGTGGCGCAGTGGTTGAGAATCCGCCTGCTGATGCAGGGGACACGGGTTCGTGCCCCGGTCCGGGAAGATCCCACATGCTGCGGAGCAGCTGGGCCCGTGAGCCATGGCAGCTGAGCCTGTGCTCCGCAACAGGAGAGGCCACAACAGTGAGAGGCCCGCGTACCACAAAAAATAAAATAAAATAAGACCAACATATTTTGAATTATTTCCAAAGTAAATAAAAGATGTGTTCACCTTCCTCTTGACACAATGAAGAATGTGTTAAGACTTGCATTAATTTAAACCTAGTAAACAACGTTGTTGGTTACATTTGCAAATTTGCTAAAAGTAGGTAACTTAAAATAATGAAAAAAAGCCAGGGATATGATTCAGTGTTGCCAAATTACCAAAGCTATTTGGAGAGCCAGAAAGAAATGCATTCTGATACTGCTGTATTATTTTCACAATAATAGAGGGGAAAAGGAACCTTTGTCTACAGTTACCTTTGACAATCTTCATTAATCTTTAAGATTCTTTATTCTTTATTCTTTATTCTACTAAGAGACTGAATTCACTCAAAAGTCTATAAATATTGGCAGCAAAATTAACTGGTATCCAGATAACCTAATCCATCTTCCCTCTTTAATGTTAATGGAACTGAGAAGGAAGAGGTGTTTTCTTGGTATGAAATTATAGATGTGTGTGGATTTCCATATATTTGAAAAGAAAAGAGATGTGTTGAAGGGATTGGCAAGATTAGAAAGCAACTGGGACAAGTTTTAGTCTGGCAACCTCACAACTGTTGTGGGGAAAATAGGACTGGGCAGTAGCCCAGGCCACTGGTGTTCCAGGGTTTTGAAGCACTGGGACCAGGTCCCTCTTTTGTTTGTTGGCAGTTACCAGTGTCTATTGGCAGCCCAGCTGGTTGCTAAGAGTTTATAGAATGAGCATCTTGGAGATTTGAAGGTAAGAAGAAGAGGGCAAGGAAGGCAACAGGTGGGAATAGAGCTGTCAGTACGAACTTGACTCTTTCCTCCCAGAATCATGAGAATGGCAAATAGCCACAGTCCTCTTATTTGTCCTAACAAAGAACATTCTGTTTGATGGTTTCAAAGATTACCAAATAGCTTCTTAAAATGTACAAGCAAAAACCTATGTTTCTGGCCATCAGAATCTTCTTTATCTGATCTTCCTGATATTGAAACATTTATGCTGAAGAAAAAATCAAGAAGTTTTGAGAAAGATCTGAGAGAGACACCTTATGAAGGTTAAGTGACCAATCAAGTGAATGTGACTTCCAAAGAAATATTAAATCTCTCTTGAGTCTTTCTGAAACGTTCTGTATTTCAGTGCTTTGGTGTGAGATACTGGTACAAGAAACACCTGTGCTGTTTTTCCCAACAGTAAGACCAGATTCCGATGGATCCAGGAGAGCAGCTCACAGAAGAATGTGCCTCCCTTTGGTTTGGATGGCGTGTACATATCAGAGCCTTGTCCCAGTTACTGCAGTGGCCATGGGGACTGTGTTTCGGGGGTGTGTTTCTGTGACCTGGGGTACACTGGTAAGGCTGCAGACATGTCTGATGATTTGTTTGTAAAATATTCGTCTCTAGTTACTATATTTCATGTTACTTCTTCCAAGGAAATAGATTCTGAGTTTATTCTTCTTTAAGTCCTAATTGTAAGAATTTGTAACCCAGGCAAATGAGGTGCAGAGATATTTTGTAGTTTTGAACTGCCTAAGAAGGAAACACATGACAACACAAATTTCATTCCTAAAGTATATTTATTTATTAGTAATAGTAAAACTAATTAACGTCGCTTGAGTCCGTACTTCATCCCAGGCACTATAGTAGGTGTTTTTATTTCACCTCATTTAATTGTAGCAATAAATAACCCTATAGTGTAGTACTGTTATTGTCCCTGTTTACGCTTGAGGAAACTGAGACACAGAGAGGTATAGTAACTCTCCCAAGGTCACAAAGCTAGGAGTTGCTGGAGCTAGGCTTCCAACCCTGGCAGCGGAGCTCTTCACCACTTCGCTGCCTGTGCTCTTTACATTGCTTTGATACAAAATGTAATTGTATACATTTAAAGTAAAAATCAACTTATGAAATGATAAACCCAAGACTGCCAAAAGAGCACTTTACACGAGAAGTATTTTCTGACCACAGTCACCCTTGGATGTTGCTACAAGCAAAATAAAAAGGAAGCTGAGATTAAAGAGTAAAATCGGAGAAAATATTATAAGCTCCGCAATCTTTTTATAGAATTTTTCCTGGAGGGAACTTCAAAGGATCCTTCCCAGCCTTTCAGCGCTCTGCTCTTCATCTGGTGCATGACCAAAGACAAACATATGTTGTTGCAGGCCTTCTGCAGAGAGTGCTGTCACTCGTGGTTTCAGGGTGTTTCTTTTAAATCTGGGATTAACTCCCCTTATTGATCCACTAATACAAAGAACAAATGAACCAATTTTGTGGTGGACAAAATCTATTTCTCAGTTTACACAGATCCTCTGAGTAACAAGAATCATGGAAATGTGTGGTTCCTGATGTCTCTCTGTTTAAAAATTTAAAATTATAGGAGCAGAATAGTGTTTTTGATGTTAGAAGTGATGGCTGTATTTCAGGCAGATGATTGGGAGATTCACATTTTGATGTGGTTTCTTTCCCCTAACACCTGTGGCAATGCTTCTTTTGCCCATGCACTGAATGTACCTTCCAATGTCTCATGATTTTAACAAAACCTCTCTCCTGTGTATTTCTTTTCTCGGAAGCCACACAAGGAACCTGTGTGTCTGTTGTCCCTAACCACAGTGAGATGTTCGACAGATTTGAGGGGAAGCTCAGCCCGTTGTGGTACAAGATAACCGGAGGCCAGATTGGAACAGGCTGTGGAACACTTAACGATGGCAAGTCTCTGTACTTCAGTGGCCCCGGAAAAAGAGAAGCAAGGACCATACCTCTGGACACCAGGAATATCAGGTGAATAGTGAATTGGTATACTTCTCCATGAACATAGTACTTACCGTGCCATGTGTTCTAACCTACAACACTCTGTTCTGTTATTGAGGGTTTACATAGTAATGTTTCTCTATATAGATTCTGATATATAAAAATAAAGCATAACTTTATAATAAAATAGGCAGTTTCTGCAAAACTTATACTCCAATTCATTAATCAGCATACAGTCATCACCAAGGCCTGTGTGTCTAATGTATGTCAGCTTGGTTTTCTAAAGTTCTGTGTTATTATGAAGACTATTTGGTATTGATTTTAATATATGCCAGGAGAAACAAAGAATTTTTTTCAACTTTAAATTCTGTGTCCAAAAATGTCATGACCCCCATTTATCTAAGTTTATTTGTATTCACTTATTGAAACACTGTTCCAGAAATTTAAAATACCTACACTGACACCTACTGGTAAAATAAATAACTGCTTAGTTTTAAGGGCAAATGAAATAGTAGCACACCTAAAATAAAACTGTGTGTTTTTATGTTTAATCAAACTATTTTGGAATTGGAAGGAAGGAAGCTAAATAAATGTTTGAAACTTTTAGACCTTCTTCTCACTAAACTCCGGGGTTCTGTGTCATAGTTTTTCTGCCTCCAATCTCTTTCCCTTCCTTCTGAGTCCTTCTCACAGAGGTGTGCCTGCCATGTAGGTTGGTTTACTGTGGACTGAGGCATGGTTTACATCACACTGAGTGTCAGTTGTGAAAAATTAAACCATCTGAGTCTAAATCAGTAATACAGGCAACTATCTGGCCCTAAACAAATACAGCATTCAATTTTTTTTTTTTAAACAATTTTTTTTGTTATTGTTGGCTACATTAGGTCTTCGTTGCTGCGTGCGGGCTTTCTCTAGTTGTGGCGAGCAGGGGCTACTCTTCATTGCGGTGCGCGGACTTCTCACTGTGGTGGCTTCTCTTGTTGCGGAACACGGGCTCTATGCACACGGGCTTCAGTAGTAGCAGCACGCAGGCTCAGTAGTTGTGGCACATGGGCCCTAGAGCACGCGGGCTTCAGTAGTTGCGGCGCGTGGGCTCAGTATTTGCGGCACCCGGGCTCTAGGGCGCGCGGGCTTCAGTAGTTGTGGCACACAGGCTCAGAACTTGTGGCTCGCGGGCTATAGAGCATAGGCTCAGTAGTTGTGGCGCACGGGCTTAGTTGCTCCGCAGCATGTGGGATCTTCCTGGACCAGGGATTGAACCCGTGTACCCTGCATTGGCAGGCAGATTCTTAACCACTGCACCACCGGGAGGTCCCAGCATTCAACTTTTTAATGTTAGATTTTTCCTCCTGAGTTTCCAAGGATAGTATCATCTCAATTTAAAGGAATTCCCATTTCAGTGATTTCACTAAATCATATCAGACTGTCACATTGAAGTGGAATTAAACTGTTTCCTTTTGTTTCAGTAATTATTCCAGAATAAAATTAACGGTCATATTAATTAACGTTTTCAAATGGTTACAGAATTAACTTACTATATAATCTTTGTAGTTTCTGTTTGTCATATGCCCTTCGAATTTAAAAGTAGTACCTAAGAATTATAGGAGTTTTACTTTTTAATGTGTCAAAATACAAAGGGCTAAATCTTCTGAGCTCATCTATTTGTAAGTAAACTGAAGTGTTTTTGGATTTTTTCCCCCAGACTCGTTCAGTTTTATATACAAATTGGAAGCAAAACTTCAGGGATTACCTGCATCAAACCAAGAGCTAGAAATGAAGGTAAGCTGCTATATTTCAATAGAAATTACAGTTACTACTAGCAAATTAGTTCTTTCTCCTCCCAAAGTTTGGCCGGGATTTTGTAAACTGATACACTACCTTAAATCATTCCTTCTCTTCTCTTCTCCATCAGTGAGTGGGTAACTACATAGAGCCTTGGTCTCTAAGATTCCTCATCCAGATCCTTAAGCCTGTAAACAGGGAAACCTGTTCCTTTATAACTTTACACGGAAGGAAACAAAATTGCAGAGACTTTGACATTCAGCACGGTGTAGGTCTAGGAACTTGTTTGCATAGGGTATTCCTGAATGCATATCATACTCTGCTTCCCGCCCGTAAGCATCCTGAGGGTACTGGAATCCTTTGGTGGAAGGAGCAGTTCTTGTAATAATAAACATGAACTTTTACTGGGTACCTACTATATGCAAGGCACTGTACCAAGTGTTCTATCTGTTAATGCATTTAATCCTCACCGTACCTCTTTGCCATAGGTACTGTTATTTGTCCTATTTTACACATGTAGAAGCTGAGGCACAGAGAGGTCAAGTAACTTACCCAAGATCATTCAGTCAGTATGTAGGTGAGCAGGGAGTCAAACCACTCATGCTGGCTCTAGAGCCTATGCCTTAACTATCATGCACACTGCCTCTCTCCTTGCCCAGAACTCTACTCTCTCTAGGCATCCATACCATCTTCCGCCTCCGTGATTCAGTGCTGAAAGAAATTCATAAGGCTTGAAACATACATAGGTGGCCTTCAGTTGCTCTACAGATATGACGGGATTCCTTAAGGGACCCCGCATATGAGTTGGTTCCTGGTACAAAATCCATGAGCTTCTCAGATAGGTCTTCCTCCAAACATTGATCTCGTGAATAGCATGTGAAGAATTTTGCAGCTTCTAAATTTGTTATTCTCTCAGGCATGACTATGTAAAACATATTGGCTTAAACACTATAGTACCTGTTAGTCAATAGAGCTACCAATAGCTCTGTTCATCAATTCTAAATGTCCTTGGCCATATCATCAGTAACTGAAAGCTTCCATGACTTTTTCTAAGTATCTCAGTACTTTAGTCTAGGAATTATCCAGATAATCTGTTTACTGAAGCAGCAGTCTAGAAACTTATATAGACTATGTTGCATTTCCTAATCTCTTGAAAAACATTTATTAAGAATCTGCTCTAAGCTAGACACAGTTCTAGGTGGCACCGATACAGTGTCACTGAAAGACGGATGCATCAGTCATGATGAGCTAGGTTATGCTGCAAGAACAACCCTCTCAACCTCTGTGGGTTAAAACAAAAAGGATTTCTCCTTTGTGCTGCATTTTCCTCATGGGTCATCTGAGGTCCTCATTCCAGCACCCAGGATCATGAAACAGCTGCTGGGGAGCTTCTGGATGTTGCCAGCCATGTGGCAGAAGGAAAGAGAGTGTGTGGTAAAGGGGACAAGAAATGCAGACTACCACATGCCAGAATGGGAAGAACTAGTGAGTCAATAATGAGCATAGCAGAGAGAAGCCCTGCCCTTAAGGGAACTTACATTCTAGTCAGAGGAGTCAGAAAATCAACAGTAAAGAAAAGAAATAAGCAAGATGTTAGATTGATGAGCTAGACAGAAATAAATAAGCTGATGAGATGGAAAGTAAACTTATGCAGGGGGAGATGCAGATTTCGATAGAATGGTCTGGGAGGGGCCTCACTGAGGAAGTGACATTTCAATTGAAATCTAAAGGGTGAAAAGGAGCCAGCACAGGAGGCGCTCGGGGAAGTTTTCCAGTCAGAAGAAACAGCAAAGGCCACGAGGTGAAAAAGAGTTGTGGTATTGGAGGAACAGAAAGAAAGCCAGGTGGCCTGGGGCACGTGAAGCTCGAGGAGTGCTTGGGGGTGAGGGGCAGGGGCCCAGTCAGGCAGGACCTTGCTGGCCGTGGTAGGGAGGTGGGGTCGGAAATCCACTGTCGGGGAAACCAGTTGGAGCCTTTTAGGTCAGGTAGCGACGTAACCTGATTTAAGTTTTTACAGGATCACCCTGCAGAAACAATATGTAGTTCAAAGCAAAGGAGTATTTCTAGAGCACGTTCTCCGCCCACACAGAGACAGGAGCTTTGAGGGATGCAGAGGTAGATGGGGTCCTGTCCCAAGACATTGCTTACTGATTGGAGAGGCAGAGCATTTAATGTTGTCCTTAACCCTTGTAATAAAATTATTATTTAGAAATAGTCTGTGGTTGGCCCAGGGTAGCAACTGTGTGCATGTGCATATGTGCATGACTCTTCTGAACATGACAAATCTGTACCCCTCTTTGTATATGAGAAAAAAAGACCAACTCTGGCCAGAGTACAGTGGGAAGCAGCCACTTACTGACCTGAAGCTCTGCTTTATACTTAACCTCTGATTACAGATGCTCTTGTCTGCCCTGTTGGGCTTATTCCCTTAGGAGTCCTTTAAGAGCACAACTTTTTCTCAACGACTCTGAGCCATTTTCTTGAACTCACTGCTGCCTGTGTAATTTACATCCCACAGGCATTTCTCAGTCTTTTATTGAAAACTGGTTGTTAAAATGTAAATCTGCCTAAATCCTTGAACAAATCTCTTCTAGTGATGAAAGTAACAATTTTTTACATACTCAAGCTGAAGCCTCAATTTACATATTTGGAATTAAAATCAAAATTAGGCTATTTTCAATAAGACTGGGAAGATTGTAGATGGAATTGTAATTTAAAAGGGGAAATGTTTTAGGTTCCTTACACACTCAGTAGGTGAGCTAAAATGGCTTGGTTTATTCAGATGGACAGTGTTTAGATGACACAGCTAAAGAGGCTCAGTGATTGATATAAAATATGGATATTGCTGTTTCCCTGTCTTGCATTTCTCCATTCTTTCATACTTATCTGCCAGGCACTTAATTGTCCTGCAGAATTGGGGCCCTCATCTCTGTAGATCTTGTGGCTGCCTGAAGGTATAAGTGGCACTCCTGAAAAAGTTAATGAGGAGAAAGGCAGCAAGCAAAAACCAAATGGAGTATGGACCTCTTGAGCTGTGTTTCTCATATTCTTGTGTACATCTGAATCCTTTAGGAGGCTTTCAAATGCAGATTCTGATTCAGTAGGACTTGGGTGGTATGCTGCATAACAAATTATTCCAAAACTGAGTGGCCTAAAGCAACATCCGTTATCTTCTAGTTTCTGTGAGTCAGGAATTTCAAGAGCAGCTTTGCTGGGTGGATCTGGCTCCAGACCTCTCATGAGACTGCATACAAGATAAAAGCCAAGACGGTGCAGTCATCTGAAGACTCAGCCAGGGCTGGAGGATCTCTTTCCAAGATGCTCACTTACATGGCTATTGACAAGAGGCCTCAGTTTCTTTCAGTGGACCTAGCCTTAGGCTGCTTGAGTGTCCTTACTACCTGTCAGCTGACTTTCTTCAGAGCAAGACAACCATGAGAGAGCAGGGAAGGAAGTGCAAGTGCCTTTTATGGCCTACTCTCAGAAGCCACACATTGTCGCTTCTACGATATTCTATTAGAAGCAAGTTACTGAGTCCAGCCACACTCAAAAAGAGGAGAATTAAGCTTCACTTTTTGATGGGAGGAGTGTCAAAGAATTTGTGGACATGTAAAAACACCACAGGTAGAGCCAGTTCCCAGGTGATGCAGGCACTGGTCCTTGGACCATACTTTGAGTAGAAGGTGCTAAAGGACCACCAGTGAGATTTTAGTCTTGTGATGCTTCATTTCTGGTACTGTATCTGCTTTCTGAATAGGTCACCCAGATAACTATCTAAATTATTCATTTTCTCTCCCTCTCTCTCTCTCCTATGTTATTAAATATAAACCCTATCAAACAAATTAATATCCACAAGAAAAACTATATTTTGAGAAAACATCGAGGGTTGGAGACTGGAGTTTTCTCAGATGCTCCTCACCTTGACTAGAATAAAAATGAGAAAGAGCCTAGCTTCAGTCTTCTTCATGAACTTTGGTGTGGTTCTCTCCCTTCTCCAACACATGGGTCTCACCTCCACCCACTGAAGCTCCAAGTGCGCATGTCTGCACGCATACACAGCATACTGCCTCCCCAGAGAGTTCCTATTCTTTGAGCTCTTTTTATCCTCTCATCAAACACGATGATTTCTTCTATTTTAAATATGGTAGGATTAATTCTCCTGAGATTTCCAATTTTTTTGCATGTTAGTCATTATTATTTCTGGCATCACCCCTTGTCAGATGTGGTGACAATAATTCCATGTAATATCAATTAACCTTAAAAGGCTTTCTTTTAGTTCTATATTTTATCATATTATTTCTTGAAACTTAATTTTAGTAAACTCTTTGCTATGCTACATGACAGAGGGATTGAGATGTTCTGGTTAGTCAATAATGAGGAAACTAAAAAGTTATTGTAAGAACCATGAATTCTTACAATTACAAAAAGGTTAGGACATAATAAAATTAATATAACCAATACAACTTTATTGAACATACTTTCTGTGAATACTCAGAAAGCACTTCAATATCCCCAGTCATAATTATGAATATGCAGTGCCAGTCTTAGGAATAGAATAGCAATTAGATAGATGCCAAGAAAGCCCTCTGGCCCCCTATCAAGTAAAATATACTTTTTTATTAATTGCTAATGATCATATATATATCCTGTTGATTCCTACCATTTCATCATTAGCAGTTTTTTCCTTTGCATTCAACATTACCCTCTCCCTGTGTCCTCTTTTAAAAGAAAACTTTTTCTGGGATAGGTAGCAGGAATAGCACACGAAGTATCTTAAACTTTAATGTGCATTTCCCTAAATCACACCTGGTGACAGGCAGAGGGAGGCGGGGTAGAAGGGATAAGTGAAGGGGAAAGGTGACACAGAGAAAGAAAGGTAGAACTAGAAAGGTAGAAAGGTAGAGAAAGGAAGGTAGAACCATCGGATGGGAGTGAGTTCCTCTGCTTTGCTATTTAATAATTTGTCTTTATTCAGTCTTCAGTGACCAAGGTCTGACAAAGGGTGAAGTGCCAGTAAAAATTCTATTCTGCTTAATAGAATTTCAGATTGGGCTGTGCTTCCTATCTGGTACATTGGTGGCAAAGAGCACTTCTTGATTTTGTACTGGGAGATTGAGATATTTTTTCTGAGTATATAATAATGATATGAGACTTTGTAAAGTTCAGGACAGAATCTAAAATTCAAATATGTAATCTGGAGTGGATTTTTATGTCCCCCTTACCAACCTCCTCTTCACTCATACAAAACTGAGTGGTCTTTAAAAGAGCTTATGTATTTTCCCCCTCCACTTCCTAGGAGTCAGTGCATAGAAACTGTCAAGAAATTGATGAGCCTTCAGGTCTACTAATTCATTGCTTGGAAGTTAGATGAATGTGCCCTCATCCTATGAGATGCAATCTGAAGTTTCTCCTGCAGTCTTGCCATTTCAAATAATACTGTTCCTTGCCTTTTTTGCCTCTAGGAGAGCTGTCTAAGTAACTGGATTTATGTCTTTTAACTCAGGCCTTGTTGTTCAATATTCAAATGACAATGGGATACTCTGGCATTTGCTTCGAGAGCTGGACTTCATGTCATTTCTGGAACCACAGATCATTTCCATCGACCTTCCACGAGAGGCAAAGACGCCTGCCACAGCTTTTCGATGGTGGCAACCCCAACATGGCAAGTTACTGCTCACCCCAAGTTTCCCGGTAGCATTTAGATCATCCAGTTAAAGCCACATTGTACCGTGTGTTTCTTAACTTGCTGTCAATTTCTAGATAATTTGATTTAAAACCACAGTCATAAAGATATTCATATTGCTATATAATGAACCTTCTCTAACTGCCTTTATTCATCTGATTTCAGGGAAGCATTCAGCCCAGTGGGCCTTGGATGATGTCCTTATAGGAATGAATGACAGCTCTCAAGCTGGGTTTCAAGACAAATTTGATGGCTCTTTGGATTTGCAAGCCAACTGGTATCGAATCCAAGGAGGTCAAGTCAATACGGACTGTCTCTCTATGGATACTGCTCTGATATTCACTGAAAACATAGGTATACATTTTCACCAGATAAAGGGAGAATATTTAATTAACTGGAGGATTAAATTACCTAAAACCCAAGAGCAGATTCTCTAATGCAAAACTGTGTGCATAACTGCCTGTACTGAGGGGGGATCTTGGAAGTAAAGACCGGTGTCATCCTTTAATGTAACTTGTTGAGCCCAATAACAGTTTTTGCAGGAACTGTCTTTCATGGCATGCATAATATGACTAAGGTTTCTTAAAAGTGGGGCAAAAGTACCTATCTGAAAACATTCCCATGTCTCATAATTTGCAGAATTACAATTTGCAGACTCTCTATTAGCCTGTCTCAAGGTGGTAAAGCTTTTCAAGTTAGCAGCCTTCCATATTTCTGAGTCTATGCTAACTAGATAAAAATAGTCAACATGAGATGAAAAGCCAAAGCACATGTGAGACACTATAGATAAGACATGATTTTTGTTTGCCACTGAAAGCATGATGAGCAGAAACACCAAATAAGAGCACGATTATGTGCTGCCATTAAACTTTTCCTTTTTTGTAGGAAAACCTCGTTACGCTGAGACCTGGGACTTTCATGTGTCAGCATCAACTTTCTTGCAGTTTGAAATGAGTATGGGCTGTAGCAAGCCCTTTAGCGACTCCCACGGTGTACAGCTCCAGTATTCTCTGAACAATGGCAGGGACTGGCATCTTGTCACCGAAGAGTGTGTTCCTCCAACCATTGGCTGTCTGCATTACACAGAAAGTTCCATTTACACCTCCGAGAGATTCCAGAATTGGAAGCGGATCACTGTCTACCTTCCACTCTCCACCATGTGAGAATTGTCATTTGGCTACATGTCAGAACTTCAGTTTTCTGTCACCTAATTGGGAAATATGATGCCGCTTGGCAATTCTATTCCTCTTTCATGCTAATCATGCATGGAGTATACCGGGGCGGGGGGGGGAAGAAAAGTTCAAGGTGCTTGGGTAACAATTTTTAAATGTGGTTAAGAGTTCCGAGAGTTTGCCAAGGCTGAACTTTTCTGTTCTTCAGCAACGTGAAGGCTGCCCACCAGATTCAGTTTTTAAACTGTTGTAAAAACAAATATCTACCCAATAACCAGACTGATACTTATCCACATGAAGCAGTTTGTGAAATCATCACATGTGGAAGAGTATCCTTAGTTGTTTGGGTTTTTTTAATCTCAGTACCGGAATAAGAGTAAAAGGTTCGTTCTTTTGGGATGCTCGTATCCGTTTACATCTTTCTTCCCCTCCACAGTATTTCAGATCGCATTCAGGTGTTATATTAGGGCTTACAGCAGGCTCCCACTTTTGTCGTTTAGGCATTTGCATAATTTGGGGATCTTTCTAGGAACCAGTATGTACTATGGTGGGTGGTAGAGATTGTACCATCCTGGGGCTGCTCCCCGCACATCCCTGTATCTCCCTCCCACTGCTCTGCTCTGAATTGTAGGCAGATTGGCCTCTGTAAGCTGCATTTGCCAGCTGCATGTGTTTGCTGGCTTCCTGATAGATTGAGAGAGTAGCAGATACTGGCAAGAAATTGGAGGGTGGGAATAAAGTTAAACCAGGGTGTTCCTTCCCCTCCCTTTCTATCTCAAGTGCATCTTGGCCAACTTCAGCAACTCCAGCTCCCCCGAGATGTCCTTCCATGTGACACTGGCCCCCGGGGAACTAACCTCATCTCCTCTTGTGTCCGTCCATCTTTGGACTTGTAGTGCTTCCTGACTTTGTTAAACTCTGGTTTCCTCACTGCCCCCATGCTCTGCCATGAACTGTGCATCCAATTCCTTGTGTTAAATTCCCTCTGTGTTAAATATTTACAGTGGTTTCCATTTTCCTGGTTCAATTTGGATTCAGAGAGGCACAAACAAGTGACAGAAAAAAAAAATACAGGAAATCAAAGCGTTTTAGTATGTAACCCAAAATAGTTTCCTGTGGACCCCAGAGCTTTAAAGAGTGCTAACTTGTAGCTCATTTATTCACTTTATTTTTATTCAACAAACATTTATTGAATATCTATTATGTTTTAGATCTCCGACACAAAATGAATAAGTTGATGCCAGGATCCAAATATATTATTTAGGGTAACAGGTATCTAAACAGTTACGTTATAAAATGATAACAGAAGCAAAACCCAATGATATTATTGAAACACAGGGAGATACTACCTAACTCAGTTTGGGGAGATTGGAGGGAGATTTCTGGAGGAGCTGATGCCTGAGCTGAGTCTAAATGAGTGAGTAGAGCTTGTCTGAGTGAAAAGGGCTCGTTGGGGGGCAGGGGGATATGTGCTGTTGTAAACCGAAATAGAATCCCAGAGGCCAGAAGAAACATGAGTTTATGGGGAAATGCAAGGATTCCATGCTATCAGAGTATAATTGTGAGGCAATAGGGGAAGATGAGGCAAGGGAAGAGGGCAGACGATGAAGGGGCCGTGTATTTATTAGCAGTTTGGCCTTGACATTGCATGTGTTGGGGAACCATTTCAAGGGTGTTAAGCTGGGTGTTGATGTGACTAGATTTCTGTTTCAGAGCCACCATGCTGGCAGCTGTGTTGCACTGAAGGAGAACTTGTGTAGGGGAAACTATAGCACTTGAGATTTTACTGTTGAAATTCCACTTCAAGTCCACTGTGTTCTACTTTCCAAATAACTAACAGATTTCTACTGTGCAATCTGTTCCTAACTGAGAGACTGCTGTTTGGTAAGGCTGCACATATTTCTGGATAAAGTGGTCTTCTGACGGTATATTCCAAATAACAGATTGCAAATATATAAAAAACATGGGAGTGCATCACATCATTCTAGCCCTCACCTTTAAGGGAGCCAGACCCTCAGGAACCAAAATAGAGGCAGAAGTTGGATAGGGCTTCCATTTCCTACCTCAGAAACCATTTAGGGAACAGTAGAACAGAGACCTCATGGCAAGACCTTTGTAAGATTCCAACTTATACTCATGTTTATCCTCCTCAGTCTCTTTCCCAGTACTGAAAAGTAGTAAAAGCCTGAAAGCAAAAACTAAGGTTCTGCATGTAGTTCAAACACAGAATAAATTGATAGTTCAAAGTAACTCTCCCATCTCACATGTGTTCAGAGGCTCTTGTGTGAAAGAAATGGTGAAATATTTTTAAAGTATGTTTTCTACTCTCCTGTTTGTGGGTCAAGAGTAAACAACATCCATTACTTGGTATGAAAACAAAGTGTCTCAAATAAAGAGGGAACTGGAACCCAGAGAGGGCACTTTAAAGGGAAAGAATTAAAATAAATGTTTTTGTGCTTTGAAGGTTACCATTCAAACCAAGTGTGGTTTGGGGTTTTTTTTGGTCATTTTCTTTTGTTTGTTTGTTTTTGCTTAGCTCTCCCAGGACCCGGTTCAGATGGATCCAAGCCAACTACACCATGGGAGCTGACTCCTGGGCTATTGATAACGTTGTGCTGGCCTCGGGGTGCCCTTGGATGTGCTCAGGACGAGGGATTTGTGATGCTGGACGCTGTGTGTAAGTTAATAAAACTGGCAGTTTCTTTCTTTGTAATGCAGAGATAAAGATGGCTTCTTGATCTCACGACAAATAATGCCTTTTCTCCACTCATTTTTTTCTTAGGTGTGACCGGGGCTTTGGTGGAACCTACTGTGTTCCTGTCGTTCCTCTGCCCTCGATCCTTAAAGATGATTTCAACGGGAACTTACATCCCGACCTTTGGCCTGAAGTATATGGTGCAGAGAGGGGGAATCTGAATGGTGAAACCATCAAATCTGGAACATCGCTCATTTTTAAAGGGGTCAGATAAGATTCTTCTTCACTACCACTGAATTCCCTACTTCACTCTCTGCTCCACACATATGCATTACTGTTCAGATGATGTATTACTTTATATACAGTTATTGTCTTCTAGGACATATCATGGTTTTAGAAGTCAGGATAATGGTGGTTTGGGCAGAAGAAAATGAGGTATAAATTGGAAGAGAGGATTAGGGGCCATCTGGACGGCTGGTAATGTTCTGTTTCCTGAGTTGTATAGAAATTACATAGCTGTGTTCCTTTGTGATAATTCCATCATGATTTGATACTTTCCTTTATGTAATTTATATTTCAGTAAAAAAGGTTCCATAAGGAACATGAATATGCTCATGTCAACAACAACAACAAAAAATGTTTCCTCTTATATTCACTGCCGTCACTTTTTATGATCACTTAGGCATAAAATTTTTCCTTTGCTTTGGTAATCAGACCTTCTTTACTCTGCTGGAATTATATATGTAAAAATTATATATATACTACTTCTAGAATCTTGACTTCTGGAATATAGCATTTTATGTGTAATTAAGTATCTAACTTAGAATATTTTTTAATTGATTTTACGGAAGGTCTTTGCTTTTTCCTTTCAGTTTCTTTCTTTTCCTCCTACCAGTACAACCATTTGGTGACTTTAAGAAAACCAAACATTTAAGCCAAGTTAAATAACATTCTCAAACATCATTAGTGTATTTTTTGTATTTCAACTAGATGTTGGTTAGGGGGTTGTTAAGCGATTGTGTGAAACAGTGCTGAGCTGGCACATCTTCATATGTGAATACATGCTACATCCTGTCTCACTCAGCTGGGGAAATCGGCTAATCTAGGTGTGCAAATGAAATCTTTAACAAAAATCTGCATGGGTTTCTGTACATCCTTAATAATTAACACCTAACAGTTAGAAAATTAGACACCCTGGAACTTTTTCAATTATAGCTAATAGATGCTGGCTATCATCCTTGTTTGAATCCAGAATTCTCCTCAAGTTTTAGATGAGATAGAAAAAACACTTTAAAGGTCAGAGAGATTTATAAGTCCCTGAGTGCTATAAGGGGCCAAAAAAAATTGAGGCAGGACATTTCGTGGTGGAAACTGCTGGTTTTTTGTGTGTATGTTTTTAAGTCTTGTCTGAGGCTCTAGCTCTCTTTACCACTATCTATTTGAAGCAGTTGACAAGACCAAAAAAGATAAAGTCCTGTGATTCAAATATCTTTACCTGATAAAATTTTAAGCAGTAGAATTAAACTGGTCTCTAGATCCTATAAACAAGGAAGACATATAGTCTTTTATATGTTCCCTTTAGCCATCCAAATGCAAGGGCAGCCAAGCATTATATGTGCTGGACATATTATCTATCAGCTCTGCAAGATGCAGAGAGGGCTCAGCGTGTGCCATTCAGTAGGTTGTAGTTTGACCTAGAAAGGCATTCTTTTGTGAAAAAGGAAATGATAGGCTCTTTTTAATGTTTATAGATTCAGGAGTGCTATCTACTATTAAAATAGCTTCACATTTAGCACAGTGGATTACTGAATCTGGAAGAGGATGAGAAAAGGAACATCTGTATGAACTAGAATATATGCAGAAGCTGGGCATGGCAGTTCCACTGGGCAATTCTCAATATCAAGTGCTTAACTATAAACAAAATTTAAAATATGAAAGAAAGATACTTTCATAATTACAGATCATGCCAACTTTCAACAAAATTGCTCCTACAAGGGACTTCCCTTGGTCCAGTGGTAAAGAATCTGCCTTATAATGCAGGAGACACAGGTTCGATCCCTGGTCGGCGAACTAAGATCCCACATGCTGCAGGGCAACTAAGCCCACAGGCCACAGCTACTGAGCTCGCGCACCTCAACTAGAACCCACGCACCACAACTACAGAGCCCACATACCCTGGAGCCTGCGCACCACAACTAGAGAAGAGAAAACCCGCACGCCACAAATAGAGAGAAGCCAGCGCACCACAATGAAAGATCCCACCTGCCTCAACAAAGACCCTGTGTGCCGCAACTAAGACCCGATGCAGCCAAAAATAAATTCAATAAATAAATTTTTTTAAAATTGCTCCTACAAGATACACTATAAAATGGGTTCTTTTATGGCTGACTTATATTGACCCATGGGAACAATTTTATACTCACATTCCATAATCAAGGGGGAAGAGTAATCATATTCCTTTATCTTGACGTTGTCAAGGGATATTTATGAACTGGATCTATTAACTACCCACCTCAAAGCTTTTTCACTGTATTGATAAGATGAAGAAGTGACCTTTCCCCATAAGCTTAACCTCTACGTGGCACCAAGCTGTTAAAACATCCAAGGTCTTATGTTTGTAAGTGTACGAGGCAGAGGGTAAGGACATAAAGACATGCAGTGATCAAGCATCAGGGACTGAGCAGGGCAGTGAGTTATTATGATAAGAGAAAAATAAGACTGGAAATATAAGGCTTTTACACAGCAGCCTTTAATCCAGGAAGCTTGAATCTATGCTTTGTGAAGTTCAAGGATGGGTATAAATGCAGTTGCTTTTTTATTACCATATCAAATAACTCTCAAATTCTAAATTTAACATTAGCTGGATATCTCTCCCCAAACCAAAAAATAATTTAATAAACAAAATAATGATATCTTAAAGGGTGGAGGATAAGTTTCAGAATCTGACATATCTAGGTTCAAATCCTGCTGTCATCACTTTTGCAATCTTGAGCAAGTTACTGTCCCTCTCAGATTTTGTTTCCTTATCTGCAGCAGGAAGATAATAATATATTTCCCTTAGGAGTGATAGGTGCTTTTTAAAGGAGTAAAGTGGTTCTTTTAGAACCCAGCCTGTTGTAGGCACTCCATATATGGTTACTATTACAAAATTAGTCCTATTTAAAATTTTTCAGCTATTGAAGAATGTACTCTATAATAAATGTTAAGAAGAAGAGGAAGAATTTGCTTTCTCTACCTAAGATTCCATTCGGTATTTGTTAGTTGATAATTAAGAAATCGATAGACAGTGTCCACTCAGTATCACACAGCCCCACACCACCAAAGAGCCACTTGATTCAGAGTCAGACCTGAGAAACTGAAAGGCCTGTTTGTATCTAGGACATCTGCATAGTGAAGTTCTGTTTTACTGGCTGTCACCGCAACCCTGTGTACACATGGAGAAAACAAGCTATGGAGCTGTCAATCCCAGGCAACCAGAAATAGTTAATTAGCAGAAAAAATTACTAAAGCCAAGATGATCACTTTCCGCCTTCCTTGGCTTCTCTGCATGAATGGTTCCAGCCCGGGCTTGGGGACTTGCTTAGTTATGCCTTATTTAACTTGACCAACTGGAGGGTGTTGTGTCAGCCTGAATGAGAGCTTCCCAGGGCCGTCACAGCACGCAAATGAGTAAGTTCCTAAGACTCTTTGGAACCCTGAAAAAGTTACCTATTAGCTCCCAGCTTCCAGCAGGAGCACTTGGCACATTTTCCGTCTGTTTCCTCGTTATTCCCCTCACAACATGCTGTGATCAAAGGAGGCTGTTTTTTAAAAAGGCCTGTAGACGTGTAATGCTATCATTCTTGCACTGCTTTCTATAAGTCACAGCAAAGTGTGACTTGGAGTTGAGACAATGAAATATTGTTATTTAGGCATAGGGAATGAAAGCCATTGAAAGGGGAAATGATCAATTTTTCCTTCCAAACTGGACCAAGTATTGCTTCTTGATCATTATGTATCATTTAGCTAATGTAAGTCAGATGTATAAAATCAAAGGAAAATAATTCTGCAAATGAAATAAGATTGCCTAACATATGTGTTTTTGTTTACAGGAAGGACTAAGGATGCTCATTTCAAGAGATCTAGACTGTACCAATACAATGTATGTCCAGTTTTCACTTCGATTTATAGCAAAAGGTAAGCCATTTCTATGAGTATGAATTCACTATTTCCCTTCAAGCAAATTTCCCCATGTGTAATTCCTCCTCCACAGAGAAATAACAGATTTGAGGCCTATAAATTTTGTTATATGGGAGAGCTAACATAAATTTGAGTACATAGTGTTCACAAATGTTCTATAATATATATTCCTTTTAATATAAGGGTAAGATAACTACTTGTTTTATAATAATTTCATACAGATGTAGTAATCATACCAGTCCTGTGGTAGTTAAATCTATTATCATGTCCCTGAGTCTTTTTTCCACCACTTCTTTCTAGCCGTAAGAAATTTAAATTTAAAACATTTAACTTATGGAAACTTGGGATTTTCTTTCACAGATGTGAACAGTGAACCCCAAAAGTCAACTCTGTCGTTCTGACCTTTCATATTAACTAACTGATTTTCTTGACAAATAATGCCATTTGGATATAATAAATTCTCAAGTAGATTTTCTGTGTATTCTGAGATTTAAATGTTTGGCCCTTTGTAGAACTGTGATGCCTATAGAATCAAAAAATTTTGATGTAATATTTCCTAAATGAAATACAGAAAGATATGTGTTCCTATCTAAGAAAAAGAGGGAGATACTATTGTGTGAAAATGCAACATTTGGTGTGTGTTTTGAGATACATTTATACAGAAATCCCAGCCCATCATCACTTTAAGTTGCCTCGGAAGCATTTGGACTCTAAGGTGTCTATGTGAATATAAGTCAGCTTATGCATCGATGCCAAAAAAATAGTCTAAGATCATACCATTTCCCCCTTTTCATAATGATGTGTTCATGCCTCTGTTACCTTCTTTCTAGGTACCCCAGAGAGGTCCCACTCTATTCTATTACAATTCTCCGCCAATGGGGGAATCACCTGGCACCTGATGGATGAATTTTACTTTCCTCAAATGACCAACATACTTTTCATTAATGTTCCCTTATCATACACTGCCCAAACCAACGCTACAAGATTCAGACTCTGGCAACCTTATAACAATGGTAAAAATGCACATGTTCTCCTATGATCAAAACTGACTGCTGCACGTTTGCATGCTTGCTCCTAAGGTGTGGAGGAAGGGTTTGTCAGCTGAGTGGCTTCGCTGTCCACAGCACCTTTTACATGCTTCGCTTTTGAGGAGTTTCAAGGAATATTTAGCTTTATATATCTTTATCTTCATACTTGACTATGTATTATCTTCAGGCTTGACTCGTAAGTTCTCTTGATGTAAATACAGCTAAATCCTGTCACAGAGCTAAGGTTTTTAAAATTTAATCCAGCTCTACCATTAGGTACTCATCAGTTGTAACTACATTTTTTACTGAATTCATTTAGGAATACATAGTTCTTTTTTTTTAATATGTATGTGTTTTTGTTTTTTGGGGTTTTTTTTTTTTGGCTGCGTCGGGTCTTAGTTGCAGTATGTGGGATCTTTCATTGCTCTAGTTGTGGCGTGCAGGTTTTCTCTCTCTAGTTGTGGCACGCAGGTTCCAGAGCACATGGTCTCTGTAGTTTGCAGCACATGGGATCTCTAGTTGAGGCACGTGAGCTCGGTAGTCGTGGCACATGGGCTTAGCTGCCCTGAGGCATGTGGGAACCTAGTTCCCCGACCAGGGATCAAACCCGTGTCCCCTGCATTGGAAGGTGGATTCTTTACCACTGGACCACCAGGGAAGTCCCCATAGTTCTTCTGAGTATGGCACTTCATTAGTGAGATAGAACAACATTACAGCAAAAGCCATGACAAAGTGAGAGGGACTGACACAAAGCAGATAGTGCCAGGGCTTCCCTGGTGGCGCAGTGGTTGAGAGTCCACCTGCCGATGCAGGGGACACAGGTTCGTGCCCCGGTCCGGGAAGATCCCACGTGCCGTGGAGCGGCTGGGCCCGTGAGCCATGGCCGCTGAGCGTGTGCATCCGGAGCCTGTGCTCCGCAACAGCAGAGGCCACAGCAGTGAGAGACCCGCGTACCGCAAAAAAAAAAAAAAAAAAAAAAAAAGCAGATAGTGCCTGAGATAAAGTATTCTTATCACATACACTTGCCTCAGTGATAAGCTAATGTGAATGTATAATTTAACAGTATTTTCAAATGGTGGTTACAGAAAGAGATTTTACAAATTTGTAATGTTTTATGGCTTCCTGTAATTCTACTAACTACTGATTATAAAGGACCAGACTCTACCAAATAATGCATTTAATGGCCTAAGTAAGCACAGAGACATCATATTAAGCAGATTCTTTGCAGGGGTAACACAGAAATGGATAAGAAAAATATATTTCCATCTCTAAAATTTAACATGAATATTTCCTTTATAACTAGTAAGTCAAAAAATAATTTTAATTTACTGTGAACAGAAAAAATAATCTTGTATAATCACTGAGGAAAAGTCCAAAAAAGAAATGCAACCAGTTTCACAGTCCAGAGGATAGTTGTCTTCATGTTATGTTTGGAATGCTCACCAGTTGTTTTTCATTGTTTTCACCAACTGCTTCCAAAATAAGAAAAGGGAAGAAAGCTACTAGGATTAGAACAGTGATAGGATTAGAGAGGGAGAGGCACATGTGGCTTCATTTAAATCATCAGGTTGTTTCTACAGGCTCCTATTTACAGATCCTTTTTTATATTTTGTAAGAATTCTACTAAAAGTAGGAATCAGTGAAAAAGCATCCTTGAGGAATCTTGTTTCTGCTTGGTATGGTCTTATCACCTTGTTTCCAGTTCAATCCAAACAATGCTTTACAAAAGCACTGAGCTCACCCTTCTTATCTAATATCTTCCTTAAACACCCTGCCTAAGTCGCTGAGTCAAATTCTCTGACAGCCTAGGGAGTGATTTTCCTAGTTTTCTAATGTTCCCACATATCTTCAACTAAACATACAAGTTTTGAAACGCTTTAAGGGGAAAATAAAGTATTATATAACACAGAATATTTTCTTCCACGTAGTTTTTAGCACCTAAATAAAATTGTGCATCAAGCCAGTGTTACAATGGCCATGATCCTTCAGCCTGAAGGAAGCATGATTCTAAGTCATGGGTTGACTCTAAAAAGTCCTGAGTTAACTCCATGAATAGACTAGTTAGTGTAACTCAGTACTAAATCCACAGGCTGACCACCCATCCTCACAGATTCTGGTATCTTACAGAGTCCCCTAAACCGTGAAAGCATAACTCAAAGCCCACTCTTGTGGTGGAGGGTCCGTAGCACCGCTGTGACGGAAAGGACAGCAGACTCTTACCAGCCTTCTGAAATTAGTGCAGCTGCTCCATGCAATGTCAATTTAATAGCACTGAAACTTCATTTTTTCACACTTTAATCAGTGTAAACACAGTTACCTAGTTTGTGCTGCTGTGTCTAGAAGGCATCTGTTTAACTGGTTGTTACTGAGTTCCTTCTGTCCTTTACTTTCTTCCAATAAGCAAAAATGTCCGTCTGATTTTCACCATTGAAAAAACTTGCTTTATCCAAAAATGCCTTAGGTAAGAAAGAAGAAATCTGGATTGTTGATGACTTCATCATCGATGGAAATAATTTAAACAACCCTGTGATGCTTCTAGATACTTTTGACTTTGGGCCCAGAGAAGACAATTGGTTTTTCTACCCTGGTGGTAACATTGGCCTTTATTGCCCATATTCTTCCAAAGGAGCACCGTAAGTACTTAATTGAGAAGGTAAAAATAAAACCCCTGCTCTATACAGGTCACAATGATCTTTTGCCTAAATGGATTCCTTGTTGTTTTCTTGTATAACAGCGAGGAAGATTCAGCTATGGTGTTTGTTTCAAATGAAGTTGGTGAGCATTCCATTACCACTCGTGACCTGAATGTGAATGAGAACACCATCATACAATTTGAGGTACTTGATTTTGTTCTATTAGAAATGCTTTAAATTTTATCTTGAACAAAAGCTAGGAAAGAGGAGGAAAATCTCAGATGATATCATGCATGATGACTTTCCATTTTTGTGCAAGGACAAAAGAGATTTTACATCATAATTCACTTTTACTAGCAGAACCAATTGTCCTACTAAGGTTTATTTCTGAATTTTGGTCCTTTATTTATGACATAATCTCCTCACCTACTACAATGGGAAATTGTCAAAATAGATTATTTCAAACATTATAAAAATGAAAAGGATCATACTATTCTAGTATTATTATAGTCACAATTTTTATATATTACTTAGGATCCAGGTCAATGTAACTATACCATGCCAGCACATTTATATAATATTTATCATGGTGTCATGAATTTTATAGATAAAATAATACTATACTGTTTCTTATAATTTCTGGGTATTTCATTAATATTCACGGACTCATATTTTTCAAGACAGCAAACTAATAATGTATAAAAGAAAAACGTTTATATATTTCAAAAGCTTAGATAAAATCAGCAGAACCAAAGGTACATTGTGCTAGGGTTCTATAGTATTAACTTTTTTTTTTGGCCATGCCACATGGCATGACGGATCTTAGTTCCCCAGACAGGGATAGAACCCATGCCCCCTGCAGTGGTAGCATGGAGTCCTAACCACTGGACTGCCAGGGAATTCCCATTAACTTTTTTTTTTCTTTTTCTTGTTTAATTTAATTTTTATTTCTTATCGGAATAAATTTGATTACAATGTTGTGTTTGTTCTAGGTATACAGAATCTGGTTCATTCATACGTATACATATATCTAATCAGGTTTAGACTCTTTCCCATGTTGGTCATTAACAGAGCATTGAGTAGACCTCCCTTGGCATCCAGTAGGTCCTTCTTGATTATATATTTTATATGAATTATTAAATGCATGTTAACCCCAACATCCTAATTTTTCCATTCCTTTCATCTTTTTCTAAGTCTGTATGGGCCTTTCTCTGTGGAAATATGTTCATGGGTATCAATTTTTAGATAACACTAGTAAATGATATCATCGGATATTTGTCTTTCTTTTTCTGACTTACTTTACGTAGTATGATTATCTCTAGGCTCATCTGTGATGCTGCAAATGGCATTGTTTCATCTTTTCCATGGCTAATATTCCATTGTGTACATGGACCACTTCTTCTTTGTCCATTCATCTGTAGATGGACATTTTGGTTGCATCCATGTCTGGCTATTGTAAATATCGCTGCAGTGCACGTTTGGGTGCCTGCGTCTTTCTGAATTCTGGTCTTCTTGGGTTATAGGCCCATTAATGGTTCGGCAGGATCATATGGTAGCTCAATTGTTACCTTTTAAAGGCAACTTCATTCTGTTCTGATTAGTGGCTGTTACCAGTTTACATCCCAGCAACAGCATAGGAGGGTACCCATTCTCGGAAACCCATTCAGCATTTATTGTTTGCAGACATTTTTTTCTGATGGCAATTCAGGCTAGTGTGAGGTGATAACTTTTTGTAGTTTATATTTGCATGTCCCTAATAATTCTTGATGTTGAACATTTTTTCATGTCTCACGTGGTTGTAGGTAGCAGGCCTCAGTTCCTTGCCACATGGATCTCTCCTTAGGGCTGCTTGAGTGTCCTCATGACATGGCAGCTGGCTTAACCCAGGATGAGTGATCCGGCCCGTGGTCCCCAGGACTGTTGCGGCTTCGGCTGCTGAGGCCCCTCCAGAGCCGGCAGCCTCAGTGAGGCCGCCCTCCCCTCAGGCTCCGGGGCAGTTCAGTGACGGCGGAGTGAAGAGACCCCGAGCCAGGAGTTCCAGCTCTGCGGAAACGCGGGCTCCATTCTGGGCACAGGGGGTGGGACCACTGTGCCCCGAGGCCTTCCGGGAGGGCCCCATTAACTTTTGAAGATACTTGTTTCATAGCTGAAATCTATACCAACCATTGGACAGTGCCTAATTTCATCAACAAAAATCTTGAATATTTGCTCTAGATTAACTGTCTGCATCCTCTAAATTAGAGTTGTTTCTTTCATCTTAAAGTCAGAGACCAAATGATGCCTTAGTGGAGAAATTATTCTCTATCTATTTTAAGCTTTCTGTTATATTTTCTGATTTTATTTTAAGTTACTTATATAACCTTCTGTTATGTTTTCTAACACTTATGCTTTAAATGTTAATAAAAAGTAATCCCTGTGGCCCTTTCAAGAGTTCTGTTATCAGAAGAATCTAGGTAGAGAAAAATGCCTATAGCTGAAAAGTTTATCAAATGTCAATAGTTTACTCATGAGAAGGTAAGAGGAGTAAGTTCAACAACAACAAATATTGTATAAATATATCTGGTTGCTCTGACAGCAAGAAAATGTTGACCCCAGTTGGAAGTGGGAAAGTTTTTTCATAGGAAGAATCACATACTTTATTTAAGTTTTAGTTTAATTCACTTGAAAGTGTGAAAAAGGAATGGAGTGGTTATTTCCCTAATAGTTAAAAAGGTCTTTCTGAGAATATTCTCCCTATGCCAGGGAAATAGTGACAATAATTGTATTTTGTTCTAAGACTGAAAACATACTGAAGATTCTCTATGTGCAGAACTTTGGGGATTATTTGAAGGTATCACAAGAAGGAAAGTAGAAGGTCTTCTTTCCCTCCAGCAGTCTGAAAAAAAGCTAACGGTTAGAATTAGGGAAGCAGTCTTTTCATTACAATTTGCTTGGCTTGGCAGTGAAAGTGGGCTAAAGGTAAAATATGGAATTCCCTGCCAACCTCTGCCTTATTCACTTCCTAGCTTTTTATAAAATGAGGGAAAGTAAATTTTTCATGAGGCCCTTTGAGGTTCTTTATGAAAAAGTATTATTTAAAAGTAATATGCAGTATTACTCAGGCAAAACAGAATTTCATGGTGTTAAGTATTTCAGCAAGACAGTTCCCAGGAAAATGGACTCTCGAGAAAATCATGAAGTGGTGAATCATTTCAAGGCTGGTTGCTCTGAGGTAATTTGTTTCATTTTTTCTTCTTCACCAAGATCAATGTTGGATGCTCAACTGATAGCTCCTCTGCTGATCCGGTCAGACTGGAATTTTCCAGGGACTTTGGGGCGACCTGGCACCTGCTGCTCCCCCTCTGCTACCACAGCAGCAGCCATGTCAGCTCTTTGTGCTCCACGGAGCACCACCCAAGCAGCACCTACTACGCGGGGACCACCCAGGGCTGGAGGAGGGAGGTTGTGCACTTTGGGAAGCTGCACCTTTGCGGGTAAGGACCTGCTGCTTTGCACCATGTTCTTCTCATTTCACAGTTTTCTCCATGATGTCATGGTTGCCTTGCCACTTTATCAGGGAAATTTTCACTTTACATTTCTTCCTCAGTTCTCCACTGAAAGTAGATCAGTGGATGTTTAAAACATACGAACTGCACTGACATACTACTAATTCATAGTTTGAAGATAGATTTAAAGGAGCACACCCTGGGCAGCACCCCCTCCTGGGGTTCATATCCCCATGGGTCTTTATTAGATCAATTAGGAAGCAACAGAAATATGGTTTTCCCCTAGTGTTATAATCCGTCTCCCTTCTGCCCCCTACCGCACAATATAAATGCAGTTAGAATTTTTACTTTCGAACATCTGCCTAAGTCTTTCGTGCAAGGAGAGGGCACATATGGAGGATGGAAGCCCACAGAATATTCCAGGTGTCTCATAAAAAAAAATTTGTTAGCGCTCTTTCCCCAGGCATTTCTACTTTTTCAACCTTTCTCAACATTCTTGTTACATATATTTGACTCTTCTGTTGAAAAGCTATTTGGAGATAAAGGACTTCAATTCCAATAGGAATGAAAAGTATAGTTCAAAAAAATAAAACTAACAGTATAAGTGAACAAAGAGAGGAAGTCAGCAAAGCAGTCTGCCTCAGAATTTGTCTTTACTCTCAGAATAAAAACTTAAGGGTAGGGGCTTCCCTGGTGGTGCAGTGGTTGAGAGTCCGCCTGCCGATGCAGGGGACACGGGTTCGTGTCCTGGTCCGGGAAGATCCCACATGCCGCGGAGCGGCTGGGCCCGTGAGCCATGGCCACTGAGCCTGTGCGTCACCGCAAAAAAAAAAAAAAAAAAAAAAAAACCTTAAGGGTATGCCAAAAAAAGAAGGAAGTACTAATATCATACTTTCAAATGGAGGTAGATTTACATTCCTGATGTGAAACTCAGCATAATTAGAAGTCTTGAGTCTTAAAGCAAAACTACTAACACCTAGTACTTTTCCAAAAGGGTGAAAGTGAATCTTCAAAAGTTTTCATTCTCTTTGAACATAAATCCATTCACTCCTCATCATATCATTAGCAAATTTTTTTTTTTTTTTTTTTTTTGCGGTACGCGGGCCTCTCACTGTTGTGGCCTCTCCCGTTGCGGAGCACAGGCTCCGGACGCGCAGGCTCAGCGGCCATGGCTCACGGGCCCAGCCGCTCCGCGGCACGTAGGATCCTCTGGGCCCGGGGCATGAACCCGTGTCCCCTGCATCGGCAGGCGGACCCCCAACCACTGCACCACCAGGGAATCCCTTCTCCTCAAGATTCTTTAGAAGTGACAGCTGAGGAGGCAAGGAGAATCTCTGAAGACCAGGAATAAATAGAGCTGTAGACTCAGCCAGCACAACTGGAAAGCTGCTATTGGGGTGTTCGGGGGTGGGGTGTGAACTTGTCTGTAGCAGAATTGAGCAGGGGGAAATAGCTGAGGAAAAACTTTTTATCCAAAATCAGTTGTGTTATTTAAGATCATATGTTGCGAGAAATATAAAGAGGCTTACTAAAAAAGTGGAAGAACTTATTAGAAAAATACTGGGGAAGAGCATGGACTTCACTCAGGAGGTTTGGGGACATCAGCAAAAGGAGTTCGTGATCCTCCTTTTTATCATGCTATATTAACATCAGTCAGCAAACTCCAGCTCTCATTTTCTGGAACTCTTAATTCTACATTTCTAGAAAAGAAAATCTGAGCAAATCAGCTACAGCCAGAAGGCCAAGCGTTGCAACAGAAACATAAATGCCAAAAATCTGTGCTTATGGGCAGTGCAGTCAGGGGAAAATGGCTGGATAAACAATCACTTCGGCTCCTTTGACCAATACCCATGATCATTATGGTACTGTGAAAAGCTCCAGGTTTCCTTTTTAGTGGACCACTAATTTCTTCCAGTTGCTCAGCTAAGAATTAGATTAAATAGAAAACAACCCTAAAGATAGGGTGAAGGCCATGATTTTAGATTGTCTTCACAACTGAGACTTGCTTCCGCAAGTTCCCACATGAAAATAATCCGATATACAGTCACTGCCAACCAGAGGTACTAACTGAAAGTACCCACCCCAGGACAGTGCTCCAGGATCATGGAGCCTGCATCATTACCAGTTGGCTTTGTCCACCAGGCTGTGCTTACACTTAAGGCATGGAGATGTAATTTGAACGAGAGAAATGCAGACATCTGTATTTTCACTGACTGGTATATTGGGAGTCAGTTTAAAATATACCTCCTCTAATTATAAAGGTACAGAACTTAAACCATCATGTTATTTACATTCCATGTGATTTTCATTTCTATGAAAGGAAAGTAAATCTGTTAAGGAGGCATGCCCACTCTCACAGTGGTGTAAACCTACCTTTCAAACTGCCTTCAACTGCTTCTGCAAAGAGAAGAATTTGCCTTAGAAGTGTTGTCTAGTCCTTGTTTCAGGAAAACAATTAGCACTCTTCTTAAGACCCACACAGGCATGAATTGCTGGAAGGCAAAAGTTAAATTTTCTCCAACTCAGTGAACCATTCCTTGGTTTGTATTCAGCATGGTACATAATAATGGCACAAGTACTACATGCTAAAAAAATATATTACCCATGTTTAAATTGCCTTTTTCTGTGCACTCACAGGACACTAGGTACCAAAAAACTATACTAAATGTTTCAGGTGCAGAAATGGCTGTTTCTTGCCTCTACATGTAGTCAATTCACATTTGAAGCATAAGAATTGAGCTTCCATCGAATTTTATTCACATCACCCTTGTGTCTTTTTCATTTAGAGTCTTTTTGTCTTTAAAACTTGCTAATTGCTTTTGCTTTATGCAATTTCATAATGAGTCACCCAAAACCCCTATTTAATGAAAACACTGCTGTGTGCTTGAAATTTTAAGTTTACATAAAAAAAACAGATTCTTTTGAATACCACTGGCTTGGGAGAACAGATGCTGACATTCACCAGGGAGGGTGGCAGTGAGAAATTTTCAAAATAAGATTTCAGCAGACTGGGAACCACAGTGAAACCAGACCCTTCAGTCCATTTATCATAGTGCCTGCAGTTTCTATGTCAAGGCAGGTGAACAATAATAAATATCCAACCAAGGTGGTTCATTTGTATTCAGAACATTTGAATAAATAAGAAGTTCAAACAAAATCGACGTAGGCTTTGTTCAAAGGAAAACTCCAGCCGTTTCCCTCAGCTCAGCAGACCGAAAGTTCAAAAGGTAGGAAGTGCTTCTTGCCAAGACTAAACTCTGACAAGTATTAGAAAATAAAAGTTAATTATGAACTGGCATTTTGGGGGCAGCTTAACATAGTTGGAGTCTTGAATAAACAATGAAATTAGGGTTAAAATTATATGTGGGAACTTGACTCCAGCTGCTTTACTATCTGCTAAACTTTAGAAGTCTAGTAAATGCTTCTAATACTGACTTCTAATTCCTGTTTCTCAAATAAAAAGAACTACTCTGAATTTGGTTTCTATATAATTGAAGATTGGATAGATTCACAGGGTACAAATATGAGTGCACATGCCATCTCTATATCTAGCTCCTCTGAAATAAAGTCTATTTTCTTTGAACTGAGTTTTGTACATAATAAAATATACTCAACTATTTCTGACCTGCTACCTAAATATGTAGATTATTTCTAAGGAGCTAACTTATCATCAGCAACATGATAGGACAATCATCTTTCAGGTAAAAAGGAAAACTGTGTTTCATTTAAAAAGAAATTAAGAAATAAGAGACATTGAACTAAAAATAAATCTGACTTTGTCACTCCTCTCTTTAAAATAATCTTTTGGGACTTTCTGTGGCCAATAGGATAAAATCCAAAACACCCTAGTTTGGCTTTTAAGGCTTTCCATAACAAATGACATTCAAGAAACATTAATTGAGCATCTGCTATGTGTGAAACACTGTACTGGGCACCGTAAAAGGGTGCAAAAAAGAAAGAGGTATGAGCATTGGCCTCTAGGAGCTCTAACCAATGAGGCAAATAGGTGTGCTTCTAAATACCTCCAGCTGTGATAACTATAATAATGGAAATTCCATCAAAATTATGGAAGAGAGAGAAATTAAAGGATGAGTTATTTACCATATGATCCAGCAAATTCACTATGATTCTACAAAAAAAAAATTGAAAACAGGTATTCAAAGAAATACTTGTACACGAATATTCACAGAAGCACTATTCACAATAGCCAAAAGGTGGAAACAAAACAAATGTCCGTCAACTGACGAATGGATAAATAAAGTTGATATCGCCATACAATTGAATATTATTCAGTCATAAAAAAGGATGAAATTCTTATACTTGCTACAACATGGATAAACCCTGAAAACATTAGGATAACTGACTAAAACCAGACATTAAAGCTCATATAGCATATGATTCCATTTATATGGAATATCCAGAATAGGTAAATCCACAGAGACAGGAAGCAGATTAGTGGTTGCCAGGGGCTGGGTGTAGGGGAGAATACTTAATGGGCACAGGGTTTCCTTTGGGGTGATGAAAGTGTCTTAGAACTTGATAGAGGTGAGAGCTGGCTAACACTGTGGAGGTACTAAACACCACCAAATTGTACACTTTAAATGGTTAATTATTACTTTTATACTTTGTGAATTTTACCTCCATTAAAAAAAGATTAGTTATGTAGAACATAGACAGTATTTAATGGAAAAATCATTACCAAGAAAAGTCAATATTGAAAAAGGTGGAAGCTTAAGTGGAATTTTGACATAGTGATAGGATTGGAAAGGGCTTATATAAAGCAGGAACTTTATTGGCAAAATCCTGGAGTTTGAGGAATGGAGTTTATGGTCCTGAAATGTTGAATCATGTTTTGTACTTCTTGAGTGTGATGCAGAGGTAGTAACTGCCCCTGCTCATTGATCAGATGTGCTTACTTAGATTAATGTGTTGATTAGACTTTGAAGGGCTTGTATCTCTTTTCCAGATCTGTGCGTTTCAGATGGTACCAAGGATTTTATCCTGCTGGCTCTCAGCCAGTGACATGGGCCATTGATAATGTTTATATCGGTCCCCAATGTGAAGAGATGTGTAACGGACACGGGAGTTGTATCAATGGAACCAAGTGTATATGTGATCCTGGCTACTCAGGTCCAACCTGTAAAATAAGCACCAAAAATCCTGATTTTCTCAAGGATGATTTTGAAGGTAATTTCTTCATATAAAATCTATGTAGCTTTGTGAAAGAACTTATACATTAAGCACAATTTGTAATGTAGAAGTAATCATTAAGTTCTACTCTGATATTTCATTATTTATCATTACGTTTGGGACCACCCAAGCCTTCATTTAGTTCTGAATTTCATAGGGTTCCATTCTTGAAACAATGGTCAGTGAGAGTGAACAAGACCATAATTGAGAAGAACTAAGGCTAGTTTAGCCATTTTTTTCTATCACATGTAATTTCTGATCAATGATAATTTTGGAAAATGTCTATAGAGGGTTAATCTTGGGTAGGAGGAGCAAGTTTCCAGAAATATAAATTCTTGTCATTGCTTTATCACCAACTCATTATGCAGCCTTTTGTCACTTTATGCACCTCAGTTATACCTAGAATCTAATGTCATTATGTATGAAGATATGTGACAAAGTAGAAAAATGTATGTGCTCTAATGATTGAAATTATTCATAGTTAATTGTATATCCATTGGATATGCTTTCTGATAATACTGGAAAAACATTCTCACAAGAGAAAGTCTTAAATAAATGTAATAGCTATCTCTGTTAGGATAGTAGGATTAAAAAATTTTTTCTTTTTCCCAAGTTGTCTATAAATTTTTTATAATATATCTATGGTTTTAAGATATATTTTAGAATTAGGTTTAGGTATATCAATACTATGGAATATTATTCAGCCATAAAAAAGGAATGAAATACTGATACATACTATAATATAGATGAACCTTGAAAACATTATACTAAGAGAAAGAAGTCAGACACAAAAGGCCACATGCCATGATTCCATTTTTATGAAACACTCAAAATAGGCAAATCCATAGAGACAGAAAGGAGATTAGTGGTTGCCAGGGGCTGGGTGAGGGTGAAATGGGCAGTAACTGCTTAATGGGTACAAGGTTTTCTTTATGGTGATGAAAAAATTCTGGAGCTAGTTAGCACAACACAACGTGGTTTTACAACATTGTGAATGTACTGAAAGCCATTGAATCATTAACTTTAAAATAGCAAAAATGGCAAAATTTATGTTATATACATTTTACCACAATCAAAAAAGTAAATTAGATCTAAGGTGAATATCTAAAGAGATTGGCAAGCTGGTTTTGAAAGACATTATTTAATAGGAAATATTAAATTATACTGAAATTTCTCCCATTAAAATTGTGGTTTTTTAAATATTATATAACACTGGCCTGATACTGTCCTCTCAGTAGCAAGGACACAGTGAAGAGGCCAGGGGAAAGATCTCATTACCCTTTTTTAATTTTGGGCTGAACCACTCTGACTAGCCAGTGTCTTTTTTTGCAGTGCAGAGGAACAGAAGGAGGGAACAATTTGGCTGGACCGTAGATACTCAGGAAAAGCCTCCTCCCTCTGTCACGTGGACCCTTAAATCATACAGCCAACGTGAAACAGTTCAAACAAGCTAAACTGTTGAAGATACTTCTTATCCCCCAAATATATGGCTTCAATATTCATGACTTCATATTTTAAAACTGCACAAAGCACTTACTATATTCCTTTAAAAAAATAATATGACTGTATTTGGGGTCATAGGTAAACCACATTTTCCACTTTTTTCAGGTCAGCTAGAATCTGATAGATTCTTATTAATGAGTGGTGGAAAGCCATCTCGGAAGTGTGGAATCCTTTCCAGTGGAAACAACCTCTTTTTCAATGAAGATGGCTTACGCATGTTGATGACACGAGATCTGGATTTATCACATGCTAGGTAATCATTTTTAAACGCTGTTGAAGAGCCACCTTGTAATATAAAGTAGCAGAACATAATCAAATCTGAAAGAAACAGAGATCTCAAGGACAAGGCCTTCCATTGTAAATGCTGAGCTTCTCTCTTGTCAAAGACTCCATTAAGACACAATTTATATAATTTCCATTCTAAAACTGAGAGAGATTTGAACAATAACTGGATCAGAAATGAAACGCAGCTAAATGGACAGAGGTTTATACCTGGTCTTCTACATGGTGGCTGACCAGGAAATGACAACGTTTAACTCACTTTAACTTCAAGAAAGTAATGTTACATCTTCTTTATCCACCTTCTACAGAATACTTTTCATTAGCACTTGGACTATGTAGAAGTTATTTACCATTCTTAGGAGAAAGCTTAATTGAAATACAATACATCCACAAATTATTCAGTTAATTTTATATCCATTAGCAATTTAAGAACATCTAAAGTGTAGCCTTATTGTTTATAAGCATTTCTTTCCAATGATTTGCTCATACATTCAAAGCACTCATTTTCTAAATTGAGCACAGTCACTCAGAAACAAACATTTTAAACTGGCTCAGAGGATTATGTCCTGTCAAGATGTGTATCCCTTGATCATTTGATGAGCCAAAAACTTAGCCAGTAAAATAGAAAATACAGTTTAACATGTATAAAATGGAACCCTGACCTACTTTTGCCAGTGAACAAAGAAATCATGTTTCATCTTTTGAAACATTTCAGAGTATCTTAACATACACTGTGACATATTTATCCTCTTCTTCCTCCTAAGTCTTTCATTTATTGAATTATAAATTTGATCGTGCTTCATAGAAAATACAACTCTATCTATGAGATAATAATTTTACAGTTATAGAAAGCAAGATTTTATTTATCTCCATCCTATTTTAATACATGTAGTTTGTTTCTCTTTATTTAAGATTTATCATTGGCAGCTGAGTTCTCTAATTTAGAAATTATTAGATTTTTCCAAATAATTCTAACATGGTTTATCTATAAATTAATATAAACATTTTCCCAATACAAGTAGACAATGTGCTAAAAGTGTTTCTCTGTAAATGATTATTGTTTTTATAGATATAAACTTCACAAGGCACTAACCATGTATTTTTGTCATTAATCCAATGTTAAAAGCTCCATTATTTATCTCATCTCAGTAGCATGCTGTGTAAGATTTGCATATATTGACCTCCATATAAAATCCCAATTTTCTCAGGGTTATGAGGTAAGTGAATGCCCAGTTAGTGGAGATGGGGGAGGGGAGGAACCCATGAAGAGTGCATGATTTTATATATGGAACTGCTAACTTTTATTGTAAGCCCCAATATATTTCATATGTTTGACATGCATCCATAATTGGGTATGTGTGTTGGGTTGCATATGAAATTCATTCTGCATTACCAGCTAGCACAGCGGCCAGACCAGGCACCAGCAGCTCGCCTGCCAAAGGTAACATGTGAGCTGGTTTTCACTGGCACCCCAGCTGGTTGCTGCCACTCTGTCCACCTCCCTGCCAGCTGGGAAGACTGCCACTGGCTCACTGCCACAGTTCTCGATGGCCAGTATCATCCATCCCAGACCCAGCAACAGTCAGAGCCTGGCACAGCCCACCACCACCACCACCCCACTCTCATGCTCTCCTGCCCCCAGCACAAAAGACAGAAAAGAGGCTCAGGTTTGACACACCTCTTTCAAAAGATGCCTGGCCTTTCACAGAGAGGTGCTACAACTGGTGAATTTCAATGTGTCTCACAAAACCAACAATATGAGATCTGGAAAACTACTGGTAAAACCAGGGAATGGATGATTTTGCCAATAAATGGCATAAACTACATTGATTACATTCTTTCAGTTTCAGATACTAAGGACAAGGATACAAATTTATCTTGAATAGATAGCAATACACACTCCCAAACTTGGACAGCCTTTGGACCCCTCCCATCTTCTTACAGAAGAGCAAGAGGGTGCAGTGAATGCTCACTTCCCTCAGACTCTCCCCTCTGGAGGGGTGCTAAATATAAATATGGGTACAGAGTAGCCTTTTTCAGACTTACATTTTATTAACTCCCTTTCACATTAAAAAGGGAAGTCAGGCTTTGAAACAGTTGCTTCGGACGTTCGTTAAATCATGATATTCATTAAAGCTGTACATTCCCCCTATTATCCTGTGCACTTGTCTTTTGTCAATGGTGTGAATTTTCACTCAAGTAAAAGTCTACAGTAGATTTTACTCATATCAGATTTGTGCAGTTCTTCATGAGACTGGGATGTGGTAAAGGTGTTCCAGACCCCAGGAGCCAACCTGTGCTTCTACAATATTCTCTCAATGGTGGCCTCTCGTGGAGTCTCCTTCAAGAGTTCCTTTTCAGCAACTCCAGCAACGTGGGCAGGTACATAGCCCTGGAGATACCTTTGAAAGCCCGTTCTGCTTCTACACGTCTCCGCTGGTGGCAACCATCTGAAAATGGGCACTTCTACAGTCCCTGGGTAATCGACCAGGTCAGTCCCTTCAGGATTAACTGTTACAATGTTGTCACTTGAGCTAAATATGGCTTTAGAAAGCGGTGAGTCCAACCCCTCGCTCAGTAGAGGAAGCCCAGTACCCACAGTTGGGTGACTTACCCAAGGGCACATGGCTAGATTAGATGTGGCATTTAGGTTCCTTTCCTTTTCTATTCCTTCAACTGCCTGAACCTATAAAAACAAATGACGCAACAGAAGGCCCAGGTTCTGCTCATAGAGGATTCTGCCATATGGATAGAGGGACCTTATCCAGCGTGATACAAGGCTATAATTCTCTGAAAAGGAAAATGTGCAAATTAGCATTGGTGCCACATGCAGTAGTTGCCCAATCCTCTTTCGTAGCCTTTAAAGAAAAAATAAGTAAATCTCTCTAACATCCTTATGGGCAGTTCTAAAGGATCTTCATACATAATAATATGCATATCAAATAGAACTCAAAGAACCTGTTAACAAATGGTAGAATCCATGCAAAGAATTGGAACTGAAATGCCTTAGGGTACAACTGTCCTTAAATAGAAATTTTACATGGAAAATAATGTAAGCCAAACATTGCGTTCCCAGCTTGGGTACGTGTAGTTTCCAAAGGCACAATTTGGCCCATGAAGGCTGTGAATGGTTTTGTCAGTCTTTCGATTTGTTTCTGTAGCTTTTTGCCAGGTGGGCAAGCAGACCACATAAACAGGAGCATTCTGAAAGGCCCTCTAACATTATGCTTGCTGTATCATGCCAGTTCTGAGCGATCTGACAGATAAAAACAAACAAACAAAAAGAAATGAACTTTCTCCTATCTCGAAAACAAATTGAAAAGTTGTTTTTTTAAAAAATATATTTCAGATTCTTATTGGGGGAAATATTTCTGGTAATACAGTCTTGGAGGATGATTTCACAACTCTGGACAGTAGGAAATGGCTGCTTCACCCCGGAGGCACCAAGATGCCTGTGTGTGGCTCTACTGGTGATGCCCTAGTCTTCATCGAAAAGGCCAGCACCCGTTATGTGGTCACCACAGACATTGCTGTGAATGAGGATTCATTCCTACAGATAGATTTTGCCGCCTCCTGCTCGGTCACAGACTCTTGTTATGGTAAGTATTCCCTTTCCAGGTAGAGGGACAGAGAAGTGTAAATGGGCATCCAAGGCTGCCTCTGTCAAAGGACTATACTACGCCTCCAAGAAGTCTGTAAGTAAAACACAAGTGTGCTTTCAGTCAAAACATAACTGCATTCTTGAAAATGCTGTGTGTAAATTGAGTTTTAGACGTTTATTTTTTAAAGCCTCAGAATGTGAGCTTATTTTTAAGCATATGTCCATGAAGACTTCTTTTTTTTATAAACAATAGCCCCCAATTTATCTCTGTTTATAAATCCAGATTTTTTAAGTATCATATTTACAGAATAAAGGGTTCTCGTCATATAGAGAATGTCAGAATAAGCAATAGGATTTACACATACATTTGTATTTACATGGGTTTTAATTCATAGGGCTTTAGATTAGTCCAGTTATTGTCTCCTTTCCACCTCCCAGGAATCATGAAATTTTGTTGTTCCTATTTTGTCTGATACTTTCTGCCACTGTGGGTCATAGCATATTCTAAACCACTGTGATTGTGACCAGTTTGCATCTTCTAGGTTATGCATACCTTACACGCGAGCGTGTGCGTGCACACACACACACACACACACACACGAGCCTATCTTAGGAGCTCTAAAAACTGACATCTCTGCATACTTGGATGCTTCACTGGAATTTGCAGATCTGTCAGGATTCTGGAGACCTTCTGGTCTTTCACCACCCTGTATCACTATTCTTCCAAGAGATCCAAACTAGAATGTTCACACTAGAATGTTTTAGATTCTTGGGGTCCAAAATCTGGAGAACTTGGTTACTTCCAAGGTCCTGCAAAATCCAGATTTTTCATATTTCTGAATTTAATGGGCAGATCTAAGAAGGAAGCCCAGAAGAACTCTGTCTACTTTAGACTCAATCAGTCAACACTAAACTAGTCAGTAAAGGTGGAACTTGGAAAAGTATAAGGTACACAGCCTGTCTTGACTAGATACAGTCTAGTTGAGGGGATACTTCAGAAAGTGAGTCCAATAAACGACTAAATCCAGTGCTGTATGGAGTGGTACTAATGCAAAATGTAATGAGAGTTCAGCCGAGGAAGAGATAACCAATGGATGGCCAGTCCAAGAAGTTTGGGAAGATTTCACAAAGAAGCTAAGTCTCAGGTGGGCCTTGATGGTTGGAGTGAATTTGAAGGGTGAATGGGGAAGAGAGGACACCCCAGGCTGGGCTGGCAGCATAAAGCGGGGATTCTCCTGGTCCATGGGTAAACCATGAGCAGACCAGCCGGAACAGACAATATTTGCATCTAACGGAGGAGAGTAGAGTGCTAATTTTGAAAACAGATAGGGACTTTAGGGTCCTAGACACCCACTCCCTCATTAGCATAGGAAGTCAGCTAGAGACTAGGGAGGTGAGTTATGACATGGTCAGCGTGCAGCAGAACCAGGACTGAAACTCTGCCTTCATAAGCCCAGTCACATGTGCTTTCTTCTGTAGGATGGGTAAACCTCTTGAAAAGATGGAACTGAATAAAAAAATGAAAGAGGAAAGTGGCCAAGAAGAGTTGGCAGCAAATTAAGAAGGGCATTAAAAATCAGGCACAGGAATTTGTGCTAGACAAGGTCATGAATAAGAGGGCACAGGGCTTCTCTGGTGGCACAGTGGTTGAGAGTCCGCCTGCCGATGCAGGGGACATGGGTTCGTGCCCCAGTCCAGGAAGATCCCACATGCCGCGGAGCAGCTGGGCCCGTGAGCCATGGCCACTGAGACTGCGCGTCCGGAGCCTGTGCTCCGCAACGGGAGAGGCCACAACAGTGAGAGGCCCACATACCGCAAAATAAACAAAAAGAGGGCACAAGTGCAGGGGAGTGGCATGGTGGGTTTTAGGGAGATTAGCCCAGGAGCCAATGAAGGTAGGTAGAGAAGAATCCCAACAAAAAAGTGTCAGTGGTTGTCTCTGTAGGAAGTGATGAAAACCTGAGTTACATGGCATGAAGAGAAAGGGCATGGATAAAACTAGTATGAGACACTGCAAACCAAAAGGAAAGAAGCAGCAAACCTCAAAACCAGGTGACATGTTGAACATAGAGGGTAAAGAAGAAAGGAGTAAAATTTCTAAAATAATTTCTAAATTTTGAACCCAGAAAACGAGTGCAAAAGCATTGTCACTGATAACATTTGGTAGTTAAGAAGAGGTGTTTATTTATGAGGGAAAATGATGAGTCTTTCTCTAGTTTGGTGAAAACAGTTTCAAGTGGTGGTATCCTTTAGTGCAGAGGGCTTGCAGTGTAGAAAGCAGGAACTTTGTCTATACTGTGCATCACGGTATGCCAGCATCCAGGACAATGCCAGGCTGAATAAATATTTGCTGAATGAATAAAATCAATTTTGAGATGTAAAATTGGGAGATTTGGGCACAGAGATAACAGTTGAAGCCCAAGGAAGATAGGTGTAGAATAGAAGGCCAGAAATGGAGTCTGGAAAGATGCCCATAGCTGGACTAGTTAGCACAGAAGAGGGAAATAAGACAGGAGATACAGAATAATGTCCTCCAAAAGAAAGCAAGTTTCAAGAACCAGGGAGTCATCAATAGTGTCCAAGGCTGTAGGGAGGGCAAGAACAATGAAGACTGAGACAGGCCATTGTATTTAACTAGAAAAGGCCACCAGGAACCTTAGGCTACCAGGACCAGTGAGTGGTCCCACGCTGGCTGCATGGGAGAATCCCCTGGGGAACTTAAAAGCTCCCAACACATTGGCCTGCCCCAGAAGAGTGAAATCCCAATCTCTGCAGGTGGGACTTTGGCATCAGTAGTTTCTAAAGGTACCCAGGTGATTTCAGTGTGCAGCCAAGACTGAGTATCATGGTCTTAGGCAGTTTCAGTAGGGAGGTATGGGCTGAAGTAGTTTATAAAGTCTTAAGAAGGGACCAGAGAGAGAAATATAAAACATAGCGTATAGGTTGAATGTTTTGGAAGAAGAGAAAGGGAAGAAAGAAATCTCTTTCCATAAGACCCACAGCCTGACTGCCTGCTTTGGCACAAACCACATGGCCTTCAGCTCCCTCTTCATGCTTGTCTGATTTCCCAGTATATTCCATAACACAACAAAGCAGGATATATAAGCAAAAGAGATTTGTCAGTTTCTTAGGAGTTTCACCTGTACCAGAGAAAGTTTGGCATAAGTTGGTCAGGATCTCTATAGAATGCTTAAATTTTGAGAAGGCTGCTCAATATTTTTAACTATTTAAAAAGTAGTCATTATAACATATGGTTACTACGTTCTGTATTTGTATGTTAACCTTTAAATAAACAGACCAAATATAGTTATTATAATACATAAATTATATCTAATTTATATAATGTATTTATACAATATATATCCTATAACTATGAGATTAAATAATAAATATATATAAATTATAACTATTATTATTATTGCTTTAACTGCATGTGAAGCAATAGATTTGTTAGAATTGTTCTGAAAATTTCACAATATAAGAAGTGATTCAGGAAAAGTTACTTTATGTTTCACTTGATCATATCCCCTTAACAGAAAAATTATTTTAATATGGAAAGTTAAAAATAATCACTAGTAATATACAGAGGAAAAAATAAAACCAGGAAATACATTTGGGGAAAATCAAATGATATTTGATTGGAATCAAAACATATGAAAACATAAGTAATTATGGTTCCTGGATCTGCAGATATGTATTTCTAACCAGAATAATGCATCCTGTTTCAGCTATTGAGTTGGAATACTCAGTAGACCTTGGATTGTCATGGCACCCATTGGTAAGGGACTGTCTGCCTACCAATGTTGAATGCAATCGCTATCACCTACAGCGGATCCTGGTATCAGATACTTTCAACAAATGGACCAGAATTACTCTACCTCTCCCACCTTACACCAGGTATGGATGTTTCTGCGTGTAGTGAACCCGAATGTGATATAATTTGGCATGTCCAATTTCAGCACAGTAAGTTTAAATGAGTTACATGAATTTTGTTACTTGTTGATGATATTGCCATGCATGAATTATTAAAGCGACCTTAATAAGTAAAACAGAAACCAGTTTTTGTGGTGACATTGTTCTGTGTTTTCCCTAAATCCAGGCCTTTTCTGACTTTTAACTCTGATATTTTTTTAAATGGCATATGAAAGGAAACAGTGGCCAGCTCACTGAGCTTCTCCAACTTAAGTCACTATGCCAAGAACAAGTCTTAATGGATTTAAATGGAGTCTATTTTCTGTCAGTCAGACTACTGTAAATATAGCAGTGAGTGGTATCATATAAACGGATGTAGCATATAAATGTGTATTAAAATTACTGTCTGCTTTTGAAATTGTATTTTGAACAGTATCTTGAGAATTATCACCTGGAACGTTCTTTTATGTGAAAAACAATTGTAAATGCTCCTTCATTGTGTCTTTAAGAAATGACAGTGTCTTAATAAAACTGCCTGGTAGATGCTGGTAGAGAAGTTAAGTCTAAACTATCTGCGTATTTGCGCTCCTGCTTGAGTAAAGCAGAGAACTCACCTTGCCTAGTGGGATAGTGTTACATGCCTCTCTCTCTTTTCACCATCTTTTTCACCATCTAAGTAGAAAATGGTAATCAGTTGCTGCCGTTAAGAAAGAAGCAAAGCCAGCAATGCAGTCTGTGGAACAGGAGTTATAGTTTGGGCTCATTATTGTTCTCTCACCTCCCCACAAATGAAGAATGAATAAATCTTCCTAGCAAATGATCGTAAAATTCAGCCGTTCATCTAGGGCTTAACTTTTCCTGGGATTATCATAAATGGGGTGGGTTCACTTACTAACAGCCTAGGGCTCCTGTACAATTGCTGGCTCAGGGGTGCAAGACTATATCAACTGTCAGCAGAGTTGCCAAGTTTAAATGAGATACGTGAGATTTTGTTGCTCGTTAAAGGTATTGCCATGCATGAATTATTAAGGCGATCTTAATAAGTAAAATAGAAAAAAAAACTCTATTAAGGTGGTAGTCTTTTAAGTCATTATGAATTCTGTGAATTATTACCCAGCAACTTGGTAGCATGTTCAAACAAACGACATTCTAATATATGCTCCAGCTCGTCATTATGCCCTTGAGTCTTTTACTCAAGAAAAATAATTAATCCTCATCTTTTAATCTATCTTTTGTCTCTTACACATACCCATAAAAATGTTGACGCTTTCGAATGATATTTGAAAAATCTGAGGAGCATGCATTTCATCTTATAATCATATTGAAAATATGCAGTTTATTATATTACCCTCAAAGTTCATGTTGTACAATGGTCTTAAAGGCAACACTGCTTTATAACAAGGCCCTTTGGGTAATTCAGAAAGAAATGAGCATGGCTGGAACCCAAGCCAGACCCCCTTCTAACTGTGCTTTGCCATGTGCCAAAGATCATTAGAACAATGTGCCAGACTCAGAGCACTTTGCCTCAAACTGAAGATAGCTGATCTATACTATATCTGCTCTTTCATCCAGTTGCTTTTTAAATGCGGTGCTTCCTTATTCTGAGTTGAACTTACCGCCTTAACATCTGCAAAATCCTGGGACATCAGTGTTTATGTCATCTGCCAGGACAGATTGAGGATTTTAGTTTGTAGTTCTTCACTATGAACAAACATGATGCTGACAACTTAAAGCCATGTGCTAAAGAGGAATTAGGAGGCACTGTGACAATGTGCCAATTGTACTTTGTCCACTCACTTATCATGTGACCACAGAGCTAGGCTCCCAGTATTGTTGGCACAGTGGTGGAAACAGTCAACCGAGGTTGGGTGTCCACAAATTGACATCAAACCATTAACCAAACTGAAATGACTAGTAGTCATCAGTAGTGATTATTCATGCATTAAGCCATTCATTAAACAAGTACTTTTTAAGTATTTCATTATTACCTAGGTCCCTGTGAGAGGCTGAACTTAGCCCCGCCTCAAGGAAATTTTAGTCTAGTGCGAGAAAGAGGTATGAACCAGAAATCACTAGTAATCAGAGAAGTAAATATGAAATGCAACTCTGATAAGTGATGGAGGATACTTGCATGGTGCTAAGAGATTATACATCATAGAGAGATTTGTCTTGGTCGAGAAGGTCAAGGAACACTTTCTTGAGAAAATAACTGTAGTGTGATGTGAAGGAAGGATACGAGTTAACTAGGAGAAGAGTAAGGGGAAGAGTGTTCCAGGTAAAGATAACACCCTGTAGTAGGAGGAAGCAGGCATATTTGAGATGCTGATAGAATGGATCAGACACCAAGAGAGAAAGTGGAGTGAGGTGTAAGATGGTGTCAGACCGTGGGGAGTCGGTCGTACTAAAGATTTAGGGATTTGTTGGACTTCCCTGGTGGTGCAGTGGTTAAGAATCCACCTGCCAATGCAGGGGACATAGTTTCGAGCCCAGGAAGATTCCACATGCCGTGGAGCAGCTAAACCTGTGCGCCACAACTACTGAGCCTGCTCTCTAGAGCCCGTGAGGCACAAACAAAGGAAGCCCGCGCACCTAGAGCCCGTGCTCCTCAACAAGAGAAGCCACCGCGATGAGAAGCCCACGCACCACAACAAAGAGTAGACCCCGCTCGCCGCAACTAGAGAAAGCCCATGTGCAGCAATGAAGACCCAACACAGCCAAAAATTAATTAATTAATTAAAAAAAATGATTTAGGGGTTTGTTATGTGGATGCTGGAAGCCTGCTAAAATGCTTGGGGATGGGGAGACATGATCAGATTTGCATTCAGAAAAGCTTATTCTAACTGGAGAACAAATTGGGGAGGATAAGAGTAGATGTAAGGAGGCCCTTAAAGAGACAGTGACTGCTGGTAACTTAGACTAAGATGTGGCAGACATGAAGAGAAGTGAAGAAGTTCAAGAGAAATGGAGGCAATGAAATTGAGCTTAATGATGAAATGCATGTGGGACAGTGAAGGACACGGCAGTGTTGAAGAGGACTCCCTGGTCTCTGAGTTGCAAAACTGAACGGATGCTGGTGCTTTTCATCAGGAAAGCAACAGTGAGACTAAGCACAAGATACATCACACTGTGCTCCAGACATTGCTCTGTTGAAACCTAAATAAATTGGGGTAGATAGAATCATAGTCTCTAATCCTCCCCATTTACACTGGTGAAGTTAGATCTTCGTGAAAGAAAGAAAGGAAGAAAGAAAGAAAAGAAAAAGACCAGAAAGCATTGCAGTTTAGTGGAGGGCTCCCACTTTTCAGCCCTGTGAGCTTCTAAGCAAGTCATTTCACGTCCCTAAGCTTGTTTCCTTATCTGAAAAATGAAGATATTTTTTACCATATAAAAAGCTAATCAGGGCTTCCCTGGTGGCGCAGTGGTTGAGAGTCTGCCTGCCAATGCAGGGCACACGGGTTCGTGCCCCGGTCCGGGAAGATCCCACATGCCGCAGAGTGGCTGGGCCCGTGAGCCATGGCCGCTGAGCCTGCGCGTCCGGAGCCTGTGCTCCGCAACGGGAGAGGCCACAACAGTGAGAGGCCCATGTAGCAAAAAAAAAAAAAAAAAAAAAAACTAATCAATGTGCCTGGAAGTGTTTGGGACATTGTAAACATTTACTGAAATGTAAGTCGTTTTTACTTTTATGAGTTAACTACATACTCACATTTGTTAACCACAGCTCAGGTGTCTCACCAGACTTCAGTCAGACTAAGAAGTCGGCCTCAGTTAACTTAGCAAGAGTGAGCCCGTAGTAATGGTAGGACGCTATCTTAAGTTTCTGCCCTGGAGGAGGTTACAATCTGATTATGGGAAAATAAACAACTTAAAAATAATACATGCTGAGTAAAATTTAGAGCTTCACTGAGGAATGGGCTGGAAATGCTGTAGGTATTGAGAGATGGGAGACAGTGTTGAATGCCAGAGTTAGGGATTTGGGAAGAGATGGGCCCTGGCCTCAAAGGATGGCTAGGACTTAGGTGGGTAAGGAAAAGAACATCCTAAATGAAGGGAACAATGTGAACAGGGCATGTGAGCCTTGGAGAAGCACAGAGGTTGCTGATTAAAGAGGGAGCTCATAGCTGGCAGTTATGGGAAGTTGTTTGTTAGCAGAGTTGGGGTAATTTATAGTAAGCATTGAAGCAAGGCAAAGGGGTTTAGACTTGTAGGGAAAATGAACTATGGTGAGTTTTGAGCTGAGACTATTCTTCCAAGAAAAAAAAATTGGGAGAAAAGAGAGACTGAAGTAGGAGAAAGACAAAGGCATTGTGATAATGACTGAACATGGTAACAAGGGTCTGGGCTACAGCTAACATGAGGGGGGATGAAGTAGATATTATAGGACATTTCAGAGAAAGAATTGATAAAACTCAGCCACTGACTTCTTCTCCCTTGCACACATCAAAAGACGACTTTAAAGTTTGAAGCCTGAGAAAGTGGTGAGAAGAAGAGAGGAGTGAGCTGAAGCTGATTGCAGGAGGGACAGTATGGCAGATTTAATCAAAAGATGCTGAATTAAATGTGATGGAAATATCCTTTTGACAGAGCTATGAAGACTGGAGCCCAGGGGAAGATAATAAACCTTGAAGGCATGAACATTAGAGGTCATGGGCAATGCTGTAAAACTGCAGCAGCTCTCCAGAGGAGAACATTTAAAAAGAAAGGATCCCTAAATTTAATAGCAGAATGAGTAGAAACAGCTATCAGAGGAACCAGGAGGATGCAGTCAAGGAGGTAGGAGAATCAGAATAACGTGGTGTCCAAAAGCCAACTGAGAATAGAATATCAAGCAAGGAGAGATCAAATCAGTGACAAATGCTACATAGAGTCAAGAAGAAGAAAGTTTCACAATAAATTTACTAGAGTTTTCAATAGGGAGATAGTCAATGACCTTCACAAGAACAGTTTCAGTGAGATACTGGAAATAAATACAGCTCGTCTGGTGCCAGAGCCCATGGGCTTAACCACTGTATTAGTACTACATCTTTATTGCTTGCCTAAGAGATATGGTCCGAAAAGAAGTAGAAAGGGAGGATGCCAGGCGTTCTTGAGAAAGGCTGAAAAAAATAGGAAGATGCCAAAATCAATTTCATAGCCCCTACTCTGAATATGCCTCCTTCTCCTCCTTTACTAACCCCAGACCTAAAAATAAAAGGTGACTCAAGTGGCATCGTTCTTGAAATGTCACCTGAGAACCAGGGTGAGGCAGTGGAAGGGCAGGTAACCCAAATCCACCAAGAAAGGTGGGGTGTGGGAGCTGCCACTGGAAGGCTCAGGTGTGACTTGGCTATTTAAAGTCACAGTTTGAAAATGATCCATTCTCTTCTACTGGCCCTAATGACCTGGCTGATACCACTGTCTTTAAAGATTAACTACTACACTTTGGAAGCCAGGTGGTTTTAACCACACCACAGAAGCCATTCAATGTGTGCAGGAAGTTTAAAGGAATGGTGATAAGCTCAGGAAGGGGCAAAAAGATTGTGGAAGGACTGGAGTGATGGAATGGGGTTGGAGGAGTCTGTACCTTTTGGCACGTAAACAAATTTAGAGTAGGAGGATATTTTTCAATGATATTCCCAACTACTGTAACTGCAAAGAAAAGGCTTTATTCTAAGAAAACCAAATAACTAAACATAATATTTATTGGGTTAATCATGGAGAAATAGTCAAGGGAATTACAAGTTCTTTTTTTTTCAGCCATTTATTTAATTAACAAAAGGAGAGAAAGAGAAACACATTCCAAAGTTAAAATGCTGATAAATGACAGAAAATTCACACTGAATCACCAGCTTCTGTGTTGTATAATGTCTTTTTTTTTTAACATCTTTATTGGAATATAATTGCTTTACAATGTTGTGTTAGCTTCTGCTGTATAACAAAGTGAATCAGCTGTACATATACATATATCTCCATATACCCTCCCTCTTGCGTCTCCCTCTCACCCTCCCTATCCCACCCCTCTAGGTGGTCCCAAAGCACCGAGCTGATGTCCCTGTGCTATGCAGCTACTTCCCACTAGCTATCTATTCTACATTTGGTAGTGTATATATGTCCATGCCACTCTCTCACTTTGTCCCAGCTTACCCTTCCCCCTCCCCGTGTCCTCAAGTCCATACTCTACATCTGTGTCTTTATTCCTGTCCTACCCCTAGGTTCGTGAGAGCCATTTTTTTTTTATTCCGTATATATGTGTTACCATATGGTATTTGTTTTCCTCTTTCTGACTTACTTCACTCTCTGTGACAGACTCTAGGTCCATCCACCTCACTACAAATAACTCAATTTCATTTCTTTTTATGGCTAACATTCCATTGTATATATGTGCCACATCTTCTTTATCCATTCATCTGTCAGTGGACACTTAGGTTGCTGCCATGTCCTGGCTACTGTAAATAGAGCTGCAGTGAACATTGTGGTACATGACTCTTTCTGAATTAGGGATTTCTCAGGGTATATGCCCAGTAGTGGGGTTGCTGAGTCATATGGTAGTTCTATTTTTAATTTTTTAAGGAACCTCCATACTGTTCTCCATAGTGACTGTATCAATTTACATTCCCACCAACAGTGCAAGAGGGTTCCCTTTTCTCCACACCCTCTCCAGCATTTATTGTTTGTAGATTTTTTGATGATGGCCATTTTGACTGGTGTGAGGTGATACCTCACTGTAGTTTTGATTTGCATTTCTCTAATGATTAGTGATGTTGAGCATTCTTTAATGTGTTTGTTGGCAATCTGTATATCTTCTTTGGAGAATGTCTTTTCGGTCTTCTGCCCATTTTTGGATTGGGTTACTTGTTTTTTTGATATTGAGCTGCATGAGCTGCTTGTATATTTTAGAGATTAATCCTTTGTCAGTTGCTTCATTTGCAAATATTCTCTCCCGTTCTGAGGGTTGTCTTTTCATCTTGTTTATGGCTTCCTTTGCTGTGCAAAAGCACTTAAAAAAGCACTTAAAGTTTCATTAGGTACCATTAATTTATTTTTGTCTTTATTTCAGTTTCTCAAGGAGGTGGGTCAAAAAGAATCTTGCTGTGATTTATGTCATAGAGTGTTCTGCCTATGTTTTCCTCTAAGAGTTTTATAGTGTCTGGCCTTACATTTAGGTCTTTATTCCAGTTTGAGTTTATTTTTGTGTATGGTGTTCGGGAGTGTTCTAATTTCATTCTTTTGCATGTAGCTGTCCAGTTTTCCCAGCACCACTTATTGAAGACGCTGTCTTTTCTCCATTATATATTCTCGCCTCCTTTATCTAAAGTAAGGTGACCATATGTGCATGGGTTTATCTCTGGGCTTTTTTTCCTGTTTTTGTTTTTGTTTTATCCTATATTTCTGTTTTTGTGCCAGTACCATACTGTCTTGATTACTGTAGCTTTGTAGTATAGCCTGAACTCAGCCTGATTCCTCCAGCTCCATTTTTCTTTCTCAAGATCACTTTGGCTATTTGGGGTCTTTTGTGTTTCCATACAAATTGTGAAATTTTTTTGTTCTAGTTCTATGAAAAATGCCATTGCTGTTTGATAGGGATTGCATTGAATCTGTAGATTGTTTTGGGTAGTATACTCATTTTCACAATGTTGATTCTTCCAATCCAAGAACATGGTATATCTCTCCATCTGTTTGTATCGTCTTTAATTTCTTTCATCACTTTCTTACAGTTTTCTACGTACAGGTCTTTTGTCTCCTTTGGTAGGTTTATTCCTAGGTATTTTATTCTTTCTGTTGCAATGGTAAATGGGAGTGTTTCCCCCATTTCTCTTTCAGATTTTTCATCATTAGTGTATAAGAATGCAAGAGACTTCTGTGCATTAATTTTGTATCCTGAAACTTTACCAAATCCATTGATTAGCTCTAGTAGTTTTCTGGTAGCATCTTTAGGATTTCTATGTGTAGTATCATGTCATCTGCAAGCAGTGACAGTTTTACTTCTTCTTTTCTGATTTGTATGCCTTTTTTGGGGGGGGTGGTGTGGACCATGTTTTTTTGCTTGTTTGTTTTTTTATTTTATTTTTTTAACATCTTTATTGGAGTGTAATTGCTTTACAACGGTGTATTTCTTTTTCTTCTCTGATTGCTGTGACTAAAACTTCCAAAACTATGTTGAATAATAGCGGTGAGAGTGGGCAACCTTGTCTTGTTCCTGATCTTAGTGGAAATGGTTTCAGTTTCTCACCAATGAGAATGATGTTGGCTGGGGGTTTGTCATATATGACCTGTATTGTGTTGAGGTAGATTCCCTCTATGCCTACATTCTGCAGAGTTTTTATCATAAATGGGTGTTGAATTTTGTTGAAAGCTTTTTCTGCATCTGCATTGAGATGATCATATGGTTTTTATCCTTCAGTTTGTTTATATGGTTTATCACACTGATTGATTTGTATATTGAAGAATCCTTGCATTCCTGGGATAAACCCCACATGTCATGGTGTATGATCCTTTAAATGTGCTGCTGGATTCTGTTTGCTAGTATTTTGTTGAGGATTTTTACATCTATGTTCATCAGTGATATTGGCCTGTAGTTTTCTTTTTTTGTGACATCTTTGTCTGGTGTTGGTATCAGGGTGATGGTGGCCTTGTAGAATGAGTTTGGGAGTGTTCCTCCCTCTGCTATATTTTGGAAGAGTTTGAGAAGGATAGGTGTTATCTCTTCTCTAAATATTTGATCACATTCACCTGTAGAACCAGCTGGTCCTGGGCTCTTGTTTGTTGGAAGATTTTTAATCACAGTTTCAACTTCATTACTTATGATTGGTGTGTTCATATTTTCTATTTCTTCGTGATTCAGTCTTGGAAGGTTGTGCTTTTCTAAGAATTTGTCCATTTCTTCCAGGTTGTCCATTTTATTGGCATATAGTTGCTTGTAGTAATCTCTTATGATCCTTTGTATTTCTGCAGTATCAGTTGTTACTTCTCCTTTTTCATTTCTATTTCTGTTGATTTGAGTCTTCTCCCTTTTTTTTCTTGAGGAGTCTAGCTTATAGTTTTATCAATTTTGTTTATCTTCTCAAAGAACCAGCTTTTAGTTTTATTGACCTTTGCTATTGTTTCCTTCATTTCTTTTTCATTTATTTCTGATCTGATCCTTATGCTTTCTTTCCTTCTGCTGACTTTGGGGTTTTTTGTTTGTTTGTTTCTCTAATTGCTTTAGGTGTAAGGTTAGGTTGTTTATTTGAGATTTTTCTTGTTTCTTGAGGTAGGATTGTATTGCTATAAACTTCCCTCTTAGAACTGCTTTTGCTGCGTCCCATAAGTTTTGGGTCATCATGTTTTCATTGTCATTTGTTTCTAGGTATTTTTTTATTTCCTCTTTGATTTCTTCAGTGATCTCTTGGTTATTTAGTAGCATATTGTTTACCTCCATGTGTTTGTATTTTTTAGTTTTTTTCCTGTAATTGATATCTACTCTCATAGTGTTGTGGTCAGAAAACATACTTGATACGATTTCAATTTTCTTAAATTTACTAAGGCTTGATTTGTGACCCAAGATATGATCTATCCTGGAGAATGTTCCATGAGCACTTAAGAAGAAAGTTCATTCTGTTGTTTTGGGATGGAATGTCCTATAAATATCAATTAAGTCCATCTTGTTTAGTGTATCATTTAAAGCTTGTGTTTCCTTATTTATTTTCATTTTGGATGATCTGTCCATTGGTGAAAGTGGGGTGTTGAAGTCCCCTACTATGATTATGTTACTGTCGATTTCCCCTTTTATGGCTGTTAGCATTTGCCTTATGTATTGAGGTGCTCCTATGTTGGGTGCATAAATATTTACAGTTGTTATATCTTCTTCTTGGATTGATCCCTTGATCATTATGTAGTGTCCTTCTTTGTCTCTTGTAATAGTCTTTATTTTAAAGTCTATTTTGTCTGATATGAGAATTGCTACTCCAGATTTCTTTTGATTTCCATTTGCATGGAATATCCTTTTCCATCCCCTCACTTTCTACCTGTATGTGTCCCTAAGTCTTAAGTTAGTCTCTTGTAGACAGCATATATACAGGTCTTGTTCTTGTATCCATTCAGCCAGTCTGTGTCTTTTGGTTGGAGCATTTAATCCATTTGCATTTAAGGTAATTATTGACATGTATGTTCCTGTTACCATTTTCTTAATTGTTTTGGGTTTGTTTTTGTAGGTCTTTTCCTTCTCTTGTGTTTCCTGCCTACAGAAGTTCCTTTAGCATTTGTTGTAAAGCTGGCTTGATGGTGCTGAAGTCTCTTAACTTTTGCTTGTCTGTAAAGGTTTTAATTTCTCCATCAAGTCTGAATGAGATCCTGGCTGGAAGGGTAATCTTATTTGTAGGTTTTTCCCTTTCATCTCTTTAAATATGTCATGCCACTCCTTTCTGGCTTGCAGAGTTTCTGCTGAAAGATTAGCTGTTAACCTTCTGGGGATTCCCGTATATGTTATTTGTTGCTTTTCCCTTGCTGCTTTTAATATTTTTTCTTTGTATTTAATTTTTGATAGTTTGATTAATATGTGTCTTGGCATGTTTCTCCTTGGATTTTCCTGTATGGGACTCTCTACGTTTCCTGGACTTGCTTGACTATTTCCATTCCCATGTTACGGAAGTTTTCAATGACAATGTCTTAAAATATTTTCTCAGACACTTTCTTTTTCTCTTCTTCTTCTTGGACCCCTATAATTTGAATATGTTGGTGCATTTAGTGTTGTCCCAGAGGTCTCTGAGACTGTCCTCAATTCTTTTCATTCTTTTTTCTTTATTCTGCTCTGCGGTAGTTATTTCCACTATTTTATCTTCCAGGTCACTTATCCGTTCTTCTGCCTCAGTTATTCTGCTACTGATTTCATTTTTAATTTCATTTATTGTGTTGTTCATCATTGTTTGTTTGCTCTTTAGTTCTTCTAGGTCCTTGTTAAATGTTTCTTGTATTTTCTCCATTCTGTTTCCAAGATTTTTGATCATCTTTACTATCATTACTCTGAATTCTTTTTCAGGTAGACTGCCTATTTCCTCTACATTTGTTTGGTCTGGTGGGTTTTTACCTTGCTCCTTCATCTGCTGCACATTTCTCTGTCTTCTTATTTTGTATAACTTACTGTGTTTGGGGTCTCCTTTTCACAGGCTGCAGGTTCATTGTTCCCGTTGTTTTTGGTGTCTGCCCCCAGTGGGTGAGGCTGGTTCAGTGGCTTGTGTAGGCTTCCTGTTGTAGGGTACTGGTGCCTTTGTTCTAGTGGGTGGGGCTGGATCTTGTCTTTCTGGTGGGCAGGGCCACCACATGCTAGGCAGCTCTGCCATCCTCCACTCCTAGGAAGATCTCCCCCGCCTTTAACAATCATCAAATCACTGCCCTCTCCACCACTGACCCCCAGCCCCTGCCCGACCACTCTCAAGACGTCTCCTATTTGATTCTTTCTGGCCACCTTTATTGCTGCCAATTAAACATTCTTTCAGTAAAGGTTTATGAAGCCCCATCTGTAGGAGTCACCAACAGTAAAATGGTAATTAAGGAGAATAATCCAACAGAGGAAACTATGCATGAATAGTTTATAAATAAAACGTGATAAGAGCTTTAATAAAAGGTGATGGATTTGTCAGAATGGCCATCATCAAAAAATCTACAAATAATAAATGCTGGAGAGGATGTGGAGAAAAGGGAACCCTCCTACTCTGTTGGTCAGAATATAAATTGGTGCAGCCACTATGGAGAACAGTATGGAGTTTCCTTAAAAAACTAAAAACAGAGCTACCATGTGATCCAGCAATCCCACTCCTGGGCATACATCTGGAAAAGACGAAAACTCTCATTCAAAAAGATACATGCACCCTAATGTTCATAACAGCACTATTACAATATCCAAGGCATGGAAGCAACCTAAATGCTCATTGACAGATGAATAGATGAAGAAGATGTGAGATATATATATATACAATGGGATATTACTCAGCCATAAAGAAGAATGAAATAATGCCACTTGCAGCAACATGGATGGACCAGAAGGTTATCATACTAAGTGAAATATGTCAGAAAGAGAAAGACAAATATCATATGGAATCGCTTATATGTGGAATCTTAAAAAATGATACAAATGAACTTATTTACAAAAGAGAAATAAACTCACAGACATAGAAAACAAATTTATGGTTATCAAAGGGAAAGGGAGGGGGGAGAGATAAATTAGGAATTTGGGAGTAACAGATACACACTACTATGTATAAAATAGATTTTAAAAAGTACCTACCGGGGCTTCCCTGGTGGTGCAGTGGTTGAGAGTCCACCTGCCGATGCAAGGAACTCGGGTTCATGCCCCAGTCTGGGAAGATCCCACATGCCACAGAGCGGCTGGGCCTGTGAGCCATGGCCGCTGAGCCTGCGCATGCGGAGCCTGTGCTCCGCAACAGGAGAGGCCACAACAGTGAGAGGCCCGCATACCGCAAAAAAAAAAAAAGTACCTACTGTATAGCACAGGAGACTGTAGTCAATATCTTATAATAAACTATAATGGAAAAGAATATGAAAAAGAACATATAAGATGTTACAGAAAAGCCCAAATGAATATTTTGGCCAACCCAATATACATATATATATATGTGTGTATATATATATATATATATATATATATATATATATATAACTGAATATATGTATATAAACTGAATCACTTTGCGTACACGTGAAACATTGTATATCAACTATACTTCAATTTTAAAAAAATTTAAAGGTAATGGAGCATATATAAAATATTAGGGGAACAAGGAAATATTATTACTTGCCCACTATCTATGCACACTGAAGATATAAAACAATATTCCTTGAAGGAATACAGAGATATTTCCTGCCCTTCAGAAAAATATAATCTAAAAGACAGAATAAGTATGTTAAGTGTTGACTTGTTATTAAAATCCAAGTAATGGTGTGCTATGGAAAATACGATATTCCTCTATGTTATTTATAAGATGTTGCTGCATGTACCAGGCATAGCTATTAATAAACTTAGTCTTTAAAAATTATAAAAATTAACTGATGATCAGAGCACTGAGTTACACAGCCACAGCAGGGGCATCTTCATATTACTTACTCTGAGAATACCCGCTCCCTGCACCTTAGAGCACCTACTAAGTGCTAGGTGCTGTACACTGAGTGTATAATGTTAAACAAAAGGAGATTCACCCTGCTCCCTTACAACTTTTCTGAGGAAGAGACAGACATTTAAGAAATACATATGCAAACAAATATATGACTACAGTTGTGATAAATACTATGAAAGGAAAAGAACCATTTGCTATGGAAGAAATGTAGTTTTTAAAGGGATCTGAAAGAATATTTCTCTATGAGGACCTAACATTCCCTCTGAGACCTGAAGGACACACAGAGGTTAACCGGGCAGAAAGGAAAAACATGCCAGCAGAAGGCAAGAAAGAGTTGGAGGAGCTTCAGGAGCTGAGAGGAGGAGCCGGGCTCCAGAAGGGAGGTGAGGGACCAGAGGAGAGGGCTCAGCTCCGGCAGAGCCTTGTGGGCCAAGGAGGAGCTTGGGATTGAAGTTAAATGCAATAGCAAGTGACAGGAGGGTATTAGGTAGATGTTTCTCTGCTGAGACGAACAGATGGGAGCTGGCGAGCAAGACAGGTTATGGAGAAATGAGTGCATAGATGCTCAGCAAACAGATATCAAACTGAACGATTTATTTTCAGAGTGAAGATTTGAGTTTTGTTGTTTCTTTTCTATTTTCTAAACTTAATATAAATGTGTTCAGTTGGAAAATTTTAAATCCTTGCTGTTATTTGGTCTTTGGCCCTGCCTAAAACAGGTATCTTTCAGTCAAGTGGTTAGCATATCTCTTAATGAGAAAAGTATATAAATCCATAAAACAAGAGTTGCTTTGGCTAATTATTTCCTCCAAGGTCTTTGAATGTTCAAGCTCACTTGAGCCTCAGGCATTGTTTGGATTTTACTGCCATCTAGTGTCCCTAAACACATAAGTTTATTTGTCCTTATGAACAAGACTCTCCCCCAAGCTGTGCAAATGAGCAAATATATATTCTCCAGAATGGGAGAATCCCTGTTTGGGTTTTATTTACATTGCATTTAAATCAATATAAGATAAGTCTGGTCTTACTATCCTCTCTCTTCTCTGTCCAATTATCTTATCTAGGGTTTCACTGATCCTTCTGATATACACCCCCAGTCTTCCTAAGGCTCTCATTGTGAGAATTCCTCATAATTGCTGAGCAGTGTGCCTCCTGTACAAAAGTGTCTGGCCTTAGGGAGCACGTAGGAGTTGAAATCCTCTCCCCAACTCAAATGCAGAGGGGTTATGGCTGCTCAAGGACAAACATCATTCCCTAAAATGCAAATACAACTTGGCAGCAGCCCTGTTGTCCCTCCACAATGATTTCCACACAAAATTTAGGGCTCACTGGTCCCATGAGGCTACTGATTTTAGCATTCATTTTAGTATCTGTTTTAGTCTGTTTTCACAAGGCTCAGAAAGCTCATTGGCCTAAAATATTGGGTTGGCCCAAAATTTCTTCAGCTTTTAAGTAAAAATAAAAGACACATTTTTTCATTTTCGCCAAGAACTTTATTGAACAACGTATTCACCGTTTTGTTCCACTACATTCTGCCATGCTGATACGACAGCTGTCCCAGTACAATCTAACAAAATTGTTTCAAATGAAGTTAAAGACAACTAAGCGGTACTAGAGCCATCTTACGGAAAAAAACGAATGAATTTCTCAGCCAACACAGTATATTCTCAAGCTATTGCAGTTCAGTTTGGTTTGGTTTTCTTAATCAAAGTTTGGCAAAGAATTGGCCATAATGAGTACATTTTTCGGAACACAAGTGAGGACGTACGTGCATTTGTGTACACTCCTCCATGCACTTGTTCAAACATACCAGAACACGTTCTCTTGTCCATCACATCCTTCATTATAATTCTCTTTTTCTTCAAAGGTCCCAAGCCACTCGTTTCCGTTGGCATCAACCAGCTCCTTTTGACAAGCAGCAGACGTGGGCAATAGATAATGTCTATATCGGGGATGGCTGCACAGATATGTGCAGTGGCCATGGAAGGTGCATCCAAGGAAACTGTGTGTAAGTAGGTTTTTTTTCTTCCTTTTACAGAAAGTTCCTGACTCACTTTCCGGCCAGGAGATTTTTCTGAAACCGTTTTTTTAATCACTTCCAAGCTGCTTTAGGTTATATTGATACATTTTTCCTGAAATCTGACCTTGAGCTAACTATGGAGTTTATGGCTATCTTTGTTCTTGCTTAGAGATTAGGAACTGAACAATAGCTATCTTGTAGGGAGAAGGCTGAGTTATAATTGACTTGTTTTATTTTCTTCTATGTTTCTGTGATATGAGCCTTGAAAAAGACATTAGAAGAAGTTCAGGAGTTCAATATGTTCTGACTGAAAATAATACATCCTAAGTATTTTTCTCACTTAGGTCTGAATGTATGTAGTGATATGCGTTACTTGTGGTTTCAGTGGTATTCCTGTGGTATTTGCATAAGGAAGTATATAAATGCCTGATCAATTTGCCAGGTGTATTTGATGGAGAGACCTACAATTTTACTCAGAGAGCCTTAGTATCTTTGGAAGGATCTAAATAAAGAGAGAGAGAGAGAGAGAGAGAGAGAGAGAGAGAGAGAGTGTGTGTGTGTGTGTGTGTGTGTGTGTTGTGTACTACGGGGCTCTGGGCTTTATTTTCAAAGACTCTGCTGTTCGATGGGGTACTATGAATGAAAATGCTGATAGAGAATTCAGTTCCTTCTCCACTAATCCCTGTACACCTGGGGAGTCTTTCCTTTGATTAATGATTCTAGCCCATATCCAGCACGACCTCTGAGATCCCGGAGCCTCCCAGTCCTATATTCATATTTCCTCCAACACTGAACAGGGAATTCACTTCTGTGGTCAGAGATGGCAGATGCTATCCAAAGTACCCTCTGCTGTTTGGAACATGGCCTCTTGGATTCCTGATTGGCTCAAAGCCTCTATTAAAAAGACCAGTTTCGGGCTTCCCTGGTGGCGCAGTGGTTGAGAGTCCTCCTGCTGATGCAGGGGACACGGGTTCGTGCCCCAGTCCAGGAAGATCCCACATGCCGCGGAGCGGCTAGGCCCGTGAGCCATGGCCGCTGAGCCTGCACGTCTGGAGCCTGTGCTCCGCAACAGGAGAGGCCACAACAGTGAGAAGCCCATGTACCACAAAAAAAAAAAAAAAAAAAAAAGACCAGTTTCATAAATTATTAGGACCAACCAGTTTACTTTGGTAGCTGCAATTACTTATCAGCCATCCAGAGCTGTGTCATGCAGGGACAGGGCTTTAGTAAATTCTTTCAAATTGCTTCTCTCTCCACCTGTAAGCCCAAGTCACTACTTTAGGAAAGCATAGAGGCAGTTAATTCACAGCTTATTTCTAACCTAAAGCACTGTTAAGGAGAGCAGGTGAATTCCAGCAAGCTCTGTGAAGATAACCTTTCATCATCTTGGACTAGGAAAAGGAGTTGGCTTCGCTAATTTGAGAGAACACTTGCAGGGGCTTTGTTTGATGTTGACTTTTCTTTTCTCTTTCTCCACTCCCAGCTGTGACGAGCAGTGGGGTGGCCTGTACTGTGATGAGCCCCAGACCTCCCTTCCAACCCAACTCAAAGACAACTTCAATCGGGCCCCATCCAACCAGAACTGGCTGACTGTGAATGGAGGGAAATTAAGTACTGTGTGTGGAGCTGTGGCTTCGGGAATGGCTCTGCATTTCAGTGGGGTTAGTGTTTGGCTGCTGTTTATTCATTTCTGCATCCTCTGAGTTCCCCCCCAAAAAGTCAAGTCTCTTTTGAAGTTTAATTTGCAAATCAGGATGCAGAGTTAGACACTCCAAATGCACAACCCTGATGTGAACTCACAACTTTCTACAAATCAGAAAATGCTAATTATTTTCAACACTTTCCAATCACAAATTAGCTGCGACAATTTAATTATGCAGGGTAGTGTCGGCACAGGCATATTTAAGTACACATTTAAAAAGGACTTAAATGAATTTCCACCCTGGGATAGAGAGCTTGCACAATGTGTGAGGGTCTTCCACCTGAATGATGCTCTAATTGAAAATTCCTGAGCTTGCAACAGATTTGGGATTTAGGGAGCCAAAAATCTGGAAAATGAGCTTCAGTTTCCTGAATTTATTAACAATAATTAATCCCTTATGTAAATTATCCAAGAAAGAGTAATTGTTAGTAATTACTAAACGTGTATTTTTAGCAGATTATTTTATGAATGGTAGCAGCAACGTTAGAAAATTGCTTTGAGAAATTTCATAGTCATTATGCATTGCTGCCAAAGATGACTTGTTTAAAAGTAGAATTTCTCCAGTACTATAATTAAATACCCTTTACAGGCAATTTAATTTTTAAAAATTACAAATTCACTATCAGTTCGTTACTGCCCTACCACGTCCTACCTTAGAGTTTACGTTTGTGCCAATGAAATATACTAGTATTTTAGCCCAAGAGTAGCAAGAAGACATACATTATGTTGGATTTTTATAATCATCAACAGTGATTAAGAATGTAGTGTTTCATGAAAGAATGCTCAGCATCATTAATCATTAGAGAAATGCAAATCAAAACTACAATGAGATATCATCTCACACCGGTCGGAATGGCCATCATCAAAAAATCTAGAAACAGTAAATGCTGGAGAGGATGTGGAGAAAAGGGAACCCTCTTGCACTGTTAGTGGGAATGTGAATTGATACAGCCACTATGGAGAACAGTATGGAGGTTCCTTAAAAAACTAAAAATAGAACTACCATATGGCCCAGCAATCCCACTACTGGGCATATACCCTGAGAAAACCAGAATTCAAAAAAAGTCATGTACCAAAATGTTCATTGCAGCTCTATTTACAATAGCCAGGACATGGAAGAAACCTAAGTGTCCATCAGCAGATGAATGGATAAAGATGTGGCACATATATACAATGGAATATTACTCAGCCATAAAAAGAAATGAAATTGAGTTATTTGTAGTGAGGTGGATGGACCTATAGTCTGTCATACAGAGTAAAGTAAGTCAGAAAGAGAAAAACAAATACCGTATGCTCACACATATATATGGAATCTAAGGAAAAAAAAAAAGTTCATGAAGAACCTAGGGGCAAGATGGGAATAAAGACACAGACCTACTAGAGAATGGACTTGAGGATACGGGGAGGGGGAAGGGTAAGCTGGGACGGAGTGAGAGAGTGGCATGGACATATATACACTACCAAATGTAAAATAGATAGCTAGTGGGAAGCAGCCGCATAGCACAGGGAGATCAGCTCGGTGCTTAGTGACCACCTAGAGGGGTGGGTTAGGGAGGGTGGGAGGGAGGGAGACGCAAGAGGGAAGAGATATGGGAACATATGTATATGTATAACTGATTCACTTTGTTATAAAGTAGAAACTAACACACCATTGTAAAGCATTTATACTCCAATAAAGATGTTAAAAAAAAAAAAAAAGAATGCAGTGTTCACAGTACTCCTCCTAGCTTAGATGGAACTCTAAGAGGCCTAGTTTTCTTCATAGTTTCAACTAAGAAATGACTCTGTTAATGAATTAATATAGAAAACATTAAAATCAACTATAAAAGTTTAAAAAGCTTACAACTAATATTGCTAATTATAATTAAGTTGTATTACATTTTTGGACATCATTTTTAAATTTCATATTAAAATAGTCATCTCAGTGTACTATTTTATTAATAGCTGATACCTTTTTAAAAATCTAAAGGATACCTATAAATAGCTAGTAATAATTTAATAAAAATATAGAATAGTTACTTAATTTCAGCTCTCCTATTGCTTAGAAGAAAATAGAAGAGAATCTCTTTAGACTACATTGCCCTTTGTAAGTAAATTCTAATACTGAAATTTCAAAGTTCAGCATATATTTGCTGTGTACCTACTGTGTGCTAAAGGCAATAGTAGGAGTTAGTATAATAGGAGAGATAAGAAAATCATTATTGCAATACTGTGTGACTTGTATTGCAAAAGAAAGGATGGAAGCCAGAGAATACCTAGAACCTGTAATGATGATTCCTTATCACCGTGTTGTTGCATTCTGCTTCTTTTCCTTAGGGTTGCAGTCGGCTCTTGGTCACAGTGGATCTAAACCTCACTAATTCTGAGTTTATCCAATTTTACTTCATGTATGGATGCCTGATCACACCAAACAACCGTAACCAAGGTGTTCTCTTGGAATATTCTGTCAATGGAGGCATTACCTGGAACCTGCTAATGGAAATCTTCTATGACCAGTACAGTAAACCTGGGTTTGTATTCTATTTTATCTCTTATAACTAGTATGTTGAGCAAAGATGCTTAGTAAGACCTGCCAGCAATCCATCACAGGGACCACAGGGGACCTGGACCACACTCACCAGTAGAGGATGCCTCTGAGACCAACACGAAGACAAGGTTTCTGAGCTACATAAACAGCTGGTTTGGGGTTTTTATTTCAAAAAAAACTAGTTTGTGAATCCGCAAATAAAATAAAATACACAATCACAATGCCAATAATGAATAGACCCACTGTAAAAACTCATATAAATTAATGAATATATGATAATTAATTTCAACAGCATTTTGGGAAAGTGGAAACAGAAAAGTAATTTATTTGTTTGTTTATATAGTGTTCACTCCATTTTAGAGAATTGGGGGCTAGAAAATAAACGCAAAATGTAAATATCCTTAAGAAGCCTAGAGTCTATTTTTAAATTCCTTATTGAAAAACCCTGAAGAAACACAATGTATGGGTCATGTTTTAAGAATATACTCTTGAAGGGCAAAAAACAATTGCGGCTGATTAGAAAAGTCCCAAGGTTGTTACAAAGGAAAAGAGCATATTTATTAAAGTAGGAGGAGGAGAATAGGGAAGAGGAAGGTGATATAGGAGAGAAAGAGAGAAGGAGAGAAGGTGGGAGGCGAGCAGAGCAGAGGGGTGGGGAGGGCTGACGGCAGCCCAGTGAAGAAACAGAATAAATAAAAGGAGAAACGTAGATAATCTCAGTGCACGGCAAACCAGGTACAAGCTAAATATTACGTAAAATAAAAACAATCAAGAACCTTGTAAATGATCATTTAAATTCAACGATCGGTCAAGGATATGTTCAGCTGTGAATTACAGAAAACCTAAAATAACGTAAAAGGTGTTTTTTTTCCTCTCTTATGTAAGTTAGATCCAGAAGGAAGTAACCCAGAGCTGCTACAGCGGCTCCACCAGGACCAGAGACCCAGGTTCCTTCTAACTGGTACTTCCGCCACACTCAACGCTTTGGTCTGAGAGGACCCCCATTCCAGCCTGCAGGCAGGAGGATGGGGCAAGAGCAGTGTGCTGGCTCTCTTTAAGGACACTTCCTAACAGTTGTCCACACTTCCTTTCACATTCTAATAGCCAGAACTTAGTCACAGAGACACACCCAGATGCAAGGCAGTCTGGACATAAGCAAAAGTTCTGCCATAAGCAAAAGTTTTAAATACTGCACTTGCATTAAAGTTGGACACCAGTAAAGGATTCCAGATAGAAACTAAGTGGTACACAGTGTAATAGTGCAAAAAAATGTGCTCACCTATTAGTAGGAGATAGTAGGCAAGGCAAGTAAACTGTTTATGGAGAAAGTTATAATGACTCTCACATATGAGTTCCTGAACACTTTAACAGCATAATACACAGGGAGAAGGAAGTTATGTTTCTGTAGGGTAAAAGCATAACTGTCTAATCCACTTTAGTTCTCTGAAGGAGAAACAAATTCACCAAGGTAGGAACAGTGGTCATAATTTATTTACACTTTTCGGCAGCCTTGGATAAATTTCCACTCCAAAGGTTTTTAAAATGTGGTCAAGGATTTATCAGGAAAGAGAAATGAAGATAAAAGATTGTTGCTCTGGATAAAGAAGTGTGATTGTGTGTCCCTCCAGGAACGGATAGATTTCTGATGTTATTTAATACTTTTTAAAATGTTAATTACACATGCCAATTCAAAGGAAAAAAATTATAGAAAGATCTTACAAGGTGAGCATACAAAAAAAGAGGGAAGGGAGGGGCACAGGTGAGCTTCAAAACTGAGATGCATGGGGAAATGAACTGTGGAAAAGATTATTTACCTAAAGACTCATGGTCTCCAAACTGCCAGTTACTACACAGCTGAGGGTCTGGGATTCACAATCTACACTTCCCTTCCCTAAGACCAAGATCCACTGAGTTATCATGGCCCAAAGGGTACACAAAATGATGGACATAATCAAAAAAAGTATTTAAGGGACTTCGCTGGTGGTCCAGTGACTAAGACTCTGCACTCCCAATGCAGGGGGCCCAGGTTCGATCCCTGGTCAGGGAACTAGATCCGACATGCCACAACTAAGAGTCCACATGCCACAACTAAAGATCCTGCATGCCGTGACTAAGACCCAGAGCAGCCAAATAAATTAAATAAATAAATATATATATTTTTTAAAGTATTTAAAATCCAAGTACTGGAAATCCAACTAATAACATCCTAGCCTTGAATGGATTTTGATTGCCCCTCATCTGGAATACTTCCTGCTCTTCTGGTCATTATACTTCAAGGAAGACATCAAAGAGAGAAGGAGAAGGGAACATAAAATCAACTAGGAGATAGTATGTAGGCAAAACTAAAATAACAAAACCTCTTCCATGTGAAAGATGAAAACCCAGGGGTCATATTGAAGCCCTCAGCTTAAGGGGTCTTCCCAGGATGAACTACAGTGCTAACACGCAGAGGCAGCCCTGGAATGTAAAGGGAGGTAGATTAGCATGGATAAAAAGATGAGACTTTATAGGAGAGTAAACCTCAGGAAATTATATTCCCCAACAGACTTTATGAGTTGTGAATATCATTTCGAAGGGGTTTGATATCTTCCTGGGGTTTTAATGCATCATTGTGATTAAGGGGTATTTCCGACCTTATTTGTAGCTGGTAAAGATTCATGTTGGAGGGTGGAGCCATGTGTTTCCATGTCTGTCTTTGGTGATTGAGTCAGGGACAGCCTGCTCGGCTTGTTAGCCCATGGTTCTCACTCAGCATTTCTAAGTATAACGTTTTCAATAAAGCATAAAGTGGATGTCAAACCAGGCAACTGATGAAGTAATTACATATATCCTGGTACTCTCAGGCTGAGAACCCAAATGTCCTGCCACAATCTAGTGTCCAAATTCCAAGCAAGTTTCTGGTACACATGGGAGTGGAATAAAATCAAGGTGGCAGGAGAAGGAAACAGGTGAAACCAACCCCTGAGTGGCAGAAAAAAGTCAGTATTGGTTTATGTCTACCAGAGTGCATATACCCTATGCCTACCGATCTGGAGGGTCTCTAGGCAAGCAGAAAACTGTAGGGTCCCTCTTAGTCCTGCCCAGGGACAGTTAGAGCAAGGGGGTAGTTCCAGGATGCTTGAATTTGTTCACATTCTGTTTCCCCAATTTAGTGATTTGTGAGACTTCGTAAAATTAAGACAGTTTATCGTGGTTTTTAAAAACGATTTTAGCTAACGTCCTCTCCTCATCCTCCCTGTGACATGTAATATCTTATCTCTGGTTGCACATCCCTTCCTCGCATGAGATATTTGACAAGACTTTCCCCCCCACCCCAACCATCATTTTCTTCAGATTCGTGAATATCCTTCTCCCCTCTGACGCTAAAGAGATTGCTACTCGTTTCCGCTGGTGGCAGCCGAGACACGACGGCCTGGACCAGAACGACTGGGCCATTGACAACGTCCTCATCTCAGGGTCTGCGGACCAGAGGACCGTCATGCTGGACACCTTCAGCAGCGCCCCAGTGCCCCAGCACGAGCGTTCACCCTCGGACGCTGGCCCTGTGGGAAGAATTGCCTTCGACATGTTTATGGAAGACAAAACTTCAGGTAAATTTTTCACTGATGCTAAATGAAAATCCATTTGGGTCTTTTCCAAAAAGTGCAATGTGGAACCTTTTACAGATTTTCAAGTGGTACAGAAACAGTGAAAAGGGTGTCACCCTTTTGCTTCTCTCAACCTTCCTGGTTTACATTGTAACTAAATCTTTTCTTTCGGTCAAGCCAGCAAGTTTGTTTTAATAAATAGCATTCAATAATTTTATTAACGGTAATTTTCTTTTAAAAATTTTTCATTTCTAGATACATAGATACATACATTTCTAGATACATACTTACATAGATCTGATTCAGAACTTTGCTAAAGTACTTATTTATTTTTCCCTATGTAATGGTTTACATAAGTGAGTTTATGATCAGAGAATAATTTTAGTACAACTTCTGTACGAATAAAAGCAAATACGTATTTTTCAAGTACCTAAAATAGTGATTTTTACTTTAGACTAATTCGTGTTGTACAATTAAGCTCCTGCTTGTCTTGCAAGGACAGTGCTCCTAGAAAGTGTAATATCTACTTATATAAGTAGTTTATGATATTGTGGAAGAGATTGGTGTTAGCTGATTAATGTAAGCCCTTTTTCATCAGGATTGCAGAGTTCTAGCATAAAATAAAATATGTACCCCAGAATAAACTCAGGGTATTCTTATTGGAATTCATATTTCTGTGTTTTTTGATTCTTGAGTCCTGTATCTGTGCTGTAGGACTAAATGTAGCTCCAAATCCCATGAAAACTTAACAGATAATGGCATTGTGGTAGCCATTTGAGTCCTGGAGATAAACTGCTTGTTCTACAGACATATGTTATGCTCAGACAAAATCAAAAAGACACAACACTAGTGAAGGCTCAATTCCAATTAAATTGTTTGGTCTCTTCTCTGACTCTTCTGAGGCCAGCCAACTCTGTGATTTGCACAGTAACCCAAGCCTCCAGTTGCACCCATTCATCTTCACTGTGAATGCTGGAGCTAACCAGGAAACTGCCAGAGAAACGTTGGACCTATGAAATCAAAGTGTATCAGGAATTAGATGAAATTTCCAGATATGTTTAATGTCTGACCTTTCTGGGATAAAATCATTATGTTAAAACACCTCTTCCAGGCTTCCTTGGTGGCGCAGTAGTTGGGAATCCGCCTGCCCATGCAGGGGACATGGGTTCGTGCCCTGGTCCGGTAGGATCTCGCATGCCGCGGAGCAACTAAGCCTGTGCGCCACGGCTGCTGAGCCCGCGTGCCACAACTGCTGCAGCCCGCGTGCCTAGAGCCTGTGCTCCGCAGCAGGGGAAGCCACTGCAATGAGAGGCCTGGGCACCGGAACGGAGAGTAGCCCCCACTCGCTGCAACTAGAGAAAGCCCATGCCCAGCAGTGAAGACCCAACACAGCCAAAAATAAATAAATTTATAAAAAAAAAAAACACTTCCGAAAGGGAAAGGAAATTGTGACGGACACAAATGTGTGCACACATGCACGTGTGTGTGTGTGTGTGTGAGAGAGAGAGAGGGACAATAGGATTATTCTGCACTGATCAGATCATAACCTTGCTGCTTAAATTTTCCTTAGACTCCTAGAAGCTTTTTTTAAAAAATCACTTTATTGAGGTGTAATTGATGTACAAAAAGCTTTAGATATTTAATGTATACAATTTGATGAGTTTGGAGATAAGTGTTCACCCATGAAACCGTCACCACAATAAAGGCCATAATTTATCAATCACCTCCAAAAGTTTCCTCCTGCCCCCCTTCTTTTTTAATATTGATTTTTCTGTTATAGTAAGAGCACTTAACATTAAGATCTCTCTTAGCAAATTTTTAAGTATGAAATGCAGAATTGTTAACTGTAGGCCCCATGTTGTACAGTAGATCTCCTGAGCTTATTCAGCCTTGCATTACTGAAACTTTGTGCCCTTTGAGTGACAAGTCCCCATTTCCCCCTTCCACTATTCTACTCTCTGGTTCTATGAGTTTTACTATTACAATTTTTTTAATTGCCCAGAAGGTACTATCAAAATTTGAGTAGAAATAACTAACTCACTTGGCTATCATGTTACTAAAAATCTTCCTCTATCATGTTACTAAAAATCTTCCTCCTTCTTTAGGTTCTGCCTAAAAAGTTAAACACCTGTCAGAAAAAATAAATGGGTATATATTTTCCTTTGCTTTTCATCTGTAACACATATAATACACTCTTTCTTTCTAAATGTAGACTTAGCTAGTATTGGATACTTGATATATCTCAATCTCTCAGTATCCATGTTCCTAAAACTATGTGCTTACATTAGTGTTTTGTCTATGGATGGTATGTAATAAGAGAGATTTCTACTTAAAATAATTCTAGATCTTGCCTAAAGTGAAAATTTGTTTCAAAGTATTTTTGTCATAAATCTGTCATAAAATTTTTGTTTTTCTTTTTTTAAGTAAATGAGCACTGGCTATTCCATGATGATTGTACAGTAGAAAGATTCTGTGACTCCCCTGATGGTGTCATGATTTGTGGTAGTCACGACGGAAGAGAAGTGTATGCAGTGACCCATGACCTGACCCCCACTGAAGGCTGGATCATGCAATTCAAGGTGAAAATGTGATGACCTCAATTACATAAATAGCCATACACCAGCAATATAAAAATGAAAAAAATTGTGGAGACAACGATCATACAGTATTTTATTGACTTAATACATACGTTGAAAAATGAAATTTAATATTAAGATAATATATCAATACATCCCAACTATATATAACTTAATGATTAAAAGTATTTTATTTTTGAACTATTTCAAGATGAAACTTACATAAGAGTAAATGTGTTTCTGTCTGGGATTAAATACTGATAGAGCAAAATATTGATAAATAAAATGTAGGATACTGATTTCAATTCCCTGAGTTTAAATCATTATATGATTTAGGCAATTTTTTTCCTTTAAGAGAAGATTAAAGCTATTGCAGTTATACCTACTTCTTTTTTTATACCTACTTTCTTTACAAAAGCATTTCAGTGTTTCTGGAGAAAGAAAATTATAGAAAACAAAGGCATGATTAGCATTAATGCCAACATCAATTTTGGCCAAGATTTTATTTCAATCAATTTATTCTGTCTACCTCACTCCCACTGTATTAGCAACAAATGTTGCATTATGACTATCTCCATCAACAAAGGGTTAGGGTCGAAAGTACCTTCTGTAATTACTTCATTGCATCTTACTTGTAGTTGAAAGTGATTTATTGAGAGTCATAAATTGTATAACAAAACAGTAAACTTGGTAAAGCTGTTAGTAATCCTTCTTGGTCAAGCATTCTGCCAAACAGAAGTGCCAGACCATTAGCACAACAAACAACAATTTGTAAGAGTAGGCCCAGTCCTACCAAGGCAATCAGCCAGCCATGGCAGAAGCACAGATTTCAGCTTCTCTCCAAACTCCCTGCACAATATATGTGACACTTTCTATAATTTGTCACCTTGGGCAACCATGTCAACTCCGCCGTCTATCAGCAGAGCAAATAATGAACCTGAAAATACAGGACAGGTGTGGTTGTCTGTCAAGTGATCAGCAACTTTCTGGCTACCAAGTCTTTAGAGCAGAAACTGTAATATGGTTTTAATATCTTAATAACCTTGCATTTCCATTTGTTAGATCTCTGTTGGATGTAAAGTATCTGAAAAAGTCACCCAGAATCAAATTCATGTGCAGTACTCTACTGACTTTGGTGTGAGCTGGAATTATCTGGTCCCTCAGTGCTTACCTGCAGACCCAAAATGCTCTGGAAGTGTTTCTCAACCATCTGTATTCTTTCCAACTAAAGGATGGAAAAGGATCACCTACCTACTTCCTGAAAGTTTAGTTGGAAAGTAAGTAGAAAATTAAAATAAAGCCTAGTTCTAAGCACTAGAAATAGGTTTAGGGACACTGTGGTCAGCCTGAAAGTATTGTGTAATTGTGGATAAAATGCTCTCTTCCTCCCTAACTCTAAAGGTTCTCTAACTGGTGACCTCCTCCTTAATTTAAGGAGACCTCAAATTGTAATCCTCAGACTTGTCAAGATAGGCCTTGACAGGCCCTTCCATTTTCCATACCTCAGTGTCTGAAAATGGTGATGGCCTTGGAGCCAGTTGAAAACATGTATGCTACCTTATGGACCTTGTAAATTGTGGTCCACTGTACATCATACACTTTGCACATTACTGCCTTGTCCATCCATGATAGAGCCAAGAACAAAACCTAACTCATCATGCTATTTGTACAAATCCTAACTCTTCATGCTATTTGTACAAATGTAGTTTGTAGGTAGGTTTCATTTTTTTCTTATCAAAGCATTATGTTCTGCACCTGCAGTGAAAAGTAATTAGCCTGGAGCAGTAGTGAGCCAAGATGATTAACCTGTTTTCTGAAAAGTATGTGGATAAGTTAATTTAGGCAATTACAAAAAATGTCCAAAGATGCCACGTGCTGCAACTAAGACCCCATGCAGCCAAATAAATAAATATATATATATATTTTAAAAATTTCCCTTCGGGCTTCCCTGGTGGCGCAGTAGTTGGGAGTCCGCCTGCCGACGCAGGGGACACGGGTTCGTGCCCCGGTCTGGGAAGATCCCACATGCCGCGGAGCGGCTGGGCCCGTGAGCCATGGCCGCTGAGGCTGTGCGTCCGGAGCCTGTGCTCCGCAACGGGAGAGGCCACAGCAGTGAGAGGCCCAGGTACTGCAAAAAAAAAAAAAAAAAAATTTCCCTTTAACTATAAAATTAGGGGAAAAGATACATTAAAGAAGATGACAGGTATACTTCTACCATATGAATCACAGTTTCTGGCTAAATGAAGAACCTTCTTGTGAAACAGAGTTAGGATATAGGACCAGAAGCTATAGAGCCTTTGAATAAGGTGCTTACACATGGCAAAAAAAAAAAAAAAAAGTCCCTTAGAGATCATTTATTACATGACCACTCAGTTTTCTGCTACATATCTAAAGGGCTTAGTCAATTAACGTGCTAGAAAACAATCAGGATACTTTCAGCTGCAGGTAACAGAAAACTCCATTCAAATTAAAATTAAATGTGGCTCAATTGAAGATGAAATGTATTATATCTATAATGAAAAAAACCCAAAGATAAGTGGACTCTAGGATTGGTTGATTGACAAGCTCAACAGTGTCTTCAAGGACATTGTTATTTCTTACTCTCTTACTCTTACTCTTCGCTCCACTGTCCACACATGGATGTCACACTCAGTCTTCAGGCTGGTTCCCCTCGTGAACATAGATGACTTCCAGAAAGCTGGAGCACAGTGCATCCTTACCTGTGTCCAATGGGAGAGAGAGAGAGTCGCTTTTCTTTCTAACAGAGCTGGAGCAAGTGCCTCCTTGCATCCCATTGGTACAAATTAGTTCAAGAATGCCCATTCCTCGGGGCTTCCCCGGTGGCGCAGAGGTTGAGAGTCCGCCTGCCGATGCAGGGGACACGGGTTCGTGCCCTGGTCCGGGAGGATCCCACATGCCGCGGAGCGGCTGGGCCCGTGAGCCATGGCCGCTGAGCCTGCGCATCTGGAGCCTGTGCTCCGCAATGGGAGAGGCCGCAGCAGTGAGAGGCCCGCGTATCGCCAAAAAAAAAAAAAAAAAATGCCCGTTCCTGACTCCGTCAATATTGAGGGGCATTATATTACAGTGATTATCTCATGTGACTCATCTGGGCTGAAATGGATGCTGGGGAGCCACCACAATCTCATTTCCTCATTTCCCCCTCCTATCTTTACTCTGTTTTTTATAATGAGGTATAATTTACATTCAGTAAAATGAACACATTTTAATTGTTCCTCACCGTGAGTTCTTCCCATTGTATAACCCGTGTAACCACCACATGAAACAAGATACAGAACATTCACATCGTCCCAGAATGTTCCCTCATGCACTGTGAACTCTTTCCACCAAAATAGGGTGGCATCTTTTAATATCAGGTTAATTATGAGGCTTGTATGTTCCCCAGAAGACAGAGAAGAGCAATGATGAAATTGAAATCTCAGGGAAATTTTCCTTTAATATATAACCCTTTCACAATTGTTTTCTTATTAGCACAGTTACTCTGAGAATATTCTTTATCTTTGGGGAATTCAGAAGTTGCTGTTTCCCAACCACCTGAGGGCCGTGTGTATGCTGACAAGGCTCTGTCAAAGGATTGATTCACCTTCTGTACAATTTCAGGAATACGATTAATGAATAGAAATTGTGTCGCAGCCACTGGACTCCAGTTCATAAGCTCCCTGATTTATGATAGTTACGGATTTGCATTTTTAAATGTTCCTTTTGCTTGAAATAGAGATTCCACTGTGGTTTTGGTGGTTTTTTTTTACAAGTTTACTCACGTATTTTAAAATGTAAATTGAACTGGCTTTAAACTTCCATTTCTAGAAAGATAGTGGTACTCTGAAGACATCTTTTATTAACCCATTTCATCTTGTCAGAATGATTTAAATGTTTTTTTTCTCTTGACTACTGAATAGACATGCAGGAAAATGGACCTGAGTAAAGTTAACTTTTGTTCTTCACTCCTTTGCTCTTGTGTTGCCAATAGTCCAGTAAGGTTTAGGTTCTATCAGAAGCACTCAGATACGCAGTGGGCAATTGACAATTTCTACCTGGGCCCTGAATGCTTGGACAACTGCAGAGGCCATGGGGACTGCTTAAAGGAACAGTGCATCTGTGATCCGGGATACTCTGGGCCAAACTGCTACTTGACTCACACTCTGAAGGTAATGTTAAAGCCCCTGAAGGAAGCATGTACTCGCATTGCGGACCGTGCATCAAGAACCAACTTAAGAGTGAGACTAATAATTTATAACCACATTCTTTGGGGCCCCCAGTAAATAAATCCTTTGTATGGAAACTTTAAAAATATGCATTAGGTTTAAGGGTTCTGGATTCCTAAATCAATCTCCAAGGTGGAGGGCACGTACTCCCAGGGAGAACAAGACAATCAATCAGGGAATATTGGGGGGAAAAGTGCTAAAACATCTGTTTTATTTTATCTTACTCCTTTAAATTTTCAATTTTTGTTCGTGTTTCATAGAATCAAAATAAAGTACAAAAGTATTTTTATATAATATATAAATAAATAAGTATATTTTGAGAGTACATGCTTAAGTAACATTTTACCAGTGGGAGTATTACTATACTCAACTTTACAATTGTCTTATTTTAAGATTCTAAATTTTAAATTCCAATTATTAAACACTATTTAAGCAGTTTAAATGAGTTTCAATATATGATGGAAAAGAATACTGTGGATGTATCCTGTTGGGTTTCTTTTAGTATCTTTTGGAAAAGCATTTGAAATCAGCTCTAATTTTTTTCAAGTCCAAGATGTAATTCTGTATTGTCTTAACTATTCCGTAATTATTCTTTAAAATTGTTATTTTTAAACACATGCCACTTAATCTTTTCCAGACTTTCCTGAAGGAACGCTTTGACAGTGAAGAAATCAAGCCTGATTTATGGATGTCCTTGGAAGGTGGAAGTACTTGTACTGAGTGTGGGATTCTTGCAGAGGACACTGCACTCTATTTTGGGGGATCCACAGTGAGACAAGCTATTACCCAAGATTTAGATCTCAGAGGGGCAAAGTAAGTCAATTTTTTGTTATTTTTGTCACAACTTAGCATATTGGCCCCCGAACCAGAATACGTGTGGAAGAAGCTGTTATCCAGGACTTGAGTAGACGATTTGTTCTAATTAACTGTTCTGACGGATAATATGTGCTTGCGTTCAGATTCCTGCAATACTGGGGGCGCATCGGTAGTGAGAATAACATGACCTCCTGCCATCGGCCCATCTGCCGGAAGGAAGGCGTGCTGTTGGACTACTCTACCGATGGAGGCACGTTTTGGGGGTGAAAGCCACGCCCTGGAGCAGATTGCCACATTCCATCCAGTGCCCCTCAGCAAAGTCCCTGCAAAACTTTGCTGACCTGGCAGTGCAAATAGTGAAAGCCACAAAGAGAAAGCTACAGACCTTAGTTGCATTACACATTCTATATACGTGTGACTTCTGTGTTATACAAAATCTACCCCAAAAAGGACAAGAGAGAAATCACATTAAAAAAAATAAACTCCAAACTTTATGAATAAAGAAAATAATCACGATGCTTAGCTGAAGCTTGATTATAAATGATACAATTAAGAAATAAATTTTTGCTTGGTCTTCCAAGTAAAAGATAATTTTAAAAACATTTTAAAGTGTTTTAAAAAGCTTTTGTGTGAACAAGCATGTAATAAATGCTATAGAAGAGCTACAAGAAAACGTCATTAGTTGTGAAAAAAGATAGTCAATTCGTGAGCCTGTCCCACTTTTAAGAAGATTCTGTTTCATTATTTTGAAGTAGCTGAAACCAGGCCAGTAGTACCATGAGGTCTTTAGAAAATCAGCTTTAGCAGATAGGTATCATTCTTAATAACTGGCAGATAGATAGATGACCCTAAAGTATTTTAGGATATTCAAAGTGTTTTCTTAAGTAATGTAAACATTCCACCTGCTCTCTTTATCAGTTGATGACAGAAGCTTCATATTTGTGCAACAAATCACAAATTGCATAGAATTATAATAGCTATATTTAAAAATACTAGGAGTTCTTGTCCAGAAACATGCAAAACATGGGTGTTTCTCATTATTTATAAGAATAATGCATATAGGCATCGAGAACAAAATTTTAGAAGCAGAAAGTATATAATTTTTACTTAAGTGTTTCTATTTGTGGCCAAGTATTTCTAAATACCCTCCTTCCCCTTATATCATCAGCCTCATTTTGAAACAATATGTATAAGTGGGGAACACTTACATTAAAGTCAGTGAAATCAGTTCTCATTATCTGGCTGAAGATTTCTTTGGGAAATTTATGGTAACTGCAGTATACTGGTGGTTTGTGCTGTTTTGTCCAGATATGTTACTTTTTTGGTGTATTTGCTTTATAGGAATTACTTGGACTTTGCTCCATGAGATGGATTATCAAAAATACATTTCTGTCAGACACGACTACATCCTTCTTCCCGAGGATGCCCTCACCAACACAACTCGACTTCGCTGGTGGCAGCCTTTTGTGATCAGCAATGGACTTGTGGTCTCCGGGGTAGAGCGTGCTCAGTGGGCACTAGACAACATTTTGATTGGCGGAGCAGAAATCAATCCCAGTCAACTGGTCGACACTTTTGATGATGGTAAGAAACAAGACATTGAACAATCTTTCCTGTGAGTCTTTTGTCTGCTTATGTCTTCACATGAGTTACTATATGAAAAGCCTTTAGATGAGTTCGTAGCACATATTTACTGATCAACGAATGTTAGCTATTAGTTTGCCCAATAGTTTATACATCTTCAAGGTTGGCTGCTTGTTGAAATGTCAACTAAGAATTTATGTTGAAATGTCAACTAAGACTTTAATAAATCTCATTAAAGACAAAATGTCTCGCTCTAAGTATAATTTGAAATTTCAGTAGCCCAAAATAATTTCCATTTCTTTAGGAATTTCTGTGCAGAGATACACATTGTATTGGTTGAAAGTATACCAGGAAAAATTCTGCAGTGGTGAAAGTTACCAGTCTAGCAATTACATTTTAAAAGTTGAGTAATCATTGTTCTAGCATTTAATAATCTTTTCTAGATGTGATTTCTCATCTTGGATTTATATATTATACCAATTAAATAAAATAAAAGTCAATCTTAAAGAGTAAGCAAAGAGCTAGAGCATAGACATTCAAGTAGTTCAACACTAAACCAATTAATTCAAGAGAATAACATGCCATATTGCTTCCAATTTACCTTAACAGAAGGCACTTCCCATGAAGAAAACTGGAGTTTTTACCCTAATGCAGTGAGGACAGCAGGATTCTGTGGCAATCCATCCTTCCACCTCTACTGGCCAAATAAAAAGAAGGACAAGACTCACAATGCACTCTCCTCCAGAGAACTCATTATACAGCCAGGATACATGATGCAGTTTAAAGTAAGGGGAAGTGGCTCTTCCAGAGTCTGGCATTACATTTGGGGGAGGGGCTATAGAGAGAATACTTACTTGAACAACTCCAAGGAAATGATTGATTTCATTCATTAAAAGAGACTTTATCAATAAAAGAAGTTATCTTTCACAAAGACCTTTATCTTGTAGGATTATTTGAACACAGGTTAAAATCTAAGTATATTGGGACATAGCAAGAAATGTAACTGTATTGTACCTCAGATATGTAATCCTGAGTTCATTTTTCCAAACTTGGAAATAAAAAGCTCAAATTGGCACATCTGCTTATTAGTTTCTTTGTCTCTGTCCCTCTCTGTCTGTCTGTCTCCTCCATTTCTCTACCACTTTCTCTTTATGCCTATTTCATACATCAAGCCACTTTGCTTCTTTAGCTATCCTTTTTTATTATGTCTTTCCATTTTCCTTTTGTCTCTGACTTCCAAAAACGAACCTGTACATTAGCCCAATTGGAACTTACCAAATCCTCAAAGATTTGAAAAGGACTCTCACTTCTTATAATTGCATATTTTATTCATATAGAAGAATGGAAGGGAAGGCATAGGAGGTAATTAATAGACAATTAGATAAAGTAATATCAATTAATGTCTTTCTCACTGCAGAACACACTAAAAAGGGGCATTACAGAAATGCAGTTTATTACTAGATCATTTTAAAGAGGCAAATCAGTTCTAATACCCTTATTTAAAAAGATGTGCTACAGGGCTTCCCTGGTGGCGCAGTGGTTGGGAGTCTGCCTGCCGTTGCAGGGAACGCAGGTTCATGCCCCGGTCCGGGAAGATCCCACATGCCGCGGAGCGGCTGGGCCCGTGAGCCATGGCCGCTGAGCCTGCGCATCTGGAGCCTGTGCTCCACAACGGGAGAGGCCACGGCAGTGAGAGGCCCGCGTACCACACACAAAAAAAAGAGGTGCTACAATCACAGTAGTAAGAATCCTTATCAGTATAATAAAAATGTATTCACAACTGGGAGAAGGGGAAAATGAGGACTTATTATGTATAGGGTTTCAGTTTTGCAAGATGAAAAATTCCTAGAGATATGTTGCAAAAAAAACAAACAAACAAACAAATTTTCTGGTTTCCTCAGCTCTGTATTAAACTCTCCTTCAGAGACTGGAGGGTGAGGCAAGCCCCCCAGATGCTACCACTCCCTCAGTACTGTCTTTAATTTAGTGACATGAAGGATGCTCAAGGTCATGTCCAGTGTTATACCACCCCTAATTCCAAGCCACGTCCTTTAAGGCTTTCCCTCTACCAGGCTCACATCAGAGCATTTTTTGATTAAGTTGGTTGGGACCTCCTCTTTTGCTGCCTCTATCAACCCAGAACTGAAGAGACTGAAATTTTCTTCTCTAGCCAAGTCAATTTGTTTCTTAAAAAAAACAAAAGCTTGTCCCCAGAAATTTAATGATTAAAGTGTCACTAAATCTGCATTTTTACAGTCACCATAGAATGGTTACCTGTATATGTGTGGCTGAGTTGCTTTGCTGTGTGCCTGAAACTGTCACAACATTGTTAATCGGCTACACCCATATATAAAAGAAAAAGTTTAAAAAATAAAAACATAAAGTCACCATAGACTTTCTAAACACCACATCCAACAGCTTTCACCCATTCCTCATTTTTCCTTTTCTTTGTACTATTTGGCACTCTTGTCCTTGTCTTCTCCAGCTCGTGAAATTCTCTTTGCTATTGGCCTCTGGGTTCTCTGCTGCTTCTCCTCTTACCTTCTTGATGTCCACGTCTGTCTCCTTTTTGGTTCCTCTTCTTCCCTCAACCTGGTAAATATCAGCATTTCTTAGTGCTTCTCCCTGGCTTTCTTCTCTCTTCACAGACATTCTCACCTTTGGAAGCTTCATTCATCCTCTGGCTTCAAATATCCCATCTTTAAGAGCAACTCCCTCATCTGCATATCCAACCTTGACTGGCTCATCAGCAGTCAATTCAGTACTTTTAATAGCCTGTGTACATTTCTACACCTCTGTCTTACTGGCACTTCAACTCAGCTGTCTAACAGTGAACTTCATATCTTCCTGCCCCATGCCAACTTCTCTTTCTGATTTTCCTATTTCTCTTGATGGCACTGCCTGTCACCTATTCACTGGCTCTAAATTGTAATTTAGTCTTTGACTTTGCACTTTTCACATCCAATCAGTTACTACATCCTTTAATTCTAACTCCCAGTGTTCCTGGCACCCATCCCATCTCCTCTATTTGCACTATTACCACCTTTATTCTGGCCCTAATTAAATGAGTAGGCCACTGAGTAGTCCTTTTCTTTCTAATCTCTCTCCACTCCCACCCGTCTTCAACAGCACAGTCAGATTGATCCTTACAAAGCACAGCTTTGAGCCCATCATTCCACTGCTCATTAACCCTTCCCGACTCCCCACTGCCTACCAAATTAAGATCAAACACCTTTGACTACAACTCATGGTCTGTCAAACTCAACCAATCTTTCCAACCTCCTCCACCAATATTCCACCAATATTCCACATACTCTACACTTAGACCAAAACACACCACACGCCGCACTCCAGACATGCCACAGTGCTTTCCCACCCAAATGTCTATCTCCTGGCTCTACCTCTCAGACTCTTCCCATTCTTCAGGGACAGTTCACATACGCTCTACCTGATGAATTCTTTTCTTTTTTTTAATTGAAATATATTTGACATATAGCATTGTGTAAATTTAGGGTATACAACATGTTGATTTGATGCATTTATATAGTGTAATATGACTGCCACAATAGTGATAATTAGCACCTCTATCACGTCACATAATTATCTTTTCTTTTTGTAGCTGGAATAATTTAGATCTCCCACTTCTGATGCACTATTTTCTAACCCACGTAATAAGATTCAATCTCTCCTTCCTGTGAAACACCACAGCATTTTATTTGTATGTGTTCTGGTTTCCATTTCCACTATTGGAAGATACTTTCTATTCTACCTCTGAAACCAGGGTTGTTTTATGAATAAGCGTATAGTCTAAAGTTTTTATCATTAACCTTCCCTAGTATCAGCACTGACATAGGACTTATTGATTGAGTAGATGATTAGAACTTAAATTTGAATCACCAAATTTTTCTAGCATTTATGCATTTTTGATGATTCAAGCATTTATATGGAATGCTTTTATTCACATGGAAATGGAAAAAGACTAGGAATAAATATTAAGTAGTTAAAAATTGCTATTTTTAATTACAAATAAAAATTTAATGATAGCATCAATGAAGATAGGATATCAATGAACATGTTTTGAACCAATGATACTTTGTTTCTTTCCTTTAATTCTCCAAATACTGCTTTCCTTTTGACCAATTTATCTTCCCCAAATTTATGATTAATATGTTATACTAATTAAGTAAATAGAAATAGTATTTTTTTAACCTTAATTCTCATCTCCTTGCAAAATGGCATGACTTTAACAAAGCTCAAAAGACTGTATTCTTGGTGTCCTGGCAGGCTGCTCTGTAAAAGCTTCTCTAAATACTTCTTGATTACTTTTCAGAGTCATAATGAACAGAGATGGGATTTCTAATTAATGAGAGGTATTATTTAATCTAGCCTGGCACATATCAATCGTTTGTTTGTTTTAGATTGTGGTGGGCTGTGAAGCTACTTCTTGTGGTGACCTTCATTCTGTAATGTTGGAGTACACTAAGGATGCAAGGTTTGTGAACTACTGTTTTACATTTCCTCCACACGTGAATATACAATTCAAATGTTTGTCTACTTTTAAGGCAGCTGCTTACAGGGGAGCATTCTTATGTATTAAAAGTGGCAGTTCCTGTGTATACATGTAAAAATTTCATTTGTATAAAATTCACACACGTATCTTATTTTCAAATTTTTCCTTCAAACTAAGAAAAATCAATGTTATATTACGCTGCAGCCAACAAACTTTACATTGTAAGTTAAGGAAGACACTATGTTTGTCCTCAAAGTAGAACCCTCTTTTATTCACGTTGCTTGTTCTCAACCAACCCTAATAAAAATATAGATCAATGAAAGGTCTGAACATGCTTTAGCTAGAGTCACACCTCCTAAAGCATAGTAGCAGTACTGAGCATCAGTCTGACAGAGGAAGGTTGCCTTGTTGGTGCTGGCAGGCCTGCCTCTCACCACCACTTTGAAAAATGAATTATAGTGAGAAAGTTTGGGTAGATAGAGACCTTTGTCAGTCGACTCCAGGTGTAGTTCTTGTAACAATATCGGTGGGAGGAAGTCACTAGAATGCCACTCTGTTCCTGCCATCATTTTATTCTGTCATCTGTGAATATATTAATGTGCCTGTAAAGAGTTAGGATCTATCTCATACGAGATAGTTTTCAATTTTTCTTGTTATTATCTGTAATTATAAATATATATAGGAAATAGGAAAGTTATATAAAAATGTCTTAAATTAACCCAGCCCTAAAGCATTCCCTTGACATTAGACAGGTCATGTATTTCTCTGAAGAGCTTCTAATGCAGCCTTTTTGGTCTCTGCAGGTCCGATTCCTGGCAGCTCGTTCAGACCCAGTGCCTTCCTTCCTCTTCAAACAGCATTGGCTGCTCCCCCTTCCAGTTCCATGAAGCCACCATCTACAACGCTGTCAACAGCTCCAGCTGGAAGAGAATCACCATCCAGCTGCCTGACCATGTCTCCTCCAGGTAGGTTGCACACTAAGGTAAACTTTGTGGAATCATCTGCCAGTCTCTGCAGAGCACATACAATGAGGCAAGAGCACCTGATACAATGAGGCTAGACTTTTAGTTGCAGCCCTAGTACCCTTTCCCCTCCTCTCCCCCTCCTCTCACCAACCCATGCCCCTAAATGGCAATTGCATGTCCCAAGAAGAAATAGGATCTTGTTTGTAAATGATTCACACACGTCAAATTTTCTTTCGATTAAATACCACAGCACACACCAAACTCAATCACAGGCCCAGAGTCACAAATGCCCAGAGACTTGGACTTGGCACCGTATCTGCCCCAGTGTTCTGCGCCCCCAAAGGTTGTGCTGTTTCTCCCAGAATCAGGGCCCTCTGGGTTAGGCCAGGCTGGTTGGGTTACGCAAAGCTGCAGGATAAATATAATGGAGCACAGTCTTCCTAGAGCAGCATTTATTTTCCTCAAAGATTTGAACATGATACACCACTACAGGAAACACGGACAGGTCTATTATGGAACAGAATAGGAAACTCACATAAAAATTTCAGGGCTTTTGGGGTATAGACTCCTAGAATGGGAGGGGTACACATTTACTCACCTCCACCCTTTGGAAGCTTCGGGGAGAAGTTTGGGAAGCCCTTTTCTTAGAAATAGCCCCCATTCCCAGAGGCTGGATGCTGGACATAGCCATGGCAAATAACAGCCTCCTGAATCCCTTCTGCTCTCTGTGGGACTTTCAGTGCAACACAGTTTCGCTGGATCCAGAAGGGCGAAGAAACGGAGAAGCAGAGCTGGGCAATTGACCACGTGTACATCGGCGAGGCTTGCCGCAAGCTCTGCAGTGGGCACGGATACTGCACCACCGGCACCATCTGCATCTGCGATGAAGGTTTCCAGGGTCAGAGCCCCATTTTGTCCATCTTGACACAGGAGGCCGTGGAGCTCCCCTCATCTCAACGTGTGTGCAGGGGCCGCTAGGACAGGGATAGAAACTCTGGCCTGAGGGACTCGAGATAGAGGATACACTCTTTGATCACAGTTACTTACCTTTGGAATGAATTACCAAGGTTAATTTTATGCTCTGTTCCTTGAATGTTTAAAAACGCAGAGTTTATCTTCCCAGGCCATTCTATAGTACCTCACATTCTCCAACTTCCGTATAACTCCCGGCTCCAACCCCTACCTTTCACACTTGATTTCCACTCTGGACCTCTCTCCTGCCTGGCCTGGCTGCCTGTCCCTAGATACTGGACCAATATTCCTTCTCCCTGGACCTTTCCCAGTCCAGGGAGCAGCCACTGTCCTCCCAAGATGGAGCCGACAATTCAAGATGTTCTGTTTCCCAGGTCACTCTGTCACATACAAAAAAACCTTCATGACTCAAAAAAATATACTTTTACTGCTTGAATTTCTAGAGGCTAACTGTGTATTTGGGGCAGAGTATTCAGTCAACTCCTAACATCCCAGGAGATTGCTCTGTTGGCCTGTTTGAAGGCCTGCAGCCCTACTTTCTTTTGATGCAATGTTTCTCATAGGTTTCAGCCTCTATGTTACAAAGTTCACTCTATCTAATTACCCTTATACCCTCGGAGCCTAATAGCAATGCACAATAAATCTTTTTTGAGTGAATCCTTACACTGCCTTATCCCTTACCATTTACACAGTATCCACCAATACATTCAGCAGAGTCATTTAGTATTTATGGTATTCCCCATAAATTAGCTATGGTTAATATCATTATTCCCACTTTACAGGTAAAGAAACTGAGGCTCAGGGAGGTTGAGTGACTTGCCTAAGGTCACATAGCAAGGACATGTCAGTAAGAAGACCAGAACTCAAGTTGTCCTTTCCAGTCAGCCTTGCTGTCTCTCAGAGCTGAGAGAGTTACCCAAAGAGAACCAAACTATACAGCTTCCCCAAGGGTACAGTGGAAGAGCCCATAGATTTGCACTGAGTAGAATCCATCTAGATTTCTTGGTGGATGCTACTTCCTTGCCTCCAAGTGAAATGAGTATGGTAAATGCAGACCGCTGCACATCTCTGAGGTTAGAAATTACTTAGCTGCCCTCTTTTTCCCCTGATCTCATTACCACTGAGACCAACTGGGTCTGTTTGTATATTAGCTGGAGAATTTGAACTTTAGGCAAATGAGCAAATCAAGTGTCTCACAAGGAGTCCTAGGTGTCTGGAATTTGCCCTCTTCCCTGATCCAACAGAGCTATGACCTTTTGATTTTGAACTATTGTAGACATTGAGAAGAGTTGTGCTGTTCCAGTGAAGGAGAAATGCGAAGACATACACATAAGCTAAAGTAGCACCTTCCTTAAATGCCCATATTTCAGCTCTGTGGTCTCTCAGAGACACTTCCAGTTTTTTATTCATGTATTTATCCCAGCTTCATGATGGAATATTTTATATGTGCTCAGTATTGTGCTAGGTGCTGGGATCCAACATTTATATGTGTTCAATATTGTGCTAGGTGCTGGGATCCAACAATGAATAAAATATAGACTCTGTTCTCAAGCATCATCAAATATAAGAGCTAGAAGGAGAACAAGAACATGACTTATTTTCTGCTACAAAATCACGCTAGGGGACAAGTAATTAGGTTGTCTCTAATGCCAGGGTGAGATCACCCTCTGGAGACACGTCATTGGTAAACATACAGGCCCAACCAGATGCTGTAGTTTTTTTAACAATGGGCTTACACAAGAAATAAGCACATTAGCACCTACATATTTTAGTAAACATTGACTCAAAGATAATGGTATTTTTCAGCAACACAAGTCAACTGAAATAAAAGAGAAACATGCATTTCTGGGAGTCTATATCTGCTTGGTATTTTGTCATTCTTACAATAAATCTGAAATTGATTGGATTAAATCTGAAATTGAATGCTTGTTCTTAATCTTGGATGATTCTGCTTGTTCCAGCTCATTTTTGCAACTTTTCCTTTCCCTCTAGGAGATGATTGCTCTGTTTTCAGTCATGATCTTCCCAGTTATATTAAAGATAATTTTGAGTCCGCAAGAGTCACTGAGGCAAACTGGGAGACTATTCAAGGTGGAGCGATAGGAAGTGGCTGTGGGCAGCTGGCACCCTATGCCCATGGAGACTCACTCTATTTTAACGGCTGTCAAATAAGGCAAGCTGCCACCAAACCTCTGGATCTCACTCGAGCAAGGTAATACAACTCCCAGGTTGTAGTCCAGACATAGAATCAGTCACAAGCGCCTCATTGTCTGCTGTTAGCAATGATCATGAACTTTATGGCACAGGTGTCACTAAGCAGTGGAAACCTAAATATCATCTGAATTTGGTATGAAAAAGCATTATACGTTTCCACAACTCAGAATCATGCTTTGCTTAAATTTAGTGTAGAATTACCTTGTATCTCTTCACACACACTGGCTGAGTGTTGGTAACATAGGCATAAGCCTGGAGAAATGGCCCAATATAAGAAATGGATAAGTGTATCACATCAACATGTTGAACACCGTGAACTTGCACAATGTTAGAGGCCAATTGTATCTCAATAAAGTTGACAAAAATAAATAATTGGTTATGAATAATCTATATAGATAATTTAATATGGACCATATGCAAGCATGTAAATATAAATGTGAATGTGAAGAAGATGCGTAGTAATGCACACATACATATTCCTGTATTTAGCATGTGTAGCTATAAAAGGAAGTGGAGGACCGATGGCTGGCTGGATGGGAACTTTACAAGTTCACGTGCTTTATGAGCTGCACGGCAATGCAGAATAGAGAGGACAGAGAAAAGGAGACCCGAGAGGGTTCCTTCCCCACCTGCCCTTCCCAGCTCTGCCACCTTAGCCAGAGCAAAAACAGCTTATTGTCTGTGTAACTCAAGAAGAGATTCCAAGGCTTTATAAAGGTTGCAAGATACTAGACTACTCACTGAATGCTGAAAAGTGCATGAGTATTTTTGAGAATTAAATGTTGGGTTAGTGGGAATGTAGATGTTTACTTGAAGCTTAATATTAGTAATGTATTTTCAGAGGCAGAAAGGCGGGTTGGGGGGCCTTCAATATGATAAACAATAAAAATATTAAAAAATTAATTCCTATAGAGTAACCATATAACTAACCATAGACGCCAGAAGTTGCTGTGTCCACCCATCCCCAATATTTTTCCTACCAAAAAGATGTACATAATCTAGACCAACCTGATGTCTTCCTTGACCCCATATATAGCTACAACTAGCCACTTAGTTAATGATTGCACACCATGTCATGCAAGTAACTTTGCTTTAAATTAATTAATGCATTTAAATAATGCATTTACCAGTTTAAGTCAGGCTCTTTATTTGACCACCTAGGAATCTTACGAGGATAGATTTCCTATGTTTAAAAACTGTATCTTCTAAGGGCAAGGATGCCTATGAAAAACAAAAGGACACGTCAAACACGATAGCAGATATTGTCCAGAGCCTGTGTGTCTAACTCAGTTTTCCTTCTGCTCTGATCTCCAGACATCCTTTCCTAAAATACACATGATGATTTATCCTTGTCCAGATTCTGTCCAGCTTGAAGCTATTTGTAAAAAGCATGTAGCGTAAATACTGTGGTTTTATTTCTTGTCCTCAGCTGCCTATTTGGCCCATATCACTTTGCAGAGAACAGAAGGTGTTTCAGGAGAAATGCTCTAATAAGATTTCTAACATCATAAGAAGAAAAAAGATCTTTGAAAGTCAAAATTTTCACGTGTAGAACACCAGCCTTCTGGGCTTATTTTTCACATGTATAATGTAAAAGATAAGTTCAATAAATTTTGTTATTTATGTGACTTAGTCATAAGACTGGATGCTTCTACTTTTACTGTATTATGAACATGAAAATTATGGACTTTAGGAATGAGAAAGATAAAAAAATAGAACGTATAACTCCTTGAATACTTCCTGACTTTTGTTTACATGTGGTTTCCCCTGTGTTTGTTCAGCAAAATCATGTTTGTTTTGCAAATTGGGAGTACATCGCAGACAGACAGCTGCAACAGCGACCTGAGTGGCCCCCACGCCGTGGACAAGGCCGTGCTGCTGCAGTACAGTGTCAACAACGGGATCACCTGGCACGTCATCGCGCAGCACCAGCCGAAGGACTTCACGCAGGCTCAGAGGGTGTCCTACAACGTTCCCCTGTAAGCGGTCAGAGAGCAAAAGCATGGTGTCACACATGATCCTAACAATTAACAGTGTTTGGTGAAGTTACTGAACCAACGCCGCAAAAGTAGGTGGTGGCAGAACCAAGACTAATCCAGATCTCCCGAGTTGTGTTACCGTTTTCTATTAGGACAACAGGCACAACTGGAAGCCAGGATAAGGTCAAGAGGGAAGAGAGAAAAACAATTAAATACAAGGGTGCATTGTGCATATTTCCCTCCCAGTAACCAGTGTTTCTAGTCGTTTAGGAAACAACATTTTTAATCTTCTGCTGGGTACACCGGTTTAAAAATTTGCTGAGGATAGGCAGCTTAGTCAGTTTTGCCTGGCATGGTACCCCAGCGTCTAGTACAGTGTCCATCACATAGAAGGCACGTCACATTTGTTGACTAAAGATGTGACTCTTCCAGGTACTAGTGGAGCAAGGGGAAGAAGGGAGAGAGATGTAGAAGGATTGCAAATCCTTGAGTAGCCAGTAAAACTTGATGCTGCTTAGGAGAATACTATGACCTGAGCAAATCTAAATTCCATACCCAAAGTTATGTTGATTAAGATTAGACTATTGTAGTTGAAGTCTGGAAGTCACCTACCAGAAAGTTCTCTGTGTTCTAGTGTTTAATCTCTTTGTCCTTCTATCTGTGACCCAGGGAGGCACGGATGAAAGGAGTTTTATTGCGCTGGTGGCAGCCACGCCACAATGGAACAGGTCATGATCAATGGGCTTTGGACCATGTGGAGGTCGTCCTGTGAGTATCTGATACATAGCATCTCATGTCCATTTCAGAAAGGTTTGAAATTCCTTTGATATGGCATGCCCCTTAATTCAGTAAGAACTGTCCCTGATGAGAAACCCCCATGGGACCACTTTGGCTTATACTCTTCCACAATTGCAAACTACAGCTCTAGTCAACAGTGAAATAACAAAGCCCCAAATATAATTTAATACACCTTAGAAAACTTCAATAAGCAAAGGTTTATTTAAGGGTTTGACAATATTAATTAAATTGGATCGAACAGAAGTCTCCAGGTAAATGGGAAACAATGCCTACTACCAGATCTGAGTTGCCTTATAAAATGGAATGACATCCTGAAAAGAAAAAGGATCTGTACTGGTCTATGTACAGAGTATCACTAGGACATGTGCCCAATTACAAACACCTGTCCTAGCAACAGATGCCTGGGGCATTCTTTCATTTAATGACATGGTCAAAACTAGAAGAAAGAATTTATGGTTTCAGATTCCTCATGACCAATCCCAGCGCCTAAGAAGTCAAGAGTGTTCCCCCATGGTTTCTCCCATAGAATAAAGTTGTCAGCGCTCTCACCTAACTGGGTTGACTGTTCCACAGTGAGATGACTTGCTTTTTCTCTAACAATCTAGTTCCTGTAGAACTGGAATGCTTATGTCTCGACGGGTTCGGACTGATGGCTCCAAGTGGTTGGCAAGGAGAGGCGAATCTTCTCGGTAGATAGGTTCACATGTTCATTCTGTTTACCAAATCGGAAACGAAATCAGTCCCTTGGCTGATTTCAGTCATTTTGAAAGCAAATTTAAGTGATTAATTGGTAGGAAACCTACCAGATTTGTTTTCTTTCAATCATAGCCATGAGCTGAATTTTTCAGTCTTGAGTTAGCCCTCGTCTTAGTTTTCACTGAGGCACCTGCTTGCATGGCATCCATATCAATCCCCAAATCCAAGAGCAACCCGGTTCCTACACAAGCTCCCACTGTGCGCTCTGCTGCTTTGGACAACTTGCTGGGCTCTGCCTCCATAAGATAGAGTTGAAGTTTAAAGTAACAGTCCAGACTCACTTGAATCTATATTATGAGGCTGATGTTTTACTTAGATTTTGATTTCCTCAGACTGCATTATTCCAGGAGAATAGACTAACCTGGGCTCTAAAACGAATGATGTATGGTAAGTTCAGAGAGAGAGATATCCAGACAGACCAAAAGCCAACCCTCTAGCCATTATGCTCTGGCTACTTTCCTTTCAGAGCAGAGCTTCTCAATCTGATTGAACATCAGAATCACTTAGGAGCTTTTGGAAGCATCAATGAGTGTCCCAATGTCCATGCCCATACCTACGGATTACTTGATTTAAATTGATCTTCAGTGAGACCTGAGCATCGGTCTTTTGTAAAAGCACCTCAGTTCATTCTAATAAACTGGTTGAGAATCAAATTTAGAGTCAATAACCAGTTTTTATCTTTCAAGTCTCTTGCCAAGACAGTTTACCTTAATGGGGCTTCCTGTGCCTGACAAAGCATTACCAACGTTTATGGAAAGTTCAAAGCTTGACAGTCCTCAGTAGAAGGCAGGATGCTAATACTGACCTTGGGTAGATACAACAACTGTTAACATGTCATGGGTTTGAAAGGATATTTCGTATCCCCCCATACAACCAAGCAATTGCAGTTATGCAGTTTGGATTTCCAAGGCATATTATCACCACAGTTCCCTCCCATGTACTAAGATTAAAGAGTAGGTGGGGTCAGAAGTACAAATATACTCCGTGGTATAAAATAACCCCTTGACAATTTGGGGGCAGAACAGAGTTGACCTGCTGCTTCAGAGGTTCTCACCACACAGCGCCCCAGGGAACCTTCTGGTATACCTGCTGTTGGTATTAAGTTTTATAAGCAGTAACCAGAACCATGATATTATTACAAGAATCAAGGTCAGACTATATAAGATCCCAGAAACCTAGCATTTCTGGTATTTTTCTGGAGCAATCATCTGTATTTATAAAGACTTCACTTTTATTCCATCTCCAGAATGTTAAGACTTCGAAGAGTTTAGCACGTAGGCACCTGTCTGCTCTTATTCTGCATGATTGTTTCAAAGTCTCAGGGCACTAAAACATTTCAAATGAGAAAACAGCATTGCCACACATGCAGAGTCTTGCATGACTTGAGTTTTATTCAGTCTTCTTTTGGTGAATAATTTTAAATTATAGCTTTACACGTGTTACCATAAAATTTTATATATTTATATAAATATGTGTGTGTATATATATAATATGTTAAAATTTGTTAAAACTAAAGGAGTCACTTTGTTTTCCTTCTTTTTTGGAAAGAAGAAATACTTCATAAAGCTGAGTTCAATCAATGAGTTGTTTAAAAAATGCGGTACAAAGAAATTATATTTTCAGAACCATGTTTTTGATGTTTTGCTCTTGTCTTAGGATTTAATATTTCTATGCCACTGTATTCTTTCAAACTGCTTATTTTCAGAAGAGTCACAAAAAGTTTTAAGGCATTTGCTAGTTAATATGCCCTTAGTAGCTCTACAAAACAGTTACTTTAATTCATTTATTTGATGAGCTTAAAAATGAAGTTCCAGATAATTCAGAAAAATAAAATATAATAATTTTTCCAAGTGTCTTGCAACCAAGTAAAGCACAAAGAAGCCAGCCAAGGTTCATGTCACAATTCACAAATATTACTAATTATAACTTTGCTGCAGTAGATGTATATTTAGAAATGGAGAGGTGGAATACTCCCATAAAGCCCTATTAAATTCAAAATATCCTCCTAATTAACTATACTTTTGTATAATAACACTTAGTTATAGGAACTAATAATGTTAACTCCTGGGCTTCCCTGGTGGCGCAGTGGTTGAGAGTCCGCCTGCCGATGCAGGGGACACGGGTTCGTGCCCCGGTCTGGGAAGATCCCACATGCCACGGAGCGGCTGGGCCCGTGAGCCATGGCCGCTGAGCCTGCGCGTCTGGAGCCTGTGCTCCACAACGGGAGAGGCCACAACGGTGAGAGGCCCGCGTACCGCAAAAAAAAATAATAATAATAATGTTAACTCCTTAAGTGTGGAGGGCACAGGAGGCTGAGGTGCATATCTCAAGAGATACAAGCCCTGCCTAATTGAATGCTGCAGATAGGGCAACTAATATGTTTTTTGCAACCAATGGTTGGGGGTATACATTTTTAGAACATATTTTCTTTTCTGAGTAAAGATTGGCCCTAATCTAGCTTTATTACCATAGTTTAGCTTTTGTGCATGTGCACTAAGAACACATGCTAAAAACTCCTAGAAAGAAAAACTGGTCACGCGTGGTATCTTGAGTCTAACCCCAGTATTGCCCATATTAACCAAGAAGATACATGAGTTTGATGAGAAAAAAATGTAGCACTTTTGAAAATATTTCAGAGTTTAGGAGTGCATCCTAAATGAGCAAGATAGAGAATATAGTTTTAATTTAATGGTTTAATTCTAAGATACTCCATCCAGAAGGATTTGAGTTTCATAAATATGGATATACAGAATAAGCCCCACACCATAAAGATAAAAACCACAGTTTTAGCATTTAACAAGCGAAGTCACTTATGCCTTATGCTTGTTTGAGAGTGTAATCTCCCCACTCTGATGATGTTTTTCAATAAAACCTGCACATGGAAAGCACTTCATGACGATAAGCCTTTGCTAATCTGCCACAGAACAGATGAACTGAATTGACAGATCACTTTTTTCCAGCCTCACTAGCTTACAAAAAGTCCTCATCCGTAAAGTCTGAGTGATGCAGCTTAACACAGTCATTGACAATCAAGCATCAGAAACCTAATGTCTCTGAATTCATTGGCTAGTGTAGACTATTTGTTTTTCAGTAAATGTTTTTGAATACATTTGGGCAGATCCCTTACAAGATCCATGCTGGTGGGGTTCTTCTTAGGATAAAAGGGAATCCTTTGTCTTATTGCTGGGCACTCACCCTTCTACCCTAAGAATCTCCCTCACCCGACTATGCATTTCATTCACACATCACATTTCCTGTGTACGTGTCTAAGTCACAACCTGTCATGTGTACAAGGAAGCGGGCCAATTTTTGCATGTGTCCCTTGAAAGCAAATGGCTCAGTAAAGAGTCAGCCTTTGTGAATTGATGTGCGAAAAAGTGAATTATTACCACATTTGCTGAGAATTGGAAACGCATATGCTGCTAACTATGGTCTTCAAGGCACTTATCAGATTTTATAATATGAGTTCCATCATGGCTATTCCCTCATGTATTCATTATCAAGATTCTGTCACAGCTTTGGCACAAATGATTTATGGAGAACAGCAGATTACATTTGTTGCAAAGCATATTTATCCTTTATTAAATTTGATTGTGTTGTTTGATATAGAGGACTTATGTATTTTTAAGAGCCCATTCCTTAATATATTCAGGAATAAGTATGTTCTAAAATGTAAATAATTGAAAAATCAAATAATAAAATTAATGGTAGTTATTAAACTATTACTTTCATATTTATACTTTATATGCAGCATTTATGCCAAATGTAGTACTATAGCTACATGTACCTTGACATACGGTTATGAGCAAATATTGCATGTTGCATTACATAGAAAAGTTAAATATATGTATATATTAGGTATAGGAGAATAAGAAATAACTTCTTTAATTTTTATTTTCAAAAGAGATGAAAAATCCTATATCGCATCTAAACCTGATCAGACTTTTATGACTAATCACAGTGCTGCATGTGTTGAAAGGCATTTTTTAACTTGTGTTATATTTCATTATTTGCTGTCATTGGTTTTCCACTAGAGTAAGGTAAGTCCTCTTACTAATTCCGGGGAACTGTTTACTAATAGTTTCGTCAGTGTTACCTACGTTAACTGAGAAGTTTTGTAGAAGACCTTTGCAACTGAAAGAAAAACCTGTGAAAACAAAGTTATATGTGATACTGAAATATACTGGAACACTTGAAACCTATATCATGTAAACTCGGAGTTCAGCCAAATTGTGGTAATTTTCTGATGTATACAATATGGGGCACAAGAGTATAGACCAGAGTACCAATCAGCATTCCTTCATTTGAATGTTTGACTCTGTGCCTGGGATTTTGTTAGGTGCTCTTGAAACGTTAACAGTTTATAAGTTTGTTATGAGGGGAAAGTGAAAATAGAAATGTGTGGAAAAGAGCTAGGGGCTTTGATTAAATGGAGTGTCTTTCAAAAGATCTCTTGTGCTGGAGATGAGTGAGGATGCCTAGACTTCTTAATTCTATTCTAAGTTAATAAATGAACAGGCAAAAGGGAATGGGTTTATTCATGATATTTGTGAGTTCTAGATGCTATCCTTAGGTAAGATTGGCCTTTTTAAATATATATTTACATTTGCTCTCTAATAGAGAAACTTTAAAACTTAGGAAAGAAGGAATCCTTAGGTAAGATTGGCCTTCTTTAATATATATTTACATTGGTCCTCTGATGGAGATACTTTAAACTTAGGAAAGAAGGTAAAATGTTTATCATTTATTAAACAAATGCATATTCTACTAGAAGCTTTCATTTAATCCTTACAACTCCCCAAGGCACACAATATCAGATATTATTCCTATCCCCATTCAGCAGGGAAAAGAATGAAACCTTCTACATTTGTGAGATATATGAGCCCACACTTACCTACATGTAGCCCTCCTGAAAACACATGGCCTTGAAAGTAAAATGTACTTTTTTTTCTTCTATGCAGGGCAGTTTCATTGATTAGTTTCAGTGGCAGCTTCCCATTCTACTCTCATCAATATTTCTCTGAAAGATAATGGCAGTCACTGGATTCTTATTTTTGCATTGATATAAAATATTATTTATTGTATCATTTTGTTTTGATGAAAAATAAATTACTGAACAGTAAAAATACCTAAATTTCTGTGAGTTCAAATTACTTCTACCAAGTCTCTATCTTCCCCATTTCCTTTAGAATCAATTAAAAATCAGTCAACTTTTTTCATAATAATAACCTAAGATAGTGGCTCCAGTGCAGAAGAGCAGTTCGAGAGAACACAGTCACTAGTCCTTGAAAAAACTTGCAATATCCGTATTTCCTATGCAGAAACAGGGAAGCATTTTATTATTCCATATGCTGTCTAAAGTCCCCAAATTCCCTCAGTGATAATGGAAATTTAAGTTAGCATTTCCAAGAAGTCATCATTCTCCCTTCCTTCAATGACTTAACTCATAATGGGAGTTTATAAATGGGCCTAGTTCTATTCAGAATCAAAGCAAATTAATAAGTACTGTAGTTGATATGCCTTGGGATGAATATTACCTGATTTCACTGGAATTATAATAAAAATACTTTCCCCTATAATCACAGTGAAGAAATAAATCCTTAAAATTCCACCACGCCTTAATTATTTTGGTTATAGGTTTATCTATAACTATACATCTACATGTATCAAAAACAAAAATAGGCTCTCAGATCTGCTTCACAAAAAAAGATAATAAGCATGAGATCTTTAAACTTGTTTAAAATTCCCCTAATTCCCAATCCTATAACTTAAGACATTTTAGAAGCCACAACAAGTTTAATAACCATGTCAGTTTATTAAATGGTCCTCGAAGCAGGCAGCACTTTGGTATAGCTTCCCATGGTGCTTGATTTTCAAAAGCTTATGAACTGGAAAAATCTGCTTTGTTAGATTCCAACTTAACTGTCTCCAGAGATATTTATGCTTTACATAACAAAATTACTAGTTAGTTTCAAGTGTGCTTTGAAAATGTGGCCATTTCTAATGTGACTACAAAACACTAGACATCTATAGCAAATGCTGAGTGCATATCAACATGCGCAGAGATCCAAAGATATGCTACTGATACGAAAATGTATTCAAAATTAAAGGGTATCCAGTGAATCAAAATGCCTCCTAAAGTAGAGGTCAGCTTCCAAGCTGGACTGATCGATTATCAAGGTATTAAAAGATCTGCAACCTGTTAATATTTATTTTCTCACATACAAAAATGAAGAATTTAAATCAGTCCATAATAAGTAAATAGTTATATGGAGAAGTGGCTTTAAAGCCATTAAACATGCACATCAACTTTTGTTCAAATTAAATGTTCCTTTGTTCCCGGATATGGAGGTCACTTTCATGTCCATCTCGGTCACATTAAGGTAACTAAATATCTTGAGTGTTCTGAGTTTATCTTTTTACCGTGTAAGATATTTTAACTATTTTAAATTCTCTTTGAGTACCTTATATCTTTAAATGTGTTTTCAACGGAATATTTTCATTGCTTTAACTTTGCAATTATTCCTTATAGTTAAAGAGTAATGATTTACAACAGGAATCCAATCAGTAAGTCACCATAAGTTCAACAAACATGCCTTGACCCCCCAGGGGTCAGGCAGGAGGCTCAGTGCTCTGATGTGGGGCTGGAGGGAGTGGGGCACATCCACGACACCCACCGCAGTTTAGTCAATGGGGAGCCAAGAGGTGAACACAAATCATCTCCATGCAAAGCAGAAACTGAGCACTATGGGGGTTCACAGGAGGGGGCGGAAATCCCTACTGCAGGGGGTAAGCAAGAAAGAAAATGTGATACTTGAAAATGAGTAGGAATTTTAGGAAGCTGTGTTGGGGATTGTCCAATAAGGCAGATGGATGGGGCTCAAGGTGAGTCTGAATAGAGATGTCTGTGTGAGGTGTAGCGGATGAAAGGACTTGAAAAACAGAGTAAGTGAAACATGTGGAGGACTTGAAATAGCTGGCGAAGTTGACTTACAAGGATTATGAATGGTTTTGTTGTATTTTTTTTTAACAAGATAAAGCCAGCATTTGAGGGAAAGTTTACTGAAACTGGTGTGCAAAATTCATTGTATGTATGCGTGGGAAGATGCACACACACACATACATACAATTACACATTCGGTGATACTTTCTTAGTATTTCATAGTATCTTTTCAGTGGTGTTTCTTTCATAAGGGGAGAGAATGTGGAGGCTAGCTTAGGGGGCCACTGTAGTAGCTCAGGGAAATTCAGGGAAAGGGCCACAAGTTATCCTAGGATGCTGGCAGGAAGACAGCTAGTGCCAGTCCCAGTCTTCTGTGACTAAAGAGGTGAGAGGTTTCTTTCTCCTGACACTTGATTAGTTCAATACATTAGGTTGTTGTCCGTTTTTTGTAACTAGACTTTACGTAGGCAGCAACTAGTTCTTATAGCAGCTAATGAATAAAGGATGCCTTCATTTCCTTCTTCAACTGTGACATTGAAACAGGTCAACTAAAGGATGCCTTCATTTCCTTCTTCAACTGTGACATTGAAACAGGTCAACTTGGTTGACACAGGGGAGCAAGGAGGATAGTCAAGCTACCTGAAGACGAAACCTGATTTTTTTCTTTTTCTCTACAGTGTCTTCAGAGTATATTTTGTTTCCATTCTATAGTTTCTAGCATTTTGATAGTATAGAAATCCAGGGTGAAAAGTTATTAGCACTTTATTTTGCAAAATATATATCAATGTGATGTCTTCTTTTTATCAAGTTTTCAGCACAGATACTATTGCTTTTTGATTAAACATATCTGATGAAGTTCACTTTATACATTTTCCTTTGAGAGATTTTATTATAAATTTTCTTTTCTAATGATCAAACATCTAGAAAATCCTATTTTAAAGGTTTCTGTATGTTACAAGTGTTAGTATAATATCCTAGGTAAAACAGTATCATTTTACACCTTGCCTGGTCTGTTGATCATTAATAACTCAGAAGAATACACTGCTCAGTGCAAAATTATCCATTCCCACCTCTTTACCGTGACTCAAGTTCATGTCATATTGACTGACCTTCATGGTGATAGCACATCACATGACATTATCCTGCTCCATACCCATTTTATGTTCCCATAAAATTAAGGAGGAAAAGACTTTAGGACCAGACAGTATTCAAGAGACTCAGTGAATTTGGAAAATACTAAGAGGCTCACACTTAAAAACCACACTTCAATGCTACATAGAGACATGTTGTCACTCCAGTCCATGTGTGAAAGGAGTCTGATTCTTGTCAGTGACCTTATGGATAATGATCCTTTTTAAATTACATTTTGATACCAAAACTTTAACAGCTGTCTCTACCAGTATCGTGCATATTCCTACAGGCTCCTAAAATCCATTTTCAGTATTTTTATCAGCTTCACGTAGAGTATGTATGCATGAACGTGTATGTACATACATGGAGGGAATATATACACATACATTGACATCTATACATTGAATTACACTTTCTTAGTATTTTATGATCTTTTTTCAGTGGGGTGTCTCCTTCATAAGGCCATGTGTATAGAATATGACCCAAGCTGCTTATTGTTTGAGGAAGGCAGTGGAATCTGACCTTCTGAGAAAAAAACTTTCTTCCTTATTTTGCCCCTGAGACTGCATAAAATAGGAAGCTCAAGCTGATTCAGATAACAAGTTTGTTTTCCCTTTGTTTTTGCTTTTTAAGCTTTAAATGAAAATATTTGCTGAAAGAATCAGATTATGCTTTCTACTTGTTAAAGATGTATTTAAATAAGGTAATGGGTACAGCCCGCACTTTGTCTCAAATGAACTCCATCCAAGTAAATGTTTTCAGAAAGAGTTCAAGAATAAAATTAAAAATCCAAAAAGTTTCGGTCCAGTTTTGCAATGAATCAAGAGAATTTACCATTTTTTCTGGTTCGGGCCTCACTCATGAAAAGAAGGGAATTTCTTCAAGGCCAAAGGCAGTGAATTCAGGTGTCAACCTTTAGTTCTTCTATCCTGGGGTGGTAATGTCAGCATGACCTATTAACCCTGAAAAATTTCAAATAAGTATCAGGGTAACTTAGGACCTAGACTAAGGTTCTAGATTGTGCTTTCAATGATGGGACTTACATGCTCTTTCTCCTTTCCCTCCCCTGCCTCTGTCCTTTCTGATTTTAACAGCACTCGCAAACAAAATTACATGATGAATTTTTCACGACAACATGGGCTCAGGCACTTCTACAACAGAAGACGAAGGTCACTTAGACGATACCCATGAGGAATGAAAAAGTTTATTTTTCCTTCCAACTTGTGATGTGTTGTTTTCCGTTCTTTTAAATCTTGTACTGCATCTGATATCAGGAAATTTCTGTGAAGGACTTGGTGATTAACTGAAAGCCCTTCTCCAGACTGAGTATACACCACTTTCCCACACTGTGAACTAATGACAAGTGACTTATTTTCTCATAAGTAAATGTCTTCCTGTTGATGTGTCTGTGCAAATTGTGATCTGTGGTAATATCAGTTACAGTGGCAGTATTGAAAATAAGAAATAGTTTAACAGAAAAAAAAGTTTAAGCACAAAAGTTTAAGAGATTTTATGTTTAAAATGGCATTTAGTACAGTATTTAACATTCTTGGTCACAAAGCTATTTAAGTGGACTGTATTTCAGCTATGTATCATATTTTATATGATTAAATTATCATTGTTTGTCCTTTATGTATTCTCTTCTACAATATAACAACACATTGACACTGTATTTACTTATGTTGCAATATTTTGCTGCTGAATTTCAGGCTACTTATATCCTGCAGAAAATTCATTGAAATACCTACTCAAGAAGATAGTTGTAAAGATATTGTATCTCCTTTAATATACCCCTTGAAATGTATGTTGGCTTAGCGTTGTTTTGTGGATAAGAAAGATGCCTGACCTTGAAATATTTTCTACTTAAAAATTGTGGATGAAGACCCTATCTCCCACAAAGGAATTCCCATTTCCTTGTCTAAAGATTCTTTTAAAGTGTTCTGTGGCTGATTTACTAACAGTGGCTGCCATTTTGTGTCTGTGGTAACAGAGTGATTTGTAAAACAGTGGATGTTTTCATTGTGTTCTCTTTGTGGATTGTTTTTCCTGCGGGTCATATTCATACCTTTCTGATGAAGTTGTACCAACACCAGCAACATTATAATGGCCCTGTAGCCCTGAACTCTCTATTAACGTAACGAAAAGGTTGCACTCTAGGGTGAACCATGCTAAAAGACCATGCTTAAATAAAAATTATGTTCAAAAGCCATTTGAAGTTCATTTGTCTTTATTTACTGTTAATTAAATTTTCTGTAGGATTTATAAACCTGGTCAGGTTTGGAGAGAACAGTGTCAAATATATTTACGGTTTTTTAATTTTGTTTCATCATTGATAATAGCAATTATGAAGTCACACTCTCAATGTAGCCATTTTTCTCTTACTCAGGTTTTTTCTATTTTTCACTCTGTAATTACACTAAGAAAAGCCAGTAGAGAATTTTGAAAACTATTTAACTCCTGAAAATTTTGTTAGCTGCTGACATAATGCCTAGCTCATAATAAGTACTCATGCATTCATTCAGCAAATATCTACTGAGTGCTTGCTATTTGACAGGCACTGTGCTAAGTGTTGAGGATAAAAATGCTGATTGAGACATTTTCCCTGCTTGTTTTTAACATCTACAAAAAAATAAATATGTTGGGGCCTCCCTGGTGGCGCAGTGGTTGAGAGTCCGCCTGCCGATGCAGGGGATACGGGTTCGTGCCCCGGTCTGGGAGGATCCCATATGCCGCGGAGCGGCTGGGCCCGTGAGCCATGGCCGCTGGGCCTGCGCGTCCGGAGCCTGTGCTCCGCAACGGGAGAGGCCACAACAGTGAGAGGCCCGCAAAAAAAAATAAAATAAATAAAATAAATAAATAAATAAATAAATATGTTGATATTGTTGAATTTGTTGGCTTTCCAGAGGGCTAAAAAAATATACCCAGGTAATAAAGGGCTGAATGTCAGTAGTATTTCTCATTGGATGATCTCCAATGAGATTGGATATCATTGGATTTCTCATTGAAACGATAAGGGATGATCTCACTGAGAAGTTTAGTTAAATTTTATTTTGAGTCTGGTATCAAATCCATTGTAAATCATTGCCTTGGAGATACAAGGCCTTCTTTTTTCTACCTAATATATGACATATTGTATAATTCAGTGCATATGTGGCCCATAAATGTTTCTAAATATTGTATCTTAATTGTTGATTCTTCGTTCACAAATTGTCTGCTGCTGGCTCACCATTTGGTGGTATTTTTGTTTCATTTTTTTCATTGGTACGAGGGGTTGAATTTTTCCCAAAGCCTCATCTTTCCAAGTAACTTATATGCGCCATAGAACTACCCCCTGACTACAGCTGAGATATTTTCAGTGCTCCCATCCATGTGTCTCGCCGTCAGAACAGGATTTGAACTCCCCACCAATTCATCTCCTCGAAATTTTAAAACCGTAAGTTGGGACTCACATCTATTGGTTTATTTAATTTGAAAACATAGTTAAAGTAGGAATTCAAGTATTGTTGGCTCAACTGACTTATCTTGCTAAAGGAAACAAAGTTTAGTAACCGATAAAAAGTATCTGTATGGCCGAGTTTCCATGGTTTCTACACTGTTGTCTCTTCTTCACTGTACATTGTAATGTAAACTACACTCATGTCTAATTTAAATATATTCAATATCACACGTATTTTACCTTTTACCTAAGAAATAACACATATATTACTTTAAAAATGCCCCACACTGAGGTTGTCACTAGCACTCTCTTCCTTATGTTCCAAGGTTAAAGAAAGAATTAGAGGGGATCACTTAAAACATGTACCCATTCATTTTAATGTTTTCCAGTTGATATTTTTGACAGCAAATTGTATATGTCAGCAAGACCCCAGATGCTAGGACATCAACAATACTGAAAATAAGAAAATACGGTTAATACAAATCTTTGTAGAGAGTAGTATAGTGTCAGTAACATTGAATAGGTTACAATATCAGTAAAAATTGTATTTGTGTATACAGCATGACGAAGCTACTTCTGGGTATTTACCATAGTAAAACTCTCACATGTATACACAAAGAGATTTGTGCAAGAATGTTCACAGCAGCATTATTTGTACTTGCAAATAATGGGAAGCAATCCAAGCGTACATCAACAAGAGAATGGATAAATTGTGATTTATTTGCGTAATAGAACATTGTTTGGTGGTGAAAATGGATAAACTTAGAGTATACCTATTAACGATAACAACAAAAGTTGCAAAATTATAAATGTAGTATATGATGCCATTTATCAAATATTAAAACTTGCAGACAAATACTGTATATTGCTTATGAATACATGCATACGTTGCAAAACTATAAAAGCATGTATGGGAGTGATACATATAAATGCATGATGGTAGTTACTTCGCGTGAGGAAATAAGATCAGAGTGGGGGATGTGGAAGACATTGTATCTAAAATATTTTATTTCTTTTTTAAAAGTCGAAAGATAATATAATGTTAAGACTTGAATGAGTTGTGTGCATACAAATGGGTTTGTCATATTTCTGTTCTCATGTGAGGATCTAAATAGTATAGCAAAAAAAAAAAAAAAGAATAGGGAATTCCCTGGTGGTCCAGTGGTTAGGACTCGGCACTCACATTGCTGGGGGCCTGGGTTCAATATCCCGCAAGCTGCGTGACAAGGGCAAAACAAGAAAAGAATAAATCAGCTTTGTCAGGCAGATTCAATGGGGAAATATATTCTAGCAATAGAGCAGCATGTGCAAAAATGCGAAGGCGGGAAGCAGCTTGGCTCCTTGGGGGAGTCAAAGCTCATTTGTATTTGAGGAGGGGCGCCGGGGAGCAGCCTGGAGAGACGTCAGGGTCCAGGGTTGCTGGGGGCCTTAGGAGGGAGGGAAGGGGAGCACTTTCTCAAACTAACAAAATTCCGCTTTACCCAGGAGGCGCCGGGATAAGTCCACTCTGACCAAAGTGTGGAGAGGGGTCGGAGTTAAGGAAAGAAGCTGGGAGACTGGAATTAACAGGTAGATTTGGGACAACAGCTGAGGAATAATTTTAAGTTGACTGATAAGAATGTTGCTAAGGATTCATACTTCTCTAGAGAAACTACAAACTGCTTCACATACAAAATATAGTAGTAAATACAAAAAGTGACTATGTGTTTATTTATTGTGCAGAAGGCAAAGAAAAAAAATAGCTGTTACTGAAAGAATTCCAGTTCAGAGGTGAGAGGGGCTTGTCATCATAACTGTATCTTCTATTTAGTCCTTTGGGTGCTTATTATAAATGAATTTTTACAGTATTTTTTAAACCCAACATGGATGGAAATGGATGCTGTCTTTATAGACACGGAAGACCATGCAATGACAATGGGAAAGTCTGCCTCTCTCCAGTGGCCTTATTACCTTATTCCAGCCCCTGGTTCCAGTGTCCAGAAACCATGTCAATACAGCAGAGAAAGAAAAGTTAAGTCTGGAAACATGACTTTTATGGAGAGAATACTGGTTGAATAATATATGGATATACATGTGAATAATAAAAAGGCACAGAAACTGTGTGTAAGAAATATTGCCTCAGTAAATCTAGAGACAGTAAACTAACTTACAGCAAAATTATTATAAGAATCCCTTAATGTTACTATCCATGGAAACCAGACATACTATGATAAGTCAGGCACTTTTCACCACCTCTGCAATCACCGTAACAAAAACTAAACAACTCCCTTAAACACTGTAGAAACCCAGGCATTCCTAATTTTAATGTAATTTCTTTCATGTTCATATTTTAGGTGATTCGAAGTTGATTATTTGGTCTTCCTCTAAATTTCCTAACTGTAATAAAATATTTATAACTATAAAATGTTGGAAACTACATGAATATCCAAACATACATGAGTGTTTGAACACAGTGTGGTGCGTATACACAATGGAGTATTATATAGCTGTAAAAAAGAATGAGGATAATCTCTGTGAAGTGATATGGAGTGATTTCCATAGATACTGGGACATGAAAAAAGCTAAGCACAAAAGAGCATTTACAGTCACTCTTTAAGAAAGAAGAGAAAACAGAACACATAGCTATACCCGCTTAGCATTATGGAGAGAAACCAGGAAGAATAAGACAGAAAATCATGAAGTTGGTTACTCCGGGGGGGATTGGGTGGCATGAGTGGAACAAAGGAGGGAAGACATTTCTCTGACTATTAACATTTGTATAGCTTTCACTTTGGAGGTCAATGTTAATCTACAAGTTCCAAAATTAAATCAAGCCACCAAACTGAAAGTAAGCTCATCTCCAAACGAGAAACAACAGCACTAACTCACAAAGTTGTGATATAAGTTAATACAGGGAAGGTGCTTAGAACAATGCCCAGCACGTGTGCCAAGCACTGAATAAGTGGTACTCAGTATTACTATGACAATTGTTATTATATTAGGTACCTGGGCACTGCTTCCAAAAACAGTTTATAATCCAACGATCTACAGTGTTGCTACTCAATATTTGGTCCTCCATTCGGCCCACCAGCCCCACCTAGGAGCTTGTTAGAAGTGCATATCTCAGGCCCAACCCAGACCGACTGAATCAGAATCTGCATTTTTAACAAGAATCCCAGGTGATTCCCAAGTACATTGTAGTTTAAGTACTGGGCTGCAGGACCTGTGGGTGACAAGGTAATCTCCTAAAATGGCAAAGACCAGTGTCAAATGGACGACAACAGAAAGTCATGTCACAGGAATCCCATTCCTTCTCAGTATCTCACTCTGTTAGGATTTATTCAGAGATGATCAAAGCCTGAAGAAAAGCAAAACTGGTTTTACACACAGGCCAAGATACCAGTAACTTCATCACAGGACTCTCAGGCTGGTGTGGCGCCCTTGAAGAGAGTGCCCCCCTGTGGAGTAGAGAGGAAATTTCCAGCTCTCCCGTCGCGTGCTGCGAGGGTGATACCCGGCGTCTGCTCAGAAGGCACTGGGTTTCCAGGTGCGCTTTTCAGCTTTAAGACCCGCTCGCAAATAGCTAGCTCGTCATATGTGTCACAAAAGTATGCACTCTGGAAATGCACAAAAGCAGAAAGAAAAAAAAATGACCCTAATGAACCAACCATAGTCCTTGCTAAGACAAAGCCAGAGGAAAGTTTTTATATTGAAATCATTTCTACCCCTCACCTTCTCGGATTCGAGCACTCTGGCCACGGTGCTCTCTTTTATCCTAGGTGCTAAAACCAAAACAGGCTCTTCCCTTCCCTCTTTGCTTCTTCTTTTATCACTTCCTTCGTTCCAGTCTCCATTTCCCCTCCATTTATATTCCTTTCTCCTAAATTGCATATTATGTTGCATTACTTAATAAAAAAACAAAAGCTGATTTGTAAATTCTAACTCGAATGCCTGGGAAAGAATCTGTCGCGCATGTTTGCAGGTAGTGTTCATCCGAGGCAATTCGTCAAAGCTTTAAAAAACAAAACAACTGCACTGTCAATTCAGTATTGTCATTGTTCCTGTGTCAATGTGAGTCTCCATAATGAGTGTATTTTGAAATATCTGTTAGGGTATTTTCATTTAAAAAAAAATGACAGTAAGCAGTGTTTCCCGCTTGAATACTCTCGCTTGTCTATTGTGTTTGCTGCACGAATCCCATCTTGAGGAGTCCGCGGGCCGCGGGAGACGAGGGTGGGTGTGGCTCGCGCAGCACTGCGGGGCTGGACGCGCGGGGTGTGGCTTTCCTTCCACCTTAGAAGTTCGAGAGGAGGCTCTGGGTCGCAGGGGTCGCGCGGCGAGGCGCGGCGAGGCGCGGCGGGGGGCGGGGCGGGCTCGGGTTACGGGTCGCGCTGGGCGCCGCGCCTCCACTGCCGGTCTAGGGAGCAGTGGCGCGGCGTCGAGGCGGCAGCGGCTCCGGAGCGCGGCGGGGCGGCGGCTCCGCCCAGGGCAGCGCCGGGCAGCGCCGGCCGGTGAGTGCGCGCGGGCCGGGGCCGGGGCCGGGGCCGGGGCCGGGGCCGGGGCCGGGGCGGGAGCGGCCGCGGCGCGCGCGGAGCGCCCCCCGCCTGGTCCGCGGGGGCCCACGGGGCTCGCTGCGTCGTCGCCTCTCCTGGCGTCTTTAGCCCCTCTCTGTGTTTCGGGCTCTCTACCTCTCCGAAAACCCCTTTCCTAAAACGAATTCAACATTTGGCGTGCCCACGCCTTGGCCGTCTCTCACCCCTGACAGGATAAAGTCTGAAGGAGCGCCTGCCTTTGCCAACCTGCCCCCCACCCCCGAGGCCGCGGCCGCACAGCTTCTTTACCCGACGTTTGCGTCTTCCCTGGACGTGTGCGTCCCTGTGGTTCTAACGCAACCCTCTGGTCTTTACAGTTTTGTTTTCGTAGCTTCTCAGGCGCCCAGAACCCTCCGCCCTGCCCTGCTGTGCGCAGCCTCAGGCCGCGTGTACCCCAGCCCCGGTGCTGCCTTTCGTCTTCTCCCTGGAGCCCGGCGCCGCCCCCAGCCAAGCCGGGAGCCGGGGTGCGCTCGCCGCTTGGACGGCTCTGGTTCCCCCAGGTGTGGTTCGGAGACTGGGCCGCCCCCCGCCTCCTCCCGGCGCCCGGGGGACGTTTGAACCTCGGGTCTCCGGCCTCTCCCTGAGCGGAGGGCTTGCTGAAAGGCTTCCTGCCCTAGAATTTGGTAGTGGTGGCCTCCCGCCTAAGACAAGTCTCCGGCCTAAGCAGTGGGCGCTCTACCGTCATAGCCGCCCTGATATGATGGCCTCTGAAAGCCCTGACTTGTAAAACAGTTGATCAGGAAATCAGTTCGCTTGCATTGACTGCCTCGCTGGGGCGCACTCTGGGCCAGACCCACGAGGAAGCAGGATAGAAACCCCAAAGCAGCGGTCAGATAGGCTGCGAGGCAGGTGGGGAGATTCTTTTCCTCCCCGTGCTGGGACTGTGTATCAGTGTGGAGTCTAAAACTTTCAAACCCTGAATGGAAACTTACAACAAAACTGGCAGTTTCGGGGTGGAGGCTGGACTGAGATTCATGTTTTTCTTTCTTTTTTTTTTTTTTTTCGCGGTATGTGGGCCTCTCACTGCCGTGGCCTCTCCGTTGCGGAGCACAGGCTCCGGACGCGCAGGCTCAGCGGCCATGGCTCACGGGCCCAGCCGCTCCGCGGCATGTGGGATCTTCCCAGACCAGGGCACGAACCCGTGTACCCTGAATCGGCAGGCGGACTCTTAACCACTGCGGCACCTGGGAAGCCCGGCTTCATCTTTTTCTTATCTGAGAACGGGGAACAATCTCTAGTGTTATATAAATGTATCATTTAAGGTGAGCTTGGAAATGGAGAGGAATTTGAAGCATGCAATAGGATGCATAAGCCTTTCTGAAGTGAAATTTGAAATAGGTTTTTGCCAGGCAACCCTTCTAATTATTTCCGTAGTGTTTCTTTGTTTCTGAAGACTTTCAGGCAGGGGACGGGAGGCAGGAGAGAGAGAAATTCAAGCCAATTTGCATTAGAAAGAAACAGGGGGAAGAATTCCTAGGTAAGGTTGCTATGGCTGATATCTTAAGTGCACTGCTGGAAAGCATTCTAGCCTGTTAAGTAACACCGAAAGCCCCAATTCTGTTACGTAGCATTTCTTTCTTTTTTTTTCTCTCTCTTTAACTACTCTGAAACTATACAGAGTTACACGTTCCTCATTAATTTATGAGTGATACCAAAAGAATTGACTCAATCCAACAAGAATTTGAGCACCTTTCCTGTATGAGGTGCTTTGCTAAGAGCTGCAGAAGAATGGAAGATGGTGGAACTTTGTAATTAAAACAACAGCAGGAACAGTGGACTGATTTGTAAGGTGTAGGTGCAGGTGTGCACTGCCTGTTCAATTTGAAATCAAAAACAGTTGGGCTTCTCTTCATGCGAAATGCCACGTGTAGCCCCTGATAACTTAATCGTTTGGCAGTTTTATCCTGCCATTGCAGGTGGGCTGCATTTTAGTAATTCCAAAGTAAGAGGTTTTCTAAGTAATACAACTTAAGAAAGTAAGTACGTTTTCCTTAGCGTTTGCATTACCATTAAGTTAATGAAGTCAAAATCAACAAGAAAAATTAGATGATGATTTTCCTTTCCTTTGGTCTCAAACTAGTGAAATCTTGCACAGAAGAAGACAGAGTCAGCATGAATAAATTTAATTTCTGGTGCTTTCCAAACTGTTGTATCTAAGTCCATTCTTTTGGAAGATAGATCCAGTTTCATGAAATCTTTCAAGCCTTCTTTTGAAAGATAGTTCCAGAGGCCAACTTCATAAAACCTTTAACTGTAGATATCAGAAGCCATCAACATCATCCTCAGCGTCCCAATTTTACCCTTGAAAACAGTTGTATTCTAGGGGACTTTGGGGGAGAGGACAGGCCTTTTTAAAAATCTGGCCAAAGCTAGGGACTTTATCCCTAGAAAAAATGCACACTCATTTAGAATGTTGTGTATCTTTTGGAGGATTCATGGTATCTTGCTTCAGAACAGGGGCAGTGGTTAAGAATCTGCCTGCCAATGCAGGGGACACAGGTTCGAGCCCTGGTCCGGGAAGGTCCCACATGCCACGGAGCAACTAAGCCCGTGAGCCACAACAACTGAGCCTGTGCTCTAGAGCCCATGTGCCACAACTACTGAGCCTGTGCACCTAGAGCCCGTGCTGTGCACCAAGAGAAGCCACCGCAGTGAGAAGCCCACGCGCAGCAACAAAGACCCAGCACAGCCAAAAATAATAAATAAATAAATACATTTATTAAAAAAACAAAAAAAGAACAGGAGTAGTAAATAAGTCAGAAGGTGGGTAGATGGAAGAAAATGGAAATGAAGCAAGGATGTGGGTAAATCTACAGACTGTAGGTATGTTTTAATTCACTTCAAATGGAATAAATACCTGGCCTTTTGAGTAAGTGTTCTGTGAATGGGAAGTAATAGTTGTATTAGTTGTAAAAGACTGAAGACAAATTAGTCCTATTAATTTTTTAGTTGCTCAAGATCAGCTTTTATCTTGAACATCATGAATCTCGTTTTTCCATTTTTCTTGTTCTTCTCAAGGAACGTGTTTCTGAGATGATCTTTCTCTGGGCACTGATGCCTCATTCAGAACAGTTTGTCACGTGCCAACTTTTCTCCTATGGGAATGGTTGAGTTCACACTTTGAACTTGCTCGCTCTCACCCAACACACACACGCGTAGTTCACCTTTGGGAAGGAGAGAGGTGCGTTATATAATTACCACATTCAGCGTGAGCCACTGTGATAGCAGTGGTTGTGTCGTGGAGAGAGTCGGTTCGCGTTAGGGGTGAGCGGGCAGCATTAAGAATGTTCTGGACGTAACTTCCTTTAAAAAGAAACAGTAACCAGTGGATTAACTTTCCTTCTTCTATCCCCAGGGCCAAGGAGCAAGCTCTCCCGTCTCCAGCTCTCAGCCTCACAGATCAGGATTTCACTGAGCTGCACTAGGCCTCCCATCTGGGGACCCTGCCCCCTGCTCTGTGTGCTGCACGTTGGATCTGGGTAAGTAGAGGCCCCTGGAACTAGTAAAATGGGAGAGTGGGTCATAGGTAGTGATGAATTTTACCTGCACTACAAGATTCCTTAATATTTCCAGAAGCCTATATCACGTAGCACTATTTGGAAGAAAATGGTAAGAAAGAGAATGCCAGAACCATCACGGCTTATTGTCTCCTTTTAACTTGGATCAGGACCAACCTAACTGATCCTTAGATATGAACCAGTTTTAACTTATCTTTGACTGACAACTAGGTAACTGGTCACAACCCTAGAATGTCACTGATAGGCATTAGCTGGATCACCAAATTAATGGAGATCATGGTTTTAATCCAAGTTCTCTCCTTAACTAGGTATGTGATCTTGGTTAAGTAACAAATCAATTAAATTATTTGGACCTTAATTTTTCTATGTATAAAGTGTGTGTCATGGGATCAGTGGTTCTCAGCTACTGTGTAGTTCCATGCATTTGATGGAACTGGAGAGTTTATTTAAAATATGTGTATACACTGGGTCAGAGATTCTGATTTAATTGGTCTGGGGCAGGCCCAGACATCTCTGTTTTTTAAAAGTCCCCCCACCCCCTCAGGAAGCACTAATGTCCAGCCAAGATTGAGAATCACTGGGTTAAATAAACGCTAAGAACTGATTCTAAGGTTGTGTAACCTAAAAGCAGTAAAATCTGCTTTCATGCGTAGCTTGGCCCAGCATTACGTCCACTCCATGGTAACCAAGCCTAAACACGCCTTTCTAAGAAGCAGTCCAAATCAAGCAATTTAAATTTATTCGGGGAAGATGCTGTGCCTTCCCGTCAGTTCAATATTCCCACAATGCTTTGCGAGTTCTCTGCACCTCGTTTGTTTTGATGGACTGAATTAGGTGTAACTCTGCCCATCTAAAATGATTAGCTGTTCCTGAAGGTCCCCAGAGACGATTATCTCTCTTCTCTCGGTATCCATGTCAGTGTTTACTAGCCTAATGAAAGTTTCTCCTAGAGGTGACCTGTGACTTTCTGGGGTTGGGGAGAAGGTGTCAGCAAGGGATAAGGATGATCACATCGATTGTTGCTGAAATGTGAGCTCCTGTGTCCAAACTGAGATAAAAAAATGATCCTCACACCTTCTCAAGTAGTTGTAGACTATCGAGTTACCAGAACTGAGATAGGAGCACATTGTTTACTTTCATCAGTTGTTGGGGCCTAATCTTGTTGCCATTACATTGTAAATTCTGTACATGTTCACACTTTGAAAATCATTCTTCAGTTTAGAGATAGGAGTTATTAAAGTGTAATCCGTGACATTTATTTCTCTTTATCCTACCCTTTTTTTCCTCCCACTACCCTTCGTATCCCAAAACACTTAGAAGAAGAAAAAAAACTATGTATGTGTGACTGTCAGATTAGTAAAGGGAAATGGACCTAAGCTGTGTATGTGTGACTGTCAGATCAGTAAAGGGAAATGGACCTAAGCTGACAAAAGATGGAAAGGCATTAAGAAGGAAACGTAAAACAAGGCTCAGGAGGCTCATGGATTGCAAGGAGCTACACTTAATTTCTTTTCTCTCTGCTATTGGTCTTAGAGCCGCTACACATTGATTCTCAAGTTTTCTAAACTTTAGGCAAATTGTATCCCACCTGCTGTGTGTTGGTGGACGTGGGCTTGTGGCCCATGATCCCTCCGTGTTCCCTGCATCTTCCATACACAGTGCGTGGAGTGGTATCTTCATGGGTGAATTGGCAGCCTGGACATACTTGGTCTAGTTCAGCCTTGACCAATCCCAGAGCCTGACTTAATCCTAAATAATGTCTTAGGTTGGGGAATATTTTCTTCTGGAGTGGAAAGCTACTGGCTCTGGGGCTCTTTACTTTTGTGTCTCGGAGCTGCCCTTACCTGGCGTCAAAAATCTGATGGAGAAGCACACATTCAGCTCAGCCCCGCACTCTCCATCCTCCTAGAGCTGGCTGCGCTCAGAAAAAATTCTAAGATTGGATTTGTTCTTTATGTTTATTGCTGATCATTGTTCCCAAAGATTTAGCGGTATTGGGCACAGGCTGTTTTGTTATTTCACAGTTTATTCTTTACATCTTAAAATGAATTAAGATAGGAATAAATACTAGAAAAGGATGGTTTTATCATCATAACTTTAAATCTAATGAAAAACTTAATTCTTGCTAAACTCAAACACCCAATTATGTGTTTATATATAAGCATTTGTCCTCCCACAAATCTAATTTTTGAAGCTAGTAAGTATAATCAGGGTTGGTCTGGTTCTTAGGATTATCATTAGTTTGCTTTTTAATCTTTACTTCCTCAAGGTAATTAGAAATGATAACATCTTCTTAACTGGTCCCTGTTTTCTTGAACACTTTTAACAACAGTCTCCAAAGCTAACATGGTATTTTGTTTCTTCCTTCCTTCCTTGATTCACTTACCCATTCAGCAAATGTCTAATGAATTTCTGCTTTGCACCTGTCCTCCTGTAGCTTTCATTTTTGCGAAGGGAGGAGGGGAGACAGAAAATAAAGAAGTAAAATACATTGTGAGTTAGATGGTGATACGTGCTGTGGAGAAAAAGAAAGCTGGGAGGAAGGCAGTGGTGGAGTTGGTTGGGCAATATTTAAAATAAGGTGGCCTGAGAAGGCGACCCTGAGACTAGACCCGAAGATGATCAAAAAAAAGAAAAGAAAAGAATAGGTTATGGAACTTTCTGGGAGTGGAGCTTTCTAGCCAACACAGTGGCCCTGAGGCAGGTGTAGGCCTGGCACATACACAAAACAGCAGGGAGGCCCGAGTGGCTGGAGCAGAGTGATGAGGGGGGAAGTGGAAGGAGATGAAATCAGCAAAGAAAGGGGCGGCTGTGTGCTGGAGTCTGGGAGGGTCGGGAAGATCCTGCAGGGCCTTTTCCGTGGGATACGTCTACGGTGCAATGAAGATGCGGCTTCTTACTGGTTAGCCGAAACAACGGAAGCCCTGTGATCTCTGTTTCTTCTTTGTTACACCCTCTGGATGTTAACCATCAAATCAGGCGATACCGATATTTCCCCTTGTGGTTTCTTTATCCCCAAGATTGGCTCTTGAGTGGGATTCAGTCTTCCTTCCCATCTTTGCTTTCTTGACGCCCTGAAGATGAGGCTTGCCCTTCCTTTTTTTGTGTGTGTGTGGGGGGGTGGGGTACACGGGCCTCTCACTGTTGTGGCCTCTCCCGTTGCGGAGCACAGGCTCCAGACGCGCAGGCTCAGCGGCCATGGCTCACGGGCCCAGCCGCTCCGCGGCATGTGGGATCCTCCCGGACCGGGGCACGAACCCGTGTCCCCTGCATCGGCAGGCAGACCCCCAACCACTGCGCCACCAGGGAAGCCCCCTTGCCCTTCCTTTTTAAAGAATGTGCCACTAGTCTATAAGAAACAAAAATTGTCAGTACCAAAACCAACAATCATGAGAGAAATTAATAAACTTATACAATGTATATCCTTGTTTTTTTTGTTTTTTTTTTTTTTGCGGTATGCGGACCTCTCACTGTTGTGGCCTCTCCCGTTGCGGAGCACAGGCTCCGGACGCGCAGGCTCAGCGGCCATGGCTCACGGGCCCAGCCGCTCCGTGGCATGTGGGATCCTCCCAGACCGGGGCACGAACCCGTATCCCCTGCATCGGCAGGCGGACTCTCAACCACTGCGCCACCAGGGAAGCCCTATCCTTGGTTTATACTGTAGTCCAGACACAAAGTGGTTGCATTGCTAGTGAATAGAATTTAGCCTGTGTGATTTGTTGGGTCCGCACATTGTTTTATAAAAATTTGTGTTGGTTTCCAACATTTAAAAATTAAGAAAGTTTTCATTAAAATACAGTTTCAAGTTCTCTTTGAAAATTGAATGTTCTATTTATATGAAGTTCTAGAATAAGCAAAACTAATCTATGATGATGGAAATTGGAACTGAGGCTCCCTGGCATGGGGGTGTGGCAGGGATTGACTAGGTAGGGCCACTAGGAGAAATTCTGGATGATGAAAAGGTTCTGTGCATAGTAGTCTGAAATGCATGATAAAACACATTAAACCATACACTGATCTGTGCAGTTCACTATATGTCAGTCGAACCTCAATATGAAGAAAGTTTAAAATGGAAGCCAGCATTCAGTGAGAGCCGACTAGCAGTGACCACTTTGGACTTGGCCTGTGCTCTTGAGATTGGCACAGACTCACCTGGTTCACTTCAATCATTGTCATTACCTGCCTGGCCGCTGTAGGTGGTATTGGTGTGTGATTCCTGCAGTAGTGGTTTTGGTTTCAATTATCAATGGAGAAGAAATCTGAAAGGGCCTGATAATGCTTCACTGGCGGTGGCGAAATTATTACCTGCCTCCTCGGGTTGTATGTGAAGCATGTAACAAAAACATAAACCTGGTAGCTTGGATCCATCTGTCTCTCAATTAGCGGTATTCTCAAATCTGGGATTCTCGGAGGTCTCTGAACATAAATCTCACCTTTCCTCTCAAATGTCAGGGTCGCCTATGTTTGCAGACTCCTCCTCTGAAAGTGTAACAGAAAGTACCTTTCAATCCTATTATCAGCACTTAAAACGTACTTTTATTATGTTTGTTATGAAAATAATAGGGTCTACTGTGGAAATCCTAGAAAGTACAGGCAAGAAGAAAATAAAGTTACCCACAATTCCAAACATAACCTCTGTTTACCATTTTGTGGTAAATGCTTTCACATTTTTCTCCATACACCTGTATATACTTTATATTGAAAATACGTTTACTATGTAAAATTTAGCACACAGTCACCCAATTTGCAAAATGAAAAAAAAATAAGTTAAAGATGAAAGATGACAGAGTAAGCACAGGCATTTGCCTTCCCTATGTCCTATAACTCTTTTTAAATGGCTGTAACATGATACACATAGTAGGAAGAACTCTGACGAGAATGGGATAGCGAAATGTTTGGAGGCAAGTTGCTGATGAAACAGAAGCTAGATTTGGATCACCACCGTGATCAGGAAGGACCACCAGGGGAGGGAGAGTGACCCTCTAGAAAGAAGCTCTGAGCATGAAGTCAGCAAGGACAGACAGCAGGCATGAGCGGGGGGGCCTGAAAGCAGAGGGGCTGGTGGCAAGTCTGCATTAGTTAAGGTGAACCAATTCTTCTGATGTGAGTTTGGCCTTGTAGAGTAAACCCTTTCTGTTTCTGGCATTTGAAAAGAGAGGTGCCCCTAGCCTGAAGGCCAGCCCTTGCCTCCTCATCCTGAAGTCAAGCTACACAGCACTGTAAATCAGCTATACTTCAATTAAAAAAATAAAATAAAAATCTAAGGACTATCAAAAAAAAAAGAAATAAAATAGCTTTAAAAAAATGTGAGTACCCTCAGTGATTAAAAAGATATTGTTTCCAGGGCCTCCCTGGTGGCGCAGTGGTTGAGAGTCCGCCTGCCGATGCAGGGGACACGGGTTCGTGCCCCGGTCTGGGAGGATCCCATATGCCGCGGAGCGGCTGGGCCCGTGAGCCATGGCCGCTGGGCCTGCGCATCCGGAGCCTGTGCTCCGCAACGGGAGAGGCCACAACAGTGAGAGGCCCGCATACCGCAAAAAGAAAAAAAAAAAAAAAAAAAAAAAAAAAAAAAAAAAAGATATTGTTTCCATACAACAAAAACATAATTCTATAAAGAAAAAGTATAATCAAAAAACAGGCAAAAAAAGGATCTTGAAAATTTTAAACGTAATTACTACAATAAAAATTAGTTTATTAGAGCAGCTGATAGATAAAGTTTAAGAAATTTCCTGGAATGTACGATGAAATGTCAAAGAGATGGAGAATATATATGCTAGAAAAGATAAGAGACATAGAGAAACAGTCCATTAAGTCCAATTTCAGCCTATTGGGGCTCTAGAAAGAGAAAACAAAATGGAAGGGAAGAAGTTGACCAAAAAAATACTAGGAAAAGATTTCCTGTAGTTGAGGAGAAGCATGAGATAAGAATGATCCATCAAATGAATGGAAAAATATCTATATAGAGATATAATCATTATAAAATTTCAGAGTCAAGGATACAGAGAGGTTCCTAAAGCTTTCTGAAAGAGAAAATAAAGTCACTCAAGATTGATGTAAATAAAGCTTCTCATCATTGAACTGGATACTAAACTACAGTGGAGCAATGCCTTCAGAGATATGAGGGAAAATGATTTTGAACTTAAAATTCTATTGCCAGTAAAATTATTAAGAGTGAGAGTAAAATGAAGACAATTAGGAGGAACATGTGAAATAAGAGTGTTACTCCCCAAATGCAATCCTAGGCTGGCAGCTTTGTACCAGGCTTAGAAAGAAACTGATACAAATTAAAACAAGTAGTCAGTAAACTCCAAGAAGAATGACTTTAAGAAGAACTAAGTGATTTCTGTTCAACAGGTAGAACCAGTAATGAACTGTATTCACATAGTTATAATAACAGGACATCTAGCAACCTGGAGAACTAAACTGAGTCGTACAGACCTCCCTTTAGTACAAACATACAAAAATAAAGAATAAAACACAATGACATGTTTAAATAAGTAGTTAACTTTAAAATAAAGACTGCCAGAAGAATGCAGGAAATGGTTTAAAAGAGCACTAAGTGCAAGCTTATACTCAGCACAACCATAGCAGTTTCTCTGGGGGATACAGATCCTGGGGTGTGGGGATGGGGTCATGCCATTTAAATCTGGAAGGAAGACTTGACCTCAGGCCCAAGGAGACAGGGAACCTCTTCTCACCTCCCTCCCATTTAATATGAGCTCACAATTTTAAAAGCGTACAAACCACCATAAGGGAATTTCAGCAAACAAAACAAATAGAAGAATCAGATCCCAAAGAATTGAAAATAATGGAAATATGTGAAAAAAATCATGTGTGTTAAAAATTATTAAAGGGGTAAAAAGAATAGAAAAAAGGAAAAAATAGTGCACAAATAAAAGCATATTTCAAAAAGAAGATAAACGAAAAATATAGGCTTTTTAAAAAAAATTAATGTACTAACTAAACAACATATTAGAGCCAAAGGTAGATTAGTGAACTGGAAGCCAAATCTGAGAAAATTGCCTAGAATCAACCCATTGAGGTTAAAAGATGGAAAATGTCAGAGGTTAAAAGATACAATGGTATAATGAGACACTCCAACAAATGTCTAATAGAAATTCCAGAAGGGAAGAATAGAGAGAATGACTTAGCCTATATTGGTTATATAGGTAAACAAATTAAAAGGTAATACAGGGACTTCCCTGGTGGTGCAGTGGTTAAGAATCCCCCTGACAATGCAGGGGACCCGGCTTTGATCCCTGGTCTGGGAAGATCCCACATGCCGTGGAGCAACTAAGCCCGTGTACCACAACTACTGAGCCTGCGTGCCACAAGTACTGAAGCCCACGCGCTTAGAGCTGGTGCTCCGCAACAAGAGAAGCCACCGCAATGAGAAGCCCGCGCACCACAACTAGAGAAAGCCTGCGTGCAGCCACGAAGACCCAGCGCAGCCAAAAATAAATAATATATTTTTTAAGTAATACAATCTAGCAAAAAATTGCAGGGAGTGTGGAGACTTAAATATTCATTTTTCATGGTAAGCATTCATAAATTATGTCTAATTTCGATAAATCAAAAGATAAGACTCAGCCATGAAAAGAAACGAAATTGAATTATTTGTAGTGAGGTGGATGCACCTAGAGTCTGTCATACAGAGTGAAGTAAGTCAGAAAGAGAAAAATACTGTATGCTAATACATATGTGGAATCTTAAAAAAAGAAAAAAAAAAAGGTTCTGAAGAACCTAGGGGCAGGACAGGAATAAAGACACAGAGGTAGGGCTTCGCTGGTGGCACAGTGGTTGAGAGTCCGCCTGCCGATGCAGGGGACACGGGTTCGTGCCCCAGTCTGGGAGGATCCCACATGCCGCGGAGCGGCTGGGCCCGTGAGCCATGGCCGCTGAGCCTGTGCGTCCGGAGCCTGTGCTCCGCAACGGGAGAGGCCACAACAGTGAGAGGCCCGTGTACCACACACACACAAAAAAAACCACAGATGTAGAGAATGGACAGGGAGGGGGAAGGGTAAGCTGGGACGAAGTGAGAGAGAGGCATGGACATATATACACTACCAAACGTAAGGTAGATAGCTAGTGGGAAGCAGCCGCATAGCACAGGGAGATCAGCTCGGTGCTTTGTGACCGCCTGGAGGGGTGGGATAGGGAGGGTGGGAGGGAGACGCAAAAGGGAGGGGATATGGAAACATATGTATATGTATAACTGATTAAATTTGTTATAAGGCAAAAAAAAAAAAAAAGAAAATGGTCGCTTCAGTGAATACAGCTGGAGTTGGGGAAAAGAGGGATGGAAAACTCTTTATTTTTGTGATTAGCCCTTCCATAATACTTGTATTTTTATCATGTCTGTATTATTATTATTTTGTGTGTGTGTGTGTGTGTTACGTGGGCCTCTCACTGTTGTGGCCTCTCCCGTTGCGGAGCACAGGCTCCTGAGGCGCAGGCTCAGCGGCCATGGCTCACGGACCCAGCCGCTCCGTGGCACGCGGGATCTTCCCGGACCGGGGCACAAACCCGTGTCCCCTGCATCTGCAGGCGGACTCTCAACCACTGCGCCACCAGGGAAGCCCATGTCTGTATTATTTTGACTAAAGTTATTATTTTAGAAAAAGAAAGCCAGTAGTTCTTTCATTTTCACTTAAACTAGAGAACTCTTTCTTATTAAAATATCTGTCATTCAAACTTAAGCACCAATATGAATTACTGAGCTTTTTGTCCCAAAGAAGATTCTGGAGGCATATTTTCTGACTATTAATGATGTTTCATGTGTTCCTAGTTGGAAAATAAATCTTGCAATTTATCAACTTAAGGAGTCACAGAAAATTAGTGCTGGAAGGGATTCAATATCTTTAGTGGAACTGAATAATTTTTCCATGGTATGGTGGTTTTTATAAATTTATTTATTTATTTATTTTTGGCTGTGTCAGGTCTTCCTTGCTGCCCACAGGCTTTCTCTAGTTGTGGAGAGTGGAGGCTACTCTTTGTTGCCGTGCGCAGGCTTCTCATTGCGGTGGCTTCTCTTGTCGTGGAGCACAGGCTCTACGCGCGCGGGCTCAGTAGTCGTGGCCCGCAGGCTCTAGAGGGAAGAGTCAGTAGTTGTGGCTCACGGGCTTAGTTGCTTCGCAGCATGTGGGATCTTCCCAGACCAGGGCTCGAACCCATGTCCCCTGCATTGGCAAGTGGATTCTTAACCACTGTGCCATCAGGGAAGTCCCTGGTATGGTGGTTTTAATCAGTAGTTCTGTATAGGACAGAGGAGGATGGGAATACATTCAAATAGCTAGAGCACATGGCTTCAAATTTGAACGTGTAGCCTGCCTTTTATGGTCCTATAAGACCTCATCCTATCCGACCTCTCCAGTTTCATTTCCTGTAACTACCTAAAACGAAGTTGTTACCACTGCTTTTGGTATTCTGTGAATAGGTCCTATTAATGCTTACCTTTCACTTCTGTGTGCAGTCACACACCCTCACTTTTTGCCTTCTATCCCTCAAGAGCTACTTCCAATGCAGTATCCTCTCCGAAACCTTCCTTGACCTCTCATCTTGCTTCTAGTTTGGTTAAGACCACCATGCTTCCTAAGCAACACATCACAAGTGACAACATGTGCCTATAATTAATATAATTTCGATACAAGTAGATAAACATTTTGACGTGATTAATCTGCTGCACAGTTAATGGGGCAGCATAGCAGAAGAGCATGGTTTCTGCAGTGAGCAGACCTAAGTTCCAAGCCCAGCTGTGATCACTCTGAAGAATGTGGGTAACTCCTCCCTTACGTAGATACTGCGATTCTTCAATGGCAGAGTCTCAACAAATGTGATACTATAATGACTAATTATTGTGTATAGACAAACTCACATAAATGTCAATCATTCATAATATTTTTAAGTCAGTTTGAAGTTTTTATGTACTCACTTTGTAAGTTATCCACTACTTAAAGTGAGCATTAACGTTGTTTAAATATGAACTATATTTTATTACCATTACACACATAAACTCAGATCGAAAAACAAAATCTCACTTGTGATAGCAAAAAATTAGAAGTAGCCTAAGTGTCTAATAATAAGGAAGGTGGTTAACTAAATCATGGTACATATATATTAGAAAATATTATACAATCATTAAAAAATATCTTCTGAAGTTGTTTATTTTTTTTAATTTTATTCTTTATTTTTTGCTGCATTGGGTCCTTGTTGCTGTGCGCAGGCTTTCTTTAGTTGCGGTGAGTGAGGGCTACTCTTTGTTGTGGTGTACAGGTTTCTCATTGTGGTGGCTTCTCGTTGTGGAGCACAGGGTCTAGGCACGTGTGCTTCAGTAGTTGTGGCACAGGGGCTTAGTTGCTCCACGGCATGTGGGATCTTCCCAGACCAGGGATCGAACCTGTGTCCTCTGCATTGGCAGGTGAATTCTCAACCACTGCGCCACCAGGGAAGTCCCTGAAGTTGTTTATTGACATGGCGAAATGTTTATGATATAACGTTAGGTAAAAAAAATTTTAATGCAAAACTATTAAGACTATTTCAGCCATGTGAATATACATTACATATACATACAAACATATGTATTTGCAAGATACATTTACTATGTATCATTTATGCATGAGAAAAATGGAAAATTTCCAAATTTTCACAGTGCTTATATATTACTTTTATAATAAGAAGGTAAAAAGTAACATGATTTTTATATCAAAGCCCCTTGATCTGATTTCCTAAGTGCTGTATTTCCTCACCAGTGATCTCTTGCTCCCATCCCCAGAACCTCCTGTGTTCCCCTGTATGTTCCATTATTTCATATGCCCCTAGCCACCTGTAAGACATCCTTAAAAGGATACAGATTGCTGCAAAGACATTAGATGACAAGTTCCCTGAGGGCATGAACCATAGTTTATTCATCTGTAAGCACAGTCAACTTGCATGTTTCAACCAAACGTATAAGTAGGGACTAAGTAGGTTTGTATTGAACCAATGAATAAATGGAGACCCAAGGCCTCGAGACATGGAGCAGGTGAAAGGAAATAAATGTGAGGTTCGTCTAAAAGGTACTAGTAGTTATAAATAACAAATATTGAGTGCCTTCTTCTAAGCGCTTCGTAATTCTTACGTTAAGCCTCAGTGTAGCTCCACTGGTACTGGCCAAGCACACTGAGGGACGTCCACGTAACAGCGCAGTCTGCAGCTGTTTAAAAAGCACAAGGATGAGGAAACTGTTGTACTGATATGGAAAGAGCACCAAGAGATCGGAAGTGAAAACAGCAAGGTGTAGAACGGTGTTAAGTCATGCTACCGTTTATAAGAAGAAGACCATATACTCATACCTGCTTATGTAGAAAATACCTCCGGAAAGACACACAGGAAGGAAACGGACACCATGATTGCCTCCCAGCCACGGAATGGCAGTGTAACTTCACGTTAATTCTTTCTACACATGAATTTTTGAGCCTTGTGAATATGTCAGTGATTCAAAAAGACAATTCAATGAAAACAAAGGAAAATCACTATCCCCACTTACAAATGAGCAACCCGAGGTTGAAGGAAATTAGGTACCCTCTCCACGGCAGTAATAATAATGGTCACACTTATTGAGCACTTACTGTGTGCCAGACCCCATGTAAGTACTTTAGAAACATTTTCTAATTTATTTTCACAGATACATAACGAGGTTTTATCTGAGTGGTATAGCTGAAGAATCGGAAGGAAACATATAATTTATTTTCCAATCCAGGACATTCTGGAAGTAAGAATTAATCTGGGACAGCAAGCATAAGCCAGGACTTATGGTCGCCCTATTTAGAGAGGTCAGGTAACTTGCTAGATGTCCTAGCAAGAGGCTACATCCTCCAGCAGCCTTGGCCCCCAACACTCAAAAACACTCGGGGAGCATTCAGTCAACACGCTGCATGCCACTGTGTGCTAGGTTTTCAGACAGTGGCCCTCCTCTCATGGAGCTTACGGTCTACATTCAGGACCAGTTTGCATGGATTTTGCGTAGCCTTTAGCTCTTTCTACATAGTGGGCCTCTTTAATTAATCAATGATTGTTAATAAGGAAAAGCAGGGCATTTATCTTGGTTATGCTGAAAGTCCCAGAAGTGTAGAAAAGAGGAAGCAGCTTTTTCAAATTGCTTTCAGGGAAAGGCTGGTAATGTCATAGGTGAAAGAAAAATTATTTCTGGACTGTAATTCTTTTCTGGACTATAATCTTACTCTGTGAGCTTTGAAAAATAGAGGCTCCAGAATTACTAAATCAGAATTTCTAGAGGGCCTGGAAATCTGGTTTTTGACGCTCTCCATGTGATTCCAATGTGCTTCCAAATATGGGGACTCCCGGTCTAGTTGATCCTGTCATAACAGTATAGAATAGCTGAGATGATTGAGAGGCAGAACTTAGGGCCAGACCCCACCCCCAACCTCCAGTTTGGAGCATCTTCCACAAAAGCATAGTGAATCTTCATAACTGTCAAGCAATTCTTGCCTTTAGTTTGAAGTTTAAAACGTTGCTGCTGTTATAAATAAAAATGTAGTTTTACATTTTTATTTATAAATATCTGAGCCTTTTATATTTGATGACTACTTTGAATAGGAAACAAGGTTTGCATTCTGAGAATATTTTTGGATAAGTCAAGTGAGTGAAGATGAGCTCCTTTTCTCACAAAGTGAGGGAGTTAAATTGTATGATTTCCAAGATTACTTTCAGATCTAGAAATCTATGTTGAAAGATGTTCTAAACTGTTTTTAAATCCCTTCTTTCATAGCTGTGGAAAGCAGGGCTTGGATGTCTAGATCAATTTGCTTTTCTGTTATTAGTATTTTCGTTGGAGGGCCTGCCAGAAGACTTGTCCCTTTGGGCCATCTGAGAGGTGACTTTTCTCATGTGAGGGTTTATGTACTTAGTCTTACAACTTGGTGATTTATAATTGCAATCAGCACACTGGAAGCTCATTATCTGTCAGATAAGCGTCTGGTCATTTGATCTCCTGCGTTGGTCCCTTGGTTACTTTGCCTCTCTTCTTCTGATAAGGTGGTTATTGATAGCCTTCAAGGCTTTAATTATTTAATCATTGTGATGAGCATAAAAAGTTCCCCAATAGGACAGCCTTTCATTATAACATCCTCTTCTCCTTTACTCTTCTCAGCAGTCCTTTTCTTTCCCAGTTGAGACATCTTTGCACTGCCAGGTATCTCAAGGAGGACATAGATTGTAGCCAGGGTCCTAAAACCTCAAAAATTTGAGAATCCCGTCTTTTCTCTGTCTCTTCCTGACCTACAGAGAGTTATTGTTGCAAGGTTTAGCAAAGAAAAATATGATACTCAGTTAAAGTTGGGATAAACAATAAATTTTTCATATAAGTATGCCCCATGCAATATTTGGAACATACTTACACTAACCAACTATTTGTTGCTTATCTGACATTCAAATTTAATCGGACATCCTGTATTTTATTTGGCAACACTGCAGAGAGTGCATACCCTAAGGCTTTCCTAAGTCCATCTCATGTCTTGGGGTCTAAATTCCTTTAATATTTGATCCTAATTTAAACCTTGAATGGAATGTTTGTAACAACTAAGACTTCAGTTTTATTCAGCATTTGCATGAAGTGTAGTGGATGTTGCACTGCCCACCTACACACAACTCCCTTTTGTTATGAGAATATACAAATAGAAATAAGACTTTGCTGGAGAAACCTAAGCTAGATAATTCTCTCTTTTCTAAGTTTTTATTAAATATTTCAAAGATACACATAAGCAAAGACAGTAATATAATGCATTGCACACAATTTATTTACACCCTATTCAGTTTTCTTCTTTTTGTTTGGTTGGTCGGGTAGGTAAATGTGAGTGTGTATACTGCCAGCCCCTAAGTCAGTGGTTTTGAACCTTGGCTGTGCATTTGAATCACTTGGAGAGCTTTTAAACTCTCAATCCCTGCCTGCCTCCCAGACCAATTAAATCAGAATCCCTGGCAGTAGCGTCAGGTGATTCCAGTGTGCAGCCAGGGCTGAGAACCAGTGCCCTGAATGAAAATGGCAAATGCAAAGAAACATTTTTTACTGGTAAATCATGTCCTTATATTTCATATTCCTCTCAAAACTTATTTCGTGTATTTTTCAGTAAGCATATTACATTATAGCACATTATATGTATTGTATTATAGCATAGCATATGTTATTTTATAAAGTTTACTTTAAAAAAACTCATCTGGCTTTAATCATGTCACTGATTCATTATTAATTTTGGAAAAGCCTATAATTGGTTTTTGTTTTCAGATGTTTCTTTGTGATTTCCCTATGTCTTTTTCATATGTATTTCTCTCTCTTAGGTTATAAAACAGTGATTTTTAACTTTATCTGCTCATTGGAATCATCTTAGAATGCACTAAAAAACGATGCCTGGGCCACACCTCCCAGAGGCCCTGCTCGGAGGGTCTGTGCTAATTGGTCTGGTGTAGAGCCCAGGCATTGCTGTTTTTCAAAAGCACCTGAGGAGATTCCGTGTTTAGGCAGGGTTGAAAGCCAGTATTTCTAAATATGTTAAATTCCTACCTAGCTGATCATCTGAATCTTGCTGGAGGAATTTAAAACTTACATAGAATTGCCCTGCTTAACGAGGTAGAAATTATTTCCAGGTTCTGTGAGGAGGAGAAATGAGGGGGTGATAAATGGCCTTCCGAGTAGTAGGTATAAGTGAGGCATTCCTGTGGGGGGTGGCCAAAGGGCTTTTGAGAATAAAGAGAAGGATCTCTAATATTTTAGAAATATTTTACTTCTTCTGCTACACTTCAGCCTAACCTATCATGTTACTCTGAAAACTTGAAAGAAGGTTGCCACTCAGGTACAGGGGTGTGTGCCCACACCTACTCGGAGTAAGTGCCCACGGTCCAGGCCCCACCTATGGGACCCTAATTCAGGAGGTTCAGAGTGAGGCCAGACACCAGTCCTTTGAAACCTTCCCCAGGTGGCGAGAGGGCCGCTTTGGTCACTGCTGCCTTCTACAATAACACATCCCTAGACGTGGTCATCACAGTTCATCCCAGCGACAACTGGGCAGATTCATGTGGAATAATAGTAAAATCAGTGGTAAAAGTAGGTTTTGGCAACAGGGATTCTTATTAAACCTCCCTCAGATCTACCTGGTCTTTTTCCCCTTGAGTGGCTATATCAAGAAAGAAGTGACCTTTCTAAAGCAGGACAGAAGACAACCAAGGAGGAGGTGTCCAGAAGCATAAATAATGAAATTAAAATGTCAGAGCAGGGCTTCCCTGGTGGCGCAGTGGTTGAGAGTCCGCCTGCCGATGCAGGGGATACGGGTTCGTGCCCCGGTCTGGGAGGATCCCATATGCCGCGGAGCGGCTGGGCCTGTGAGCCATGGCCGCTGGGCCTGCGCATCCGGAGCCTGTGCTCCGCAACGGGGGAGGCCACAACAGTGAGAGGCCCGCGTACCGCAAAAAAAAAAAAAAAAATGTCAGAGCAGACTTAATCTTCTGTAATATGAAGTAACAGAGAGGAGGCGTGGCATACACTCTCAACAACATGATGCACCCGTCCAGAGGCTGCGTACGTTAACCAGTGAGACAAGGACTGAACGGGGTCCTGGGAATTCAGAGTATGGTATTGCCTCAAGGAATTTGCAATCTAGAAGAGGAGACCAATATAGTGGGAAGAAATAGAAAATTATACGAAGCAGCAAGTATACACTGACATCCTGGGGGATTACAGGTGAGAGGAGACTCAGGAAAGCAAAGGACAAAACCTGGCTTTTGAAAGATGCAGTGATTGGGGTGTGGAGAAAATGGAAGGAGGGTGAGGGGAAAGAAATGGTTTCTTGTCAGAGTGAGTGGAACTCTGGGCACGCGCACAGAGGCTTAAAGCAGCGCGGGAGGTTGCCTGAATTGCACATGGTTCTGTGATGCTGTCGCGTGACGTTCTGGAGGAGCTGGGGGCAGGGGAAGGCAGAGTGGTGGTGTTGCTGCGTTTCAGACCCCGCCCGCATACCTCGGCCCCGTCATTCTTGGATATTATGATGAGTTCCTGGAATAATAAATAAAAAGTTAGATGAGAAGCCAGCCAGCCTTGCTAACTCTAAAACAAAAGATGTACAATCTTACTCTGTCAGAGTCTGCTGCAGAATCCTCTTTCTCCAGGCTTATCTTTTCATATCATCCGTCCTGATACTTAGTTGCATTTGCTGCTAGAATTCCCTTTTATTCTAGACTTTTAAATTTTCAGCCTCCTTGGACTTAGGCATTTATTTTGCGTGATGTTTCCTGGTTGAAAACACGAACGTGATTTCAATGTGAATGTTAAGCTTTCACCATAAGGGAATTGGATTGACCAGCATCAATAATCCCCCGCCTTCTCTCAGTCACCACACAGGCCCCTAACCATTAACCCACGCTAACCCCCAACTCCTCTGCCTTTAACTTCCTTCAGTTAGGACTGATGGCTTCAGTTGTTGTTGAGCACTTAATTTTTCTTATAAAATATATCATTCAAATTTACAGACAGAGTCGTGTATGAAACACCAGTTTACTTACCACATGACTTAGTCAAATGTTAACATTTTGCTCTTTTTGTGCCAGTTCTTTTTCTACAAACTGAACATTGCAGATTCGGTTAGTTGAAGCTCCCTGTCTCTTCCGAGTCTCGTTCCCCGTCTCTCCAGAGGTAACACCATCCTGGTCTTAGTGTTTATCATTGACATGCTTGCTTTTGTACATTCGCTACATATATGTGTGTACACAAACAACCTACATTATTGCTTGGTGAGGTTTTTAAACCTTGTTTAAATAATTGCATCCTTGAAGGACCCACCTGTGCCTTGCATTTTTATTGAAAATTAAGTTTTTGAGATTTATTGATGATGACATACAGATTTCGTTCATTTTTTAAAATTACTGCATAGCGATCAATTTATGACTATACAAAAATTTATGTTTTATTGCATATAGGTAGACATTTGGGTTTTTTCCAACTTTTCACTGTCATAAAGCTGCAATTAACATCCTTGTACACATTCCCATGTGCAGAAACATACTGGGTTTTTATTCCTTAATCATTTCTTTTACTCATATGAGTAGTATTCATTATGTAGATAGGAAGGTAGGTAGGTAGATAGATCGATAGATAGATATAAATATAGATATATCAGTCATCCTGATAGTCTTACACATGACAACACAATAAACTTCAAAATGATTATAACATTGCACTGATGTTTTCAACTTGTAGCTCTTGTGGAGACAAGCCTCAGCTCTGAACCCTAGAATAAGGAGTAACCAAATGTGAATACAGAATTTGAAAGGAGGCTAATGTACCTTCAAGAAACTTAGGGTCAATTTAAGCACTGATCCTGCTCCTTTTTCTTTTTCTTTGATGTGTAAATGGTTAGGGTCAGCCTGATTCCCTGTTCCCTTAACATTGACTTGGAGTCAACTTGCTGCAGTATTTAGCCACTGAAGTTAACACGATCCTTTGTTTAAAGTACGCACACTACCCCCTCGTTGCCCTGGGAGAGACAACATGTTTTTTACTGACTTTGCTTTCCTTTCATTTATTAGTGCCTACTCTGTCCAGATCACTAGGTTAGGTGCTCTGGGTGTCCAAAGATGAAGAGGTCCTCAGAATAACTTGCAATCATACTGCCAAGAAGAGATGCATCGGAACAGTCATCAGTAGGATTTTGGCATCTGACATAGAGTTTTATTTTCTCCCTTAGTGAAACTCAGGAAATGCTCGTCTCCTGCTATTGATGAATAATTTCAGAGTACTATGGATCATGTTGAAGAAACTGAAATCCTTGCAGCAACCCAGCGGTACTATGTGGAAAGACCTATCTTTAGTCATCCGGTCCTCCAGGAAAGACTGCACAAGAAGGACAAGATTCCGGATTCCATCGGGGATAAGCTGAAACAGGCATTCACGTATGTTGTTTCAACCTATTTCCTTTAATCTGCCATTCAGTTATGAGAGAAGCAAGGTCAAATGTATAAAGAGAATCTGGCAATGTGGAGGAAAAAACAAATGGTGAGCCCTCATGATTTGCAGAGCTGTCCACACAGTTCATTCAGTGGTAGATATTTGATGGAACACAAGCTTCATTACATATTTCACCATATTTATTAAATTCCTTCTATGCTTTCTGTCTGTATAAAGGTTTATATAAACAACCCACTTTCCAATTCTCCACCCACCTACATAATATCCACCTCTTCCATTTGTCTCTCAGGAATGTTCCAACCCCTCTTTTTCCCACTTGACTTCTACTCCGTGTGGCAACACCCTGAATCTATGCATTTAAGTCCCCAACCTAAGCTATCAAGGACACTCAGTGTCTTAGGACACTTACCATTCCCAGGCCAGCAACATGGCTGTGTAATACATATGTGCCTGACGTGTACCTGATTACACACCTGATTTTGCAAACCATCTGATTGCTGCCTTCTGAACCCTTGAGACCACAGCTTCTGTGCTGGTTCATATAAGCTTCACAGTGACCCTGTGCTGTAGGTGTGACATCACAAGAGGTTGAAGGTATATGCACTAGAGTCAGACTGTCTGAGTTTTGATCCTAGTCCCAACCGCCCACCAGCTGTGCACTTGAGTTTCCTGCTTTGTAAAATGGGAATAGTAATTAGTGCTTAGATCATCGAGTTCCTGGGGTTAAAACCTACTAATATATGCAAAGTGCAAGGCACATGGCAAGCACTATATAAATGCAGCTGTTATTAATATCTCAATTTTCTAAACCAGGAGACTGCTATGAAATCTGGTTTCTTTCACTCAAATTCATTGCTCTTGCCATAGTTGCCTCACATTTTGCTTCCCGTATCTTCCTGCATCTAATTACCAGATACTCTTAACCACTAAAGGCACTGTATAAAATACCATGCATGCTGCAGTAATGCATTATCCTTTTAAATGGAATAAGTTGCTTCCTCATCACCAGGAGGACTTGAGGCTGTCATAGCAGCGATGGAACTCATCTGTCCATACTCTTACTCACTGATGTCTCTGATTATAGGCATAGACTGGCAAAAGGACTGGCTGAGGTCCAGAATATAGTCTGTGTATCAAAGTTAATTAAACCATCCAGGGATTAAATGCAAAGCCTTGGTTTTTTCAGCATGGTGTTCACCTAACCAAGACAACCAGACATAGACTTAGCTACAGTGCTCCCGTGACAAATGGTGTTTTGAGTTTACCTAATCAGAGACCCTAAAGCACTGAACACATATTCATAAAGCTCATAATACCTGTGTGAATTTCCTTCATTTTATAAGGAAAGGGAAAACTAAGTGGGTAGATGCTGGTCATTGGTTCCACATCCAAAAGTTAACTCCATCAGTAAATAATTCCCCTACTTCACTTTACACCAACACAGGAAGCACATTAAGGGTTTCACCTGTTGAAATAATAGCTTCTGGGATATCTCAACTATTTTGAAGCTAATTTTTTTTTTCATGGTCGGTTGTAGAGCGTTAGAGTGGAGCCAACTCAGATGTTCCTATTTTTAAAAAATAATAATAACAATAAGCAGGTCTTCTTGTCTCTGACCTCTGCAGTGTAGAAGAGTCATCCTCGGCCCCCGTGTTGAGTTCTCCCTTAACTGATCCAGGATATGAGACAGGGAAAAGGCCTTGGTGTGAATTCTACAGAAGTGGTCCTCATTTTACCTATTTCTGTGTCCTCCAGATGTACTCCTAAGAAAATACGAAATATCATTTACATGTTCCTCCCCATAACCAAGTGGTTGCCTGCATACAGATTCAAGGAGTATGTGTTGGGTGACTTAGTCTCGGGCATAAGCACAGGTGTACTGCAGCTTCCTCAAGGTCAGTAGAATATCTTTCTTTCTTTCTGTCCTTTGCCACCATCTCCTCAAACCGTTGCTTGACCATTTTTCTGTTTAATTTCATCGGGATTGGAAATTCATAGTTTTTTATCATTATCGTTCTAGTAACCTTCACCTGTTTAAAGGAATTCTCCAGAAATAACCCTTTTAAATGACCTTTTCAAAGCCCCGGAGATATTAGCTGTAGAATGTGGTAATACTGTTTTACAGACCAGCACCTTTAGGAGCCGGCTGGGCCTGGCCTTTCTCTCGCTAAGTTAATCAGTCATTCCGTGAGCATGTTGTTGAGGTTGTCCTTTTTTGTTGTTGGTTTTTTTTTGTTGCTTTTTAAATTTTATTGAAGTATAGTTGATTTACAATGTTCTGTTTCATTCAGGGGTTGTCCTTGTTCAGGTTCTTGACTTATAAGTCCATATTCTTCTTACAAGGGGCCATGATATACTGAATTCTTGTGCCTTTGTGTGATTTTATATGTGATATAAGTACTTAAGAAAACACTCATTGATTATTCATCTGTTCACACACATTGATCAAGTATCTGCCTGGCCGTACCCATCTTCAGGGAACTAACTATCCAATCAGGGAGAGAAACACGAAGCACATAACAGCACGCATCAGTTTTTAATTGCAAATGATGGTAAACACTGAAGGAAGATACAGGGCGCTCTGACGTGGTGACACTAGGGGGACCTAATTTAAGCAGGTAAGTCACAAAAACCCCTTTAGGAAGGTGACATTGAAGTGAGACCTGAAGGACGAGTAGCAGGGAGGTAAAGAATGCAAAGAAGTGCACTTCAGGACGAAGTGATGGCATGTGTGAAGGCATTTAGCAGGAAGAGAATCGGGTGTTTGGAGAATTATGAGAGAGGCAGGGTGCTAGGAGTGTGGGGAGTGAGGGGCTGGTGGCCGGCAAGGCGAGCAGTGGCAGGTGTGCACAGCCTTGACGGGCCCCTTTGGATTTCGTTCTGAGCGCAATGAAAGCTGTCAGCATGCTTTTTTCAGTTGGGTATTTCTAGTAAGAGATCACTGAGACTGTCGTGTGGGGAATGGACTTGGCTGGCGAGAGGTCCCCAGGATGAATGTAGGGAGACCAATTAGAGGTGACAGTGACTCAGTGTGGCCAAAAGGTGATAATGGCTTGAACAGCCTCTAGGTAAGCTGGCAGAAAATCTATTCCCTTCTCCAGTTGCCCCAAAACTAATTACTGAACAATCAATTTGTAAAAAAAAAAATTATTTTCCCCAGTGATCTGTTAGCTGAGTTTTTAATTTTCCAAGTGACTGAGTTATCGAATCTATTAAATCTGTTAAACAAAAGCCTTAAATCGGGTTTAGGACCATTCTCCACAACAATTTTGGCACCCACACCCCAAGGATAGAGAAAGGGATGTATTTAAAGGCAGAGGTGAGGGCAGGGGAAGGGACAGACAGAGGCCGGGCATCTGGAGTGGGAAATAGAAGCTAGACTGACATTCAGTCAAGTCGGACTGACAGAGCCACCGGAAGTGGCTGCAGTGAACGCAGGTAAACGGATACGGCAAAGAAATGCTCAGAATTTAGCCTAGTTGGGTCTTCACTGACGTGCCATTCCACAAAGTTTTTTGGACCTGTAGACATTATGTAAACATCTACCCATTGAACTGTGAGCTCACAAAGGCTCTTCCTTGCCCTGTTCAGCTCCAAAGAGCCTGCAAGAACTTACAGCACAAGGCAGATGGTCACCTGTCCCCAGAGAAAAGAGCGATAGTGACAAAGAATATTCTCAGAACTGAAGTACATGAGTTTTCAGACTGAGAGCAACCATCAGGTACCCATCAGAATTAATGAAAAATTAACTTAAGACACACCATTGTAAAATATCAGAATACCAGGAATAAATAGAAGATCCCAAAACTTTGTAGAAAGGAAAAAAAAGTCACATAACCATGAAATCATAACCTAGAGGAATCTGAAAAAATAGGCATTACAGAAGGTCAACGGTTTATATCTACAACGATAAACCAAGAAGTAACGATGTGAACAGGTCATGTAGAACGGGTTTCTCAGCCCGTACCATGTACATTGGTGGGGGGGGCGGCATCCTGTGCGTTGCAGGATGGGTAGCAGCATCCCTGGCTTCTACCCACCAGATGTAGCAGCAGCCCCACTCCCAGGCTCGGTCATAAAGAATGTCTCCAGACACTGCCAGATGTCCCCTGGGGGTGGGCAGAGTCCTCTGATGTAGGAAGTGCTGATTTAGAAAAACGGAGGTAAATGGTAGAAAAGCAGCTGAAAGAGAAGTGAGTGCTTCTGGGGAGTGGAACCTAGAGTAAGGCAGAAGAGTGCTGGCTTTTCCTCCCAGCCTCCCTAGTACTGCTTGGCTTTTTATACTATGGACATGCGTTTCTTTGCTAGAAATAAAAAAAATTTTTTACTACAACATTAAAGTTACCACATTATTACATATGAAATAGGGATGCTTTCCCAACTCTTCTTTTGCTAAAATGTTCTTATCCACAACATGACAATGCATTACATGAACTTTCTAGTTATTCCAGATACTTGGTGAGGCCCCAAAGCTGAGAACAAAGGGTGTTTATTGCTTACACGCTCTAAAGAGGGATTCCAGGCCATCCATGCAAAACGATGAGTGAATCGTTTATAGTGCATCAGTCCAACAGGATGTAAGGGGACAAGAAGACTGATATTAGATTTGGAAAGAGAATTTTTGAGAGAAAGGTGAAAAGCCCTATGCATTTTCCCTCCACCTAAAGTTAAGGAAGGAAGGAAGGACTGCAAGAGAATCACTTGGAGCACTGGACGTGTGTCCCCTGGAGTTTGTGGGCACTATTGCCTAATTCTTGCAAGAAAAATAAATCTACAGGTGAAAGGGTGTGAACTGCCTATGACGGCAAAATGAAGAGGACCCTTCCTGTGGGCATGGCCTGCACTTGCACAGTTTCCTGGGGTAAAGCATCAGATAACTGGGCGCCCTGGGAGGTAACCAGGCTTGGCTCATTTGAAAGGTACCTGCCCAAGAAGTCTGCCTACAGGATGAGCAGCTGCCAGCAGAAAGAACCTGGAGGAGGTGTAAGAACTGGAAACTGTAAGGGGCCTAGGTCGGTGGGGGGGGGGGTGGCATTACATCGGCCAGGAATAGTACAATGAGAGTTCCTCACTGAAAACGGGTCTCCAGAGAACCCTGAAAACACCCCATTGGAGAAACAGCTGGCATTTGGGCATCAACATCAGATTACAACTGCACCAGTCAAGTAAGACTTCCTGCCGTTATGTAATTTGGGAAAGAATAAAGCAGAAAAAAATCCACCCCTGGCAAAGAGGAGATAACAAGGAAAACTGTCTCAGCCTGGACTCTCTGAACACAAATATAGGATTCCATGTAAGAGTGGGATGGAAGGGTGGGCATGTTCAAACACATCTGCTTAAATTAACATGATTTTCACTTGTTCATCATAGATAAAGAACCAAGAGAAAAACACACATAGCCCTCTGTTTTCTAATGAGCTCCCCATTTCTGTCTGGTTTTTAATCCCACAGGTTTAGCCTTTGCAATGTTGGCGGCTGTGCCTCCGGTGTTTGGCCTGTACTCTTCATTTTACCCCGTTATCATGTATTGTTTTTTTGGAACCTCCAGACACATATCCATAGGTAAACCTTATAGTTGATACTTTAGTACCTTCCCTTTTGGATTTCCAAGCTTTGCGGTGTGCCAAAGAAACAGCTTGTTTGTTATTAGGACATCTGCTTAGTACCAACTTTAGTTACTGTATACCCAATAGGTGCTTTTAAAGAATACACTCCCCCTCAAGATTTCTAGAACTAACAGCTTTCTTAAAATCTGGGCATAATAGAAAAAGACAATTTTCTTGTGTAAAAAGAGCAATTGTTGAAATCAGTGCTTGAGTTCATAATACAATTTGCCTGCATCTGTTTATTTTTCCTCTGTTTTATTAGTGATACTGCAAGTTCCTAATTACTAGGCATATAATGCATTTTCATCTTATTTTAGGCACTGAATTGTACTTGGTTTCTCTTTAGTGTATTCAGGATCAGATTTATATGGATTTCATAATAGTGTTGATGCTGCCTGAGGCTGCCACCAGCCAGCACACACAAGGTCTCAGCTGTCCGTTGCTGGGTAACACATACCCCCCCAAGTTTAGCAGCTAAAAACAACCACCATGTGATTATCTCTCACAGTTCCTGTGGGTCAGGATTTGGGATGGGCTCATCTGGGCAGTTTAGGCTCAGCGTCTCTCAAGTAGTTAAGGGTCAGGCGGGAGCTAGAGCCAGAGCAGCTACAGGAAGGCTGGACTCCCCCCTCCGTCTCTTCTTACCTCCCGCCCTCACCCTCTCTCCACGTGGTCCTGACCTGGGCTTTCTTGCTTGTCGGGCTGCATCGCAAGCGAGCAGTACAGCTCTCAGGTGGAAGCCGCATCACCTGTTACCTGGCCTCAACAGTCACGCATTATCACTTCTGCTGCATTCTTTTGATTACTAGCATGTCACAAGTCCACCCAGATTCAAGGAGAGAGGAATTAGACCACCTCTTCATGGGGAAATGGCGGGGTTCTAGAAGAGTGTGTGGGGTCGAAGGTTTTGTCACAGTGCAGTGTTATTTCAAGGAGGATTTATTGACCTCACCTGTGTCTCCTGGGGTGCTGGAAACAACCACATCAGACACACTGAACATAATTTCCCTGATTAATGCTTCCTTATTTCAGGTCCGTTTGCAGTTATTAGCCTGATGATAGGCGGCGTGGCTGTTCGATTAGTACCAGATGATATAGTCATTCCAGGAGGAGTAAACGCAACCAACGGTACGGAGGCCAGAGATGCTTTGAGAGTGAAAGTCGCCATGTCTGTGACCTTACTTACGGGAATCATTCAGGTAAGACTCACAGATGTGGAAATGGGCTCTCATTTGCTCATTTAATAAATATCTGTTGAGCACACTTGGCTGGTCTACATGGTGGACAGGGTCAGCCAGCAAAACTCCAGAGCCCAGGGTTCATAGCTCAGGAACGCCAGTCCCACTGCATGCCTTACTTAAATTGATACTGAATAGGAACTAGCTAGCTTCAGTTGGATACTTTAGAGATTCCAAAAGCAAGACTAGCTTGAAGCGGGATGGGTTAGTAATGGGAAGAGGGCCTGGAGGGAACAGGAAGTGACATGACTAAGCCTACCCCCACTTCTGAGGGACAGAGAGAGTACGGGGGTGCCCACTGCTCTGTGGGGCTCTAGGCCCTTCCACACCTTCCATTGTTTTCTGCATAACCAGTGATTGACTTATTAGCTACTTACTTGCTGCAGGTGCAAGTCTGTAGTGTTAGAAAGTGGTCCAGAAAGAACTTTTTAATGTTTTCTGTTGGTTTTAACTTCCTGACCTATCATGTGATTTATTTGTTTCTTTGTCATTAAAAAAAAAAAAGTTTTGCCTAGGTGTCTGTAGGTTCGGATTTGTGGCCATATATCTCACGGAGCCCCTGGTCCGTGGGTTTACCACTGCGGCAGCTGTGCATGTCTTCACCTCCATGTTAAAATACCTGTTTGGAGTTAAAACAAAGCGGTACAGTGGGATCTTTTCAGTGGTGTATGTAAGTAAGCAACTTCCCGACTTACTGGTACTTGTTTTCCCTTCTTTATTTTTCCCCATTCTCTTCTGTATCTCTTTTACCTTCAAGGCTCACTTTTCTTATTTCCAAGAATTTCAATAAAATGAAGAAGATTTAGTTATTCTAAGGCTTTTCTGAGAAGAACACTACAAGGAAAATTAAACCTTAAAGTCTCATTTCTTTAATATATGATACTATCTACCTCACAAGGAATTTTTTGGTTAGGTCTTTTTTAAATATTTATTTATTTATTCGGCTGTGCTGGGTCTTAGTTGCGGCATGCAGGATCTAGTTCCCCGACCAGGGATCCAATCCGGGCCCCCTGCATTGGGAGTGTGGAGTCTTAACCACTGGACCACCAGGGAAGTCCCTGGTTAGGTCTTTATTTGGTTATTTCACCTTGACTCTAGTTAGCTAAGGAAACAGCTTTTTTCTTAAGACCAAATTAGATTATCTTTGGGAACTAACAAATAATTTAAAGGCATTATGGGATAATAGATCTCTCTCAAAAACTGCTTACTCAAGCAGGCAAAAAAGTAAGTCTGTAAAGGATTTAACTATCACAATTAACCAGTTTAATCTAATAAAGTATACCTAGATCCTTCTACCCAACTCAGAGAAAATATAAATTATTTGCAAGCACGTAGGTAACAGTGGTAATAACTGATCACGTTGAGAGTGGTCATGTAAAACTGATCACAAATTCTAAAAATGCAGTGTTGTTTCACATGGTGCAGTACAGTAGCAATCAATAACTAAATATAGCTTTAAAAACCCCATACATTTGAAAACCAAAAACATATTTTTAAATAACCCATGGATAAAGAGGAAGTTACGAAATAATTAAAACCAAGTGACAGTGTAAGTACTACATACCAGAACTGAGATGCTGCTAAAGCTATCCTTGGAATGAGAGATCTATAGCCTTTGGAGGTATTGATGTGTCAGACACTGTGTTAGGCAGAGCAGTGAGTTTACAGTCCAATGGGAAGACAAGTAGTCAACTGCTAATCACATAAATATGTAATTAAGTACAAATTATGTTAAGTGCTATGAAGAAAAAATCAGGCTGCTCTGAAAGTTGAATAGGGAGACGTTTAGATTAGGTGTCTAGGAAAGTCGCTTTGAGGAAGTCACAGTTAAATTGAGTCCTTCAATGATTAGAATGGAGTCCAACTGTGGGAGCATTCCCTAAATTACTAAATTCCTCGTTTCCCGTAATAGCTGGTAACATGCTTCTTACTCTGAGATTTCTCAAAATGCCTTGCCACAAAGGAAATAGAACAGACAAGTATACTAGAGAATGCTCCTAGGCATTGATTGGAAAAGTGTGTAGCCTGGGCTCGGTGGTAACCTACTTTCCCAGGGTCCAGATAAGTACTAACTGCATTTGGGGTGCCGAGACTGCAGCCTTAGGAGAAAAGTAAGCGGCTTTCTTCTCTAACTTTCCTGGGCTTCTTTCCAAGCTTCAGCCACTCTCGTCCCTTCAAAGCTCACCTGATTCGTCTTTCATCTGCTAACAGTGATTTCTCTCCCTCTTTCAGCTCCTAAAAGCTTTTGTATGTATTTACCTTTGGATTTTTTTGCTGATATTACCCCTAATCCTTTCCTAATGCTCAGGACTCAGCTTCAGGGTTACTTTTCTGAATTTTACAATTCTACATTGAGATGTTAGCGTAGCAAAGAACACTGTAATATAAGATTGTCAGGTAAGGATTACAACTACCAAGTTGTATGACTGGGTAAAAATGACTCCTAATTGGTGAAAGTTGCAGAGAGAGAGACTTCAGCCTGAGAACCTTTAGCTAGAAATGTCCACTAACGGGCTGGCTGGTGTGAATTAGAGCACTAGACTGTCTCTGTCTCTTCAGGGGCTCTTGCTTGATGTAACATCCGGCGTTCACTGTGTTGCAGAGTACAGTTGCTGTGTTGCAGAATGTTAAAAACCTCAACGTGTGTTCCCTAGGCGTTGGGCTGATGGTCTTTGGTTTGCTGCTGGGTGGCAAGGAGTTTAATGAGAGATTTAAAGAGAAATTGCCAGCGCCCATCCCTTTAGAGTTCTTTGCGGTAAGTCAACTTCCAGCAGCATACACCTACCTATTTCTGTGCGGGGTTTAGAAGTGGACCCGGAGGAGGAAATTCAACCTCTTTTCTCTCACTTCTTCCAAGAGAAGGTTGGAATTTGTCAAGGGGAACTTTTACAAATACACTGACAAAATAAGAAAAGCATTAAAGCAGAGTCATGGATCGTTTTTAAAATATAGCTGAAGTCTGTCCATAAAAATGTGAATGTAAATTATCTTTGAATGACATTATGGAGATTTTTCTTTTTCAAAGTTTTTATTGTCTAATTGTTTTATAATGAACATATAAACTTTAATAACCTGAAAAAATTAAGCTGTTTCCATTCTGAAAAGAGCAAATGACAAAGGTTCCCAAACTTTCTTGGTTCCTGGCACTCCTAGGCCAAAAGAAATACCTAACTGATAGTTCCATTTACTAAGTAGTAAGGTCCAAACAACTTCATACGTATTTATGTTTAACAACTTAAGAATTGTTTGTAAAAATAATGCACATAAATTGAAATAAATATATTTTATGACATTCTTAAATCACCACAGTAATTTATTAATGAATGCGTATGGCGGCTGGTGGGCACTTCACAGTCCCTCAAACCTGGGAATCAGATGGACACCACTACCATCATTTCCTGTTCACTTTGATTTTTGCATGGTACCTGCTTTTTTATCACAGTGACCACTGAATGCCCAGCTTTGCAAACATGTGGTGTGACTGAAAGGAATGTAGTAGGAACTAATATCGAAACTGTGAACTACCTCAAACTAGAAGTTTGCATGGTGTCTGACAGGTGTCACTGTTTTCCTTCAAAGTCATGTCCCACAGTGTCCTGGTGAGTTCTCCTTGGGAGCCTGGAGCACTTTGGTGTATAGTTTTTTTGTTGTTGTTTTTTGTTTTTTTAACATCTTTATTGGAGGATAATTGCTTTACAATGGTGTGTTAGTTTCTGCTTTATAACAAAGTGAATCAGTTATACATATACATATGTTCCCATATCTCTTCCCTCTTGCGTCTGGTGTATAGTTTGGGAGCCACAAGGAGAAGAAATAAAAAGTATAGGTGTCTGATCCAAATCTAGCAAAAAGTTCCAGCCACAAAAACCACTGGCTCGTATAGCTCACAAAGAAGCCAGGCCCTTTGACCCTTTTCCTTGCTTTCGTCTTGTCTATACCCGAATAGGACTGTCTCTCGCTGTCTTAAGACCTGTTCTCTCATTGGGGCTGGGCCCAGAGTTCCTGTTTCCTCTTGGAGAACAGCAAGAGGTTCTCAGCTCCTTCGCATGGCAGTGGAGAAAGGCAAGCCCTAATCATGAAGTAAATGATGAAGACTGACTTTCCTGGCTTCAGATCCTACTTTTGTCCACTTTCCAGATTCCCTTTAAAGTTTCCTTTATGTTTCCCAGGGCAATGGTTCTCCAGAATTCTGTCATTATAATTATGGTTGAACCTGTTTTTTGTTTTTTGGGGGTTTTTTTGTTTTGTTTTGTTTTGGGTTTTTTTTTGCATTACGCGGGCCTCTCACCGCTGTGGCCTCTCCCGTTGCGGAGCACAGGCTCCGGACGCGCAGGCCCAGCGGCCATGGCTCACGGGCCCAGCCGCTCCGCGGCATATGGGATCTTCCCAGACCGGGGCACGAACCTGTGTCCCCTGCATCGGCAGGCGGACTCTCAACCACTGCGCCACCAGGGAAGCCCTTGGGGTTTTTTTTTTTTTTTTTTTTTTTTTTTTTTTTTTTTTTTTTAATTTATGGCTGTGTTGGGTCTTCGTTTCTGTGAGAGGGCTTTCTCTAGTTGTGGCAAGTGGGGGCCACTCCTCATCGCGGTGCGCGGGCCTCTCATTATCGCGGCCTCTCTTGTTGCGGAGCACAGGCTCCAGACGCGCAGGCTCAGTAATTGTGGCTCACGGGGCCAGCTGCTCCGTGGCATGTGGGATCTTCCCAGACCAGGGCTCGAAGGGGTTTTTTTTAACGTCTTATCTGTATGCTCCTCAGAGCAAGGGAGAGGGAAGCCATACTGGAAAATTTGGGACAGAATCTTCATGACTCTCTTTAAACATACAGTTCCTTTCTTATCATAAAGTTGTTTGGGGTTCTGCATTCTGTTTCACAATGCATGTGTTTGTGTTGGTCGGAAAGCTTTGGTTTCAATTTATTTATCACTGCATAAAGTTGATGCTCCAGGAACTTGAGCCATGTGTGTCCCGTGGATTTGAATTTTCTGGGCACTCCCCCAGTTTGCGATGCACAACAGATGCAATTAAGGGTGACAGACATTGAAACCAACAGAGAAGGGGCATTTCATCGTGGCGGCCAGAAGCAGCCACGCCCTCGGTCTCTCGGGCCGCTGTGTCTGATAATGAGCCCACCTTCTTCTTGGTTCCCTGCAGCAGCCCCCTCTGGCAGGGGCCTGGCTCCCGTCCCTGGCCAGCCGTATGCCTTCCCTCCTGGCTAAGCCACTCAGAAAGTTCCACAAGCAGTGGTTCTTTGGGATGAAGAAAGTTGCTGTCTATCCTTCTGTTATTTTTCCTCTCCTTGTAGCTCACTAGGGCTTGTACTTTATACACAGACTGAATCTGTGCCCCGACAATCCAGGCAACCTTACGTACAAGGACACTCTGTGATGGGCGGTTTCACCCTGACCCTGACTCGGCAACAGACATGGGAGAAGATAGCCATGGGGTGCTGGTGGAGGCCTCTAACCACCTTGGTGCTGCTGTCCTGGAAACAAGAGTCCATAGGAAGATTGTGCAGTAGATCCAAACCTACATGTTATAATGATACCCTGTCACTGTACCGCCCTCCCAATACACATTTCATGTCCTTTATTTGTGCCACCTTGGCCAGAGCCTCATTTTACCTGCCCCAAAGGCAAAGCCAACTCCTGAAAGGTTTTATGGCTTCTTTGTTTGTAGCCAACTAGCCAAATGCCTCAGGATGGAACAGAACAAAGTAAAGAGAAAAGAATTCCAGGCCACAAGGAGACTGTAGCGTCCATTTTAATTTTGCGGAGAAGGGTCATTAGGAGAAGTTAGAATTGCTGGAAGCTAACTATAATTCTTTTTTTAAAAAACCGAGAAAGTGAGAATAGATTTGGCTTGGCTAACAAGTTCTTTGAAGCTTATTTTTGTAGTGTTTGAATGTTCATTTCTAAAGGTACGTTTGGTTTTGTGTTTGTTTCAGGTGGTTATGGGAACTGGCATTTCAGCTGGGTTTAACCTGCATGAATCGTACAATGTGGATGTCGTTGGGACACTTCCTCTGGGGTAGGAAAATAGTTTCAAGTAACCGTGTGACTTGAGTAATCAAGGGATCTGTTATTGCTTCTAACTCCTGCTTTAGTATTGCAATGAACAATCTTTTTTTTTTCCCTACATATCAAATAGCTGAGGGTTTGGGGGTTTTGAGTTTGGTTTTTTTGGCTGTGTGGGGGTGGGGTTGGTTTATTGTGGTTAAAAAAAAATAACATGAAACTTAACCATTTTAACCATTCATAAGTGTACAGTCCAGTAGTGTTAAGTATATTCACACTGTTGTGAAACAGATCTCCAGAACTTTTTCATCTTGCAAATCTGAAACTATACCGTTAAACAATAACTCTCCATTCTCCTTTCCCTCCAGCCCCTACTTTCTATCTCTATGAATCCGATTACTCTAGTACTCGTAAGTGGAATCATACACTACTTGCCTTCTTTGTGACTGGCTTATTTCATTTAGCATAATACCAAGGTTCATCCATGTTGTAGCATGTGACAGGATTTCCTTCCTCTTTAAAGCAGAATAAAATTCCACCTTATGTATATACCACATTTTGTTTTTGCATTCATCTGTTGATGGACATGTGGGTTGCTTCCACCTCTTAGCTATTGTGAATAATCCTGCTATGAGCATGGGTGTGCAAGTGTCTTTTCAAGACCCTGCTTTCAGTTCTTTTGGATATACATATAGAAGTGGGATGGCTGGATCATATGATAGTCTGCTTAAACTTTTTGAGGAACCTCCATAACGTTTTCCAAAGTGGTGGCACCATTTTACAGTCCTACCAACTATGGCATGTGGTTTTTCGTTTTGTTCTGTTTCCTGTTTAGCATTTATCAGTTTTTTAGATCTCTTCCTGGGTAGCTTTGGAGCTAAAAGCAAAACGACCTAAATCTAGCCTGCCACTTAGTAGCTCTGTGACCTTGGGCAAGTCACTTATCCTCTCAAAGCCTCAGTTTCCTCCCCTGCTAGGTAAGCATGGCAATGAATGACTATCTCAAGAGCGGTTGTGAGAGTTACAGGAGACAATGTGTCTGAAGCGGCCAGTGTAGCATTTGGCATGCACAGTGCATGTTCAAGACATGTTCCTTGAAAGTTCTGTGGCTCATCATTTCAACCAGGTTTCTAGTTGTAAATCATATATTACTTCTTTGCTTCCTCTGTTTTTCTTTCACCAAAGTCTACATTTTAAAAATGTTACTATTACTTGTATATTTGAAGGAGTGAGCGTGACTGCGAGCCTCTCCTGGTCTCCCCCTGCCCCTCTCTGACCCTCTGGCTGTCTCTGTGCCTCTCTGCGTGTCTCTGTCTTTCCGTCCCTGGTACTGTCTCTTCCTTGCCACTCTGTTCTCTCTTTCCAAAAGAAGAGTCAGACATTTGCCCAGATGCTGGACGTTGACAGGACCCGGTATATTCCATCAGGCCTTGCCCCTGGAACCACCTAGGAATCTCCAGGGAAGCACAGGCAGCAGGAGTTGCTCCTTAAGCCAAAGTTCAGAAGCCTGCATTTAACTTCAGCGAACTTCTGTCATAAACGTGTTACTTATGACTCAGTGTAAAGGTGTAACACAGGGATAACCCTTGTTTTTCTATTTGCACTTATAGTTTTTTAAGTACTGTTATACCCGCCATGTCCGTTGATGCTCACAATTACACTGTTGATATATATTATCTTCATTTAACAGAGAAGAAAGTTCATTTATTCCCATTTATTCAGCATATGTTTATTGAGTGCCTATTATGTGCCAGGGACACAGCAGTTAAAAACGAAAGTGAACATGCAGGCAAAAAAGCCTTTGGTCTCATGGAACTTATATTCTACTAGGAGAGATAGACAATACATCGATAGTGAGACATGCTACAAAGACAAGGGCAGCCAGGTAAGAGATAGGCGGGGCTGGCGTTGCTGTTTTAGGTAGGGTATCAAGGAAGGCGACATTTGAGAGACACGAGTGCAGTTTGGTATGTCCCAGCGTGGACCCAGAACTCAATCTTCTAATACCCAGTTGTGTGATCTTTCCACTACCTCACACCTGGCTCACTGACGTAATTCGTCATGTGATAAACATGTGTCTTTGGATCCAGTAGATAACCCTATTCAACAACTAATCACAAATAATCTACACGTGAATTCTCACGCTTAGATTTCTCCTTTTAAAAGTTCACATGCCACCATCATCCCTACCTAATACCTTCCTCTCCCTATTGCATCATACCCAAATATGGTGCTTTCCCTCTATGTGTGAGAGCTAAACTTTTTTTTAAATAAATTTATTTATTTATCTATTTTTGGCTGTGTTGGGTCTTCGTTGCTGCACACAGGCTTTCTCTAGTTGGCGGCGAGCGGGGACTGCTCTGCAGTGCAGTGCACGGGCTACTCGTTGCAGTGGCTTCTCTTGTTGCAGAGCACGGGCTTCAGTAGTTGTGGCACGCAGGCTCTAGGAGAGCTAAACATGTTTTTAAAAACTAAGAACATTTTACCTTTTTGAAACTTGGCTTCCCAGAAACCTTATCTTTCTGGAACTTTGCCCAAAACCAGGCAGGCAACCAGTCGTGCCTCCCTAACTTCCTGTCTGTAACAGTCATACTGCTTCAGTGATCTGTGAGTCCCACCGCCAAAGAACAGTGGCTTATAACAATGTCCGTTCATCTGCTCGCAGTTTGTCAGTGTAGGTGGGGCTCAGCTGAGTGGTTGTCTCCCTTGGGGTCTCTCAGGCAGCTGCAGACTCTGAAGGGGTGACCAGGGCTGGAGGATCCAAGAAGGCCTCGCTCACATGTCTGACAGCTCAGCTGCAGTGGCTGGAACAGCTGAGGGCTGGCTGGCATCTTCTCTCCATACGGGTCTCCAGCAGGGTAGCCAGGTTCTTTATGTGTCAGCTCAGGGCAACAGGACCGAAAAGCAGAAGCTGCCAGGCTGCTTACAGCACTCATACAACATCACTCCCACCACATTCTTTTGGTCAAAGCAAATCACAAGGCCAGCCCAGATTCAACCAGAGGGGAAACAGACCACATCTAGATAGGGGAGCAGCACACAGAAGTATGGGAGGAATTGATGGTGGTTGTATTTGGAAACAAACTACCACACTTATCTACACACACACACACACACACACACACACACCCATCCATAAATATATAATACAGTGTCCAGAAGGTGACAGCTGACTGTTAGAGATCCCATTCACGGCAATATATCATGTTCCTTGGTTTACTTCTCTTAACTCATTGCAGCATACATTCTTTTCTCATATTCTTACTCCTCAGACCCAAACCTGCTGCCAGGCCTTCTCTCCTGGTTAGTGCTTATGTAGCAAAGTGCAAGGAAAAGACAGTGAGTTCTGTAGTCAGACCCCCTGTGTCTGATTCCCTGCTCCATCTTCAGCAGATTACTTAACATCTGCAAGCATCCATTTTTTCACGTATAAATTGGGGTAAGAATGGCACCCCTCTAAAAGGATTGTTGTGAGGGCAAATGAGATGACACATATCAAGCATGTAGCACACAATCTAGGCTTAACATGTGTTAGGTTCCTTTGCTCCCTTCCCTTTCCCTTACCTCAGAACCCGAGACAGCCCCTTTGTCACTGTGATATGACACAGTATGAGAAATAGTGTGGAGAGACGTGTTCTTCGTGGTTTTTGTTGTACTTAATAGATGAGCTGTTTGACCTTGGACACGTTACTTGGCCTCACGGTGCCTCATTTTCCTCATATGTAAAATGGGGATTATAATGGTACCTAGCTCACAGTGCTGCTGGAGATAAACACAGAACCTGGCACAAGAGGAAGCACCTAATGAATGACTGTAACAGTAATAATATTGTACATCAATTAACTGATATTATTATTTAGCCCAGTGCCCTGCATTGGAGCACGTGCCTTCGAAAACCTCTCTTGCCCCTTCCCCCATACCATTCTGGGGAACACCTGTTCTGTTCTTTTAGGACAAAGGTTCCAAACTATAAGAATGGACCACAAAAGTTAGGTTCCCCATTGGGGAGCTCCAGGAGCCACACTTTTGGCCCCTCCAGATTCCTAAGATTCCCAGAGGTAACCCAAGGAGAATAATCTGCTGCTGCTCGTTTCCCATGTCAGACACTCACCTAAAGGGATCCAGGGGAGAAGCAGGGTCCTGACATCAAACAGCAAGGGAGAGCACTGAGTACCTAGTGTTGCCCGGACAGCAGTAATTCTCTGATATGACAGCCCCTGTCCACCTCCCTCCTCACCTCAGTTTTTGGTTCGAATGTCTTGTGGCATCTGAGCGCTTCGCTGACCCTCTCCTCTTCCTGCTCTGAGTCTTACTTACACCTGCCATACAGGCTGCCGTGAGGTGTGAGGTTACTCCTTTTCTAAATAAAACGGCATTTGATCTCTGCTGATAACCCATTCAGGTAGAAAGCCGGCACTCTGGGGTTGGGGCCTGGAAAGAACTTGTGTGTCAAAGAGGGCCCTGCTTTTTGCCAAACAGGTACCCAGGTGTTGATCACCTCATCTGTAGATAATGCCCCCCTACAATGCTCCCCTCTAGCTGCATGTTTTTTTCCAGTGGTCACAATGCCCAGGTTAAAGTCAGCTTCACCTTTCAGGCTGCTACCTCCGGCCAATCCGGACACCAGCCTCTTCCACCTTGTGTACGTGGATGCCATTGCCATAGCCATCGTTGGATTTTCAGTGACCATCTCAATGGCCAAGACCTTGGCAAATAAGCATGGCTACCAGGTTGATGGCAATCAGGTAAAAATCATTAATTTCCTGCGGATGTTTCCTGGTGGCACAATCATCTTGCTCTACTATAGGAGACAAATAAACTGGATTTCTCCATCTTGGTAGAAAAAAAAAATTACTTTGGTGATGGATGTATTTGAAGCATGTATTTATTCAACACTACAGTTTTTTCGTGGTTTGTGTGCCTTAACTCATCAGAACCCTGAGGTACAGACCTACACCTACCTCACCTCATTAGTAGGTGCAATCTCCACTCTGAGGTTTACAGTTCACCATACTCCTCTAGGCGCTATCCTTATTTTTAAAGCTCACAGCCTGAGAATCTAACGTTTTTCCAGAACCATTTTTACTCCACAAGAAAGCCTTCTCTTTGTTCACTGAACTTTGAGTTTATGATTCATCACTTAAACTCCACAATACATTATTTGCCACTGCCTTTTATAAGATAGCTACAGATAAAGTATTTAATCTGAATACCATGAGCCATTATTTATTTCTAAGATAAATACCCAGTGTGTATTTATCTTAGAAATTCACACTGTGTATTTCTAAGAGGAGACTAGACGCTCCATATTCATACGAGACACAGTAATCCATCTAGGAAAACCGGAAGTTGCCCTGAGATCAGGACTCACTCACTGGTCCCAAGAGGACACTGGCATGGGCTCCTTGACAAGCAAGAGCCCGGGCATTTAAAAGATGCCAGTAGTCCTGTTCACCAGTAACTTTCTCTTAAACAACAAAAATATTTTGTCCATTTTGCTGCAGTTTTCTTTAAAAACAAAAGCATTATCTGTGTAGAGAGTGTGTTTGGGAAAGAGGGGGCTAGGTGGTGAGCGCAGCATTTATCTCCAACACAATAAAAATTCAAGGTGTTTCTCTCCCACCGTAAATTATGCATTAATTCCTGTTTTGAACTCATGTTAAACAAATCCTTGTATCTGGAAAGAGAATGAAGAGAGAGCCTGTACTGCTGAAAATGTGCATTAAATGGGCCATCATGCCTGGTTTCCTGAAAAATAACTGATCTCTTTTGTGCTTTGCTTCCGTGTGGAAAAGGAGCTCATTGCCCTGGGACTGTGCAATTCCACTGGCTCACTCTTCCAGACTTTTGCAATTTCATGCTCCTTGTCTCGAAGCCTTGTTCAGGAGGGAACTGGAGGGAAGACACAGGTGCGTATGCAACTGGCCTCCAAGGTCTGGTGATTTGGGTGATAAACTTTAATCTGTTGATTGTATTCTGCCTGAAGATCCATGCTCCAGTGAGCTGTGTATGAATCAGAGAAAGGCATGATTGGTTGAAGCAAATCACAAGGAACTGAATCTGCAGAAAAGGGGTATATTCGCCAGTCAAATCGAAAAATTAAACAACACTCCCTGCTACCAGTAAACCTCAAAGTTCAGACATAGGATGTTGTCATGAAAGCCTGAGAGTGAGTATGGGCAGGATGCCAGCACCATCCGATAGACCTTTCTGCTATGATGGAAATGTTTGATATTTGTACTGTCCAGTATGGCAGCCGCCAGCCACATGTAGCTCTTGAGCACTTGAAATGTAGCTCGTGCAACCAAGACCCGAATTTTTAATTTTATTTAATTTTACTTTTTAAAATTTAAATAGCCACATGTGGCTAGTGGCTACCACTTTGGATGGCAGAGTCTTATCTGAACTCTTCTGACCCCTGTGAGTCTTGGGTCAGCACCATACATCTCCTTTCCCCCACCCCTGGCACGGGCATTTCATTCAGGGTATTTAAATATTTCAGCTCCTGTTTAAAGGCTATATGAGGAACCAAAACCTCAGAAAGAGAGTGGGAACAAGTTACAGGTTTATGTAATGGTATGGATGACTTATGTGAAGCCATATCTTCCCACAGTGATTATCAAAAGACTAAGACCAACCTATGCCCCACCTCTTACTCAGGTCTCCTAAAAGCCCCTTCCACGTGTCTTCTCTCATTCAGCTTGCAGGTTGTTTGGCCTCATTAATGATTCTGCTGGTCATATTAGCCACTGGATTCCTCTTTGAATCATTACCCCAGGTATGTAGCTTGGACTTGGTGTGAGGTTTTCTCATGTATAGAGATTTTGCTATTTTATTTGTTTATATTTTTGTGGCTGTCTCATGGGTTTTTACTCTAACCCTAGTGAGGTGGTATGAGAAAGGGCCAAGGCTAGGATCAATATCCTGTTCCACAATCTGCCAGCAACTGGGACCTAGGGAAAGCCATCTCAGCATCTTTGATTCTCAGTTTCTTTATCTGCAAAGTGGAGGTTTTGGTTTGGCTAATCTCCAAGGTCCTTCCCTCTTTGATCTGCTATGACCTTATACTCCCATTAAAAAGTTGAGATGGCCTACACTCACAAAACATTTAGTTACTGGAACATTTAAATCTAGTAGAGCTCAGGAATGCTATAGTACAGAGAAAATCATAACGCAGGAAGACCATGGGTGAGATAAGTCCTTGAGTACCATTTAATTCTGAACCTCTTGACCACCGTGCAGGTTTGCTACGAGGTTATAAGCCTGGTTTTCAAGTCTCATTTTAGCTAACCAAGTCCTGAACATCCAGGTGTTCTTGTCTCCACATGTACCATCACTGCCCTGTAGGAAGGGAGTGGGGAAAGGACGGTGGGAGGGCAGCCGCAGGACAGTGAGGGGCCAGCAAAGGGGGTCTCTGGACATAAGAGGAGAGGCATGCATGAATGTGCTGTGTTTCAGGCTGTGCTGTCGGCCATTGTGATCGTCAACCTGAAAGGAATGTTTATGCAATTCTCAGATCTCCCCTTTTTCTGGAGAACCAGCAAGATAGAGCTGGTAAGTAACAAAGGTGATTGCTAGGTGAATATGCCATAGCAACAAATGTACTGTTGCTGATAAAAATGTGAGAAAGATAAGTTACTGTGGCCAGTTATTATATGCAGTATCCAGTTAGGCAACAAGGCTAGGTACTCTGTGTGTGTGTGTGTGTGTCTGTGTCTGTGTAACTTTTAGGAGATTTTTCACATGGTTCTCCCTGAAGCTCTCTGTCTTCTGTTTAGACCATCTGGCTTACCACCTTTGTTTCCTCCTTGTTCCTGGGATTGGACTATGGCTTGATTACTGCTGTGATCATCGCACTGATGACTGTGATTTACAGAACACAGAGGTGAGTGCACAGACGGGCACGGGTGTGCATCCTGCCTGAGACTGCAACAGTGAGTTTAAACGTAGATCACAGCTCGATCTGGTCAAAGTAAGCTCTTTGGTTACTTCTGGTCAGCGTGAAAGGGACCTGAGGACTCATGGGGCTTGTTGACTAAATAAACAAAATGCCAAATGAAAAACTCAATGTGATCATGCCAGATGCTCTACCCTATCACAGTTTATAATTCCATCAGTGGTTTTCTTAAAAGAGCCTCATTTGTCTCATGGTTCCTGCCAATCTGGCCCCTGTGGCACCCTGGCTTATTTACCCTCTTGTGAGGGTAAATGAACTGTGTGTTCTTGCAGTCTGCTTTGGCACCGGGTGCTGACATAGGTTTTGATAACATGGAGCAGACGCTGACACCAAGTTATCATATGTGGGGCTTCAGCTGTTCCTTCCTCCACCCTGAAATAGTATCGCCTGTCATCTCTTCTCCTAGTACGAAGCTGAGCCCAATGGGGAAGGTATAAAATAACTTTAAAAAAATACTCTGCTCGTGATAAATAAATAAGTCACTATAAAGAAAAAAAAAAGAAACATTATGTTTTCAAATAGCCTGACTTTGGAGTCAGACAACCTTAGGTTCAAGTCCTGGCTGCACACTCTATATAAGCTCTGTGATTTTACGTGACCTCTTGGAGCCTCCGTCTCTGCCTCTATAAAATGAGACCAGTACTTGCTGCCTCAAACAGTCACAGTAAGGTTCAAATGAGAATAATGCACGTGAAGAGCCTGGCGCAGTGCCTGACACATCCTATGCACGCAACAAATTTAACACGGGAGGAATGAAAATGAGGTTAGTCTGATTTTGCCTGGAGTTGCAAATCACACGATAGTTCTTAAAGTTTTGATTGTGGTATATTGAAGGGCTGCTAGATGGAAATGATGGGATGCTCCCCACTCTACAGAGTAGGAAATGAGCATTTTCCTCCTCAGAAACGACATAGAGGGAAATGTAAACAACATGTGGGATCTAAACTCAAAAATTACACTGTTTTTAATAACAAACTCTACCCTGTCACCCACTTTTATGTAAAAGAAGTTCACCCTCTCCCCCATTTTTTTTTGTTTGTTTGTTTTATTGTTTTTTCCTGCGGTACGCAGGCCTCTCACTGTTGTGGCCTCTCCCTTTGTGGAGCACACGCTCCGGACGCGCAGGCTCAGCGGCCATGGCTCACGGGCTTAGTTGCTCCGCAGCATGTGGGATCTTCCCAGACCGGGGCATGAACCCGTGTCCCCTGCATCGGCAGGCGGACTCTCAGCCACTGCGCCACCAGGGAAGCCCTCCCCTCCGTTTTTATATGAGTGTTATTAGTACATGCAAGAGTTCTTTATCTCAGAGCTTTAGTGAACATCATGGTTTAAAAATATCGATATCCTTTAACAAGCCATGGTATAGAATTGGAGATTTTTTTTTCACTTTTTGGTGTTTTTTTACCCAAATAATAGTTTATGATTTCTTATCATAAAATTTAAAGTTAGGCAGGTTGTTTTTTATTTTTATTTTTTTATTTTTTATTTTTTTATTTTTTTTGGTACACGGGCCTCTAACTGTTGTGGCCTCTCCCGTTGCGGAGCACAGGCTCCGGATGCGCAGGCTCAGCGGCCATGGCTCACGGGCCCAGCCGCTCCACGGCATGTGGGATCTTCCCGGACCGGGGCACGAACCTGCGTCCCCTGCATCGGCAGGCGGACTCTCAACCACTGCGCCACCAGGGAAGCCCAGGCAGGTTGTTTTTTAAATGCACTACTGCTTTTTCTCCCCCAAATAATTAACTAAAGTTCATTTTTAATGTTCTGTCCCTGTTGGTGACTGTGCTGGGTGTTTGTAGGTTAGAGTGTGGGGAGCCAGTACCAAGGCTACGTGTTTATTTTCAGCTGCTTCTTTCTCTGTAATTAGGGCATGCTGTCCAGAGAGGGCTGGTGCTTCACTGGCTTTGCTTGTCTTCCAAACACCCAGATTCCCTCAAAGCCCACATGGTTAAGGGACAATCAGTTCATCAACAACTAGTTCCTCATGCCTCCTCCGTGCAGGCGTTGTGGGTGATGCTATAAATGTGACGGAAATTCAGTTTTTGCCCCCAAGCGGGGGCAAAGCATGTTAAAATAATTATAATCTTATAATCTTACTTGGACAGTTTTTTGGGGGGACTACTAGGTTCCCAGGGAGATACTAGACTCTAGGGATATTGCAGTAAATAAAACATGGTCCTTCCCTTCACAAAGGCTGCACTCTCCTAAGGATGACAGATACATAATGATAATGATGATGCTAATCATGATAATGAAGTAATGGTGGCACTAAATTATTGTAGTTAGTTATGTGCCTGGCTGTGTGCCAAGATCCACGCTTTATGTCACTCATCCTTCCTGCCCAATGACTGTTAGCATCCCCGTTTCACAGATGGGGAAACTGAGGCCTAGATCGATTGAGTAACTTGGATCACACAGCAAGTGGTAGGCAATGATTCAAATGTGAGTTTTTGTGAATCCAGAGGCTAACTCTTAATCAGCATTTTATAATCCGTCTTCAAGAAATTGGAATACACAGTTGTAATTGCTTCAGTTAAGTGTAAGCAAGGTACAAGTGATAATAAGCATAAGACATGGCCAAATAAAACCCCATCAGAGTTCATAAAGAGAGACTTTCTTGCTCCTGGGGTGACTAGGGAAGAAACAAGGAGTATTTAGACCTGAGGAAGTGGGATTCCAGCACACTCCAGCTGGTCAGGAAGGCCTTTTCCTCATCTGCCTGTTGAAATCCATGTAAGTTTAGACCCCGCTCACCAAGCCAGAGAGATCCCAACTCCCCTGTGCGCCCACAGCAGCATTGTGGTCCTCCAGCACCTCACATGTCTCCCAGTTACTTGTGTACTTGTGTGGTCCCTGTGTCCACCCCTCGCTCACCTCCGTCCGCTGGCACTAGACTGCAACATGCGGACAACATTTCGAGTCTCGTATGGAAGGTTTTCTCATAATTGGGAACTCAACTGAGAACCTTGCCTCTCATCTCCAGTATCAGTTGTTGGTGTTATATTTGTCCTCAGACGTCACTAGACTGTGAGCACCTTGGTTGTGTACGCGAGGCTCCTAGAGCCCAGTACCAGCATATAGTGTGTGTTCCCTGAATGCTTGTTGAAGGAATCCACCTCGAAAGACCCCTGACATTTCTGCTATAGATTCTAACTCACAAACCACTTGCACATACGCGCTGAGAACACCAGAGCATAGTAATGAGACCATGGAATGTCTGTACAAGACCTTGAGCCATATTCTGGCTCTGCCAAGCTCTCTGACCTTGAACAGTTCACCTAGCCCCCTGGACTTCGATTTCCCTTCCACATGATGGCAGAAATAAGCCCACTAGGGTTTTTCATGGGCTACAATAAGGTAATATCAGGTGCTTAAGAAGTAGTACCTGTCATCATTTCAGTATCTAATTTGAGCCAGACTGTCCTATAAAAAGAATTCGGAATTTGTGCTTTTAAAAAATAATGTTTAAAATCTATTCACACCAGACTTCAGAAAACTTTCTATGCTGATTTGAGATTTTTCCCCCCACACCTTCTGTTGACTAACCCCCCGCCCACTGCTCCATGAGTCAGAGACTCTTATAATAAGAGACAAAATGAAAATCCCCTCTCCTGCTTTAGAATTAAAACAGGAAGATAATTCTGTCTACCCAGTAACATGAGATCGAGTTACACATGTCCCTGGCACAATTCATTTTTGCCCCCATCTTTAGATGCCTGAGTCTTTTGTCTTGATCAGGTTGTGTGTGTGCTATACAGGATACAGGATGTGTGTAGTGTCATGTAGTGGGTATGTACGTAGTGTACGTATGTGCTGTGTGGGGGGGGTATGTGTGTTGTGAGGTGTATGTGTTGTGTGTGTATATTGCATACGTCTTGGGGATGTATGTGGGGTGTGTTAGGCTTGGAATGGCACTGGGAATGTGAACATATGTGGAGCCCTTCTGAAAAGGCACCATAAAAGGATCAAGTATCCCTGAAGTCACTAGCAAATCCAAGGTGCAGAACCTCGTGTTTCCGTCAAGTCCTGCACATCAGCACATTGGTATTTTAACACGCTCCTTCTCTGTCTTCAGTCCGAGCTACATAGTCCTTGGGCAGCTTCCTGACACTGATGTGTACATTGACATAGACGCGTATGAGGAGGTAGGACCTTTTTCTATCATTTTAAATGGTTGTAAGCATGTGATGTGACTGGCCAACTAGATATTATTTTTACTTAGGACAAAGAGTGGGGTGGAGAGCAGGCAGGTGTGGTGGTCAAAGTGAAAAGCCTGAACTTCAGTTTACTGTCTGGATTCAGTTTTACAGTTTATACTACGCGTCAGTTACACAACCTCCTGATATTTATTTTTCCTCTTTTTTTAATGAGGATACACATACATTCTTGGACTTAAAGTATATGTTTACAAAATACTGAGACTGCTCGCCACGGTGGTCTGTATGGGCATGATTTCCTTCTGATGAATGTAAACTGGTGGTAAAATACTAGTATTAGCAGTGTAAAATGTGGGTGGTGGGGCTGTGGAGTTCTCCTGCTTCATTTGTTTTATATATAAATTTATCTATTATATTTTATTTATTTTTGGCCACGTTGGGTCTTCGTTGCAGTGCACGGGCTTCTCACTGTGGTGGCTTCTCGTCGCGGAGCACGGGCTCTAGGCGCACGGACTTCAGTAGTTGTGGCTCACGAGCTCTAGAGCGCAGCCTCAGTAGTTGTGGCGCACAGGCTTAGTTGCTCTGCGGCATGTGGGATCTTCCTGGACCGGGGCTCCAACCCGTGTCCCCTGCATCGGCAGGCGGATTCTTAACCACTGCACCACCAGGGAAGCCCTGCTGCTTTTTTTTTTTTTTTTTTTGGTGGTACGTGGGCCTCTCACTGTTGTGGCCTCTCCCGTTGGGGAGCACAGGCTCCGGACGCGCAGACTCAGTGGCCATGGCTCACGGGCCCAGCCGCTCCGCGGCACGTGGGATCTTCCCGGACTGGGGCACAAACCCGTGTCCCCTGCATCGGCAGGCGGACTCTCAACCACTGTGCCACCAGGGAAGCCCGCCTGCTTCATTTTTAATCGTTAAAATTATGGCTTAAAATATTCTTGACTTTGAATGTTCTTATGTGGAATCATCTTTTACAAAGTCTTCTTGTTTTGTTTTTGTTTTTGTTTTTTGCGGTACGGGGGCCTCTCACTGCTGTGGCCTCTCCCATTGTGGAGCACAGGCTCCAGATGCGCAGGCTCAGCGGCCATGGCTCACGGGCCCAGCCGCTCCGCGGCATGTGGGACCTCCCCGGACCGGGGCACGAACCTGTGTCCCCTGCATCGGCAGGCAGACTCTCAACCGCTGCACCACCAGGGAAGCCCTACAAAGTCTTCTTAAACTAGTTTTATCTGTTTGTTTTGTTTTATGCTTGGGAAGAAATTCTCAAACTCACTATAAGATATTAAGAAATCAAACTGGTGTTAGGATTCTATTTCTTCCCCCTTCCTAAAGAATTATGTGCTGGGTTACTTGTTTCCAGCTGCACTCTAGAGTTCCATGAGGCTTCTTGATAAAATTTTCACTCTGTTTCACTCGGGTCTATTTTCACTCCTGCCTACGTTCTGTGACTCAACCAATATCAGACTCTGTTCATTTTATTTGGCTGCTTGTCACAGTCTGAGTGGCAGCTTCGACTTTCCTACCCACTTCTCTTTTTTTTTTTTTTTTTTTAACATATTTCAGTTTCTTCTTTGTACTTTATGGTAAAAATGAAACAAAGAAAGACTTTTAAAAGAAATGAAAATATGTGCATTTTTAAAAGCGTTCTGCTCAGCATGCATTCCTCCAGAGCATGAGTAGGTCAGCTAGAGTGACATTATTTTATTTAAACACTGTCAGAGGGCCCTTAGCAACTTCTGTATTAATTTTCAAGTTAGAAGAGGGAGGCAATTGCTGTTTCAATTCTGAAATATTTCCATATATTAAATTCACTAACATTTTATTTCTCAGGTGAAAGAAGTTCCTGGAATAAAAATATTCCAAATAAATGCCCCAATTTATTATGCAAATAGTGACTTATACAGCAGTGCATTAAAAAGAAAGGTGAGTCACAAGAAACTAAGAGTGATTATTTCTGAGGAGGGAATCTGAGGACTGATAGGCCTGGGAGGTCACTTAAATGTCTTGGTCTACCTTTTACACTATTTGTTTTTCTCCGCCTCTGTTTTTTAAATTGTGGTATAATATACATCACTTAAAATGTATCTTTTTTGTTTTATTTTTCTTTACATAACTTAAAATTTATCATTTTAACCATTTGGAACTGTACACGTCAGTGGCTGGAATTAAGTATGTTCGCATTGTTGTGTAACCAACACCGCTATTCATTCTCTTTTATCATATGCATGTATTACCTTTTCAAAAATATTTTTTTTAAAAAAGCGAAAAACTAATTTTGAATTTCTTATTCTTGGGTTCCTTTGATCGTGATTAGGACTCCACCCCACACTATCCAGCAAGGAGGAAAACCTTCCAGTCAACCCACAGAGTCTCTGAGAGATCTAAGTTTGAAAAATACTCCTTTAAAATTCTCTTTAGTATTTAGCTTCAAGACCAAGAATAAGAAAAGTTACTACTGTTCTTTTAATGAGGGATAACCCAGTTCAGGGCATCTGAGGGAAAGGTAGAGCAAGGGTTATGGTGATGATTGGGCGTAGAAAACAGTCAGATGGAGAGATTTGAAGATTAATTGCTTTGGGTGGGTTCCTGGGAGCCAAGAAGTGATTTTTGCATCTATTGCCCTTCTGTAAAGACTGGAGTGAACCCAGCCTTCATAATGGGAGCAAGAAGAAAGGCCATGAAGAAGTATGCTAAGGAAGTTGGAAATGCCAACATGGCCAATGCAACCGTCGTCAAAGTGGTGAGTGATCCCTTCATTGTAACTTTCCCTTGTCACTTGATCTGCAGTGCCCCCCACCTTTATTCATGATTGAAGTTTTAACACAGCATAAAGTCCCTAAAGTAGGAAAGGTTAGAAACAAGCTAAGTATCCTTTGTATATTAAAGATACATGGTAAGGTCAGTTATGAGAATGCTTCTGAAATAAGTAGTGATAGGAGCCCAGGAAAACATGGTTTTAAAAAATAGAAATCACACAGTATCTTAATAAATGTTACCACTATTACTTTGTCAGAGATTCATTCAGCTGATAGTAAAAAAAAAAAAACCTCAGAATGGTTTTTGCTGTTTGGGCTTATATAACTGTGGTCTGTCATGTTGAAGTTAATGGGACTATTTTAGAAGTTAGGGGAAAATGTATATGATGACTAAAGAGAGTGGATTTCATTGGACAAAAGAAAAAGAGGAAGAGGAGGAAGAAAAAAAGAAACAGCTAACACTAAATATTGTGTACATATCCTTTTTTGTCATATTACAGGGCTAGGATATAGCAGATATTTTGGAAACGGTCTGGTATAGTCAGAAACTTGAGCATATGAGGACTAAGTTTTCCCTCATAAATCTTTCTCAGAACCGAAATATGAGTTGTTCATAGCACTCTGGTTTGGTTTGATTTTTAACATAGGATGCAGAAGTAGATGGAGAAGATGGCACCAAGCCTGAGGAAGAGGAGAATGAAATAAAATATCCCCCAATAGTCACCAAGAGCACACTTCCTGAGGAACTGCAAAGATTTATGCCGCCAGGGGATAATGTCCACACCATCATTCTGGATTTTACGCAAGTCAATTTTATTGATTCCGTTGGTGTAAAAACTCTGGCAGGGGTAAGCATCATCTTCAACACGTCTTTTAATATCTCTGTGCCCAGTGTCACCATCAGTAAAATCAGAGAATTGAACTAGGGTCCTTTTTCAACTCTCAAAATTTTGTTGTTTTTTTTGTTTTTCAACTTTTGATTGTGGAATATATCGAAAATATACAAAATAAAGAGCAGAGTGTAATGAACCCCCATGTAACTATCACTCAGATTCAACTATTATCAGTTCATGGTCAATTTTGTTTCATTTATCTCCACACCCATTTTCCCCTTCTCTTATTTTGAAGCACATCCCACTCATCATCTATAAATATTACAGTATATATCTCTTCGAGAAGATTCTTTTAAAAACCATTACCATAATACCTTTAGTACACTTGAATAAAATTTGACAAGAATCCTTTGATGTTCCAAATTATCACTGTTGATATAAAAATCAAACAAAATACAGATTTTTAAATGATTAGTTCAAAATGCATAATTATTGAAGTGGAGTAGCTCAAGTGAATGAACCAGAGCATCTTACATCACTAAATACGTATTGATAGAAAGAAACTTGCACCTCACAGAGTCAAGAGAAATTAAACTTTATTTCAACGTTATTACAGATTGTAAAAGAATATGGAGATGTCGGCATTTATGTGTATTTAGCAGGATGCAGCGGTGAGTACACTTGTAGAATGGGAGAAGGTTTAACCTTTTGGTTTTGTTTCTGTTTTTTAAATAACTGCATTTGGAAGTATTTTCCCTTAATTTTAGTTTTAGGTGAAAACGAAAATTATTCTTCTGAAACTCTAAAGCTAGCTTTGAAATTTGCCACTTACAGCACTCACATCCCTGGGTTACTTGGTGGTAGGCCTCCTGCACTGGAGTTGGAGGAAAGGAGCTAATAAACCATTGTTCAGGGCTGGTATATTTTTTAGTAATTATTTATGTAATGGCTGCTATAAACATAGTTATATAAAATCATTTAGGTTTTTCCAGACAGTGCCTGCTCTTTTTGTTTTAATATAAATTTTGGCTAAAACAGTGCTTGAAAATGAAATTCACATAAAGGCATCACTTTTCACCTACCAAAATGGCAAAAATCGAAAATGTTTGACAGCAGGCTCTGTAGGCTCACTGTGGGACGACAGGAACCCTCAGACGTTGCTGGTGGGAGCGCAAACTGGAGCAGCCTCTGTGGAGGGCAGACAGGCATTTTCTTTCAAAATTACAATGCATTTACCTTTAACCCAGCAAATCCAACAGTATGCTACACACATTCAAAATAACACATGTACATGGTTAATGATCATAGTACTGTCTCTAAGAACAAAACACTAGAAAATAAGTAATTGTCAAACAAAAGGGACCAGTTAAATAAACTAGGGCACATTTACACCATAGAGTAACACCATGTATAGTAAAAAATAATTTTTATTATATCATTTTAATATTTAAACTATATGAAAGTGTTACGTTTTTTAATGTTTAAGACTGACATCCAGAGTGTGGGCTAATTTTCTTCTTTTTATTTATTATTTACTGATTTATTTTATTTATTCTTGGCTGCATCAGGTCTTAGTTGCGGGATCTTTGTTGAGGCATGCAGGATCTTTCATTGCAGCGCGCAGGCTTCTCTCTAGTTGTGGCATGCAGGTTTTCTCTCTAGTTGTGGCGTGCAGGCTCCAGGGCACGTGGGCTCTGTAGTTTGTGGCACGCGGGCTCTCTAGCTGAGGCGCGCCAGCTCAGTAGTTCTGGTGGGCGGGCTTAGTTGCCCCGCGGCATGTGGGATCTTAGTTCCCCAACCAGGGATTGAACCACGTCCCCTGTATTGGAAGGTGGATTCTTTACCACTGGACCACCAGGGAGGTCCCTGGGCTAATTTTCCCCTCTTCTTTTATAGCACAAGTCGTGAGTGACCTCACTCGAAATCAATTCTTTGAAAATCCTGCCTTACTGGAGCTGCTGTTCCACAGCATTCACGACGCAGTCTTAGGCAGCCAAGTTCGAGAGGCGCTTGCCGAACAGGAAGCCACGGCTGTTCCTCCGCAGGAGGACTCTGAGCCCAACGCCACTCCGGAAGCTTAGACGAGGAGCTCAGCCTGCAATGGGGTATGAGCTTCTCGTGAAATTACTAACCTACACACTTTAAATAGTAGACACTAAATGTTTTTTTCCTAAGGGTAAATACTAGTAGTAGGTAAATACTAGTAAATACAAGGCTTGATTTGGAGGGTGAATGACGCATAGCAAGATGTATCTTACTTGTATTTTTTTAATTGACTATTTCAAAGATATTATTAGCCTCTTGCCTGCATTTATTGTGTAGTGACATTTCTGTTACTCTTAGTATTATCTTTGTGAACTTAAGGTATTTATTTAAGTACTTTATCCACAAATCAGATACCCTGTCACCAGGTGGGTAGTAGTTCTTTGCTTTTGTACTTGTTGATCTACAGACTTTCTGTAATCAGTTATCTCACAGAGGAGGCAAACCCACAGTTTTCTAGAAGTTTTTCTTTTAAAATAACCATTTATTGTTACAGAAGCAATGTAAGTACATTGCAGAAAATTAGAAAATATAGACAAGCAAAAATAAGAAAAACATTACATTACCAGCAAAGATTATTGCTAACACCTTAATGCATGTCCTTCCAGATCTTTTTCTATCCATATATATTTACATCTTTTAATCAAAATAAGATCATACTCTGCATAGTGTTCTGTGTGTGACCTGTTCTTTTTCAGTCATCCATCTCTGCTTTCTCATTCTAGAACATGTTTACCTCAGACCATATTCAGACTTCCCCAATTGTCTCCACAGTTGTAGTTGGTTTATCCAAACTAGTATTTATCCTGTGACCTTACACGACAAATGGTCATGTCCCTCTAAGTCCCATAACTGTGTCTTAATCTAGCACTGTCCCTTTTTTGATGACCTTGACTTGTTAAAGGGAGTTGGGGCCGTTGTCCTGTAGAATCCCATCTTGTGAACGTGTCCACTCGCTTTTTCAAGGTGTTATTTACTTTGTCCCTTTATTTCCTGAACTACCTATGATCTAGAAGTTATGTCTAACTAAAGGCGTCATGAATTTGAATAAAACATTTCTTGCTAGAATATATCATAGATGAACACATGCTTCAAATCGCATCACAACAGAAAACAAGTAATAGCTAGTTGACCTACCATTAATGATGCTAAAATAAATCACTGGGATTAACATGACAACCAATCCCCCAATTACATTTTCTCCTTTGTGACTAGTGAGTTAGCTGTATGGTGTTCCTTTGGCATTGAATGAATGCCCAGTTCTCCATTAGCCGTTCACCCAGGGTTTTTAACGTCTAGTGTTAATCCTTGCCTAAAGCATCAATTTTATTAAGGTGTGTGAATTTTCTTTTCTAATTCTTTCATTTCTTCTGCATTTATCAGTTGGTGTTTCTGTGTAAACTACAGCTTTCCCTCAACTTGAATTATTTAGTCATCCTTAAGTATAGTTCTTACTGGAAGGGCAGGTTAAATTTTTTTTTTTCCATTTAGTTATCAACTTCAAAGTAAGGAGTTGGTTTAATAGATGGTGATGAATTAGGTTCTTTTTGATTTTTCCTTTTTCGTATAATTATACACTCATGAATTGTTGTAGTTTGAATGTGTTTCAGTGCATTATAGTTATTCTTCTTGGTGTTCAAATTGTCACACCTGTGGCTAGTAGGAGGCCCTAGAAGTTTTGTGGTTGTTGCTAAAAGTGATTTACCACATATTTTAGAAAACTCCTGGGTATAATTTAATACCTTCCTTCTAAGTCCATAGAGTTAGTTAATTCTTCGTCAAACTCAGTTTTAAGCCGATGAGTGAGTAAAATGCTGTTTGAAGCATTTTCTCTACAGTTGTTCAAAAGGAGTGGGGAGACCTTTAAGCCAGTTTGTCATCAGAAGTTCCTGCTCCTATAATTCTAACCACCTGCTCACTCCAAATCACAGCACAAGTATTAGCCAACCTGCCTGAAGCCTCATCTGCTAAGATTTCCTGCTAATAGTTGTTTTTGTTTTTGTTTTACGTGTTTCCTTTTTGGCTCCTTGTTTTAGTTTTCACGAAGAAAACACTTCCAGGGGAAAAGTGCATCAGGAAAGAAGTAGGTTAGCATGGGTCTAGTCCAAACCAAACCCTATGGCTTGTTTGCTTTAAGTCTTATCAGGTTTCTCAGTGACTTTACTAATTTAATTCAGAGTAGACCCCCGCCCCTTTCTAATCAATACTTTATCTAGATCTAGAGTGAAATTAGATTTGCAGTCAGTTATTTCCTTTGCAATCATCAGATACATCTGCATTCTGATACAGACTGCCTTCTGAAAGAGCATGTAGTTATAGGACCTCAGCTTATACTAGAAACTTTTATAATAGGGCTTGTATCATTTCAGCCATGAAAGTAGAACTTAAGGATTTTAAACAATATTATAAAATATTTTATTGCATAATCTTTAGCACCAGTCTTCAATAAATGCTTTACACACAGCAGATATTCAAGTCCTGGTTACTGATAGATTGAAAGCAGTATACAAAAAAAATACTTGTCTGTAGCTTACAGATTTGTATTTAACTTTTCTGTCCTTTAATTTTTAACCTATTTTGAATAGAATTCTACCATGTACATAAAAAGCATTTAAGTCTTACTGAGGGGTAATATGTTTTTGTTTTGGCATGCCTCTGATATCATAAGAATGTATTTCAAAATGTATTCTATCTATATGTAAATATTTTGGAATGTTTTACTTAGAGTTATTTCCTACAGTGGGAAATTTCCTGAATTCTTTTACTTACAATCAAGTTTTGTCTCTACCTCCTTCTTTCTGGACCTTAAAAGCTGCTAGTATATACCTTTCTATGTTTTTCAGCCCTGGTTCAAATTCAGATTCTTACTGCCCTATCAAAAACGGCATAATCCACACTGATGGATATAGGGACTAGACTAGCCTTATTTTATGGGAATATGGGAAAGCCCTATTTCCAGGAAGGTCCCATATAGTGATGTGGTCTTTCTCAAATCCTGTGCAACATGACCATGGTTGTTCTCTGTCTCATGACTGGATGGAATATGTTTGCAAACAGTTTTGAACCAGGGCCCGGGAAACTCCTCATTCAGGTCATAGACGCTGACTGTACAATCATATGGCAGCTGAGAGTGGGATCCCAATGCCAATCTCATCTGCAGTGGGACTCAGAGAAACAGTGAAGGGTATGAATCCTCTGCAGGCTCTGGGAGAAGCATTTTGTAGTTTTCAGGTAACATCTAAAATATCCACGTGGTTTGATCCTGTATCCTTACCTGTTTCACAGAGAAAGGAGGTGCCTGCCTCCAAAGGTACATGTTGAGAAAATGAGACTGCCCTCCAGTGTGTGGAGAGGGTAGCAAACCCAGAGAATCTGCCCCAGAGTGGGTGGGTATGTTGTCCTGTTTGGGGAGTGGGGGGCGAGGGGGTACCCTTGTGTGGGGCTGAGGGAAGGAAGGGTATGTGGTGAAGACGACTTTATCACATCTGCCCCTTTAATTAATTCAAATTCTAAAATCAAACACAAGTTCCTTGGTGTGAGCCTGTATGCTTTTTTAGTGAGTGCAAAAATGCTGTTGGTCCTTTTTTTCAGCAATGCTTTTAGGATTCAGTGGTGTAGATTGTTGATAACATGGATTGAGTGCTGATAAAAGTTGATTTGAGGACTGATAAAAGTGTTCTCTAATTCTCCAAACATATAGCTAACCAAAATGTGTGCAGTGGTTTTGAAACCCCTCAAATCCCAGCAGCAAAACGTTCAAAAGCCAGGACTGCACCAGGTAACCTGCCTGCTTACTGACTTGGATTTAAACAAGTTTGAGCATCTCAAAAACCCACTTTGCCTTTAAAAAAGGCTTACCAGGTTTTTCATTGTACTGGTGTATAGCATTTCAGCTTTATGTAACAGATGAACCTGAGCTTTGTGAAAATTAAATTTTATAAATCTAATCACATTTTTAAAATGTTTTTTAAAAGTTTTTTTAAAAGGATCGCTACAGTATTTTTCTGAAGTCATAAACCCTTTGTATTGATTTATCAGCACGCTAATATGTGTAAACATGTATGTCTGTACACACATATACATGTGTTTATGCACACACACATACATATTTTAGGTGGAGGGAGTTACCAGTGAATGTGTATTTTTTCTTTTTAAATGGGGTACAAACATGCTAATCTAGATAGTGTTGATGCTATCTGCATACATATGCCTCGGTAGAAACACCCAGATTTTTCAGATAATTCATTGTGCGTTGATTTGATGTGTAGCCAGTTAGATTTTCATCATGAAACTGAGATGTCAAGATTATTCACAGCCTGTGACACGTTAGGCCTGAGTGAGCCCCACATGACCAACTTGAGTTGTCTCACATTGGTGCATCTGATGTATGTGGCAATGTGAACAAGTGGTAAGACTTGAAGGACTGTGTTCTAAATGCTTACATTGATCAAAACAGCACAAAAACAGACATCTTTAGTCATTCACTTATCAGCATAACCTGGAAATGGTTCGCTTTCATACCTCATGAAAGACTAGGGCAGGATTAGAAAAAAATTTTCTCATCAAGTTCACAAAAATGAGAAGAGAAAGGATGTTGGTTGGACTTTATGAATGAACGGCTTTATTCTGCTTTAAAACTTTCATATTTTAAATATTTCAGTGCAACACAGCATTTTCTATGTTGTCACCTTTTTCTTTTGTGAATTAAAATGTATCCATCTCTCACTATTTTGCATTACTTGTGAATGCTGAACTACAATAAAAATATTCTTTATTGTGTTTGGGTCTCAGTGTTTAGCAGGGGCCTGGAAGGGGGTAATTGTGGTGGAAGAGGGGAGGAAATTTGGTGGTGGCTGCACAAGAAATAGTTTTAAAGAGCTTTGTTTAAGATTCTAATAAAAACTTTTATTTTAGAAATACCTCACTATAGACCAGAAGTCTAACGGGAGCTTTACTGAAATTTTAAACCATTAATTTATAAAATGAAAATAAGTACTTTTCTGTATAAAGCCAATTTCGGATTTTCTAAATGAGATTATTTGCTTTACTACTTCGCTAGTCATTAAAATCAGCAATCCTTCTTGATTAATTTGAAATCAACTCAAATGGCAAAGCAAAACACATTACATCAGATGCTGCCTACACTTTAAACATAGTTTAGCCAAAGCTGCTTTATTCAACGTTGTAGGAAAAAACCTGTCGAAACACATGTGATCATGTGCCTGGATGGGCCGTTGTGATGAGGGCAGAAGAGCATAATGGACGGGACATCGGGGATGGAGCTGTCAAACTTGGACTTGAATCCCAGCTCTGCTACAAGGAAACGAGGTAGGAAAATCCTGCATCTGTTAAATCCACGTCACTGGGCAGATGGGAAGATAAAATAATATATGTACAGCACTCAACCAGCATATGCCTAGAACATATGTGGTCAAAGCAAGCACTTCACAATTTGGAACCTTTAAAAATGGTAGCAAGTCAAAAAACAGCTTTTCTGCTTAACGGCATTAGATATCACCCTTTATTGTACCACAGAGAAAAGACATCTGAAAAAAAAGCATACAATTTTGAAAACCATTTATTTTGTGTGTGACATGGTTATTAAGAAGTCTGTATAAGGTTAGGATTCCAAAGAAAAGTGTTCTCACGAACACCTCCACGGCTCAGTTGTATGTCATGTAGCGCGGAGTAGCACTGAATTTGGCATAGGACTTGATGACCTTATTTACAGCTTCCAAGAAATCCTTCTCAGTAGCAATTTTTCGCCGTGCTCGGATGGCAAACATACCAGCTTCTGTGCAGACGCTTCTGATCTCAGCACCTTTCAAACAAAAAGAAAATAACAGGCTTAATTAAAGCAGCCCAAATAGACAGATCAGCAAATAGTAGCAAGACCTTTCTACCTACCAGTGCTATTTGGACACAGTCGCGCTAACAATTCAAATCTGATATCTCTTTCAACGCTCATTGAACGGGCATGAATCTTAAAAATGTGAGTCCGACCCTAAAAATAGGGGAGTTGACAAATATTAAAATGGAAAACAGCACAGGAAGAAAAAATTTCAAGAATCCCTTTTCTACAGTGAAATGATGTTCCCACCTCTAGATCAGGTAAGCTAAACTCAATCTTCCTGTCCAGTCTCCCGGGCCTCATCAGCGCTGGGTCCAGAGTGTCAGGTCTGTTTGTGGCCATCAGAACTTTAATGTTGCCTCGAGGATCAAACCCATCCAGCTGATTGATCAGTTCCAACATGGTCCTCTGCACTTCATTGTCACCCCCAGCACCATCGTCAAAACGAGCCCCTGAGAAGACAGGAGGAAAGACACTCTTCACACCTACTCAGAGCAGCACTCTGCTCAGTAAATCTCAGTTCAGAGCACACCCTCCAGCCCAAGGGAACTTCTCAGTTTTAAGCAAATCCTGTAAGAACAGCCTGATTTACACAAAACTAACGAGAAAAGGACTCATAGGTTGATTTAACATAGGTTCCTTTAAAGTATTTTTTAAATCCTCTTTAAGGATTTTGGTTTAAGTCACTCAAGAACACCCCCATTCAACACAATATACACCTGGACTAGGCAAAAGAATACATGCAAAGTTTAGCTCTATAATGGTATTTGAGTATACGTAAGAAAATGCCATACTCTTCTAAATTTCTCAAAACTGTCCTTAAAAATATGGCTAAATCCATAATACAGTAGAACTGTAACAGCTTACTATCACACTGATTTGGATATATTAGAATACTCTAGGTTAATGTCAATACTCTTCATTTCAACCAAAATAGCACAAGAAGAGGCCTCCATATACATTTTTTCATTTTAAAATTGTATAGATACATACTCTTGTATTAATGCATTACATACATTATAAAATAAAAAATAGAAATTAAAAAAATGAGATTAAAATTAAATATGAAGAAAAGTACCAGTATTTTCTTCCTTCACCCTAATACTGTTTTATACAAAATCCATTTTGGAAGCCACAGTTTCAGAGCATCCTGACATCATAAGGCTTATTCCAATGATACTACAAAAATGACTTCAGGGTCACAACACTGCATCTACAGACTGTGGTCAAATTATGGCCCTTGAACATTACCTACAGAATGTCCAAAGCCCACAACATCCATCCAGTCTAAAAGCAAGACTTTAGGTATCCTAACCACAGTCCCCAAACAGTGTTACAGCATCCGCTATATTTTTTAAGAATTTTTTTGTCACTGAGTTCATTAAATAACAACTGTCTGGTAATACGACACTTCTGCAGCTAATAGGAACTATTACTCTTATAGACTGTAACAATAGCCAAGGCCTATAGAACAGTATAGAGTTTTCCAAGTCAATCACATTTATGACTGACTTCAAACCTCTCAAAAACCCATGAAATAAACAAGGCTGGAATTATCATTTCTTTTATAAAAGGAGCAAACTGGCGCTCAGAGGTAGTTAAAATAACTTGTCTAGATTGCACAGCTAATACTGTATTTCATCAAATCTATGAAGCCAATTATGTTATTTTATGTACACTTTATGAAAAACTACCACCAATTAAATTATGCCCCAGTGCTTTCTGATCCGATTAAGTGAAGCTGTATCCCAAGTTAGGAGTTGCTAAAGTGAAAATATGTGCCCTAGGAAAGAAACTGGGAAAGTTCAAAGATAAAGACTTTGAGAAATACCAATGCTATATAATGCTGCTTCTGTCCTTTATGGTGTGGCCCTAAAGTTTATTAGATCCGTGACTCTGATGTGCTAAAGCTCATAAAAGAGTTGGAATTAAAATTCTGTACAAGATTAATGTATCAGGGGAACTTTACACATACTACTACAGAATTCTCACGAAACCCAGCTGTAAAGTTCTCTGAGATACCATTCATACCTCCAATAGCATCAATTTCATCAAAGAAGATAAGGCAGGCTTTCTTTGTTCTGGCCATTTCAAAGAGCTCCCGAACCATTCGAGCCCCCTGATGAAAACAAGTGTTCATTCAGAGTTGGTTTTAAAATTTTTTAAAAATATAATAAGTTATACTTCAAACTTTTTAATATTCCTAACAGTTATTCTCAACCATTATTACCTAAAGCTTTTTCAGAAAGACTGAAGTTTGTTACCTATCCCATCAAATTAATCTTACTAGCTTTAAAACAATATTAAGTAATTTCTTGATTCTGTACCTATTAAATAGCCAATAACTTTAAGACCTGAAGAGGTCAAATTAACACGATTAAATAAAATAAAGGCACCATTTCAATCAATAAAACTTGAGGAAACAAAAGCATTTGATCCATCACTTGGCATTTCTGATCAATGAATTTGATTTGTAGGTTTTGATAAGGGAATAAAAGTATATCTCAACTCATGCAGATCCTTTTTCTAATTCTCATTGTAAACATACTAATCATTAATGTTTCAGATATAATATATTCAGCCCTAGACTTACTCTCTAATGAAAAAAATGTGTGTGTGTGTACATACATGTGTGTACATACACCCACGCACATACACATAGACAATCTCTGTTCTCTTTCTCAGAATAACATAAAACACTGCCCCTGAAGTGAATACACTTTCGAATGCATTCACTGGGCATTACTGGGTTATTGATCTTACAAACCGAATCTGTAGAAAATGTCACCCTTCTGAGTAGGGAGCATACTGATTAAAAAAGTTAAGCAGTTTACTTCCAAATGACCACACGGGAATGCTGGTGGCTTCTGGGCTTCTGACCTACTAACTACAATCCATCAATCAAAACATTTCAAGTCTCAATCTTCAATGTGGAATTCCCATTTTAATTTCATCTATGCTTTATAAATCTTTCACAGAGCTACATATTCTTTGATTATTATCAATTTACTTTACCTCACCGACGTACTTCTGTACAAGTTCAGATCCAATAACTCGAATGAAGCAAGCATCAGTCCTATTAGCAACTGCCCGAGCACAGAGTGTCTTGCCTGTACCCGGTGGACCAAAGAGCAGCACACCCTTAGGAGGCTCAATGCCAAGGTTAACAAACCTCTCTGGCTGTGATGGAGACACGATTTTTACACTTATCAATTCTCTATAATAAAAACAAGACTACTTCTACATCAATATATTTAAATCAAAGTTATTCAGTCCACAATTTATATACTTGATCTAAATAAGAATTTTACTTATGAATTAGACATAAGATCTAAACTAGACTCATATTAATACACAAGGCTGAATGGCTTTTAAAGGTATTTCTATTATCCAGGGTTAACAAAACATTTTTTCCCCTAATTTTAAAAAACGACAGTGTTTAAAGAACAAAAGTATGATCTCATATTTAATATTCTAGTTTTGTCCATTATCCCCCCAGGCTTAATTTGATTCAATTAAAGCCCATTTCTTCTTGATAGCATTAAAACACATTGTTTCTTCTACAATAACCTACGCTAAAGGTTACGCCTCACCCTCCCTTGTCACTCTAAGTAGCAGACTCTTCTGTGTTTGAATAGGCTTGACGACTCCATCCTTTTACTTTCTCTTCTGGAACTTTTACCGGTTCTCCACACCTTTACCCTCCACCCCATCGAAAATTTTCAATTAGGAAAACATAAAATTTTAAAACTAATATATAGGCATAATTTTAGTGCACAGTACACAAAAGGCTCTCACATCTTTGTACAAAGAAATTTAAAAGGCAACAGACTCGACCACTTACATGAAGTAGTGGGGTTTCAACTACTTCTCGAAGTTTCTCAATCTGTTCCTTACAGCCACCCACGTCACTGTATGTAACATCAGGTTTTTCCTCCACCTAAGAGAGGGATGAAAATGTACAACATAGAGCCACACACTTTTGCATACTAATCCAATTGTTCTATCCAGTACAGCAGACCCAATACCCTAAAAGAAAAATCAGATTTATAGCAAGTAAGAATTTTAATAAAAATGGAATACACTGCCCAGTGTCCCAGACCCACTTGCTATATTACTTGTTATGACACTAAGTGAGAGACAAACTACTAAAATAAAGACCGATAAAAGACTTTCTCATCTGAAAAATTGTTTTAAAAATTTTGGCAACTCTTCAATACATACCCACGTATTAGTATTTTATTAGTTAAAAGTTTCAACGTTTTTTTGAGATGGATGCAATTAGTCATGCCATTCCTTTTCCCTCATGGTTTCTTACCTGCATCATGGTAACTGTTGGGTCAATCTTAGGAGGCAGTGGAATGTGAATCTGATACTTATTTCTGTCCACACTAAGGAGGTAAAAAAGAGCCTCACCAATACATTCAAAAAATTTACTGAGTGAATTATCATGTGTTCTATATACATTATTTACATTAACTCACTTAATCCTCATAACCATCCTAGAGCAAGTGTTTCCTCCACCTACACCGTATTACCTTAAACAGACTGGCAAACTCAATTCTACAATTCTATACTTAGTCTGATCATGACATTTGAGGCCATAAAAGGCCAAGTGGGGGTGGGGAGGTCAGGAAACAGATGCAGCAGCAGCAAGGCTGTCCAACTGCAGCCCTCTCCTAGGTTACCCCAGTATTCCATGGCAGCCGGTTCACCCATTCAAAAGCAAGCCAAGGGTGTGAACGTGACATGGCATCTTCAGTGAAAGACGAGTATTTACGGCAAATAGAAATCTTACCCGACTCTCATCCCTTCTTCAATGTCAGTAGGTGCAACCTGATCACTGAGGTCCACCACAAACTTGGCAAACTGCTTCACATTGATAATGTACTTCGGGTCCTCCGAATCAGCATTGATTATCTTTGTGCATCTAACATGGCAAAAGGCTTGATTAGAGTAAGGAACCTGAACCACTAATAATGAATTCAAGTAACTAGATTCTCCCCTGGGTATGCAGTACACTAATAAGCAGGTGTAAACTAGAACTGCAGAAACTGGGCCACCGTTAAGGATCCTTCTCTACAGAATATGCGCAATCCCAAGGGTCTGCTCAACTTTAGCCAAGCCATAAAAATTTCAAAAGATACATTCCCCTGGAAAATTAAACCCAAATATTTCATCATTAAGAAGTTCTCTTTACCAAGGGGGGAAAGTGGCGGGGAGGCGGGATGGTGGTGTGATGAATTGGGAGATTGGGATTAACATATATACAGTAATATGTATAAAATAGACAACTAATAAGAACCTGCTGTATAAAAAAATAAAATTAAAAAAAATGCTCAACTACAAAAAAAGTTCTTTTTTGATTTTCATAACTATATGGCTTTATTAGTATTTATTAGTATTAGCTCTATATCTTCAGGTATTCTCCTTTTTATTTTTCCTATAAAAAGACAGTCATCTTGTCTTACGTCAAGTAATAAATATGTTCATTCTTTCCTGAGTTTATACTTCAAATCCATTATTACTGTTGCTGTTTTTAACTTAAATATATTCCTTTCCTGTGGGTTGTGGTGAAGGCGAATCTGAAACCCCACATACATCACAGTAGAAGGTAGTCTACTGCCTATTTTCTATACTACCTCCCTACAGAAGAAACCCAAAAACAAAAAACAGAACTCATATTGGAAAGAGCTTATATCATAAGCTGTAGCAACAAATACAGGGAAATACAAAATAGTCTCTGGCGTGTGCATATAGGTAGAGCTAAGAGTAAGGTAAAGAATTCTTTGTCCTTGCAGCATAAATTGTGGACAGGACTCCATTTTCTGTTATTGGAAAAGGTCCACCAGGGAAGTAGAATTTTATACATAGAAAGTATCTATCACTACTTTATCTGACAGACCCTGCCAACACTGTTGCACAGATAGGGATTTTTTTAATTCTCAGCTGAAAAAGTATACATACAGGGACCTCAACTTGCAGAACGTTAAATAAGGACCTTTGAAAACCTGCTCATCCTTGAAAGCAAAGAGAACACTGGCAAAAACATTCAAAATCAACATTTTTCAGAACTCAAACTATGGGTTTGTAACAATCCAAAGAATGTTTATTCAGAAAAAAAGAAAAGGGCTGAATCCTGGTAAGAACAGCGAGCATTCTGCGTTTAAATTCACCTTCATCCCATAGCCCTCTCCCCAGCTCTGCACAAGACTTGAAAGCCAACAGCCTCACAGCCATGGTAGATGTGAAAACAAGCAGCCTTCCTGGGGGAAGGCAGGGACAAAGAACTGGAGCTCCCCAAAAGCCCAACCCCAGAGAACTATTTGACCTGTCTGGCAGCTAGCTGGAAAGCTTCATTCTCAGGACTTGCTTTTATTTGACCGGACTCAGAGCTCACTGTCTACACACCCCCTACCCACAGGACATTTACTGGAAACAATCGGTGGCAACTGTTTAACATCAACTGTCTGAGGTGGCATTTACCAGTTGGGGCTAACAAGAGGCTGACCAAAAAACTTCAAAGAAAAAACAGCAAGGAACAGCAACAGTAACAAACCCTGGGGAAAGTGGAAATCTGAGTTCCAGAACTGACATTAATTAAAATGTCCAGTTTCTATCAAAAAATTATGAGACACAAAAAGAAATAAAATATGGCCCATACATAGGGAAAAAAGTCCATAGAAACTGTCCTTGAGAAAGCCTAGATATTGGTCTTACTAAACAAAAACTTTCAGCAGTGTCATAAATATTTTTTTAAAAACCAAAGGAAACCATGTCTAAAGAATTAATGGGAGGTATGAGAACAACGTCTCATCAGAGAGTATCAACGAAGAGAGAAATTAGACTAGAATATAATTTGGCTATTAAAAAAAATGTTCTGATACAAGCTACAACATGAATGAAGCTTAAAACACTATGCTAAGCTAAAGAAGCCAGAAAAAGGTCATGCCTTGTATGATTACATTTATATGAAATGTCCAGGAGAGGCAAATCCATAGAGACAGGAAGTAGGTGAGTGGTTGCCAGGGGCCAGTGAGAGAGGGGAATAGGGAGAGTTAATAAGTACGGGGTTTCTTTTGGAGGTGATGAAAATGTTCTCGAGAGTAAAACAAAGCGTCAAGAAATGCTGGGGCAAGGGGTAGGGTGGTGGTAACTTCACTGAAAATGAGAGTGTGGAGGTGAGAGGGGAAGGGTGATTAAACATAAGTGAACCTGCCACTGACATTCCCTAGCCCTCTATCTCCACTGTTCTTCCAAAATATTGGAGATTGGAGACAACATGAGACTGAAGACAACTTCTCTGGGAAAAGTGACCATCCAAATGAAAAGGTCTAAAGATAATGACCCTGAAGGCTCCCCAACTAAACATTCAACCGTATAAGCTACAGTGAAGCCTGAGATGGACATGCCTCACTATTGAATCTAGAGCTTCTAACAGCTTTTTGGTCTCCCACTAAACAAAAGCACAAAGTAAGATTACCAGACATCGAACATAAAAGACAGACACCAAGCAAGCAAAGAGGAAAAAAGCATCTTAGAGGAAACAGAAACCTTCCAGTTATCCTTAACTTCCTTAGAGGTAACAGCATATTACAACCATGATATGAGAACAGGACAACACAACATACACACTGAAAGAAAGAAAAGCTCTTGGAAATTAAAAACCTAAGTGAGAGGGAAGAAAATCAATACACAGACTCAAAGTTAAGAAAATCTAACAAAAAAGTAGAACAAAAACAAAGAAAAGCAGGAGAGAAAGATTAGCATTTCCAGGAGGTCCAATATCCCTGTAACAGTAGTCCAGAACAGAGGGCAAAGAAACTATTTACAAATAAATAGCTTCAAGAAAATGTGCACACTGAAGGACATGAGAGCCCAGCACCACAGCTGAAAACACACCAACACCAAGGCAGGAAGCCATGGAATTTCAGAACACTGAGAACAAGGGAAGACCCTACAACGTTCAGAGGAAGAACAGGTCACATATATAGGACTGGGAATCGGAATGGCTTCAGACTAACACCGGCAGGCAGAGGACAATGTAACAATGCCTTCAAAATTCTGAAGAAGAATTTTCTATCAGCCAAGATATTTCCAGACATATGTGGTCTCAGATGGTACCTCCCAAATGACCCTTTCAGGAAGCTACCAGAGAATACAGGCCACCTAATGAGGGTGTAAATAAATCAGAAAGAGAAACTCGTGATACACGAGCAACAGGAGAGAGTCAAAGGGAACCTCCAGGGTAAGAAGTCACAGGATGCTCGTGATTCAGCAGGCGTTCAGGCAACCAGTCCAAACTGAAGCAGGTCAGAAAGTGCTGGGAAAGGCCTGCTCGGGAAGATGAACCTGAGAGAATACCTGATGCAGCTGATGCCCCTGAGGTACACATGAGAAAACCTGATGGACCTAAGGCATCTGAAGAATAACTGAGATGATCGGGAAAACCCAGGGGGCGGGGGGTTGAGTTAGTAATATACATAGACAACAAGGCAAATGAAAAAACAAGACAGTTAGGGCAAGGAAAACAAAAAGTGGCAGAAAAAAGGAAAAGTAATCACAGTTTACTAACGGCTCTTTGCGAACAGGGTTTACTTAGCCATAATTATGAAAACACTAAATACGGATCTAACCAAAATTTTAATATAATTACATTAGGAGGCCGTAAGGATGAGAAGCGCATGTCTTTGGGATGAAGGTAGAGGAAACAAAGCAAAACAAAATCCTCATCTTTCATGGTGGGAAAGCCAATAAACACCACCTGAAACTAAAAAAATCAAGAAGTGATCTACAATATACAAAACTTGACACTATCCATTAGAGATAGAAAGGCAGGAACCAAAATAACCACCTAAAAATTTTGAAAATAGGTGTCTCTAGTAAAGAGGAATTAGGAAAAACTTTTGTTATAGAACTATTTAACTCTTTGAAACCATGATAAAACTAAAAAGCAAATAAATGAAAGCATGGAAAGACAAAAAGGAAAGGAGGATAAGACGAAAGAAAAATAACCTGTGACTGTAGTAAAGAGGCAGAATTAAAACAACACTTTCAGTAATTAGAATAAAACACAGGAGAACATGTTTATAATCTTGGACTGTGCTAGCCTTTCTAAGCAACATGAAAACCCAAAAGGTATAATGAAAAAGCTAATATATTTTATTTACCTCCTAAAAAGTTAAAACAGTACAACAAAAAGTACTGAGAAGTTAAAAGTCAAGTGAGAGACTGAGAAAAAATATTTGTAACATATTTAAGAAAAGATTAATATGTACAATATATGAAGCATTCCTAAAAATTAACAAGAAACAATCCAATGGAACAAAACATGAATGGTCAAAAAATACAAATGTTTAATAAGTATAAGAAGTAGCTATCATACTACTAATCAGCATGATACAAATTAAAGTGAATTGTTTTTTTTTTAATTTTTTTGCTCAAATGGCAAAAGTGTAAAAATCAATAATCACATATCTTACATTGATCAGGCAAATAGGCATTTCCCTCAAAACCTTTGGGTAAGAGTGTAGACTGAAGCGAAAGAGAGGCATGGACATATATACACTACCAAACGTAAGGTAGATAGACAGTGGGAAGCAGCCGCATAGCACAGGGAGATCGGCCCGGAGATCAGCTCGGCCCGGAGATCAGCTCGGTGCTTTGTGACCGCCTGGAGGGGTGGGATAGGGAGGGTGGGAGGGAGGGAGACGCAAGAGGGAAGGGATGTGGGAACAGTTGTATATGTATGACTGATTCACTTTGTTATAAAGCAGAAACTAATAAAAAAAAGAAAGAAAAAAAAAAAAGAGTGTAGACTGGCCAAACCACTTTTGTTTTCACACATTTTCAAAATGGTAAATGCCTCTGCCCCCATAATTCCACTTATAGTAAGCTATACTATAGAAATGTATGCACATATGTAGAGAAATATTTAACATGCGTATTCAGTCCAGCAATGGTATCATAACAGAAATTGCAAACAACCCAACACCTATAGAATATTATGTAATTTTTAAAAAACAAGAGAAACAAGAAATAAAAAAGGTACATTTGGGCTTCCCTGGTGGCACAGTGGTTAAGAATCCACCTGCCAATGCAGGGGACATGGGTTTAAGCCCTGGTCCGGGAAGATCCCACATGCTGAGGAGCAACTAACCCCATGTGCCACAACTACTGAGCCTGCGCTCTAAAGCCCACGAGCCACAACTACTGAAGCCCGTGTGCTGCAACTACTGAAGCCCGTACGCCTAGAGGCCGTGCTCCACAACGAGAAGCAACTGCAGTGAGAAGCCCACGCGCCGCAATGAAGAGTAGCCCCCACTCACCACAACTAGAGAAAGCCTGCGCACAGCAATGAAGACCCAGCGCAGCCAAAAATAAAAAATAAAAAAATAAAACAATAAAAAGTACATCTATAACAAAGACAATGAAAGATTTCTAAAATATGTAGTTATATCTAAAAAGAAAACAGGATGTTTCTTTGTATGTAAATATATACGTGAAGATGCACTGGACGATTAAGAGGACCAAAGGATTTTCAGTAGTTAGATGGGAAAGAAGGGTTTCATAGTTTGCTCTGTATCTTCCTGTATCATTTGAATCTTTTACATGATTATGTCTTCACCTATTTCTTAAATAACTGTCTAAAGTATAAAGTTTTAACCCCAGATACTTCTGGAGAAAGCTGCATTTACTTGGAATATGGCATAAAAATTCTTTACGAACTATTACATTATACCCAAGGCTTGAAAAAGTACCTGAAAGTACAGATAAAAATAAATTTCCACAGAGCACTATGCATACCTTGCAACCTGCAAAGGCTGTTCACTCTGGAGTGTCTGCTTATCGGCAGCCAAATCCCAGAGTGCTGGTGGGGCCAGGCCAGTGTCAGACTCTTTAATACCTACGTAAAGAAAGATTACAAAATTCACTGGACTGTAACGCAAGCTTTCTCACCCCAGCACCGCTACCATCCTGGACTGAATAATTTGCTGTGGGGGGCATCCTGTGCATTCCAGGATGGTTAGGAGCGTCCCCGGCCTCTAGCCACTAGTCACTAGCACCACCTCCCCCTTAAGTTGGGAGAATCAACAATGAGTCTAGATGCTGCCGAATGTCCTAGGGGGATGACCCCAGTTGAAAACCATGGCCCTAAAGTAGTCACAGGCCAAAAATGTGATGCGATGCCATATTTGACATTTTTTTGTGCAAGTCAAATACTATCAATATAAAACTTCACCACTCAAGTTCCCAAAAAGAAAAGTTTCTGACTACTAGGCCATAGCCTGCTTACTTCAAGCAGTACCATTTGAGATCATATTTTTATTCAATAAGAAATTTTGACTTGTTTATTATAGTCAACTGAACTTGGCTTTGACCAACAGAAACAATACTTGCTTAAAGGATGATGTTTCTTAATTGCTTAAGCATTAAACTTTCTTGTAAAAGGTAATGAAAAGAGATTATTAAATGAGATCCAATTTCTTAACAGATAGGAAGGATAATAATTTTCTTAAATCTGTGATTCATGGAAGAGTGACATTGGTATTTCAGCTCCTTTGATACAATCAAACCATTACCCATAAAGAGGAGAGACAGAAATAAAAACTATACATACCCGTGAGCTCATTAATTTTCTTGAGAAGTTGTTGAATGTCATCTTCAACCTGTTTGATTTGCCTAGAGTAAGTGCTCTGACCCTAGGAGATAAAGGTCAGTTTAATTAGAATATCGATACCGACAATGTATTAAACTATAAACAAAAACTTTTAACAGTTACACTTGTAATAGCTATTATTGTCCTAAAGCTTGTGAAATGAGGTAGAGGGAGGGAATCTATCATTTTCAGAACTATTCCTGAACCAATATATTCCCCTAAACAGGCAACACACCGTTATGCAAGGTAACAAATGAAAATCATGCCTAAAATTCAAGTCTATTTCTATGCATTAAAACTTACCATTTCAGACCTAATTCATTTTCATACATTTTAAATATAATAAATATTTCTAAATATAGTAAATTATTTCAAATATCTTTCAATATAGTACCGCACTTTAATTACAAATAGTACAGAGATAATGTATAAGCTTAGACACACTGAGTATTTACTCTCTGATCTATTCTAAATAGAAACTGTAGGTAGATAGCTTTTTATCAGTGAAGATTAAACAGCTGGACAGTCTCTTCCAACTATTCTGGAAGGCCAATACCAACAAGAGTCCTTATTTCAACACAAAACATCTATATTTTGTAGACATTGAAAGGACTTACATAAGTTTTCAGCAAGGCAATATCCCCCTCATCCAGAGCTAAAAGAAAAGAGATAATACATGAATTCAAACAAAAGAAACTAGAGCTTACAATTCTTTTCTGTTCAATTCAGATTGCATTGAGTGAGAAAAACTGTGAAAAGTTGTAATGATATAAACACAACCATCAAATAGTTCCTGGACTCAAGGAACTTTTATCTAACTGGGTGAAGGCAGATTTTAAAAAGTACATAACATAACTTCAAAGTGATATGACATAACAAGAACACGGAGCCCAAAGAACAGACTTTGAGATTCAAAACGACCTGAGCACTAGTCCTAGCAAGATCATGCATTTGCTAAGTAACCATGGAAAAACCATTTAAGTTCTCTGAGCATCAGTCTTCTCGCCTGGAAAAATGTTAGCCTCAGTGTTGCTCTAAAGATCAAGTAAGACATGGATGAAGAAGCACAGAAAAATGCTACACACATTAGTCATAAGTGTATCCAAGGGATAAATTTGTTAATATGTTTATAGAATTATAACTTACCCAGAGAAATACCCAGATGAAATGTTACATCTCTGTGACTAAATTTTACACTAGGTGACTGAGTACCTCTTTCAAGGGAAAAGAGTGAGATGAAAGTGGAGAGGAAATGCTCCTTCTCTGAGGGGTGGGTGGATATTAAGGAGAGGGTGCTAGGAGAGGCTGAAGTTGTTTAGGAAGGAAAGACAACAAAAATCCACCATAAGAATGTTTTAAAATAGCCTATAAGGAACAAAAGAAAACAGCATAAAGATGAGGCTTTTACAAAAGGGGCTACTGGGAAGAAATCATGAACGAACGTGCTGCGGGGAAAGGGTCAAGTGGTATAGTCTCTAAGGAGAGTAACCCAGCAGTGTCTATAAAAATTACAACTTCATTTCTAAAATTTACCCTACAGCTTGTGTCTGTGCATGTAGTAAAGAGTTATATTAACAAGGTTATTCATTGGTCTACAATGTCCATCAATAATGATTATTACTGAACACCCAATCATTTGGGATACTATACAGACCACACTGACTCTACATAATGATATGAACATATATCATTAAGATTTTTAAATGTACAGCATGTTACATTTATGTAAAAAATATATATATACAAACAAACTTGCTTGAATGTACACATAAAATGCCTAGAAAGATGAGGCAAAACGGCAACATCAGTTGCCTCCGTGGATAAGAGGTGGCCGGGGTCAAGGATGAGACACTTTTCCATTTATCTTTTCCTTTCGTGTTTTGAATCATGTGAATGAATTATCTAGTCAAAGGAATGTTTTTTAAAAAAGAAAATTATGTCTCAGGATCCTGGCTATACAGTGATAAGAGCAAGCTGTCACTTGAGGGGGAGGAAGGGCAGCAAAGAGGGTCCAGGCGACCAAGCACCGCCAGGCGGGGAACTTTTCAAGGCCTGCAAGGCCAAGCGTGGCGCGTGACTCCTTCAAGACCTGAGAGCTGAATGTGAATAAAAATTTCGATCAGCGGGAGATGAACACAGGACGCGGGGCTGGTAGAGGGAGACGGAGAGGACAGGCCGGTCAACCCGGCTGCCGCACCAGACTCAAATCACTAGCGGCACAAAAGCGACAGAGCGCCGAGCAGGAATCAACACCCCCCACCCCGATCCCGGACCCCGGGCCAAGACTGGTCCTGCCCCGGCCCGGAGCTCCTGCCTACGTCAACTGACCTCGTATGGGCTTGTCTTCCTTCTCCTCTTCTTTGGTTTTCCGCTGATCTGCACCGAGGTAATCCGGCATTTTAGGAGATCCAAGGACCTCAGCTTGCTGGTTGATTACACAGCACCTTCCTCGCTTCCGGTGGCGCCCCCGCCTTTCCCTTCCTCACCGGAAGTAAAGCCGGCTCCGCGGGCCCTTTTGCCCCAGAAACGGGCGGAAGAACGCCACGGAGGACACGCGCTGCGGCGGGAGAGCAGCGGAGGGGAGTGAGAAGGTTTCGCTGTTAGGAGGGAACGTCGTTCTCCCTTAGCCCCTCACCGTGGCGAGTTCCCTGAGCAAGAGAGTGCAAGATCAACTCAGGCCCACGTCGCTGAGTGTAAATCCTGCTTTAGTCATTTAAACTTTGTACTCTTGGGTAACTTCTTTAATCCCTGTGCTTTAATTTCCCCCTTGACCTCACAGCATTGTGGATGCATTAAATAGCAATGTTTGTAAAGTACCTGGCTTATTCGATACGTAATGAGTAGTGACTAGATTTATACATAGAGTGAAGGTAAATAGAAGTTGTTCACTAATTTGACATTAACAAGGGATGAGGAGGTAAACGGTTTCCATGTTTGACACTGCGGCCAAAGAGCGGTACCGTCTTCAGATACAGGAGAGCCAGAGAAGAGAGCAGGTTTTGAAAGAAATGAATTCGGGAGATGAGGAATGGAAGAGAGCAGTTAGACAATTGTAGAAGTTAGAAATGGGAAAAAAAAAAAAAAAAAGCCTAACCTTTCTGTACCCAGTCAGCAGTGAAAAGGCAACCTACAGAATGAGAGAAAATATTTGTAAATCATATATCTTATAAGGGGCTAATATCCAGAATATATAAAAACTAAAACTCGGGAATTCCCTGGCGGTCCAGAGTTTAGAACTCAGAGCTTTCACTGCAGGGGCCCAGGTTCAGTCCCTGGATGGGGAGCTAAGTTCCCACAAGCCTGTGGAGCCGCCAAGAAAGAAAGAACTAAAACTCAATAACAAAACACAACCCAATTTTTTAACTGGACAATGTACTTGAATGGACATCTCTCACAAGAAGTTATACAAATGGTCAAGAAGCACATGGAAAGACACTCAGCTTCACTAGGCCCTGGGGAAATGCACATCAAAACCATGAAATACCACCTCATACTTGTTAGAATGGCTATTATCAAAAAAAAAAAAAAAGTGTTGGTGAGGACGTGGAGAAAATGGAAACGTTGTGTACTGCTGGTGGAAATGTAAAATGGTGCAACCACTGAGGAAAACAGTATGGCAGTACCTCAAAAAATTAAAAATAGAATTATCAAATAACCCAGCAATTCCAGTTCTGGGTATATACACACAAGAATTGAAAGCAGGGTCTCAAAGAGAAATTTGTACCTCCATGTTCATAGCAACATTATTCACTATAGCCGAAAGGTGGAAGCAACCCAGTCAACAGATGAATGGATAAATAAAATGCACATACAATGGAATATTAAAAAGAAGAATTCTGGCACATACTGCAATTGTGAGGACATTATGCTAAGGGAATAAGTCAGTGACAAGAAGACAAATAGTGTATGATTCCACTTATATGAGGTACCTATAGTAGTCAAATTCACAGAGATAGAAAGTTCAACGATGGTTGCTAGGGACTGAGGGGCGGTGGAAACGGGGAGGTGTTTAACGCATGTAAGAGTTTCAGTTTTGCAAGATGAAAAGAGTTCTGGATATTGGTTGCACAACAGAGTGAATGTACTTAGCACTACTGAACTGCACAGTTTCAAGTGGTTACGATGAGAATTTTATGTGTATTTTACCACAATTAAAAAAAATAACCTTCATGCTCTTAGAGGTTATGGTGAGAATAATTGGGATAGGTGTGAGAAAAAATTATTAAGAAAGTGGAGTCAGGTTACCTTGAGCCTTAGAGCTTGTTTTAACAGTGGCTACAGGTCAGGAAGAGTTTTAGGGTGGGATAATTAGCTTAGTTTTTGAAATGTCAGTTTTGAAGTAACAATTTTGTCATGCAGCAGATACACAGGGAAATTCAATGTATTTAACAGTGAAAATGTAATTCCTAGATAATAATTTACTAATTTCTGGTTCTCTTTGCAGAAGAGTGGCACATCAATTCTTCTCTTTTGCACAACCTATTCCAGATAACTGTGTATGGGGTGGAGGATGGGAGGTGGAGTCTGTGAATTTCCACCCACTGATTTCTTTTTGCTAATTCTTGCATTTGACCTCAGTCCTAGAAGGAATCATACAGCAGAAGTATAATTAATTTTATTAAACAATTAAACATTAAACAGTAGAGTCCTGTAATTGGGAATATCTTGAAAGAAAACTTCATGCTGCTAGAGCAGGGTAAAATGATTGCTGGCCTTGGATTAGAATCTAATACTACAGAGGGGTTTCTTCTGCAAATGATATGGGTATTAAATGCGATAGCCCAGGTAAATTAGTAATAGCACAAACGTTAGCTCCTATTATTATTTAGGTAAACACAAACGCATTACAGGTTTATGTACAGAATTCTCTACGAATGTATAGACAGTTATTGTCAATACATACAATACATACAATTCATACACATCTCACTTTCTATTTATACAAGTACAGCTACTACTAAAATCAACGGTTCAATTCAAATTAATAAAGTAGTCATTAACTTAAAAAGGAAAAGAATATAGTGAGAGCTGCTAGAGAAAATCATGTCCTACGTATTCCCTATTCCACCTGGACGAGGCAAATAATCCTTTTTACCGGGGAACTGATAAACCTAGGAACCTTCCATTCGTGAATCTTGGTCCCCACCCGGATCTGAGTCAGTAGGACCTAGACAGCCGCATACGTTGGCGGGGGTGGGATTGGCCTACGCACCACGGAAGATTCATCCCGGAAGTAGTTGTTGGTCGTCTCCATGCGCCGGTTCCTGGACATCGTAGAACCAAGGCGCGAGGCTCGGAACGGGAGGTAGAGCTGGCGGGACTCTAAGAGCCCTGCGCCTGGGACGGGAACTACTGCGCCCGCGGGGCTGGCTCCGGCGCCATCATGCTGCTCCTGCCAAGCGCTGCGGACGGCCGGGGCACCGCCATCACCCATGCTCTGACCTCTGGTACGTGCCCACTCAACCCCTGCTCAGTCTAGCCTCAGCAGCCCCTGCCTCGGTCCTCCACCTTGGCGACCCCGAAACCTCTCTACCCTTGCCCCTGGCAGCTAGCTTATAGAGTGTGGGGCCGTGACAGGTGTCTTTTTGCTCCCTGCTATACAGAAGTCCTTCCCCAGACTGGAAGGAGGGAGGAAGGGGGGCGTCTTCCTTCTGCCCCCGCAGTTTCTTCCTTGTCTCGCGGCTGCTGACTCATGGATTGGGCGGAGGAGTTCGGGACCGAACCCTCCAGTACCCTAAGAAGGTTCTCATAAGAATCTTGCCTACGGCAGGAGACTGCCCACAGCGAGCACCCCACGTGCCGGGGGCCCTACACAGCCTTGCAGCTGGCGCTCAGTTAAACACCTCTCTCCCCTTTTACGTTTGCTCCGGCTTCGTTTTTTAAATGTCCCGACTCAGACGGTGCTCCTCATATTCAGTATGAAAACACCACTGTGTATGCTGGTGCTAAGACCCGTGTACACAGACTTTTAAAGGCAGTCATTAAGTGAAGCTTGTTCTGTGGAAATCAACTATCTTCAGTTTTTTTTTAAAAAAGGGGGGGGGTGAAACTTGTCCTGCTGCTGTAGGTTCTTAGATTTATAGCCCAGGACAGTCATGGTATTGTAAACTTAAAGAGTCTCTAATTTCAGTGATTTCATTGATTACCATAGCCACGTATACAGACGCTTGTTGTATGTGATTTTGGACGTATCTCACGGGACGTGTTGTGTTCCTGCTTACAGAAGTTTCTGTGTAATCTCACAAGTAGAGGGAAAGGCTTGAAAGGTCATGTTCTTGAAAGCCACACCCACACTACAGAGGTAGTACTTCTTGAATATAGTGGTTTTGAATGCTCTCCTGTGAATGGTAGAAGAAATCTTAATTTACGAACACAAAACATGAAAAGTCAGCTATTTTTACAAAATTGTGGCCCTTAGGTACAAGGGAAGACTTAAATCTGAGTTTTTTGTTGTTGTTGTACGCGGGCCTCTCACTGCTGTGGCCTCTCCCGTTGCGGAGCGCAGGCTCAGCGGCCATGGCTCACGGGCCTAGCTGCTCCGTGGTATGTGGGATCTTCCTGGACCGGGGCACGAACCCGTGTTCCCTGCATCGGCAGGCGGACTCTCAACCACTGTGCCACCAGGGAAGCCCTTAACTCTGAGTTTTTACCAGACAGTAAAGCTTTTTGCTTTCATTTGAAATATGAAATTAAGATGTTCACTTTTTTCCTGACCCAAACTACCTTTTTTGAATTGTTAATGTACACATATATAATGACTTACCCCACTTCCCAGAAATAATGATAAAGACTTACATTTATTTAACACTTTGTGACTTTCAAAGTGCTTTTATCGTTTGTGATTCAATCCTTCCAAGGAACCAGATAAGATAGGTATTGTTCCCATTTTACAGTTGAAGCCATCGTTGACTCATTTCATATAGCTACTAATTGTCAGACCTGCACTGAAATCCAGAGCTTCTAATTTCAGATTCAAAGGTGTTCCACTAAAGCACGGTTTCATTAGTAAATTCCTGTTAGCTGCTTGAAAATTGTCTTTCAGAAAAAATCATTGCTAGTGAATTCCTAAAATTTTTGAAAGCTATCTAAATTCAGGTATTAATAATTAAGATATTTTGAGTTATTTTTAGATTTTTTTGATGAGGCTGGCTCTTGACAGTTTATAATTATTTACTGCTTTATTACAAGTCTAAAAAGAAAGCAGATTGCAACATCTCTCCCTTTTCCTCATCTTCCTTTCATATCCCCAGGAAGGTATTGGTTTATTGTTGACATTGCTCAATGTCTTGTTTTGTCAGATAGCTGGAAGAGGTTGATTGAATCTCTCTCTGTAAATACTAGGAAATGATTATTTATTGCTAGCCCTCATGTTAACTGGATTACTGCAGTTATTTTCTCAGCTGATGGTTTTAAAATTATATTCTGATGGTGTCACTGTTTTGATCTTATTTATTGCCTTGGAACAGATTTATTCCATGCAATACATTGAAGCCTCTCTTAACGCTTTCAATCACAGCCTCAACACTCTGTCAAGTTGAACCTGTGGGAAGATGGTTTGAAGCTTTTGTTAAGAGGAGAAACAGAAATGCTTCTGCCTCTTTTCAGGAACTGGAGGATAAGAAAGAATTATCAGAGGAGTCAGAAGATGAAGAATTGCAGTTAGAAGAGTTTCCCATGCTGAAAACACTTGATCCCAAAGACTGGAAGGTACTTAATATCTGAATCTTGTTCGGTCCGATGGCAGTTTTCCATTATTAAACCATGTTTTAAGATGCTTCAACAAAATAATCATGATTGAGCACCTGTTTATTGTTAAGCCCTGAGTGGGATAGCAGTAGCCCTAGGATACTATCTCTGCTGGAGAAATCCAGAAAAAGCCATGTCTGAGTTGGTCTTAAAAGGTTAAGTGACAGTTTATGAAACAAGAAGGGAAAAAAGGTGTTACGGGCAGAAGGAATAGATACGCAAAGACACAAAGGAGTAAAAGAATATGCACTGCCTCTTCGGGGACTGGTGAAGGGTAGAGTAGCGTATTGAGGGGTGGCAGTGAGAAATTAGACTGAAAACAGAGTCGAGATGACACTCTGTTGTGTCCTTTTCATGCCATGCCAAGGAAGGGCTTTATATTTTATTTTGGGGGCAGTAAGATGTCATCAAAAGTTTCTGAGCTAATTTTAGAAAAGTAATTCTCCTGGCAGTACAGAAACTTGCTTGAAAAGGGAGGGCAGGACCAGAGGGGAAGGGAACAGTTCGCTGTTATGGGGCTAGTGCCATAATCCAAGCCTGCGAATGAGTGCTTGATGCTTGAACTAAATTTGTAGCCAAGTTTTGAGGACAAAGGGACAGATTTGCTTTTTGGGGAGGTAGACTTGACAGGTCTTGGAGACCTGGGCTGTGCCGCCCAAGAGAAGGGAATATATTGGGAAGACCCGTGATCATCCCAGCTTGAGTCACCTGCTAGACTGTGGTGTCAGTCACCAGCACGGGGTTGCAGGGAAAGGTAGTTTGTGGGGAGCGTCGTGTCTCTGCATCTGGAGCTCACGAGTCCACGCTAGAGTGAACTGCGGAGTTGTGAGCATTTACAGGGCACCTACCGTCTTCTAGCCCTGGCATGGGTCACGTCACCTTGGACCAAAGTATATAGAGAGAAAGAAACCCGAGGACTGAGCTTTGCGGGGCTTCGAGAAGCCAGTCAAAATGGCTGAAAAACGCTACTGGAAGACGGGAGGAAAACAGAGTGGATTCACAGAAACTAAAGGAAGATAACGTTTCAAGAGAAGAGTCAGCTGTGCTGCCACTGAGAGTTGAAGTAAAGTGAAGGCAGCTGGGTCATCTTGTGTTTGACAGCTGGAAATTGATACTGACGAGAGCAGCTTCATAGCCCCGGGGGTGAGGATGGACCGAGCAGAGCTAGATTGGAGTGGTTTGAAAACGAATGCTGGGGGCGGGCGGGTAGAAATATTCTGTGGGTGGCTTTTTCAAGAAGTGTAATTCTGATGGGCAGCAAAGAAGTGGAAGTGGGGTCATGGGAGGGTCTTAAAGATGAGAGATAACAGAGCTGCTTCTTACAATGATGAAAATAATCCAGTTGAAATTCAGAAGACAATTGAAAGATGCTAGCATTTGAGAGACCTAGAGAAGGTGGTATTCAGGAGGAGTGGAGTAATTTGTCTCGGTAGGATGGGCTTTCTCAATGGTGAGGGAAAGGGAAAGATGCACGGGTGCAGGTAAGATGGCAGAAAGATGCTGGAATTTGAGTAGGATAATTTAAAGTTTTTCATTAAGCAGGAGGCAAGGCCATTGATGAGAGGGTGGGGCAGGGTCTGTGAGGTTTAAGGAAAGGCTAGAGGACTGAAGTATGTAATAATACGTAATAATAGTCTTAGGGAGTGGAAAAGCAAACCAACTGGAACAAAGTGAGTGCCAGACATAATAAAAGGAGCACATCCTTAGGGAGTTTGCAGTCCTGAATTTAAAGGAAAACCAATCAACCCTATTTGACTTTTTTCTCCTGTGTTTTATGCCCTCAAGCCCTCTTTCTCCCCACTCATTCTCCAATACTAGATACACCCTTTGGGTAAGGAGCCTTCACTCAGGTGCTACCTCAATCTCTAGATTTGCAAGGATGTTAACCAAAGCAGAAATAAAAGCAGGTGCTTCCTATCCAGAGAAGCCTCATCCCCAGTTTCTCAAAATTTCCATCCAGCCTTCTTTGCTCCACGGCTCCTGTCCTGTCATTGCCACTGGCCCAACCTACTGTAATATGCTCCCCTCAGTTCTGAAATCTTCTGGCTGTACCTTGATTTAAGGATGGCCATAGCATATATGTATTAAGAGAAATACAAGACCAAGAGTTCTTCAGTCAAGTTTTGGAAAATGCTGGGCTATATAGGTTTCCATCTGCTTGTTTTTGTTTTTGTTTTTAATTGCAGGACTTCTCAGAGCCTTTGTTTGGCTTCTGTGCGTACAAATTATTAAGAAGGCTATATACAATGCTCCACATTTCCCAAACTTCCATGACCTCAGAACCCGTTTTTTTTTAAATTTTTTATTCATTTATTTACTTATTTTTTGGTTGCATTGGGTCTTCGTTCCTGCGCATGGGCTTCCTCTAGTTGCAGCGAGCTGGGGCTACTCTTCATTGTGGTGCATGGGCTTCTCATTGCGGTGGCTTCTCGAGGAGCACGGGCTATAGGTGTTTGGGCTTCAGTAGTTGTGGCTCATGGGCTCTAGAGCACAGGCTCAGTAGTTGTGGCGCACGGGCTTAGTTGCTCCACAGCATGTGGGATCTCCTCGGACCAGGGCTGGAACCCATGTCTCCTGCACTGGCAGGCGGATTCTTAACCACTGCACCACCAGGGAAGTCCCAGAACCCATTTTATATGGAACATCTCACTAGATTTCTGTTATGAGAGTCTCACTTTGGGAAACTGTTTTAGGGTACCAACACAAGGAATAGGATATATGGCTTCATTTCAAACTTGACTCCCATTTTGTGTCTTTATCAGAACCAAGATCATTATGCAGTACTTGGACTCGGCCATGTAAGATACAAAGCTACACAGAGACAGATTAAAGCAGCTCGTAAGTACTTAGTTATTTTGAAATAATCAAATATCTGGTATAGGAAATGTTATCCTCTTGAAAAGATATGCAAGATCACAGTTTATAGCCATAACTCTAGATTTAACATGTATTCTATGGTATAACGATGTGTAACCACAGTCTCTTACCTGCAAAACCAGAAAAATGCAGTCTCGTGAATGGACTTTCTCATTAGGAACAAGAAATCAGGGTGTGTGTGTGTGTGTTTGTGACAGGATAAAGAACACTCCTCCAATAGCAAGCTTTTAAAAAATAATATTTCACCTCCCCTTGGAAGTATGGCCAGCTGTACTTAGTGGAAGTTGCCTTGTTACTTAGATTTTTCAATGTTTTTTTGTGATCTTAGGTCACATCTTTGTTGATACCACTCTCTCTTTTTTTTTTTTTCTTTGCGGTACGCGGGCCTCTCACCGCTGTGGCCTCTCCCGTTGCGGAGCACAGGCTCCGGACGCCCAGGCTCAGCGGCCATGGCTCATGGGCCCAGCCGCTCTGCGGCACGTGGGATCTTTCCGGACTGGGGCACGAACCCACGTCCCCTGCATCGGCAGGCGGACTCTCAACCACTGCGCCACCAGGGAAGCCCCGAGATTAATTTTTGAATATTCTGTTGCCAGAAGTTTTGCACCCTGACTGTACAGATTATTAACGTTATGTGGGTTTACGATTCACTCTCTGCCACCTTGCTGAATATTCTCAGTATTTATTCAGAAGCAGACTGTTGTTCTCTTTCCTCTGTCACTGTAAAATAGACAGTTGCTACTTACTGCTCTCTGAAATCTTGTCCAGAAGTAAAAATACAAAGTTATTGTTTGCAAATTTATCATCATTAGCACAGACAAACCTAATAATAATGTAAGACTGATGACATTTGAGATCCTTCTAGTTCTTGAATCCTTTCACAAACACACACATAAAGGAGGTTGGTGGGGGTTTTTTAACATTTTATTTATTTAATTAATTTATTTTTTTAATTGAAGTATAGTTGATGTACAATATCATATAAGTTCCAGGTGTACAGTATAGCGAGTCACAATTTTTAAAGGTTATACTCGTTTATAGTTACTATAAAATATTGGTTGTATTCCCTGTGTTGTACAGCTTATTTGTTGTACAGCTTATTTTATACATAATAGTTTGTAAAAAGTTTTAATTTTGTTTAATGTATTGATATTTTGAATTGCTGTAATGAAAATTAGGGATTCAATTACGTGTGGATAAAGTAAGTGGTCTTTTTTTCCTTTTCTGCATTATCTGAAAAGAGTATACTAGGAAAGTTGAATGATGGGCTAAGAGAAAGTACTTGAGTACTAACAGTGGTATTTCAATTTTTTTCTTGAAGAAAAATTGCCACAGTGGCAAATGATGCATGTAGGTTTGCTATTCTTAACGTGGAAGTAAAATCTTTGATTTGAATTTTCTAAATTTAATCATTTTAGCTTAAAATACTTCCCATGTTTTAAACTGAAAAGTTTCATATTATGCCTCTTAAAAAGTTGAAATCAGAGACTTTTTGTAATAATCTGTAATGGAAGAGAATCAGAAAAAAAAAATACATATATATATATATATATATATATATATAAAACTGAATCACTTTGCTGTACACCTGAAATTAACACAGTATTGTAAATCAACTATAATATTTAAAAGATTCATAGAGACTTTTTATAATAATAGAGGTATGAATGTACAATAAAAGCCCATTTGCTAATGTACCCTCAAAACACCCCAGAAACTATCTTTGGTGGGGAAGGGTGGAGAGGTAGGTCTTTGAAATTTCAGTAAATATACACAACAGCTGTTCTTTGGCCTCCGTTGCCTTATTTTTAATATTGGGTGACATCTTTTGCCTCTCCCAACCCCACCCCTGGGACAGAATATAGGAGAATCTCAGGATGCCCTACTGCACATGAATGACTAGATGTGATTAGGTGGAAAAGTCAATGAAGAAAAAAACACTGTAGCATAAGAGGAGACTATCCAAGAAAACACTGAGACATCACCTGTCTCAGACTCTACAATCAGGTTCAAAAGAAAACTTAATTGCTCCACGTTGTCAGTGAGATATGAAGACACTGCCTTGGGGGCGGGGGGAGCAGCACAGGCACTGCAGAAGGAGACTCGCGAGAAAAAAGTAGAATTGCCTGGAAACTAAAAACAGGAGAGCAGCATTTAGAATTCGAAAGGCTGACGTACAATTAGAAAACAAAGTAAAGCAGAGGACAGCCTTGAGGAATGTTCGCAAGACTCAGAAGGAAAGAATAAAGAGATGTCAGATTTCCCCAAAGAAGAGGTCAGAATGAATGTAACAGAGACAGTAATTGCAGATAAAGAAGAAAAGTTGCCTGATTTATTATAAAAAGATATGACTTGAGATTGAGAATGTTTGTAGGCACGTGACTTAGGTTTTACTCCTCAGCGTTTCAAAGGGGAACCGATGTGAGTTAGGCCGAGCTGAACAGCATCTGTTTTGACAGCAGGGGTGGAAGAGCAGTGCCTTGAGGAGCTATGGCTTTCCCCGAGCACTGGCCGTGGGAGGAGCCTGTGCTCCGTCCCGCAGTGCCCAACAGTGGTGCGGTCATCACACCTCTGAACTGTCTGGCATGCTGTGATTATTGTTCCTGGCTGCTTAGCTTCCAAGCCTGATGGTCAGACGCTCAGTTCCTGTGAGCCGCCTAATAACCTTTAAATAAATTCCTTTCCTGCTCAAACCAGCTAGAAGGTGAAAATGTCTTCTCTTGAGTGTTAGTGGAGAAACTGATAATACACTTGACTATAAGAAAAATCTTGGAGCTCAAAAAAAACCAAAAGTGTATTTGTCAGTTTCTGAACCCTTGCAGTATATGTAGAAACAACTAAATATGCCCATAAAAAGATTTGTACAAAAATATTCATAGCAGCCTTATTCACGATATCCAAAAACTGGAAACTACCCAGATGTTCACCAACAGGATGATGGATAAGCAAACTGCTGTATACAATAGAATAGTACTCAGCAGTTTTCAAAAAATTACTAATATACACAAGGTGGTGAATCTGGAAACATTATGTCAGATACAAAGACATACTGTATGATTCCATTTACATGAACTTCAAGAACAAGCGAACATAATCTGTGGTGACAGAAATCAGAAAGAGGTTGCCCCAGATGGTAGGGGGTAGGAGTTGACTGGAAAAGGGAACTCTGAGTGCTGGAAATAGTCTGTATTTTATTTTGGGTGGTAGTTAAGCGAGTGTATACAGTTGTCACAACTTACTGAACCGAATACTTAAAATCTGAACATTTTATTCTGTGTAAATTTTCTCTCAATTTAATAAAATAGATCTGATTAAACAAACCAAAAAAAATCACTTGGGAAATTAAATAGACTCTTTTGCACCTAGACAGAAATAAAAATTGTATTAATAGATTCTTTTCATGAAAGTAAGATCATTGCCTGTCAAAACATATGGGATGGCAGCTAGATCTGTACCATCAATAAGTTCATTGCCTTCAGCTATTGTGTTACGTTTTTTGTTTGTTTGTTTGGTTTTGGCCACGCTGTGTGGCATGTGGGATCTTAGTTCCCCAACCAGGAATCGAACCCGGGCCCCCTGCGGTGGAAGCGTGGAGCTTGAACCACTGGACTGCCAGGGAAGCCCTATGTTACCTTTTTTGAAGGAGGGAAAAAATAAAATGGGCGTTCAATTCGAATGTTTAAAAGAATAGTACTAAGGAGGGTAGAGGGAAAAACTAGATAAAACAATATCTTCCAGTGGATTTGTGAGAAGAAAAAACAATCATGAAATACAGAAAGGATGAAAACAATTACAGAAGATATTTTTAACTGAGACCACTATTAAATGCAGTGAATTTGAAAATTTGATAAAATTGGCTTTTTTGGAATTGAAGAAATGTAAAGAGTTACCAAGAATTATCTCCTAAAAAATGTTTTAGGCCTAGGTGATTTCTTAGATGAATTTTTTTTCAAATGCTTAAGGAATTGAACATTCTCATGCTGAATGTAAACTGTTTTTGGAACAATTCATTTTGTGACATTAATGTCATCCTAGTATGAAAACCTGGCATTGAAAGGCAGAATTATGGAGACACTAAAAAGTTCATGGTTGCCAGGGGTTGGGGGTGTCGAGGAGGGATGAACAGGTAGAACACAGAGGATTTTTAGGGCAGTGAAACTACTTTATATATTATGATGCATACATGTCATTATACATTTATCCAAACCCACAGAATGTATACCACCAAGAGTGAAAGCTGTGGCCTTTGGGTGATTATGATGGGTCAGTGTAGGTTCATCAATTGTTAACAAACCGCGGGAATTCCCTGGTGGTCCAGTGGTTAGGACTCAGCGCTTTCACTGCTGGGGCCTGGGTTCCCTCCCTGGTCGGGGAACTAAGATCCCACAAGGCACATGGTGCAGCCAAATTAAAAAAAAAAAAAAAAAAAAGCTAGATGAAAACAAAATTGTAGCAAGTGTACTGCTCTTGTGGGGGATGTTGAGGAGGAGGGGCAGGGAGGGAAGGCTGTGCATGTATGGGCGCAGAGGGTATATGGATCTCTTAATCATCCTCTTAATGTTTCTGTGAACCTAAAACGACTCTAATTAATTTTTAAAACCTGGCAAAGAGAGCTTTTTTAAAAAAAACTACAAATATCACCCATGAATATAATACCAAAAAAAAAAAGCACCCAGTTAAAATAATAGCAAATTAGGGCTTCCCTGGTGGCGCAGTGGTTAAGAATCCTCCTGCCAACGAAGGGGACACGGGTTCAGTCCCTGGCCTGGGAAGATCCCACATGCCGCAGAGCAACTAAGCCCGTGCGCCACAACTACTGAGCCTGCGCTGTAGAGCCCACGAGCCACAACTACTGAACCCGCGTGCCTAGAGCCCGTGCTCCACAGCAAGAGAAGCCACCGCAATGAGAAGCCCGCACACTGCTCGCCACAACCAGAGAAAAGCCCATGTGCAGCAATGAAGACCCAACACAGCCAAAAATATAAATAAATAAAACAAAATTAATTAATTAAAAAAATAGCAAATTGAATTCAACAGTATATTAAAAGAATAATGCCCATGAACAAGATTTCTCTTAGGAAATATGTCAGTATGATGTCCTAAGAAGAATGTGAAAGTACATATAGTATAATTTAATATCCACTCCTTTTTGGTAAATACAACTTTGAAAAGAAATGCAGTTAATTCCCTACTTAGATAAGTATTTCAGACTCACTGCCAACAAACTTTTAACTGTGTGACATTAGTGATATTCCCATAAAAGCCCATGGGGGAAACTTACCTGCCCATTACTGTTATGCTATTTGGGAGTTTGGGTCAGTGAATTAATGATATTAAAGGAGAGAGAACTATTAGAAAGAAAGAAAGAAATATATTATTTGTAGGTAATATAGGATCTACCTAAAAACTGAAAGAGCTGAGTCAGGTAGCCAGATGCAAGAAAAATACACAAAAATAATACACAGTTTTTGGAAGTTACCATCAAATTAGAAAGCTATAGTCATTTTAAAGATAATCCTGGGACAGGAATAGGTAACCAGAAACAGACCCTGGGAAAATTTACTGTGATAAAGGAGGCATCACAAATTAGTAGAGAAGGGAGGATTATTAAATGGTATTAGGACTTTGAAAAAAAACTAAGCTTTTCAATTCCGACCGTAGAAAATATTAAAATAGAAACATATATCTCAAACTTTTGCAGAATGAAGGACCTTCTACCTTTATAAGTACTGGAATAAAATTATAAAGGAAATGATCAGTAAATAGAAATTAAAAAACTGAATGTTTTTTGAAAACAAGAATAATCACAGCAGTTGTGGAAAGCATTAGCATCAAACAGGACGGACTAGGACAGGCAGCACACAAGCACAGGCTTAGGAGTCAGGCTGCTTGGGTCGGAGCCCAACTTGGCCAGGACTTTGGACAGGTTGCATAGAGGCTTAATGGTTATTTCACCTCTCTGTGCCTCATTTTCCTCATCTGTAAAAGGGAGAAACTAATAGTACTTTCCTCAGCAGGTTACTGAGAAGATCAACTGATAAAAATAGTGCTGGCTGGCTTCCCTGGTGGCGCAGTGGTTGGGAGTCCGCCTGCCGATGCAGGGGACACGGGTTCGTGCCCTGGTCCGGGAAGATCCCACATGCCGCGGAGCGGCTGGGCCCGTGAGCCATGGCCGCTGAGCCTGCGCGTCCGGAGCCTGTGCTCCGCAACAGGAGAGGCCACAGCGGTGGGAGGCCCGCGTACGGCAAAAAAAAAAAAAAAAAAAAATGCTGGCACATATTAAATGCTCAGTAGATGTTAACAGCCAGCCATTAGTCATTGTAAAGTGACTCACACAAACTAAGAAGAAAAAACTGAGACAGACTCTCTTTCCTCCATAAATGAAGGATGAAGGGTAGAAATAAAGAACAACAAAAAATTTGTTGAGCACCAGTGATAATCATGTTTTAAATAATTGGGTCCAGTGTTGAGGTTGTGGTGAAAAGGATGTTCCCATAGGGGTGTGCAGTGGTATGACTTTTAGAACGGGACTTGCTCCTACATTTTCAGTCAGTAATTCACTTCTCTGAGTATATCCTAAGAAGAAAGAGTCCTAAATATGGAAAAATACTTCTCTACAAAATGATTCAAATTGACTAACTTACAGTAGTGAAGAATTGGAAACAATCTAAATATCCAGCAGTAGAGAAACAGTTACATAAGTTATGATAAATCTACTTGAAATACTGTATTAAGTAGTCATTAAAATTTTTTGAAGAGTTTGCAACAGTGTGGAAAATGGAACTGCTGTAATGTTAAGCTGAAAAAAATCACAACTTAAATTGGTATATATAAAATGATTATAGCTACATTTTTGAAAGCATATGCTTAAGGAGGAAGAAGTCTGTGTGGAAATACACCAAAATATGAACGGCACTTGTCTTTGGGTGCTGGCACTTTGGCCAGTTCTTAAAATAATTATTTCAGTTTCTCTGTAATTTCTGTTTAATAAGCATATATTTTACTGTAGGAGAAAATATTTTTTAAACTAATACTATGCTATTAGAAATGGCTCTTTTTAGCTCATCTTTATTTTTAGCTTTGATGCCTAAAAGGACAAATTATCTAAATCTGACTTATTTTGTAGATAAAGCAATGGTTTTAAAACATCACCCAGACAAACGGAAAGCAGCTGGTGAACCAATAAAAGAAGGAGATAATGACTACTTCACTTGCATAACTAAAGGTAAGAAATCGCTTTAGAGTCAGAAATTTCTGTTAGTGAAGATTATGTATTAATTGCTGGGATTAGGTGTCCTATGCGTTGTACTTCATTTATACCGTAACATTTAAGAACATCTTTAGTTAACATCTGGTTATTTCTGGTAATCTCCCCCAGGGCCTCACCGCACAAAGTGAGGCTCTCCTACCCAGCAGCATCAGCAACCCTGGTAGCTTGTCAGAACTGCAGCAGCTCAGGCCCTGCCCCAGACCTCCTGAATTGGAGTCTGCATTTTCACAAGATTCCCCAGGTGGTTCTTTTGAGAAGCGCATCCTAGAGTTAATTCATATACCTGTTATGTTTAATGATGAGAATACTAAGATCTTTTCCCATTTCAGACACTTTGCGGGGCTAAGCTGTTCCTCAGATGTTTTGCTGATTTAAATGAAGAAGTTGATTCTATCCTACTAAGGGGATGCCCCCCAGCCATCAATGGATATTTAAATAGCCATATCCTCATTAAGCGAATTAATAGAGGGAGTCACCATACCTAAATATTTCCTTAAATGTAATTTTACAGTTTGATGCTAATTTTTAAAAAATTGTATACACACCTTTCAAACTTATTCTTTGTTGGCCCACTCGTACATAGTGCTCAGGATGTCAAAGATCCTTTGATCTTTCACACCCTTGGGATCTAACAGTTAGTCTTCTAGCTATTTCTTTTTTCTCAGTCATGCTTTCCTAAGGGTTGAGTGCTTCTGTACTTATATGGTTTGCCAAGTATGCTATTATAATGAAACTGCCCTTATTTTAAAAGCCGGTCGATGACTCCACTGGTGAAATTTGATAAATAAACATCAGGATTATTGAAAAAAAAAAGCGGTTGAGTGTTTGTTTTGTCCTTTGCCTTCCAGAAGAGGTACTTAAAGAAGTTCTTAAGTTCAGTCGTGCTGGAGCTATGACCTAAATCCTCCCTTCCCCACAAGCACACAAAATTTTTAAATATGAAAAATAACTTTTTTTAAGAAAAAAATGTAGCATTGTGGTGATGTGACCTTATGATTTTTTTCCTCAGCTTATGAAATGTTATCTGATCCAGTGAAAAGACGAGCATTTAACAGTGTAGATCCTACTTTTGATAACTCAGTTCCTTCTAAAAGTGAAGCAAAGGACAATTTCTTTGAAGTGTTTTCCCCAGTGTTTGAAAGGAATTCCAGGTGCGTTAAGGCATCCCCTTGTGATCATATGCTCTATTGGCTGGCTTTTTTTTTTTTTTTTTAGAAAAATGAGCTTTAATTGAACTGAATGCAGAGGTTGGTTGTACTATGATGCTCTGTTGGTTGGCTTCTTGTAGTTCCAAGTTTCTGGTTTTTTCCTCTAGTAATAGCTAGTAATAGTTTTGTGTTTGTCCTCCTCATCCTCTACAATATTGAGCGCCTCTGGTGAACTTACTATACTAATTTGTTTTGCTCTCTAAATGGAAGTTCTTCCTTTCCTTGGTGAAATTACAACTCATGGGATGTTTTTCTTTTAAATTTCCTTTGGGGGAACGATGCTTGACTTTATGTAGTGTGATGCTGATACTTAAGTGACAGTAATTTCCCATTCTTTCCTTCCCCTTTGTTAATGGGTACACTGCTGCATTTGGCCCATTATCATTTAGGAAAGCTTTTGTTCTATTTTTGAGCGTCTGATTATCATAAGGTTCTCTGACAAAGGATGATTTATATTTAAGATTAAAGCATATGTAATTTATTTCATTAAAATCAGTTTTTAAGTAGTGTGAACCAATAATCTACATTTTTTGGTTCCATCTGCATTGGAAGGTTTCCTGAGAGTGCATCTTAGTTGCGTATTGGAATCAGTTGGAGAGCTTGAACAGTTCCCACTGCCTGGGTTCCACCTGGAGAAACTGTAATTTTAATTTAATTGGTTTGGAATGCCTGTAGGTTTTTTTAATGCTTCCAGGTGATTCTAATGGGCAGCTAAGCTTGAGAAGCACTTTGATTAGCGGTTTGATGCAGACTAATTATTTCCTCCACCCTTTCTCCTCACATTTGTTTTGTAACAGTGCTGAAGGTGGTTTAAAAAAAATTTATATATATATATATAGTGTATTATATTTTTTTGTGGGATGGTTTCACAGAGTGGAAAAACATGGGTCAGTAGCAAACTCAGGGTCCTTTTAGAGATGGTGGGTGAAGTGCTGAACCTACAAGTCTGACTCTTAGGGGGAAAGTGGTGGCAATGAGGGGGTGGAAATCTATTCCATTTGTGAGTATTCACATTTTTTTAAATGCAAGGCCTACCGGTCGCTTCCGTACTGCCTGTTTAGGGGCAGGACTAAGTGAGCTTGAAAAGTGGGGTTAGAGCCTGTTTTTCCTGGCCAGCTTGGCAGCTGCTACCCCCCTGTAATTTACAGAACTGAAGATTACCTGAGGGTTAGAACACTGTTCCATTGGTTTCTCCCCCTCACACCCCCTCCCCCCTTGCCCTCCCTTTTACTGCATCTGCATTTTTCAGCACTGCACTGCTGACTTCCCAGTTCCATCTCTTAGTCATGGAGGACATAGGGGAGGGATATTGTAGGGGACTAGTAAAAACTGTTGTTTTTAATAAATCAGCTTGTTGAACTTTTTGTACAAAATGTTTTGAGTTTTTCTTTTTTTCAATATTTCAGATGGTCCAATAAAAAAAATGTCCCTAAACTTGGTGATATGAATTCATCATTTGGAGATGTAGATGCATTTTATTCTTTCTGGTGAGTGAATACACTGTTTCTCCCATGCTTTCATTTTTTAAGAAGGTAAGTATTCAATAAGTGCTCGACTGACTTCTGTAAATTAATTGAGGGGTGGGAAAATTGCAGAACCTTCACTGAACAAAAGCACTGTGTTTAGAAATCAAAAAGGTTTTCACAGGGCTTCCCTGGTGGCGCAGTGGTTGAGAGTCCGCCTGCCGATGCAGGGGACACGGGTTCGCGCCCCGGTCCGGGAAGATCCCACATGCCGCGGAGCGGCTGGGCCCGTGAGCCATGGCCACTGAGCCTGCGTGTCCGGAGCCTGTGCTCCGCAGCGGGAGAGGCCACAGCAGTGAGAGGCCCGCGTACCACTAAAAAAAAAAAAAAAAAAAGGTTTTCACAGAATGCTTTATTATCTCCTATGTAATATTTAGGCTTTTATGATTATTTTTTCAGTCTGTTTTCTATTTATCAGATTTCTAGATATCAAGCACACTGTAGCAGTAAAAAATGAAAAATGAGTTATTTGAATCATTAAAAAATAATTTTTCATTTAGCTGTTTCTTTAAGTACTTGAATATATGATGAAGATGATGTTGTCTCTATAACTAATTCATTAATTTTTAATACGCAGTATTCATTTTCCATTTTTATATTATGTGTGCTATATTTTCTCATTAAGTATCTGTTAAATATGAAAACACAAAATCACTGTAAGACAAAAATGACAAAATTTAGCTCTACAAACCAGATAAAGTAATCACTACTAGGTTCCCTTAAAACTTGACAGACTAGTGGAGGTGAAGGCAGGGAAAACTTGATGAAGTCCCAGGCAAGAGAGAAACCTAATATTCAGAAGAGATAGCAGGGAGCTGGGATTTTTTTTTAGGGGTGATGAGTATTTTAGACTTTCATACCAAATACAATGTCATTTTAAAAAGAAGAAGAAAAAGACTTGTGTGGTGCTAGTTCAGTATCAAAAGAGAGGGGAGGGATAGGGATCTATTAAAATGAACTCATCCACTTATCATTAAAGTTACTTAAAATTATATGCACCTAACTTAATTTTAAAAAGAAGATTTTTTTTTCATTTGTTTTGGCTTGATTTTATTTTATTTCTGTTTATATTAGGTATAATTTTGATTCTTGGAGAGAATTCTCTTATTTAGACGAAGAAGAAAAAGAAAAAGCAGAATGGTATGTATGTAAATCATTAATAAAGGAAGATATTTGTTTAGTTCTTTGGTATTTGTGATGATGTAAAAATATACCACATATATTTTCTTTTGCATTTTCTCTTTGTGTATCCGTTTTAAATGAGTTTTTTTGATATTTTGAGATCCTATCTCACAAATTAAGCTTGATAGTGCCAGATCAGTAGTTGGTTATGAAGCTTAAGAAATTGCCAAGGAATGTAATTGTCAATAAAGCTCAAGTCAGCAAATTCTTTTTCTTCTGGTTGCTTAACCAGTTTTCTTTTCATTTTCCCTATATGTGTAGGGAAATTCTTTTGACATGAATGTTCCCAAAAAATTAACCAAAAATAATAGTAAGTACTATTACCCTTTAATGTTAATAATGACATAGCATTTTAACCTTTCAAGACATTATTTGCATTGTAGCTAAATTATAAAGTATTACATTTTCCTATCATACCATCCATAAGCACTAGTTTATTTCCAATATTTCCTACTTTATAGTCGTGACGAAAGGAGGTGGATTGAAAAGCAGAACAGAGCAACAAGGGCCCAAAGGAAAAAAGAAGAAATGAACAGAATAAGAACATTAGTTGGTAAGGATAATTGATGGTTTTTTTAAAGTTCTGTAATTAAATGTTAGAAATTCAAAAGATTAACTTTTTTTCTGGTAGATAATGCATATAGCTGTGATCCAAGGATAAAAAAATTTAAGGAAGAAGAAAAAGCCAAGAAAGAAGCAGAAAAGAAAGCAAAAGCAGAGGCAAAACGGAAGGAGCAAGAAGCTAAAGAGAAAGTAAGATGACATTTGACAAAGTTGGATTTTAAATATTCATAAAATCTTCAATCTTCAGATCTATTTTTAAATACTGTAATCTAGCAGTAGAGAATTAGGTGCTACTATGAAAGAATTGTGACATTTGGCACAGTTGATAGAACGATCTTCCTTACCAGCAAATTCTTATTGAGCAAAAACATAATGTCATATAAATTTCTTAATACTACACTCACTTCTAATATGTCCTTTTTACATTTCTAATAAATTTTTATAGAACTTTACCATCTGCTTTTCCTTCAGTCTTTGATAAGTTGATGTTTACCTTTGTGTAATTTAAGTTATTAAAAATTGTATTTTTTGAATAAGATTATAGAGCATTTTGGAATTCTAATTTTCTTATTAAATCATTTTATTTTCCATTATTAAAGCAAAGACAAGCTGAATTAGAAGCTGCTCGGTTAGCAAAGGAAAAAGAAGAAGAGGAAGTTAGACAACAAGCGTTATTGGCAAAGAAGGAAAAAGATATCCAGAAAAAAGCCATTAAGAAGGAAAGACAAAAACTTCGAAACTCATGCAAGGTACGTCAGACTGATTGAACAAGCACTACATACAAGTAAAGCAAATTGCTGATTAAGCTTAAAAATATTTCTATACTATGGAAATATAAACTACTGTACACATTTTATCTCAGAATATAAACGTTTTTAAATTCACTTTTTAAAAATTTCACACATGCATATTCAGTATGCAACCCTGATAGGGTTGGTTGTGTTTTTGTTTTTGTTTTTTTTAACATAACCATCTTGCCATTTTCAAACCTAAAAAAAAAGTTGTTTATTATTCTAATATTTGTTCCATATTCACATCTCCTTGATTATCTCAATGTCTTTTTATCTAAAGAAGATCAAAGATTTCCGCTGTGTGTCTCCTGGTTGTGTCTGTTGCAGGTCCCCTACCATCACCATCTCTCCCCCTTCCCCTGGTTGGAGAAATCGGATCGTTTGTTCTGAAAATGTGCCACAAATTGGTTTTGACTGGTTACTTCCTTAATGGTGTATAATTAATTTTTATCAAAGAAAAAGTTCTTTAAGAAGTTAAACTTGGGTTGTTTTTAAGGATCTAAAAGCTTCATTTTTATCTAAATAAAGGGATATCATTCAGTTGAGTACTGGTAGTTTGTGTTCAGGTACAGTTTTTACTAAAAAATATTGACTTAAAAAACCCCAAAAGTTTTCAAATATAGTTTTGTCCAAGAGATGGTCTTACTTTTTAAACTGGTAAAGTTAGAGACCAGTGTTGTTCCATATCAAGTAGCATCGAATGAATAAATTAATGAAATTCCAAGCTATAGTAGAGATTGCTGCACAGTATACTACACCATTGTAGTTAAATTCAGCAAGTATGTTTACTGTGTATAGAAGACTTTTTCATGTACTGTCCAGAGGCTCTAGACACTAGTATATGTATTCTAATATATGCCATCCTAAATCTTCAGTTAATAAAATTGAAATTAACGTGCCCCATTAGCAGGCTTTGAAAGACATTTAATAAAAATACAGGGCTTCCCTGGTGGCGCAGTGGTTGAGAGTCCGCCTGCCGATGCAGGGGACACGGGTTTGTGCCCCGATCCCGGAAGATCCCACATGCCGCGGAGCGGCTGGGCCCGCGAGCCATGGCCGCGGAGCCTGTGTGTCCGGAGCCTGTGCTCCGCAACGGGAGAGGCCACAGCAGTGAGAGGCCCGCGTACAGCAAAAAAATAAAAAATAAAAAAAAAAATAAAATAAAAATAAAAATAAAAATAAAAATACAAGCACAGGGGCTTCCCTGGTGGCGCAGTGGTTGAGAGTCCGCCTGCCGATGCAGGGGACACGGGTTCGTGCCCCGGTCCGGGAAGATCCCACATGCCATGGAGCGGCTGGGCCCGTGAGCCACGGCCGCTGGGCCTGCGTGTCTGGAGCCTGTGCTCCGCAACGGGAGAGGCCACAGCAGTGAGAGGCCCACGTACCGCAAAAAAAAAAAAAAAAAAAAAATACAAGCACAGGATGTCTCTAAGCTTTTGATAAGTAAGAGGAAAATCTAAATAGAAAAAATGAAAGATTTTCCTCAGATTTCACCTAGAAAATTATACTGAGAAGAATGCAGTATAATCATAGTAGTTGAGAGCATGGACTCAGATTTGAAGTAATTTTCCACTTCCCATGTCCTGGCTGTGGTCCTCAGGAGGTTCCCTCAACCCATTTATGTCTCAGTTTCCTCACCTATACAGTAACTGAAATAATACCTAGAAATAGAGTTGTGAAGATAAAATGAGATCATTCACATGTAGCACTTGTTAGATTTGGCATAATGAGAACTGAATCAACAACTTGAAAAGGTCAGTTAGAAAACAGAAAACTTGAATAGTTCTTAGAGATGGTGCCTAAATGAGGGTTAAAGTTCTGGCCTTTGGTAACTTATTATAGCTCCTTTCCAGCATGAGTTCATTTATTCATTCATCAAATATCTGATGAGCACTTAACTATGTGTCAAGCGGTTATAATTGATGTTGATTCTATGATGACACCGTCTTTGCCTTCAAGAATCTGCTGGTTAACGATAGAGAATGACAAGAAAACAGGCCAGTGAAACACTTTAAGATGGGTACTAGGACAAGAAGGTACCGAACAGGTGGTCAAGGAAGGCTTTCTGGATCTAGTGGGATTCAGCCAGGTGAAGCAGTGTGTGTATGGGATTAGAGATGAAAGAGATCAGGGAGCACTGAGAGAGAGTAGAGATCCAGAAAAGTGAGGTTTAATGAGCCAGAGGAAGGAAGAGCATTATGTATCTTGCTAGCTTAAACGTGACGCTGATCCTGAGTCCCTTATGCTCAGGATGCTGAGAGAACACTAGAGGCAGAGCCAAATTGAGTCTTTTGCATAATCCAGGTGAGAGCATGGGCCTTGACCTAGAAGAGACGGTGGGAATAGAAGAAGGTAGATTAAATGAACCAACATTTAGGAGGTAAGACTGGCTGTTGCCTGTTGGGTATTGATTATATGTTGGAGGTGGAAGAGGCATAAGGGTTAATACATGTCCTGGTTTCTCGCGTGGAATACTGGATGGGTGATGGCATTATTCAGTGAAATAGAAAACAAAGGAAGAGGAAAAGGCTAGGGAAGAATGATTTCAGTTTAGGGCATGTTGAGTGCATTGAGATACTCAGATGAAGATGCTCAGTAGGTAACTTGACTTTGACGTACTAGTCTGGAGTTGAGTGGGATCGTCACAGAGTCGTCTACATCTCAATGGCGAGTAGTGGAGATCCCCCAGGGGAGAGAGTGTAGAGCAAGGAGGGTGGAGACGGGACACTGGCAAACACCAGTACTTAAGGCACTGACGGAGGAAGTGGAGCCTGAGAAGGAGTGACCCAAGCAGGTACGAAGAAAATCAGTAAGGCTTTTGGAGGCCGAGGGAAGTGTCACAGTAAAAGAAGCATTGGAACCTTAGCACCAGATTGCATGGATTAAGGAAGCAAGGAAAAGTGAGGAATGAGAGATGGGTCAGCAGCAGCTTAAAGCACGAGAAGTACCGACACTTTCCAATTCTTGTTCACCCAGGCACATCACGATATTCCATTCTAAGCATAATCTCTAGTTATATCAGGTTTTGCTGAACTTCCTGTTTCTTAACACACTGTCTTTTTTACAGTTTGGCACACACTAAACAGAACAGGCAGCCTAACGAAGGGATTTTAACTTGTCATTATATAGCATTTCTTGATTCTTCAGTGGTTCTGTGAGGAATCATTGTTTTATATCATCCAGAGGCCTCCTGCACCATCACCTTGCTTCTGTTTTGCGCCTCCATCCATTTAGTGATGCCTCCTTATTGCTGGCTGGTCAGGGAAGGCCTTGCATGGTGCCCAGGGAATGTGCTTGTCGGTGGCCAAGAGGCCATACAGTCAACTTAAGAACCTCTCAAGGACTTCATGCTTGGTAGTTGTGTTTATGGATGTACTCTTAAGTGCCAGTAGAGATGATGAAAATGTTTGTGTTCATACTTCTAGACCTGGAATCACTTTTCTGACAATGAGGCAGAACGTGTTAAAATGATGGAGGAAGTGGAAAAGCTTTGTGATCGGCTTGAACTAGCGAGGTATAACTGTAGAGCTGCTGTTGAAGTCTTCTTTTGGGCTTAGGATAAAGTTTCATCCCCTTTTTTCCTTTAAGTTTACAGTGCTTGAATGAAACACTCACATCGTCTACAAAAGAAGTAGGAAAAGCTGCTCTGGAAAAACAGGTAATAGAAGAACACATCACTTCTACCTGTATTTAGCATTTAATTCTGCTTTAGTATTGTTTTCACCTCAGTGTTTCCCCACCTAACATGTAAGTTACTATAGGGGCAAAGAAGGTCTCATTTCTCTTTGGGTTGACTTAAATTGGATTTAAGTGTGTATAGTTGTTACCATATATAGTTGTTTGATTTGGGGTTATCTAGCACATTAATCATAGATTTTTCAGAATCACTGTTAGAAAAAAATCATTGTGTTGACTATTCCTTGGGCATTTTTGTTGGATAATAAATTTAGAACCAAGAGATTTTTACTGTCTAGTCTACACCTTTTACTGTACAGACAAAGAAACAGGCCCAGAAGTTCAATTCACTGCTAACAAGTGTTAGAACCAACCATATATAGCCCCGTGCCTAGGTGATTTGGAGAACAGCCTAATGCTATTGCTGCCACAAAGGAGTTCAGGAACAGTTATGCTGAAGAGAAAAGGCCTAAGGACCAAAAGATGGAGGGCCCCCAGTAAACGCTGTAGGTTAGAGAGGAAGTACCAACACCAGGTTGGAGTGGTCAGGGAGGCTTAGTGAAGGGTTTGAGCCAGTTTTGAAGGACGACAGCGTAAAATACAGGTAGGAGTAGAAAGTTAGGGGAAGAAGAAGCGGGAGATTAAGTTGGTTAAGAAGAGTAGAGGGGCTTCCCTGGTGGCGCAGTGGTTGGGAGTCCGCCTGCCGGTGCAGGGGACACGGGTTCCTGGCCCGGTCCGGGAGGATCCCACATGCCGCGGAGCGGCTGGGCCCGTGAGCCATGGCCGCTGGGCCTGCGCGTCCGGAGCCTGTGCTCCGCAACGGGAGAGGCCACAACAGTGAGAGGCCCGCGTACCGCAAAAAAAAAAAAAAGACGAGTAGAGCCAAATTGCGCAGGTTTTGAATACCAAGATGACCAGTTTCCATGACCACAGATCTTTGAGTAGCACAGGGTTAACACTGTGCTACTCACCTGGCATTTGTAGACAAGAGGCATTGGATGAGCGTAAGTGACTAGTGTAAGAATCTCACTGGAAGGGCTTGGACTGTGAGTGATAACGGGAATCACTGAAGTCTTGGGACTTGGCGACGGGTTCTAAGGGATTGAAGTGGGGAAATGAGTCAGAGATGACTCCAAGGTAGCACCTGACAGAGCAACAACATCAAGTAAAGATTTTTTTTCTCTTGTGCATGTTTGAAGGTACACCGGAAGTGACAGTGTAAAAGGTAGAACTTCAAGATAAACCAAAGGCCACTTTGCTGTGCTTTTACCTTTTTGTAGAGAGTAAATGACATTATCTGCGAAAGAGTGGGTATGAGCTTTGAAATGGCCTTGTGGGTGAATAACCCAATGACTGTAGACTTGACAAGTAGTGTCCAAGGCAAATAGAGATATGATAGGAATACAGGGTAGGTCAGGCCAAGGCTGGTTCTTGTTCCTCAAGCAGAGATATGCAGCCTGGAAGCCAGAGTGAAAAGGCTGATTGTGGTTTTGGGGTTGGCCTGGGGGAGTGTAGGGTCCTTGCCTGGATGATGCTGAGGGTCGAGAACCACAAGCCAGCAAGGGAGTGTAGAGTAGTAAGATGCTTTAAGTCCCTGACTTACCTATGATATTTGTGTAGATAGAAGAAATAAATGAGCAAATTAGAAAAGAGAAAGAGGAAGCTGAGGCTCGTATGCGACAAGCATCTAAGAATGCAGAGAAATCAACTGGCGCAGGTGGAAACGGCAGTAAACACTGGTCAGAAGATGATCTGCAATTACTAATTAAAGCTGTGAATCTCTTCCCTGCTGGAACAAACTCAAGGTACTGGTTCTAATGAAACTTATCTTCAACACATACTGGAGCCTAGGGATAATGTCGACATCCAAACAGCAGCACGTTACAGCAAACTTCCAGAGATGTGCTTGGATCTAGACACTAAGTTCTGTGCAAAGTGTGAAAAGCAGAGTGCATTTTCAACCTGCTAGTCTTAGCAGCTTATACCAACACACATATATATATCCATACATACAGCAGGATGCTTCATCAGTTTCTCAGGAAATTAAGGATCATAAGACATAAACCTTGACTCTCATGTTGGCTTATTCCATTCTGGTTTATACGAGGCACTAGGTTTTGTGCTCCATAGTTTCTCTTTCAGTCTTAATCCTTCTTTGTTGCTTCTGACCTCAAACTGGAGCTCACTGCAGAGTCTGAGCTGAGAACGCAAAGAAACCTCAGAGATCCAGCCTCCCTTATTCTGTATATGAGGAAACTAAGGTTCTCTTTTCAGAATGATCTGTCTCCTTAAGTGTGTGTCCAAATGGCAGTATACACAAATGTGTGCTTCTATTTCTGTTGATTTTTACACAGAATCAGTAAGGTTTTGTACAAACTTGAAACCAAGATTATACACAGTTGATTTAAACATACGAAAAGCAAAAACCATAGTCCAGGCAATAGTAATAATTAGACCACCAATTTAGAGCTAATTCTTTAGATGTTTTAGCTAACCCTTCTGCATTAAAAACGTGGGATCATTCTGGGTTTTGTTTGGGGTTTTTCGTTATTTTTGTATTGGTTGCTCTAGATGGGAAGTTATTGCTAATTACATGAACATACATTCTTCTTCTGGAGTCAAGAGAACCGCCAAAGATGTAATTGGCAAAGCAAAGAGTCTTCAAAAACTTGGTGAGTTAGTTTTGCCAAATCAATTTTTTTGCTACCTTGAATACATATTTTAAAAATAATTACGCAATTTAATGAAAGACTAAATGAGATGATCTGTATTAAAGTTTTTTCCCCTTTTCAGACCCTCATCAAAAAGATGACATAAACAGAAAGGCTTTTGATAAGTTTAAAAAAGAACATGGTGTGGTGTGTCAAGCAGACAATGCAACACCTTCAGAACGATTCGAAGGTAATGAAATTTTATTTTTCTATGAGTAGAAAATGCTAACCATGTATCTGTGTGAGAGTATACAAGATCTACGGTCTACATTCAGAATGACTGGAATAGAAAGCATTTAGCAGACTGAAAGGTATAAAGCAGATGTTTTCAGGACAGATTTACTTCAGCACCATTGAGAATTACAGTTCTTCCATTTCATATGCCATGAGGGAAGGGGTTGTGTTTGTTTTGTTCACAAGATTTTACAATCAGTGTTAAAGGATATTGGGACAATTGAAATTTGAATAAGGTCTGTAGACTAGATAATTTTTTATCAAGGTTGATTTCCTGATTTTGAAAGGTCCTTGTTTTTAAGGGAAGACAGGAATAAAGGGGCAGCATGCCCGCAATTTATGTGGCTCAGAACTAGTTATATACAGACACAATTTGTTGTGCTGACATGTCTTGGGTGTTCTAGTTGATTTGATTACTCTGGACCAGTATGTTTCAAATGCAAATTATGACTCGGAAGTGAGTCATGAAATCAGTTTAATGGGTCATGAATAGAAAATATCAAGAGCATTACACCTATTACATAAGTGGGTATTTGTGAAACTTTTGTTCATGTGTATAAGTGTCTGGGGTGTGACAGTTTTTTCCTACTGTGAGTTGCTGACAAAACTTTGAAAAGTTCTCTTTCACTACACGCATTTGTGAACCACCAGTCCTTTTCTCCCTACACTAAGCTAATCTTGGATATGCTTTCCAGACCACAGTGAGTGCCAAATGTATGTTTGGGGATTAACTGACAGCCTGGACTCTTCATGATGACCTGTCCCTGTCTTTAACAGTCCCACTTTTCCTGTATTCTTGGTCTGGTTCATTATCCCAAAATTTCAATTTGAAAATATCAGGAGAGACTTAATGTCCTATAAAGAGGAAAAAATCATTCTGCGTTTGCAAGTTGCATTTGCAAAATCGGGTGACTTTTGTCTAGGCTGGGCATTATTTTGGCTCTTTTCAGAAAGATAAGTAACAAAGTAGAAATTTCAGAACACTTGGAAGGCACGTCTAAAGGAGGTAATTCTCTTGCCCCTTACGCCGTCCACAAAAATCAGACACATTCAGATATCACTGCGTTATTCTCAGCCCTTTCTTGTGGGACTAGTTTCCGTGCTGGAGGCAGACACTGATGGTTGTGCTTTCTGGCAGATGGGTGACCCTGTGAAGGCAGGAGTGATATGGTACTTGGGCCTGACTCCTTTACCTCTTTTTATGGATTTAATGGGCAGGTCCCTGTCTCTTCAACTGCTCCAGTAAACAGCAAGCTGGCCACATTTTTTCGAATAGTGATTTCTTATAGGAATTTTACATGTTTCATTCATTTTGGTATTGGGAAGTCCCTGGATCATAACAGCAGATAATAAGCAGCAGATAATAATTATATGTCAGTTCCATCTTTTTTCCAAGAGAGAGGAAATGAATTAAATCTATGGTGTTAAATGGGGCTTCAGACTAATAAAAGGAAATTCCACTAAAGGGTTCCTGGAATTTAAAAGCTGATTTCAAAAAAAGCTTCAGTCTTTAATCTGTCTTCAAATACAAGTTCTCTGCCTTGTTCTAAGGTGTGTTGTTATTCAACTTGTTCACTGTGTCTGTGAGTGTGTTTTTAATTGGGAAATAACTTAGATTTCTAGGCTTTACTTTGTACCTGATCTCACAGGATACAATTTCAAGAGGTAGTCTCACTACTGGTAGGATAGGTGCCACTGTGTTTTCACTGCATGATCTGAAATAACTAAGCTGTCAGTAGTCCATTAACTTAGAATAACCAAATCAGCTTTTTAACCATTTTCACATTTTCATTTTCCTACAGAAGTGGGATGTGTACTTCTTACATCCTTAGGAAGGAATATATTTGTTTCTGATACATGTATGAGGTGTTCTATCAAACATAAAGGTCTGGTTTAGTAGAGATGCACAGTGTAGGCTCCACAAGCTTTTAGTGGACGTGATGACAGTGCCACACTGGAAATGGAATCTAATCTCACCTTGGCTCTACAGCATTGAAACCATGGGAGCCTGGCTTAGCTTTGTTAAACTTGTTTCTTCCAGTGTAAAACGAGAATGGTTTCCAGGCTCTCATCGAGCTAAGTTTTTAAGTAGGAGGCAGCTCTTTTCCCTATGATATAAGGAACTAGATTTATCAGAAATCTTAAATGACTTGATTGTGGTTTCGAACCCAACAGTCCAACTGTGTATGTTAAATCTGATTTTTTTTTAAGTCTGGTGAATATATGATTAGATTGTGATAGACCAGAAATACAAAGCATATTGTGCTTTAAAGCCTCATATTTTTCTGGGATGTGAGCTATCCAAAGTTTTTTCCCTAATTAATACCTAGAGGTATATATGTGCGTCTAATTTGGTCTGTTCAAGATTGCACATCACAGATTCAAATGGGCACTTACCAAGGTGTGAACCAAAAGACTCATCTGGGAAGGTGTTCCAGGACAGTTTTCTATCAATTAGGATAAAATTTTCCAAACAAAATTTTTTCTTAAACAGGTCCAAGCACAGATTTCACCCCTTGGACAACAGAAGAACAGAAGCTTTTGGAACAAGCTTTGAAAACGTACCCAGTAAATACACCTGAAAGATGGGAAAAAATAGCAGAAGCAGTGCCTGGCAGGACAAAGAAGGACTGCATGAAACGATATAAGGTTGTAGATCTTTAGTGTATAGATTCCATTATCAATCATTTAAGTTATGTTTTTGTGCTTATTCAATACCACAGTAGTCGTGGGGCCAATATTAGAAATAACCAACCCTAGAAACTTTCTAGCTCTGGCCATTACTAAAAAAAATCAACCTTTTCAGTATAGATTTACCCCAGTCTGGATGTTTTACATACTTATACCAAACACTAGAAATGTCTGCAAATTCTGACAACTTCTTGGTGTAAGTAACATCTTTCTCCCTTCCTAGGAACTTGTCGAAATGGTAAAAGCAAAGAAAGCTGCTCAAGAGCAAGTGCTGAACGCAAGTAGAGGCAAGAAATGACTTATGACAATCTTTGTTGTGTGTGCATTTTTATAATAAAACTGAAAATACTGTACAAAATTTTATTCTTAAAACTACACTTAAAGTGTGTTGTTCCAGTATAATTTCTCAGAGCTCAGAGATCTACCATTCATTGTGGTCTTATTCTTTCAAAATCTGAGCTAGTTATTTCATTCATATTTACCAGTATAGATGTTCATTTTTTTTTTCTTTAGGACTTGCAGGTCTCGGTTTTATAAATATATATGTTCAAAATATGTTTATTAGGAGCATTTTAATCATGAAGCCAGCACATGTTACTGCAAATCTGGTTAAAATCTGGTAGCTGCTCAATAGGACCTAAAGATTAAAAGAAAAGACAGTTACAACTAAATAGAAGGAAAGTCCTTAGCCAACTTTCTGCATAGGAGAAAAGGAGCCAGGCTTACCAACAGCAGCAACAGCTGGGCTCTTATCATAAATATATTTGGTACACACTTCTCGAATTATCTCAGCATTTACAGCCTGAAAAATTGAAGACACAAGCATTCAGACCTTTTTGTAGTAGTGAAGACATTCTATACCTGTTTTTGAGCTAAAGCAAGATTTATGATGCATATCTCCAGGTGTTGTAACGAGCATCATTTTACACAAGGCCCAATAGTATCTAAGGACTACTTACATCAATTCTTGCTTCAAGCTCAGGGATGGGAATTCTTCGATTATAGCATAACATTTGCCTACCAATATCTTCACAGATGGGAGTGGAACCTGTTTTAAAGAAAAGGGAAAACTAAGTACTGGAACGTAAGTCAACCATGTGAAAATAGGACTTGTGTCTTTAATTCTTTTACCATCAAGTTGCAGCAACATGTTTGTTTTCAGAAGATTCTTGGCTCGTGCAACTTCACTTTCAGTGACACTTGTACAGAGTCGCATCCTAAAAACCATTTGGAAAAATCAAATGTCAAAGTAGTTTGAAAATGTTATGCGTTTCATGAGTTAATGACCTAAAGAAAGAAAGGATGCCATATTCCTAGAAAGGATGCCATATTCCTATGTATTACACCACAAATGTACAAGCGATTATGATTTCAATTTAGTAAAAAGTTGAAATTACTAATGATCCCAACAGTTAAGCAGAAGTTAAAATAATACTGATTATTTTCCTGGTAGTGTTAATTTCTCAAAAATGATATGGTTAGCAGAGATTCAATACAATATAAAAATAGGCTGACCGCATTTTGAGAAATGCTACAGTCATTTTGAAAATTCATGAATCCTCATCTGATAGGATCTGACTTGCTAAGGGGATAGATAGGTCAGTGGGTCATTGGTTTCTCAAAAGAATCCAGTTGAGTCTAACTTAAACCTAATAATTAATGATTACACTCCCAACTAGACTTAGAGAGATGTAAGCCATTTAAGAATGGTGGAGGAAAGGGACCAGAGCTAAATAAAAGTTTTCCAAGAAGCTTTGGGCCCTTCTGCCTGTCTCAAGGTACTAGTTTTGACTAAAACACTACATTTTTCTTTTAGCAATGGCAACTTCAGGTTCATTTTCATAACAGCCTTTCCAAGCCAGATAACTTTTAGAAATATTTCCTAGAATTCTAGTTGGCATTTAAACATTTTTAACTTTTAAGATCTTTCTGAAGTAATCTGCTTCTTAATGATTAAGAATTTTCTATAGTATAAATCAGCTTCACATGAGACTTAAAAGAAACATCTGTGATCTTTAAAAACATGGCAGTAACTGCTACTACTTAAGTCTTGTTCTCTTAATAAAATGCTAATAACATCACCATAAAAAATTAATCAGCATCAACAGTGTAAAAAGAAACTAGTCTAAAGTGGGAATTCTAAGGATGATTTAAATTTTTTCTCACCATTCTTTCTGAACAACATGTAGCATGTCTGCAACAGTGGCTGGTTCACAAACCATATAGATGCCCCATAATCCTGTATCTGTGTAGGAAGTGTTGAAAGACTGGAAGCTATGGCAGAGGTTGCCATGACAGGTGAGCTGGGCCAGCTTACTAGATAAATTCTGTAAGGGAAAAAAACTGTCCAAGAGAACTGTAGGTATACGTGTCCAAATTACCAGAAAGAAAAATGAGATGTGAAAATCGTGACTGCCTTAAAAGGCCGAGTTTCTCAGTTTTATCCAGCAGTATCTGAATAATAAAGCTAAAGTTCACTGAAACTAAGAATTATAGTAATCTCACCAGCCCAATGCATCATCCCCAGAGAAATTCATAATGTTAAAGCAGTGAATCCTTATAATTAATTTAGTAGCTGCACCCACTTCTAAAATAATATATTTTGATGGACCTAGAGATTATCATACTAAGTGAAGTCAGTGATATCACTTACATGTGTAATCTAAAAAAAAAAAGATACAAATGAACTTATTTACAAAACAGAAACAGACTCACAGACTTTGAAAACAAACTCATGGTTACCAAAGGGGAAACGTGGTTGGGGGAGGGATAAATTAGGAGTTTGGGATTAACATATACACACTACTGTGTATAAAATAATCAACAAGGAACCTACGGTATAGCACAGGGAACTCTACTCAATATTCTGTAATAACCTAAATGGGAAAAGAATCTGAAAAAGAATGGATATATACGTGTATATATAACTGAATCACTTAGCTGTACACATGAAACTAACACAACATTGTAAATCAACGATACTCCAATATAAAATAAAAATTAAAATTAAAAAAAGGGAAAAATCCAATCAGGCCAAAGCTGTCCCTAAAATTAAAAATGGGTTGACCTCACAGGTTGTAGTTCAGGCATGTTTACAGGGTCCCTTGGTCAATCCAGCCCAGCATTCCACTTCTAGCAGTGATTGATGTGAGATATGGTTATGACTTCTAATTCTGTGTTCCAGCTTTGTTTAATAATCATTTATAACCGTATCAACCAAAAAATTGAATAACCCATGCCAATATGCTTTGCCAACAACAACAAAAATTTAAAATAAAAATAATTAGCTATTATCAGCCCAATTTGTAGAGCTTTGGGCTGTTTGCTTAAAAAATTGAAATTATATTGCATGTGAAGCCTAAGATACTTGTATGACATGTATTTTCTCAAAATCTTTGAGTATAAATATATACACTTTGTATTTTGAAGTAATTTCAGACTACAGACTAGTAACATAAATAGTACAAAGAATTTCCTTTGTCCAAATTCCTTAACACCTGTTACTTTACCATTTTTGTTTTGCTTTATCATTCTCTTTAACATATTTTTCAATTGTTTGAGAGTACAGTGCAGATATCCTTTTTACCCCTGAATTCTTTTTAATGTGCACTTCTGGAAAACAAGGATATTAACCTCAGTACAATTATTAAAATTAGGATATTAACACTGATATATTACTATTAACAAATCCTTCTATCCTTATTCAAAATTTGCCAATATGGCAAAAAAAAATTTGTTTTTTTCTGGCCCAGGATGCAATCCAGGATCAGTTTATATTTTGAGTCAGAATTCATAGTACAGTTTCATCTTCTCACTTACTACGGAAATTTACTTTTAAAATCCCTTACCATTCCTCCTCCGAAAGAGCGATCCCAGTTGCCAATCAGTGTGTTTGCAACCATGAGACAGATTGTATCTGGATGTGCCCAACCAACAGCTTCAACAGCTATTGCAAGATGTGCCAAAGGCATCTTGTCATCCCTCACTCGAATCTAGTTAGGATAAAGGATACAAAGCTCTAGTTAAGATTACCACTATATAACATGCTTAACAAGAAACAAACTCACCAGCTCCATTAATTGCAAAGTTAAAATGCTCACCATGACACTCCTTTGTTTTTTAAACAACTAGGCCTCTTTACACTGTATAGTCTAGTCTAGAAGAATTTCACCAAAAGATCTCCAATTGAAATAGTCCAGACACAGCCACCAGATAATTACCTGGTCAAAAAGCGATGCATTATTTCACTGGTAGAAATAATCTTCTGTCAGTCTGAATTTTTCTGACTCTCTAAATTTAAGCTAATCTTGACATAACAGGCTTATTTTTGTACTGCCAATGCTACAGTCTTATTCAACTGCCAACATAAGGCTTCTTTCCAGATACAACTATATGAGCATCATCCCTAATGTGGCAAACTAAGCTTCTAATGAGGCTTAAAGATACAGCTGACACGTAGCAGGTTCTCTACAAGTTCTGGCTTTAACAGCTACCCCCCCAGAAATGTACTGTGGGCAGAACCTAGCCAAGAATAAACCTGATTAAAAGTCAAATTTTGGGGTGTTTTTAAAATAAAAGATTACTTTTATGCCCTACAATAGGAAAATGGGCATAGTATCAAAGAAAAAGCACAAAAAGACCAAATTATGTTTTCCTTAAAACCTTACTTCTTTAGGAAAGAAAAATAGGTGGTTAAATATATGGCACAGGAAAGAATATAAACAACTGAGTCCATCCTCGGCTGGACTCCTTTGGCGTCTTCCATTTTACTGTTAGAAACAGGCACATTTGCTACATACGTTCATAAATACAACACAAGACACCCCAAGGGTTTACACTAGCTTAGGGGGCTTGCCCTACCTCACTTCCTGTGAATCTGCAGGGAGGCACGGCTGGTGTTTCCCCTGTGTGTGTGGACAAAGGGTCACCAAAATGAGACTGTGCTAACTCGAGCAGTGCATCATGGGAAACTCCTAAATGGAAGGAAAATGCGTTATATATCCAGTAGCAGTGCAACGTAAAGCACACAACGAACTGCCAAGACTTCTGTTTACAATAAGCTCAAGGTGGTATAATGTGATACAGGTTACACACGGACTGCTGGCTCTGACTAAAAGCCTTCTTAAGAGTAAGCTCACAGGGCCTCCCTGGTGGCACAGTGGTTGAGAGTCCGCCTGCCGATGCAGGGGACACGGGTTCGTGCCCCGGTCCGGGAAGATCCCACATGCCGCGGAGCGGCTGGGCCCGTGAGCCATGGCCGCTGGGCCTGCGCGTCCGGAGCCTGTGCTCCGCAACGGGAGAGGCCACAACAGTGAGAGGCCCGCCTAACGCAAAAAAAAAAAAAAAAAAAGTAAGCTCACAGAGCACACGATTTCCCTGGTTATAAGGCTTATTTAGGGCTGCACGGCTTTCTCATTCTGAAGAACAATCACAGTTTTCATAGCCTACCAATGGATTCACAGATAAGGATAATAAGATAGCTTGAAAATACCATTTTCCATACAGAATCATGTTATATGAAATAATTAAAAGTCCTAGAATGCAAACTAGCAAGGAAAAGTCACTTTTCAATAAATTTTTTAAAGTAGAAAAGAATAACTATATCATTTAAAGAAAGCTGGATACAAGACATGCTTCATTCTCTGTGCTCTGCTGTCAAAATACAGGAACAAAAGATAACCTCATAAATTTCTCAATAAATTCATAGCTATTCAAACACTCACTACTTGCCATCCAAAACTTATCAGTTACTTAGATTCTATATCCCTTATTTTCCAAACTTGGGATCCAAACAGATTCAGTCAGTGAAAGATTCCTAAACTTACAAGACAAATTTAAACATGGGTAAGTGCCTTAAAAAATATCATCACAAGATTTTTTTTTAATGAAACATTCCATTAGAACATAAAAGCACTACTTAACACCCATATTTTCCAAACAAATCTCTGGTATAAAACAAGACAGTGAATGATTACACACGTTTTCACAATCACTATGTAGGAGAGCCGCCTTAGGTATCAATCCAGAGGGTGACAAAACAATAGGAAGACCCTGGTGATACAAGGATGACAAGCAGAGAGTGTAGAACCACAAACATGCACACAGTTCTCAGCACTTAACAACCACTTCCACTGTTTTACTACCTTCACCTATAGCCCTCCTGGTTGGATGTTCCAGATATTCAGCTCCTGCCCCAGCACCACCTCTGCTTACCTCTATCCAAAAAGCAGGCAGCCGGTAAATTTTATTTTTTTTAAATCAAGCTAGGTCTGGCCTCTTTCACTGAGGTTAAGATGCCACTGTTGATAAGAAACATCATCACTTATGTACCAAAGGCAAAATGCTAATTAATCTAGGATAGGCCATTAATTAATTGTAAGATATCCCAACTCTGGTGATGTCAAAATGAACCAATGAACTGTGATAAAACCCACTGCATCCATATGCCACCAACAATGGCAGAGACATCCCAGACAGCTTAGCTGCTGAGGCCCCATCCAACCAATAGTGTTCCCCTTTCCAAGGCAGATTCAATTGTTGAACCCCAGTTGAACCCCAGCCATTTTAGAAACAATGTTACTAACTCAAGATAACTTCAGAGCACACTTATCTGCCACAAAAAGGTAACATGTTTTAAGATATTTAACCCTCATTTTCATCTTCTCCATTATTCCCAAGTAATGAGCCTAAAGTCTATCCAGGGCAACTAGGATTTTAATTTATTGTCATTTCTAAAGAGAGAAAAATTAAATTTACACAAAAGAACATTCCATGTATCTTCACTTTGTCCTAAAAAGAGAAAGAACACAAAACTGGAAACCAATAAAATGTACAATTTGCCTAAATTCAGACTACCAGGAAATCTAGCAAAATCTAATGTGAATTTTCTTTCATTCACTGGCTTCAAACATGTTCTCACAAGGAAGACTTGTCCTGATGCCACTTGCATGTTCAGATTCCCATTAAATATTCTCCTAATCCCCGATATACTTCCCCTTCTCAGTAACTAGCAGATCTTACTGAAAGAACGAACAAATCAAAGAATGAATAAACAACATAACATACTCATACCATGCCTGACCAAGGATGAAGCTGGTTCTCAAGAAGTAATTTAAAATCTCGAGAGATTCCCAAACCGTAGAACACCATCTTCCAAGTCTCATTATCTCCCAGTTCACTCATTTGCCCTTTTCTTACAAGTAAATTCCATTATGTGTGCACACTTATATATTGGAGGGTCACTAAGTTTTCCCATTGAAAAACTCTACCGGGCTTCCCTGGTGGCCAGTGGTTAAGAATCTGCCTGCCAATGCAGGGGACACGGGTTCACGCCCTGGCCCAGGAAGATCCCATATGCTGCAGAGCAACTAAGCCCGTGCGCTACAACTACTGAGCCGGCGCTCTGGAGCCCGCGAGCCACAACTACTGAGCCCGCGTGCCTAGAGCCCATGCTCCGCAACGAGAAGCCACCGCAATGAGAAGCCCGTACATTGCAACGAAGGGTGGCCCCGCTCGCCACAACGAGAGGAAGCCCACGTGCAGCAACGAAGACCCAACACAGCCAAAAATAAATAAAGAAAAAAAAAGAAAAACTCTACTAAAGAGAAGACAGAGGAAAAGTGTGGTTCCAGGGCTCCACACTGCCCTTACCCAGCACATTTAACAATCTGCTCTCTAAAAACTCTAAAGACATCTCCCAATAGCATCAAACTGATAAGCACATCACTCTGTGTTTAAAACAGTCACAGAAATTTAAACTAACCTCCAGCAGCAGCAAGTACTATTCTTGGCCCCTTATAATGTGTGGTTATATAATCCACTAAGTCCTTACGATTTATAGATCTGTAAATGGAGTAAGAAAAGCAATATTAAAAGGAAATTTAAAAGCACAGATCCTCACATAATATACCTGAAATTAAATTGGACCTTAAAGGTATTCTAAGTTAAATGAAGTCAGAAATAGGATATATGCAACAAGTATCAAAGAATTTCAACATTTATATATCAAAAAAAAAAAAAGATTTAATACCATCACTTGTTTATTCCAGAAGTAGCTACAAACCCAGACACCTGGGAGTTAGGTGGGGCTAAAGTGTAGCGTAAGTACAATTTCATTCAGATTATTGGGGGTAAAAAATTACTTTTTGAAACATACTTTTTGAATGTTTGTGAATCTTAATTTTCACAATTCAAATTTTTTCTCAAAAAAAAAAATCTGAAAATTATACCTACTTGATATTTTCAGTTGGTCCCAAAATTGTCCGTCCAAGTGCAGTATTTTGATAAGCTGTGGCATGAAGATAATCAAAAACAACTTCTTGTAAATTGGTTTCAACTTCCTGCATCTCTCTAAGGATTACTCCACGTTCACGTTCGATCTCTGCTTCTCCCAATGTGCTGTTTTGTATTATATCAGCAAGAATTTCTACAGCTTATTGAAAATAAAACACAAGAAGAAACATTAAAATCTTAAATTTTCGCTATTTAAAATCTATTAAATTAGCATCAGAAGCCATGATAGTGACCATCACTCAATATTGACTAAATGATTAAACTGGGAAGAAATAAATGTTTCTATAATTTGATATACCTAAAAGGACTAAATTAAAATGAGAAATGCAATCCCCTGTGGTACAGATGAACTTGAGGAAAACTAAATTTGCCAGAAGTCCCCACAACACTTGTAATGACTGCCTACAACTACTTCAAAACGGTCATGGAAATCTGCATATAACTGTATATTGTTCTCTGTGACAATGGTAAGGAGAAAATTATCTATCCAGAGCACACAGGTACACACAGAGAGCCGACATCACCCAAATATCTACTACCCAAGATTCCACAGCAACGAGGCTACTATATTAAGAAGCCAAGAACCATCGTAATCTAATATATACCCCCAATGAACCACTTACAGAATTAGTGTCCTCTCAAATATCTTTCCCCACTTAACTGCAGTTAATGGTCAATGCTGGTTAGATTCTGGTCAATGCTGGTTAGATTCTGACCATTAATTAGTAAAGTCACTGATAAATGATGATCCAACAGAGCTGGAGCAGTTAACATTTGACAAAGACGATAGGTACCCCAAAAGAGATAACATGACTATCAAAGGATTAAAAGTGACCATTGGAAAAACTGATAAAACCCTCAAGTATTTATACAAAAATGACCCTAATTTGCAAAAAGCCACAAGTGAACTAAAGGATATATCATGCTATTAAGCAATTTTATCAGAAAAAGTACATACTTCTCCAAAAAAGGAAAACCTAAACTATCCTTGAAGAATTAGTATATAGTTGCAATCACAATCTAAATTTTAGTCAATATAAAACAAATTTATAAACTTTAGTTTCATTTTGTTACTCTGCTGTAAATTTCTGTTCCTTGTTTTAAGTTCACTTTAAGGTGACTTGTCTCAGAAGCAATAACGTTCAAATACCAAGGACCTCCTGTAATTAATTACCTCTGCAGACTACCGAACATGACAAAACAGACTGCTAGAATAGGCTGGGACCGAGATCCTGGGCAAAAAGAAAAAATTTTCTGTAAAACCATCTCTCTGTCTAATACAATGTTGTAAATCAACTATGCTCCAATAAAATTTAAAAACAAAAACAAACAAAAAACCTTATCCAGACAAGAGAAATAAAGGCCCAGGTGGGTAAGGAAGAGCCCAAAGACAGGTGGGAGGACAAGGGATCCTGTGTGAAGACCCTCCTTTATGTGGAAGTAGTAGTCTAGACTGGTACCTTCTAAAGTGGGGATTCATATTTCCCAATATTTATGTTTTACTCAGAATCTTCTCTCTTTCTAATGTATATGTAATACTATATACGTTAGTACAGCAGTACATGTACTTAATTTATACATATACCTATATTGAGGATATATGTTCAAGTCTCCTACTGATAAGAATGGATCATGATAAAAGTTTGAAGACCACTTGTCTAAACATCTAATTATTACCTCACACACCAGGTTTCACCCAACTGAGAGTATAAAAGCCTCAAGCAAATTCCCAAAGTGGGATCTGCCTCAGAGAGCACTTCCATTTTGGATTCCTCAAAGAGCGCCTCTCTTTCCCATTTCTACTCCCACTGGCAGGGACTCTGTCCTTCCCAGCCAGAAGCCAGGAAGAAAAAAAAAAGGTCTTCTAAATTCTCTCTTCCTTTCTCTAGTCCTCTTTTTTGCTTTCTTTGCTGTTCTCTGTGTAAATAAAGGAGAGAAACAGGCTAGAATCAACGGTCCCTTCAAGTAGCCTGGCCCAGCCCTCTGTTCGTAGTGCCTAACTAGTCCTGGGGCAAAAACTGTTTCTAGGGAAATCATTAAGAATCTAACCAATGTTTTTTGCAGTTCAAACCAACACACCCTCCACTGTTTTCATTTTCATTGGTTTTAATGCACAAGTTAGGCTACCATGTTATGAAAATTTTACTTTATTTATTTGCAGGTGGTAGGTGTTTTGTTTTGTTGTTGTTTTGACAAAGCAACCTGACACAGTGAATCTGAGTGAGAAGACACACATTTGAGTCCACAGTAAGCTACTAAGTTATGTGATCCGGGGAAAGTCACAGTCTGGGCTGGGCCTCAATTTCCACAACTGCACAGTGGAGACACTTATCTGATTACTATGCTGATCAAATGAGATGATATATACACAAATTACATATGTACAAAGGTACTTGTGTAAAGTGGCATTCAAACATTATTAATGAAAGCCTATTAGGAATCCAAAATTTCAAAGTAATGAAATTAGCTACAACTATACAAGGACCTTAAAGATTAATAGTCTCACCAATTAGCACTAAAACTGCTACACTTTTTGGTTAATTCTCCCATTGGGAAAATGTTTTGTGTAATAACTTTCCCTTAAGATATCCAAAACACTCTACAACATGGTAACTACAAAAAGTATCTATGCTGTCAGAATAATTATTTTACTTCTACAAAATAAAAATAAAATATTTTATTTTATTCCTATGAAAACAATCATCAATAATCGTTTAAGTGAACACTTGCTTATTCTGCTTCAGAGTTTTTGTAACAAAAAAGGAATAAAAAAAATTGCTCCTAGTCAGAGCAATTAGGCAAGAGAAATAAATCAAAGGCATCCAAATTGGAAAGGAAGAAGTAAAACTATCACTATTTGCAGACGACATATTACATATAAAAAACACTAAAGACTCCATCAAAAAAACTGTTAGGACTAATGAACGAATTCAGTGAAGTTGCAGGATACAAAGTCAATAAGCAAAAATCTGTTGTGTTCCTATACACTAATAATGAACTATAAGAAAAAGAAAATAAGAAGTAATCCCATTTACAATTGCATCAAAAGGAATAAAATACTTAGGAATAAATTTAATCGAGGAAAACTACAAGACATTAATGAAATAAACTGAAGACAACACAGGAAATGGAAAGATAGTCCATGCTCATGGATCAGAAGAATTAATGTTGTTAAAATGTCCAAGCTACCAAAAGCAATATACAGACTCAGTGCAATCCCTATCAAAATTCCAATGGTGGGGCTTCCCTGGTGGCGCAGTGGTTGAGAGTCCTCCTGCCGATGCAGGGGACGCGGGTTCGTGCCCCGGTCCGGGAAGATCCCACATGCCGCGGAGCGCCTGGGCCCGTGAGCCATGGCCGCTGGGCCCGTGAGCCATGGCCGCTGGGCCTGCGCGTCCGGAGCCTGTGCTCCGCAACGGGAGAGGCCACAGCAGTGAGAGGCCCGCGTACCACAAAAAAAAAAAAAAAAAAAAAAAAAAATTCCAATGGCATTTTTCACAGAAATATAATGAACAATCCTAAAATTTGTATGGAACCACAAAAGACCCCAAATAGCCAAAGCAATCTTGAGAAAGAAAAACAAAGCTGAAAGCATCATGCTCCCTGATTTCAAACATTACAAAGAATAGTAATCAAAACAGTATGGTAGGGCCTCCCTGGTGGCGCAGTGGTTGAGAGTCCGCCTGCCGATGCAGGGGATATGGGTTCGTGCCCCGGTCTGGGAGGATCCCATGTGCCGCGGAGCAGCTGGGCCCGTGAGCCATGGCCGCTGGGCCTGCGCGTCCGGAGCCTGTGCTCTGCAGCGGGAGAGGCCGCGACAGTGAGAGGCCCGCGTACGGGGGAAAAAAAAAAAAAAAAAAACAGTATGGTACATATAACCAGGTACTGAATCAGTGGAACACAACAGAGAGCCCAGAATAAACCCAAGCATATATGATCAATTAATTTACAACAAAGATCCAAAAATATACAACAAAGGAAGGATAGTCTCTTCAATAAATGGTGTTGGGAAAATCGGCCACATGGAAAAGAAAGAAACTGGACACCTATTATACACAAAAATTAACTCAAAATTAATTGAAGGCTTGAACAGAAGGCCTGAAACCATAAAGCTGCTAGAAGAAAACTGAGGAAGTAGTCAGCTCCTTGACGTAAGTCTTGGTGATGATTTTTTGACCCTGACATCAAAAGCAAAAACAAACAAGTACAACTACATCAAACTAAAAAGCTTCTGCACATCAACAAAATGAAAATGCAACCTCCTGAATGGAAGACGATATTTGCAAATCATATATCTGATAAGGGGCGAATATCCAAAATATATGAAGAACTCATAGAAACCAACAGAAAGAAAACAAACAATCAGATTAAAAGATGGGCAGAAGATCTAAATAAACATTTTTCCAAAGAAGACACACAGATGGCCAACGAGTACATGAAAAGATTCTCAACATCATTAATCATCAGGAAAGTGCAAATCAAAACGACAGTGAGATATCACCCCATAACTGTTAGAATGGCTACTATCAAAAAGACTAGAGACAAGGGTTAGCAAGGATGTGGAGAAAAGGAAACCCTTGTACACTGCTGGTGGGAATGTAAACTGGTGCAGCCACGATAGAAAACAATATGGAATTTCTTTAAAAAATTAAAAATAGAACTACCATACAATCCAGCAATTCCACTTCTGCATATTTATCCAAAGAAAACAAAAACACTAACTTGAAAAGACCTACCTCTGTGTTCACTGCGTTATGTACAACAGCCAAGATATGGAAACAACCTAGGTGTTCATCAATGAATGAATGGATAAAGAAGTTGTGATACACAAATACACACATACAAAGAGAGGAGTATTATTACTCAGCCATAAAAAAGAATGAAATCTTGCCATTTGCAATGGCATGGATGAACTTCAATGGCATTATGCTAAGCGAAAAAGTCAGAGAAATAACAAATATCATATGATCTCTCTTATATGTGGGGAAAAAAAGTCGAAAACAAAAAAACACCCAAGCTCATAGATACAGAGAACAGACTGATCATTGCTGGGGCGGGGGGTGGGGGATCAGTGATCTGTATTGGTTTTTTTTTTTTTTAGCTTAAATAAATTGAATTTTGAAAAAAATTAATGGAAAGGACAGTAAGAAAGAAGTGCACTCCAGGATGAGGAACCAGAATGTGCAAATGCAATAAAGAAGCAAGCAAGTTTTGTTCAAAAACAAAGCCCAGGGCTTCCCTGGTGGCGCAGTGGTTGAGAGTCCGCCTGCCAATGCAGGGGACGCGAGTTCGTGCCCCGGTCCGGGAAGATCCCACATGCCGCAGAGCGGCTGGGCCCGTGAGCCATGGCCGCTGGGCCTGCGCATCCAGAGCCTGTGCTTCGCAACGGGAGAGGCCACAACAGTGAGAGGCCTGCGTACCGCAAAAAAAAAAAACAAAGCCCAGCAGTCAGTAGATAGAAAATCTGTTCTGACTTGTAGAAATAAAACATTCAGATAACAGGATAGAGAAAAAACAAAAAGTAGGCAGTAAAAGTAAACAAATAATAAAACAATTAAAAATGGTTCACTACACAGGTATGGCTCTGGAGGAAGTAATATGTGAATCAAGTGTTAGGGCCTGGTTTGCACAAGTCCTGCAGCCTACAAATATTTTTATCGTTTCTCATATTTGGAGGAAAAAATAAAAACAGGTGCCCCCTCACCCAAAGTTTGGTTCATTTTTTTCATTTTCTTTCTCAACAAACATGTAAACAGCACTAAATTATTTCTGAATTCCTGTGGAAATTACACATCTGCAGTATAAATAATAACAATACCTCTTGGCAAATCTTTAGAGAATGCTTTGGCATAATATACAGTCTGCTCTCTGGAGGTATAGGCATTGAGATGAGCACCCATGTTTTCAATCTCAAGTTCCAGATCTAACTGGGATCTCTTTTTGGTGCCCTGAAATAAAAGAAGAAAAAAAAAATATGACCTCTTCCTTTATCCCTCATCTGTTCTAAACACTTCAGACAATGAATATGAGGACATAAGCCTATGTAAGGACCAAATTTGGTTTCTAAAGTACATCAGGCTTCAGAAATGGTGGCATACTTTCAGATGACCCTTACATCCCAAGAGAAAATCCTTGTTTCGCTCTACAGAGCAATTATCAGTAATTATTTCAGGTAATTATCCTGAAAACAAGATTTTAAAAATAAAAGTAAAACATGCTATTCTATTATGGTTCTCCTTACCTGAGAATGAGATTTTGTGTGTACTGCCTCTTGAAGAAAATGCATTAAAAAAAAAGTCTTACAACTTGCCTTGAAAGCCATATGCTCCAGAAAGTGAGCTGTTCCATTATTCTTCTCATTTTCATATCTACTTCCAGCATCAATCCAGAGCCCAACCTTAATGCAATCAAGTAAGAATTAAATAAGACATCATCTTCTTTCTTTTGAGGGGATGGGATAGGGGTAGGGGGCAGTCTTCTTCTTTTTTCTGACAAATGTTTTCCAGCCTTAACATTAAAGTCTTCTTGAGTGGATTGACAGTACAGTCCTATGAACTATGAGATTTAAAAATTTCGGTCATCAGGCTACTGCTGGGTGCCACAAATACCTACTTGCCAGCTTTACTGAGGACCCAGATTCTTAGCCCAATGTGTTACTACAGTCAATTAACAAGTATAGTATAAAGAACATCAGAGACTGTCAGAAAATCTAGGTTCGAATTCTGGTTCTGTCATGTATTAGCTGTGTGACCCTGGACAAAACCATTTAACTTCTCTGATCTCGTTTTTCAACTGTAAAATGGATGTGATGATCCCTGCTACAAGGAACTATTTTAAAGATCAAATAATATATGTAAAAACATTTGGCACAGAGTAGTCCAGCAAATATATCTCTCTCATTATTATCAACACTACATGACACAACAGGCTACAAGAACCAGATGCAGACACTTGTGTGGTATGGAAGTATCACAGGAAGAGATTCACAAGTGACAGTCACTTGTCAAGGCAAAATAATTGCTGCTACTTTCAACCACCTGCCAACCAACTGAAAAGCTTAAATTAAAATCAACAGTTTGCTCTCTCGCCTGATGAGGGGTCAAACTAAATCACTTACTGTGCATGTTGACAGCCCAGAGTCTTCAGAGGCCACTCTGAGTCCATTCTCCAAACAGGTTACGCGCGTTTCAGGGACATTCAGAACAACTTGTTTAGCAGCCTGTGTACTTCTCAATCTGTTTCCTCCAAAATATAGTGACTGGTTGGGGGTGGAGGGAAGAAGCAAAACCTATCACTGTTCTAATATGAAATGTTGATTAGAAAACCAAATCTATCCCAAAGAGACTCTATAAAGTACTCCTTCCTCCGTAACTTTTATTCCACTGAGACCCACCCCTTGGCTGGCCTATGTTGAGACCATTCCTCAACCAACCACTTTCCTAAAGCCAGCAACATGTCTACACATGCCCTTTCCTTAAGGCAAATAAACAGTTAGTATAATTATCCTGAAAGAAACTACTTTTATTTCAATACTTCTCCTAGAAATGTTTAATATTCACCATAGAGGGCACAAGCGGGGGTGGGTGAGTGGGGGAAGCCAAGAAAGGGAGCGAAAGATATAAAAATACCTATACACAACGGAGACATGCTTAAGGTGTCCACCGTTTAAGAAAAGCAAAGTCTTGAAAAAGGCAGAAAACGAGAAGGCAGGAAGAAGCGCAGGTGCTCACGATACACTCTGGCTGACTGACTTGTTGGCTACGGACTATTCGCCTGTCCCCAGCTTTTCTTTTCCTCTAGACAAAGCTAGTCTCGCACGAGAAATATACATATACAGACACACTTTTCCTTTAGCTACCCCTTGGTTCACAGCAAGCAGAGCTGATGATGACGCTCGGTTTTAAGAAAACACAGAACTCGGGCGGGCGGGGTGGGGTCCTCACTTTTTAATTTCCCCCAATGGCAACCACTGCGATTTTAGTGATCAACACGCACTCTTTATAATGACTCCCAAGTGACTAGGGCAGGGGGCCGGTAAGCCAGGGTCATGCCCCACGTCACTGGCGGGTCACGCGCTGCGGGGGACCAAAGCCAGCCCAGCGCCGGCGGGAGATAAGCGTCCCCGGCCGCCTGATGCCCCACGGCTCCCGGCTGGGAAGGCCCGACCCGCCGTTGCGGGGGGGGGGGGGGATGTGGATCCGACGCCCGCGGCCCGGCCGGGCGCCCGAGACCCGGCCGGGCGCCCGAGACTCAGGCTCGCCGCGCGGAGTTCTGCGGGAGAGGCCCGGCCTAGCCTGGTCCCGGCGGCACCCAAACAAGTGGAGGGAAGCTCACCCGTCCGGCAGCACCTCCGGCCAGGAGCCTCTCGGTGAAACCGCAGAGCCTCCGCCGCACCGCGGGAAACACCACCGCTCGGGCCGCCGCCGCCGCCGCCATCATCATCTTCCCTCGGGCCTGTGCGAAGGATGTGCTTCCGGGGTCGTGACCTGAGGTCCCAGACGGGAGGGCGGGCCCCACCAAGTGACCGTGATGGGAATGACACTCGTCTAAGCAGTCGTGGAAGGAATGGACCTGGACGTGGTGCGAGCCGTCTAATAACGCGAATTAAGGAGTCTGTAGAAGCCCCTGTATAAGCAGTCACTTCAATCGCCTACGACGTGCAAGGCACAAAAGTAGAAGAATGAAAGGTAACCTGGTACAACATATTATCCCATTGGTGGCCGAAATTGATTGGAAAAAGGGGAATATGATCCATAACTCACTGTCCTTAGAGGAAGCCTCTAGTGGGAGAGAGAGGCGCGGTGAGGGGAGGGAAGAAAGTATCAGTGTTGACCGCTACTCACTTTTCAACACTTTACAGTCGGGCTCATTCCATTCCATAGAAATTGCTCTTGGGGAAGCCACTAACTGCTGAAAGATGGACACTTTATAGACCTTCTGGTACAGTCCTCTTGGCTGAATTCGACAAGGTAAACCTCTGTGAAGCTGTCTTTCCTCATTGCACCTTCAGAGCTCCTCCTCCTCCTTCTACTCCCTTCTTCTTCACCTCCTTGGGCAGCTCTTTATCCACAGATGTCAGTGAAACGAAACATCGCAAGCACTGTTCTAACTGTGCTATTCAGCATGCTCATTTTACAGGTGCAGAAACTGTAAATAACTTCCCTGAGGTCAGGACACTAATAACAGGCTGTGGGGCTCCAAAGCCTTTGCACTTCAGCACCACACCATTTTGCCCTGAAAGTTGCTGTTCCCCAGGGTTCTGGACCTGGGCCTGGGCCTCTTCTACCGCACACTCTCCCTGATGGTTTCCACTTTCACCTGAGGCCTTTCCTGTCTACCCAACCAGGCCTCTCTCTTGAGCTCCAGGCCCCCTTAACCACTCAGTGACTAGACAACTACACTGGAGTATCCCATTGGCACCTCAATATCAACTTGTCCAAAATGCGCTTCACTGTCTTGCCCAGGAGTCTATTCCTGTATATTCAATGCAAAACAGCCAATGTTACCTCCGTTCAGCAGAGACACCCAAACCAGAGACCCAGGTTCCTCCTCAGCTCCTCCCTTTTCCCCCACTCGCAACATCCAATTGATACACCCCTTTCCTGCCTCTTCAATCTACTCCAGCCCCACTGTCATAGTTTTTGGCCCAAGGGATCTTTTCTTTTTTGTGTGGTACGTGGGCCTCTCACTGCTGTAGCCTCTCCCATTACAGAGCACAGGCTCCGGACGTGCAGGCTCAGCGGCCATGGCTCACGGGCCCAGCCGCTCCACGGCATGTGGGATCTTCCCGGACTGGGGCACGAACCCGTGTCCCCTGCATCGGCAGGTGGACTCCCAACCACTGCGCCACCAGGGAAGCCCAAGGGATCTTTTTAGAATGCAACTTTTAGTATGATAGTACCATTATGAAGAACTCCCCAGTAATTTCCCTTGGTCAGGATAAAGTGAAGCCTCCTTAGTTTGGAAGATAGGTCCCTCCATGAGCTGACTCCTACTTATCTTTCCAGACTCATCTCTCTCCACATCTCCCTTCTGCTATGAACCACAGGTTCAGCCCACAGGATCTATTATATAATAAGGACAACCAAGGTTATCCCTTCATGTTTCTAAAACACATGTGTGTTAACATTAATAAAGAAATACAAACATCACACATATATACAAAAATATTTAGGTATAATCGCAGGAAGCACCTGGGAAATTTTAGCACATCTTAATTCAAACTTAGTTTAAGACGTCAGGGAAAATGACAGAATAAAACCTCTGAAAATCCTCCATGCTTTTCATAAAATAAATGAGAAAACTGGTTTTAAAAATGGCCAGAATCTGGAACTTCTCTGGCGGTCCAGTGGTTAAGACTCCATGCTTCCACTGCAAGGGGCATGGGTTCCATCCCTGGTCAGGGAATGAAGATCCCACGTACCATGTGGTGTGGCCAAAATAAAAATGGCCAGAATCGACATTTTCAAAACTCTGGAAATTAAACAAGTCTTGCAGTAATCTGGGGAGCTCCTCCCCCCCCCAATAAAAACACCTAAATTGCAATAAGCAAAGGGAGCTTTATAGTGCTTTATAGTGTTTAAAACTCTATCCTTAACCCCTTCCTCCTAACTCCATGGTAGCCTTGAAAACCAGGATCCCACAACCAAGATGAAAATCAGCAGCCTGGCGGCCACCAGAGGGGGCAAAATTGGGCTGGAGTTCCTTCAAGGCCTCAAATCCAGAGAATTGGAATTATTTGACCTGTCTCATGCTTCCCTGGATGATCTCACTTGCAAGTTTGCCTTTATTTGACCTGACTCAAAGCAAAAAGCTTTTTCTGGGGATGTTTGTCAAAACTATTTGGAGGCAGTTATCTAACTTTGGGTGGCTGCCTGGAGGTAGTAAATAACAGTAAGGGCAAACAATAGGCAAACCAGGAAGCTTAAAAGGAAAAGCTAGGGCCTGAGCTGTCTATACAGGATACCTCGTTTTATTGCGCTTTGCTTTTTTGTGCTTCACAGATATTCTGTCTTTTACAAATTGAAGTTTTGTGGCAACCCTATTAGAACCATTTTCCCAACAGCATTTGCTCACTCTGTGTCTCTGTGTCACATTTTGGTAATTCTGACAATATTCCTAACTTTTTTCATTATTATTATATTTGTTATGATGATCTGTGATGTCAGTGATCTTGAATGTTACTAAGGGCCACATGATGGGTACCAATTTTTAGCAAGAGATAACTTTTAAATTAAGGTCTGTACATTGTTTTGTTAGACATAATGCTACTGCACACTCAATAGACTATAGTATAGTATAAATGTAACTTTTATATGCAGCGAGAAACTGAAAAATTCATGTGAATCATTTTATTGCAATATTCACTTTATTGTGGTGGTCTGGAACTGAACCTGTAATATATCTGAGGTATACCTATAGAGACTTTGAGAAGCCCAGATGTATTCCTGGGAATCTGGAAGGCCATGCACATGTATAGGGCTGTGTGCATACCCAGGGCTGTACACATGCCCAGGAAAGACCGGAGAAGGCCCTAAACCCTCCCATGGCACTGACCTTGAGGGTCTGTGAAAGCAGGAAGTGAAGGCTAAGGCACAGTTGTCAACTGTCTGGCTAAGTGTTGAAGGTATACCATACACAGAGCTCCTCAAAAACAACTGAGAAGTTCAGTGGTTCTAGGCATTTATCGAAGTATCTGTATAATCATTAGCTGACATTAAGCTAGTTGAGCAGAGACTTCAGTGGTAACACATGACTTTAAGGAATTTACTTAGAAAAGTCACTAAACAAACAAAAGCAAACAGCAACAACAAAGTCTGGGAGGGGGTGGAATCTGATATTCAGAATTGACACATTATATTATTTTAAATGTCCAGTTCTTAACAAAAAAATTACAAGACATTCAAAGAACTAAGAAAATATGGTCATGCACAGGAAAAAAAATCAATAGAAAACGTCCTTGAGGAAGCCAAGACATTGGACTTAAAAGACAAAAACTTTTTAAAATAAGCTGTTTTTAAAATGTTCACAAAACTAAAGGAAACAATGTCTAAAAAACTAAAGGAAGGTATGAGAATTATGTCTCATCAAATACAGGATATCAATAAAGAGATAGTAATTATTTTTAGATCAAAATCCTGGAATTAAAAAGTACAATAAATGAAGTGAAAAATTCACTAAAAGGGCTCAACAGCAGATATGAACAGGTAGAAGAAAGAACCAGAAAATGTGACGATAAATCAACTGAGATTAACAGTCTGTGGGTTTAAAAGAAAAAAGAATGAAGGAAAATGAACAGAGCCTCAGAATCCTTTGGGATACCTTCAAGCATCCCAACATACACATAATGGGAGTTCCAGAAGGAAAGGACAGAGAGCTAGGGAGAGAAAGAATCTTTAAAGAGATAATGATCCAAAACACCCAAATTTGATGAAAAACACAAATCTCCATGTCTAAACATCTGAACAAATTCCAAGTAGAATAAACTCAAAGAGATCCACACCAAGACATCATAATAATAAAACTACAGAAAGAGAAAATCTTAAAAGCAGCAAGAGAAAAGCAATTTGTCACATACACTTGATCCAATAAGGTTAATAGCTCATTTTTCATCAGAAACCATGGAGGACAAAAGGTACTGAGATAACATATTCGAAGTCCTGAAAGGAAAAGACTGTCAGTCAAGAATTCTATATCTAGTAAAATGATCCTTCAAAAATGAAGAACAGGGCTTCCCTGGTGGCGCAGCGGTTGAGAGTCCGCCTGCCAATGCAGGGGACACGGGTTCGTGCCCCGGTCTGGGAAGATCCCACATGCCGCGGAGCGGCTAGGCCCATGAGCCATGGCCGCTGAGCCTGCGTGTCTGGAGCCTGTGCTCTGCAATGGGAGAGGCCACAGCAGTGAGAGGCCCGCGTACCGCAAAAAAACAAAAAAAACCCATAGTACTATTATTTTCTTGAATTGAATGTTGCTTTGGAGAAGTCTGAGGCTAACCATATCTTTTTTTTACCACTTTTAAATATGGCTTGCTTTGTCTGTTTGAAAACCTAAAAAATTATTTTATTCTTGAAGTCTAATAACTTAACTAAGGATATATATTAATATTGTGTAGCTTTGTGTTCAGTGATTTTTTTGGTGGGTGGTGGGCATGCCACACGGCTTGCGGGATCTTAGTTTCCCTGACCAAGGATTGAACCTGGGACCTCCGCAGTGAAAGCACGGAGTCCTAACCACCAGGCTGCAAGGGAATTCCCGAGTGTTCAGTGATTTTTGTCATAATTTCAGGGAACATGATATATTCTTTCAATCTGCAGATTCACTTCTTCCTTCATTTAGGAAAATTCTCTTTGATTACATCATCTGACATTCCACTCAGTGGATTCTTTATTGGGGATAACAGTTATCTTTATGCTGAATTACAATACTTTATCTGTCTTCCACATTTATTAGCATCTCTCTAGGCTCTTGAAGCTTCGTCATTTTCATCTGCATCTTTTGTGATTATCTCAAACCAGAAATAGGCCCACACGCATCTGCCCAACTAATTTTTGGCAAAGATGCAAAAGTAAGGCAATGGTTGAAGGATACCTTTTCCCACAAATGGTACTGGAGAAATTGGATATTCCTAGAGTCCCCTGCCCCCTGCCGCTCAATGAACCTCAGCCTAAACCTCACACCTGATACAAAAATTAACTCAAAATGAATCATAGACTTAAACATAAAACTATAAAATTTTAGAGAAACACACAACATAAAATCTTTGGGATGTAGGGCTAGGTGAAAAATTTTTAGACTTGATATCAAAAGCATAACCCATAAAAGGGTTATCACAGTCACACACTCAAACGCACACACACAGAGATGTATTAGTCACAGAGGTTCTTACAAATTGACATAGGAAAGGAAATTTAGAATTGTTCATCTGGGCATAACTAATAAGGTAATAAAGGGAACTGCAAATGAATTGGAGCAAAAAATCTTTGCATGTTCCTAAAGCTTTCCTGATCCAACCTTTTCTACGATGGCCGCCTAATGAGGAAGGAGCGATTGGTGTGCCATGCGATGTGTAACGTGGCAGTTTGAGCAGCTCCCTGAGTCTGGCTGTGGCGCTGGCAGTCTTTGTGCCCAGTCTGAACTCATTGAAGTGCTTTGGCCTTATTTCCTTTTGTTTCTTGCTTCTTAATGGAGGTTACACTGAGTGGGAAGGAAGTCCTGAGTTGAATGTATAATCACCATGGGAACAGAGGCCACAATCAATCCCTGGGAATGTAGCTCATGGCCCCCACATAACTATTGTCAAAGTCCTTCTTATGCACTTTCTATGTTTTGAATGCTTCTGAGTTTGAGTGAATGCCTGTGTGTATAATATTATAGGTTACCTGGTTTATCCTTGAGGGCAGAGGCAAAGGAAAACGTTGGGCACTTTATACAGACAACGTCACATTCCTCAAACTTCTGGTTTGTGTTTATTAGCTAGGAATCAATTGTGATCAAGTATAGTAGAAGAAAAGTAATTTCTGAACAATCTGAACTCCCACTTACCTCCATTCAGGCCACCATGTCTCTTCTATAGGAGACTAAGTCCAGCATTTATGATGCTAGCAAAATTTGACTTTCTGTCTTCCTCACCTTCATTTCCTCCTGGTCTAGATGACCCCAAAGTGCGATGATCTTTGCACACCCAGTGGTCTTTCTGGGACTCTTAAATCATGAATTGCCTCCTCATCTTGTTCTTCTCCACTGATTATCCACTCAGTGCTCCTTGACTCACACTGGATTGATATGTACCGAAAGTTTCTGCCCCTGGGCTCTATTCACTCCACAAACCTTCCTAGAGACTGCCTTTCCTGTAGTGAAGACCTACAGTGCCTTCTAGACAAATATTCTGCTCTAAATGACTCCAGTGGTTACCTTTAGGGTAGACTTAAACTTGCTAAATCTTCACGAGAAGACTCCAACAGGCTTGGTAGAGACGGGATGAAGAAGACAAAGTCTAGGATCTAATTTAATGTGTGGAAAGCTTCTATAAAGGTCTCAAAACAAATTTGCAAGAGTATGAAATCACCTGAGTCACAAGATGCTATTCTTCAGACATGGGTGTAAGATTCTTATAGAAGTAAGAATTGAACTTGTTTTCAACATTTGCTCAGTTATCTCATATCTGAGAAAAGAATAGGCAATTCAGAAACTATAGGAATGATGATCTGCCAATTCAGTACTTTAGATTTCCAGGGAGAGAAGCTAGTCACATCAGTTGGTTATCTATCTACCTGGATCTCCTGTGTGCATCCCTCTCTTCTTAACCCTGGCTGATTTCACCAAATGTGTATAGAGATTGCTACTCCTGAAGTAGAATTTAATGATAAAGGTATTTTTTAAAATTCCTACCAAATCTATAAACTGGCATCAAACTCTTTTTTATTGATGTCTTTTTAGTTTCAGCATGCAGTGGGCAGAATTCTAAGATGACCCCCAGTGACCCACGCCCTTATATAATCCCCTCCCCATGGAATCTCATTCCTGTAATCAGGTTACATTATATGGAAAAGGTGAAGGGATTTTTTCAGATGGAATTAAAGCACCTAATCAGGTGAGTTTAAGTTAATTAGCCCTGGGGGGACTTCACCTCATCAGGTGAGCCCTTTAAAAGGGTATAGCGGCAAGCCATTCCTCTGCTGGTCTTGAAGGAGTAAGATGTCGGCAGTTCTACAGCCGCAAGGAAATGAATTCTTCCAACAACCGTGTGTACTTGGAAGAGGACCCCAAGCCCCAGATGAGACCCCAGCTCTGACTGACAAGATTGTAGTCTTGTGAGACCCTGGAGCAGAGAACACAGGTAAGCCATGCTCGGCCTCGTAACCCATGGACCCTGTGAGGTCATAGATAGATGTTGTTATACGCCCCTAAATATGTGTCAACTTGTGCTGCTGTAGAAAGCTCATACACAATTTAATCCCTAGATGTTTGGTTAGCTGTTGCAGAGTGGCTATTTTATTACCTTGCTTTATTGTCAGTCTCTTTCAGTATGCCCTATCAGCTAACAGGGGAAGGCAGGGAAAAAAACACCCCTTAACACCAGGCTCTGAGCCTGTGTTTTGCATACTATAGACAAAAGAGGGGAAATAGTATAAATATAAATTCTTATTTTGATCCTCCATCGAGATATAAAACTTTCCCCATTGCAGACAATTCATTACCAAATTCTGTTGGTTCTAAGTTCAAAATATATCCTGAGTCCATTTTTTCCTTTCAGTCCCCATTCCACCCTAGTTGAAACCACCATCCCTCATAGCCCAGATGAGTAGAAACCAGCCTCCTATCTAGTTTCCCAACAACTTCCCTTTCCCTCTTCTCACTCTTTCCTGACCAGTCCAAGGAGCTATGAAAACACTGGGGGGGAGGACTATGTCTCTTCCCCACTTAAAGCCTTTCAATGGTTTTTCATTGTTCTTAGGATAAAATCCAAACTGACTCGGGTTCTCCTCAAAGTAATCTTGATCCACTTTCCTCTACAGCACAATTCTCCAGCCCTGCTGATCTTTTTGTTTTTCATTAGGCACATATCATCTCTTGAGCCTGGAATACACTTTTTTGGCTAATTCTCACTCATCCTTCAAGTCTTAGCTCAAAACTCACTTCTTTAGAGAAGCCTCCCCAGACGCTCTGTAGCAGATGCTATTGAAGCCCCGCATCATCACCTGTACCCAGGTAGTGAACGTTCCTTAGCCACTACAGGTGTGGCTGCTGCTAACTGCTCACACCTGCACCTTTCTATAGAGAATTGCCTTTGGCTGATGGGAACTGCCTGGCTGAAAGATGCCTAGGAGGTTATTCTCCCCAAAGAGGGCGACCTTAACCAATTATTAAGTGATATGGGGGTAAAACAGCTCAGTCCTCTTGCCTCTGAGACAAATTTGGTCCTGAAGGGAAGCTTCAGAGCTCCTGGTAGGATCAGGCTGAGGCTAGAGTTCTCCTGAAACCCCTCTTTACCCAGATTCTCCCCCCGTCCTCACTCTGCGGCTGTCAGTCCCTTAGAGGCCTCTCCAGAGAGCACTCTCTGAATGAATCACTTGCACAAGTGTCCCCACTTCAGGTTCTACTTCTAGAGAACTTGCCCCAAGATGCTCGCAATAGAAATGACATTCGTAACTGTCTCACGTACATCCTCTTTTCCTTCCCTGCACTTTTCACAAGTAGCGATTTTATATTTGTTTGTGGGTTGATTAATTTCACCTGCTTCCCTGTTAGCCATGATCTCTGTCAGGGTGGGGACCATGCCTGTTTCACCCACCTCTCCATCCCCAACAGCACCATGTCCAGTACCATGGGGGAGCTCATAAGTTGTTGAACAGATGAATGAATGTCTGACTGTGGTGTCTGCCTTCAAGATGAGTGTAGCTGGCAGTGGAGGTAATGCATACATTGTACCTTAGACCAGGCCTTGGAAGTTCTGTGCTGCTCCTTTATGTGTTTCTAAGTGGAAGCACTTAGAAAACTAGGCTTCATTAATTAACATTCTTGCCTCATGAGGAGGAGGGTGGGGGGGAGAAAATAGAATGGCAAGTGGCGGTGTTTCTTTATTCACATTAGAGAGATGAGAAAACTGAGGTTCAAGGGGATTAGGCCACTTGCCAAGGCACAAAATGAATCAAAGTCTGAGCTGGGAACCTAATCTAGGGCTTTCTGGCTCTAAAACCCATGCTTTCCTCCTCCTAGGTTTTCCTTCTCTCTCAACCTACTAACTTATTAAATTATCTTGGACCAAATATAAGCAAAAGTTTAAATACGTGAACTTTGAGTTAATGTCAAAACTAGATATAAATCTTAAAATACTGTTAGTCTTATAAACTACCATTAGTCAATATGTGATATTGTATTGAACACCTATAAAGTGTTAAACATTGATCTCACCATGACTAAAAAGGGAAATTGATTGGAGATGATTTTTTAAAATTAAAGTACAGTTGATTTACAGTATTGTGTTGGTTTCAGGTGTACAGCAAAGTGATTCAGTTATGTATATATATTTCAGATTCTTTTCCATTATAGGTTATTACAAGATATTGAATATAGGTCCCTGTCCTATATAGTAAATCCTTGTTGTTCATCTGCTTTATATACAGCAGTGTGTGTCTGTTAATCCTATACTCCTAATTATCCCTTCCCCATCCCTTTCCCCTTTGGTAACCATAAGTTTGTTTTCTATGTCTGTGAGTCTGTTTCTCTTTTGTATACAGATTCATTTGTGTTACTTTTTAGATTCCACATATAAGTGATATCATATGTAAGTGATTATCTTTATCTGACTCACTTCCCTTAGTGTGATATTCTCTAGGTCCATCCATATTGCTGCAAATGGCCATATTTCATTCTTTTTTGTGGCTGAGTAATAGTACATTGTATATATATGCCACATCGTCTTTGTAATTCAAGATGATTTTGTTTTTGGATTTCTTGCTGGCCTAGTTGTTCTAGGGTCACCTGATGGAATAAAGTGTACCCGTGTTTCAAGGACTGGAACAATAGCTTCTGTATCTGCAGTTTCACCTCCCTCAAAGCCATCCTTAACCCCAGAGTTTACAATGACTCTTTTTTTGTTTATTGAAGTAGAGTTGATTTACAGTGCTGTGCCAATCTCTGCTGTACAGCGATGCGACTCAGGTGTACACATGTATACATTCTTTTTTTTTTACATTCTTTTCCACTATGGTTAATCCCAGGAGATTGGATATAGTTCCCTATGCTATACAGTAGGACCTTGTTGTTTATCCATTCTAAATGTAATAGTTTGCAACCCCAAACTCTCAGTCCATCCCTCTCCATCCCTGCCTCCCCCTTGGCAACCACAAGTCTGATTTCTATGTCTGTGAGTCTGTTTCTGTTTTGTAGATAGGCTCATTTGTGCCATGTTTTAGATTCCACATATAAGTGATATCATAGGGTATCTGTCTTTGTCTCTCTGACTTCACTTAGTATGATCATCTCTAGGTCCATCCATGTTGCTGCAAATGGCATTATTTCGTTCTTTTTTATGGCTGAGTAATATTCCATTGTAGATATGTACCCCATCTTCTTTATCCATCTGTCGATGGACATTTAGGTTGTTTCCATGTTTTGGCTATTGTGAATAGTACTGCTATCAACATAGGAGTGCGTGTATCTTTTTGAATTACAGTTTTGTCCAGGTGTATGCCCAGGAGTGGGATTGCTGGATCATATGGTAATTATATTTTTAGTTTTCTGAGAAACCTCCATACTGTTTTCCATAGTGGCTGCACTAACTTAAAAAACAAATGGGACCTAATCAAACTTACAAGCTTTTGCACAGCAAAGGAAACAACAAACAAAATGAAAAGACAGGGCTTTTCTGATGGCACAGTGGTTGAGAGTCCGCCTGCTGATGCAGGGGACACGGGTTCGTGCCCCGGTCCGGGAGGATCCCACATGCCACGGAGCGGCTGGGCCCATGAGCCATGGCTGCTGAGCCTGCGCGTCCGGAGCCTGTGCTCCGCAACGGGAGAGGCCACAACAGTGAGAGGCCTGCGTACCACAAAAAAAAAAGAAAAAAAAAAAAAGAAAAGTCAAGCTATGGAATGGGAGAAAATATTTGCAAGTGATGGGACCGACAAGGGATTAATCTCCAAAATATACAAACAGCTCATGCATCTCAATATCAAAAAAACGAACAACCCAATCCAAAAACGGGCAGAAGACCTTAATAGACATTTCTCCAAAGAAGACATTCAGCTGGCCAGTAGGCACACGAAAAGATGCTCAACATTACTCATTGTTAGAGAAATGCAAATCAAAACTACAATGAGGTATCGCCTCACACCGGTCAGAATGGCCATCATTAAAAAGTCTACAAACAATAAATGCTGGAGAGGGTGTGGAAAAAGGGGATCCCTCCTGCATTGTTGGTGGGAGTGTAAGTTGGTGCGATGACTCTTCGTTTTCAGGATGAAATCCAAACTTCAGAGCAGGGTCCACAAGGCTCCCACAGTCTGGCCCTGCCAGCTCTCCTGCCCCCCTTGCTGTCACTTGCCCCTGCAGCCTTTGGCTCAGTCATGCACAGCTTCTGCCACGTTTCCTCTGTGCTCCTGCTTAAACCACCTCAGCTGCCTCAGCGCCTCCTGCCAGTCTCTGCCTTCTTTCAGTGTTCAGTTCAGGCATCACGTTCTCTAGGAGGCCTGGCCTGACCCCATCCCCACCCCCAGACCAGCCTATAGATCCGTCCTGTGGGTGCCATATGCCCTGTGCAGTTACCATTTTATGCTAACTTAAAATTTTTTACTTTTCATTATTTTTTTAAATTGATAATATATTCACATGGTTCAAAATTCAAAAGGCTCAAGAAAGTAAACAATATGCCTTTTTACCACCCATTTGGCCACCCATTTCCTTTCCATAGAGACAATCGACATTACGACTTCCTCATGACTCCTTTGAGAGACTGACTAGTACAGTCAGTTGACCCTTGAACAGCACCCGGGTTGGGGCGCCGACCCTCCATGCAGTTGAAAACCCCAGTATAACCTAGAGTCAGTCCTGTGCACTCCCTGCCACCCCTCACAGCATCTTTGATTGTTGTGTAGTAACCTGTGTTGTTCAACTGTACAAGCAAACATATGTATTTATACTCTATATTCTTTTTTCTCCCTTTTGAAAATATACATGGCAGCATATTACATACAACCTTGTGCTCCTGTGTTTTAAAACAAATCTCAGATCATTCTATAACACTGCATAAAGGTCTTGAATTTTTAAACGGTCTTTTAATGTACAATTTTAAATTGTAATGGTAAATATACAATTATATAGGATTCTGTTGAATTGAATGTGGAGATGCTTTAGGCATCTCCAAATTTACCTGCTTTTAGCAGGGCTTGGCATGTGGTGGGCGTGCAGTTAAAGTTAGCTAGACTCAAGTTATTGTGTGAGGGCTAAGCTCATCTCCACATGCTTTGCTGCCTGCACATGTCTGAGGATCACTAGACCTGCGGGCCTCTAAGGGGTTTGCTGGGTTATTCTCTCCCCCTCCCCTTCATCCATTCTGTCGCTCTCTACCCTGATCTCTGTACCCAAGCGGGAGCTGAGCCTTACAGACATCGTCATCTAGGCTCCCCGCCTTTGGCTTCCCTTGGGGTTCATCCAGTAGGAGGCACTGCCGGGGATGGAGAGCGGGAGGTGGAGGTCCTTCCCCCTGCTGCTTCCCTGCCCCAGCATTTCAGTTCCAGCAGGTGCTTGTGTCTTCCTCTGGGTGGTGCTGCAGCTTGCTCCCTCCACAGTTCTAACTCTCCCAGCACTCATGACACTGTCTTCCGCCCTTGCCCTTTTCGGTCAAGGTAGTAACAGCCCCACTGTTAGTCCTGGGTGGTTCTGATCTTGGGTGGCTTGGCCCGCAGCGGCTTGAAGCAGGATTTCGGTTCCCAGCCAGAGACTGAAGTCAGGGTGCAGCAGCGAGGGTGCTGAGTCTCAGCCACTAGACCACCAGGGCCCAGTGACAAGGCCCTGGCCCTTTGTCGTTGTAGAAATGAGTTCCCACAAAGACGGAAAGTAGTGAAACAAGTAAAGTGTTTATTAGGAGGAATGGGCACACACGGGCAGGCTCAGAGAGAGAGTCGTGCCCTCGTGGTAGTTTGAATCACTTTTATGGGGCATGTCTTCCAGGTTTCCTTTGGCCAATCATCTTGCTTTGCCTGGTTCTGAGTCCGTATTTGGTTTATCTCAGGATCCTCCCGCGCGCGCGCGTGTGTGTGTGTGTGTGTGTGTGTGTGTGTGTGTGTGTGCGCACACACACATCTCTTAGCCAAGATGGATTCTAGTAAAGAGATCTATGGGTAGGTTGACATCCCTTCCTATGAGGTGACGCCCCCTCCCTTTTGACCTCTGAGGAGCCTTTCTGCGCATGTGTAGTCGGGAATGTCTCCTTGACCTCGAGAATGAGAAATATGTGGTCTCTTATCTGGGCAGGGCTTAGCTTCTCCTCCTCTTCATCTTGGTGTATCTGCCCTCAGGGGACAAACTCCAGCTGCTCAGCCTGGGGCCCATCTATCTCCCGCCTCAGTTCCTCATCCCTTTTTGGATCCCTTAACCTTGCCCACATCCCTATAAATCAACTTGCCATTAAATTATCTTCAGGTAAACCCTTCGCATGGAATTCTGTTTTCTGATAGGCGCTTCACTGATTTAGGATCTCTTCTGAATCTGAAATTCTATCATTCTAAGCCTTGAGAGAGAGTTTCTCAACTGATTTTTGAGCTATAACAAAATATAACAAAAGCTGGCTAAACAGGCGGTCAAACTGTAACTGATTGTCCAAAGCTTTATGACAATAGTAATAAAGTGGTGTTGAGAAGATGAAGCACCTAAAAATCCCCTTTGTTCTACTGTGACTACTTTGCCAGCATCAGCATTTATGATTCAGCCAGCAATATATAATGAAAGTACTCACAGAGTTTAAAGAGTATTTCAATGGCTTCTGCCTAGAGGTTCTTTTCACTCATTGAAACAGCAGATAGGAACTGAAAAAACAGAGCAAGCAAATAAGACCAGAAAGAATTTATGTGAATTAAGCAGTATTCTGCTTTATACACTTCTTATAATGTATATAAATAATGTTTTCAATGTGAGCATTTCTTAAATAGCTGTTCATTAGTGGGCCGTAAATTACATTTTTTATATCTATAGGTTGTCTTCCAACCAATTAAGTTGAAAATAGCTTTTTTTTTTTCTCCCATGATTAATAGCTGAGCAGTAGCCTGAAGAGCCTTCAGGGCATTGAGATTGATTCTTTGTACTTTTGAATTGTAAGGAAATCTGCTTAAAGTAAAACATAATGGCTGCAGATTTCAATGTTCCTTATTAGCAAAGCTAAGGCTTTTGAAATTGGTGATTTAGGATTTTCCTTCTGGAAGGATCAGGCTGCAATGTCTACACACAGTTTTTGCTTCTAGACATTAGCTACCAAGAACTTTAAAAGTCACACAAAAAGTAGGCCTGTTTTTAATTGTCTCAAATCAGGCTGCTTTTAAGATAGCAGGATGTTTCTCAGCCATAAAAAGACAGTTTGAATAATTCATGAAATCCTTTCTCTACCTTGAAAATAAAATGAGGGGAATGACAAATAAAATGACTTACTTATTTGCAGCAAATAAATGGAAATTTCTTTGGGAAAACATATGCTATATGTATGCACATGTATATAGATAAATACATATATAGGAAACTGAGTCCCCCTTAAATCAAGTTCCCATGCTGAGTTTATGATTAACCTCTCTATTCGAAATGTTATTCTGTTTCTTTCTTTCTTTTTTTTTTTTTTTTTTTTTGCGGTACGCGGGCCTCTCACTGCTGTGGCCTCTCCCGTTGCGGAGCACAGGCTCCGGACACGCAGGCTCAGCGGCCATGGCTCACGGGCCCAGCTGCTCCGCAGCATGTGGGATCTTCCCGGACCGGGGCACGAACCTGCGTCCCCTGCATCGGCAGGCGGACTCTCAACCACTGCGCCACCAGGGAAGCCCTAGAGTAGTTTTTAAAAGAGTGTATGTTGAAGGAAATTGCCAATAGGAACAGGAATCCTGGTGGGATTGGAGGACATGGGCTTCTGAGAGCACGTCGAGACACAGTCCCCTACCCACTCTTCTGTAGCAGAACTAGCAATATCACTGCCTACTCCACTAATCAAATAGCACACAGATGAGAGGTGAGTGCATCTTTATCATTTATAATTTCAAATTCTAGTATCTCAGTTTTAAAATTGAATGACTCCCTCACCAGGACCATATTTCAGAGTCACTAGGGGAAAGGAAGCAGGGAGGGGTCAGAGTGAGCAGGGTATTAAGATCCCCAGGCACAAACCTGTGGTCCCACAAAACCAGGTTTATTGACCCCGCGCGGTGAGGGGGAGCACTAAAGAGAGGGAGGAGGGAAGCATTCTGTAAGTCTTAGGTTCCTTCCGAAGGATTCTGAGGGGGGCGTAAGGGAAGCAGGGAACAGCTCTGTATTGGATGCTGTTTCTGCTGTGAGTTTAAGAGAAGAAGTAAACCAGGGGGTGGGCGCTGCCATGAATGGACGGCTATTTAGCAATTAGGAATCCCCAGTAAGATGTGGAAATAATAAGGTGGCTTGGGACATCATTGGAAGGAAAGAAGCAGCCAGTCAAAGAGGAGGGATGTGGTGTTTTACAGCTGCCATAGGACTGGCGGGGAGCAGTGCTTCCTGTTAACTCTGCAGCTGGCTCTGTGTTCATCCTCCCAGCAGCAGGGCTGCTTCCCCCCCCCACCACCTTTTTTTCTTTTTCAGTTTAGCTGATTTTTTTTAATCTTTTAGTTCCAGACAGGTTTTCACTCTTTCAGTGGGGTGGGGGAGAGCATGGGGAGGAAAGTTGTGCGATCCCCTTGGTCATTCAGCTGACTCTCCTGTACTGGGATCTGGACCTTGGTTTCGGATTTTTCCATTATCATTGATGGCTGCGACCTTCAGATGCTCTCTCTTAAGCAATGTTCATATCATAACCTGGATGAGAACATTGAAAAGCACGCTTATAAAGTCATAAGCGGGGACTTCCCTGGTGGCACAGTGGTTAAGAATCCGCCTGCCAATGCAGGGGACGCGGGTTTGAGCCCTGGTCCAGGAAGATCCCACACGCCACAGAGCAACTAAGCCCGTGAGCCACAACTACTGAGCCCATGTGCCACAACTACTGAAGCCCACGCACCTAGAGCCCATGCTCCACAACAAGAGAAGCCACTGCAGTGAGAAGCCCGCGCACCGCAACGAGGAGTGTAGCCCCCGCTCGCCGCAACTAGAGGAAGCCCGCACGCAGCAATGAAGACCCAACACAGCCAAAAATAAATAAATAAATTTATTTTTTTTTAAAGTCATAAGTGACAGAAAGATGTAGGAACAGGAATTTCTGGATGAGTGGACTGAACAACGTATGAAATGCTAAGTGCCTGCCAGGGCCGGACACCTTGAATAAGACACCTCCAGGCGGTACCTTCTGATGGTGCCAAATTCTCATCTTGTTTAAACCAGATCATGCTTCCCACCCACAACACACATTCTGTATTTAAAACTCCTAAGTGGCTCCTAAATGATCTGGCCTCTGCCTGCCTTTCCAATTTTATCTTCTGCCTCTCTTCCCCTTACGCCCCATAGTTCGACCACACTGGCCTTCTTTCTGTCCCTGGACACCAGCCTCATTCCCATACTCAGACCTTCGCTAGACTTCTCTGGAATGTGTGAGAATACGCTTACAGAGATTTTTGACAAGAGTAACTCCTCATCATTTAAGTCTTAGCTTAAATTTTATCGTTTCAAAGAGGTCTTCCCTGTCAACTCTCTCTAATCCCTTCCCCCAGCCCAGTCTCTCTCATTACCTCTTCTATGTATATATATAATGGCACTTACCACTAAATTTTTGTCAAATTACTGTCTTTCTTTTTATGAGTGCTTCCTGAGAGCAGGGACTTGGTGTATACCACCAGCCACTATGACAACAGCTGGCACACAATAAGTGATCAATTAATATCTGTTGAATGAACACATTTTTGTCAAGTGACTTCATTGTGTCGGCCACATCTGAGTGGACTAATAATTGCTATTCTAGCAAAAATCCTCTGTTAAGCTAGTCACAACAGAGCAGTGGCCTGTGAGTGGTCCTCATAAGAAATCTGCCCCACAGATTGTGTGGTGACTATCAGACCCCATCAGATTCACATTAAGGGCATTTTGAATCCAAGATATAGGGGAAAGGCAGTAGAAATCAGCAGCAGCAAAGGGGGCAGTAGAAGCAAAGTGAATAAAAAAGCAGAGAGAGAGAAACAAAGACAGATCTGGGGCCTCCAAAACAGTGTCACTAGCATTTGGATTGCTCGGGTTACCAAAGATGTTTTGAGCCAGGAGAGTTACTGCTGTGTCGTAAATGATCAACATTTGTCTGGTTGTCCAAGAGGCCTTTTTCTTATATCTTTCAGTAAAAACCTATCACCCTAGTCACGTTTTTGCCACATGAAAGGATATTTGACAGAGAGCAAACTGTAACCTAAGATGATAGGCTCAATAGGCTGGGGTGATGGGCCTAATGCAATACATTAAGATTTCATAGGTATAAACTTAAAAGCTCTCCATTTATGTTCAAAGAATCAACCATAAAAATAGGAGATTAGTGGAAGATGTAAGTAAGCCGCAACCTAAAAACAATCTTTTTGCAAACTGCAAGTTCACTTGATATTAAAAACAGCGTGATGATTTTTTAATTTTATTTTTTATAGAGCAGGTGATGTGTGTGATGATTTTTTAAAAAGTAATTCCATCTTAGGCAACTTTTATAAAACTGTAGTGTTTCACCCTGGAGAAGGGATCTTCCCTCTCCATGCTGCATATCCACACTGCCTGGAATATGGTATTCAGCTCTGGGTACATGCTTTATGAGGAATTCTGTAGGAGCCCCCAAGCTGAGTCTATGTGAGCTCACCACTGGAAGTCAGATTGGCATGGGTTTGTCTGGCTGGTTGATGGACAGATGAACCTCTTGAGAGAACAGAACCAAAAGGAAGAGTCCGACAGCTAACCTTGGCCCAGTTGCAAAGCCTTAAGTGTTGCAAGGAGTGGTGTGGGCTTAAGTTTTGTCCCTTGAATGTAGCTCCTGATTCAGACAATCCCTCCCCTTCAAATTCATACCTGATTCCTATGGAGAGGGATTGGGAGTAAAACAACTAAACAGCAATTTCATACAATCTTCAAGACTTTGGGGCCTTTGGGGTCTAAGCAGCACATCCTTGGTACTTATGAAAGATAATCAACCAAACCCTATGGGAATAGGAGTGGTCTTCCCCCTTTGCCACAGAAATGTGCTTTTCTTGCTCTGGTGAACCACTAATGGTACTGAAAGCGACAGAATGGCTGGCGCAGGCGGAGGGGCCGCAAGCAGAGCGAGCGGGACCAGGAAAGGCAGCTGAGCAGACTGAGAGCACAGGTGCTCTTTGGGGACTCAGAGAAATAGCCAGAACACTTCCCAAAGGGAGCTAGAGCTGGGATCTCTGTCCGAGGTATCCCAATATGAAAAAGGATCTGGAAACACTGAAAAGTGAGTAACAATTGAAAGAAATTTTAGCTTGGGAAAGGGGAGACATGGAGGAATTTGACAGATGTCTTTCACTGTTGGGGAGCAATTGGGAAATGGGAAGAAAAAGGAACATTATTTGTAAAGCGCCTATTCTTTATTCATCTTTTCAAAACTGTGCCAATGCTTCCACATTTTTTTTTTTTAATTTCTTTTTTGTGTGTGTGGTACGCGGGCCTCTCACTGTTGTGGCCTCTCCCGTTGCGGAGCACAGGCTCCGGACGCGCAGACTCAGCGGCCATGGCTCACGGGCCCAGCCGCTCCGCGGCATGTGGGATCCTCCCGGACCGGGGCACGAACCCGTGTCCTCTGCATCGGCAGGCGGGCTCTCAACCACTGTGCCACCAGGGAAGCCCGCTTCCACATTTCTTACCTCCTTTGAGTTTCCATAGTTGTCATTCCTCCCATATTTACAAAGGAGAAAACTGAAGCTTGGAAGGTTTTAAACAATGTGCCTGAAGTGATGTAGCCAATAGGTGGTTGAGCTGGGATGAGGCCATAAATCCAGTGGTGTGCTGGTAAATGTTTAACTATTACCTCTTTGGGGGATAAAGAAGCCTTGCTGACTTCTGTGGTGTAAATTCTCCCATCAGGGTGGACTTCCAGCTACCAACATAACGCCATTAAACACAGTGCTGGGAACACACAGACAGCTCTTCCAAGCCATATGAGCCAGTACAGTACACCACCTTATCTGCACACTCTCTCCATCCTATATGCTGCTTCCCAGGATATGTCTTAGTCTCCATGAAGCAGAGGTTGCTATAGCTACTGACTGGAAATTCAAAAATAGACTGTCCTGAGGTGGTTGGCTTCCAACCCTAGCTGAGGGACTGCTGGGGACAGGGTTGTAAGAGAAGGAGATTCAGATATCATCGAGGTTTGTCAGGATTTCCAAGCCTTGATGCACATCAGAATCACCTGGACAGCTCGTTAACATATAGATTATGGAGACTACAGCGTAGAGGTTAAAAGTGCAGATCTGGAGCCAGACAGCTTATGTTCAAGTCTGGCTGAGCCCCTGAATGGCGAGGTGACCTTGGGCAAGTTCCTTAACCTCTCTGTGCCTCAGTTTCATTGTTAATAGATGGTGATACAATAATAGTATTTACCTCACAGCATTGTTAAGCAAGTTAAATGAGTAAATGCTTGTAAAACGCTTAAAACAGTGCATGGGACATACTAAACACTGTTAGTGTTAGTTGTTGTTATTACCAAAACCTCTCCTGGGTGAGGCCTATCTGTTTGTATTTGAAACATACCTCCCCAGTGATCGTAATGCAATCAGCTGTTCTTATCCATAGACATCTGGGAAACCACTGAAGTCTATGATTCTTGCTCTTTGGGAGTTGGGTAGCTTCCTGTAGACCAACCCAAGAGTGGATCTCAGACTGTCCTTGCAAATCGGGGACATTCCATGAATCCTAAGCTCACTACGGTTGTGTTGGACATCCTCTCAGAAGTCCTTATCCTTCCACAGAAGAACTAAGTTGTAGGATATAATACAGATCTTGTTTTTATTTTATTTTTTAAAGGAATAAATAAAACCTAATCCACAGTCAAAGTTTCACCTTAATGATGGCACAGAACATGACAGGGGCTCTAGGTTAATCTGAATTTCTACAAAGCATTGTAATTTCCACTAATATCCCCCTCAGCGTTCATTTACATGTACATCATAAACCTATATGTCATTTCCGGCCTGGATCCATGTAGGCAGTCCTTAGGGCTCTAGCTTTGCTCTCTCTGACTTCAAAAACTAAAACAAAGAGGAGATCCATGAAGATGGAGGAGAAGAGGGCATGGATTTCACCTCCCTCCACAAACAAGTCAAAAATACATCTACGTGTGGAACAGTTCTCACTGAAAACTAACTAGAAACAGAAGGACCCCCGTACAACCAAGGCTGTAAGAAGATCCACACGTTATCGGGTAGGAAGGAAAGAAAAGCAATTGTGTCAGGATCCATGCCCCTGGGAGGGGACTCAGAAGAAAAGGGAGATTGCACAGGCAGACACCTGCCCTGGGGTGTGAGTGGTGAGAGCCGCAGATTGGATGCACTGGTCCTGGGGTCCTACGAAGGGGAGATGAGCCCCTTTGGCTGGTTGGAGGACTGCCGAGACTAACAGAGGGTCTGTGGGAAGCCTCGACTCCACCCATGAGGAGCGCGCATGCTGGCTTGCCCTCGAGGCAGGTGGAGAGAAGTCTGCTCTAATGGCCCCCAGGTTTCTGTGACCTGCTCACTCCAAGCCACAGCACAGCACTGGATCTGGGGTGGCCACAACCAGGGAGAAGACTTGATCATGGGACACGGATGTGACCCGGACCCAGGGCAGAGCCTAGGTGGGGCAGTGGTGGCTCTCGTTAGTGCTAACTCAAGCCGTGCATCAGAAGCAGCCCAAATCTCTGATGGCAATTGCTCGACCATAGCTCACACACTGCTGAGAGTCCATGTGGGCCCCACCTGCCCTAATAATGAACTATCAGAAAAAGTTTTTTTAAAAATCCTGTTTAAAATCACATCAAAAAGAGTAAAATACCTAGGAATAAATTTAGCCAAGGAGGTGAAAGACCTTTACCCTGAAAACTATAAAACACTAATGAAGGAAAGTGAACATGATACAAAGAAGTAAAAAGATGTCCCATGCTTTTGTACTGGAAGAATCAAAATTGTTAAAATGACCATACTACCCAAAGCAATCTACAGATTTAAGTCAATTCCTATCAAAATACCTGTGACATTTTTCACAGAACTAGGACAAATAATCCTAAAATTCATATGGAACCACAAAAGACCCAGAATTGCCAAAGCAATTTTGAAAAAAAAGAACAGAGCTGGGGGAATCACGCTGCCTGGCCTCAGACTACTACAGAGCCATTGTAATCAAAACAGCATGGTACTGGCACAAAACCAGACACATGGATCAATGGAACAGAATAGAGCCCAGAAATAAACCCCTATGCCTATGGTCAATTAATCTATGAAAAAGGTGGCCAGAATATACTATGGAGAAAAGACAGTCTTTTCAATAAGTGGTTCTGGGAAAACTGGACAACTACATGTAAAACAGTGAGATTAGAACATTTCCTCTCACCATATACAAAGATAAACTCTAAATGGATTAAAGACCTCAATGTAAGACCTGAAACCGTAAAACTCCTAGAAGAGAACATAGGCAGAAGACTCTCACATAAATCATAGCAATATTTTTTTGGATCTGTCTCCTAAGACAAAAGAAATAAAAGCCAAAAGAAACAAATGGGACCTAATTAAACTGAAAAGCTTTTGCACAGCAAAGGAAGCCATCGATAAAATGAAAAGACAAACTTTGGAGTGGGAGAAAATATTTGCAAATGATACGACCAATAAGGGGTTAATATCTAAAATACATAAACAGTTCATACAACTCAATATCAAAAAAACAAACAACCCAATCAAGAAATGGGCAGGGGCTTCCCTGGTGGCGCAGTGGTTGAGAGTCCGCCTGCCGATGCAGGGGAAACGGGTTCGTGCCCCGGTCTGGGAAGATCCCACATGCTGCAGAGCGGCTGGGCCCGTGAGCCATGGCCGCTGAGCCTGTGCGTCCGGAGCCTGTGCTCCGCAGCGGGAGAGGCCACAACCGTGAGAGGCCCACATACCGCAAAAAAAAAAAAAAAAAAGAAATGGGCAGAAGACCTGAATAGACATTTTTCCAAAGAAAACATACAGATGGCTAACAGGCACATGAAAAGATGCTCAATATCACTAATTATTAGAGAAATGCAAATCAAATCTACAATGAGATATCACCTTGCATCTGTCAGAATGGCTATCATCAAAAAGACCACAAATAACAAATGTTGGTGAAGATATGGAGAAAAGGAAACCCTTGTACACTGTTGGTGGGAATATAGATTGGTGCGGCCACTATGGAAGACAGTTTGGCGTTTCCTCAAAAAACTAAAAAATAGAACTACCATATGACCCAGCAAGTCCATTCCTGGGTATATATCTGGAAAAATGAAAACACTAATTTGAAGAGATACATGCACCTCAGTGTTCATAACAGCACTGTTTACAATAGCCAAGATATAGAAGCAATCCAAGTGTCCATCAAGAGATGAATGGATAAAGAAGATGTGGCATATATATATACACACACACACACATTGTGTGTCTGTATATACACATACAGTGAAATACTACTCAGCCATAAAAAAGGAATAAAATTCTCCCATTTGTAGCAATGTGGGTGGACCTAGAGAATATCCTATTGGCAAAATAAGTCAGACAGAAAGGCAAATACTATAGGATATCACTTACATGTGGAATCTACAAACAAAACAAATGAATGTATATAGCAAAACAGAAACAGACTCACAGACAGAAAACAAACTAGGAGTTACCAGTGGGGAGAGGGGAGGGAGGAGGAGCAAGACAGAGGATTGATAAAACTACTATGTATAAAGTAGGTAAGTAACAAGGATATATCTTACAACACAGGAAATTATAGCCATTGTTTTCTAATAACTTTTAATGGAATACAATCTGTAAAAATACTGAATCACTATGCTGTACACCTGAAACTAATATACTATTATCAATTAACTATTTTTTTTAAGAAGAATTGAAACAGAAGAGGAACTCTCCAACAGACACAGGCCTGGGTCTTGCATCCACATCCTACTAGCTTTGTGCCCTCGGGAAAGTTAATTAGCCTCTCAAAATCTCAGCTTTGTCCTCTATAAAAATGCTTAGTGCCTGAGTTTGTTATGAGAATTAAATAAGATTTGTAAAGCCCTTAGCATAGTGTCTGGTACATGAAAAAGGTACAGTAAGTGGTGCCTTTAAATAATAAGCTGAATCTCAAATGTAAAATTCTAAAATGACACAAATATATGGAATGAAACAGCAAAGGAACATACGGAGATGACTACATCATAAAGAGAGATGCATGATCAAAGACACATTGTAAATTATCATCAGTCTCTATATTGTGAAAAGATTTCATGGGTTTTCTAAGGTGTGTGGAAATGATAACCTCATTTCCACTTTAAGGAGGTTTTCTGAGTACGTTTGTCCTTTGTACTTTGTATCAAGAAAATGGTAAGACATATCCAGATCACTCAAGGAGTAGGGGGAGGGTATTTCTTATGCTTAAGAAAGAACACTGAATGTAGACGGTTTTATGAGTTGTTACTCAGAATGGTCTATAAGGCCAGAGGTGTTAACTAGCTACCATAAAATTCTAAAGTTGTAGCCTCTGCCTAGGGGCACACAAGGATGCAAAGCTGACAAATCATACATGGCTGCCTGCCATCTGCCCCAGTTAAGAGCTTCTAATCAGCAGATTGTTGTGCAAGGTAGCTCATACTGATAACTCCGCTTAAAAACTGACTTTGAAGCAAGGTCAAGAGAGATGCTAGATTGCATGTACAATGAGTATCTGAGGATAGCCTTGAATTAAATCATCGCACACATCAGACTCAGCTTTTTCTCCAAGGCTCTGGAAGTCTTGCAGAAACATAAATTTCCTGTCCTCTTGTATTTCCTTTCCATCCCTCCCCACATCCCACTCCTGCCCAGTCCCAAGTAGGCTCTGCAGAATTCAGGGAATCATCATTCATTTATTCAGTCCACAGACACAATAGGAGTGTCTGCTGTGTGCCAAGCACAGGAGTAGGTGCTAGAGGTATACATATGGATCAGGCAGAGTGTCTCCATATGAGTAGCCCACATTCTGGTTTGGGAAACAAATGGAAACAAATAGTCATACTATAATTTGCTACCTGCTTTAATAGTTCTCTGACAGCACCAAGACAGAGATGACCATTCTGCTTTGAGAAGGTGGGAGAGCTCCTCAAAGGTGGTGATTCTTGATTTGAGTGGTTGAGGGATGAGCCTGAGTGCTCAGGGATGAAGCCAGGGAAGATAAATTCTTTTTATTTCTTTAAATAAATTTATTTATTTTTGGCTATGTTGGGTCTTCGTTGCAGTGCACATGCTTCTCATTGTGGTGACTTCTCTTGTTGCAGAGCATGGACTCTAGGCAAGCGGCCTTCAGTAGTTGTGCCACGCAGGCTCGGTAGTTGTAGCACACGGGCTTAGTTGCTCCGTGGCATGTGGGATCTTCCCGGACCAGGGATCGAACCCATGTCCCCTATATTGGCAGGCAGATTCTTAAGCACTGCGCCACCAGGGAAGTCCCAGGTTAGATAATTTTAAGCAGAAGAAACAATGTGTGCAAAAGCTCGGATGTGTGTGTGGTTGACATGCAGGCTTCGTGGTGGACAGGGAGGCTGGAAAGGTTGGCTGGAGAGCGATTGTAACAGCAGTAACATGTGAATGTAAAGTTCAAAGGGAAACCATGTTTTGCTACAGCTCCGAATTTTAGAATTGGAAGGGATCTTAGTGATTGTACAGGTCAACCTCCCAGAGGCTCAGGGAGCTTAATGACATGTTCATGGCAGGACCAGAAGCAATCTATCAGGAGGGGAAAACATTTCCCACTTCCCCTTTTAGTTCTTTTGGCTGGTTGAATAATTAAAATGACATAAGACAGATGAACAGGAGAGAAAAAAAAGAAATTTAATTATGAACATACAGGGAATCCACATAAACACAGGAAATTCCAAAGAACCAAGTAAAATGAGGTATATATGTCATCCTGGACCAAGGAGAAGGGAGTAGGGGTCTGGGACTTCAAAAGTAAAGAAGTAAATTCATAGGAAGAATGAAGAGAGCAAATGTTTAGTATCAATAAATGTTTACTGGGCCAAACCAACAATGGGACACAAAGGGGAATTTGAATAGGCTTTGCTAGGTTCCTCCCTTGTCTACCACCCCTAGTTCATATTATACTATAGATGCCTCTCGTGATAGTTCTCTTTCCTGGAATAGGCCCTCTATCTAGATTCTTTTAAGCAGTTAAGTGAGAGTTGTAAAGAGAAACTTCCCGAGTTTTCTGTTCCTTCCTCACGCCAAGAGACACATTTTGGTTTGGTAAATTTTGCTTCCCTACCAATGCCTCCCAACACTAGGACTTCTGCTCGTTTCTCTGAATCTTCCAACCATGACTTCTAGCACCAACCTGGAAATTTGATCCTCTAAAGCCTGGAAATTGGGTCTCTCAGAGCTCAACCTGGAAATCACAGTATAGAGTTTAGACCTATGTGTCTACTCGTGAATGTTATGCTAATGGACAAATATTTTATATATATATATATATATATATAGTTACCACGCTTCAAAGACTGCTTAAAGGAGATGTGTTGGTTTTCCATTGCTACTGTAACAAAGTACCTTAAATTTGGTGATTTATACACATTTATATATTTTCTTACGGTTCTGGAGGCCAAAAGCCACAATCACTTTCACTGGGCTCAACTCAGTGTGTCAGCAAGGCTGGTTTCTTCCAGAGGCTGCCCACCTTCCTTGGCTGTGACTACATCCCACCAATCCCTGCTGCTGTTGCCACATTGCCTTCTTTTTTCTTTTTTTTAAAAATTAATTTATTTATTTATTTTTGGCTGCGTTGGGTCTTTGTTGTTGTGCGTAGGCTTTCTCTAGTTGAGGCAAACAGGGGCCTACTCTTCGCTGCAGTGTGCAGGCTTCTAATCATTGTGGTGGCTTCTCTTGTTGTGGAGCACGGGCTCTAGGTGCGCGGGCTTCAGTAGTTGTGGCACAAAGGCTCAGTAGTTGTGGTGCATGGGCTTAGTTGCTCCATGGCATGTGGGCTCTTCCCAGACTCTAGGCCCGTGGGCTTCAGTAGTTGTAGCGCGTGGGCTCAGTAGTTATGGCTCGCAGGCTCTAGAGCACAGGCTCAGTAGTTGTGGCACACAGGCTTAGTTGCTCCGCGACATGTGGGATCTTCCCAGACCAGGGATCGAACCCGTGTCGCCTGCATTGGCAGGCAGATTCTTAACTACTGCACCACGAGGGAAGTGCCTTGACTTCTTCTCTCTTTGACCTTCTACGCTCCCTCTTCTAAGGACCCTTGTGATTACATTTAAGGCCCACCTGGATGATCCAGGCTAATCTCCCCATCTTAAGATCCCTGATGACATGTGTACATCTCTTTTGCCACATAGGTAACATTCACAGATTCTGGGGCTTAGGAGGTGAATATTTTCTGGGGAAGAGAGGATTCTTCCGTTTACCACAGAGAACAGTATTCTTTGTTCTTGAATTGGGAGCAGATGACACACACCTCTTTGTGGCTGGAGACTTGGGAATTTAGGGGTAGATGGGAAAGACTGGGACAAGTAACCCTCATTAGTTGCTCAGCCTCTGGACAGTCAGATACCAGAGGGGTCTGGGGGGAAGAAGGCAAGAAGAAGTCTTTTCTCTCCCTGCCCATAATAAATGCCATGCAAGTTGAATTAACATTGTGCTGGAAATGTGGTTGGCAATTTAAAAAGGGTTAAGGGACTCCTGAAAATCACTGATGGCAGAGCCACGTGACTAGCTGAGTAAACTTTTTTAGAGATGCGGGAAGTTCACAGTTTTTGATTCTGGATTGGCTGTGTGTACAGTTCGGGACATGCTGAAGACTGTTCTGAGTCTTTTACCCTCAGACCCAGGTAAAAAGCCCTGTGCTTGAGAGCCCACTCTGGCCTCCTTTGGCTGCACCTCTCCTCGGGTGTGCCACGGGGACCTGTCTAAATGCTCTCCAGGTACCCAGGAATTTGGAGTCCTGCCAAAATGCTCCCAAGCTTGCTTCCAGGGCCTGCACAAACCTCTTCCCCATGTCCATCCTCCTGAGGTCAGGCAGCACACTGCTGTGTGCATCCCAAGGCCCATGGGTGGCCAAGGGGTGGCTCTTTCGGGAATGGAAGGAACTTAGATACAGGGAAGGGTTCATATGGGTAAGCTCCAGGCCATCACGGTACAGAGCAAAGCTTTGGAGCTGATATCACGGACCAAAGGCCAGCTCTCCCAGACGGGTGGCCAGGGTCTGGTGGAGAACTCTGGGGAGGCTGAGAACTCCAAAGAACCTGGGCTTCCTTGTCTTTATGAAGGTGTATTTTGTCAAGGTAGGAGGAGCGAATATGTTTTACTTAACCAAGTATCAGCTTGATTTATGACTTGTAGACTATGTCCCTTGTTAATACTCTTGCCTTGGGCTCTGTATATGCTTGTGGCAGGTCTGGCCAGAGCTACACTCACTGCTATGAATAGCAATGCCTAAATCGGAGGTACCCCACCCATTGCACAAAGCAGTGCAATGAAAGCATCATAATGTGAAGGAACCAAGTCAAGTTTCTTTGGGCAGCAAACTGAATGTAAAAAGAAGTTCAATTAATCCAACAAGTCATTAGGGAAAGTATCTATCTTAGGGCCCAACCTTCATAAGATAGAATATTTAGTTAGCTAGGGTGAAGAGGATAGATAAGATGTAATGCCTTCAACATTAACAGTCAGTTTTTGATGTTTAGATTTTGGAAAATGTTTGATTCTATATTCTAAATTCCAATCTTGTGTTGTAACTGTGTAATTCAGCTGCATGGAAACCCAAAATAACATTAGCAAAAAAGCACGAGAACAAAGAATGAGTGATATTTCACAATCAGTGTGCCCAGAAGAAGACATCCCTCAAATCATATTCTTTGAACCACTTAGGTGTAGGAGGGCTCCTCTCTCATTGGAGAAAACCACGGCGGGTCTTCCCATTTTCTTCTGGTTAATTTGTCAGTGGATTCCTCCTGACAGTCTAATAAGGATTAAAAATTGAAGTCTATATTCAACACAAGCAGTGTTTTTAAAGTTAAAACTGGTGTTTTAAAAGTTAAATGAAGAATAAACTCAAATATAAAAGTTCAAAAAAACCCTGGAAATCTAATAATTTTTCTTAATCACAAAATACATATGTATTGGTGACTTTGGTTTCCTCTTTCACTTTTCCTTTTTAAATGCATCTAAAGTTTCATGATTAAAAATAGCCTAACACAGAGGTCAGCAAATTTTTTGGTAAAGGGTCAGATAGTGAATATTTTAGGCTTTGTGGGTCATATGTCTCTGTTGCAACAACTCAGCCCTGCCCCCGCTAGTGCAGAAGTAGTCAGGTGATATGTAAATGAGTTCATGTGGCTTTATGTCAATAAAACTTTTTTATGAACCCTGAAATTTGAACCTTACGTAATTTTCAGGTATCGCAAAATATTATTTTTGATTTTGATTTTTTTCCCCCAACCATGTAAAACTGTTAAAAAGTCATTCTTAGCTCACAGGCCACACAAAAACAGGTGGCAACCTAAAACTATAAAACCACTGAAGAAAACAGAAGAAAAACATGACATTTGACTTGGCAATGATTTCTTAGATATGACAGTAAAAGCACAGGAAACAAAAGTAAGAATAGACAAATGGGTCTATACCAAACAAACTTTAGTGCATCAAGGACACAGCTAATGGAGTGAAAAGGCAACCCATGGAATGGAAGAAAATATTTGCAAATCATATATCTGATAAGGGGTTAATATCCAGAATATATAAAGAATCATATAACTCAACAACAAAAAATCAACTCAATTTAAAAATGGGCAAAGGACTTCAATAGACATTTCTCTAAAGATGATATATAAATGGCCAACAAGTACACAAAAAGATGTTCAAGATTCCTAATCATCAGAGAAATACAAATCAAAATCACAATGAGATATCACCTCATACCCGTTAGGATGGCTAATATCTAGAAAACAGAAAATGACAAGTGTTGATGAGGATATGGAGACGTTGAAACACTTGTGCACTATTGGTGGAATTGTAAACTGATGTAGCCACTATGGAAAGTATTAAAAATTTAATAAACGGAAACCTCAATTCAATAGAGTCGGGAGACCAGAAGGGAGAGCTCTCACACCCTGCGATGATAGTAGAGCCCAACAGGAAGAAGAAAGACTCTTCTACTTTCCTGACAAGCATTCAGCCAATGAGAAGTCATGGACTCCTTGTTTACTGAGCCCTCCCAACTTCCTTCTCTCCTCTATAAAAGTGTGCTCCTTCCCTTGCTATACGGAGCCTTGCACATGGCTCACCATGGTTGCAGACCCTGAACTGCAGTTCTCTGCTGATACCAAGTCCATCTTTGCTGGAGAAATATCTGGCAGTCTATTTGTTTCAGATCAATAAAGCAGTATTGAGGTTCCTCAAAAAATAGAATTGCCATATGATCTAGCAATCCCACCTCTGGGTATCTGTTTGGAAACATGGGAGGCAGGGTCTTGAAGAGAGATTTGCACACGCACGTTCATAGCAGCACCATTCACGGTAGCTGAGAGGTGGAAGCAAGCCAAATGTCCATTGATGGATGAATGGATCAATAAAATGTGGCAAATGGAATATTATTCAGCCTTAAAGAAAGGAAGAAAATCTCGTCACGTGCTGCAATACAACACGGGATGAACCTTGAGAAGATTACGCTAAGAGAAGTAAGTCAGTCACAAAAAAAACAAGTACAGGATAATTCCATTTGGATGAGGTATTTAAATAGTCAAATCCACAGAAACAGAAAGTAGAATGGTGGTTACCAAGGCCTGGGGGTAGGGGAAGAATGGGTATTGTTTAATGGGTATAGAGTTTTAGATTTGCAAGATGAAAAAGTTCTGGAGATCTGTTTCCCAACAATGTGAATATACTTAATGCTACCGAACTGTACATTTAAAATTTACCACCTTAACCATTTTTATGTTATGTGTTTTTTACCCCAATACAAGAAGTGAAAAAGTATCACTATAATATACATGTTGAGGACTTTATATTCTGAAAAAAAAAAATAGTTTGAATCAAAAACAAAACAAACCAGGGGGCAGGCGAGATTTGGCCCTCAGGTCAAATTTTGCTGACCATTGGCCTAATGTAATCCAACTCCCCCTGTAATCGGCATGCTGTCTTCACATATTTTCCCCCAAAATCTTTTTATAGAGTCACCAAATGTTACAACTGCAAGTGGCCACGGAAACTTCAGTCATTTTGGAGGGTAGGAGTGGGGGCCTGGTGAGGTGGGACGGGTATTTTCCAAGGTCGAAGACGTAGTTAATGGCAGAGCATTGATGTAGAAGTTAGCTGCCTTATTGCTTTTCTGAGTTATCTATAGATTGTTAATGATCATGCAGATAAATTTGGATTTAACTGGAGGTGAACTCAGTAGTTAACTGAATTCCACAGGTGCTGCTATAAATACACATTGAATTAAAGCCCTCTAGTAAGTAGTCACGCTGTGCTCTAGTCCCCTGTGCCTTTAGGCCTGGAGCTGGGAGAAGAAAGGACGGTACTGATTGCAGAACTCGCTTTACACATGAGCTGTTGTGCTAACATTGGTTTATATGTGGTTTCCCAGAAGTAATTTAACTAACATTTTGTGAAGTATTTAAAATAAGCTCATGTGGGACTTCCCTGGCAGTCCAGTGGTTGGAATTTCACCTTCCAGTGCAGGGATTGTGGGTTCGATGCCTGGTTGGAGAGCTGGGATCCCACATGTCTCAGAGCCAAAAAAAAAAAAAGAAAAACCCAAAACATAAAACGGAAGGAATGTTGTAACAAATTCAATTAAGACTTTAAAAAATGGTCCACATCGAAAAAATCTTTAAAAAATATATTAAATAAAATAAGCTCATTTAATACTAGTCTCCAGAAACGTTACCTTGGCCACCAGCCACTTTAAGGGAACTGTGTAAATTTGCCCATCTTCTTTACAGCATTAATTAACATTTAAAAATGAAGTAATGTTAAAACAAATTCAACTGAGTAAATTTTAAAGATCTTATAGGCTTTTTTCAATGATACATGAATTGGGCAGCGTCTCATTTAGCAGATAGAAAGAAGCTCCAAGGAGTTGTACAAAATGAAAGACCTTTACAGGCAGAAGGGAGTGGACCAGGAAGTTATAATAGCAGAAAGTGGATTGGTTGTGACAGGTCACTTTCCTTTAGGGGATGGCATGGGTCTATCAGGCCGATTAACTAGTGCTGACCAGGTGATTCCTGATTGACTGGTTTAAGATTCCTATTCTGGGAGAGGCTGACATTCTAAGTCTCCATTTGGTGATGTGGAGCTTAGCATAAGTGACTCCATTTTAGACCTGTTGTTTTAACAGTGACAGCTTAAAAGACAAACAGTTATTTGCTGCATGCCTGACTTCCTAGGGGTGGCGTAAGAAGGAAGGACAAATAAAACCCAGTTCAGCAGGTCAGGATCTAAAATTAAACCATGAGTGAGAGGCACAGCGTTCATTCTGCTCTGTACTGTGAAGCAGGGCAAGCTAGAGGTTTTACCTGGAATGATAGAAATTGTTTTACTAAACAGCTTTTCATTGTCTAGAAAAATTAAGCGTTGGAAGTCAAGTAGAAATTACAACACAATCCATAAAGTTTATGTAGTAAACTACATAAAAGTTGATGTTTAGAAAGCATAAACATTAATTAATACAGCTTCAGTTATCTCTGTGTTGTACTAAAAGGTTACTATTCATTCCTCCTAGACTTTCCTGGTCTACATAAATGTGCTTATCAAAAGCACCTGGTCTCAGTGAAAAACAAGCTGTAAACATTTGTCTCCATTTATCTGTAAGTTTGTAGAGAAGAGTTATCAAGCGAACCTTTCAAATTGCTTCTTAAACAACATAATAAGCGAATGCCATGCATGAGCCTAGGCAGTTAATAAGCCTAGTTCAGAAAATAAAAAGGCTATAAAAGACATTCTTGGGACAATCACACAAACTTGAAACTGGACTGAACATTAAATGGTATCAGGGAATTGTCTCCTTAGCTGTGCTAATGGTATTGTGATTGAGGCGAATGTCCTTTCTTTGGAAGAGGCAGGCTGAAATACTTAGGGGTGATTGATTTTGTTGTCTGCAGTTTATTCCAACGGTGTAACAAAAAGGCATCTCTATTTTCTGTAGGTTTGAAAGTCATCATAAAGAATGGGAGTGAGGGGAACAGAGGGCATCTTTTTAAAGTTCCTTAGCCAAGAGCATTGTGAAGACCTCCTGAGCTAACCGTAGCTTCAATTTACAGTTTGGGTTTGTAGCGCTTTGTCTTTTTTTTTTTTTTTCCTGTTGCACCTCAGGTACCACTGAGTGCCGTCTCAGCCCAGCCCACAAGCAAGCAGCTCTTAGTCACACTTCAGTGAATAAGTTTCAGCAACAGCTGCAAGCTACCCTGTGGGGGTAAAAGTCCACACCTGGCATAATCTTCTTTACATTACTACGCTATTTCACGGGCACGGTCACTTTCAAATGGCAAAATAGTTTGGTTTGCATTTCCCACCAGTCGTTTGCATTTGGTTTGCATTTTCCACCAGTCGTATCTGCATTCTTAGTCCCAGAGGGCATTTCTTTCTGGCCCGTGGACACACCCCCGAGGACTCTTATAGAGGAATCTCTGCCCAACCACCCATTGTTGAATTCTATTTCCATCTGTCTATACTTAAATTACTGATTGAAACGGTATATTTCATCCTGCAGTTCAAAAAGGAAAACCTGGGAAAAGCTGGGAATCATAATTTGGTGCTCCGTTGTCATCATCCTGAGATTTTTTTTTTAAAAAGCAAATTTAGTTGAGAACTGTGTATACCAGGAAGCTGTGACATCTTTTTAATAGTTAATGAGCACAGACCGTGACAAGGAAATGCTTGCCGTGAATATTCAATACCTACTGTACACACTTCAAATTACAGTTTCGTTTCTTCGCTACGGGGCTCGTGGCACCATAGGTTGTAAGTATCCTGCTCCCAGGTGCTGGTCTACTACGATCGCGCAGGCTACGAGAGGCCACCAAGATCCCATTTAATTTTAGCAATTAGGGCGGGTGTTCTAGAAGGTGTTCATGCGATCTGAAAGTTAGCTTCTAGGTCTAGGACAGGAAAGCAAGTTTGGTGTCAGAAGGGCTTGCGCAGAGTGCGAGAGAAGCATGGGCCCGGCCAGGAAGGGCAAAAGTGCCGCGGCGCCTCCTGTAACCAACAAGGCCTCGGCGCCGGGGCCTGGGGGCGGGAGGTGGGGCGGCCATGTTGGTAAAGGCCTGAGCGGCGGCCGGCGCGGGGCTGACGCTGGCGGGGCAGCCAGATTCGAAGGACACAATGAGTGAGCGACCGGGCAACGTGGAGCGGAATCTAGCTCGGCCAGGGCTCCGCGCGGCGTGGGGGCGCCCGGTGGGCCTCGGATGCGGCGCCGGCTCGCCCCCAGGATGGTGAGGCGGCGAGCGCTGAGGCGCTGCCTCCAGCTGTTAACGCCCTCGGCGGAGCCGGCGCGGCGGGGCCGGGGGCGGAGGAACCCGGGCGCTGGCCACCGTCGCCCCTTCCGCTGCGCTGGGGCGCTGTGTCCCGGGGCGCTGTGGCCCATAGCCGAAGAGCAGCAGCAGAGGCGGCGGCGGCGCGCGCGCCTGACCGACCATCGCGTCAGGTGAGCCCGCGCTCCGTGCCCGCCTCCCTGCCTCCCCCACCCCCCTCCCCAGCGCCTTTCCTTCGCCCGGCTCCGCCTGCTTTCTCTCGGTCTCTGGGTGGAACGGTCCACACTCCCCAGCTTGGGGCTGCTTGGACTCTTCCGGGGGTAGAGCGGAATGTGGGTGGATCCCTGCCTCATCCCGGAGATGCTGCACTTGTGAGTGGCAGGGATTCGTTTGAAATTCCGCACCTCACGGGGTGCGGAGCCCGCATCTCTGAGGCTGCCTGGATGAAGAGCCACATGATTTTTTTCGCTTGGGAGAGTAGCCGTCTCTGGGATTTGTTATAAGTCCAATCTCCTCTGCAAATCACGAGGTTGCATCTTCACCGATTGGAATACATGTGGGTGTATTTTTTGGTTGTATGTAAATGAGTGGGTGGACAACTTCCTTGGAGCAATTTATTTCTGCTTCACCTGTAGTATTTATTTCTAAAAATCCGTTCCACCAGGTTTCTCCCCTTTTATCTTGAAAACTAACCATGGAATAGAAATGAAGAAAGATTGGAGCAAGGTGCGGCGAGGTGGTGGAAGCCGGCGCTTTCTTGAGTTTTCTGTTCGGTGGTCGTTTGTTTCTCAAATTGAATATTATCGCAGGCTTTTCAGACCAGGTATTCAGATAGTTTTTTTATTTTTCAGTTGTAATCCTGGTAGTTGAGATAAATACGCTGATACAGGCTCCTGAGTCTGAGATGCATCACATCTCAGTTGAACCTGGAAAATATTGAGTATGAGAAAAGTTAACCTTCAAAAAGTAGCTAGGTTTTCGGCCTTGTCTTTATTGCAGTTGTTCTATATATGTTGTAATATGACTCACCTGGTTTACTTTGGCTAATTAGCATCACGTGTTTGCTATTTGATCATTCTGATTAAGTTATTGAGAAAGTCATTCCTGAGATACAGCTCTCTGGAAATTAAGAAATAATTTCCATCTTTGTTAAGAATGCATATCTAGCAGTTCCATTTCTATTTTCAGTTTCACTGGTTTTGATTTAGCCGCAGACGTCGATATCATTTAGAAAGAAGTTATGTAATCTTTAAAAAGATTACCTATTTCCCACAGTAGTCTGATTTTGTTGCAAGAAAATTTAGATCTGCTGGAGAAGAAATTTAGGGCCTGTTTAAAATGTAAGAGAGATACTGATTTCAATTCAAACTGTTTTAAGTTAACTGAAGATATTGTCGCAATTTTCAGATTTTATTTCATTACATTCTGCTGGCTTTCCTGCTGCAAGAATTTCATGTCTCCAAGGGATGAAAATAGTGTATTTCTCATACTCTTATTTTCCTTCATAGTTTCAAATTATATTGTACAGATTTCATATTGCAAAATTTAATTTTTAAATTAGTCAGTTATAACTGACTGATATTTTAATATAAGCATTCCATCATCGGGTTTTGGTTTTGGTTATGCTTTAGATGATACAGTCATCCTGTATGAAAAGGGTATTATGTTACTTTGAGTATTAGTGGGCTTGGGAAATTGGGGAAATTTTTAAGAACATGTTGTCCGTGTTTGACAAAGTACTATTTGCCTTTAATTTTGTTGTTTCATTCTGCTTTTTCATTGTAGTGGTAGATAGCTGTAGTTATGTTACCGGGTTGGCGTGGGTAGTGTCAAAATAGCTTCAACCGAGGAGGTCAGCGGAAGACCCGGACCAGCAATCTCGGTCCTTGTGATAGCATGCAAAGGATTGCAGACTACCACTTAGGGCTTAAGCACAAAGCAGAGTTTTATTAAAGCATAATTACACTCTCAGAGGGAGAGCGGGCTGTTTCTGCGAAGTGAAACCAGCCTATACGCATAGTTATATACTCTCAGAGGGAGAGCGGGCTGTTTCTGTGAAGTGAAGCCAGGAGCTCCTGTGCAGGCTTAAGGGTGTTTATAAGGAGCGCTCTGCGAGGAGGCGGGGCGCAATCGTGGGTGAGTGACAGGGGGTCATTATTTGATTGACAGTCCCGAGCTAGGTAACAAGTTCCTTATTGCGCATGCGCTTACCCTTGATTCGCTAAGAAAAGCCCAAGGGGGCGGCAAAACCACCTGCAGATTTTATTGTAATGATGGTATAATGAGTTTGGTTTACTCTAGGTTATACGTCTGTCTAGTCTGGGCACGCACAGCCCAGGGAAGTCCCCTTGTGTTACTGTGCTCCCTCTTTATCAGGTTAAATTGCTCGCCACACGACCATAGTTCCCCCCGTTCTGAGTGGAGTCAGGGGAGGGTCGTCAGATGGTCGGGGTGTAATTCCACTAGTCCCCTCTTTTCGCCACTGTCACCTCCTTGCTGCTAATGTCTAACTACCTAACAGATATAGTGGGTTTTTCCATTCCATTCTGCTCTTTTTTTGTAAATTAGAATATGGCTGTAGCTGAAGGACTGTGTTGATCTGGGCATTTTAGATTGAAATGCATACAAGTAAAAAATGTTTTCGTTGAAGTATTACTAGGGAAATGGATTGAGCACATAATTAATGGTTAACGAGCACCTTTATCCTGAAGGCCTGTGAGGGCATATGTAAAACTGGCATTAAAAAAATCACCCATGTGATTTCCAGCATGAGAGTCTAGTAATGTGGTATTCTAACTGCTAGAATACCGAAAAATTCTACCTATCTATATCTATAGTGCTTTCCTTGACTTGTCTTTTGAATTTAATAACCATTTATTGTGTATTTAAATTTTTTAATACTTTTTTTAAACATTTTTATTGGAGTATAATTGCTTTACACTGGTTTGTTAGTTTCTACCTTATAACAAAGTAAATATTTATTAACAGACTTTTGTGACAGATTATGTATGAACTCATACATCCCCAGGGGCAGTCTTGTTATGTCAGAGATAGTCTTTTGCCAACTCAGCTGGTTAAATAATGTATTATAACTTTATAATTTACAAAGCTCTTTGAAGTATTCTTGTATATATTTATATTTACTTTGGTTTTAGAGACGTACAATATGTGAGATTATTAATGCCCTTCCACCGATGAGGGAAACAGGAAACTGAGAGCCTGGGAGATTTTAGTAATTTACCCGGGGTTCCTTAGCACAACAGTCCTGGCCTTTGGCCCAATACGCGTATACACAGCTGCTGCTTATTAGAAAGGGGGGTACCAACTGAAGCCAAGGTAAGAGTGGCTGGGATCAGCAAACTTTGGTCAGCATCACAGCCATAAGTTGCAGCCCTAAACCTGTTGGTTGTGAATGATAACTACCATTGGCTATGGGGGCACAGGGCTGGCATCTAGATGGATCAGCATAAATTCAGAAATGATTGAAAATCAACTCAGTATACGCCTGCTACCTAGAACAATTCACCTTTCCCCCCGGGGGCAGCAGATTTTCCTGTGTATTTAATTGGAGGGCCTTCCCAGATTCAAGGGACAGTACAAGATGCCTGTAGACGTCCGTGCTCCTCTGTGATCTCTCTCAGTTATAAGAATGAAATGGCCAGAATGTAGAAAAGCCAAGCTTCCTCATTGTTCCGGCACCCCTTAAAACGGGCAGACACTTGATTTGCTTACAGAAGATCCTGTTGCTAGGAAAACTGGACGACCGCAATCATTTGTTCTGAACGTTGTTTTCTGTATTTTGAAGGTCCTTCAAACTACAGAGATGTTTGATTTCTTTTCAAGTTACTGTGTTCATTCCTTTGGCTTGTTTAGAGAGTTCGTGCAAAGTAATACTATCTGTATTGTGCTGTTCTGTGATTGAAGTAAGTAATGATGGTTTAAAGAAGTTCTGAGCTCGAAGTTCTTTTTTAAACTTGAGGCCAGTTTATCTGTTTATGAGCTAAAGCAAGTGAAATACCCACCATGAGGTGAAAGGTATCATTTATCTCCCCTTGCTGACCACATGCTCTGTTGGTTCTAAGTGTTGCTAGGCATAATTCAGGTGAGAATATGGCTAATCAGCAGTCCAGGCTCCATCACCAGACAGAGCTGGACCCTTGGAGTGCCATGTACCTCTCTGCCCTGACTTGCTTCTCCTGTAAAAGAAAGGGGTCACAGAATGTTGACTTGAGTCATGGAGTGTTCAAGTTAGAAAGGACCTTCGTATGTGGCTGGTCCAACCCCTTAACTTACAGATTTCCTGTTTCTACTTTTTTTTTTTTTTTTTGGCTGCGTTGGGTCTTTGCTGCTGTGCACAGGCTTTCTCTAGTTGCGGCGAGCGGGGGCTACTCTTCGTTGTGGTGCGTGGGCTTCTCATTGCGGTGGCTTCTCGTTGGAGAGCACGGGCTCTAGGGCGCGCTGGTTTCAGTAGTTGTGGCTCGCGGGCTCTAGAGCACAGGCTCCGTAGTTGTGGGACACGGGCTTAGTTGCTCTGCTGCATGTGGGATCTTCCCGGACGAGGGCTCGAACCTGTGTCCCCTGCACTGGCAGGCAGATTCTTAACTACTGTGCCACTCGGGAAGTCTCTAGTATTTCTACTCTTGCAAGAGTTTTTAGCCTCTCATGATGCCACAAAAGTGAAACGTCAAAATTAGACTTTTCCACCATTTCACAGAGATGAGGTACAGATCTTCCTGACTTACGATGGGTTTACATCTTCATAAACGTGACTGAAGTTGAAAATATCATAATTTGAAAATGCATTTAATACACCTAATCTATCGGACATCATAGCTTAGCCTACTTTAAGCATGCTCTGAACACTTACATTAGTCCACAGTCTGACACAAAGCCTATTTTATAGGAGAGTGTTGTATATCCCATGTACTTTACTGAATACTATAGTAAAAGTGAAAAACAGAATGGTTGTAAGTGTATGGGTTGTTTACCCTGGTGATGGCTAGCCAGCGACCCCAGTCACCCACTGGGAGCTGCGACTTGCTGTCTCTGCCCAGCAAGGGAAGAGAGTATCTTTTGGTCCACATATTACTAGCCCGGGAAAAGATGGAAATTCACAGTTCGAAGTAGTGTTTCTACTGAATGCGTATCGCTTTTGCACCATTGTAAAGTCAAAAAATCATAAGTTGGACCATTGTAAGTCGGGGACTGTTCGTACTTTAAAATTCTTACTTGAAAGTCCATTCCTTTCTTATTCTTTCCTCATATAGTGCCTCAATTTTATATGTAGATGAGCTGCCCATTGTGTGTAAATGTATGCGTGCCTTTCGGAGCCCTTTTTTTCATTTTTGCGTTACGCGGGCCTCTCACTGTTGTGGCCTCTCCCGTTGCGGAACACAGGCTCCGGACGCGCAGGCTCAGCGGCCATGGCTCACGGGCCCAGCCGCTCCGTGGCATGTGGGGTCCTCCCGGACCGGGGCACGAACCTGTATCCCCTGCATCGGCAGGCGGACTCTCAACCACTGCGCCACCAGGGAAGCCCCGGAGCCCATGTTTTAACTGGGTGAATGTGAATGCCGGAGCGCGTATCGAATATGATCACAGAAGAATTTGACATAAACGTCTGATGTTCTCGGCAACATTCTCTCGGTTAAGCATGATTATGTAGAGATTTATAATTTCTTTTTGCTTAGCTGCCCAAATATCTTAAAATCATACTTTATGATAAAGCTCATCTCCAATTTAGTATACACTGCCCACATTTTAATACATTTTGTTGAAGGCATTACTATGCATATATATGGTACCCTGCGGCTGCAGAGTGATCAGTCTTTCAGGTTTTCCCAGGACTGAGGGCATTCCCAGGATACAGGACTTTCAGTGCTAAAACTGGGAAAGCCCCGAGGTGTTGATCCTCTTACCTGAAAGTGTCTCTTCATTGGACTTGATTAAAAATTCTTACAGCTGGAAGGATAAAATGCCAGGTGGTTAATATGCTGGATGAACTCAAAGGCATCTTTTCAAGGCAAGGGAAATATCTTTAAGACCCCATGTATATTTTCTGTTTATATGACTGAAATATAGGACTAATTTATTATTCTTTTCTGTGTGATTTTAAACGAAAATAATTTAGCAATTAAATAGGATAGTTACATCATTTGAAATCGCCGTGTAATATTAAAAGGGCAATTATAGGACTTCCCTGGTGGTGCAGGGGTTAAGAATCCACCTGCCAATGCAGGGGACACAGGTTCGAGCCCTGGTCTGGGAAGATCCCACATGCCGCAGAGCAACTAAGCCTGTGCGCCACAACTACTGCGCCTGACTCTAGAAGCCCACGATCCACAACTACTGAAGCCCGCGCGCCTACAGCCCGTGCTCTGCAATGAGAGAAGCCACTGCGATGAGAAGCCCGCTCACCACAATGAAGAGTAGCCCCCGCTCGCCGCAACGAAGACCCAGCACAGCCAAAAAAAAATAATAATAAATAAATAAATACATTTATAAAAAGAAAAATAAGGGAACTGGTATTTATTGAATGTCTACTAAGTGCTTTTTACTTTGAAAGGGGAGAAAAAAGACATTGGAGAAAAAAGACATTGTTGAAAGCAAGAAAGGCTAGCCTTGTCAGTGAGACCATACTGTTGGCTGTATGCAACTAACTTTAGAACCTAGGTATCTGTTTAAGATAAATTTATTGGATTTTCCTTGCATATTCAACATGATTAGTGGAAAGAGCATGGATTTTGGAGTCTGATCAACTTGGGTTGGATTTCCAGGTCCGACTGTTACCAGCTTTTTGACTTCAGGTAAACTACTAACCTCGGTGAACCTCTGGTATGTCGCCTGTGACGTGAGGATAATATCTGTCTACCTGGAGGGAATGCTGTGAGGATTAAGTGAGATAATGAATGTGTATAAAATGTCTGACCCATATAAGTGCTCAATAAACGATACACCTATAGCAAGTCATGGGTGCTGCTCTGTGTACCCATGTTTGGATTAGGAAGGCTCTATTTTTGGATAGTTACCGTGTGTGTTTTTATAGCTTCCCTAAACTTCCAAGTTATGGTCACTGTATCAGTTAGGATTAGTTTGGGGAAGTCCAGAGTTGCAGGGTCCAGCCTTGGTACGTGGCCTCTGTCTGAAGTCCTAGTTCTCGATGCCATTCCTAGAAGTGGCCATGATACTCATGGCTCAAGATGGCTCCAGGCAGCAGGACACAGGAAGAATCCAGAATGCCTCCCTTTCCCATATAAGACTTCTGCTTCGATCGCATCAGCCATCCCTAGCTGGAAGGTGTGGAAATGTAGTCATTAACTGGTGCATAGCTACCCTAAGTAAAACTGGCATTCTGTTACTGAGGAGAAAAGGGGGACTAGATTTTATGGTAGGCATCTTCTGGTCTCTACCACTTTGTCACCACTTTACCACCATAGAATTCAACTACTGAAGTATTCCCTAAGATTTTTCAATTTTTATCTCCATAATTAGTAGACTTAGTGAGAATGCCCTTTGTTGAATTTTGTCTCATTGTCCTTTGGTTACTTTTGCTTCTCCTGTAATTTTATTCCCAGCAGATTCTCTCAAACAATTAATTCTGTCTCAGTGAAGAGTGATTAGGATTTAAGCTCCTGTTCATTTTTTTTTTTTTTTTTTTCCAGTACGCAGGCCTCTCACGGTTGTGGCCTCTCCCGTTGCGGAGCACAGGCTCCGGACGCGCAGGCTCAGCGGCCATGGCTCACGGGCCCAGCCGCTCCGCGGCATGTGGGATCCTCCCGAACCGGGGCACGAACCCATGTCCCCTGCATCAGCAGGTGGACTCTCAACCACTGCGCCACCAGGGAAGCCCCTATCATAAATGGGTGTTGAATTTTGTCAGACGCTTTTTCTGCATCTATTGAGATGATCATATGGTTTTTATTCTTCAGTTTGTTAATGTGGTGTATTGTACTGATTGCTTTGTTGATACTGAAAAATCCTTGCCTCCCTGGGATGAATCCCACTTGATCATGGTGTATGATCCTTTAAATGTATTGTTGGATTCTGTCTGCTAGTATTTTGTTGAAGATTTTTGTGTCTATGCTAATCAGTGATATTGGCCTGTAATTTTCTTTTTTGTGTGGTATCTTGGTCTGGTTTCGGTATCAGGGTAATGGTGTCCTCATAGAATGAGCTTGGGAGTGTTCCTTCCACTGCGATTTTTGGGAATAGTTTGAGAAGGATAGGTGTTAGCTCTTCTCTAAATGTTTGATAGACTTCGCCTGTGAAGCCATCTGGTCTTGGACTTTTGCTTGTTGGAAATTTTAAATCACAGTTTCAATTTCAGTACTTGTGATAGGTCTGGTCATATTTTCTATTTTTTCCTGGTTCAGTCTTGGAAAATTGTATGTTTCTAAGAATTTGTCCATTTCTTCTAGGTTGTCCTTTTTTTTTTTTTTTTTTTTTGGCTGCGTTGGGCCTTCGCTGCTGCACGTGGGCTTTCTCTAGTTGAGATGCGCATGCTTCCCATTGCAGTGGCCTCTCCCGTTGCAGAGCACGGGCTCTAGGTGCCTGGACTTCAGTAGTTGTGGCATCGGGCTTAGTTGCTGTCTGGCATGTGGGATCTTCCCGGACCAGGGCTCGAGCCCGTGTGCCCTGCATTGGCAGGCGTATTCCTAACCACTGCGCCACGAGGGAAGTCCCTAGGTTGTCCATTTTATTGGCATATAGTTGCTTGCAGTAGTCTCTTATGATCCTTTGTATTTCTGTAGTGTCCATTGTAACTTCTCCTTTTTCACTTCTTTTTTGTTTTTTTTCTTTCTTTTTCTTTTTTGGCTGCACCATGCAGCATGTGGGATCTTAGTTCCCCGACCAGGGATTGAACCCGTGCCCCCTGCATTGGGAGCACGGCATCTTAACCACTGGACCACCAGGGAAGTTCCTCCTTTTTCATTTCTAATTTTATTGATTTAAGCCCTCTCCCTTTTTTTCTTGATGAGTCTGGCTAAAGGTTTATGTATTTTGTTTATCTTTTCAAAGAACCAGCTTCAAATTCTTTTATCTTTTCTGTTCTTTTCTTTGTCTCTATTTTATTTATTTCTGCTCTGATCTTTATGATTTCTTTCCTTCTACTAACTTTGGGTTTTGTTTATTCTTCTTTCTCTAGTTGCTTTAGGTGTAAGGTTAGGTTATTTGAGATTTTTCTTGTTTCCTGAGGTGAGACTGTATAGCTATAACTTCCCTCTTAGAACTGCTTTTGCTATGTCACATAGGTTTTGAATCATCTTTTCACTGTCATTTGTCTCTAGGTATTTTTTGATTTCCTCAGTGATCCATTGGTTGTTTAGTAATGTATTGTTTAGCCTCCACGTGTTTTTTTTTTTTACAGTTTTCTTTCTTTGTGATTAGTTTCTAATCTCATAGCATTGTGGTCAGAGAAGATGCTTGATATGATTTCAATTTTCTCAGATTTACTGAGGCTCACTTTGTGGCCCAGCATGTGATCAATCCTGGAGAATGTTCCATGTGCGCTCAAGAATGTGTATTCTGGGCTTCCCTGGTGGCGCAGTGGTTGAGAGTCCGCCTGCTGATGCAGGGGGTGCGGGTTCGTGCCCCGGTCCGGGAGGATCCCGCGTGCCGCGGAGCGGCTGGGCCCGTGGGCCATGGCCGCTGGGCCTGTGCGTCCGGAGCCTGTGCTCCGCAGCGGGAGAGGCTGCAGTGGTGAGGGGCCCGCGTACCGCAAAAAAAAAAAAAAAAAAAAAAATGTGTATTCTGCTGCATTTGGATGGAATGTTCTATAAGTATCAATTAAGTACATTGGTCGAATGTGTCATTTAAGCCTTCTGTTTCCTTATTGATTTTCTGTCTGGATGATCTGGATTGTAGTTCTTCTTGCTTCTGGTGTCTGTCCTCTGGTGGGTGAAGTTGGTCCAGGGGCTTGTGCAGGCTTCCTGGTGGGAGAGACTGGTCCCTGCCTGCTGGTGGGTGGAGCTGGGTCTTGTCCCTCTGGGGGGCAGGGCCGTGTCAAGGGGTGTGCTTATAGGCGGCTGTGGGGTCAGGATGACTTTAAGCAGTGTCTGCTGATGGGTGGGGCTGTGTTCCCACCCTATTGGTTGTTTGGCCTGAGGCGTCCCAGCGCAGGAGCCTGCAGGCTGTTGCTGGGGCCAGGTCTCAGGGTGCCAAAACCTCCACGGGAGCTCACGCTGATGAATATTTCCTGGGGCCTCTGTCACCAGTGTCCTTGCCCTCACAGTGAGCCACAGCCGACCCCGTCTCCCCAGGAGACCCTCCAAGACCCTCAGGTAGATCTGGCCCAGACTTCTATGGAGTCACTGCTTTGCCCTGGGTCCCAGTGCACATGAAACCATGTGTGCACCCTCGAAGAGTAGTGTCTCTGTTTCCCCCGGGACCGTGTGGCTCCTGCACTCAAGCCCCACTGGCCTTCAAAGCCAAATGCTCTGGGGGCTCCTCCTGCCAATGCCAGACCCCCAGGCTTGGGAGCCTGACATGGGTCTCAGAGCTCTGTCTTCTGTTGAAGACCCTCTGTGATATAGTAATTTTCCAGTTTGTGGGTTGCCCACCTGGTGGGTATGGGATTTGATTATACTGTGAAAGCACCCCTCCTACCGTCTTGTTGTGGCTTCTTCTTTGTCTTTGGGTGTAGAATATCTTTTTTTGTAGGTTCGAGTCTTTTTTTGTCAATGGTGGTTCAGCAGTTCGTTGTGATTTTGGTGTTTTCATGAGGGGAGGTGAGCTCAAATCCTTCTGCTCCGCCATCTTGTCTCCTGCCTATGAATTCACGATTTTATACTTGCTCTCCTATCTTTAGTGAAGAAAAGCGTCCTTTAATACACTGCTAGATAACATAGCTAATGAAACTATTTCAGTTCATTGAAATGCCTGCACAGGGCTTTGCAGGTTAAAAGTAAACTGTCCTCCCCTCCCTTTGCATGCAGTACAGATTTCCCTTGAGAAGGGTGTTAACCCCACAGGCATTTAGGAGACTGATGGGCGGGCAGATATGTCCCAAGCATGGGAAGTACACTGGATAATAGAGAATGTCCTGTGGGAGTTATGTACACGACATGCATCGGCAAAGAAAATACTGCTTTGTTTTTCCGTGAATTTCATTTTTAACTCAGTTTATTGACTTAACAACCAGTTTTGCTAAAAAGCTAAAGGAAAGCAAAGCAAACAGAAACTTAATACATAGTACCTAGGAGCACACTATAAAATGGTGTATTTCATCAGTTTTAAGACAGACATTTTATTCTGGCTTTAATACCACCCATATCAGGATGAATTATACAGTGCATGACATAATTATAGTTGATAACATTTTAACTTTCTTAGTGGCACCTAAAATAACTGCCTTACAAATTCATGGTGTCTTAAATTGGATGAACATCAGGATAACGTAAAGATCTTCATCAAGTTTTGAACCTCCCTTTTGAAGCACAGGTTGTTGATGGTGTACATGGACTCATGAGTATATCCCTCCCCTCGCGCTTAGTGTTGGCCTGAAGTCAAGGCAGAGTTTTCATTTAACGTTGTTAACTTTGGAGACAGATATATAAATATAATATATAATATAAATAATAGGGAAATCTGCTACATTTAAATAAGGAAACTCCAGCCTTGATATGTTAAGCTAGATATGTTTTCTGAATCGGCAAATCTGAAAGCTAGTTAACGTAGTAGGATCCAGTCTTCCTTAGTTCTAGTTTTCCTGTCATTTTATCTTTGGTATTTAAGGATGACCTTTGTGAGATTGTTGCTGTATCCACTACAGAGTGACCAGAAGAGTGATGTTTGATGCGGAGCCTTCTCATGACCCAGCCCTCAGGCAGGCTTGGTACGTCTCCACGAGCTGATGCTCCCTTGGTCATGGGACCACCTGTTGACAGAGCCCATCATTGTGCGCATTCACCAGCCGGAGTTCTAGTACTTTTCCTCCAAAAGAATGAGTCCAGGTTGTCGCAGTTCAGGTTATGTCTTTCTGGTTCCTTCCCATCATCTCACACTTAGAGTGCATAGTGTGAAATGCTGCACCATAGTGCCAGCATTTTGTGTTGTTTTGAACACAGTTTGTGGTCATACATAATCCTGTGAGTACCCACGTCCATATGCTACTCCCTCCTCCCACCCCAAGGATATTTTAAAAAATCGTGTGCAAAAGCCCTGTGATAGATAGCAAGGTGGCCCTGAGGCGGGAGCATGATGCATTTGAAGAAAGAGATGAAGGGCCTGTGTTTGGAACTGAGGAGAGTGTGGGCGGGGCTAGAAATACACACCCTCATGGGCCATCTTACCTTTGCCCTCATTCTGAGAGTAAAGGGCATCCTCTGGAGGTCCCCCCCCCCACTTTTTTTTTTCTTAAATCAGATTTGCCTGTAAAAAGCTCACTCCTGAAGTCTGGATTTTGTGTGTGTTGCGGCTGGGGTTTGTAAGAAAGGATTGCTTTTGGTCGAGACCTGCTTCCAAGGATTGACCAGGGTGAAAGCCTGAGTTAGTGGGAGTTAAGAAAATGGGGACCGTGTGAATAGACAACTTTACAAAACGTTTATCTTCCAGATAGAAAAGAGTCACCAAACCCACTTTTCACTGTCCTTTCAATCTCCAGGCCCCTGGAAACCTCTCTGCTGTTCCACTTTCATCACCCCCCAGAGCAACCTGGATCCCAGAGTCATCCATTTGTACTGGGTGTCAGTGCCCACTTCCTCTTGGATCCTTCCTTCCCTGTGGCCTCAAACCCTGCCTCGGACTCGCTGGGGCAGAGATCTGCCTTCTCCTCCACGCTCCGAATATGCACTTACTTTCCCCCAATTCCCTTACTGGGCTAGTGGTGCTCCTCCCACTTTGACCCCCTCCCCAACCTGCCCTGCAAAGTGGCCAAAGTTTGCCGCCATCCAGAGACTCTCAGTTCTTAGGGATTCAGCTGCTTTATTGTCTCTTGGAATTATTCTTTCCCTTCTCACTGTCACTGCCTCCTCATCTTTTTTTAAAAAAATATTTTATTTACTTATTTATTTGGCTGTACTGGGTCTTAGTTGCGGAACGTGGGATCTTCGTTGCGGCATGCAGGATCTTTAGTTGCGGCGTGCGGGATCTTTAGCTGTGGCATGTGAACTCTTAGTTGCGGCACGTGAGGTCGAACCCGGGCCCTCTGCGTTGGGAGTGCAGAGTCTTAGCCACTGGACCACCAGGGAAGTCTTTGCCTCATCATCTTTTGACTGGGCTGCTATGTACCTCTTAGTTTTTCATTTAAAAAATGAGATCATAATACCTACCTTGAAATTTTGCTGGGAACGTTAATTTAAATGCACCATATAAAACACGTAGCATAGGGCCTCGCTATTAGTGGATGTTCTGGGTTTCTTCTGTTTCCTACTAATTTATGTCCCTGGCTCCAGTTTTTAGCCACTCCCTTTTTGTTTTTGTTTTTGTTTTTAATTTTTTTAATCTTTATTTATTAATTTTTGGCTGCGTTGGGTCTTTGTTGCTGCATGTGGGCTTTCTCTGGTGGCAGCAAAGGGGGGCTACTCTTCATTGCAGTGTGCGGCCTTCTCACTGCAGTGGATTCTCGTTGCAGAGCTCGGGCTCTAGGTACCTGGGCTTCAGTAGTTGTGGCTCGTGGGCTCTAGAGCATAGGCTCAGTAGTTGGGGCGCACGGGCTTAGTTGCTCGCCGGCATGTGGGATCTTCCCCACCCAGGGCCCAAACCTGTGTCCCCTGCATTGGCAGGCGGGTTTTTAACCACTGCGCCACCAGGGAAGCCCCCTCCCTTTTTGTTTTTATCCTGTGACCAGAGTTGTCTTCCCCACATATGCCCTTTTTAATTAAGTACCTTTAGTGTTTCCCCGTTGCCTGAGTGTAGCCAAACCCCCTTAATGTCACAGCCCAGGCCTGCAGTCCAGTCCCATCCTTTTCATCCCGTCCTTTACACCTTTACCACCTCGACTGTCACAAGCTTCTCTTGCTTATGTCCCAGGTACACTAGACAACTAGATGTTGTCTGAAAACCCTGCATTGACTTTTTTGTGTGGTTTTCAATCAGAGTGCCCTTTATTTTTTCCCCCTTATTTCTTGATTGTTTAAAACAATGAGCCAATACTTTATATATATTTGGTAGAATTATTACATATGTGTGTTTGTATGTGAATATTTATGTCTGTGTGTAACAAATGCAAACAATCTCACAAACTGTTTACCATCACACGGGGCGGCGTGAGGTCAGCTCTGCCGTTGGACATTATCTTGTCCAGAAGTGACTGAAACTCTCTAAACCTGTGTATTTTCATCTGTTCAGTGAAGTAAGGTTTAAATGGCTGGTCTTTGTTTCTGCCCTTTGTAAAGGCCTCGGCCTGAATGTAATTATGACCCAGGTAAAGCCATTCTATAAGAGGAACTGAGATAACTCTCCCAGATCCATTGCTTTCTAACAGAATTTAAAGAATTTAGATGGTTTAGGGGAAAAGAATTAGCCCTGGGCCGAGTGGCGAGCGTTTTACGTACATTATTATGTCCTTGGATCCTCTGAAGCCCCACTTGAGGTAAGTAGGTATTTTCCAGATAAGACAATTGAGGTTGAGGGCTCGAAAGGTGACATCATTTGCCCAAGACATAACACTGGTTAGACCGCCTTAGCTGTCAGGCTGTCCCACTACCAGCTGTGCCTGAGCAGCAGCGGGTGCTTCAGCTTTTGTGAGCTGTGGTTTCTTAACACCTGTTTTTCTCCAGATCATAGACTATTTACTCCAGAAAGTTTGGGGGAGAAAAAGTTCTGGTTGAGTGTACGTGTATGTGTACCTCATCCTGGGGTTTGAGTTATTTCCCTCTCTTCCTGGGTAATATTTCTATTTAAACAGCACTGTAGTCAAAAAATAATACTTGTTTCTCTGTTATTGTGCTTATTTTTCTTGGGGTTATAAAGAGTATTGTGTATTGTGTATACACAGTACACTTAGACTAAACAGAAAGCAAACGTTTGTTTAACAGAATAGGAAAGAGATGAAATTCATGGAAGAAGAATGTCTATTCTTACTGCACTGTGTCTCACTTTCACGTGTCTGGAATCCTGTATCGTTCCAAAGCAAGGATTTCAGTGCCTCGAGTTAAATGGTGTAAGTGGGCGTAGGAGCAGTAAAGAAAGGGGCAGCAACAGCCCCTCACGTTTCTTGAGCTGATGTATGTGATGCACGTGACCATATGCATACATGTATGTTACATTTGCTATATACGTTTTACATACGTGTTCTAAGTGCTTGACTTGCATTTGCTTTTTCAGTCCTCTCAATAACCCTTTGGAGGCAGGTAGTATTATTATCTCCACTTTACAGATGAAGAAATCAAGGCACAGAGAGGATAGGACACTTGCCTAAGGTCACAGAGCTAGGTTACATGCACAGTTCCACATCTGAGTTAATTCAAATTTGTATTGTTAACCACTTAAATACATTATTGAAATGTTTCTCAACTAATGTGTACCTCCTTTCTGGGGATTTGGACTCATTGTACTTTTTGGGGGGCATTAGTAACAGATTGTCTACAAAGTAAAAATAACTAGGCCTAATGGGGTTCTACGTAAGTCATCTGAATTACTGAAGTATCTTGGAGGAACTAAGATGATCCTTCTTATTTATGTTATGTTATTAACAATAATACTTTAAAATGAAGGTATGAAAGTATTACAGATTCATGAAGGTGCTTTTTTCTACAGAATGTCATTGAAATGGAAAATTTTCATATGTTTAAATGCTGGCTGGTAGAGTAGATTTGTTTTGAATTATAGCACATAAGGAATTTTTTTTTTTTTGGCGGTACGCGGGCCTCTCACTGTTGTGGCCTCTCCCGTTGCGGAGCACAGGCTCCGGACACGCAGGCTCAGCGGCCACGGCTCACGGGCCCAGCCGCTCCGCGGCATGTGGGATCCTCCCGGACCGGGGCACGAACCCGTGTCCCCTGCATCGGCAGGCAGACTCTCAACCACTGCGCCACCAGGGAAGCCCCACATAAGGAATTTTTTAAAGGTTTGGCAGTAATAAGTAAAGCAAACACCTTTTCTATTTAGCAATACAATTCTAACATTGTATTTTGCAGGAAGAAAGTTTGAGCCTAATAGAAACATTGTTATAAGTTTGAAGAAATTTTTATTGGTTAAGAAATAATACTATGTGTATGTTTTAATGTCTGTATGTTAAACTCAGTATATTCCCCCTCCCCCTTTTTTTTAGCTCTTCACGAAAGGACATGGATGAAAATGAAAGCAACCAGTCCCTGAGGACAAGTTGCCAATATCCTAAAGAAGCAGTAAGAAAGCGCCAAAATTCACGGAATTCTGGAGGAAGTGATTCTTCTAGGTTTTCCAGGAAGAGTTTCAAACTGGATTACAGACTAGAAGAAGATGTAACTAAATCAAAGAAAGGAAAGGATGGGAGATTTGTTAACCCTTGGCCGACATGGAAAAATCCCTCTATTCCAAATGTTCTCAGATGGCTGATGATGGAAAAAGATCACAGCAGCGTTCCATGCTCCAAAGAGGTAGCATTTGGCTTTTTGAGTGCTGTGTATTTGCTCTTAATATATGCATTACTTAACGTTGCTGTGAATTGTACTATGACACTCCAGTTAGCTAATTGAGCCCTCTGGGGAGATGACATGAATAAGGTGCCTTCAAGTTCATAGTTGAGCAGCAAAGTACATGTGTGAATAACCAGCTCTGATCTGCTGGCAACTAGAAGTAGGAACAGATGCCTTAAAAATATAGGAAAGGACGCAATTAATTCTGACTGGTGGGATTGGAAATGGCTTTACAGAGGAGATGATATTTGAGCTGGGCCTAGAAAGATAAAAACTATTTGGTAGTGGTTTTCCAGGTGGATGATGGGCATGAGGAAGGTCACAGAGGTGAGCAAGTGCATGGCATGTTCCAGAAAGTAGTAACCTGTGTTTTGGAATATGAATTATAAGGGTTAAGCCTGGAGCGCTTGGCTCTTCATCCTTGGAAAAAGCTGCTAAAGTTATAAAAGAAATCGTCAGGTAACCTTCCACTCCTTTAAAAATTGGGAATAGGTTACTGGGCTTTCAATATGCTAGTTATACTTAGGATGGGACTATTAACCTTTGGCCTGTGGTTTATGAGATGAGTGGGATTTCACTTCAGCAGGGAGTCGGTGGCTCCCAATGGCAGTACTGCTTTTTTCTCCCTTCTTAGTTTCTTGCCCCGCTACACCTCCTACCCCGCTTGGCCTCTCTTTTCCAACAACCCCTGTCCTGCCACGCCTTGTGGGGAACTGAGAGATAAGGAACTAGACATTGGAAGTGGATGGGATGAAAAGAGTGGAGGTATCCCTGAAGCGTTGATCTGCAGTAAGGCAGGAGGCTGGGGAGGGGGTCGGTGGCGGTAGTGTCAGATCGTTTACCTTAGTAAGTGTGTCCATTTTTCTTGAAAGGATACGAGATTTAAAACCCCCCAAAAAACCCATATTGTCACTTTGATGCTAAGGAATGTTCGTAGTATTAATCCTAGTTAACAGAATTGAGTAACGTGAATAATATTTTCCCAGCACTGTTTAAGAATGAGTCAGGATATTAATAGATAAAACCTTCGTGTATGTTTCGACTTTGTGGATGGGAGGAACAAGAAAATTTTATGTCTTCTGGAGAACCTGGTATGAAGGGAAACAGGGAGTCAAGCGGTGAGCAGAAGGGTTTAGGGCAGGAGGCCAAGATGGGTAGGTTACCTGTTCGGTAAAAATTCCGTCCTGGTTTTTGGGCCACAGTTTCTAAAGATACAGAAGTAGTAATGGTGTCTTTAGTTTTCTTTCATTTCAAACAAGAAAGTGAGTGACCACATGAAGGTGGAAATACATCTCTGAACTCTGATGATTTGGAGATATTGAAGAAACTGGGTTCAATTTCTGAGAACTCACGAGGCCAGTTGTTCTTAAACTCCACTATTCTAGGTGCTAGAGAGAGAGCCATGAAAAAGCAGAAAGACAAGGGCTTCCCTGGTGGCGCAGTGGTTGAGAGTCCGCCTGCCGATGCAGGGGACGCGGGTTCGTGCCCCGGTCCGGGAAGATCCCACATGCCGCGGAGCGGCTAGGCCCGTGAGCCATGGCCGCTGAGCCTGCGCGTCCAGAGCCTGTGCTCCGCGGCGGGAGAGGCCACAATAGTGAGAGGCCCGGGTACCGCAAAAAAAAAAAAAAAAAAAAGGCAGAAAGACAGCCCGGCCTCCTTGGGCCTTCGGTTTAATGGAAGAGAGACAATAAACAGATAAGAAAATGCCGTGGGATACTGAAAGATGATTGATGCTTTGAGGAATAATGAGGCAGAAAAGGAAGTTGGGGGGTGGGAGCTGAATTCTTTAATGAAGTGTAAGCTTTCTTTCTTTAAAGGCAGGAGTTCTTTGTTTTTCTTTGCTTTTTATTTTAATTTTTATTTTATATTGGAGTATAGTTGATATACAGTGTGGTGTTAGTTTCCGATGTGCAGCTAAGTGATTCAGTTGTACATACACATGTATCTATTCTTTTTCAAGTTCTTTTCCCATTTAGGGTATTACCTAAATATCGAGTACAGTTCCCTGTGCTAAACAGAAGGTCCTTGTTGATTATCTATTTTATATACTAGTGGGTATATGTTAATTGTGAACTCCTAATTTATCCCTACCAGCCATGTTTCCACCCACCCCCGGCAACCATAAGTCGGCGTTCAAAGTCTGTATGTTTCTGTTTTGCCAATAAGTTCATTTGTATCATTTTCACCTTAGACTCTATTCAAGCTATATCAGGTGACATTTGTCTTTCTGTGTCTGGCTACTTCGCTTGATGTGATCATTGCCAGGTCCAGCCAGTTGCTGCAAATGGTGTTGTTTCATTCTTTTTTATGGCTAATATTCCCTTGTATATATGTACCACATCTTCTTTATGCATTCGTCTGCTGGTGGACAATTTGGTGGCTTCCACAACTTGGCTATTGAAAATAGCCCTGCAATGAACGTTGGGGTGCATGTGTCTTTCTAAAGTACGGTTTTCTCTGGATATATGCCCAGGAGTGGGATTGCTGGATCATATGGTAGATTTATTTTAGTTTTTTAAGGAAGCTTCATACCAATCTGCATAGTGGCTGTTACCAGTTTATGTTCCCACCAACAGCATAGGAGCGTTCCTTTTCTGTACGCACTCTCGAGGATTTGCTGTTTGTTGACTTTTTAATCGTGTCCACTGTAACTGGTACAGGGTAATACCTCCTTGTAGTTTTGATGTGCTATGATAATGAGTGATGTTAAGCATCTTTTTATGTGCTTTAAAAAACAAAACAAAACAAGAAAAAACCTTGTGAGTAAAATTTACTTCCTGAAATGGGCTGATTGAAAGCCGGCTCTGTTTTGAATTTTCTTTCGATCACCTACCACACTACATTTCTAGAGGGCGTTGTTCATTTAAGCCTCACAGGCCTTGTGAATGTGAAGTGCCCATAAGCACTGGTTTTAAAGTTGTCATTCCAGGAAACAAGGCAGCAGCGTTTCTGGTTGCCCAACTCTGGTTACTCGGGCAATGAGAGGCTTAGGCAAAGTCCTGCTGCTGGGTTTTAAATGAGTGGAATGTGCCAGAACAGACACCCAAGGACTTGTGTCTCAATACTTCCACCCCCTTCCCTTTCCCCCTGGGACAAATCCCAATCCCTGCCAAAGCGCTGTGCTGAGGGTGCTGGCATCCGTAGGTGGGGTGACTCTGCGGAAGGAGGCTGGAGGTGGGAACCTCAGCACCAGGAGACGTGGGGACCTGGTGACTTTTCAGAGCTCTTCCGGCCCAGAGGGTCCACCATCCTTTGGCTGCACTAGGCTTGGCCTTGCTGTCAGAGGTCCATCGTGGATCTGGAGATTGTGGTCCATCCTGAAGGGATCAGGCACTGCAGGTCCAAGGAGAGCTCATTTGCTGGCACATCCTTCCCAGCTCCCTAACCCCCATGCCATCCAGCCTTTGGAAACCAAGGCTGCTCGGGCTCCAGGGATGTGAAGCTGCCTGAGTCCCAAGGCCCGAGGAGAATGTTGTAGGCATTTCGTTTTTGTTTTCTAATTTAACATTTAGTTTATATTGGAGTATAGTGGCTTTACGATGTTGTGTTTGTTTTAGCTTTAAGCAGCTTGATTCAGGTAAACAGAGACACATATCTACTCTTTCTCGGACCCTTCCTATATAAGTTCTTTCAGATTGTTGAGTAGCGTTCCCTGTGTTAGACAGTAGATCCTTGTTGATGATCTATTTTATGGATATTAGTATGCAGGTGTTAATCCCAACCTAAGGTATCCCTCCAGCCCCACCTTTCCCCTTTGGTAACCATATGTTCGTTAGTTCTAAGTCCGCGAGTCTGTTTCTGTTTTGTAAATTTGGTTATTTGTATCAATTTTTCGATCTCACCTGTAGGTGATATCATATGCTATTTGTCTTTCTCTGTCTGGCTTATTTCACTTAGTATTGTCACCTTCAGGTCCATCCATGTTGCTGCAAATGGCATTATTTCATTCTCTTTATGGGTGAGTAATAACCTTTTTATGTTCCACATCTTTTTTATCCAGTCCTCTGTCAATGGATATTTTGGTTGCTTTCATTTCGTTGCTATCTTAAATAGTGGTACAATGAATTTTGGAGTGTATGTGTCTTTTCAAATATGTTTTTTCCAGATATACACCTAGTAGTGGGATTGCTGGATCATGTGGTCCCTCAAATTTAATATTTTATGGAACCTCTATATTGTTCTCCATAGTGGCTGTTACTGGGGTACATTTGCATCAACAGCCTAGGAGGATTTCCTTTTCTCCACGCTCTCTTCAGCATGTATTGCTTATTGACCTTGGATGATGGTCATTTTGCCTGGTAGTATGTGATACCTCGTTGTAGTTTTGATTTTCATGTCTGTAATAATTAGGGGTTTTGGCATCTTTTCATGTGAGTTTTGTTCATCTCTATGTGTTCTTTGGAGATTGTCAAATTTAGATCTTCTTCCCCTGTTTTTGACTGGGTTATTTGTTTGATTTAGAGCCTCATGAGCTCTTTGTATATTTTGGAGATTAATCCTTTTGTTCATACTTCATTTGCAAATATTTTCTTCCATTCTGTGGATTGTCTTTTTGTTCATGATTTACTTTGCTATTCAAAAGCTTTTAACTTTTATTATATCCCCCTTTTTATTTTGTGTTTATTTTCATTACTCTAGGAGGTGGATCCGGAAAGATACTGCTCCGATTTTTGTCAAACAATTCTGGCTATGTTTATGTCTAAGAATTTTATAGTGCCTGTTCTCACATTTAGGTCTTTAATCTATTTTGAGTTCTTTTTTTTTTTTTGCGGTACGCGGGCCTCTCACTATTGTGGCCTCTCCTGTTGCGGAACACAGGCTCCGGATGCGCAGGCTCAGCGGCCATGGCTCACGGGCCCAGCTGCTCCACGGCATGTGGGATCCTCCCGGACCGGGGCACGAACCCGTGTCCCCTGCATCGGCAGGCGGACTCTCAACCACTGTGCTACCAGGGAAGCCCCTTGAGTTCTTTTTTATGTATGGTGTTAGAGAATGTTCTTGTTTTACTCTTTTACACATAGTTTTCCAGTTTTCCCAGCACCACTTATTGAAGTGACTGTCTTTTTTCCATTGTATGTATAGTCTTGCCTCCTTTGGTAGATTAATTGGTGCTTGAGTTCACTTCTGGTTTTTCTCTTCTTTTCTATTTATTTATGTTTCTGTTTTTGTGCTAGTACCATACTTTTTTGATGACTGTAACTTTGTAGTATAGTCTGAAGTCAGGGAGTCTGATTCATCCATCTCTGTTTTTCTTTCTAAGGATTGGTTTTTGTATTCTCCGTCTTTTTTGTTTCCATACAAATTAAAAAAAATTTTTGTTCAAGTTCTGTGAAAAATGCCATTGGCAATTTGGTTGTGATTGTATTGAATCTGTAGATTGCCTTTGGTATTATAGTGGTTTTGACACTACTGATGGTTCTAATCCAACCACATGGTATATTTTTCCATCTGTTTGTGTCATTTTCGATTTCTTTCATCAACGTCTTATAGTTTTTAGAGTACAGGCCTTTAGCCTCTTTAGGTTGGTTTATTCCTAGGTAGTTTATTCTTTTTGATGCGATGGTAAATGTGATCGTTTCTTTAATTTCTCTTTCTGATCTTTCATTTTTAGTGTTAGTAATGCAAGAAATTTGTGTATTAATTTTGTATCCTGCAGTTTACTGAATTCATAGATGAGCTCTAGTAGTTTTCTGGTGGCATCTTTAGGATTCTCTATGTATGATATCATGTCATCTGCAAACAGTGGAAGTTGTACTTCTTTTCCAGTTTGGATTCATTTCTTTTTCTTTTCTGATTGCCATTGTTAGGACTTCCAAAACTATGTTGAATAAAAGTGGCAAGAGTCGACATCCTTGTCTTTTTCCTGATCTTGAGGGAAATGCTTTCAGCTTTTACTGTTGAGAATGATATTAGCTGTGCGTTTGTCATATATGGCCTTTATTATGTTTAGGTAGGTTCCCTCTATGACCACTTTTTGGAGAGTTTTTATCATAAATGGGTGTTGAATTTTGTCAAACGTTTCCTGCATCTATTCAGATGATCATATGGTTTTTATTCTTCAGTTTGTTTATGTGGTGTATCACAGTGATTGATTTGAGATACTGAAGATCCTTGCATCCCTGGGATAAATACCACTTGATCATATTGAGTGATGTTTTTAATGGATTGTTAGATTCAGTTTGATAGTATTTTGTTGAGGATTTTTGCAACTATGTTTTTCAGTGATATTGGCCTGTAATTTTCTATTTTGTGGTATCTTTTTCTGGTTTTGGTATCAGGGTGATTGTGGCTTATGAGTGGTTCTTAAACTCCACTGTTGTAGGTGCAAGAGATACAGCCATGAACAAGGCAGAAAGGAAACCTGGCCTCCTTGGAAGTTAGGTTTATTGGAAGAGAGACAGTAGTCAAGTAAATGATGTAGAATATTGAAAGATGATTAGTGCTTTGAGGAATAATAAGGCAGAAAAGGAAGGAAAAGGAATAATAAGGCAGAAAACGAAGATGATTAGTGCTTTGAGGAATAATAAGGCAGAAAAGGGTGAGAACTGCATTCTTTAATGAAGTGTAAGCTTTTTTTTTAAGGCAGTTTTTTAAGAAAATGTCAAAAAGAAGGCTCAATATGAACGCATTTAAACAGATGCGGCATCATGTAAGAGAGAAGACTCATTTGTCTTAATCCAATTTTTTTTTTAAATTTATTTTTGGCTCTGTTGGGTCTTCGTTGCTGCACGCCGGCTTTCTCTAGTTGTGGCGAGCGGGGGCTACTCTTCATTTCAATGTGCAGCTTCTCATTGCTGTGGCTTCTCTTGCTGCGGAGCACGAGCTCTAGGCACTCGGGCTTCAGTAGTTGTGGCACGCGGGCTCAGTAGTTGTGGCTCGAGGGTTCTAGAGCTCAGGCTCAGTAGTTGTGGTGCACGGGCTTAGCTGCTCCACGGCATGTGGGATCTTCCCATACCAGGGCTCGAACCCATGTCCCCTGCATTGGCAGGCGGATTCTTAACCACTGCACCACCAGGGAAGTCCCCTTAATCCAATTTTTATCTTCTTTCTTATCATTTACCTACATCTTGTTTCCCCTTGTTTCCAGTAAAAGCCTAGAACTAGATTAAATGCATGTTGACTTCTGTTATTTTCGTAGATAACTATAAGTCCATACTTTATCCCTTTAAGTTGCCCAGATTATTAATTTTTATGAACTGCTAAGTGTGATAGAGTTATTCATTTAAAAAAATTTAAAGACTATGTAAAGAATACTTACTTCAGATCGTTGGGCCAGTTCAGAATTTAATCAGATTTCTCGAAATTATTTTAATTAGATATTGGGACGCTAGAGTTTAATAATACAGATCTTCAAATTATTGTTTTGGAAGAAGAGGGTAATATGATATATGTAGGGTTATGATGACTATATATAACGGAACTTACATCATTATAGTATGTTATGTTTAGGTATATGAATATGAAAGTGTTCTGGGAAAAACATGTGATTAAAGTATAAAATAACTAATAGAACAGCTCTAAACAACGTGAAAATGTGTTATTAGCAGAGCTACACAGTTGCATTGCCTGGTTAGAAAACAGGACTTCGTTCCGGATATTTGCCTTTTCTGGGTCATTGGAGCAGTGGGCCCGCTCACAGGCTTCAAGTTGTTCATGTGCTTTGTGCTCTTGCAGTGGCTCAGTGACCTTCTCTGGTTGTTAGTGTTGATGATAGTCTCCAATAGTTAGGAGAAAGGAGGTTGGAGAACTTCAAAGAGGGAGGGAGGCAGGCACCTCCTTATCAGTTACTGCTGTAGAAGTGAGAGGGACAGTCATATTGGAGTAGGAGAGAGACACGGGACTGAGGCTGCACAGTATGGCCTGGTTCACCAGGGGTCTGAGAACCAGGCTCAGGCATCCTGTCACAGTCCCTCAAGGAACTCTTTTTTTTTGGGGGGGGAGGGATCTATGAAGTTAGGATAAGAGAGTTTCGGTGATGAGGATTGTTTTGAGACTCATGTGACACATGCAAGTACTTTGAAAATCTCATGCATTCTTTAGGTGTATGATATTGAAGAATAGGATGCCCTGTGAAAAAATGATACGTACCAATTATTTTATATTTGTACTGTAGTAGGCCAGCAGGTTGCTTTTTTATTTTTATCGAGGGGGAAAAATGCATGTATACAGGTTTTTTAAAAAATATCATAGTAACGATAGGCTTATAAGATACATACCAGTCCCCTAGCCAGCGTCTGCCACGCAGGCCCCTTTATTTCTTTGGAGTTTGTCTTCGTATTTCTTTTCTTTTTATTGTGGTGTGAACACTTAGCACGAGACCTGCCGTCTTAAACTTGTCAGTGTACAATGCACTGTTGTTGCCTGCAGGGACCATGTTGTACAACAGATCCCTGGAGCTTCCCCATCTTGCTGAACTGAAGCTGTGTGCCCACTGATAGGAACTCCCCACGTTCCTCTCCCCGCCAGCCCCTGGCGACCACCATTCCACTCCTTGATTCCATGAGTTTGACTATTGTAGATCCCTCAGATACGTGGAATCATGCAGTGTTCGTTCTTCTGTGGGCCTCCACATTACTATCAGATGTAACCCACTCTGTACCCCTCCCCATCTCGCCCGTGCTTCTACTTGAGCTTTCCCCTTACTATTTACATTATTGTGACTATGTCAGTATTTTTCACTGATGAACCAGGTAATGTAGTATGGCCATGTCTCCTGTCTTACATACTTTTCCCTCTGAGGTTAATGATCCCTCTTTTTTCATCTGTTGAACTTTCTATGTCTTTATGACTAATCATTTCCCTCCTTCCCATGGCTTCTCAGGACCATTTTCCCGAGGGGGAGACCTTCAGGAGGTTTTCAGCACCAGGCTCTAATCTGGGCTGATGCCCTCCAGGCTCTCTGTGGCTTCCTTCCGGGCTCTCCCTCACCGTCCTCCTGGGCCCCTTTCCCTCCTCACTGTGGCCCTGTTTCCTGCATTCCACCTGTTCCCCATCTTGGATATTTTCTCCTTTTGGTGGAGCGTACTCTTAATGAGCTTCCTGAGAAGGGGGTACACGGGACGTCAGTTTTTTGGCATCTTGCTTGTCTAAAATGTCTTTATTCTCACTCTTTATTTTAAATTAAAGTATAGTTGGTTTACAATGCTGTGCCAATCTCTGCTGTACAGCAGAGACTCATTTATACACATAGAGACATTCTTTTTTTATATTCTTTTCCATTATGATTTAGCATATGATACTGAATATAGTTCCCTGTGCTCTACGGTAGGACCTTGTTGTTTATCCGTCCTATATAATAGTTTACATCTGCTAATCCCACACTTCCAGTCCTTGGCTCCCCTACCCGCCTACCCTTTGGTAACCACAGGTCTGTTCTCTATATATGTGAGTCTTTTTCTGTTTTGTAGATAGGTTCATTTGTGCCATATTTTAGATTCCACATATAAGGGATATCATATGGTATTTGTGTTTCTCTTTCTGACTTGCTTCACTTAGTATGATAATCTCTGGTTGCATCCATGATGCTGCACATGGCATTATTTCGTTTTTTATGGCTGAGTTTATTCTCATTATTGATTGATAGTGTGGGTAATGGAATTTTAGTTTGCAAACAGTTTTCTCTCAATTTGAAAGCATTACCTCCATGACCTTCTTTTTAGTATTGCTTTAGAGAAGTTCAGTGCCATTCTTGATCCTTTGTGTGGGACTTTGATTTCCTCTGTGGAAACTCTGAGGATCATCTCTTTGGCACCAATGTTCTGAAGTTTCACCATGACGTGTGGTTCTTTTTTTATCATGCTCGATGCCTCGTGGGCCCTTTAGATGTAAAAATCTGTTGCCTTCAGTTCTAGGAAATTTTCTTGTCTATTTCCTTGAAAATTTCCTTCTCTTTTCATTGTAAAACAACTACTGATTATATTTTGGATCTCCTAGATCAACCCTCTGTAACTTTATTTCCCCTGTATTTCATTTCTTTTTATCTTTTTGTTTTGCTTTCTGACAGGTTTCCTCAAGAATTTGTTTCATTTTTAAGTCAGTATGTCTTTCACTTTTTTATGTGATGGGTGAAAATGTCGTAATATGAAATTTTTAAAAAGAGTAGAAAATATGAATATCCTATGATCTTAACCATGCATAAAAATAGAACTGTGCATAAAAATAGCATAATGGGGCTTCCCTGGTGGCGCAGTGGTTGAGAGTCCGCCTGCTAGTGCAGGGGACACGGGTTCGTGCCCTGGTCTGGGAGGATCCCACATGCCATGGAGCAACTAGGCCCGTGAGCCACAACTACTGAGCCTGCGCGTCTGGAGCCTGTGCTCTGCAGCAAGAGAGGCTGCGATAGTGAGAGGTCCACGCACCGCGATGAGGAGTGGCCCCCGCTTGCCACAACTAGAGAAAACCCTTGCACAGAAACGGAGACCCAACACAGCCAAAAAAAAAAAAAAAAAAAAAAAATAGCATAATGTTTAACAGTGGTTATAATCTCTGCACATGGATATAATGGATGGCTACTCTTCTTATCTTTATATTTTCCAAATATTTTATAAAGCACATTTTCTTTTATAATCAAGGAGGAGTTTAAAAATATTAAGCCATTTTGATGGATCTTATACTCCTAATACAGATAGTATGGCAAAAATATAAAACATTAGCATTCATATTTAATTGAATTGGTGGTATTTTGGTAAAATCAATCTCTATTCACTGTTCACATATATCGTCAAAATAAATATGAAAAACAAATATTTTTAATTTAAATCTTAAATATGAGTTGCAAAGTACAGATATTAAAGTTTCCTAAAACAGTACAAAGATACTTTCAGTTGGAAGAAAAGGATTAACTCAAGTCCTCTTTAAAAGTGATTTTTTTTTTTTAGAAAGTATGGTTTGAACAGATTTTTGTCGAATCTTTCTGTCTCATTCATGTACACAAACACATACACTTAATAAGTATATTAACAAGAATGTGGGTTTCATTGTTTGGAAGTTAACATTATCTATGCCATGGAAAGAGTGAAGAGAGAGGGTCTTGAGAGTCAGAAGACCTTGATTCCACTCCTGATTGGACACTTACTTGTTGTATGACCTTGGCAAGTGTCTTAGTGACCCTCTGCCTTGGTCTGGTTTTCTGTGAAATGGCAGTAACATCTGCTTCACAGAGTTAGATGACAGTGTACTTAAAGCATCTGGCAGAGTAGTGGTTGAATAAATGTTGGGATTTTTCCCTTTCCCCAAGAAAACTGAAACATTAACTAGTGTACAGGTTACTAACAGGCTTTGGGATTTTCCCACTTGTAGCTTTAAAAAAGGAGGACCAGCCAAGAAAAATCTGGATCTAGTAAAGAAAAATGCCAAGTGGGTGCTTGATTTCTTTAAATAAAAAAGAATTTCCCCACTCTACATACTTTTTCAAACTCTGATTAGGATAAAAAGTAAAAAACTACTTTTTTCTTTTTGGAATCTCAATTGTAGACACTATTTCTTTGAGTTTCATGGGCCAGTAGTGTTAGAGATCAAATTCTTTAAAATAAGCTACTCTTTTGCGATGGATGGGCTTAGAAACAATATAGCATGAGGAAAGGACCTTGAAGAAAAGTGTAACTGCTTAATTCAGGTCTCTTGTCAGACGTTTACCTTTTTTAAAAAACAGCTTTGTTGAGATATAATTCCCGTATTATACAATTGACCTGGTTAAAGTATACAATTTGGCAGTTTTCCAGTACATTCAGAGTTGTGCAACCGTCCCTACAATCTAATACACTTTTATTATCCCAAAAGAAACCCTGTGTCCTTAGTCATCACCCCCCAGTTCTCCAGCCCCTGGAAATCACTCACCTATTTTCTGTCTCTATGGATTTGCCTATTCTGGAAACTTCATATAAATAGGACCGCACAGTGTATGATCCTTTGTGATGGGCTTCTTTCCACACTTCACCTGTTAGTACTGCATTTGGAGAACAAGTTGAGGCTGCCAGAGGTGCTCAAGGTTTCGTTTCCTCTCAGTTGTCAGTGGATAATGCCAGATATTAAACTTTAAAATGACTTTTAAACTTAGAGCAAAAAAAATGCAACAATTTTCAGGGAGTTTTGTTTCAGATGTTTTGATGCACTGTTTAAACATGATAGTTTTATTAACATAATAGAAGCTCCACATATTCAAAAAGTAAAATCTGGTGAGTTTGGATATCTGTATAAACCTGCAAAATGATCACCATGATCAAGAAAATGGACATATCCGTCATCTCTAAAAGTGTCCTTGTGTCCACAGTAATCCACCTCTGATTCTCCCCGACCTGATTCCCAGGCTGTTACGGACTCACCCTGGAGATATTGCGGGTTCAGTTCCAGACCACTGCAAGTAAAACCAGTCACACCAATTTTTTGGTTTCTCAGTGCATATGAAAGTTATGTTTGCATATACTGTAGTTAATTAAAAATACTTTATTGCTAAAAATGCTAACCATCATCTAACAATGCAGGGTTGCCACAAACCTTCAATTTGTAAAAAAACAAACAAAACACCACAGTATCTGTGAAGTGCAATAAAACAAGGTATGCCTGTACTTGTGTTTTTGAAAAATATGTATTAAATGAGAATACTTGGGAGTAAGTCTAGTGGCGTGAGGCAGAATGTGTGGAGGCAGGCGGCGTGCCCTCGTGTGAATGCTGTAACTTCTCTGTTTTTTTGTCTGTAAAATGGGGAGAGTTAATAACACCTACCTCTAGCATTCTGGTATGAAATGAAAACAATTTATGAAGCATTTAGCACAGTTTCTGCCACATGGTAAGCACTCCATGCATGTATTTTGTTATACGAAAGTACTTGATACATTAGATAATGCTGCATCATCATCAGCATCGTGTGCCTCGTATGAAGCCTAACACATGCTAGGGACTCAATTGATCCTCATTCCCTCTCCTTTCTATCATAATTCTTTTTTTTTTTTTTTTTTTTTTTGTGGTACGTGGGTCTCTCACTGTTGCGGCCTCTCCCGTTGCGGAGCACAGGCTCCGGACGCGCAGGCTCAGCGGCCATGGCTCACGGGCCCAGCCGCTCCGCGGCACGTGGGATCTTCCCGGTCCGGGGCACGAACCCGTGTCCCCTGCATCGGCAGGCAGACTCTCAACCACTGCGCCACCAGGGAAGCCCTATCATAATTCTTGATAAGCACACCGTATGGCATTTGTTCACCAACCCTAACTACCAGCTTTGAGAACCGAGTTGAAAAATTCATTCACTCATCCATTCCACAATTTTATCGTGCAGGCTGTGTATCAGTCGTTGAAGCAGGCACTGTGAATGACTCCACGTTGAATAAGACATGGGCTGCATCCTGTGTGCAGTGAACCAGGGTAACAAGCAGAACATCCAGAGACGGTGTGCAAACGGGTGGCATGGGAGTGGAGAGGGAGAGAGCACTGCCGGCTGTGGACTCAGGGCTGGCTCCGTGACGGGCGTGCGATGTGATTAAGGTCTCGAAGGGATGAGAGAGAGAAGAAAGAGGGTCAGTGTCATGCCGGGCTCCCAAGCTCAGGCTGGGAGCGAGGTGCAGTCCCAGTGTTGGGGGGAACACAGAGCCGTGTGCAGGAACTGAGTGAAACAGCTGGAAAGGAGGAGCGGCAGTCCACCCACAGGCTTACCACTGGGCTAAGGAGGTGAGACGTGCTTTGCCAAGCAGTACAGAACCAGTGACGATTTTTCAGCAGGGGAGAGAGTTACGCCGTAAGAAAAGTGTTTGAGTGGCTCTAGTGTGTGGAATGAGTTAAAGGAAGATGGGTGAGCCATCAGGAGGACTTGAACATGCCTAGATGTTACTTAGGATCTTAACTCGGATCTTAACTCCTAACTATGAGTAAGGAAACAAGTAAATATGTAAGGGATCGATAGGGGTGGTGCCTGATTGCTTGTCGGGGTTGGGGCGTGCTTCCTTCTTCTTTTGCAGTACTTGCAGAGGGCTTACTCTGTGCCAGCCTCTCCTAATTCAGCCCCCAGTAATGACATGTAGGTGCAATTATTATACCCATTTTTCAGATGAGGAAACTAAGGCTTAGGCTGGCTAAGAGCTCTCTTGTCATTCTCCACCTTCTGGGCCCATTTCCTGTTTGGACCGGCTCAGTGACCTCTCAGTTTCCCTTCACCTGCATCTCCCCTATCTGCCCTCTCTCTCTGCCCTTTGCTGTCTCCTTTGTCCAGCTCTTTGTCTCTCCTGGCAGCTACTGTGACACACCCCAGGTCATCATTTAAACTTGAAAAGTGGTTTCTCTAAACATGAATGGGGTCATGTCTTTTCTTTTCTTATCGATGCTTCCTCACTGTCTCTGGGTGAAGCGTGGGATTCCAGGCTTTTACTGGGTCCTGATCCTTTACAGATTTCAGCTTGTCTTCTGCCCCCGAGCGCCACATTCCTGCTTGGCTCTGTGCCTGTGCTCGGGCATTTTCTCCACCTGAAATGCCCTTCCCCCTTTCCTCTGCATCAGGAACTTTTCACCATCCTTCAGGGACGCACACAGGTTACTGTGTCTGTAATGCCTTCCGCAGCTGGCCTCCTCATTCCTTCTTACTGGGCTACAGCATGCCTTCTATTTTATTTAATTAGTCAATACTATGCCTTTTTCAACACTGATTTGCAGCAACTTATAAAAAGACATGTAGCAGTAAAAAACCAGATGGATAAACGTACAAGAGCAAATGGACAATTCGGGTAGAAAAATAAAGCCAAGAAAGAGGTTAGCATAGAAATCTGTTCCATTGTTCCCTGCGATGTGCCCTGCCCTGTTCCCTTCTGCATATGGGCTGGAGGAGTCTTCAGCTTTTACCCTGAACTTCCTGTCAAAGCAAAAGTCAAAGCAGGATTGTCAGTTTTCCCAATGGTAGTCAAAGGAATAAAGCCAATTGCTCTGCAGAAGAGCTTTTCCTGTTACAGGAATCAAGAGCAGTGTTTCTGGGTTGTGTGTGGGAAGGTGGGGTCGGTGTGGGCTGGTACCCAGTCATCAAGACAGCCAGCCCCACGGTACATGCCCGGCAAGTTTCACAAGGAAGACACCTCCATGCAGCTGTATGGCCTAACACCAAAGCACAGTTTATGAAAGTTTTATAAAAGCCAGGACTGTGACGCTAGAACACAGCTTCTTGTTGGTCCAGCTTAATCCAAGGATAAAATGAATAATAAAGAAAGGAATAATACTTAACACATTATGTTGTAGTTATTGTTTCACACCTGTTTGCCCCCAAAAGCGATCATCTTCTCATGGGCAGGGACCGTGTTGTGCTTTGGTTTGATCAGTGGTAGAAAAACCTCAGAGGTAAGCGATGAGAACCATCTACGCCCATGACTTTCCCAGCAGTCATCACAGTACTCTGCTCTGAATTCTGTGTACTCAGGAAGTCAGGTTCATGTGAGATCCACAATCTACACATATGTGGTCAAAAGTTTTCTTTACTATTTCTAGGGGCTGACCTCCTGAGGCAGTTTTCAGCAGCGAATGCACCAGCTGAGTAAACAGCAGTAGCAAAGGGACTGCATCTCGGTTGGTCTACTTCTGGCACTTACAGAAGAGAGCCTTTAAAAACCTTTCGTAAAGTCAGCAGTACTCAAAGTTTTAAGTTTAATTTTCCCTTTGTTGGTTGCATTTGGGAGTAACATCTTACATCACTATATAGTGATTATTGAGTCAGATTCAGAAAGAAGTATGCACTTTCAAGAGAAAAGCAAAAATAACACATTTATCGAATGACTTCAGTTCTCCCCAAATAACCCTTCTCTCTATAATTTAGGTCAAAAATGTATTTATGATGGCATATAATACTTTCTTTTTCAATAGCTGCTTTTCTTTCTTTCTTCATATATGTAGGAGCTTGATAAAGAACTCCCAGTGCTTAAGCCGTATTTTATCGATGACCCTGAAGAAGCTGGAGTGAGGGAAGCTGGCTTACGGGTCACGTGGCTGGGACACGCGACAGTGATGGTGGAAATGGATGAGCTCATCTTGCTCACGGATCCCGTCTTTAGCGCCCGGGCCTCCCCATCGCAGCACGTGGGTCCCAAGCGGTTCCGGCGTCCCCCTTGCACCGTCGGTGAACTGCCCCAGATAGACGCGGTCCTCATCAGCCACAACCACTACGACCACCTGGACTACAGTTCCGTCACTGCTCTGAACGAGCGATTTGGTAACGAGCTGAGGTGGTTTGTGCCTCTGGGGCTCCTGGACTGGATGCAGAAATGTGGCTGTGAGAATGTGATCGAGCTGGACTGGTGGGAGGAGAACTGCGTCCCCGGCCACGATAAGGTGACGTTTGTGTTCACACCTTCCCAGCACTGGTGTAAAAGGACTCTGACGGATGACAACAGGGTTCTCTGGGGCAGCTGGTCTGTCTTGGGGCCTTGGAACCGATTTTTTTTCGCAGGAGACACTGGTTATTGCTCTGCTTTTGAAGAGATAGGAAAAAGATTTGGACCTTTTGACCTTGCAGCTATTCCCATTGGAGCGTATGAACCGAGGTATGTAGATGTCTAAAGCAAGCATTCCTGCTACATGATAAATTAACTGGACTCCGAGTAATCTGTGGTTTTAATGGTGGACTTTGTTATACATTGGGTGGGGGGTTGGTGGGCCAGAGTCAGTTAAGATTTTTCTTTGAATTTTAAAATGCTTTCATTACAGTCATATCAGTTGAATAATTATTGTAGTTACTGAAATTATATTACCAAGAAAAAAGGACGAGGGTTTAAAGAATTACTCTGCCTATAGCCCGAAGTCCGTGCACTGTTGCGGCTGAAGCTAAACCTGTCAGCCAGTACTCAGACCTACCTCTTGGTCTGTCTTTCACGTGGAGGATACTCTCCGTGAGTGGAATGCACCCATGCCCTGTCCTGTGTTTAGTGGAGAACAAGGGCTTGGCCTATGGCATCAGTCCCTTGTGGCCGTCTTACTGCAGGCAGCACTGAGGTTAGTCTGCTAAAGACATTGATGCACTACTGACCACTTGCCTTGCAGCCTCTCTGTACTGACTGCCTGTCTTCAGAGCACAGAGCAGATAAAGGTCACACGAGCGTTTGAGACCCAGGAGACCCATCCGCTGCCTCTGTTTTCCTTAATACTGCCTATTGAAGGAAAAAAGAAGTGATTTCCAAGAATTCAGTTAGATTTCAGTCAACTCTGGTTGATATGTACAAGTTAAGAGAAAATGAACACTAAAAGCGACAAAGTAGGGGCTAATTTAAAAAATGTTTTATTTTCTGAAGTGCACGCACAGACTCATACAGAATGGTATGTAGGATGGCATTTCATGTAGGCGATCCTACAAACAGAACACTGATACATAGATGAATTGAGCAAATCTGATCACTGGTTTCCATCAGATTGTTATACTTACTTTTCATTAACTTTTTAAGTTCACCAAAACCATTTCATTGCTAAGTATATTAATGCTTATTTCTCCCTTTTTTCTAGTTTCTTCATTTAAGGGACTAGATATTTTTACCTTACTAAAAAATTATTAAAAGCCAATAGTGCTTGAATTTCACTTTTCCACATGATTCTAATTCTGAATTCTAATGAAGCCTCTTAAAACAACAGTCAACCTGTTCACAAATCAGTTTTATATGGTATTGGTCCTTATTCAATATCTGTTCTTAGTATATTAGATTGTGAAATCTAATTGACATTGTGAAAATAAAATTTTCACATGTAGAAATATACAGACTTGTCATACACAGGTGATGATACAATGTGTACAGCCGAAGTCTGCAAAGTGCACTCACATAACTCCCCCTTGCTGCTTGCACTGCAGCTGTCTTGTCACTAAGATGGGAGAAGGATGGGGAGGACAGTATTTGCCCTAAAGAATTAAATTGTAGTAGCCTCCACTCTGTATTCCAGTTCTCTAGTCAGTTCTAAAGTTTCATTTTTATTTTATTATTTTGTGGCCGTGCTGCACGGCACATGGGATCTTAGTTCACTGACCGGGGATCGAACCCATGCTCCGTGCATTGGAAGCCTGGAGTCTTAACCACTGGACCACCAGGGAAGCCCCAGTACTAAAGTTTTAGAAATGTTGTTATCAACAAAACTTCAGAATAGTCTATAAATGTAAGATGATCACACCCAAAACGATTTTTAATAATCTGCTTAGAATGTTTTCACCCTTACTTTTGGGATCTCCTGTCATCGGGCATTCTATCCAAGTCGGTTAGGATTTTAACTTTTTATTTTAATTTGTATACCAGAGTAAACACTTTAAATTTATTTCAGACATGAAAAGGAATATGTCTATCCCTTTGATTTGAAGTAGGAGTTCTTAAAAAATCAATAGAGGGCTTCCCTGGTGGCGCAGTGGTTGAGAGTCCGCCTGCCGACGCAGGGGACACGGGTTCGTGCCCCGGTCCGGGAAGATCCCACATGCCGCGGAGCGGCTGGGCCCGTGAGCCATGGCCGCTGAGCCTGCGCGTCCGGAGCCTGTGCTCCACAACGGGAGAGGCCACAACAGTGAGAGGCCCGCGTACCGCAAAAAAAAAAAAAAAAAAAAAAAAATCAATAGAGAGAAACAGCCAAAACTGTTTTCATCTTGGCCTGAATTCTAAGTGTCAGGAGATAAAGCAGAACAAATGCTTCTCTAATCTCTTGTTGAGAACACAGTGGCTTTGTTTTGGGACTCCCATCAGGCCCGGCGACTCCTAACAGTAAATAACAACCCTTGTGCTGTGCAGATGGATGAACTTTTCCATGACGTGTTCTACAAAGTGCGGCAGCCCCTCTGCTGAATCCAGATCCCTTCATCTTCACTGCAGTGTTCATTGCCAGTAGCAGACCCAGGATATATATAATGTGAAGACACTGTTGTTTTTCCTCTTCTAAACTGCTGGCTGGCTTCCCTGGTGGCACAGTGGTTAAGGATCCGCCTGCCAATGCAGGGGACACGGGTTCGAGCCCTGGTCCAGGAAGATCCCACATGCCGCGGAGCAACTAAGCTCATGCGCCACAACTACTGAGCCTGTGCTCTAGAGCCCGCGAGCCACAACTACTGAAGCCTGCATGCCGCAACTACTGAAGTCCACGCGCCTAGAGCTCGCGCTCTGCAACAAGAAGCCACCACAATGAGAAGCCCGCACACTGCAACGAAGAGCAGCCCCTGCTCGACGCAACTAGAGAAAGCCGGTGCGCAGCAACAAAGACCCAGCACAGCCAAAAATAAATAAATAAAATAAATTTATAAAAATAAATAAATAAATAAACTGCTGGCTGGGCAAGCAAAGGATTTGCCTGTATGTAGTACATTCTACTTTTGTATCAGAAATAATTCTTTCTCCTGAAAGTGCTGGCTTTGTCAACTCCCTACTCTTTTGGAAGAATTCTATGAAGTAGCTGCTGTACTTCATGCTTGGAATACATTTTGTCTTGTTTAATCCTCACAATACCCTTGTGAAGTGGGCATCGTTTCTATTTCACAGACCAGGAAGTGGCAGCTGGAGAAACTGAAGCAGCTCCAAAGGCATTCCCAGGAATTGGCAGAGCTGGGATTCACGCCCAGGCCCCCTGCCTCCAGAGCAGTCTCTTCCCAGGCATGGGGCAGCCTTTCACGTTGCTAAACTCTCTCTGTTTAGTCCCCCTGATGGGGCCTTTCTTCTTGCCAAACCAAGCGCCTCACTCGTCAGTTGTATGGTATTTAAATAAAATCCTTGAATTATAACTGGATTTTTTTTGCTCCTGATCTTACAAATTATACACTAATTTTTGTTTCCTTTTCACTTTAGCACGTTAAAAAACAATTGTTTCCGCAAGGTTATTTGCAACTGGAGTTTTGATTTCTAGTGCTTTACCCATTATTCCATCTCTTTCATTCATACCAGGATTGCAAAATATCTGCTTTTTAAGGTAGTAAGATATCTTCAGAATAAATCATCAGTAAAATAAAAATACATGTGAAACAAAATCCTCCTATTCAAAGGGAAGTTTTGCTTGAGAATTATCTACTGTATAGCGTTTGTACAAGAAAGATTTTTATTTATTTTTTTCCAGCAGAAAAGTGGACTGAAGGGAGATGGTTTTGCCTACTGTGATTTATTCCTGTGCAGAATGTTAAAGGTTGATTATATGAAGCAGCAATTAGAATTTATTGTATACTTAAAAGCCCAGATTTAATAAGTTATTGTGTTTTATCAGGTGGTTTATGAAATACCAGCATGTAGACCCAGAAGAGGCTGTAAAGATTCACATTGATGTGCAGACGAAGAGATCTGTGGCAATTCACTGGGGAACTTTTGCCTTAGCGAATGAGGTGAGTGTGACTGTGGTAACAAGAACTCGTTACGTGTCTGACCGATGATAGGATCGATCACTGTACCCTGCAGTGTGTTCAGAAACCAAAGTAGAATCAGAACCTGCATGGTCATCAAGTGAATTAGGGTGGTAAATCATATTAATTAGTAAAACAATATTTATATACAGTGGGGAAAAAAAATCCTCATTGCATGTTGTTCTTTTGGCTTATTTCTGTAGTTAATGAAGCATGTGTTCATATAACCGAAAATGTGTGTAGCCTTAGTAAATAGAAAAGTCGACCATCATGTCATCCCCCTCAAGGGAGGCTTTTGTTCTGGCAGAAGATACAAGACATGCACATAATTACTCAGAGTGCTGTAAAGTGGGACAGATAAAGTGGTCTCAGAGTCAGGGACTGTTACTAATTGCGGGGATCAGGGAGAGCTTTGTGGAAGAGTTGACATTTGAACTTGGCTGTGAAAAGGCAAAAGGAGGAAGGCGTTTCAAGAGGAGGGAAGTGTGGGACTGGAGGCAGCCAGCATGGGGAACAGTGAGGAATCCGTTCAGCCAGAGTATGGATGACAGGAGGGCAATGGGGGAAGTGAGGCTGGGCAGCTTGGAAATTTCCAGAGGTACGTTATTCATCCAGTAAACACTGACTTGGTGTCTGCCGTGTGCCAGGCATTGGGATAAATGGCGGTTTTATTCCTAGACTAGTAAAGAGCTTATTTTTCCTTAAGGTGGCTGAACCCTGGAACTCTGCTACTGGCCAGGGTTGTGGCATCAAACAGAAGCTTAGCAAAAAGCATTCTCTCCTTTCCTCGAGCCAGGGCCTGCCCTAAGCAAAATTTAGAAACAGATGACTGAACTTGGCTTCTTCTATTTTGCTCTGTGTGGCATCTTCCCCATTCCGGGGCCTCTCTGCAGGAGCCCTGTGCTTTCCTGCTGTTTTAAGCACTCCCTCTCTGTCCTATTTCTGGCCCGCCCTCTCCCTAGTTGCATCTTATTCCAGAATTAATACACTGCCTGCCCCCTGCCGACTCCCCCCTAGTCAGAATTCCCATTCCGCAATGCTGTGGCCCTGAGCCACACTGTTGGGGGACAGATTGGAATCAATAAATGAATGTCCACGGGCATGGGAAGGGTGAAGGAGAATATGATGAGTGTGTGTGTTTCTGTGTCTGTGTATTTGGAGAAGGGGGAAGTTTGATACTGGTTTCCATTGGGTTACCACTATTATTTAGAGGCAGTGTCTTACTCCGTGCATGTATGTGTGTTCCATATGTATATAGGTAAATTTAGATACATGCATGTTTATGTTCCATATATAACATATTTCAGCAACTTAGATGAAGTAATAGTATTTTATTAAACCTTGCAAAGAGAAGAATCAAGGGTGACTCCTAAATTTTTAACTTGAGTAACTGGGAAGGTGGCTGTGTTCTTGACTGAGATGGGAAGATGAGGAGAGGAGAGGAAACCTCAGTCTTCAAGAGTTATTGTGTTATTCAGCCTTCAAGAATTACTCCTGTTTTAAATCTAAACTTCACCTTTATTTCTTAATGAAATATAAAATACACTCTCATTTAGTCTTTTTGACATTAGTTGCATAAATTGAGAACTACGAGTTTGCTAAATAAATTATAAAGTACATGGAATTTGGGAGGAGGATGTTTAGCCTATGCTTTGCAAACAGTTTTAAATGATTTGCATGTAAATAGTTGTAATAACTGCTTACTATAATATAAGCAGCTTAAGGATGTTATTGACTTGGCAACACTAAAACTGTATGTAAGGCAACATCTGATTTATCTAAGGAATGATGAGTGAATTTCCTAAATGATGTATTTAAGCACTTAAACTTAACTGACTAGTTTTGGTAGAAACAAACTGTAGGCACTACATAATATATGTTAACTTCTTAAATGACCAGGGTCTTTATTTTGAGTCTCTTCTGTTGCAGTAGATCATAAAACAGTGACCCCTTTGAAAGGGAATGTATGAGCTGTCTGGGGCGGGTTGCCTGGCCCTTAATGGGTCCACACTGCTGGGAGCTTCTGCTTTCACCACTTACTCTTTTTCTTTTCCCACATCTTTATTGGATTAAAATTGCTTTACAATGTTGTGTTAGTTTCTGCTGCACAGGTATATGCATACCTATATCCCCTCCCCATCACACCCCCCTAGGTGGTCACAAAGCACTGAGCTGATCTCCCTGTGCTATGCAGCTGCTTCCCACTAGCTGTCTGTTTTACACATGGTAGTGTATATATGTCAATGCTTCTCTCAGTTCGTCCCACCCTCCCCTTCCCCCACTGTGTCCACAAGTCCGTTCTCTACGTCTGCGTCTTTAGCCCTGCCCCGCCACTAGGGTCATCAGTACCATTTTTCTAGTTTCCATAAATATGCGTTAATACACGGTATCTGTTTTTCTTTGTGACTTACTTTACTCTGTATGACGGACTCCAGGGCCATCCACATCACCACAGATGACTCAGTTTTCCTTTTTATGGCTGAGTAATATTCCATGGTATATATGTCTCTAACCTACTATCTTGCTTTATACATATTATTTGGTCCCATGGCTATTAGGCCTTTTTACCTTCCCTGCAGGATTAATGTGCTTGCACTAAGAGCTAGCTATCAGTCACCCAGAGGCTTTCTTGCCTACTTCTAGAGCTCCCTTCTAGATGGTTGAAGCAGCCACGAATTGACCTATGGAGAAACTCAGAAAGATACTGCAACATCAAAATGCATACTGAATTATAGCTTATAACTAAAGTTACAGTTTAGGAAAGACATTATTAGTGTAGGGCAGTTGTGTAAGTGCATTGTTGGCCAAGACTTGTAAGAGAGAGCACAGGGGAGAAAAAATTTAACAGAACAGTTATTTTTCATTGGGAAAGAATTTTGTCATTTTGAAATCTCTTAAAAACAATTTTGCAAGGGAAGCTTCTTGACTTAGGCTATTATTTATAGTTAAATTTCATGGGGGATATATTAGCAATCTCCTATATGCATAAAAAAGAGTAAAAGTAGATTTCTGTTGTCAACTAACCCACTAATAAGTGGCTCTCTCTAGGAATACCGGGTAACTAATGCACAGGTAACCTCAGTTACTCCGTAGTCAGTGGGAAGGCATCCCTGACCCTCGAAACATAGCCATAAACCTAGAAGTGAGCAGGCGGGGAGAAAAGACCCACGTGTGGCCAGTAACTGTTAGCAATCTGTACATGTGAAGCCACAGAAAACATGCCTGGTTTTCCTAGTACATCACTGGCTGGCCCTTCCTACTCTCTGCTGCTAGTTCCTCGTCCACAGTGATTGCCTTGGGACTCAGTCCAGGGGCCCCATTTCTTCTCTAGTTGGGCATCCCTTGGGCATCTCATGAGTCTTATGGCTTTAAACACCATCTATCCACTGTACCACTCTAGCCCAGGTTTCCCCCTACAATCCATGTTTATGTATCCAGCTGCCTACTTGACGTCTCCACTTGGATGCCCATCAGGTACCCAAAACTTCAGTCTAAAACCAAACTTCCTGATCTTCCCTCAAAATCATTTCTCCTAATCTCAGTAAATGGCAACACCCTCCTTCCAGTTCCTCAGGCCAAACCCTGTACTCTCTTTCTCTCATATCCTCCCTCCAGCTTTTCCCCACTTGCAGTCAGCTCATCCTTTAGATTGTATTTAGACTTTGAGTACCTCTTACCCCCGTCACTGATGCCACGCTGCCCCTTACAGTCTGTTCTCAACGCTGCAGAGGGCAGCGACCGTACCCCTTAGGTCAGACTGTGACACTCCTGTGCCAGAAGGACCCGCAGCTTTCCATCACACTCCCAGTCAAAGCCGCAGCCCTCACAGCTGCCCGCAAAGCCTGGTGCAGGCCGCTCCCTCAGGGCTTTGTTCAAAGGTTGCCGTCTCCAAGAGGACTTCTTAGACGGTTGTATTTAAAATTAAACCTCCACCCCCGACACCTACCAACTGTGTTCTCCCCAGAACATGTCACCCACTCAGATACTGTTTTCTTTATTTATTTCTTATCTGTCTCTGTATTGGGATGAAAGCTCTAGGAAGGCAAGGGTTTTTATTTAGTTCACAGACCTGGCCGCTCTCTGGGTGCTCACCAGCCACTGCTGCATGGAGGGTAGAAGCCGACTTACCGCCGGTGATCAGAGCAGAGAGTGTTTGATTTTTATTTCTGCTTTAATTTTAACATTTTATAGCTTTTCTAATTGAAATTGGGGAAAAAACCCTTTGTGTAATACCTGTTTTCTTCCTTTATTTGCTGTAAAAATAGCTACTGTACACTGTAAAGATTTAGCTCGAAAGAGAAACAACTGGTGAAATGATTTCTTTTATACCTTTTGCTTTCTTTAACTAGAACACATATTCAAGTGGTTTCAATTTATTTGGTAAACATTTGAGTATGCTGAAACATTCTTCAACAGTGTGCTGTCTTTATTTTTTTTTGAGTTATGAAAAGGTGAGGAAACAAACGGTAACTCCATCTGTTACATCTCTTTTCCTCAGGCCCCTGTTCAATCCATAGACTACAGAATCGGTATTTGGTTGGGGTTTGGGGATGACAACCCTTCTGCAGCCAAAAGTATTTTCTCTAGCGTTTGCTTATACACACATACTCTTCCTTATAATCTAAGTGTCTATGTTCTCCCCAAATATTGGTAACACTTAATTCTTTAGCATTGATTCCATTTAGACTGGGATTTCATGTAGGGAAATAGTGATCAGAGTTCATGCAGTCTAATAATGCTCAATCTAAGTTGGCCAAATTTGACATGCATGGTGTTAACAGATTGATAAATATGACATTTCTATTGGCTTAATGATTCTATATTAGAAAGTGTGATTGACTCATTTGCTAATGCTTCAGTGAAAAGGAAGAGCATTACTTTAAGTAGGCTGTGTTGGTTATTTTAGTTTGAACTCTTGTTTGACATATCCCCTCAAATATATGTATGCTTCATCTTTTTCCATTTTTGTTTCTCTCTGCCCTTTGCCAGCATTACTTAGAACCTCCAGTGAAACTGAGTGAGGCTCTAGAAAGATACGGACTTAAGACTGAAGAGTTTTTTGTCTTGAAGCATGGAGAGTCAAGATACCTTAATACTGATGATGACAACTTTGAGTAAATATGAGCACAGGGGCTTTTAATGAAAAAGGCATCATCTGATGTAAATCTAAAAAGACTAAGAAATTCATGAATATTACGATTTTTTACATTTGGAAACAACTTCTGCAGGTTTGTGTTCTATGTTGTAACCTGCTTACTAACATGATTGCCAGTTCTTATAAACAGAGAAGAGTTCAGAGGTGGGTCATTTAAATAATGAAGGCTAATGTGGATTTTAAGTCATGTCTCAGTGACATAAACATTGCAATGGAATTTTTTTTACTAAAGCATTCTACTTTAGTGGTAGAGTTTTGAGATTATGAAAAACTGATTTTAAAAACTCATTTCTGTTCTCCTATTCTTAGGGGCCTTCTGCATGGTAAGTCAAGGCTGTCAGATTTTCTCACAGGCCTGCACATAGAAACATATTTCTTACAGTCATGTTAGAGCAAATGATGACATTGATTCCCCACGTGGTTATATGCCAAATGTTAAGAGATTTATTTTTTTCAACATAAAAACATAGGAGTTTGGGCTAAGTAACCTTTTTTTTAAAGAAAGGAATAATATACTCTGTGGCATATCTACAATCCCCAAATCAAAAGCCCTCTGAGCTGGGCCGAGGAGGGGGAGTGTGGTTATGAGAACAGGATTTGTGAAATGTTCTGTTTTTAATCTAAACGTCAGACCTACTCAGCACAAATGTAGCTGCCAGGAAATAATTTACAAAGATAAATGCAGATCTTAAATGTTAATAGACCATATACTTTGAGTTAAATTTTATTCTTTCCATATTCCATCTTCTCTCTATATATATATACTCATTATTTTTTCTGGTTTCTTAGCTCAAACCCCAGTATGTCAGTGAGCTTTATAAATATTTTCTGTTTTACATGATTCTCTTATATTTTTATATTACACGATCCTTAAGCACGGTTCTACTTTTATTAAGCCAGTGTGGAATATTAGTGGTTGAAAAAAAAGACCGTGATTCTGGGAGTCCACTGCCCTGAGTCTTGGTCCTAGACAGGCTCTACACGCACTCCGTTACTCTGAACCTTCCTAAATGAGAGAGCTGATTCGAGGCCCGTTCTGTCTTCCCAATCCAGCCTCAGTGAAATGAACTTTATTCATACAAATAAATAATCAAAATAGGTTTCCTACACCAAATGCTACCCAGGTAGTGCCCTGTAATTTATTTTCACATATATATATGCACGTTAGCCACTTAATCTGAATTTTAATCCTGCTTCCACCTTGGATTTTCTGTGTGCCCTAAAACAAGTCACCTAAGCTCAGTGTGCCTCAGTGTCCTCATGTGCAACAAGGGGATGATTTTCACCTACCTCCAAAAACTGTGAAGAATAAGTCTTTTTTTAAAAAAAACAGTTTGAAAATATAAGGGAGAAAATGATATCTTAAGATATCACTGCCTAATACAGATAGGTAGATTTGAAAGTGGAAAATAGGCTAATGCTTTTGATAATATATATTCAAGCATATAAGGACACTAAACATTGAGGACTAACAACTTTGTCTCCCACATTTTGTAAATTTGGAGAATAATAGCCAAGATAAATGTAAATAATATTTATCAAAATTTAGCATTTTTATCTACAAAGATGCAAATCTGTCAAGGGGAAATGTATATGTAATATAGGTAAATGTATATGATTCGTGGGCACTAAAGCACAAAAAATTTCCCCATAAAATAAACCTTCAGGAAAAAAAAAAACAACACTTTTTCACTCCAAAGGAACATTTAGCAAACAGATGGGAATCAAGATGTTTGGCTTATGGTGGATTAGCTTTGGCATGGGTCGCCCTAACACTAGCCAGAGTTCTGTGGTCACCTTCCTCGCTGTTGCACGCCAGATGGAAAATTCATCTCTTACCTCTGCTCTATGAAGCAAGCCAAGCACATCTTGCTTAATTATTTCTTCTCCTTGAGTGGCCTTAATATTAATTTTGTATTCACATGTACTGTTTAACTGAGGGGTCTCCAAGCACTTTAAATTATGTTCTAAGTTCCACTTAATTGGGCCTGCTTCATTTTCTAGGCTTCCTCCAAGCTGTAATTTTTATGACCATTTGCATTCTGTTCATTAGGAAGTACATTGAGCTTCATCTCTCCTATCTACATTTTGAAGGGTTTTATGTACAAAGCAAAAACAAATTTTGAAAAATAAGAGTAATCCACTCTGTTCCTTCCATTCTGTCTAATACATGTCATACCTTTTCGTTTGTCTCATCCTCTAAGTCAATTTCATTTTCCTCTTTGATTAGCCAGCATCCATACCAACATGTAAGATTTTATTGAAATCCCTTTCTCCCGTGATAACTGAAGAACACTTTGAAACTCACTGCCCAAGAGGGTGGGACCATCAATTAGGAGAAAGCCCACCTAAAAAAGGTAAGATGTGCCATGACCTACATAGGTAAAGATCGAACTGTGCACTTTCCCTGTGGAATTTTTTCTGGATGACTCCCCCCTTTTCTCTAGCATTTTGGACATTTCAAACTCAATGCTCTGATCTCCAGGAAATGTTATTTGTTCAAACTAATAATAGAGGAAAAGAAGAGAGGGTGTTTTAGAATCCAATGCTGCTACCGCACATTGAAATCAAATCTTCGTTTTAATGTGTGTACATTTTGAATATATATTTTCATTAAACAAGGAGGAAGATTAAGCAAAATTGTTATAAAGAAATGTGCCTTTCAGGGAGTTAATACTTATGTTTGCATCACTTGATAAATGATCCTTAGCCTTCATAATGTACATTATTACTGCTGTAGCTAATTTAGAATTTTCATGTTTTCATCATATTTCTGTTGTAAAAATATGTCTCCCAAGTTTCATTTCTGTATCAGGATAACCCTTAGAAAGCACATTTTTCTGTTTGAGGATTTGTGACTTCCTATGGAAATCTATGTATTTACAAATGAAATTTAAAGTACTCTTCTCTTAAAGCTTTGCCTTAAATACATGAGTAGGAAAGCTTCTGCTTACAAATTGATTTACTTAATAATTAAGCATGGTGGTGGTTATGAACTTGAATATTACAAAACCTGGTGGGGGGGAACCTGGCTGAATTCAAATATATCAATAAATTGTTAGAGTAGCTTATGGGATAAAAATACTATTAAAAAATAACTGCTGAGAATTTTTCATATCTTGTCATTTTCATCATGTAAAATATGGGTGAAAATTAATGAATAAAACTTCTTTCAATTAAGGGGAGAAAATAATCCTGTGACATTTTTCTAATTTATTTTTTTAAATTATGAAATTTATGCCCAGAGTAAGAAATTCAAACACTAGAAGAAGGTGTACATAGAAAAGTCATTTCCTTACTCCCTAATCGTATTCTCAGGAGTCTGGCTTTCATTCTAGATATATATACCAAAATGCCTTTATATGAATGATAGAAGTGTTCTGTCCATATATAAAGCATAATTTTTTTGATTTAAAAAAACCACAAATGGGGTCATATTTTTCTACAACATGTATTTTGAAAAACAACCATATTTCATGGATGTCTTTCCACATCAGCACATTCAGACTTGCTTCATTCTCTTTAAAGACTATATAACTGATTTAACCCATTGCCTTGGCCTTTGGATGGATTTTGACTGATACCAGTATGTTATACACATCAAACCGAATGGGAGTGGGTGAGTACTAGGAAACATTTCTAACAGTTTACAGTTTTCATGGACTAGAATAGATTCTAATGATTAGAACAGACCTGAAAGAGTGGCAGGTGGCCTTGGGAGTATGGGATCGATCTCATCACTACTAAAAGAACAGGGTCCTTCCTAGGGCGCTTATGAAACATACTGCTGCTATCCCAGATGAATAACTAACTGCAAATCACTGCCAACAGTGGAAGGGTAGCTTACACATAAAAAGGTCACTGTCACTCCGTGTAGAGGAAATAACTGAAGTAGCTTAGCAAAAAGCAAAACAAAAACAAAGAAAATGGTTTCAGAACAAGCTCTTATATTCTTTTGGTATCAATAAAATGATCCGAGACCAGGGCAAGTTGTAGCTGTGTTAGTGATGAAAGGTGATATTTACTGTTTGTTTAAATTCAGCAGTTGAAAGAATCCCTTTGTAAGGAAGGTGAAAAATGAGAAGTTTATGTGTATTATTTCTAGACTGCATTACTCTTTGGAAAAATATGACCAACCAGTTAGAATTTTGGTATCATTGTTACCTTTTCCTTCACATCTGCATCATGGTGATAAACTAAAGCTCTCATTTTCTGGGCACATTCTTCTCCATATAACAGGTAAAACAGTGAACCTTCAGTGAAAGTTGGCTGAATAACTAAATGGCCGTCCTTTTCGAGGCAGGTAGTTATATTCTGCAACAGTGTGAGAACTCGAAGAAGAATCTCCTTTGCTACATGGCCATCATAAAGGGAAAGGAATGATGAATCCACCTGAAGTAGGAAACAATGAAAACTAAAAATATACGAAAACACTTTCCATGTGTATGTTCACATTTTAAAGCTGTAGTGAATGCATTTAAGAAATCTTGTCATAGAAAACTATCCCTAAGACTGCATAACATAAATGTGTAAAATCTTAGGCACTCCTACATCATATACTAATGGAAAAAAGAGGTTTTGTGTTTTAGCTAAAAAATACTATTTCCTTGGAATCCTAGAATGTAGTCATTTGGAAAAACACCCATTTCCTCTTTAAGACCCGTCATATGTAGTCCTCATGGAAACTCATTAACACACAGTGTGCAGGGCATCGAGCTGAGCAGATGAATATGACAGGGTCCCTTCCCTATAGGACGTGAGGTCCATTCTACCACAGCACTACCTAGGCTTCCTTCAAAATACCACAGCTTTTTTTTTTTTTTTTTTTTTTTGCGGTACGCGGGCCTCTCACTGCTGTGGCCTCTCCCGCTGCGGAGCACAGGCTCTGGACGCGCAGGCTCAGCGGCCATGGCTCACGGGCCCAGCCGCTCCGCGGCATGTGGGATCTTCCCGGACCGGGGCACGAACCCATGTCCCCTGCATCGGCAGGCGGACTCCCAACCACTGCGCCACCAGGGAAGCCCAAAATGCCACAGCTTTTAACTGCTCCTTTCTTACATATTTTTGTCTCCTCTCCTAGATTGTAAGCTCATGAGGACAAGCACCATGTAATGCTGGACTCACTGGTGTATCTTGGCGCTCAGCCCGGCATCAGGCACATACTGCGACCTCCAGAAATACTAGTGTTTCAGTGGATACTAAGATACACTGAACATAAGCAGGTCAAATATATAAGATGTGATGATACACAAGTACCCCAAATTGGACAGAGACAGAAAAATTATAATTCATTATTGCTAGGGAGAACTTTTCAAAATGATTTTTAAAAGTAAAATACGTTCATTACAGAAATTTTAGGAAATTCACATCAGCAAAAAGAACCAAAAAAAAACCCCACCTCTAATATTGCTCCTCAGAGATAAGCCCTGTTAATATTTGAGGTAAGTCCTTTCCTTCCAGATCTGTCTGTCCAAATCTATATATTTGTACGGACAAAACAAATATGTAAGCTACTGAACTTACTTTGGCACCAAGGAGTCCATCTGTCATGGCTGGATTTTCCGACAAATTCAAAAGCAGTTTTAAAACTTGAACCTGAAATAAGAACACTGGTTTATTTCAGACTAGCAAGCGTGGGTTTTCTCTCCCTGGCAGGCCGTCCCCCAACCAAGTCCACATTTTAAAGTCCTGCCTATTCAATGTCTGACTCAAATTTTCTCCATTCCATGAAGCTTTCTCAATTCCTCTTATTTAAAACCTTAGTTTTCCAATTATACTGATAGGGAGACAGGGAGAAAATAATGAACATCTTAGCTACCCACCCCTGGCGCACAGAAATACCTAACACAGAGTAAGTTTAGCATGTGTTACATAAATAATCTTTATCACGATTACTGTTAAGTGAAATATGATCTTTAGAACAAAAAAAAGGAATCTCTCAAAGCTGTTTCTTTCTACTTCAAGTATGAAAATTTGGGGATAGTTTGGTTATGAAGACTAACAATATGGTGCTTTATACTAGGTTTCTATGATTCTTGGAGCTTATCTTTTCCATGTGAAAAAGTACAATCATTTAACTACGCAGTGACATAAATAATAAGCAAACAAATGTTACCTTATAGCTGACTAGCCAAACTATCAGAACTCTTATCACTTATAACTGAAAAGTCAGTCATGAGAACATTCAAATGGAATTCTTCCTTTAAAAATGCGAGTCGTGGCGCCTCACTGGTGGTGCAGTGGTTAAGAACCCGCCTGCCACACAGATGCAGAGGACGAACGTGTGGACACGAAAGGGGGAAAGTGGCGGGGGGGATGGTGGTGGTGGGATGAACTGGGAGATTGGGATTGACATGTATACACTAACATGTATAAAACAGATAACTGATAAGAACTTGCTGTATAAAAAGGTAAAATTCAAAAAAAAAAAAAGAATCCACCTGCCAATGCAGGGGACAAGGGTTCGAGCCCTGGTCCGGGAAGATCCCACATGCAGCGGGGCAATTAAGCCCGTGCGCCACAACTACTGAGCCAGCACTCTAGAGCCCGCGCTCTGCAACAAGAGAAGCCACCGTGATAAGGAGCCCACGCACCGCAATGAAGAGTAACCCCGGCTCGCCACAACTAGAGAAAGCCCGCGCGCAGCAACGAAGACCCAACGCAGCCAAAAAAAAAAAAAAAAAAAAAAAAAAAGCAAGTCATGTAAAAGTATACTTTCTACAAGGTACTTGAAATTGCAGAACGTGAGGAGCAGGGAGAGCAGACTGAAATCAGGAAAAAGTGACAAATGTGCCCTCCATTACTCCCTGGAAGAGACCCGGATATTATTATATAAACCTTTTTTGAATTACAAAGGCATTATGTGTTTACTATAGAACATTATTTTTAACTACAGAAAAGCAGAAAGGAAAAGGAAATTCACATTTCTATGACTAGAAATGATATTAAGTTTGGTATTTTCTCATATACATATCCTAATACACATTCCTTTGATCACACTGTACATATTAATTTAAGTAGAAAGATATGACTTTCCCTACTTTTACTGTTTTTATTCAAAACTTTTAAATAAAATTAATACATGTTCATGATAAATTTCAGAGTGCAGGAGGGTTCTGCACAGCAAAAGAAACCATAAAAACGATGAGACAACCTACAGGATGGGAGAAGATATTTGCAAATGATGTGACCAACAGGGGTTAATTTCCAAAATATACAAAGAGCTCATGAAGCTCAATATAAAAAAATAGCCCAATCAAACAATGAGAAGACCTAAATAAACATTTCTCCAAAGAAGACATACATGTGGCCAAGAGGAACAAAAAAGATGCTCAACATCACTTATTTCTAGAGAAATGCAAATGAAAATAAAATGAGGCATCATGTCCCATCAGTCAGAATGGCCATCATCTTTAAATCTACAAACAATAAACACCGGAGAGCACATGGAGAAAAAGGAACCTTCTTACTCTATCGGTGGGAATGTAAATTGGTAACAGGCGCTATATATTAACGCATATACATGGAATCTAGAAAAATGGGACACATTAACCTATTTGCAGGGCAGGAATAGAGATGCAGACGTAGAGAAAGGACATGTGGACACGGGGTGGGGGAAGCGGAGGGTGGGATGAACTGGGAGATCAGTACTGACATATATACACCACCACACATAAAACAGAGAGCTAGCAGGTACCTGCTATAAAACACAGGAAGTTATTAACCTCGGTGCTCTGACATGACCTAGGTGGGTGGGATGGGGGGTGGGATGGGCGGATGGGAGGGAGGACCAAAAGGGAGGGGATATAGGTATACATATAGCTGATTCACTTCATTGTACAGCAGAAACTAACACAATATTGTAAAGCAATTATACTCCAATAGAAAGAAAAAAAAAAGCACGAGGGGGTGTCAAGGGGTACCAGTCAGAATGGTCATCATCCAAAAATCTACAAACAATAAACACTGGAGAGGGCATGGAGAAAAGGGAACCCTCCTACACTGTCGGTGGGAATGTTAATTGGTGACTGCCACTATGGAGTAGGTGTATATCCGGAGAAAACCATAATTCAAAAAGACACATACACCCCAACCTTCCTTGCAGGGCTATTTACACTAGCCCAGACATGGAAGCAACTAAAATGTCCATCGACGGGTGGATGGATAAAGAAGATGTGGTACATATATAAGGAAATATTACTCAGCCTTAAGAAAATGTAATAATGCCATCTGTAGCAACGTGAATGGACCTGGATATGATCATACTAAGTGAAGTCAATCAGACAGAGAAAGATAAACATCATATGATATCGCTTGTATGTGGAATCTAAAAAAAATGATACAAATGAACTAATTTACAAAACAGAAACAGACTCACAGTCTTCAAAAACAAACTGAGGGTGACCACTGGGGAATAGTGTTGGGAGGGATAAATTAGGAGTTTTGGTTTAACATATAAACACTATTTAAAATAGATAACCATGAAGGACTTACTCTATAGCACGGGTAACTCTACTCAATATTTTGTATTTATTATCTAAATGGGAAAAGAATTTGAAAAGTAATATGTATATGTATACCTGAATCACTTTGCTGTACACCTGAAACTAACACAACATTGTAAATCAACAATACTCCAATATAAAATAAAAAGTATGAAGATAGAAAGATAGAAATCAGCTGCCTACTTTTAGACTCGTGACCCGGGTTTACATCTCGTGTGTTAAAGGTGAGAAAAACTATATATAAAGTTAGAGTACAACTACAGATTAAACAGTTAACGTATATGTATTTTGTTTTGAAACCACGGTCTGTCCTAACTTTTTCTTGTGTCACACATGCCATCTTGTGGTGGCTCTAGAACATTTCTTTTAAGCCATTACTTTCTTTTGTTCTCACGGCAGATGTAGCAAACACAAGGTTTATTTAAATTCACCTTCTACTATTCATATTTAGTTATGAAACACTGTTGAACCCAAGAGATTATTATAGTAGAGTGAGATCACTTATTAAAAATATTTTTTAAATTCATGTTGGTGGTTTTTTACTAAGAAAATATCTAAAATGGATACATTTTTCCACTTACAAATGGATTATTATCCGAAAGTTAAGTTGCAACTTTAAACTCATTTTTTTTAAAAGACTTTTCTGATGTGGACCATTTTTTAAGTCTTTACTGAATTTGTTACAATATTGCATCTGTTTTATGTTTTGGATTTTTGGCCAAGCGGCCCGGACCAGGGATCGAACCCGCACCCCCTGCATTGGAAGGCGAAGTCTTAACCACTGGACTGCCAGGGAAGTCCCTAAAGTCATTGTTTAATGGAGAAACAATTGGTGGTTAGCCTCCCAGACAGACGAAAAAAGCAAATTTTCTATCCCAGAAATACCTGCTAGGCAATGTAGTGGAAAAACAAAACAAACCAAAAATGAACATAGTATTGTGGTGTGAGTCACTTTCAAAATGTCATAAAATATAAACCATCTCTGAGACAGATATATACAGCCCCAAGGCCAGAGGTGCTTGGCTCTGAACACAACATGCCTCTGAGGTTCTGGGCAAAGTAGCTGCAGAGAGAAATAGAAGAGTTTCCAACAGCCCCAATGCCATGGGGTAGAGAGAATGCAGTTTCTATGGGAGTCAAGGGCTGGAAGTTACCTTGCTCCCCTGGAGAGAGGGGTGTTGACGGGTGTGTGCATTTGGAAATTGCCTATGGATGGAGCATTATTCCTACAATATTGCTAATATGATTATTACATTTAATTTTGAATGCCTTCGGGTACCTCTTGGACCAGATCTAAGTAAGTTTGGCTACCTGAAATGTGGAAAGCCCATATAAAAACATCTCAGAACAAATTTTTAAAGGACTATATAGTAAGGCTCTGCTGTAATCACAATTTGATAACCTCAGAAGTAACTTCAGTGAAGTTGATTATCTGGAGTTTGGCTTCACATTTAGTCCTTCTAAAATGCTCATGCATTTTTTTCAACTGTGCCAGAGAACACAGACCAATACAGTAAAACACTGATGAACAACTGACTCAACTAATTAGAACCTTTGATTACTCTACCTTCTGTTTTTATGGTATTTCTTGAAAAATGGTGCTTGATAAGAATGCACACCAATATGAGGGGTTTACTCAAGCAGTTTTCACAGGATGCCCCAGTTAATTCAGCTCCAACTCTGTTGCCTCCTACATCTATTGATACAAAACAGGTCAAAGTGGAGCACTGAGACATGCATTACTGAAACTTACAAGTTTCGGAAAGATTTTACAACACATAATGGTCGAATCAAAAAAAAAAAGTTCTGTTAACCCTGAGGTAAGCAAAAAATTCAATTAGCCAGCACTGTCACTCAAAGACTTCTTTTAATCACAATGGTCCTGTATCTGGTGCGGGTGAAGCTAGCTACTTCACTTCAGTAAAAGGTAAACTGATTTTCAGAGAACCAAATGAATACCCATCTATTGATAAGTGAAACGACAGATTATTTTCACAAGTTAACTTTGAAATTCAATATTAGGGTATAAAAATAATATACTTTCTTGCGCCCATGTAAGGGTTTTCAGTAAACTTCGAACTTTCTTTTTCGAGGAGTATCAACTTAAGACGGGTCACTTGTAAACTGAATTCCAATCTTAATAAACTGGAGGCAACAGCTGTTTGTACTGCAAGTAATGACCACCCACTTCCTTCATACCTTGGTGCTTCCATTTCCCGTGAGCAGCAAGTGGAACAGGTCTGTAATGTAACTGCTAAGCATGTGCTGGTGGTCATTGGTCACTGTCATGTTTGTTAACAACCTCAGTCCGGCCAGCTGCACAGCGGAGTTCAGGGGGCCGGAGAAGACATCCTCACAGACTTGACTGACGTACACCTGAAGGCAGGGAAAAAGTGAGCGTCTTAGGATCTCCAAAATTTTTCTATTGAACCGTAACTTTTCTGCACAGCAGAACAGGGTGATTGTTCAGGATGAGACTTGCTCCTTAGGAAAGATGGCATTTGTATCCAGCCCTCAAACTTGGGTGACTTTTTCTTTTAAGCTGCCCTTGTTAATGGGAGGCACAGAGCATTTTACAGATATACCTCACTTCAGCCCCGAGACAACTCTAATGAGGCAGTGTTAGTATGGCCATTTTACTGACTTTAAACTCTTCCAGGAGCTTGGACCCCCTGCCCAATGTAACGAGCTGGTGGAGCAGTGTCCAACCCCAGAGACCATGCTCCCAACACCAGTGGGGGACCTCCCAACCCAGTCTGCCTTTCTGTGTCTGGGCACACTAGGATGAGGAGGAAGACCTGTAGGGCCATTGTGTACCATGGTTAAGTACCTGAACAGTAGGATGTAGGGGCGATATCATGTTAGAAGTAAAGAATGGGGGGGACACAAAGTCAAATAGAACTTTTCTTTAGAGTTCTTTTCTTCAAAAGTAAGCAGAGGGCTTCCCTGGTGGCGCAGTGGTTAAGAATCCGCCTGCCAATGCAAGGGGACACGGGTTCAAGCCCTCGTCCAGGAAGATCCCACATGCCGTGGAGCAACTAAACCCATGCGCCACAACTACTGAGCCTGCGCTCTAGAGCCCACGCATCACAACTACTGAGCCCACGTACCACAACTATTGAAGCCCGCGCACCTAGAGCCCACGCTCCACAACAAGAGAAGCCTCGACAATGAGAAGCCTGCGCACCGCAACGAAGAGTAGCCCCCGCTCACCACAACTAGAGAAAAACCTGCGCGCAGCAACTAAGACCCAACACAGCCATAAATAAATTAAAAAAAAAAAAAAAAGTAACCAGAGGCAAACTCTATGTGGCCCAAGGTTCTTATTTACCAAGGTATATGTGTATGAACTACTCCTTGGTAATTTGTAAACCGCCACTGGCAAAAAGTAATGCGATGCCAGTAGTACTCCTATCCCACACGTGACAGACCTAAACTAAACCCAGGCTGGTGGAAAGTTGTCTGAAACTCTATTTTCCATGTTTGGCCATGATCTCTCCAGCTTGGAAAAATTATGTCTCACAAATAATTGGTGTTCACCTAAGTCTGAACTCCACCAAACATTCTAATTGGTAAGAAAAATTCCCTAACATAAAATGCTAATGGGCTTCCCTGGTGGCGCAGTGGTTGAGAGTCCGCCTGCCGGTGCAGGGGACGCGGGTTCGTGCCCCGGTCCGGGAAGATCCCACGTGCCGTGGAGCGGCTGGGCCCGTGAGCCATGGCCGCTGAGCCTGCACGTCCAGAGGCTGTGCTCCGCAACGGAAGAGGCCACAACAGTGAGAGGCCCGCGTACCTCAAAAAAAAAAAAATGCTAAGGAATTACCAACCGTCCCATAAGCCAGTATTAACTTTTAAAAATATCCAAATGTATTCATGTTACCTAATGGCAGTAAAGCAAAGAGAGATTAGATTTTTAATCTGGTTTCAAGATCTAAATGATATTTACACATCAATCTGGCTGTCCTGGGTCACCATTTCATTATACATCCATCCTTTAAAAAAAATGGCATTTCCTTAGAATCATTATAAATCATGTATTTTCACAGGATGCTCATGTCTTTCAAAGCATTTCCTAAAATGTGCCGAGCATTTACATCCTTATTAGCTCTGAATCTTTTCTCCACTTCAGTTCTAGCAACAAGAAATGGGCCAGGGCCTCCCTGGTGGCGCAGTGGTTGAGAGTCCGCCTGCCGATGCAGGGGATACGGGTTCGTGCCCCGGTCTGGGAGGATCCCATATGCCGCGGAGCGGCTGGGCCCGTGAGCCATGGCCGCTGGGCCTGCGCATCCGGAGCCTGTGCTCCGCAACGGGAGGGGCCACAGCAGCGAGAGGCCCGCATACCGCAAAAAGAAAAAAAAAAAAAAAAAAAAAAAAAGAAATGGGCCAGCTCAGATATTCCTGGAGCCGTGCCCACCTCACCTTGTTCCTTTCTCTTGTGATTCCCAACTCTGCCTGTAGAAAGCTTAGACAGTCTTAAGAGCCATCCTGGGCTCTAGCTTTTACAGAAACTTCTGAATGAAATCTCTCCTTTCTGTGTATTCAACGATATTTTACTTGTATTTTTCCTTAAAGTATTTCATCATGTTCTGCCTTGAATTACAACTATTTGTGGACTTGCCTTATCCCTCCTTCTAGCTTTCTTAAAACAAGAGCTAATCATGTTCATTTCTAAACTCGGTAACACAGAGCAGGAGCTCAATAAATGTTGAATTAACATAATTTCCTCATTTATTGTGTCTTCCTGCTGATGTTATCTGACTTTGGCCTGGTTCCTTTACCACGTTTGGATTAAACTGAACCCCAAATTCAAAAGTCCACTGCACTTCTTATTGGCTGGTTCAGGTCCCTCCTTCCTCTGACTTAGTCTCCATAAAAATGAGCAGAGGGCCTGAATAGACATGTTTCCAAAGACATACAAATGGTCAATAGGTTCACAAAGAGACGTTCAACATCACTAATCATCAGGGAAACGCAAATCAAAACCACAGTGAAATATCACCTCACACCCAGTAGAGTGGTTATCAAAAAGACAAGAAGTAACAAGTGCTGGCAAGGATGTGGAGAAAAAGGAACCCTTGTGTACTGCTGGTGGTTGGTGCAGCCACTATGGAAACCAGTATGGATATTCTTCAAAAAATTAAAAATAGAATTACCATATGATCCAGTAATCCCACTACTGGGTATATATCCAAAGAAAACAAAATCACCATCTCAAAGCGACACCTGCACCCCCATGTTCACTGCAGCGTTAGTCACAATAGCCAAGACATAGAAATAACCTAAGTGTCAATCAATGGACAAATGGATAAAGGAAATGTGGTGTGTATATACAATGGAATATTATTCACTATAAAAAAGAAGGAAATCCTGCTATTTGTGAAAAATGGACGGACCTTGAGGGCATTATGTTAAGTGAAATAAGTCTGACAAAGACAAACAATGAATGATCTTATTTACATGTGGGATCTGAAAAAGCCAAACTCACAGAAACAGAGAGGAGAATGTTCAGGTGAAGGAAATGGGGAGATGTGATCAAAGCAGACAAACTTCAAGTTATCAGGTGAATAAGTTGTGGAATCAAATGTACAGCAAGGTGACTGGTTAACAATACTACATTGTATACTTGCACGTTGCTAAGACAGTAGATCTCAAATGTTCTCACTACACACACATGCATGCACAGGTAATTATGAGGTGACGGAGGTGTTTGCCAATGCTATACAGTAGCAGTAATCATTTTGCAATATGTATGTGTATCAAATCATCATGTTGTATACCTTAAACTTACACAATATTTATGTCAATTATATCTCAATAAAGCTGGAAAAAAAATAATTCTTGGCTATAAAGTTATAAAGTATGGCCTACTAAAATTTCATTACTTACCTTTTTGTTATTTTTCTCTTTCATTTACAGAAATCCTTACCTTTTGTGATTTCAGATAACTTACCTTTATCTTTATTTGATTTTCAACATTCACACTCAGGTTATTCAGTGCATTTAAAGCTTTCTCTTTAATACTCTGGTTGGGATTGTTGATTTTGCTTCCAATGATTGGAATACCACCCAATTCACGAATCATGACCTAAGAGGGAAAAAACAGGACCATGACTTCAATATGCAGCCCCCTTCATTATATTCTTTGCATCTACAAATACAAATAAAAACTAATGACTCTTTGGAAATACTGTTCCCATATACAACCTCTAATTCCTATATTTTAAAAAAGTTTACTACCCATAATTTTATAGGTAAAGAAACCAATTGAAAATAAATTCCTAATATATGTAATATTTAAACTATAGCATGGAGATATACAATGAAGATTTATATCTACCAGAAGAGCTACTACAATGATCTCAAAGCAATTTACAAACAAAATTATTTTACTTTGAAATAAGTTATATCTCTATTACAGGCCAATTTGGAAATGCATTAAGATTTCGAACACTATAGTAGTGTTTTGCTAAAATGAATACTTTGGAACACTAATCCCTCAAGATTTTAGTAGATGCTCCATTAAAAAAAAGGGAGCTTTCATGGATAAGTAACTTTGAGAAACTCTGGGTATAACAAGACTAAACATGTCTCTTTATTTTGATGCAATCCTATGTTCGTGTGCATTAGAATCTCTGAGAGGGGAGTATTGAATATAGTACTTCTATAAACTTTATCCATAAAGAAGATCATTTTTCAGTTGGGGAGAGGAAGAAAACTTATTAACATCTTGAAGTATTAAAGTTCCACACAGTTTGGAAATGGTGCCCAAATTTTCAGAGGAAAAATAATCTGGAGATTTCTCACAATCAATTGCAACACTAAATACTATGTGCCTTTGTCCCAACATTGAAAGAGACATAAACTTTCATTTCTTACAAGAAAAATAAGCTGAAAATGACTCCTGTCAGGCAAAAACATGCCGTTCTATCAGAAAAAGAGAGAAAGAAGTTTTCCCTCTGCAATTCCAGGTTCTTCCAAAGAATGTGTGGTTACTAGAAAACAGCCCTTTTAAAAACAACAACAAAAAAACTGTACTGTTAAAGCAGATGAAGGCACTATAATAGATGACGAGGGACACCAACTCCCATTACTGAAGAAAGTACTTGTTCACCAGTGGCTTCTGACCCACTCACTCTGACTACAGTTTGTTTCAGAGGAATATAAAACTATGGCATCATAAATAACCCCAATACAGACATGCTAATAAGCTAGTCACCATCTGTTGTTTTTGTCTGCCTGGCACCCCTCTTTCTAATGGGGCAGACACAGCACCTCCTCTATCCTATATAGTCCCTGGTGGGACTGCTGGTCAATTGTGTTTACATCCATCCCTGTTGTTTTTGGCTGCAGGATGCACATGTGAGCCAGGCCTTGCTAATCATGGTCCAGGGTGCTTTGGCCCAACAATCAGTCAAAAGGGTTGGCACTTATCCAAGCAGAGCAACTCCACCTTTCAGATCATGAGCTACAATGATGAAGGCTTGAGAGGCCAGTGGCTTTCTTTCCATCCCTGTGAAGAAAACCTCTTTGTGGCCAGAGAGACAGAGATCAAAACACAAAAAGAAGCAGGGGTAAGCAGCCAAAAGACAGAGAAAGAGAAGGTCTGATAATGCTTTCTGTAACCTTGAACTATATTCACACTTGTGCCTGAAACCAATGATACCCTTGGACGTCCAAGTTAACTGAGCTCAATATTTTCCCTTTTTGGTTTGAAATAATTTAAGTTGGGTTCTGTCATTTACAACTGAAATGTGAGTAACAGACAAATATTCCTTGTATCTCCCGATAAATCTCTAGAGCTTTAGAGTAAACCTGGACATGATGGATAAATATGGACTAAAATGAAGTATAAATTCAAAACTGTGCATGCATGACAATGTTAAGAAAGGGCATTAGCTGAAAATAATGACAAAAACTGTTTTACTTTTCTCCATGGGTAGTGGGGGGAGGAAACAGAGGCCATTTACATTGGTCCGTGGTTGTCAGCGTGTGGTCTGGGAGCACCTGCATCAGAACCATCCTCATAAGCCCTGTGCACAATGTCAAGCATGTACTTAAATGTCAGATGCTTTTGTTGCTCTACTGCTGAACTTTAAATAATTAAAAAGGTCATGCAAGGCTGAGTGCTGATTAGATACACGTATTACAAATGTGATGCCAGCGACCAACTTCATAGGATCTTGATCTAGAATCCTACTACTAACCGTGTTACTATTAGGCTGTGCTTCTCAGACGTGCACACACGTTATTCTGTAGGTAGCCACAGCCACACTATACAGATGAAAAAACTGAGGCTCTCTGGGAGGTTAAGTAACTTGTCAGGGTCACAATTAGTGCTGGTGTGTGAGAATAGGAGGAACGTGTTGGCAGAGACTAGGGTACTCACTTGGTTGACTGAAAAGGCTGCATTGTTACCCAGAGTGACCAGAGCTCTTTCGATAATGACAGGATCCTCAGTAGACTCAAGCAGGTAAAGGAGTTTCTGAAGCTGTTCAGCATTTAGGATATCATCATACGAGTCATTGGTTAAGTCTTCTGCATAAGAATAAAGTTATTTAAAGTTCATTTAAAATCAATGAGACAAATTTCTTTTACGAACAATACTGAATGCATATTCCGATACCAGGCACAAGTTTAAGCACTTCGAATGCCTTATCTCATTTAATCTTCAAGTGACCCTTGGAAGATACTATTATAATTCTCAATTTACAGACAGAATACTGAGGCTTATAGAAGTTAAGAAATTAGCCAATGGTTACTTTTCTCTTTTAGTAAGGCACTGCACGCCAACAGCATTTCTTTTTTAGTAAGGCATTGCATGCCAACAGCATTTTCTATTTCTCCTTTCTAAAAATCAGGTACACCCATCCAGTGGAACACTTCCCTACAGACATAGATTATTAAGAAACAGAATTTGCATTAGGGAGAACTGTTCTGATCACAGTTTTAAGAGTGCCTCAGGCTGGAGCAAAAGCTATGGGAGTGGCCCAATTTTGAGCAAGGCATGATGACCGAGACGCAAGAACAGCAGTCCACCTGGGGGTGATGACAAAAGCTGTTGTTCTGAGGAATAGGTCAAGTAGTCAAATGCTGTATCTGCTCAGGAACATTTGAAATTTATAGCTCTAACCTTTAAAAAAAAAATCCTCTTTATAGAAATCACCACAGGAAAAACAGAAACCATTTGTATAATGATATAATTGTGTTATAAACATAGAACATGGTTCTCTCCAAATTAAACTATGAGAATAGGTCAGACAGTGCAAGTGTCCACCGTACATTGCCCAGGGTGGGGCTGAGGGGGCAGTTTATAACAAGAGGTGCTGTATGATGTCACAGCTGTGCTTTTTGTTTTTAAAAATGTCTCTCAAATTATTAAAAGTTATCTTCGGATGCTGGGATTATGAATGACTTATTTTCTACCCCTGTGCTCATGAATACTTTCTGATTTTTTTACAGTAAATATGTACACTTTATTAAAATAATTGAGTATATTACTTAAAGAGGAAACACAGACAAATATGAGGTAAACAGACAAGTTTAGATTATGGGAGCCAATAAGTGATATGATGTCCTGAAGAAGCCAAACAAGAAACCAATCATTAGGAAAATCTAAAAGCCAAAAAGCCAGCAGATTCTCACTCCCATGTCTTATAATCAGAACCTCTGTACCATGCTTTTACGCCTGAATCCACTACCTGCCTCATTAACACCTTATAAAAGAATTTCACCCAAAGAATACTTGAAAAGGTAAGTGAAACAATGACAAAAACACAGATTTTTAGAATGGAAAGATTTTGGGGGGGTTCATCCAAACCTCTTACTTTACACACTAGGAAACTGAGACCAGGATCATTTAAGGATTTGCCTAATGTCACAAAGGAGTTAGTAGCAGAGACCAGAGAAATGAAAATACAAAGCTACAGACAACCACTTAACCTCTTTTGGGTCTCAGTCTTCTCACATGTAAAATAAGGTTGGTCAAACACTATAACTGGTTCCAAAACTTCCTGTACAGCCCTGAAGTTGTGTAATTTTATACATATACACATGACAAAAACAGGATAAATTTAACTCATTCATACTTCCAAAACATTTCAAAATCCTATAACTTCCTTATACATTTTCCCACAAGGCCATTAAAAAGTTTTATAGATACATAATTTATAAATAGCCAAATAAAAATTGGCAGGGAAAAGTGTTAAATCATAGACTTTTCACTTGAAGGAAGGAAGTGCAATGTGGTTAAAAGTAAAAGTAAGTTAAAAGTAAGCTCTTTGGAAGATGGCGGAAGAGTAAGATGCGGAGAGCACCTTCCTCCCCACAGATACACCAGAAATACATCTACACGTGGAACAACTCCTACAGAACACCTACTGAACGCTGGCAGAAGACCTCAGACCCCCCAAAAGGCAAGAAACTCCCCACGTACCTGGGTAGGGCAAAAGAAAAAAGAATAAACAGAGACAAAGGAATAGGGACGGGACCTGCACCAGTGGGAGGGAGCCGTGAAGGAGGAACGGTTTCCACACACTAGAAGCCCCTTCGCGGACGGAGACGGGGGTGGCGGAGGGGGGAAGCTTCGGAGTAGCGGAGGAGAGCATAGCAACAGGGGTGCGGAGGGCAAAGCGGAGAGATTCCCGCACAGAGGATCGGTGCAGCACTCACCAGCCCCAGAGGCTTGTCTGCTCGGCCGGTGGGGCCGGCGGGGCTGGGAGCTGAGGCTCGGGCTTCGGTCGGAGCGCAGGGAGAGGACTGGGGTTGGCGGCGTGAACACAGCCTGAAGGGGTTAGTGCGCCATGGCTGGCCGGGAGGGAGTCCGGGAAAAAGTCTGGAGCTGCCGAAGAGGCAAGAGACTTTTTCTTCCCTCTTTGTTTGCTGGTGCGCGAGGAGAGGGGATTAAGAGCGCTGCTTAAAGGAGCTCCACAGACGGACGCCAGCTACAGCTAAAAGCGCGGACCCCAGAGACGGGCGTGGGACGCTGGGGCTGCTGCTGCTGCCGCCAAGAGGCCTGTGTGCAAGCGCAGGTCACTGTCCACAACCCCTTTCCGGGGAGCCTGGGCAGCCCGCCACTGCCGGGGTCCCGGGACCCAGGGACGGCTTCCCCGGGAGAGCGCACAGAGCACCTCGGGCTGGTGCAACGTCACGCCGGCCTCTGCCATCGCAGGCTCGCCCCGCCTCCGTGCCCCTCCCCCCCAACCCCTGGCCTGAGTGAGCCAGAGCCCCCTAAGCGGCTGCTCCTTTAACCCTGTCCTGTCTGAGCGAAGAACAGACGCCCTCCGGCGACCTACACGCAGAGGCGGGGCCAAATCCAAAGCTGAGACCCAGGAGCTGTGAGAACAAAGAAGAGAAAGGGAAATCTCTCCCAGCAGCCTCAGAAGCAGCGGATTAAAGCTCCACAATCAACTTGATGTACCCCGCATCTGTGGAATACATGAATAGACAACGAATCATCCCAAATTGAGGAGGTGGACTTTGAGAACAAGATTTATGATTTTTTCCCCTTTTCCTGTTTTTGTGAGTGTGTATGTGTATGCTTCTGCGGGAGATTTTGTCTGTACAGCTATGCTTCCACCATTTGTCCTAGGGTTCTATCCGTCCGTTTTGTCTGTTTTGTTTTTTAATTTTTTTTCTTAATAATTATTTTTTTAAATTATTTTATTTTATCTTTATTTTATTTTACTTTATATTCTTTCTTTCTTTCTTTCCTTCCTTCCTTCCCTCCTTTAGACAACGAATCATCCCAAATTGAGGAGGTGGGCTTTGAGAGCAAGATTTTTCATTTTTTCCCCTTTTCCTCTTTTTGTGAATGTGTATGTGTATGCTTCTGTGTGAGATTTTGTCTGTATAGTTTTGCTTCCACCATTTGTCCCAGGGTTCTAGCGTCTGATTTTTTCTTATTTTTTTTTAAATAATTATTTTTCATTTTAATAACTTTATTGTATTTTATCATACTTTATTCTATTTTACTTTATCTTCTCTTTCTTTTCTCCTACCTTCCCTCCTTCCTCCCTCCCTCCCTTTCTTTCCTTCTTTCCTCCTTCCTTCCTTCCACCCTCCCTCCCTCTCTTTCTTTCTTTCTTTCTTCTATTAATTCTTTCTAATTTTTCTCCCTTTTATCCTCAGCCATGTGGATGAAAGGCTCTTGGTGCTGCAGCCAGGAGTCAGTGCTGTGCCTCTGAGGAGGGAGAGCCAACTTCAGGACACGGGTCCACAAGAGACCTCCCAGCTCCACATAATATCAAGCAGCGAAAATCTCCCAGAGATCTCCATCTCAACACCAGCACCCAGCTTCAGTCAACGACCAGCAAACTACAGTGCTGGTCACCCTATGCCAAGCAACTAGCAAGGCAGGAACACAACCCCACCCATTAACAGAGAGGCTGCCTAAAAACATAAGGCCACAGGCACCCCAAAACACACCACCAGATGTGGACCTGTCCACCAGAAAGACAAGATCCAGCCTCATCCACCAGAACACAGGCACTAGTCCCCTCCACCAGGAAGCCTACACAACCCACTGAAACAACCTTAGCCACTGGGGACAGACACCAAAAACAACGGGAACTACGAACCTGCATCCTGCAAAAAGGAGACCCCCAAACACAGTAAGATAAGCAAAATGAGAAGACAGAAAAACACACAGCAGGTGAAGGAGCAAGATGAACACCCACCAGACCTAACAAATAAAGAGGAAATAGGCAGTCTACCTGAAAAAGAATTCAGAATAATGATAGTAAAGATGATCCAAAATCTTGGAAATAGAATAGACAAAATGCAAGAAACAGTTAACAAGGACCTAGAAGAACTAAAGATGAATCAAGCAACGATGAGCAACACAATAAATGAAATTAAAAATACTCTAGATGGGATCAATAGCAGAATAACTGAGGCAGAAGAACGGATAAGTGACGTGGAAGATAAAATAGTGGAAATAACTACTGCAGAGCAGAATAAAGAAAAAAGAATGAAAAGAACTGAGGACAGTCTCACAGACCTCTGGGACAACATTAAACGCAACAACATTCGAATTATAGGGGTTCCAGAAGAAGAAGAGAAAAAGAAAGGGACTGAGAAAATATTTGAAGAGATTATAGTTGAAAACTCCCCTAATATGGGAAAGGAAATAGTTAATCAAGTCCAGGAGGCACAGAGAGTCCCATACAGAATGAATCCAAGGAGAAATATGCCAAGACACATATTAATCAAACTGTCAAAAATTAAATATAAAGAAAACATATTAAAAGCAGCAAGGGAAAAACAACAACTAACACACAAGGGAATCCCCATAAGGTTAACAGCTGATCTTTCAGCAGAAACTCTACAAGCCAGAAGGGACTGGCAGGACATATTTAAAGTGCTGAAGGAGAAAAACCTGCAACCAAGATTACTCTACCCAGCAAGGATCTCATTCAGATTTGATGGAGAAATTAAAACGTTTACAGACAAGCAAAAGCTGAGAGAGTTCAGCACCACCAAACCAGCTTTACAACAAATGCTAAAGGAACTTCTCTAGGCAAGAAACACAATGAAGGAAAAGACCTACAATAACAAACCCAAAACAATTAAGAAAATGGGAATAGGAACATACATATCAATAATTACCTTAAATGTAAATGGACTAAATGCTCCCACCAAAAGACACAGAGTGGCTGAATGGATACAAAAACAAGACCCATATATATGCTGTCTACAAGAGACCCACTTCAGACCTAGAGACACATATGGACTGAAAGTAAGGGGATGGAAAAAGATATTCCATGCAAATGGAAATAGAAAGAAAGCTGGAGTAGCAATTCTCATATCAGACAAAATAGACTTTAAAATAAAGATTATTGCAAGAGACAAAGAGGGACACTACATAAAGATCAAGGGATCGATCCAAGAAGAAGATACAACAATTTTAAATATTTATGCACTCAACATAGGAGCACCTCAATACATAAGGCAAATGCTAACAGCCATAAAAGGGGAAATCGACAGTAACACTATCATAGTAGGGGACTTTAACACCCAACTTTCACCAATGGACAGATCATCCAAAATGAAAATAAATAAGGAAACACAAGCTTTAAATGATACATTAAACAAGATGGACTTAATTGATATTTATAGGACATTCCATCCCCAAACAACAGAATACACATTTTTCTCAAGTGCTCATGGAACATTCTCCAGGATAGATCATATCTTGGGTCACAAATCAAGCCTTGGTAAATTTAAGAAAATTGAAATTGTATCAAGTATCTTTTCCGACCACAATGCTATGAGACTAGATATCAATTACAGGAAAAGAGCTGTAAAAAATACAAACACATGGAGGCTAAACAATACACTACTTAATAACAAAGTGATCACTGAAGAAATCAAAGAGGAAATTAAAAAATACCTAGAAACAAATGACAATGGAGACACGATGACCCAAAACCTATGGGATGCAGCGAAAGCAGTGCTAAGAGGGAAGTTTATAGCAATACAATCCCACCTTAAGAAAGAGGAAACATCTCGAATAAACAACCTAACCTTGCACCTAAAGCAATTAGAGAAAGAAGAACAAAAACATCCCAAAGTTAGCAGAAGGAAAGAAATCATAAAAATCAGATCAGAAATAAATGAAAAAGAAATGAAGGAAACGATAGCAAAGATCAATAAAACTAAAAGCTGGTTCGTTGAGAAGATAAACAAAATTGATAAACCATTAGCCAGACTCATCAAGAAAAAAAGGGAGAAGACTCAAATCAATAGAATTAGAAATGAAAAAGGAGAAGTAACCACTGACACTGCAGAAATACAAAAGATCATGAGAGATTACTATAAGCAACTCTATGCCAATAAAATGGACAACCTGGAAGAAATGGACAAATTCTTAGAAATGCACAACCTGCCGAGACTGAACCAGGAAGAAATAGAAAATATGAACAGACCAATCACAAGCACTGAAATTGAAACTGTGATAAAAAATCTTCCAACAAACAAAAGCCCAGGACCAGATGGCTTCACAGGCGAATTCTACCAAGCATTTAGAGAAGAGCTAACACCTATCCTTCTCAAACTCTTCCAAAATATAGCAGAGGGAGGAACACTCCCAAACTCATTCTACGAGGCCACCATCACCTTGATACCAAAACCAGACAAGGAGGTCACAAAGAAAGAAAACTACAGGCCAATATCACTGATGAACATAGATGCAAAAATCCTCAACAAAATACTAGCAAACAGAATCCAACAGCACATTAAAAGGATCATACACCATGACCAAGTGGGGTTTATTCCAGGAATGCAAGGATTCTTCAATATACGCAAATCAATCAACGTGATACACCATATTAACAAATTGAAGGAGAAAAACCATATGATCATCTCAATAGATGCAGAGAAAGCTTTCGACAAAATTCAACACTCATTTATGATAAAAACCCTGCAGAAAGTAGGCATAGAGGGAACTTTCCTCAACATAATAAAGGCCATATATGACAAACCCACAGCCAGCATCGTCCTCAATGGTGAAAAACTGAAACCATTTCCACTAAGATCAGGAACAAGACAAGGTTGCCCACTCTCACCACTCTTATTCAACATAGTTTTGGAAGTTTTAGCCACAGCAATCAGAGAAGAAAAGGAAATAAAAGGAATCCAAATTGGAAAAGAAGAAGTAAAGCTGTCACTGTTTGCAGATGACATGATACTATACATAGAGAATCCTAAAGATGCTACCAGAAAACTACTAGAGCTAATCAATGAATTTGGTAAAGTTGCAGGATACAAAATTAATGCACAGAAATCTCTGGCATTCCTGTACACTAGTGATGAAAAATCTGAAAGTGAAATCAAGGAAACACTCCCATTTACCACTGCAACAAAAAGAATAAAATATCTAGGAATAAACCTACCTAAGGACACAAAAGACCTGTATGCAGAAAATTATAAGACACTGATGAAAGAAATTAAAGATGATACAAATAGATGGAGAGATGTACCATGTTCTTGGATTGGAAGAATCAACATTGTGAAAATGACTCTACTACCCAAAGCAATCTACAGGTTCAATGCAATCCCTATCAAACTACCACTGGCATTTTTCACAGAACTAGAACAAAAAATTCACAATTCGTATGGAAACACAAAAGACCCCGAAAAGCCAAAGCAATCTTGAGAATGAAAAACGGAGCTGGAGGAATCAGGCTCCCTGACTTCAGACTATACTACAAAGCTACAGTAATAAAGACAGTATGGTACTGGCACAAAAACAGAAAGATAGATCAATGGAACAGGATAGAAAGCCCAGAGATAAACCCACGGACATATGGTCACCTTATCTTTGATAAAGGAGGCAGGAATGTACAGTGGAGAAAGGACAGTCTCTTCAATAAGTGGTGCTGGGAAAACTGGATAGGGACATGTAAAAGTATGAGATTAGATCACTCCCTAACACCATACACAAAAATAAGCTCAAAATGGATTAAAGACCTAAATGTAAGGCCAGACACTATCAAACTCTTAGAGGAAAACATAGGCAGAACACTCTATGACATAAATCACAGCAAGATCCTTTTTGACCCACCTTCTAGAGAAATGGAAATAAAGACAAAAATAAACACATGGGACCTAATGAAACTTAAAAGCTTTTGCACAGCAAAGGAAACCATAAACAAGACCAAAAGACAACCCTCAGAATGGGAGAAAATATTTGCAAATGAAGCAACTGACAAAGGATTAATCTCCAAAATTTATAAGCAGCTCATGCAGCTCAATAGCAAAAAAACAAACAACCCAATCCAAAAATGGGCAGAAGACCTAAATAGACATTTCTCCACAGAAGATATACAGACTGCCAACAAACACATGAAAGGATGCTCAACATCTTTACTCATTAGAGAAATGCAAATCAAAACTACAATGAGATATCATCTCACACCAGTCAGAATGGCCATCATCAAAAAATCTAGAAACAATAAATGCTGGAGAGGGTGTGGAGAAAAGGGAACACTCTTGCACTGCTGGTGGGAATGTGAATTGGTACAGCCGCTATGGAGAACGGTATGGAGGTTCCTTAAAAAACTACAAATAGAACTACCATATGACCCAGCAATCCCACTACTAGGCATATACCCTGAGAAAACCATAATTCAAAAAGAGACATGTACCAAAATGTTCATAGCAGCCCTATTTACAATAGCCCGGAGATGGAAACAACCTAAGTGTCCATCATCGGATGAATGGATAAAGAAGATGTGGCACATATATACAATGGAATATTACTCAGCCATAAAAAGAAATGAAATTGAGCTATTTGTAATGAGGTGGATAGACCTAGAGTCTGTCATACAGAGTGAAGTAAGTCAGAAAGAGAAAGACAAATACTGTATGCTAACACATATATATGGAATTTAAGAAAAAAAAATGTCATGAAGAACATAGGGGTAAGACAGGAATAAAGACACAGACCTACTAGAGAATGGACTTGAGGATATGGGGAGGGGGAAGGGTAAGCTGTGACAAAGTGAAAGAGCGGCATGGACATATATACACTACCAAACGTAAGGTAGATAGCTAGTGGGAAGCAGCCGCATAGCACAGGGAGATCAGCTCGGTGCTTTGTGACCGCCTGGAGGGGTGGGATAGGGAGGGTGGGAGGGAGACGCAAAAGGGAGGGGATATGGAAACATATGTATATGTATAACTGATTAAATTTGTTATAAAGCAAAAAATAAAAAAAAATACTAACAAATTGAAGGAGAAAAACCATATGATCATCTCAATAGATGCAGAGAAAGCTTTCGACAAAATTCAACACCCATTTATGATAAAAACCCTGCAGAAAGTAGGCATAGAGGGAACTTTCCTCAACATAATAAAGGCCATATATGACAAACCCACAGCCAACATCGTCCTCAATGGTGAAAAACTGAAACCATTTCCACTAAGATCAGGAACAAGACAAGGCTGCCCACTCTCACCACTCTTACTCAACATAGTTTTGGAAGTTTTAGCCACAGCAATCAGAGAAGAAAAGGAAATAAAAGGAATCCAAATCAGAAAAGAAGAAGTAAAGCTGTCACTGTTTGCAGATGACATGATACTATACATAGAGAATCCTAAAGATGCTACCAGAAAACTACTAGAGCTAATCAGTGAATTTGGTAAAGTAGCAGGATACAAAATTAATACACAGAAATCTCTGGCATTCCTGTACACTAATGATGAAAAATCTGAAAGTGAAATCAAGAAAACACTCCCATTTACCATTGCAACAAAAAGAATAAAATATCTAGGAATAAACCTACCTAAGGAGAAAAAAGACCTGTATGCAGAAAATTATAAGACACTGATGAAAGAAATTAAAGATGATAAAAATAGATGGAGAGATGTACCATGTTCTTGGATTGGAAGAATCAACATTGTGAAAATGACTCTACTACCCAAAGCAATCTACAGATTCAATGCAATCCCTATCAAACTACCACTGGCATTTTTCACAGAACTAGAACAAAAAATTCACAATTCGTATGGAAACACAAAAGACCCCGAAAAGCCAAAGCAATCTTGAGAATGAAAAACGGAGCTGGAGGAATCAGGCTCCCTGACTTCAGACTATACTATAAAGCTACAGTAATAAAGACAGTATGATACTGGCACAAAAACAGAAAGATAGATCAATGGAACAGAATAGAAAGCCCAGAGATAAACCGATGCACATATGGTCACCTTATCTTTGATAAAGGAGGCAGGAATGTACAGTGGAGAAAGGACAGCTTCTTCAATAAGTGGTGCTGGGAAAACTGGATAGGGACATGTAAAAGTATGAGATTAGATCACTCCCTAACACCATACACAAAAATAAGCTCAAAGTGGATTAAAGACCTAAATGTAAGGCCAGACACTATCAAACTCTTAGAGGAAAACATAGGCAGAACACTCTATGACATAAATCACAACAAGATCTTTTTTGACCCACCTCCTAGAGAAATGGAAATAAAGACAAAAATAAACACATGGGACCTAATGAAACTTCAAAGCTTTTGCACAGCACAGGAAACCATAAACAAGACCAAAAGACAACCCTCAGAATGGGAGAAAATATTTGCAAATGAAGCAACTGACAAAGGATTAATCTCCAAAATTTATAAGCAGCTCATGCAGCTCAATAACAAAAAAACAAACAACCCAATCCAAAAATGGGCAGAAGACCGAAATAGACATTTCTCCGAAGAAGATATACAGACTGCCAACAAACACATGAAAGAATGCTCAACATCATTAATCATTAGAGAAATGCAAATCAAAACTACAATGAGATATCATCTCACACCAGTCAGAATGGCCATCATCAAAAAATCTAGAAACAATAAATGCTGGAGAGGGTGTGGAGTAAAGGGAACCCTCTTGCACTGCTGGTGGAAATGTGAATTGGTACAGCCGCTATGGAGAACGGTATGGAGGTTCCTTAAAAAACTACAAATAGAACTACCATATGACCCAGCAATCCCACTACTGGGCATATACCCTGAGAAAACCATAATTCAAAAAGAGTCATGTACCAAAATGTTCATTGCAGCTCTATTCACAATAGCCCGGAGCTGGAAACAACCTAAGTGTCCATCATCGGATGAATGGATAAAGAAGATGTGGCACATATATACAATGGAATATTACTCAGCCATAAAAAGAAACGAAACTGAGCTATTTGTAATGAGGTGGATGGACCTAGAGTCTGTCATACAGAGTGAAGTAAGTCAGAAAGAGAAAGACAAATACCATATGCTAACACATATATATGGAATTTAAGAAAAAAAAGTGTCATGAAGAACCTAGGGGTAAGAAAGGAATAAAGACACAGACCTACTAGAGAATGGAGTTGAGGATATGGGGAGGGGGAAGGGTAAGCTGGGACGAAGCGAGAGAGTGGCATGGACATATACACACTACCAAATGTAAAACAGATAGCTAGTGGGAAGAAGCCGCATAGCACAGGGAGATCAGCTCGGTGCTTTGTGACCGACTGGAGGGGTGGGATAGGGAGGGTGGGAGGGAGGGAGACGCAAGAGGGAAGGGATTTGGGAACAGATGTATATGTATAACTGACTCACTTTGTTATAAAGCAGAAACTAACACACCATTGTAAAGCAATTATACTCTGATAAAGTTGTAAAAAAAAATAAAAATAAAATAGTCAGTTTAACAATTCTTGTAGAGGTGATGGGAGACAAGATGGTAGAGTAGAAGGACTTGAGCTCACCTTCTCTTACAAAAACACCAAAAACACAACTAACTGCCAAATAACCACGTTTTTTGTTCAAGTCGACAAAAAAAAGACTTGAACCGGGCTTCCCTGGTGGCGCAGTGGTTGAGAGTCCACCTGCCGATGCAGGGGACACGGGTTTGTGCCCTGGTACGGGAAGATCCCACATGCCACAGAGTGGCTGGGTCCATGAGCCATGGCTGCTGAGCCTGCGCATCTGGAGCCTGTGCTCCGCAACGGGAGAGGCCACAACAGTGAGAGGCCCGCATACAGAAAAAAAAAAAAAAAAAAAAAAGACTTGAACCTACCAAAAAAGGTATTGTGCACCGAAAAACAAAGAAGAAGCCACAATAAGACAGTAGGAGGGGTGCTTCTGTGATATAATCAAATCCCATACCTGCCAAGTGGGTGACCCACAAACTGAAAAATAATTATATCACAGAGGTTCTCCCACAGGAATTAGGGTTCTGAGCCCCACATGAGGCTCCCAGCCTGAGGGTCTGGAATTGGGAGTAGGAGACTTCAGAGCACTTGGCTTTGAGGGTCAGTGAGGCTTTAGTGCAGGACTCCACAGGACTGGGGGAAACAGAGACTCCACTCTTAGAGGGTGCACACAAGGTTTCATGTACACTGGGACCCAGGGTAAAGCAGTGAATCCACAGAGGCCTGGACCAGACCTACCTGCGGATCTTAGAAAGACTCCTGGGGAGGTGGGGGTTGGTTGTGGCCCAATACAGGGACAAGGTCACTGGTGGCAGAGGCCCCTAGGAAATATTCCTCAGTGTGAGCTCTCCTGGAGGTCACCATTTTGGCACTGAGACCTGGCCCCACCCAACAGCCTGCAGACTCCAGTGCTGGGATGCCTCAGGCCAAACAACCCACAGGGTGGGAACACAGCCCCACCCATCAGCAGATAGGCTGCCTAAAGTTGTCGTGAGCCCAGAGCCACTTCTAGACATGCCACTTGACATGGCACTGTCCACCAGAAGGACAAGACTCAGCTCCACTCACCAGTGGGCAGACATGAGTCCCTCCCACGAGGAAGCCTGCACTAGCTCCCGGACCAACCTCACCCACCAGAGGGCAGACATCAGAAGCAAGAAGAACTACAATATTGCAGCCTGCAGAACAGAGCCCACAAACCCAGAAAGTTAGAAAAAAATGAAATGGCAGAGAAATATCTTCCAGACGAAGGAACAAGATAAAACCCCAGAAGAACAACTAATTGAAGTGGAGATAGGCAATCTGCCTGAAAAAGAATTCAGAACAATGATAGTAAAGATGATTCAAGATCTCGGAAAAACAATGGAGGCACAGACTGAGAAGATACAAGAAATGTTAAACAAAGAGTTAGAAGATTTAAAGAACAGAGATGAACAATACAATAACTGAAATGAAAAATACACTAGAAGGAATCAGTAGCAGAATAAATGGCGCAAAAGAATGAAAAAGTGAGCTGGAAGACAGACTGGTGGAAATCAGTGCTGCAGAACAGGACAAAGAAAAAACAAAAGAAACGAGGACAGTCTAAGAGACTTCTGGAACGACATTAAAGGCACCAACATTCACGTTATAGGGGTCCCAGAAAGAGAAGAGAGAAAGGGCCTGAGAAAATATTTGAAGAGATAGTAACTGAAAATTTCCCTAACATGGGAAGGGAAACACTCAAGTCCAGGAAGCTCAAAGAGTCCCATACAGGATAAACCCAAGGAGGAACAGGCTGAGACACATATTAATCAAACTGACAAAAATTAAAGACAAAGAGAAAACATGAAGAGCAGTAAGAGAAAAGCAACAAATAACATACAAGGGAATCCCCATAAGGTTATCAGCTGATTTTTCAGCAGAAACTCTGCAGGCCAGAAGGGAGTGGCACAATGTATTTCAAATGATGAAAGGAAAAACCTACAACCAAGAATACTCTACCCAGCAAGGCTTTCGTTCAGATTTGACAGAGAAAGCAAAAAGCTTTACAGACAAGCAAAAGTTAAGGAATCCAGCATCACCAAACCAGCGTTACAACAAATGCTAAAGGAACTTCTCTAGGCAAAAAGGAAAAGTGAAAAAGAAGTTACAACAGACACCACAGAAATACAAAGCATCCTAAGAGACTACTACAAGCAACTCTATGCCAATAAAATGGACAACCTGGAAGAAATGGACAAATTCTTAGAAAGGTATAACCTTCCAAGACTGAACCAGGAAGAAACAGAAAATATGAACAAACCAATCACAAGTAATGAAATTGAAACTATGATTTAAAACCTTCCAACAAACAAAAGTCCAGGACCAGATGGCTTCACAGGTGAATTCTACCAAACATTTAGAGAAGAGCTAACACCCATCCTTTTCAAACTCTTCCAAAAAATCGCAGAAGAAGGAATACTCCCAAACTCATTCTATAAGGCCACCATCACCCTGATACCAAAACCAGACAAAGATACTACAAAAAAAGAAAATTACAGACCAGTATCACCCATGAATATAGATGCAAAACTCCTCAACAAAATGCTAGCAAACAGAATCCAACAACACATTAAAAGGATCATACACCATGATCAAGTGGGATTTATCCCAGGGATGCAAGGATTCTTCAATATACGCAAATCAATCAATGTGATACACCATATTAACAAATTGAAGAAGAAAAACCATATGATCATCTCAATAGATGCAGAAAAAGCTTTTGACAAAATTCAACACCCATTTATGATAAAAACTCTCCAGAAAGTGGGCATAGAGGGAATCTACCTCAACATAATAAAGGCCATATATGACAAACCCACATCAAAAATCATTCTCAATGGTGAAAAACTGAAAGCATTTCCTCTAAGATCAGGAATGAGACAAGGATGTCCACTCTAACCACTATTATTCAACATAGTTTTGGAAGTCCTAGCCATGGCAATCAGAGAAGAAAAATAAATAAAAGGAATACAAATTGGAAAAGAAGAAGTAAAACTGTCGCTGTTTGCAGATGACATGATACTATACATGGAGAATCCTAAAAATGCCACCAGAAAACTACTAGAGCTAATCAGTGAATTTGGTAAGGTTGCACGATACAAAATTAATGCACAGAAATCTCTTGAATTCCTATACACTAATGATGAAAAATCTGAAAGAGAAATTATGGAAATACTCCCATTTACCATTGCAACAAAAAGAATAAAATACCTAGGAATAAACCTACCTAGGGAGACAAAAGACCTGTATGCAGTAAACTATAAGACACTGATGAAAGAAATTAAAGATGATACAAATAGATGGAGAGATATACCATGTTTTTGAATTGGAAGAATCAATATTGTGAAAATGACTATACTAACCAAAGCAATCTACAGATTCAATGCAATCCCTATCAAATTACCAATGGCATTTTTTTACGGAACTAGAACAAATCATCTTAAAATTTGTATGGAGACACAGAAGACCCCGAATAGCCAAAGCAGTCTTCAGGGGAAAAAAACGGAGCTGGAAGAATCAGACTCCCTGCCTTCAGACTATACTACAAAGCTACAGTAATCAAGACAATATGGTACTGGCACAAAAACAGAAACACAGATCAATGGAACAAGATAGAAAGCCCAGAGATAAACCCACACACCTATGGTCCACTAATCTATGACAAAGGAGGCAAAGATATACAATGGAGAAAAGACAGTCTCTTCAGTAAGTGGTGCCAGGAAAACTGGACAGCTACATGTAGAAGAATGAAATTAGAACAGTCCCTAACACCATACACAAAAATAAACTCAAAATGGATTCGAGACCTAAATGTAAGATCAGACACTATAAAACTCTTAGAGGAAAACATAGGAAGAACACTCTTTGACATAAATCACAGCAAGATCTTTTTTGATCCACCTCCTAGAGTAATGGAAATAAAAACAAAAATAAAGAAATGGGACCTAATGAAACTTCAAAGCTTTTGCACAGCAAAGGAAACCATAAACAAGACGAAAAGACAGCCCTCAGAATGGGAGAAAATATTTGCAAACGAATCAATAGACAAAGGATTAATCTCCAAAATATATAAACAGTTCATGCAGCTCAATATTAAAGAAACAAACAACCCAATCCAAAAATGGGCAGAAGACCTAAATAGACATTTCTCCAAAGAATACATACAGATGGCTAAGAAGCATATGAAAAGCTGCTCAACATCACTAATTATTAGAGAAATGCAAATCAAAACTACAATGAGGTACCACCTCACACCAGTTAGAATGGGCATCATCAGAAAATCTACAAACAACAAATGCTGGAGAGGGTGTGGAGAAACGGGAACCCTCTTGCACTGTTGGTGGGAATGTAAATTGATACAGCCACTACGGAGAACAGTATGGAGGTTCCTTAAAAAACTAAAAATAGAATTACCATATGATCCAGCAATCCCACAACTGGGCATATACCCAGAGCAAACCGTAATCCAAAAAGACACATGCACCCCAATGTTCATTGCAGCACTATTTACAATAGCCAGGTCATGGAAGCAACCTAAATGCCCATCGACAGACAAATGGATAAAGAAGTTGTGGCACATATATACAACGGAATATAACTCAGCCATAAACAGGAATGAAACTGAGTCATTTGTTGAGACGCGGACGGATCTAGCGACTGTCATACAGAGTGAAGTAAGTCAGAAAGAGAAAAACAAATATCGTATATTAACGCACGTATGTGGAACCTAGAAAAGTGGTACGGATGAGCCAGTTTGCAGGGCAGAAGTTGAGACACAGATTTAGAGAACAGACGTGTGGACACCAAGGGGGGAAAGTCGTGGGGGGGTGGGGACGGTGGTGTGCTGAATTGCGCAATTGGGTTTGACATGTATACACTGATGTGTATAAAATCGATGACTAATAAGAACCTGCAGCATAAAAAAACAAACAAACAACTAATACTAAACTTTCTTTGGGTTATTTGTATGGAAATATGTTAATATAAATGTTTCAGACATTACATGAAATTTCTAAAAATCTTATATGTTCTGGTATTATAAGTCATAATTCTAGTTATTACTTTAAAATGTATATCTCAGAAATAACTAAATTTCTTTGTCAACTGCATTATTATGAACTTTCATCAAATCTTTAACCGTGGTCACTTTTAAGTCTTTTGTCATTTACAGACAGTTCTGGGTGTACTCTGATGCTTTTGCTAATATGTTCCTATAAAAGGGTTTCATCTTCAAGGAATTCATGGAAAAGACTCTGACAAGTACAGGTTTCTGGTAACTGACTATACTGCTGAACTGAATGAATAAGAATTTTCAGAACTTTAGTGGAAAACTGATGAACTCATAAAAGTGCTAACAAAAGATCAAAATTAAAAAAAATTAATTACACGGGACTGAGGGAACTGATGAGGATGATTATAATTTTTGTGACTTTCTGTTTGAATAAAAAAAAAATCCCACAAGGACTCAGAGGCAAAAAATATACCAATCAATTTTCACTGCAAAGTAACAGAGCTGTTACAGTGGAGGATCACTGGACTGAATGTCAATATTATGACATAGTGTGAGTGTGTTTCGTGTTTGGTAATTGCAGTCATTGTTGCTTTTGTTGTGGTCATCCATTTACAATGCTTGGTGTCAGTCTATTTATCTCTTGTGAAAATAAAATACAGTGTGTGTGTGTGTGTGTGTGTGTGAAAAAGGAAACAAAACAAAACAACAACAAAATATTAATAAAATATTAAAAAAAAAAAAAAAGAATACTCTACCCAGCAAGGCTCTCGTTCGGATTTGACAGAGAAATCAAACAGCTTTACAGACAAGCAAAAGTTAAGGGAATTCAGCATCACCAAACCAGCTTTACAACAAATGCTAAAGGAACTTCTCTAGGTGAAAAAGAAAAGCCCAAAACTAAAAACAAGAAAATTATGAAGGGGTAAAGCTCACTGGTAAAGGCAAACGTACAGTAAAGTTAGGAAATCATCCACACACAAATATCAAAAACATCAACTGTGAGGAGAGTAGAAATGCAGGACACTGGAAATGTATTTGAGATTAAGAGACCAGCAACTCAAAACTATCAAAACTATCTTGTTTATATATATATATACTGCTATATCAAAACCTCATGGGGGCTTCCCTGGTGGTGCAGTGGTTGGGAGTCCGCCTGCCGATGCAGGGGATGCGGGTTCATGCCCCGGTCTGGGAGGATCCCGCATGCCGTGGAGCGGCTGGGCCCGTGGGCCATGGCCACTGAGCCTGCGCGTCCGGAGCCTGTGCTCCGCAATGGGAGAGGCCGCAACAGTGAGAGGCCCACATACCGCAAAAAAAAAAAAACCTCATGGATGGTAACTGCAAACCAAAAATCCACAACAGAAACTCACATGCTTCCTGATTTCAAACTATATTATAGTAATCAAAACAGTATGGTATCGGCACAAAAACAGACACATAGATGAGTGGAATAGAACAGAGAGCCCAGAAATAAACCCACACATATATGATCAATTAATTTATGACAAAGGAGCCAGGACTATACAATGGGGAAAGAAGAGTCTCATCAATAAATGATGTTGGAAAAACTGGCCAGCTACACGCCAAAGAATCAAACCAGTTCATCTGTACCATTTTTCTACAGATGAACCAGTCTGCAAAGCAGAAATAAAGACAAAGATGTAGAGAACAAATGTATGGACACCAAGGGGGGAAAGCAGTGGGTGGTGGTGGGATGAATTGGGAGATTGGGATTGACATATATACACTAATATGTATAAAATAGGTACCTAATAAGAACCTGCTGTATAAAAAATAAAATAAAATTCACACAAAAAAGAAGGAAACCGAACCACTATCTCACACAATACACAAAAATCAACTCATAAAGGATTAAAGTCTTAAATATAAGACCTGAAACCTAGAGGCTTCCCTGGTGGCTCAGTGGTTAAGAATCTGACTGCCAATGCAGGGGACACGGGTTCGAGCCCTGGTCCGGGAAGATCCCACATGCCACGGAGCAACTAAGCCCGTGCACCACAACTACTAAGCCTGCGCTCTAGAGCCCGCGAGCCACAACTAGTGAAGCCCCTGCGCCTAGAGCCCATGCTCCACAATGAGAAGCCACTGCAGTGAGAAGCCCACGCACGACAACAAAGAGAAGCCCCCACTTGGCGCAACTAGAGAAAAGCCCTTGTGCAGCAACGAAGACCCAAAAGCAGCCAATAAATAAATAAATAAATAAATAAATTCTTTTAAAAAAACAAGACCTGAAACCTAAAACTCCTAAAAAAAAAATAAATGGTAAGCTCCTTGACATGGGTCTTGACATGATTTTTTGGATTTGACCAAAAGCAAAAGCAACAAAAGCAAAATAAACAAGTGGAACTACATGAAAAAATCTTCTGTACAGCAAAGGAAGCCATCAACAAAATAAAAAGGCAACCCATGAAATGGGAGAAAGTATTTGTAAATCATATATCTGATAAATGGTTACTATCTAAAATATAGTAAAAACCTCAAGCAACTCAATAGGAAAAAAAAAAAAAGAAACAATCTAATTATAAAATGGGCAGAGGCTCTGAATGGACCTTTCCCCAAAGACATTCAAATGGCCAACAAGTATATGAAAAGGGGCTCAACGTCACTAATCTTCAGGGAAATGCAAACCAAAACCACAATTAGCTATCACCTCACACCTGTTAGCATGGCTAGCCTCAAAAAGACAATAGATAACAAGTGTTGGTTAGGATGTAGAGAATAGGGAACCCTTGTGCACTGTTGGTGGGGATGTAAATTTCCAATCACTACGGAAAATATGGAGGTTCCTCAAAAAATTAAAAATAGAACTACCAGGGACTTCCCGGCGGTCTAGTGATTTAAGACTTCACCTTCCAATGCAGGGGGTGCAGGTTCAATCCCTGGTGAGGGAGCTAAGATCCCACAGGCCTTGTGGCCAAAAAAACCAAAACAGAAAACAGAAGCAATATTGTAACAATTCAATAAAGACTTTTAAAATGGTCCACATCAAAAAAAACTTTAAAAACTTCTAAAAAAATAGAACTACCACATGAGCTAGCAATTCCACTTCGTGATTCCATGAAATCACCACCTTGTAAAGATATTTGCACCACCATGTTCACTGCAGCATTATTTACAATAGCCAAGACACGGAAACAACCTAAGTGTCCATCGACGGATGAATGTATAAAGAAAACGTGGTAACACACACACACACTCACACTCACACATACATACAATGGAATGTTATTCAGCCATAAAAAAGAAGAAAATCCTGCCATTTGTGACAACACGGATGGATCCTGAGGGCATCATGTCCAGAGAAATAAGTCAGACAATGAAAGACAAATACACAACGATCTCACTTTTATGTGGAATCTAAAACACTCAACTCATAGAAAGAGTGTCAAGGTGGTTGCCAGGGGCTGGGGGCTGAAGGAAATGGGAAGATCTGGGTCAAAGGGTACAAACTTCCAGTTGCAAGGGCACTGCGTACTAGGAGTGTAAAGAACAGCTTGGTGACCACAGTTAACAATACTGTATTGTACACTTGAGAGTTGCTAAGAGAGTAGACCTTCAAAGTCCTCATCACAAGAAAGTTTGTGGTGATGGATGTCAACTGAACTTACGATGGTGATCATTTTGCAATACATACAAATATCAAACCATTATGCTGTACACCTAAAGCTAATACAGTGTTTATCTCAATTAAAAAAAAAAAAAGAGAGGTTCCCTGGTGGCGCAGTGGTTGAGAGTCCGCCTGCCGATGCAGGGGACACGGGTTCGTGCCCCGGTCCGGGAGGATTCCACATGCCGCGGAGTGGCTAGGCCCGTGAGCCATGGCCGCGGAGCCTGCGCGTCCGGAGCCTGTGCTCCGCAACGGGAGAGGCCACGGCAGTGAGAGGCCCGCGTACCGCAAAAAAAAAAAAAAAAAAATCACCCTCCAAAACATAAGGGTGATGCTGACAAAACGGGTATTTCTCGAGTCTTCTTCAAAGAAAAAAGTGTAGCTTCAGGAAGGGGCTGTGAGCAACGTATTTTGTAAGCTGCCTGGCCAAGGTACTCGTGATTTTGGGGGGGGGGGTAGTAAGACTTTGTCAGTGTTCATCATGTTGAGTAAGTATAAGTGAGAAGGTATCTGAGTTCGGGTCACCTGACTACTTATACAGAAATATCTCTGACACAAAGACAACTAAGTAGGCTCTGGAAGTAAGGGTAAGTCCAAATCTTTTTTAAAATGAATTTTTTTCCCCTTGTGACAAAAGGGAAAGAAACCTTTCATCCACTCCCTTTTCTGAGAACATTTCCTTGAGCAAACTAGTAATTGTAAATCCTTTGTCCCTTTGATATAAATATACATCTTTTTTAAAGCTAAGTAAGCCTCTTGCCGGTTTAAAACCCAAGAAAAATCTTTCTTAGCGGCTTTGGTGTCATCTGAAGTGTAAACATCAAGGAAGATGGAGTCCCCATCTCCTTGTCTCTGTGTGAGTCAGAGCTCGGTTCTTGGCTCTGTGTTGTAACTACGCGGTTATCATAGATATTGAGAAGTCTTATTTTTCTTCTACATAACGGCTATTAGCTAACACAAATACCACCCCAACTACCTGTGAATTTAGAATGAACTATGTGTAGCAAATGGTTGTCAAGTCCTCTTAAGGACAAATTACTGTTTATCTTGAGGGCATGTACTTAATACGAAATAAGTTATAGGTTATATCTGGCTGGATACATAAAGGGGGTGAGAATTCTGTCTTTGCCATCCCATTAGCAGATTGCCCGTGATGGGCGTAGCCATCTGGTTTAATGCTTATTCTCTAATAAAGCTATTTACTTCTTTCCTACATTTGTACAGAAAAATTTCTTGGTTGGCAGGAGATTTTATTTTTAATTATTTCTGTAACAGCTTCCATGACCTGAAATACCCCCCAGAACATTCAACAAGTTGTTAGAATCCTGAATGCAGTAATCAATTTTTGGACCGAAACCTAACCATGCACTTGTCCGCCAGGAGGGTGTCCTCCATGTAGATAATTGTTCTAATTTGATATACATAGCTATATCTGTATCTCCAGGATCTTTCGCGTACTTTGCATGTATATATAGACCACGGCGACTTCAAAGTACCTCCCCTCAGAACTGCCCCTCTGGCGTCCCTTCTTCCAGGCTAACTGCACGCAGAATTTCATCTATCACCCCAGAATCCCCCTGGTAACACAAAGGCCGGGAGCAAGCTTTAACGTTGAGAGGCAATCAACACGCTTTTGAGAAACAGTCCTCCGCTGTGACGTCAGACTCAGACAAGAAAGTCTGGGCAATTTTTCATCCCGGAATTTTGAACAAAGAAATGGAGGCAGGGAACCAGTTGTGAACCCTACACTCACCCAATCAAGTGGAAGACCCGTCTTTTGCACCTGGGCTTCCCGACTTTGCCCTTCTCATTAGCCTCCCTCCCTGGCTGGGCTCCTTATTTGCTCCCAGCACTGGAAAGCCACGAGCACCTGTGGCGTCTTCAACCCCCACTCTGGGAAAGCCACAGTCCCAGTCCCCGCCCACCTGCCAGGCACCCCGTGGCCTCACCTGCAGACGGCGAGGGGCGAGGCCGTAGCCCAGGGCCGCCTCGCCGCCGGCCCCGCGTCAGCCTGTAGAAGCAGTAGCAGACGCCGGCCGCTAGGACCAGGCCCGCCGCCACCCAGCCCACATACCGGGCGCCGCCCATGCTGCCGCTGGGGCCACGCGCAGCGCTGGGCCTGGCGCAGGATGGTCCGAAGCCAGAGGGTGCTGTCGCCGTCCGGGTTCTAGCCGACGGAGAAAGGAAATGGGAGACTGAGCTCCGCCTCTCGGAAACCGCCCTGTGGGCCCGGACGCGTCCCGGCGGCTTCCTCGAGTCTGGGCGGGGCGCGGGTGAAGGAGAGCGAGACTCGGTGAAGAGCTGCAAGGACTGAACGCCCCAAGAGCACACACCAGGGGCCTCCCCCGGGCCGGCCCAAGGTTCACCTTCCTCCCGGCAATCCGCGGCCCCAGAGTGGTCGCTCGGGGTAACGCAGCGCCTAGCCCCTCCCTTCCACGCAGCGTGGTTGCCGGGGCAACGCCGAGACGCGCTAGCCCCTAGCCAGCGCCTAGCCCCTCCCTTCCACGCAGCGTGGTTGCCGGGGCAACGCCGAGACGCTCTAGCCCCTAGCCAGGCGCGGCTCCTGCTGCGCGGGGCGTGAAGAGCAGGCTGGAAGCGCAGAGTTTCAGCAGGGCCTCTGGTCATGGCCTCGCTGCGCCTTGCCAGCCCCAGGCTGAGGAACTACTTCAAGGAGAACTACACTCCTCAGGTCTGCGAGGTGCTGGAGCCAAGTGGCGCCGGAGTTAGAAGAGAAAGGAATTGGAGGAGATTTGCCAGACGAGGGACTGGGGTTTGGTGGAGAGAGGGAGTGGAGGTTCAGAGGAGCGAGAAAGGAAAGGATGAAGTCAGATTTGGGCAGGTCGGCGGTCTGGGCTGAACATACAGATCAGAGAGTTGAAGACAGAGGGGTGACAGTGGCTGAAAGGGGGGAATGGGTGACATGTCCCAGAGAGAAGGAACAAAGGGCCTCAGGACAGAAACCCCAAACTCCAACTTTTAAGTTTTGGAAAGAGGAGCCTGAAGACTAGAGGAGTGAGAATGAAGTGCTGTGGAGACAGAGAAGGAAAAGCAGGAGAGTGTGGCTTTATGAAGAGAGTGGGTAATAGTGTCACCTAAGATAAGGACCTGAAAAGGTGTAGTGGATTTGACCCAAGGTGAGTTTGGGTTTTCAGTAGAGCGATGAAAGCAGAAAATAGATTTAAGTTGGCTGAGGAGTGGAAGCTGAGACCTTTAGATGGAAGGTAGTTAGCCCTTTGTGAAGGGAAGGACCGCACAACCAGGACTTAAAACACGGGAGGAAGAACTGTCCTCACCCACCCGCCTTGTAACAGGAGGGAAGGAGGACAGGGGTGGATAGGTTTTGTAGGTTTGGGGACAGGAAGTCAAGAAAGTTCTCTTCTGGTGACTTCCATTTTCTCTGCTCATATTAGGTGAAATATTTGCCAAGAATGAGCATGTTTGGGTGGGGATGGAGGGTGCAGAAGAGGTTTTGAGTAGTTAAGTTATGCGGAGAAGGAGGGAGAGTTAGAAGTCTAGGGAAGGAAAGAGAAGGAGAGCCAGGCAGTGTTGAGAGCCCAGCGTGGGGTAGTAACTCTCCTACGCAGGTGGGAGGGCAATTCGGTATAGCTCCTCCTTTTTGGATGGTAATTTAGAAATATGTATTAAAATGTTAAATATGAATACCCTTTGACCAAGCATTTCCACTTCTGAGGATCCACTTTAGAGACATATTTGCACATGTAACCAGAAGGATGTACAAGTATATTCATTATAACATTGTTCATAGTGAAAATGGTTATTACCTAAGTGTAAGTAAGGGAATGGGATATTATGTAGAATAAAATACACCAGTACCTTTTGAGAAGAAGGGCTCTCCGTGACATATTAAATTTTAAAAAGAAAAGAAAAAACTGCAAACTGCTTAACAAAGTGTCTACTACAATCTAGCTACCTATCTGATTTCATATATGTATGTATATGTGTGTATATGTGTGTTTATATGTATATATATGTACATGCATATATATATATATCTATATTTAAGACAATAATACATGCATAGAACATATGGCAAACTTAACAGCAATGTTTTGGGGAGTGGTTTTAGGAGAGAACTCTCATCTTTTACTCCATATACGTCTGTATTGTTTTAATTTTTTTATGATGAGTTTCATTCATGTTTTACCTCTGTACAATTATATTTGAAAATGTGTAGAAAGCATGGGACTCATCTTCCCAGTTATATGATTTTCTCAAGCAGCACTCAGTAAGTCAGATGCAGGTACACAAATAAGAGTTGACTTCATCCAGGATAGGAGTTTGCCAGACATATATAATGGAAGGGCAATGGTGAGGGAGCTAAGCTTTTGAGAGTGCCTGAAGTGATAGGCCAAGGACTCTAAGGACTGGGTGGGAATGAGAACACGACATAATACTGATATGTGGGTAGAAAGCAGACGTTTGTAAGAGGAGAATGAAGAGGGGTAGAAGGAGTAATCGAGTGAGGGAGCTGGAAAACAGGAGATGGGGGTCAGAAAGTGGAATGTTAGTATAGTTCTCTCTCAGTATCTTCATCTTTTTGTTTTATTAGACCTTTTTCTTGGTCAGATATATTAACACATGACTTCATAGTGCAAAATTCCAAACTTATAAAAAGGCAATGGACTTAGTTTCCAAGGGGAGAACCTGAAAAATCTGTGGATCATCAATTTTCCCTCTTTGAAACCATTTTTGTACTGTCATATCAATGCAAGTAGGCCTGGAGGGGTGAAACTATCCTGGGGAGAAAGAGCCTCCTCAAAGGACCTAATACAGTTGTCCCTCAGTATCCTCAGGGTTGGTTCCAGGACCCGCCGTGGATACTAAAATCTGTGCATGCTCAAGGACCTTATACAAAATGGCATAGTATTTGCATACATACATGCCACTGTATAAGTCACCTCTAAATAAATCATCTCTAGATCACTTATAGGACCTAATCCAATGTAAATGCTATGTAAATAGTTGCCGGCACATAGTGAACTCTTTTGCTTTTTGAAACAATAGAATTCTTCCCCAAACATTTTGGATCCACATTTGGTTGAATCCACGCATGAAGAACCTGCAGATACAGAAGGCTATTTAAGATTCAGGCTAAAGCCATTCTGAGTGATGACTCAGTCCAAGTTGGCCATGGAGCAGGTAGCACAAACGGACTCAAGGTGAGGGTCAGGGAACATCAGGAAAGTAGGAACCTCTCCTTGCCTTGCTCTCCACTTGCCATAACACTACATGGCTGCAAGAGGCATCCCTGGTTCCTCCTCTGGATGGGAGCTCCTCTTCCTCACCAGCCTACCATACTGTTTTGCCCCTAGAGAAAAGAGGCCCTTAGAAGTGCTCCCCATTGCCCAAGACGATAGTCTTCCGAGGAGTCCTTCACTCACCTCTGCTACCACGTTACCAGCAGGTGCAAGAGAGCCTCACACACCCACCTTAACCTGGTTACCTGCTTCCCCTAAGAGACTATCAGGCTGAATCCCATTGTGTCTCATATCCCTGTACATGTATTCGCCTGACCCAATTTTCCATGCCTAGCACTCTTCTAAAACCTATCTTCTGCAAGTTTTGGAATACATCATCTTTCATCACAGATTTCTATGTATATTTAACCTCTTCTGAACTCCACCTACCTGTCCTGAATAAAACCTGGCTGTCTACTTAGGATATCATTTCCCTGCCAACTTTTGAATAGAGGCTGATTTTTTTTTCAATCCTGCTTGATTCACTGGGCTTACTGAATCTGTTGATTGATATTTTTCATCTGTTTTAGAAAATTCTTGGTCATTTTCAAATTCTGCTTCTACCTAATTCTCTCTTCTCCCTCTGGGACTCCGATCATAAATATGTTAGTTTCTTTTTTTAAAATTTAGTCCTACATGCCTATGCCTCTTTTGCTCTATTCTGTTTTTTTCCCCATTCTCTTTTCTGTGCTTAAGTTTGGATATTTTTCATTGATTGTCTTCACGTTTACAGATTCTGTTTTATCCTGAGTCTCGTCTACTGTTAAATACCTCGAATCAAATGAGTTCTTAATTTCAGATGGTATATTTTTCAGTTCTAGAATGTCCATTTGATTTTTTTATACATTCCAATTAATATTCTGCATCTTTTCATCCATTTTGTCTATCATTTCCTGTTTTCTTTAACATGCTAGTTATTATTAATTTAAAACCATTGTCTGTTAAAATGAATAACTTTGAATTAAATTATTATAATTTAGTGATTAGAATAGAATAAATGTTCTTTACTCAACTTACTGGTGTGATTTCTGTCTCCTGACTGGACGCTGACTGATACAGAAGGCTTAAGTGGAACGCTACACAGGGGACTTTCTGGGGAATTGGAAAATGACTGAGGTGTAGGTGTATCCATTGTCAGAATTATACAGCTAGGATTTGTGTTGAATTCATGTAAACTTTACCTAAAAAAATTATAATTGAGAACAGGTGGAAAAATGGGTGAATATGTAGATAATACAAAGATCACAGAATGGTGATAATTGTTGAAACTGGGTGATGGGCACATAGGGGTTCATTATACTATTGTTTACTTTATATACGTTTGAAGTTTTCCATAATAAAAAGTTAAAATAAGTGATAGTCATGGCTGGGTGTTTTTTCTCATAATGTATGTAGCTAGGGATGGATGAAATGACAGGCTTGATTTGGCTGTGTAGTCATTTTTTGTTAGCTTGCTGTATCAATTATTCATTTCTGTGTAACACAACTGCAAAACTTCATGGCCTAAAACAACATGACTCATTTAGTTTGCTCAAAAATCTGAAATTCTTGTAAGATTTTTTAGGGCGAGCTTGTCTCTGCTCCATGTGGTACCATCCAGGGTGGATCAGCAGAGAGTTAAAGATCCACTTTTCAGATGGTTCACTCACATGCCTGGCAAGTTGGTGTCAGATGTTGGCTGGGAGTTCAGTTAGGTCTGTGAACCAGGAGGCTTGGTTCCTCCATATGGGCCTCTCCATGGGCTGCCTGGACTTCCTCACAGTATGGTGGCTGAGTTCTAAGAGCAGGTGTCCCCAGAGAGAACTAGGTAGAAGTTATATCACCATTTATGACCTAGGCTCGGAAGTCAACATAACATTATTTTCACCTAGATTCAAGAGGAGGGAACATATGCCCCACTTCTTGATGGGAAGTGTATCAAAGTCACATTGCAAAAAGAGCTCATGGGATGGGATATATTGTTATGGCCATTTAAGGAAATACAATCAGCTATATACCTGGCTTGTTCATTCAAGGGGCATCTGGGATCAAGCTGGATCTCAAAGTATTATCTGAACGAATAAGATGTGGATTACAACACTATCACCCAGTAAGTGGGCCTCAACCCTTCTATAAATATCCCTTCTTCTTTCTTTTCTGTGTTCCCCAGGAGCAGATGTATACTGGACATTAACAAGTTGCCTACACAACATCTACTTCCCTCTTCCTAATATTTCTTACACTCTTATTCCATAAACTACCTCTTCCCCATATAGCCCATATGCTTCAGGGAAACTGACTATCCCTATCTCTGGGGTTGGACCCTGATTGGCTTATGACAACCAGCACATTCAAGTTCCCTGGCCACAAGTTCCCTGACGGGTGGTGGTGAGGATCATGGGAGGGGGCAAGATGTGACCTAAACCAGTTTAGATCAGGTTGCTTGGCTGGAATGCTGGGACAGAGATATAGCATCTCTGGATGTTTGTGGGGAAGCATGTAGCCCTGGGAGCCATTGCCAATTCTCCTGTGTCCACAAGGAAAGATGGTTTTAGGGTGAGTGGATTCTGAGGAAGGTAGAGTCAGGAAATGGAAAGAAATCAGGCCTCTAGTGACATCAGTAAGTCACTGGGTTAAATTCATCCAAAGCATGATCTACCTTTAGAATTTCTAGTGTAGGAGCCAATAAACTCCATGTTTAGTTGGGGCTTATTAATTGAACCCTAAAGTGTGTAAAGCAATACAAGAGGATTATCTATTATTACGAGATTGCCTAGGTTTGATTCTTGGCTTTGCCAATTACTAATTGTGTGACTTTGAGCAAGTTTCTAAATCTCTCTGCCTCAGTGTTCTGTGTAGTGAGATTCCAGATGGATGAGAGACAGGCCTTTAGTTTCTAGAGTGGGAGAAAGCAATTGTGAATGGGAAGAACGGGAAAAGAAAATCACAAAATGTGTCCTGAGGCAAATCAGGTTCTGGAAGGAATACACGGGAAAGGTGAGGATCTGGAAATGGAGTCCTTTATAGTATTCACTCTCACATATCCCTTGGAAAGCCTCTGTGGACTTCTAGAGGTTTGCACACCCGCTTAAAATCTGCTGGATTTTATGTTCAATTCAAGTTAGGTTTTTTTTTTTTCCTTTTAACAACAGATTAGGCTCTGGACACCAGCCAGCCTTTTTTTCTTGGAGGGGATGACAAGAGTGGTCAGCTAAGAAGGGTACATTTGACCATTTCATCAGCAGGCATTTGCCGGGAATCTACCATGTGCTAGTAGAAAACAGCTTCGACCATTTGCAGCTATGACTCTGAAGCTGTCTCTAGCTCACACTTTCTCCTGAGTGTTCTGTGCATTATCCCTTTGGGTGTCCTACAGACACACTGAAGAAGTGAAAAGAAATAGGCGAAGTTAATTTTAACAATAGATTTTCTACAAACCAATCTATCCAGGCTATAATCATTTCAACGTGGACTCCGTATAAAACCATATTAAGTCTTCAAACCTGAGTGTGTAGTTTACACTTGCAGCACATCTCAGTTTGGACTAGCCACACTCGAAGTGCTCAACAGCCACGTGAAATGAGTAGCTGCCGTATCAGTGCAGGTCTAGAATGCATTAACATATTTAAGAAGCCAGAGAAAGTTACCTTTGACCCAGATATGATCATTGTGTCTTGGAGAAGGCTGTTGCTTTCACAGGCACCAAGCTTCTGGAACTTCAGGAAGAGTCTGAGTGGCACAGGGAGGGTGGAGAGGCTGTCTAGTCAGGCTGGTCACCTGCAATCAGAGTCACACATGGGACAGTTGTTCTCACATGCACCGAAATAAATTGATACCTATTTTCAAATCTTCAGGAATCACAGTGATTAGTTTCATATTGTGAAAAATGAACAAAGTGATATGAACATGCTATAGACTGAACGTTTATGTCTCCCCAAAATTCATATGTTAAAACCCAATCTCCAGGGCTTCCCTGGTGGCGCAGCGGTTGAGAGTCCGCCTGCCGATGCAGGGGACACAGGCTCGTGCCCCGGTCCGGGAGGATCCCACATGCCGCGGAGCGGCTGGGCCCGTGACCCATGGCCGCTGAGCCTGCGCGTCCGGAGCCTGTGCTCCGCAATGGGAGAGGCCACAACAGTGAGAGGCCCGTGTACCGCAAAACAAAAACAAAAACAAAAACAAAAACCCAATCTCCAATGTGATGGTATCAGGAGGTGGGGCTTTTGGGAGGTGATTAGGTCATGAGGGTGGAGCCATCATGGATGGGGTTAGAATACTTACAGTGAAGAGTCCAGAGAGCTCCATTGCTCCTTTCATCATGTAAGGGCACTGTCAGAAGATGGCCATCTATGAACCAGGAAGTGGTGCTCACCAGACACAGAATCTTCCTGCACTTTGATCTTGGACCTCCCAGTCTCTAGAACTGTGAGAAATACGTTTCTGTTGTTTATTAGTCCCCCAGTCTATGGTGTTCTGTTATAGGAGTCCAAATGGACTAAGATAGAGAGTAAGTCATGGACTAACTGCTGCCATGGCTTGTCTCAAACCACAAAACCCTTTAAACCCTTAGCTGAGAAAGACTCCAGGGGAGACTTCGGGGGACATAAGTAGAGATTCAACAAGTGGCCCTGCTATCTTTCTGAATTTTACCATCCTTTTGAGATTCTCTCTTTGGTTACTGTTATATCTTGCATCCTTATCTAAATAAAGCCTGTCCCCAAAAATGACATATCGAATGTATAGAAAATCATAGATGGCTAGTATCTTGGTTGGCTTGGACTGCTATAATAAAATACCATAGACTGGGTGGCTTAAATAACAAAAATTTATTTTCTCAGTTCTGGAGGCTGCAAGTCTAAGATCAGGGTGCCAGCATGGCTGAGTTCTGTTGATGGCTCCCTTCCTAGCTTGCAGATGGCTGCCTTCTCACTGTGTCCTCACTTGGCAGAGAAAGAAAGAGAGCAAGCTGTCTGGTGTCTCTTTATATGAGGGCGCTAATCCCATCGTGAGGATCCTCCCCTCAGGACCTCATCTAAACCTAATTATCTCCCAAAGGCCCTATCTCCAAATACCATCACACTGGGGAATACAGTTTCAAAATATGAATTTTAAAAAATAAATTTACTTAGTTATTTTTGGCTGCATTTGGTCTTCATTGCTGCATGCGGGCTTTCTCTAGTTGCAGCGAGCGGTGGCTACTCTTTGTTGCAGGGTGTGGGCTTCTCATTGCGGTGGCTTCTCTTGTTGTGGAACATGGGCTCTAGGTGTGCGGGCTTCAGTAGTTGTGACTCATAGGCTAAGTAGTTGTGGCTCACGGGCTCTAGAGCGCAGGCTCAGTAGTAGTGGCGCACGGGCTCAGTTGCTCCGTGGCATGTGGGATCTTCCCGGACCAGGGCTTGAACCCGTGTCCCCTGCATTGGCAGGTGGATTCTTAACCACCGCGCCACCAAGGAAGCCCCTCAATATATGAATTTTGCAGGGACACGGTTCAGTCTATAGCAGCTAGTAAATTGAAGAAAACTAATTTAACTGTACTGAAAAAAAGGAAATGTAGATGAAAGTGAATTATTTTCATCAAATCAACAAATATAAAAATGTTTTAATTCTCAGTGTTGGCAAGGTGAATGGGACACTCCCACTGGCTATCAATGAAAGTATAAACTGATAATATCTTTTTAGAAAAGCAATTTTGAGAAATGTATGAAGATCTTCAAAATATACATTTTGATTCTATATTCTATTTCTAAGGAAATAGAGGTGAAGATATGTACATTTCATCATTAGTAGTGATAATATGTATATCATATAATTTTTAATAATGGGAAAAAGTTAAAAACACCTAAATGCCCAACCATTTATAAATTTTAAACTTTTATGGTATAATTTTATGCAATAGGTTATCAACCAACCTCAATACGTGATGTTTTGAAGAATTTTTGGTGGCATGGAAAAATGTTCGCAATGTAATAACTAGCCAGGACTAAATGAAGGTATATATAGGTACTTCCCTGGTGGCAGAGTGGTTAAGAATCCTCCTGCCAAAGCAGGGGACACGGGTTCGAGCCCTCGTCCAGGAAGATCCTACATGCTGTGGAGCAACTAAGCCCGTGCGCCACAACTACTGAGCCTGTGCTCTAGAGCCCACGAGCCACAACTACTGAGCCTGCATGCTGCAACTACTGAAGCTGGCATGCCTAGAGCCCATGCTCCGCAACAAAGAGAAGCCACAGCAATGAGAAGCCCATGCACTGCGATGAAGAGTAGCCCCCGCTCACCACAACTAGAGAAAGCCCGCACGCAGCAGCAAAGACCCAACGCAGCCAAAAATAAAATAAATACATGTATTAAAAAAAAACTATATGTAGTATGATCCTAATTTTAATTTTGTAAAAATATATGTATTGAGGAAAGACTGAAATTAAAATTTTTATTAGAGGCTATTTCTGGTTGTCAGGATGATGGTTGCTTTTTATTTCTTTGTATTTTTTTTCAACTTTCCAAATTACATAGAACATATACTATATTTATAATCAGAAAAAATTCATATATTTAAACAAAATAATGAAAACAGGCTTATGTGTAGGGAAAAGTGCCTCCTTTTTTGCTTTCCCATACTATTATCAAGTGAAATTTATTGATGGAGAATTAGAAAAAAAACAAAGAAAGCATAGGAAGCATAAAAACACTCATTGCTGGCAAGTGCTGGTTTCTCATCCTAGGAAACCAGCTGGCTGGCCAGTTTGCAGGCCTGTGTCTGGTCTCCCTGGGATGAGAGCCCTTTTCCTCTGGCTGCTGTGCCAGCTGAGATCTCCTGGACACCCTCTTTCCTAGATGGGTCAGCCTCTTTTCCTGCTTACGATGGCACTTTCATAAAATCTTCTCACTCTGCTTTCAGGTATGCCTGTGTGTGAGTAATTGCATACTGATAGATTTCCAAAGTTTTTTTTTTTGCTTTTTTAGCAGAATCCCAGGGTTCTAAGGACTCCTATGGGGGATGCTCTAGAGGTTAAGAAAGGATCTAGATTATATTTGGCGATTCTCATGAGTTTGGGAGTTTTTTTAAGATTTTTTTTTTCTGATTTAAAAAACAAAATTTGAAACCACTGTGATCAATCACAGGAAATAATCTCTTCCTTCATGGTTCATGTCCTCCATGTTGCAGCAAGTGAGTAGACCTCATAGACCATCAGCACCTAGCACAGTGTCATGCAACCTAGGTGTATTATTTATACAACAGATATAAACATAGAGACCTTTTTTTAGACCTTGGAGTCAAGTATTGTTTTAAACTTTAATTTTAGATTTGAAAAAAAAAAGTGAACTAAATGATCAAAGACTTGGGAATTTGGGCAATAAAATATTTACTTTCTATATATTATTCTAAGATTTGGCAAAAGTATATTTCAGAAATTCAAAGTTTTTTAAAAAACTATCTACATGTAGACACTGAGAGCCTGTGCCTCGATACAATTGTGGGGAAACTGAATATTGCCTTCTAATTCTTCACTCTCACTATATTCATTGTTTCTCTCTCTGAGAACTCTGAAATACTCATCCCACCACTGTTGGAATCGCCTTCCTTGGAGATATTCCTTCCAAAAGACATTTGTATTTTAAAAGCTATCACTAAGCTAGGAGTCCATACAATGAAGCCCTATTGGTAGAATATCAAACGGTAGGTTATCAGAAGTATTTAGAAATCTGTTTCTCTCTCAATTTTCTACATACTAGGCAGAAGGCAGCACACTGTCTACAAACAAGGCCTGCCCCATAGGGACCAAAGATGGGCAAGATATTAAGGGTATAATGTCTACAAAACTCTTTAGTCCCTACATATAAAGATAGCATCTGCGAGTGAGAAAGTGTTAGCTCAGGTTTCGGTTTAACAACTAGGAAAGATTAAAGGAGTTTGCAAAACTAGATCTGCCCAGCAGAGGGCATATTTAAGTTACAAACCATGATCTTTATGCAAAGTTTTCTATTTTTAGAAATTAATAAATAAATACATGTTTTAAAAAATTCTTATGCAGTTTTTATGCTTTGTGTTTCTTTCATGATTAAGTTTCCAATCTGTATTTTAAAAAAACGTATTTATTTCTAAATCACATAGACTCTACTATCAGAAGTTTTTTTTAGAGACTAATAGCTGCAAATACTTGCCAGAGATGCAAGAATCAGGAATTACTAAATATATGAGCAAGAGACCACAAGCTTATGTAGATGAGAAGGAACTGGTCACACTAACTCATTTTGCTGGACCCTGGGACTAGAAGGTTGTGGCTTCCCCTGAGGGCAGTTATGTTTGCTGTGTTCCCTTAGCCCAGCCAGCCAGTTCATAGATGCAGTTCCAGAGGCAAACCCATGGTACACTTAAACAACCCAAAGGCATATGACAACCCAAAGGCTTATTACTTCTAGGGATTACATGGCTGGTGACCACCTCCCTGCTGGGCCAGGCACAATCCCACAGGTATTAGGATCCTGCTTTTATTGTCTTGCTCTCACCTCATAGAGACCTCGTCTCCTCTCCTGTCCAGTCTGCCTTAAAACCCCCTCAAGTTCTGGCCTTGGGGGCATCTTCCTGTCCCTGGGGTCCCTCCTTAATGGCTAAATCCAGTTGATCCCTTTCGATAATCGTCAATATGTTTTTAGTTATAGAGTTTCTAAAATAAAAATTTAGCACCGTCTATTTAAATGTTGACAAGACACAGAACCCCCTTTATTTACAAATTTTTAACTTACTAACTTCCATAGAAAAAAATTAAGACACTCCTAGAACTACAGCATGCCAACACCGTCTCTACTACAGATGGGGATGGTGAGCATTTCTGAGATGTCACTTTGGACTTGTTTTGGGGGTTGGAGGGTAGGGAGGTTGAAGGGACTTTGGACAATGTTTAGAAACTTAAGCCTCTTCCTAAGTAAAGGGGTTTCTGTAACTATGTGGTGCTGACATTGCAATTTTAAAAGCAATCTCGGGTGGTACTAGGTAAGCGGGCGTTACGGGCGGTTGTCCGAGCGAACCCGGGCGGCGCAGCTTAGGTTGGGGGATGCAGTACGGTGAAACGATTTCAGAAATTGGAACTTAGAGTGCGGTGATGAAAACTTGGACGTGAGGAACGCGCCGCCGGGCCGCCACGTGTCCCGAGTCGTGGTGGCGGCCGGCTTCGAGCTTAGGCGTGCGGAGGCGGCCGCTGGTGGCTGCGGCGCTGCGCGCGGTCTGGTTGTTAACGCCCGGGCAACCGCTGACTGAGCCTGGGAGGCGGCCGGCAGAAGACAACATTCCTGGGATTTGGGGGCGGGGGGTTACCCTAACGTTAAGAGCGAGAGGCCTGTGATAGGGTGTCTTTCTCCCATGGCCAGATCAACGGTTATTTCAAAATGGGTAGCCCCGGACTCGGCGTGAGACTTGAGTTGTATTGTGCCCAGGTGGCGCTGTGTGCAAATAGGATTATTGAAGGGGAGGAGTTTAGTGCTGAAAACCTTGAACTATGACATTCTGTGAGAACGCTTAATTTTAAACAGATGCCCCGCAAGAGCAATGGCTTTCGGTGGAACGGAGCTGTTCCGTGGAGAAGCAGAGATGCAAAGGAAAGTTCCAAAACGTATGGGAGAAGGTTTGCTGGAAAATGACTTGGTTAAAACCTGACAATCTTACCAGGAGCATCCTGCAGGTCGATGAATACAAATGAAGCTATGACCATCACCGATTGATGATGACCAGCTTCATTTGAAACAGCGGGCAGCGGCATGCGGCTGGGACACAGAGCACCATGGCATGCGACTCAGGCTTCCAAGGAAGCAGGACATCTCCAGGATCTCCATCTGAGCAGGTGGTGAACGCAGGAGGGTAAATTGGAGCCTGCGCGGAGGAATCCTGATGGCTCTCGAGTGGCCGAACGTCATGGAAATAAAAGCAGCCAGCACGGGCTTCTCTGGCGAGTCCCCTCCAGTTCACCAAGAGAAGCACCCGCAGGGCCTTGTACCTGGCCTGCCTTGTACCGCGCCTTCTTGGCGCAATGTAAAGGGCAGGCGATAAAGGCGATCGATGCCGGTGGGACAGCCTGCGACCAGGTCAGAAGGCACGCGCTGGAGCAGCGGGGTGCTCCCGGTCAGATGGGGCAGCCTCCCGGGAGGGCAAAACCAGCGGATGACGGCCCAGTGGGGCCCCACGGCGGGGCCAGCATTGGCGGGGCCGGGTACGTAAGTTGCACAGTAAATTTCCCGGTTGTGGCACCACAGAGAGAAAAGGTGTGGAACTACTAGAGGCAAGCCGGATATCAACCCTGTTTCTGGGAGGCAATTCTGACTACAAGGGCAGGAGATTCTCTGAAGCCAGGTGCCTGGGTTTTTAGCAGCAGCTAAGCATGGAAGCTTAGGAGGAGGGGGCCGCTCAGCACAATCCCTTGTCAGGGGAATCTTCCGCTTGCAGGGCCTACTGCTGGCAGATGCCAGGGAAGAGGAGCTTCTTGCTGGGATCTGCGAAGATGTTTCACGCTGCAGCTCCTTCCCAGACATAGTTAAACTCAGAAGAAGCAAATTAGCCTTTACCTATCCCTGAGCTAATCATGTCTGGGACACATTTGATACAGCACCTGGAACCTGTGGCATATTTAATAATGTTATGACTCCCGCTTAGTGCTTTACAATAATACCCATTGTGTGCGTGTCTGTCATCTAAATGAAACAAGTCAGACGATCCCATTTGTATATGGGCAAAACGTATTTCATGTGTATGTATTTAAAAGTTATTGATAAGTTGAATCTATCCTTGAAAATATACCCTCTGGTAATAAAGTTGACGTATACATTAAAAAAACAATAAAAAATAAAAAAAAATAAAAGCAATCTCGGGCTTCCCTGGTGGCGTAGTGGTAGAGAGTCCGCCTGCCGATGCAGGGGACATGGGTTCGTGCCCCATCCGGGAAGATCCCACATGCCGTGGAGCGGCTAGGCCCGTGAGCCATGGCCGCTGGGCCTGCGCGTCCAGAGCCTGTGCTCAGCAACGGGAGAGGCCACAACAGTGAGAGGCCCACGTACCGCAAAAAAAAAATACATAAATAAATAAAATAAAATAAAAGCAATCTCATCTGGAAAAAAAACAAGGTGTAAACTATATGTTGATTACCGTCTACTTGAAAGAAGAATGTGTTTGGGGGTTGGCATATGAATAAAATATTTTGGAATAGATAACGTGAAAAAAAACCTCTCAAGTTCTGGAGGAAGATACACATGCACACAATTTTGTTTGAGTGCATGGTATGGGCCAGGGGGGAGTCCTAGGTTTGTAGTTTAAAAACATGCTGGCTCTGTGAATCACTTGGCCCTTCTTTGCCTCATCTGTGAAATCCAGAAGCAAGAATATACCCTCTAAAAGCCAAGGTCAACCCTAGAGGGATCTTGGAAACACACTGAGCTGCGACTCTCTGTTGTATGGCCATCTGTGACCTTAGCCACGTGATTGATCTTGCAGGGGTTTGATCATGAATGACCTATCGTGTCTAGAGGAGGATCCAGCCCTGGGTCCCGGTATGGAATTCTGACGTCGTCACAGAGTGACTCTGTCTGCTTCCCTTTTACATTTATCCTCCATTCCAGCCAAACTGATCTGTGCCCCTGAGGCTCTGTTCTTGCCAAGAGAAAGACCCTTGCCCTCTCCTTACCAGTTGGACGTTTCTCCAACTGCTGAGGACCCCACAAGCATTTGGTAATCACTTTTATCTCTGCCCTCATGAAGCAATTATCTTCTATATTGCTATTTAGGCCCTTAGCATTTGTTCTATGTTTATCTAAAAAGATAAACAAGACTTGCTCTCTCAAGTGTCTTATATCTACCCATAGTTCTAATATACAGTTCCTACCTTGCTATTTATATTTAAACTATTGTTCTATTAACTTCTCTCTCCTAACCATTTCTCTCTCCTAACCAAGACCAAATGCATTGGTCTTAATCTCTTCCAATAGACTTGGTATAAAGTCTCTCTTTCTCTGTCATTACACTGGCCTTTGAATGGTACAAGGGAATATTTTAAAATTTCTTTTTTCTTTGTCCAAGTCTTTTCCTGTAATGGAAGTGATAATTAGCAGTGGAATCGTTTAAAAAATGATGATGGGGCTTCCCTGGTGGCGCAGTGGTTGAGAGTCCGCCTGCTGATGCAGGGGACACAGGTTCGTGCCCCGGTCCGGAAAGATCCCACATGCCGCAGAGCAGCTGGGCCCGTGAGCCATGGCCGCTGAGCCTGCGCGTCCGGAGCCTGTGCTCCGCAACGGGAGAGGCCGCAACAGTGAGAGGCCCGCGTACCGCAAAAAAAAAAAAAAAAAAAAAGATGATGGCTTGCTATCATTATTATCTATTGAGTACTTATTTTGTGCTAGAAAACAATTGAAAGTACTTTACATATATTAATTCATTTAATTATCATGATAGCCCTATGACATATATACCTTTATTATCCCATGTATGGTTAAGGAAACAGAAGCACAAGAGAAGTAGCTTGTCAGAGGTTACGTACCAGAAAATTACAGATCCAGGAGTTAAACCCAGAGGCCTCCATTCACTGCACTGTCTTGCTTCTTGTAAGATGGTTACTGAAAAGGAGTAGAAACAACCGTCTTGGATAAACCCTTCTTTGTCCTCAGTACCCAGACATTTTTCAGAATATTTGAGAAATATTCTGGACTGAGATCAGGGAGGCAGAGACAAAGACACTGGAGGATTGCACAATTGTTTTGTGAATTTACAAGCCTGAGAAAGCCAAGGAAGTCATGGTCTTTCTTTTGTCCTTGACCATGTAAGTTTTTACTAAGAAGGCTAGCAATAATAAAGCCCTACTCATTGTTTCTGAGAGTCAAACATTCCTTTTGCGGGCATGTTTGCATATTTTGTCTCTCCTTATAAAGACCAAGCTAATGGTTTTCTAGCAGAAAAAAAATCTATTGATTCACGAACGATGCTTTCCTATTTGCATGGAGCTATGCACTGTTCACACATTAAGATGTGAAACCTCAGGATATTTTATTTTGCCCAGTGGGAAACTATGAACAGTGAGATTTCTTATGCAAGAAGTGAACATGTGAACTATGCTAGTTCCATATGACTTTATTAGCATTCCATAGACTTATCCTTTCAACTTGATTTGATTTCTGCGGGATAACTTTTCAGGAAAAGTAGTTTTCTGATCCGTGGAGCTTGGAAATATAAAGAAATAAGCAACTCCTCATATTCATTTAGCAGATCCCAATTTTCTCAATAATTTACTTTAAAGCTGAATTCCAGTAAGGCTTCAGCGTGATAGGAATCAACTGGGGAGCCAATCAAAATGCAGGTTCCTAGACTTCATCCTCTGAGACCAATTTACTCCCCAGGTTATTCTGCTGCAGATGTCCTCTGGGTACCAGACTAGGATGAAGGGGAGGATGTGGAGAAACTCAGTACTCTAGTGATCGAGGCACAGAAGGGCTAGAAAGCAGATGGGCTTTTCATCAGGGCTATTTAGGGAGCTGTCTGAAGTCTAGCCTCCAGGGAATAGACAACTTCAGCCCTTAGGTAATAGAAGACTATTCAAATCCAGCTTGACAACTTTGGTGAGAACACTGATCTCCTGTATCACTATATTCTTTAGGTTTGGGGGAGAAAGAAATTAGTCTGCAGATGGCTGAGTGCTCACTGTAAGCATCTGGGGTGGGGCTACATCGCAGGCAGAGCTGGGAAGGGAGAGACATCGAGGTCTTACCCTTTGGCAATAGCCCTAGTGGCTAGGTTCCCAGCCCACAGGCTGCACACTAAGGTGCGGTGGGGGGGGGGACATGGAGCTACTGCAAATGGGAAAATGTGTTGTGCAGGTTCAGTCAGGAGACTTATCCTCTTATGTGGAGGAACACTATGAGAACTGCTGAGAGTCTAAAACCCAGGACCCCCAGGCCTGGATCTGTTGACACTTGGCTCATGGAGGTAGGTGGGAAGAACTCTGCATGACTCAGAGGTGGAATTATTTTGTTCATGAGAGAGAGGAGTAGGAAAAAAGCAAGCAAGAGGAGGCCTTATGTGGAGGGAGGGCCAAAGAGAGTGCCTCACCCACTATACACACATACACATCCCCACACCTGTACCAGGAGACCCACCAGTGAACCAAAGAGGCAAAGAGAAATGTCTAAGCACTCCAGGTGGTTTCTGTGGGATGTGTGCTGTAAATCTTTTTCTCTGTCTCAAATGGAGAGGTATTCAATATATGACTCACCAATACATTTTTAAAATTTATTTTATTTTATTTACTTACTTTTGGCTGCATTGGGTCTTTGTTGCTGTGTGCGGAACATATATATATATACATGTATATATATATATATATATACACATGTATATATATATATATATATATATATATGTGGAGGGTCCTTTCCCTCCACCCATTAAAATCACTGATTCAATTTCCATTATATATATATAATGGAAAACAACTCAGCCATAAGAAAAGAATGAAATAATGCCATTTGCAGCAACATGATGGACCTAGAGATTATCATACTAAGTGAAGTAAGCCAGAAAGAGAAAGACAAATACCATATGATATCACTTATATGTGGAATCTAAAATATGATACAAATGAACTTATTTACAAAACAGAAACAGACTCACAGACACAGAAAACAAACTTATGGTTACCAAAGGGAAAAGGAGGAGGGGGAAAAGATAAATTAGGAGTTTGGGATTAGCAGATACAAACTACTATATATAAAAAAGATAAACCACAAGGTCCTAATGTATAGCACAGGGAATTATATTCAATATCCTATAATAAACCATAATGAAAAAGAATATATCTATATCTATATCTGAATCACTTTTCTGTACAACAGAAACTAACACAACATTGTAAATCAACTATACTTCAATAAAAAAGGAGTTCCTCATATTTAAAAATGGTAAAATCAATTTAAAAATTGATCTAAGGTAATCACAACTATTTCTTCAATTGGACTGTAAAGTACTCCTCACATAATGCAAAACACTGTGCAACAACTCGCCATTTACAATGGAAGATTTTTAGGAGTAAAGGTAAACTGCATGTTGCTCTGGTTATTTGGTAACATTGAATAAATACAGAGGGGTATCTATAAAGCACGTTTAGTTTAAAAACTGTCACATTATTGGACCTTGTCTGACAGAAAGTTTCTTGCTTAGTAAGAACATGCAAATCCAGAAACACTGATTCCATTTCATTTTCCCAGGCTCTGTTCTGTGGTCTACTTGTTACAAGTCCTGAGGATCCCCTGAGGTATTTAGAGGAAATGATCACTGCTGTAATGGAAAATGGTCTTGAAAGTCTTCTCTGGTAAGTATTGTTTTGATTTATGGTAGGGAGATATTTTATTTTGAAGGTAAAACACTCATTGTATACTATCAAAAAAAGGTCTTGCTAATAAATGTTTCCAATCTTAAGATTGTCAAAGAATCCCTCCATAGGCTTTTATATATATATATAATCATCATGATTGTTTTTTTTTATTAGTTTCTGCTTTATAACAAAGTGAATCAGTCATACATATACATCTGTTCCCACATCCCTTCCCTCTTGTGTCTCCCTCCCTCCCACCCTCCCCATCCCACCCCTCCAGGCGGTCACAAAGCACCGAGCTGATCGCCCTGTGCTCTGCGGCTGCTTCCTACTATCTACCTACCTTACGTTTGGTACTGTATATATGTCCATGCCTCTCTTTCGCTTTGTCACAGCTTACCCTTCCCCCTCCCCATATCCTCAAGTCCATTCTCAAGTAGGTCTGTGTCTTTATTCCTGTTTTACCCCTAGGTTCTTCATGACCATCATGATTGTTTATTGAGCTAGGACATTGTTACCCCAAGTAGTTTTCAGTCTATTATTTTTTTATATATATATAAATTTATTTATTTATTTATTTTTGGTTGTGTTGGGTCTTCGTTGCTGCACGCGGGCTTTCTGTAGTTGTGGGCTTAGCTGCTCCACGGCATGTGTGATCTTCCTGGACCAGGGATCTAACCCGTGACCCCTGCATTGGCAGGCGGATTCTTCACCACTGTGCCACCAGGGAAGTCCCCCTCCACAGGCTTTTAAGTCCCCCAAACTTCAATAGGAACAATTTCTCCACTGGTTCTTAAGTTAGAAACATAGCACACTCTCATCAACAACGTGTGCTCATAGGGCAGTTTATTTCAAGTTGAGGATGAGGACAGGGAGGTTATGCCTTCTTGGGGAGCACAGCAGGATCCTGAGGGAGAGTAGTTTGAAAAAGCCCTCCAGGTGATTCTGACATGCCTCTCCCAAGGGGAAGTGTTTTTCCTTCCCTTCCCTTCCCCTCCACCCATTAAAATCACTAATTATGGAACTAATTACCATGAAATGAAATTAATTTTTGACTGCATTTTATGATTTTATTAAAGGGATACGTGCATTGATCCATCAATGAAACCCAAAATTCGGAGACTGTTGGAAACTTACATGGAACAACTTTTTGGACTGGATGATCATCTGGTAAGTATTATTAACCAAACACTCTACACTATACATCTTAAGTTTGGATGGAAGCTCTCAAAAAGATTTTAGATTTCATGAGAGGTGTGAGGTCACACTGTTTTTGAAATTGGGGCCACTCAGAGACATGAAAGAACATCACATACACATATACAAACATCCCACCCCACTCCCCTACACACATATGCACAAAGCCACACTCATAGAAACCTCCCCAAATTTCCAAGAAGCATTTGGACAGGCAGCTATTCTTTCTCTTTCTGACAAAATCTCTCTACTAAATCTCCCCCTTTCTCCTTCTCCTCCTCTCTTGTATCTTTATAATGACAAAAATAGCATTATGGAAAGCTTTTTAAAGGAGGATATTTTCTTTCCATTCTAATCTACTTCCTCTGTATTCCACGCCCCCTCCATTCTCTCTGCTATCTGCCTGGGAATTATGCTCGCAAAGATATGGCCGAAACATTAATGAGACCTAACTTAAAAACCAGACCAAGTTAATGAAAGGAACAACCAGCTCCAACAACTGGTTTTGATCCTGTAAAGAGGGGAAGGAAGTAATTCAGAATATGGAGACTTTCAGAACAAAGACTGTGCACCTGAGAGAAGCTAAAATAGCAAAAGGCATGTGCGGAGAGAAAGGGCAACACGAATTAGATGTGTGTGGGACCATGTGTCATACCTCTAGATCCCAGGCTGATGTCTCAGTGAGCACAGGCAGGGCTAGTTGCTGGTGACATCAGGCACTGCAAAGTAGAATCAAAGCCAAGGTCACGGTGGGTGCTGAGAGCCAGGAACAATCTGAAGCATCATTTAGAAGGATGGGTGGAGAGTAACACCAGATCCTAATCAGTGATCTACGACAGAGAGACAGAAATAGAGGGATGGGATATTTCTGCCAAGCCTGGGATGACTCAGAGGCACCAATACACTGGGAAGAACCCTTATGTTTGATCATAGTTGATCTGTATCATGGTGTGTGGGTGTCTTAACGACTTTATCAACCACAGAATTTTGATCCACTATGGAGTGCAGATATCTGCAAACTGTGTTCTTGGAGGTGTTTGGGGGCAACCTCAGGAGCTGGGGAGAGAAGCCCCAGGGCATGGGATTCTTGGTCCTCCCCTCCTCACCCCTTATCCTCTAGAATAGTACTGCACTGAGTATAATGTCACATGAAAAACACTTGAAAACCATTGCTATAAGATAGTAAAATTATTAAAAACCACTGATCTAGAGGGGTAAATATTGTCAATATTTTGAAAATGACCTTATAAAACAATCAGATTGTGTCCAATGTCTAGCTAGAAGCCTATAGAGAATCTTTAAAAGTTTGCACAGAATTCTAAGAGACACTGTAGCTACTTCAAATCTAAAGTTTTATTTGAAAAGGAATTCATAGAGATATTTCATGACATTAAAAGCACAAAATATTGGAAGCTGATCCAGATTTAGAAAGGAGTATGACAATTCATCAAGGCATAGAAAGGCTGCCCACTTCATAAGTTAGAAAAAACAGAAACTAGATATGACTTTGCAAACTGTAAATCTCTAGATGCCTAGGATTGCTTAGAGGGCTCAACCTAGGCTGGATAGATAATTCATTTCTCTTTCACCCTCAGAGAAAAATGAAGGTTTTTTTTTTCCCCACAAAGACATAAAACACTTTAATCCTCAATGTTTCTAATATTTTAAATTACAGTATACTAAATAAACATTAGCTTTGCTCCCCACCCCCCATTTTTCTTTCCTATAGTTATAACTGCCAGTCAGAGAGTTTTTAATGGTTTGATAAAATATTTTACAGATCACAAACAATTGTAATTTTCCCCATGGATTATTAAGATTGCTTCGCACGGTTTCAGCATGCAGTCATTTTTATGGGCTTACGCTATGAAGTCCTCCACAGCAAGGACATGTCTATTTATAAATATGTATTTGTTTCTATTTGTGCAAACAGAGAAGATTGAATACAAGAAACTGTAAGCCAAACAGTTACAAAAAAAACAAAAAGAGAGAAACTACTCTCATGACAGTAGACAGAAAGACAGTTTAACTGTGTATTCCAAGATTAAAGAATCAACCATTGTAAGGAGGAAACTAAATTCCCAGACTTGATTCTCATTTCTTAGGAAATGAAATCTCCAGATGGGCCTACTAATTACAAGAAGAAAAGGCATCTGTAACATTAAAAACATCTTTTGATTACCGAAGAATTTAAATATGACTCAGAAGTAGAGAGAATGTATAATGAGCCCCCTTCATTCAGCTTAAACAATAATCAACATTTTGCCCATCTTGTTAATTATTTTCCCCTCCCCCTTTTTGCTGGAGTATTAGAAAGTAAATCCCAGGAATTGTATTACTTTACCAGTAAATACTTCAGTGTGCATCTTTAACAACAAATGGTGTTTTTAGAGAGCATAGCACAGGGCAATTGTCTATGAAATGTAATGAAATGAGTAATAATTCCTGAATATCATCTAGTGATGATTACATTCAGATATATATAGACTCCATATTCAGTCCATATTTGGGTTTTTTCCAAATTGCCTCGAAAATGCCTTTTCACATATGGCTCTGTTAAGCTGAAATCCATACAGGGTCCGCACATTACACTTGGTTGTTATGTATCTAATGTCTCTTGTCATCTGCAATAGTTCCCCTTTCTTCTTTTTTCCCACGCCACTTATTTATTAAAGAAAACAGATCATCTGTCATGTAAAATGTCCCACATGCTCATTTCCTCTAGAATCCTTTCATTTGTTCTGTTTCTTGTATTTCCTGCAAGTTTGCAGTTAGATCTACAAACTCGATATTCAGGCTCTTTTTTCCTTCTTTTTCTCTGATGACAAGAATAAGGCAGAGGAGATGTTGGGTTCCTTCTAATGCATCGCAGCAGGAGGCACCCATGGTCTGCCTGACATTAACTAAGTGCTTATTAGTAACATCCATATGATGGTTTTGAAATAACAATACCACAAGACCACTAACCAAAGAATTATGGAAAACAGTTTAAGAAAATTATGCAATTCTTTTTGCTTTTAAGATATATCTATCTTACCCAGTATTTTCATTAAAATAATACTTTTTTGTGTGTCGATGGTCATCTTTTTTTTCTTTGATATAATTATGCTTTTTCAATTACTTGTAACATTACATGACAGCAAAAATCAAAACAATAAATGAGGAGTTCGCAGAGAAGTATTGCTCCCTTTCCTGCCTCTTTATCTACTCTATTCCATCCTTTTCTCTAGGTAACCAATTTTAGTACCATTTAGTTTATCTCTCCATTGTTTTTTTTGAAAAAATATGAGCAAATACATGTATTCCCCTCCCCCTTGACTTCCTACACAGAAGTAGCAGACTACATATAGCCTTCTGCTTCTTGCTTTTCTCCCTCAGTATGTCCTAGAGATCACTCCCTTATACGACTTTTAAAATGATGCTATCAGAGAGAGCACTGAGTAACAAAACTCTAAAATCTAAATGAAAGATGTAGACTTAAAAAGTCTTACTGATATAACAACCAAAGCTTAACTATGAAAAGGGAACTTAATTTTATGAACCCAGGGGCTGGGGTTTTAACAATTTGGGAGAAGCAGACAGATCTTGTGCCCTAAACAAGACAACCACATCCTATATCCTTGCTGGTTTGCAAAGTAGTCTTTTGAGATTGGGTAGATTACTGTTTCCTGAGGAGGAATCAAAATAAGTGTTACTGTAATCTGGAAGGCATAAAAATAATGAAGCATAGAAATAGTGAAGATACAAACTAGATTCATGTTGTTTACTTTAGGATAAGTTTAAATATAAAATAAGTAATAATAGCTAATGATATAGCATTTATGTGTGTGTGTCTGCTGTGTATGGCATTTGAGAGTTCTAAGGAACATCTTTGTAAGTTTTTAATTTAGTTTAAGTTGTTTCAGGGACTTTACCCAATGAAATTTGCAATAAACATTTACATGTTTAAGAAAAATCGATTTTTCCAAGTTGTACTGAATTAACTATGTGTTTATTAAACAGAGCTCTAAAATACAAATAGCAGTGAGTGTTTCCCTCCATGCACAAAAACTCCTTGAGCATTAAATGGTCTGTCAATAATTTGCAGAAGGTCAAAAAATAAGAAAACTACTCAGCATGAAACATCCAATACTTGTGTCAGGCCATGGTACTGTATGTTAGACTGTGATCACTTCTGCATTAAAGACATGCTTTCTTTTCACTATTGTTGTTATTACTATGAGCTTTTATAGCCTATGAAAAATAAACAATTCAGAGTTGGGAGGGATTTAAATTAATGCATTCAACACATATTTACAAACTCTTAGTCTGTTCAGGATGCTATAATGAAAATATCATAGACTGGGTGGTTACAAACAAGAGAAATTTATTTCTCACAGTTCTGGAGGCTGGGAAGTCCAAGATCAAGGTGCTGGCAGATTTGATGTCTTGAGAGCCTGCTTCCTAGTTCACAAACTGCCATCTTCTTGCTATACTCTTACATGGCAGAAGGGGAGACGGAACTCTCTGGGGTCTCTTTTGGTTTATTTATTTATTTTATTTTTGGCTGCGTTGGGTCTTTGTTGCTGCATGTGGGCTTTCTCTAGTTGCAGCGGGCAGGGGCTACTCTTCATTGCGGTGCGTGGGCTTCTCATTTCCGTGGCTTCTCTTGTTGCGGAACACGGGTTCTAGGCACGTGGGCTTCAGTAGTTGTGGCGCGTGGGCTCAGTAGCTGTGGTGCACAGGCTCTAGAGCGCAGGCTCAGTAGCAGTGGCACATGAGCTTAATTGCTCCACGGCATGTGGGATCTTCCCAGACCAGGGCTCGAACCCACGTCCCCTGAATTGGCAGGCAGATTCTTAACCACTGAGCCACCAGGGAAGCCCATCTGGGGTCTCTTTTTTAAAGGCACTAATCTCATTCATGAGAGCTCCACCCTCATGACCTAATCACCTCCAAAAGGTCCCACCTCCAAATACCATCACACTGGGGATTAGGTTTCAGCAGATGAATTTTGGGGAACACAAACATTCAATCTATAGCAAACTCCATACTATTTTGCTAGCATTATTCTAGAATGATACTATATGCGATATTAATAAAGCTCACGAATGAAATAAAGGCATGGTGCTTTAAAATATGGTAAGATATGTTAAGACAATTAATATATAATTTCTTGTTTCAAGGATTAACTGAGCAAAAAGAGGAATTGCCCACCAGACGAAAAATTATGTTATAATATGCCAGAAACCAAAAATTATAATCTGAAGTTAATGATTAACTTATACTATACTAGGTACATCAAGTATTATAGAAGTAAAACCTTTTTTCTATAGGTATTATTTAAATACATCCATTTTCTCATATATAATAAAATGAGTATCTTACAAAGTTAAAAGTTAATGGGGGGATTTCCCTGGTGGCACAGTGGTTAAGAATCCACCTGCCAATACAGGGGACACGGGTTTGATCCCTGGTCCAGGAAGATCCCACATGCTGTTGAGCAACTAAGCCCATGTGCCACAACTACTGAGCCTGCGCTCTAGAGCCCATGAGCCACAACTACTGAGTTCACGCACCTAGAGCCTGTGCTCCGCAACAAGAGAAGCCACCGCAATGAGAAGCCCACACACTGCAACGAAGAGTAGCTCCCGCTCTCCGCAACTAGAGAAAATGCTCAGCAATGAAGACCATCACAGCCAAAAAAAAAAAAAAAGAAAAGAAAAGAAAAGTAATGGGACCAAGTACTACTGACATTAAAGAGCCATAAATTCGGTATCTGTTTGTAAGTTAGCATTCATGATTTGTAAATGGTGTTTCATTATCTTTTCATTTATTACAAAATTTCCCCAGGTCTCACCATCCTGGGATAGTAACAGTGTTGATAGTAGTGTCCAAGTTTCACTGCTTCTAGCCCCTAATCTCCGTAACCCAGGAGGTCGGTTTCTCCTTAAAAGTCCAACCAGTTGCTTCTGGGAATCTCAAAGCTGTCCTGTGTGAATTCAAGAAATCCAAGTGTCTGTCCCAAACCTGTGAAGCCATCTGAAGGTGGAGGCTTAGTGCTGCTGCTGTTGCCTTCCTAAGAGCTTTGAGGTCCAACTGAGGTGGAGTAAAGATACCTATATTATGTTAACCTACTGTTAATATAATACGACCTTTACTCTTTAAAGAATGTACAGAAAGTACAGACGAGTTCAGCAATCCTCAGTGAGCCATTCCCACATTAATGTGTGTTCCTGTGAATAACTGCAGGTGATATCTGCATCTCTTTCAGCATATTCCACAGTTTAGACTTTTAATTTATATAGTTTTCCTATTCCTGCTTGGCAAGTGAGGCATTCTTGTATTTTTTTAAACAGAGAATCTCATTTTCTACTCTTTTTTGTGGGGGGGGGGCTCATCCCCTAATTTTATTTATTTATTTTTATTTTTATTTAAAAATTTTTATTGGAGTATAGTTGATTTACAATGTTGTATTAGTTTCAGGTGTACAGCAAAGTGGATTAGTTATACATATACATATATCTGCTCTTTTTTAGATTCTTTTCCCATATAGGCCATTACAGAGTATTGAGTAGAGTTCCCTGTGCTGTACAGTAGGTCCTTATTAGTTATCTATTTTATATATAGTAGTGTGTATATGTCAATCCCAATCTCCCAATTTATCCCTCCCTCATTTTCTACCCTTGAGAAGGCAAAATCATTCAGCTTAATAGTGACCAGCCAACCCACAACTATCAATATTTCCTATCAATATACTTGATAATAATAATGTCATAGTACTTACCTGAAAATGCTTTAAAGTAAGTGCAATATAATGGGAAATTTTTAAGCTGTGATTTTAACTTAAAAAAATGGGTAATAGGCATACACAATAAAATTCCAGAATATATACATGGTATGTAGTTCTTCTAGTCTGTTCCTGTCTCCCTACCGCCTTATTCTACTTCCCAAATGCAACCATCGCTCTCATTCTCTTGTACATCTTCCAGAGGTAGCCTGTGCATTCCATTTATTTCTAATGCTTGTTATTTCATTTCTTTGTTTTAGGTGACTCCAGAATTAATGATAAAAGCATGTACTTTTTATACTGGACGTTTACTGAAGACCCACTTTTAGTAAGAACATGATTTTTATACACTATTTCTTCCTCTTTGTGTTCTTATTCTTGACATTCTCCATGTGAAGAACATCACTTTTGGCCAGTTGTGCTGATTTTACCTGTTTAATCTTTTTTTAAAATTAATTAATTGTGTTTATTTTTGGCTGCATTGGGTCTTCGTTGCTGCTGGTGGGCTTTCTCTAGTTGCAGCGAGCGGGGGCTACTCTTCGTTGTGGTGCACGTGCTTCTCATTGCGGTGGCTTCTCTTGTTGTGGAGCAGGGGCTCTAGGGTGCGTGGGCTCAGTAGTTGTGGCGCATGGGCTTAGTTGCTCCACGGCATGTAGGATCTTCCTGGACCAGGGCTTGAACCCGTGTCCCCCTGCATTGGCAGGCGGATTCTTAACCACTGTGCCACCACAGAAGTCCCTACCTATTTAATCTTGTTTCCACAATTTTGTATTATATATTTCTTTTATATTTAATTGGTTTTTACTTAAAAGATGTTCTTTACTTCTTTGAGGTGTCACTTTTTTTTTTTAATAGAACTCCAAAATTGAAAGTATAGGTCCACAATCCACTTATCTGAAGCCCTTGGAGACAACATGTTTTGGAATCTAGATTCCCTTTCTAAGAAAAATTTTTAGAAAGGAAATCTCTGCACATACTGTGTACTGTATAACATGTTCAGTGGTGTCTGGGATGGCACGTTGGAACCAAACATATCTGAACATATTAGTATTTCAACAGTAAAACATATATGCATATTCTTACTAAGTAAAATGAAGAAAGACTATGAACAGCTATGTGTCAGATTCAGAGAGGTTTTGTTGCAAAATTAGTTTAGGTCAGGTCTAGCTTTGCCCTTAAATAGGTTATGAAAAAAAAAAAAACTTTTGGATTTCAGAGCTTTCTGGGCTTTAGAAATGTAGACAAGGGAAGTGCAAGCTTAAAGGAAATGCAAGGACTGGCTGTAAATAAAACAATAAAAATAACAATTTCTTTCATGCTGTGGTTTTTGAGGAGGTAAAGGAAGCCCAGTGTATTTCTTCTTCTCTCTCTCAATTTATTTACTAATGTATTGCCATAACATCAAAATATTATGTTTCTGTATTTTCTGCTTACAGAACATGGAGAGAGATAGCAATACCTCCTACAAATGAAGATGAACTTCTGGCTGAAAAAATGGAAAAAGCAATAGAATATGACAATTTCAGACTTAAAAAATGTGTATTTCATCACTGGCACTCTTATGTGAAAGGTCGAAAAGAACGACTTAAAGGTAAATCCTTACATAGTAACAATTGGTTTTTTGTTTTCATGTATCCAAAGTTTCAACAAACTTAACAGTTAAACATAATTTGTACTAAAGAATTTTTTATTATTTTTATGTCTAGAGGATGGTCATGAAATATAAAGCCACTAATTTAAAATATTTAATGAGATATGTCTCAAAGGGTTTTAGTGTAATAGAAAACAGGCATATTTAAAATAAAATTCTATATGTATTTGTGTGATATATATATATACAAGTTTCAATATAAATAGGGATCTACTATTAACTTTTTTACATAACAGAGAGCTGGTATACATATAGATAGATAGATAGATATCAAAACTGACTATTTTTTGTAGAGAGCTCTTCATTCTTTATAGATATTTCATTTAATGAATACCTAAGAAAACTTAAAGAAAAATAAGTTTAAGTTTTACTTAAACCCTTGATAGTTGTAATGAGTGGACAGCGCATGTATATGCTCTTAGGAGCAAGAATAGAGATTTTATCCAGCTCACTAGATACTGATTTGTTTATGGCTGCTGCAAATCAGAGAATCATTTCCTCTTGATTGGCTCCTGTTGGTATCTCAGAGTGGACCCTCTGATGGTTTTAACATAAGGGTAGTGGGTCTCTATTTCTGAGAGGAAACAATTATCTAAGAGTGGTGTCCCCAGGGCCCGCCTTAATCATCCTCCTTCCCAGCCTGGCTCCTATGTTTAAGCTTTGGACCCCTGGTTAGGAAAAAAAAAAAAAAAAAAAAAAATATATATATATATATATATATATATATATGGAACAATCTATTTAATCATAGGGTATTTAACTAAATCAGAATACTACCTCTTGATTGTATTTCTATGAATAAATTTGGAAGTTCTGGTTTTATAAAGAACAGATTTGTTAAAAAAGAAATGATATATATCTTGACATTTTATTGCATCTATTATATCTTAATTTATAAGGGCAAAGGTGATGTTTACAGGTTAATAAAGTCTCAGGAGTACTATCTACTGCTGTCAAAAGTAATTTCATATGTAATTAAAATAAAAAACTATCAGATGCAACATTGGTTCATATTATAAACATGATAGAGTCTTAAACACTTTGTTTTTTTAGAGCAGCTTTAACTATATACAGTAATCTAATGCACTTTCTTCAGATACACTACTGCGGGTACAACAGATGTTCTACTGCTACAAGCTGATAATTATCCTAACTAAATGGAGGGATAAAGCAAGACATAAGTATAAAAAGAGAGACGATGAGCTGGCATGGCATATTGGAAACAATTTTCTTAGAAACTGAATTTTGCTGTTACATTGATGTTGCCTCAGATAATAATGCTGTGTGGAAAACACTAAAGTCCTGAATATTATATACTTTTAATGGGGTCCTTGTTCTTTTAACTTAGTAATTTAAATGTCACCTCAGCTACCCAAAATATTTCCTAAAAAATTTTGTTGTTTCATTTGAACTATGAACATCAAGGAAAAATCTTTTTAACATTTTGTTTAAATTTATTGATAAAGACACCAAGATTTTTTGTTTAAGCAAGTGTTTAGGTGCATATAGATGTCTAAAGTGGAAGAGAAACTGTTTGATATGATTATAACAGAGAAATAAATGATAAAGACTAAATTTATTCTTTTCTAGATAAGATTAAATTGCTATTTATTCTTTTTCAACATTCAATTTAATAAATTATAATCTTAATACTAAATTATTTTTTAAACTACTAAATTGCTAAATTTAAAGGATCATTCTTTTTTTTTTTTTTTTTTTTGCGATATGCGGGCCTCTCACTGTTGTGGCCTCTCCCGTTGCGGAGCACAGGCTCCGGACGCGCAGGCCCAGCGGCCATGGCTCACGGGCCCAGCCGCTCCGCGGCATATGGGATCCTCCCAGACCGGGGCACGAACCCGTATCCCCTGCATCGGCAGGCGGACTCTCAACCACCGCGCCACCAGGGAGGCCCTAAAGGATCATTCTTAACTGGGACACCCATTAGGAATTAAATCAATCAAAACAGAGGATCCAAGCAAACTCCTCCAAACTTAAAAGTATCTCTAGTTTGCTTTAGCTATCAGTACAGTATATTATCATTTAATGTTGTTTTAGAATATTCATAGTAACTAGTAGGAACAGACATAGAAACATGCTGGAATTTTTTGTAGTTACATTATTTAGTAGGTAACGTTTTATTAATATTCTTTGAAATACAAAGTTGGGATAAATAGGAAAGAGAAAAATAGGAAGAAATTAACCCCCCTGTTTTATGGTTGCCCTGTGGAGGGGAAGATCAGTGCCTCTCACCCCAGATTGTTTCAGATATTGACACTGACGATACTACGTATGTACCAAGAGAGTAAGAAAAGATTTATTACTCACATAATGCTTGAAACAGTGCTAGAGTCTGCGGAGGAGACTGAGACGCATAAAGCACTGATCATTCTTGCTCTCTAAAAGTTTATCATCCCCTGGTATTGAACTGGTGTTCTTACCGGATGTCCTCTAGCACCTGCCTTTTGTGGACTACATTTTCAACGTTGCCAGTTAAATGGTTGTACTTTGGGTACCAATGTTTTAGTCTGGTCGTTCTGTGTTTTCCACCACTTTTTGTACTAAGCTAACGTTTTGACCTGGCCCCTAGCCTGGTCATTGATTGTCTAATGGTGAAAAGGTAACTGTGCATGACCAGGTTGCCCCTTTTCCATCCCCTTAAACTGAACATCCCTGAGAGCAGGCCGTATTGTTCTCTTAATCATCCCCATACACTGAGCATAATGTTTTGTAGTCGTTGATATATATTAATATATATGATAATAATATCCTCAATATAGATATGTATTAAATAGTTAGAGAAAATGTTCTCTTTTAGCTATGTGATATCTTGGCCTAACAATATTACTAGGCCAGTATTCACTAGGGTGGAGTGAGGATGGCAGGTGTCTGCTGGGAGGAGAGGCAGGGAACACTTGTATGTGCTAGCTCTCCAGTGTGTGCTCTTCCTTAGGCTCTAATATATCCATATATTACACCAAAATCGTGTGTGTGTGTGTGTCTTTGTATGGGCACAACACTTATTTACCCTGTGGGTGTTTTCTTGATTATGCAGTTTTAAGGAATGTATTGAAAGTTAAAATGGGGACTTCCTGTAATGATAGATTAGGCAATTCTCCAAATTCTTTCCTTCTGACTCTCTCTCTTTTTTAAAATATTTATTTATTTTTATTTTTAATTTATTTTTTTCATCTTTGGCTATACCATGTGGCTTGTGGGATCTTAGTTCCCCAACCAGGGATTGAACCCAGGCTCTAGGCAGTGAGAGCACAGAGTCCTAAGCAGCAGACCGCTGGGGAATTCCCCTAACTCTCCTTCTACAGCTCCATGCTAACCCTCACCCTTCCATGCCCCACATACCAGTTCTGGCATTACCAGAACCTTGACTCTCTGGGATTCAGCTTCCTCATCTCTAAAAGAGAAGGCTGGACCACACCTTCAAGGTGACTGCCTATGCCAATGTTGTATGACAACTGGTGGAAATGATCTATAATGGTGATTCAGAGACTACACATTATTACACATGCTATGTAATGATAATTTATATAATGACAACGATGATAATAAATAATGTTTAATTGGTGCTATGATTGTATCAAGCATTGTGTTTTACATGTATCATCTCATTTAATCCTTACAAGAGTTCCATGGAATTTGTAAATTATTTTCATGGCAGATGTTAAAGCATGAACTTCAATTAAAAAAATGGAGAAGCAAGTTAAAACTCAGAGTAAATTCTAAAGAAGAATACATTTCTCCTGAACAAAATGTGTCTGAAGTCTTTCTTGTAGGTGAGATTCCTGAATTTGACGTTTCACAGTTACCCAAAAGAACAGTATTACAGGTTCGTATGAATTCATATGTCTTAACTAGTTATTTTCACAATGTTTGTTTAAAGAGTGGTTTTATGAACCTTGCATGAATGATGGAAGCCATATTTTGAAGAAAAATATTTTTTTACAACTAGCTTTGGGCTATTTCATTTTTTGGAAGTCATCAATTTGGATGGCTGTAAATTGTTATAACAATCAAAAATGGAGAAATTAAAGCTATAGTAAATAAGAATGAAAGGAATGCCTGTCTTCCTCCTTCAAGCATATATTGTCATTTAAGGTACAATAGATTTTAGATAACCCAATGCTTAGCTTTTAATCTCTAATCCCTAATCTTTTAATCTTTTTTTGTTTGTTTGTTTGTTTGTTTTGTGGTATGCGGGTCTCTCACTGCTGTGGCCTCTCCCTTTTCAGAGCACAGGCTCCAGACGTGCACGCTCAGTGGCCATGGCTCACGGGCCCAGCCGCTCCACGGCATGTGGGATCTTCACGGACCGGGGCACGAACCGGTGTGGCAGGCAGACTCCCAACCACTGTGCCATGAGGGAAGCCCCCTAATCTTTTAATCTTTACGTTATACCTACACCCCAGAATATAAATGGGGCTTGTCATATTGCACCTTTCAGTTAGTTAAAATATTTATGCCTATCATTTTTCTTCCATAGATCATGAGTTCATAACAACAAGAATCATGTATCTATAGCTTACAACTCATTGAATTGATCTCTGAAATATAAGCCATAATTCCAACTACTGGTTATATTCTTTCCTATTTTGATAAATAAGCAATTTCTACTTTGTGGGACTACCTGATAAATGGTGGGATAGTTGTAAAATATCGTCTTATTCTGGTTGATGGCAGATTTACATTATAAAATTCCATGTATTAAATCCATCCTTCTAAATGTAGAGACTTGAGCTCAGGTTATTTTGGGAAACAAGATATCTATACCTATATTTATATCTAATCTTGCACTTTATGTATGGTATAGAGTTAGGATGAGGACATTTTTGTCCACTGTTTCCTCTTTATAAATTGCCTGCTCATCTCTTGCTTGTTTTTAAATTGGAATTCTTATAATTTTCTAACAGTTCATAATAGCTCTTTATATACTGGTAATATTCACCCTTTGCCTGGAATGTATTTGAGATTTTTTCCCCTACACTTGATGCTTGCTTTCAATTTTGCCCATGGAGTCTTTTTTTTTTTTTTTTGCGGTACGCGGGCCTCTCACTGTTGTGGCCTCTCCCGTTGCGGAGCACAGGCTCTGGACACGCAGGCTCAGCAGCCATGGCTCACGGGCCCAGCCGCCCCGCGGCATGTGGGATCCTCCCGGACCGGGGCACGAACCCGTGTCCCCTGCATCGGCAGGCGGACTCTCAACCACTGCGCCACCAGGGAAGCCCCCATGGAGTCTTTTGATGAGATAAATTTTAAAGCTTTAAGTAACAGAGTCTATTACTGTTGCCCTAATTGTTTCTCTTTTTGTGTCATATTAATATGTCATTCTTAGCTATTTTTCTAAGCCATATCACACTCCTTCCTACACTTATGCAGCTGCTTTTTGTCTTTGAACTCCTACGTTTTGACTGCTGTTTCTTTATTTACATTGTAAGCAGCTGCATTTTTAATATATTGCACATTATGCCTTAGAATAATTTTTTATCCCTTTACATAGGATGTAAGAACCTAACAAGAGTATGCTTTCACTTCCCCCCTCCTGTGCTTCATGCTATTATTGATGCATTTTATTTCTATGTATTTATAAACCCTATATTAGAATTTATTTTTGCTTTAAACGGTCAATTATATTTTATTCAGCATGTATTTTTCATTTTTAACAATCTCAAACAGAAAAGTTGCAAGTACAACACAAAGAACTTTTTTTCCTGAACTAGTTGGGAGTAAGTTGCTGACATGATGCCCTATCACCCCTAAATATTATTGGTGTATTTACTATAAACAAGGGCATCGGGCTTCCCTGGTGGCGCAGTGGTTGAGAGTCCGCCTGCTGATGCAGGGGACACGGGTTCGTGCCCCGGTCCGGGAGGATCCCACGTGCCGCGGAGCTGCTAGGCCCGTGAGCCATGGCCGCTGAGCCTGCGCGTCCGGAGCCTGTGCTCTGCAATGGGAGAGGCCACAACAGTGAGAGGCCCACGTACCGCAAAAAAAACAAAAAAAAAAACCAACAACAAAAAAACAAGGGCATCCTCTTACAGTCAGCCATCAAAATCCTCGGACCTAATTTGGGTATCCCCAGTTGTCCCAATAATGTAAAAGGATGCAGTCCAGAATCACACAGAACAGTTGATTATCATGGCCTTTCCTCTCCTTTAGTCTGCCTTTCTTTAATTTTCATTCCCTTGACATGAAGATCAGGCCAGGTTTACTGTAGAAGATCTCTTAATTTGAGCTTGTTTTATGTTTCCTCAAGAATAGATTCGGGTTCTGCCTTTTTGCTGGAAATACCACAGACATCATGCCGTGCTCTTCTCACTGCATCCTATCAGTGGCACAGGATTTGGATTTGCCCAGGATTGGTGATTTCACGGTGGCTGCTTGTTGAAAGTGGTGTCTGCTAGGCTTCTCCACTATTCAGTTGCCCCCTTTGTAATGGATGTGCATTTCGTGGGTAGGTACTTTACAATTATACAAATATACCCATTCCTCATCAAACTTTTAGTTTATTTATATCAGTATGGACTCATGGTTTTCTATTTTATTCAATGGGTTATAACCCATTACTATCACTGTTTATTTTGGTGCTCAAATTGTTCCAGATTCAGTGGGAGTCCTTTCAGGTTGTCTTCTCTGTCCCTTTGATGTATAACTATCACCCTCTGAGCACTTCCTTACTTTATAGCACAGCATGATGTCCCAGGCTCCTCTTGTACTTTCCGTGCTCCACCCTGGATAGGTCATTTCTCTAGGACTCTTTGAATCCTTTTATTTATTTATTTATTTTGAATCCTTTTTAATGGAGAATTGCACATAGGAACCAAGATTTGAACTCCATCTGTGTTCATCACCATTGAAGTGTTACTTCTCCCATGCCTTCTCAGTAGACAGAACTAGAGACTGTAAGTAGGAACACACATATACATATTTTCCCCCATATCTATGTACCTCTATATACCTAAAAAACCTAAAATAGGGCTTCCCTGGTGGTGCAGTGGTTGAGAGTCCGCCTGCCGATGCAGGGGACATGGGTTCGTGCCCCGGTCTGGGAAGATCCCACATGCCGCTGAACGGCTGGGCCCGTGAGCCATGGCCGTTGAGCCTGCACGTCCAGAGCGCAACGGGGAGAGGCCACAACAGTGAGAGGCCCGCGTACCGCAAAAAAAAAAAAAAAAACCTAAACTAAACCTAAACTGTATGTAGATACTTCCAGGTCCAATTTAGCACCACACGGCTCATACTAGTCTTCTCCTGTTACATATCTGCAATGTCCTTCTCCAACAGTAAGAATCCCAGCTCTCATTATTCCTCATGTATTTACCTATTTGATCACTCCCCCTGTGTGTAAGCAGTCACACACGTGGCTGCCACTGTTCCCTCCCTGTGTGGCTACCTTCCTCATCCTGCTCAGGCTTTGACATCCCTCGCCATGCAGAGGCCCTCCTCACGCTGCTTGGGCTCTGACATCCTATGCCAGTTGCTTTTCCTCCTACGTAGTTGCCTTTCTAACTCTGTTTGGGCTAACACGCCCTGCACTGAGTACCTTCCTATGTAGGTGCCCTCCTTACCCTACTCAGGCTCTGACGCTCCATGCGTGGGCTGCCCCTCTTTGGGGATGCCCACCTTATACTGAATAGGTTCTGTCACCACATGCCTCCCTCCTCCCCCAGTAGAGCCACTCTCCACATCCCACTTAGCTCCTGGTATGTTACACAGGGTTTCACTTCCTTGGTTCCCCCTCCTTGTCCTGCTCAGGTTCTGACATCCCACAGTGGCTGCCCCTCCTTAGGGACTTCCTCCTCGTTCCTTGCAGACTTCGACATCTTACATTATACTTCTATGTGGACGAAGGCCCTTCTCAGTCTGCTTGTTCTCTGATTGCCTGTGCTGGGCAGATGTCCTCTTTTTGGGCTCCATCTACTTTGGGCTCCAGCATCCCACAGTGAGCCATGCTTCCTCATCTGTCTTCCTTTTTCCACTGGGGCTCTGATAGTCTACTCTGGGACATTCCTCCTTGGGGACACCCTCCTCACCTGTTTTGTGCAAGGAAGGCTGCTCCACTGAGTGGATGCTCCCCTTTATGTACCCTAGTTCTGATGCCCTGTTCTAGGCCAAAAGAGCCCCCTCTGCGTCCCTTACCCTGGCATGGATGCCTGCTTTGCTTGGACCAATCTAATGGCTTTAGGACTGAATTGTATTGAAAGAAGAAAGCGAAAGGGTAGTGGAAGGGATTCATTATCTTTTTTTTTAATATAAATTTATTTTATTTTTTTAATTTTTGTCTGGGTTGTGTCTTCGTTGCTGTGCGCGGGCTTTCTCTAGTTGCGGAGAGCGGGGGCTACTCTTTGTTGCGGTGCACAGGCTTCTCATTGTGGTGGCTTCTCTTGTTGTGGAGCATGGGCTCTAGGCAAGCAGGCTTCAGTAGTTGTGGCTTGTGGGCTCTAGAGCGCAGGCTCAGTAGTTGTGGCGCACGGGCTTAGTTGCTCCGCGGCATGTGGGATCTTCCCGGACCAGGACTCGAACCTGTGTTCCCTGCATTGGCAGGTAGATTCTTAGCCACTGAGCCACCAGGGAAGCCCAGGGTTCATTATCTTTTAAAGAAATTTAAAACTCAGAAAAAAGTATTTTCTATTTTTCCACAGATAGGTTGATTCTGGTCTTCTTTCTTTTGGTTTAGATTTGAGTTTTCATCTGGAACTATTTTCCTTCAGCATGAAGAACCTCCTTTAACATTTCTTGAAGCACAGGTCTGTCTGTTGGTGTTTAATTTTCTCAACTTGTATTTCTCTGAAAAAGTCTTTATTTTTACTCCGTTTCTGAGAGAGAGTTTCTCTAGACATTGACTTCTAGACTGACAGGTTTTTAAAAATTTCATTCATTCCATTTAAAAGATGTCATTCCATTGTCTCCTGGATTGCGTTATTTTAAATGAGGAATCAGTGGAATATTTTTTTTCTTCCTTTGTATGTATGTGTCTTTTTCTTTCTGGTTGCTTTGAAGATTTTTCTTTTTATTACTGAATCTTTAGCAATCTGATTTTGATATGCCTTGTAGTTTTCTTTGTGTTTATCCTTCTTAGAATTCATTGAACTCTTGGATATACATGTTTATATTTTTCAGCCATTATTTCTTCAAATATTTTTCTGTCTTCTTCCTCTTTCTGGAACGATTACACATATATTAAACAACTTAATATTGTCCCACATTTCACTGAGCTCCTGTTCATTTTTTAAGCCTTTTTTTTTCTTTCTGTGCTTCATTATGAATAGTGTTTATTGCTATGTCTTCAAGTTCAGCACAGTAAATATGCAACTGTCTTTAAAAAGCCATTAACTTCTGTTTAATTACTCACCAAAACTGGCAAAAAAAGGGCACCAACCATTTGCATAATAGATAGCCTGCAACATACTGCTGAATTTTGTAAGTAGGATGAACTTAGCATATTTTAAAATTCTTACTAGCTTTTGTTAACCTCCTTTTTCTTCAACTACCTTAAAAGGGGATAAAAATGCATGAGTCAATTCTGAGTTAAGAAACATCTCAGAAAGATGCAGAGAGGAAGGGCACAATAAACGATAACTTCCTCATAATGTACAGCAAGAAAATCATTGGTCGTTAGTGGCATTTGCCTAGTTTTATAGTAGGGATTTTTTTGTTTTTATTGACTGCCTCCCTCCAAAATAATTAAACAGTGTTTGTTTAGGGAAAAAAAAAGTCAGTGTCTAATCTGCTATTAAGCCATTCCAGTGAATTTTTTCACTATAGATGTTGTATTCATCTCTAGAAGTTTTATGTGGTTCATTAAAAAAAATCTCCACTTCTCTCTCATTTTTCTTTGAAATCCTTGAGCATTTTTATAACAGCTGTTTTAAAGAACTTGTTTACTAGTTTTATTATCCCTGTAATTTCTCTGTGTGTTTACATTCTAAATTTTTCTCTTGGTTATGTGTTGTGTCAGATTTTCCTTCTTTACAGATACAGTAATTTTTTTATCATATGCTGGATGTTTAGTAAGTTACATTGTTGAGTATATTATGTTGTTATTTTTAAGAAGTGTTGAACTGGTTTTGGTAGTCAGTTAACTTACTTGAAGATAAGATTCATCTTTTTTTTTTTTTTTGTGGTACGTGGGCCTCTCACTGTTGTGGCCTCTCTCATTGCGGAGCACAGGCTCCGGACGCGCAGGCTCAGCGGTCATGGCTCACGGGCCCAGCTGCTCTGCGGCATGTGGGATCTTCCTGGACTGGGGCACGAACCCGTGTCCCTTGCATCGGCAGGCAGACTCTTAACCACTGCGCCACCAGGGAAGCCCTAAGCTTCATCTTTTCTCAGCTTTTACTTAAGCTTTGTTAAGGAAAGACTAGAATAACTTATACTCTAGGCTAGTTTTTCCTTACTCCTATCATGTGACCTTCCTGGGTCTTTACTGAATGCCCCAAGTGTTCTGTGGCATGTCTGTACTCTGATTTGTCTCAATTTGCAAATTTTCCAATCCTGTACAAACTATAGTAGTTGTTCTGCTTACAGATTCCCCACAGATGTTTTGTCCCCAGTAGTCATTTTTTTGTTCAGCCTCATGGAGTGTCCCCTGCACACACATTGTTTAAAATGCAAAGATGCAAGGATCCCTATGCAGACTTCTCAAGCTATCTTTTCTGTGTAACTCCCACTTTTCCAGTACTTTGCCGATAAATTCCAGCAACCTCAACATCCTTGAATCCCACTATCTCCTTGGCTTAGTGAGACTGCCTGGCACTCTTTCTCTCACAAGTAGCCAAAAAATGTCTCCATGCAGAAAGCCTGGGCTATCATAAGTCTCATCTCATTTATTTTCCTTCTTTCACAGATCCGAATATTGTGATGACTGTTGTCCAACATCTGAAAGCAGTTGTTTCACATATTTTGTCCATTTCTCTAGTTATATATGGTGGGAAGGATAGTTTCATACCATTACCTTATCGTGGCTGGAAGTGGAAGACTGTTGATGGTTTTCCTGAGTGGTATTTAACTTCAGTCGCTCCAAACAATGCCTGTCTATCCTTCTATGGGTCTCTTCCTTCCATTGCTTACAGAGACTGTTTCAGCTCTTATTTATGGACTAAATGTTTGTGTCCTCCCCTCCCCATTCCTGTGCTGAAGCCCTAACTTCCAATGTGACTGTATTTGGAGATAGGGCCTGTGAAGAGATGATTAGGGTTAAATCATGAGGTTGGGGTCCTAATCCAATAGGGTGGTTGCCTGTATAAGAAGCGGCAGAGACGCCAGCGCTCTCTCTCCGCCATGTGAGTACACAGCAAGAAGGCAGAGAAGAGAGAACTCCCACCAGGAACCAAACTGGACACAATCTTGATCTCGGACTTCCCACCATCCAAAACTATGAGAAATACACTTCTGTTGTTTAAGCCACCTCATCTATGGTATTTTGTTATGGTACCCTGAGCAGACTATGACCACTCTTCAGTTTTTCAGGCTAAATCCCCCACTTCACTGACCTTCACCTTCACTTTCCATCTTTCTTCACTGAGAAAATACATGCCATCAGGTAGGAACTCCTTCAACTTACTTCCTGACCCTTTTCCTCAATCCTGTTCTCCTGATCTCTCTACCCTCTTTTCAAATGTACCAACCATGCCCATCTTTGCTTCCTCTTCTGTTCTAAGGGCATTTTGCCTATATAATGTAGCATATTTATATTAGATGTTTTTCTCTAATTTCTGCCATGGGTAGTGATGAAAGCTATTATCAGGCCATTATTAATATCAGTTTTGAGTCAGTGAGGAGTAGTCGACAGAAAGTTGCATAATGAACTTCAAATACAACACAGTTTCTCAACATGGTTTTGTTGCCTGTTAGTCAAGGCACTCAATGGTATACACATACTAGATTATTCCTGGATGTCTAGGAGTATGTCTTATTCATATTATATTCCCTGATTTACAAGCATACAGAATATTTTTAAATATTTATCAAGTGAATGAATATGTCATTTAAGAAATTATACTGTGCTGCTCCAATTCAAGGTTAAGAAAGATGGTGCAGATCTAGAATAAAAACATCAAAGTTTTCCTCAGGCTGTTTCTTGTGCTTGTGACAGTCAAATCTCTAAACAATTATTGATGAATAGACATAAAAGGTAAGCTTTCAGTCACTGAAAAATAATCCTAGGGCTGATTGAAACAGAAGAGAAAAGGGGTAAGGTTCTGAAAGATCTTTAGGTCTTAAGAACACAGCACCTTTCTTTTTATGGGCCTCCATACAGATGACTTAAGGAGAGCATAAAAACATTTAAGTCCCTAGTCTCAGAAGCTGATTGGATGCAAACACTTCGGTGTGCTTCAAAGTAGCTATTTTATGCACAATATTCTGGGTCTAGTAATTCTCTAAGGTATCAGCCTATACTGCCTTCACCTACCAATATAGGAAAACCTGACTGATAGTGGGGCTTAAAGAAATAAGGGCTTATTTTTCTCCTATAACACAAAGTCCAGAGGAAGGCAATCCAGGGCTCGTTCTCCATAATGCCAATAAAAGTGGAAATTTTCTGTCTTTTCACTCCACAGTCCTTAGTATCCTCTTGCTTATTGTCTCATGGTTCCAATATGGCTACTCCTCTTCCAGCCTCATATTCATTCACCAGGCCAGGAGAAGGGGGAAAATCACAGTGGTAGAAGGCAAATGGTTCCCTACCTTTGTTTATTAGGAAAGCCAAAGTTTCCCCAAGACCCCACAGTCAAGAATTTCAGTGATGTGCTTTAGGTTAGAACTTTGTCACTAGGCCAGGTCTAACTGCAAGATTGCTATGGGCAGGAGGGGACTTTGAGTGGGGGATTGGGTGAGATAATTGGGCAATCAGCCTCACTGAAGGTGCATTTGAACTGCCAGTCATCAGACAGTATTTAAAAGGGCGTTCCTCCTTGTCAGAAAAAAATGTTGGTTTCAGTAAAAAGCAAAATAGCAATTACAACAGATAAGAAACAAGAAGATGTTTTACATAGTTGCTGCAGAGGAACTCTGGTTTAATACTCTTCTGTCTTCCAGTTCAGATAAACAAAAATGTCAACTAATAAAGAACCACAGAACCCAGAGCCAGTAAACCACTTTATAATGTGATCCGGGCCCTAACAGAAACTTGTACATGGAAACTTCAACAGTTATGATGAGCTATGAACTTGCATGCTTTCTCATAAGAAGTCTTTTGGTTTGATAATATGATTAAAAGTCCAGGCATAGGGCTCAGGAGAACTAGGTTCATATCTTGCCTTAGCTACTCACTAGCAATACGACCTTGGGCAGTTTCAACCCTCTTGGCCCTTGATTTTTAAGACTTCCGCATTCTCATCACCCCGACAAAACTCTAAACTTACAGAGACGAGTTTATGTTGAATTAATTGACGTTTGGATTCACTTTGGAAAAATCTCATATCAGGATATGGGAAACATGTAGAATTACTGGGGATTTTGCTCAGGACAATGAAAATCATTGCCAGTTTTTGCATTTTAAATGTTTCTTTATGATGTCATGTCATGGGTTATGATCAGCCTTCCTGTCCCTCCTTCCACCCTAATTCTCACCCCCACCTCTTTGTGGAATGATATTGAGGCCTTTTGGGATCAGATTTATAGAGTCTACCAGAGTGCTCAAACCACAGCATGATCTAGAAAAGAACATAGAGATTTTTGTGCTGAGCTATGACCTTTTTCAGGAGGGACAGCTGAGGATCTGAGAAATTAAATGACATCCCCAAAGCCAGACAACTACAAAACTGAGACCAGAATCTGGTTTTACTGACTACTTGGGTAAAATTATAGCCTCTATATCACTCTGGTTTTTCCTCTTGGAGAATTCTAAAGAAATAGAATAAGAATATATACGCACACATATATATGTAATTATATTGATATATGTAAAATAATCATTTATAATATGTGTACATATGAGTAAAATAATTGTGAAACAAAAAACAATAATTAAGAACCATTATGTTCAAAATAGATAGCTAGTGGGAAGCAGCTGCACAGCACAGGGAGATCAGCTGGGTTCTTTGCGACCACCTAGAAGGGTGGGATAGGGAGGGTGGAAGGGAGACGCAAGAGAGAGGAGATTTGGGGATGTATGTATATGTATAGCTGACACACTTTGTTATAAAGCAGAAACTAACACACCATTGTAAAGCAATTATACTCCAATAAAGATGTTTAAAAAAAAGAACCATTATATTCAATACATCTGTTTAGTTGTACTACCCTTAAAAAAATACAAGAGGAACTTTTAAAAATTACTCAATCTTGACATGACACTAAAGCACAGAATTATTTTTGGAGATAGTCTCAAATTTTTCCCAATCAAATAAATTGTCAAGAATATCCATTAAAATGTATAGGTAATAAAAGAGTGAATTTATATAATATTATAAAATTGGAAATTAATGATTCTAACATTCCTGTCTTAAACAGTTGGGTTTATTAAGCTTATTAATGCAATAGATTTGCAGAATTAATTTTTTAAATCATAGTTTTAAAATGGCATTTAATTTGGTGACTTCTCTGGTCAATGAATTCTCAGGGACTTAAGAAACAAAACATAAAAATGTAACGTGAGTTGGATCTAAACTTTAAAGTGTTTGGAAGTGTTAGTTTTCAAAATAGAGATTTGTATATTTAGACTGCCTAATGTTTTGAAGGAATAATTGAAAACAGCAATCAGTTTCAATTATTGTGATACAATTTGAACCTAACTTGGAAAACTGTAGGCTTGCTTTTTAGGTTCAGTTGCATCAACTCATGAAAACAAGTCAGGTTCTGTTTCACTATCAGTTTCCTTAGTATCATTTACCCATTACGAAAGGCTGCTTTGTTAGATGGTAGAGCTCATACACTATCAGTCAAACTCAGAGCTATTTGGGAAGTTTGGCAAAGATCATTTTCCATGGAAATGCAACGTTTTTTTTGTATGTGTGTAGTTTGACAAGCAATACAGAGAAAACCCTTATGCTGATGAATTTGGAAAGTCTAAATAATCTAGTCAAGTAATGCAGTTGTCCTAAAATGAAAAAGTGCTTGATTAGTTTAATAATATAAGTAGTATCTTAGGGCTGTCTTTCATTTTAAACAACTGTAACTTTTTGTTTGTTTGTAAAAGATAATAGTGTGTGGACTTGCAAAGACTTGTAAAATCACCTTCAGATTTTATAGTGTTGATGACTCATCTCACTTGGGGAATAAAGTCCCTGGAAAAACGTTAAAACTTGTACCATGTTGCAGGAGAGAAACCAGATGGTTCAGGCCTGTTAGATTAAATTACTTGGAATTCTAAAACAAAAGAGTGGTCTCAATGACTTTTTGAGTTTATGTTTTGATAACCTCAGAGGTCAGTCTGACCTCAATTCACTAAAGCAGAGTGGTTCCAAGTTTCTTAGGCATGTACTGCGTGAACTTCAGATAAGGGAGCTTCCAAAACCACACTGCTCCATCAAAGAACTATGTGTGTGTTGGCTCAATCTGTGGTGTGGGTGAAAAAGCAGATGAAGCCCAACATCTAAAAATTGCTTTAGGATCAGTTTATTTTGGGTATAAGATTGCTGTGCCCATAGACCTGGCTTTCATCACTTCAGCCCTAATCAGTAACACTACCTAAGTTAAGAAGTTTACAAATGATTCTGATATAAAGTTTTCATGACTTTTAAATTGTAGAAGATGCTACATTAATTTTAGCAGGAACCACCCTTGCAAAATGATACATCATTTGTAAGATGAAAAACTACAGCACAGAAAGGCAGCTACATGGAAATTGAGAGTGTGCTCTGGAGTCCGAATAGCTGATTCCATCACTAGCTGCATGACCTTGGGCATCTTGCTTAATTTTTTGTTTCTAAGCTGTCTCATTTATAATGAAAGGAAAATAATAATATCTCCTGCACTTGCTATTGTGAGGATTAAATGAGTTAATACACACAAAGTGCTTAGAACAATGCCCAGCACACCTAATTTCTCAGAAGTTACTATTTTTAATATATTGAATTTAGATGGCTGAATGACAGGAAGCCACTGAAGAGAAAGTCAGGAAGACTGGATTCTAAACGTAGCCCTGCTGGTTCTGTCAGCTTGCTGACCTCCCACAGGGCATCTAAGTTCTCTTACCCTCAGTTTAAAGACTTTGAAAATTCCCAGCAAAAAGTACGTATGTGTTCGTAGTTTCTTCTGTAAAATGAGGGTGGGCTAGATAGCTTCTAGGATCACTTCCAGCTTTAAACATCTATGACTCTTGGATGAAAACAAGCATCCCAGTAGAGGAAAATGTAAGAAGTGAACGCAGAAAATCCTACAGAGGGCTTTGCCCGTGCTCATATCCCATAGGGAACTCTTCTCCATCTGCTGTTAGTTTGACTAGGTCTCTGCTTACGTCTCAGAATGTTCCCCATTGGAAAGACCTCTCCTGATTACTCAATCTAAAATCAATCCTTGCTCTAAGGCCTATTCTTTTCCTTCACAGCACTTCTCATTGTACATAACTATTATTTTTAATAGTGTTCTTGTTTTTTTTTGTCTGTCTCTCCCACTAAATTGTATGCTTTGGGGGTTTTGGAATTACATCTGTTTTGATTACTTCTGTTGACCTAAAACAAATATACTGTCAGGCAATTCTCCAGCAAAATGTGTTTATTCAGGAGCGGAAGAGAATTTCAGTTGGAGGTCTGTAACCATTATGAGTCCTGCGCAAGTCCCCCAATGGCAAGGGAAGGAGAGTGCTTTTATAAGAAGGAAAAGGAAGTTGGGAGGGCTAAGTAAACAAAGATCCCATGGCTTCTCCCTGCCTGAGTCTTTGCCATGGAAAGAAGAGTTCTTCCTGTTGGGCTCTGCTATCCTTGCAGGTGTAAGAGCTCTCCTTTCTGGTCTCCCAAATCTATTTAATTGAAGTTTCTGTTTATTGATTGTTTACATTTCTTTATCCTCAGCACCTAAGAGGTTGGCACAAGCAGGTGCTCAATAAAGATTTTATTTTATTTATTTAATAACTACGTTGAACGCCTACAATGTACAAGGCTTTGTTTTAGGTATTGGGGAAATAGTGGTGGATTAGACAAATACCTTGCTCTCAAGGGGCTTATATTTTAGTGTGAAGAATCAGACAGCAAACAAGGAAACAAATACACAAGGACATGTCATATAGAATTAAATGCTGTGAAGAAAATATATCAGGGTAAAAGATGAACACCTTTACGAAAAGGAACCACAAAAGCAAAGGTGGGGATGTAAATTGTTGTGGCCGCTATGAAAAACATTGAAGTTCCTCAAAAAATTAAAAACAGAACTACCATATTATTCAGCAATTCCACTTCTGGGTATTTATCTGAAGGGAACAAAAACACTAACTCAAAAAGATGCCCCATGTTCACTGCAGCATTATTTACAATTAGCCAAGACATGGAAACAACCTGAGTATCCATCGACAGATGAATGGATAAAAGAAAATGTGATATATATAGATACCTAGATATATCTAGATATCTATATCTATATCTATGTATAAAGACCCAACCCTTAGTTGGGTCTTCCAGCATCTATTCTTTTTTTTTTTTTTTTTTTGCTTTATAACAAATTTAATCAGTTATACATATACATATGTTTCCATATCCCCTCCCTTTTGCATCTCCCTCCCACCCTCCCTATCCCACCCCTCCAGGCGGTCACAAAGTACCGAGCTGATCTCCCTGTGCTATGCGGCTGCTTCCCACTAGCTATCTACCTCACGTTTGGTAGTGTATATATGTCCATGCCGCTCTTTCACTTTGTCACAGCTTACCCTTCCCCCTCCCCATATCCTCAAGTCCATTCTCTAGTAGGTCTGTGTCTTTATTCCTGTCTTACCCCTATGTTCTTCATGACATTTTTTTTTCTTAAATTCCATATATATGTGTCAGCATACAGTATTTGTCTTTCTCTTTCTGACTTACTTCACTCTGTATGACAGACTCTAGGTCTATCCACCTCATTACAAATAGCTCAATTTCATTTCTTTTTATGGCTGAGTAATATTCCATTGTATATATGTGCCACATCTTCTTTATCCATTCATCCGATGATGGACACTTAGGTTGTTTCCATCTCCAGGCTATTGTAAATAGGGCTGCTATGAACATTTTGGTACATGTCTCTTTTTGAATTATGGTTTTCTCAGGGTATATGCCCAGTAGTGGGATTGCTGGGTCAGATGGTAGTTCTATTTGTAGTTTTTTAAGGAACCTTCATACCGTTCTCCATAGTGGATGTACCAATTCACATTCCCACCAGCAGTGCAAGAGTGTTCCCTTTTTTCCACACCCTCTCCAGCATTTATTGTTTCTAGATTTGTTGATGATGGCCATTCTGACTGGTGTGAGATGATATCTCATTGTAGTTTTGATTTGCATTTCTCTAATGAGTAAAGATGTTGAGCATCCTTTCATGTGTTTGTTGGCAGTCTGTATATCTTCTGTGGAGAAACGTCTATTTAGGTCTTCTGCCCATTTTTGGATTGGGTTGTTTGTTTTTTTGTTATTGAGCTGCATGAGCTGCTTATAAATTTTGGAGATTAATCCTTTGTCAGTTGCTTCATTTGCAAATATTTTCTCCCATTCTGAGGGTTGTCTTTTGGTCTTGTTTATGGTTTCCTTTGCTGTGCAAAAGCTTTTAAGTTTCATTAGGTCCCATGTGTTTATTTTTGTCTTTATTTCCATTTCTCTAGGAGGTGGGTCAAAAAGGATCTTGCTGTGATTTACGTCATAGAGTGTTCTGCCTATGTGTTCCTCTAAGAGTTTGATAGTGTCTGGCCTTACATTTAGGTCTTTAATCCATTTTGAGCTTATTTTTGTGTATGGTGTTAGGGAGTGATCTAATCTCATACTTTTACATGTCCCTATCCAGTTTTCCCAGCACCACTTATTGAAGAGACTGTCCTTTCTCCACTGTACATTCCTGCCTCCTTTATCAAAGATAAGGTGACCATATGTCCGTGGGTTTAACTCTGGGCTTTCTATCCTGTTCCATTGATCTATCTTTCTGTTTTTGTGCCAGTACCATACTGTCTTGATTACTGTAGCTTTGTACCAGCATCTATTCTTGACCTTGACCTTCCAACTCATTCTTCATTTGCCCACCAGAGATGTCTTTCTAAAGTCACATTTATTCGTGTTACTTTCCTGCTTAAAATCTCTCCTTGACTCCCATCGGCTCTATCATTGCCCACAAAGCCCTTTCTGTCCCCCTCATTACCTTTCAGCTTCATTCTGCACCATTTCTCCACAGGACTCTGGCTCTAGCCATACTGAGTTACCTAGCCTACTACTCAAGTGTAAGACACTCTCTCCAACCATTATGCCCTTTCTGTATAGGGTCCCCTTCTCTTCTTTGACTGGCTCCCTCCTGTCTAGGCACAGCTCAGATGCCATCTTTTCCAGAAAGGCTACCTTTCATCTTCTGTTCTCTCCCCTAGTCTTGGTTAGTTACTCTTCATATGTGTTCCCAGAGCCCCTGAAGCATTTCTTACTGTCTGTTATAACTGCTATTTTCTGTTTTCCTCTTGGACGGTAAGTGCCTTGAGGACACGGATGGTGGCTTACATGCTTTGAATTCATAACCCCTAGATGCTCAATAAATGTTGGTTGAATAAATGAATGGGAAATGATGTTTCCACTTTCAGCCCCACCACCACAAACTTGGTCTCATTCCCAGGAATTTTTTTTTCTTTTTTTTTTTTGCGGTATGCGGGCCTCTCACTGTTGTGGCCTCTCCCGCTGCAGAGCACAGGCTCCGGATGCGCAGGCTCAGCGGCCATGGCTCACGGGCCCAGCCGCTCCGCGGCATGTGGGATCCTCCCGGACCGGGGCACGAACCCGTGTCCCCTGCATTGGCAGGCGGACTCTCAACCACTGCGCCACCAGGGAAGCCCCTCCCAGGAATTTCTTAATCATCAAATCCAATAGCTCATGCTCACTCCTTCCCTGTTCTTTGAGTAGCATTTGATTATGCTTTTTGAAATGCTCTTTTTGGAGGGGGGTGGTTCTACGGCATGACACGTCCTAGTCGTTTCCTCTGGGAATTATTTGTCCTCATGTTAGGTTTCTTGCTCTTCCCTCTCCCCCAGCTTCCTCACAGCACCTGTGGATATTGACCTTGGCCCCTTCTCTTTTCTCCATACTCTCACTAGATCTTTGTGATCACAGATTTTCAAACACCACTTGGTTATGTCAGTATTGATTTGCAATCATGATAGGGATGTTTTCAACTTCCCTACCATTTGGGAACTTTAACCTTTTAAATCTCAATGAATGTGAGGCCAGTTGTACTTTTTTTTTTTTTTTTTTTTTTTTTTTTTGCAGTAAGTGGGCCTCTCACTGTTGTGCCCTCTCCCGTTGCAGAGCACAGGCTCCGGACGTGCAGGCTCAACGGCCATGGCTCACGGGCCCAGCTGCTCCGCGGCATGTGGGATCTTCCCGGACCGGGGCACGAACCCGTGTCCGCTGCATTGGCAGGCAAACTCAACCACTGCGCCACCAGGGAAGCCCTAGTTGCACTTCTGATGTGCTGCAATGTTGGGGCAGTGAGCTGGTGTGGGGGGAAGGGAAATTTAATTTTAGATTCATTGAATTTCAATTTAGTGTCAACTGGACACTACGTTAGAAGATTGTAGAAGTATCTGAGAAGTCATTAAGTCACAGAATCCTCCATTTAGAACAACTTCTGAGTTATATGGTCTAACATTTCCCCCAGGACGGTATTCCTCACAGATATTCTTAGAGTCTTAGGGGACAATATAATCACACCCTCTTCCTTGTCTGAGTTTGGAAACAGCTGGGAAGTAGACAGCTGGAGAGCTATTATCTGATACAGATGGTAGGAAACCATGGCTTAAGACATTGACCAAGGTGACTTGCTAGTACTTTACACCTGGATCAGACAGACTTACCCTCAGTCACTGCACAGCCTGGACTACCACAGCCTTCCCTCAGGCTGCTGAGGGCAGCCAGGATGCATGCATTTGCTTTTGAGTCAGGGCAGAGTGGACCGGGAGCTGAATTGTAGGCCTGGTTATTTCTCCCAAATTCGCCAGTCAGGTACCTCCCTCCTCTTCTCCTGGGGAGATGGGAGGGGTGGAGACAGAGCCCTGGAGTGTTGCTGAAGTGCTTTCAGATGGGAATAGGAGGCCAAGAAAATGAAGCATCTCCAGTAATAGCAATGTGTATCCAGCCTCTGGTCTAACACTTTCTGTGCTTGAGAGGCTGTTGACTTTGGGGTGCATCCTGTTCCCTTTTGGGGAGGAGTAGGTATGTAATTAGCAAGTTGTTTCTCATATCAAAGCAGAGAAAGCAGCTTCCCAAGCACCCTTTGTCCCTAGTTCTTTCTGCTGCATCCACAAGGAATAAGAACAAATTTGTCAATTATTAAACATAGCTATGATTTTATTTTCTAGTACTTATGTGGTTACAAATTCCCAGTTCAGTCAACTGTCTATTCTTCTCTCACAGTTTCTAGTCTCAACTCTTCCCTCCTCCACTCCTGCTACTGTCTTGGTTGCCATTTTCTGAGAATTCTCTATTTGTAGGTCCCTCATAGAGTGGTATGGACCATGTTTTCTCCCCACCCTGAATGGGCCCAACTTTCTCAATACAGGGGAGCTCTCCAGGTAATAGGTGGCCTGGATCGCTTTGTGCTTTTATACTCAGCTCCCTCCTTATCCTGGTCCTGAGGTTTCCCTTCAAGTAGCAGTGTGAGAGAAAACGACACTAGACAATGTGAATATTCACTCATGTGATGTACTACTCAACACTGAGTCAGATGTGAATCAGTGGGAGTAACAGCACCCAGGGTGGGTCTCGTGCACCCAGGTTCAAGTTAATCCTTTTATATGGAAAGCTCTATCTCCCAGATAGAGATACCCAGGTCATTTAAGGCTCTGACCAGTTATGGGTTTATTCAGAGCTTGAGGATTTCCTCATAATGCTGTTTGCATCATGAAGGCATCCTTTGCCGGAGTCATAGGGTGTGGAATGTGCACCATGCTGAGACCCTCAACCCCATGGGGTCTGATCCACACTGTGTTCCTGGCTGCTGTTACTTCTGTGGTTAAAAAATATAAATCACTCCATATTCCTGCCTCTGCCCCCTTCGTTTTGTCTAATTTCCATACAACATGGCTTATCAGTTTGGTTTTTCCTGAGCCTTCTAATTTATCTTCTATTTTCACTACCTAATTTTTTTTTGAATTTTATTTATTTTTTATACAGCAGGTTCTTACTGGTTATCTATTTTATACATATTAGTGTATGCATGTCAATCCCAATCTCCCAATTCATCACACCACCACCAACCCCCCGCCACTTTCCCCCTGCTGTCCATAGGTTTGTTGTCTACATTTGTGTCTCTATTTCTGCCCTGCAAACCAGTTCATCTATACCATTTTTCTAGGTTCCACATATAAGCGTTAATACATGATATTTGTTTTTCTCTTTCACTACCTAATCTTGATGCCTGCCTGCCTCTCTTCTCCTATGCAATGGCTGTCTCCTCCAATCAGTACTTCACACTCAACAGTGCCAAAGTTAGAAGAAATATTCCAAGTGTGATTTGATCAGGGCAGCATCCAGTGCAAGTATCACCTCCTTTAAAATGGACATTCCTGAAGCCCATCTTTGCTCCCACTTTTCCACTGAAGTTGTGCTAGCTAGACTCTCCATTGACCTTCAACAGCTGATGAAAATGTTATGACTTTATTGACCTTTCTGTGACCTGACATGGATGACAACTTCTTTAGCATTAAATCTCTCTGTAAATGCAAATCAAAACTACAATGAGGTACCACCACCAGTCACAATGGCCATCATTAAAAAGTCTACAAATAACAAATGCTGGGGAGGGTGTGGAGAAAAGGAAACCCTCCTACACTGTTGGTGGGAATGTAAGATGGTGCAGCCACTATGGAGAACAGTACGGAGGTTCCCCAGAAAACTAAAAACAGAATTACCATATGATCCAGCAGTCCTTCCTAGGCATATACGCAGACAAAACTGTAATTCAAACAGATACATGCACCCCTGTGTTCATAGCAGCACTATTCACAATAGCCAAGACATGGAAACAACCTAAATGTCCACTGATAGATGAATGGATAAAGAAGATGTGGTACATATATATAGTGGAATACAACTCAGCCATAAAAAAGAATGAAATAATGCCACTTACAGCAACATGGATGCAACTAGAGATTATCAACTAAGTGAAGTCAGAAAGAGAAAGACAAACACCATATGATATCAGTTATATGTGGAATCTAAATGACACAAATGAACCTATCTATGAAACAGAAACAGAATCATGGACAAAGAGAACAGACTTGTGGTTGCCAAGGGGCAGGAGGGTGTGGGAGGGATGGACTGGGAGTTTGGGGTTAGCACATGTAAACTATTTTATATAGAATGGATAAACAACATGGTCCTATTGTATAGGACAGAGAACTATATTCAATATCCTATGATAAACCATAATGGAAAAGAATATTAAAAATGTATTTATATGTATAAGTGAATCACTTTGCTGTACAGCAGAAATTAACAGAACATTGTAAAAAAACTATACTTCAATTAAAAAACTGAAGAAAAATCTCTCTTTAAACTCAGCCTCAGTGACAACACTCCCTCCTGGTTTTCTGTCCACCTCTCTGAACATTCCTTTTAAGATTCCTCTAGAGATAATGTGTTCCTATTCACTTCTTATATGATAGTATTTGTAAAGGCTACATCATTGCTTCTTTGATCTTCTCATTCCATCCTCAATCCCTGGGTGATTTCAAATATATGCTTTAGGTTATATGCTGTTTACTCCTGACTTTCAAATCTATGTATCTCCAGCCAGCTTTCTCTTCTGACACCCAGGCCACTATCAGCAATACCTGCTGAGCACCTCTACCTGAATGTTCCACAGAATCTACCCCTAGCTTGTCCAACTTAAAAACATCACCTCCCTACTGCCCTTGGGGGACTCCTCCCCACCCCTCCATATTCCTGGCCTTTCTTGGTAAACAGCATCATCACTTGTCACCCAAATCTTAACTGTGAGGGTCATCCTAAACATCCCCTTTTATTTTTATTCTCCACATCCAATTAGTGATTAGCAAATGATACCCATTCAAGATGTTTTTCCACATAAGAATAAAAATATAAAATGGGATTCACGTTTTTTTCAAATTTTGCCATATAATGGGTCTCATATTTTTTATTGCACTATGTTAAATCCACAGAATTCATATTTGTATAAAATGAAACCATACCACACTAAGAAATATGTTAGGGTTTTTACCACAAGTTATCTCATGTAATTCTCCTAAAAGCTTTGTGAATTTGGCATTATTTTTTCTTTTTTGCAAATAAATGAAATGATGCTTGGAAAGTAGGTTAAATCGCAGTGGTAATGGTTGGGATTGGTCTGAGTCTGTCTGACTGAACAAGTCCTTTAAACTTTGTAGAGTGTGAATTATACTCCCTAATATTTGGATGAAAATAAATGTCATATTTATTTATTCCCCTATGTCAGGTCCATCTGCTACATGTCCCCACCCATTTGGCAGCCAGTAAAGTCAATCTCAATCATGAAATATAATCCTAATCCCCCTTGGCCCCTGCTCCTTGGTTGTGCAAGAGTCTTAAAGGTCTCTTAGAGCTCAAGTACCCAAGAAGAGCACTGGACTTGAGCCCACTAAGTCCAGTGCTGGCCACCACACTTGTGCTTCCTAAGTTGATTCAGTCCCTTGAAGGCAAGAGGCTCCACAGTTTCTGAACCAAGCTTGGACACAGGGATTTTTACCATGGCGCTCAAGGCAGGCTTTTTAGTGGTCAGTTGCTGTGGCCTTCAGAGGGCTCCCATTATGGGGCCTGTCACCTCTTAGGAGGGTTGGCATGGGAATCCAGCACAGATGTCTGCCATAAGCTCCCATTCTTTCCCTAAGTGGTGAAATCAGGAATTGAGATAGGGTATGTTTGAATCTAAGTCTTGTTTTTTCATCTACTACATCATAATGCCTATCCTTGAACTTGTGTTGAACAAAAATGCTGAGGTCTTTTTTATCTGAACTGTTGGCCAGCAGTTTTACCTTATGTCACTGCTATTCTCAACCTAAACACAGCAGTTCCTGTTATTCCTGTTCAATTTCATCTTGTTGATTTTGGTTCTAATTCCAATATTCAGTGAGTTAGCTATGTCATACAGCCTGTGGAATTCACTGCTTTGATAAACATGATGCTTACAGTTTTATCAATGGTGAAAAAATGTTGAACAAAAATCCTGTCTACTCTTCCTTTCTGGGGCTCATTCTGCTGCCCTGAGCTGTAAGATGCCTCTCTGGCTTTGCTTTTTTGTGTTTGTTTTTTTTTTTTTTTTTTTTTTTTTTTTTTTTTTTGCTGTACGCGGGCCTCTCACTGTTGTGGCCTCTCCCGTTGAGGAGCACAGGCTCCGGACGCACAGGCTCAGCGGCCATGGCTCACGGGCCCAGCCGCTCCGCGGCATATGGGATCCTCCCAGACCGGGGCACGAACCCGTATCCCCTGCATCGGCAGGCGGACTCTCAACCACTGCGCCACCAGGGAGGCCCTTTTGTGTTTTTAAAATCAGTTTTCTATCCATATTTTCCCCCTTCCCACAAGACCTTGTATTGTATGGAAAGTGGGCATGGTTTATATGCTGGTGGGACACTTAACCAGGATCACGACCACCAGGGTGGTGCTAGTTCTGGGTGGAGTGAGGGGAAGACTGTTCCATAGCTGATTGTGGTAGAGAATGGTCTTCAGAGGATTTGGCCAAACAGCCACAGCCAGGCCAGGTAGTGAGCATGGAAGAATTCCCATCTGGTGAGAGTCTGCAGGTGTGTAGAACACAGGGATCGGGGTATGGCAGCTGTCTACATGTGGTGACCATGGCAACAGGCAGGTGGTGAGGGACGGGTGGTCAGGCAGACACTGAGAGTCTGTATACAGAGCTAAGGGACCAGAACAAGCAATGGAGGACCCCAATTCAGGTGAGGGTTGCCAGAGTTAGCAAGTAAAAATACAGGATGCTCAATTAAATTTAAGTTTCAGGTAAAGTTTTCCTTTTCTTTGTAGTATAACTTTGTCCTGTACAATATGTGGCATATACTTATACTAAGAATTTATTAGTTGTTTATGTAAATTCAAATTTAATTGGACATCCTGTATTTTATGTAGCAAGCCTAATCCAGGTAAAAAAAAGCCTAATCCTGGAAAATGGTGTAGAGTTAGGTCCCTCTATCTTTAGACTAGGATAACAATGGACACATAACAGGGGTCTTCTAAGAATTAAAATGAAACGCCTAGCACAGAGGAAGTGCACAATAAATGTAAATGCCCTTTCCACATTCACACAAGCTTCTTTCCCTTCTTACTGAAAGTCTAGCATTAAAATTTTGATTAGGTAGTTGTCATAAATAAAATATCACATAAGCCATAAGAGTGAACAAATTCTTTGAGGGAGAGAATTTTTAAAAATTTGCTGGTGCCAAAGGGTGAGCCTTGGGAAATACCCATGATTCAAGAAAAGGCAGGGAAGCCAACTGGGGACTGTTATGGTTAATTTTATGTGTCAACTTGAATGGGCCATGGGGTGCCCAGATATTTAGCTAATCCTTATTTCTGGGTGTGTCTGTGAGGATGTTTTTGGATGAGATTAACATTTGAATTAGTACACTGAGTAAAGCAGATGGCCCTCCCCAGTGTGAGTGGGTATCATCCAAGCCATTGAAGGCCGAATAGCCAGCTTGCCAACTGCAGATCTTGGACTTCTCAGCTTCCATAATTGTGGGAGCCAATTCCTTATAGTGTGTGTGTGTGTGTGTGTGTGTGTGTGTGCGCGTGCGCGCGCGTGCACACGCGTGCACGCATATGTATATATCCTATTGTTTCCCTAGACTAATAGAAAAATGGAGAGAGCAGAGAACCAGGGTGGAGAGTCAGGGAAAAACCAGGATCATGTGGCATCTTGGAAGCTGTGAGAATAGAGAATTTACATTAAAAAAACAAAAATGAGGTTCACAGTAAGTGGTTAACGTCACTGTCTTTCTGGAGATAAAAGAAGGTCCTAAAGAAAAAAGTTCTTGACTTTAGTTTCTAAAAGGGTAATATTTGTTAAATGTGATTAATGGATATGTGCTTATTATTAATTTCTTTCTTCCTCTAGATGCTTAAATGTTTCATAATATTTTACTTTGCTTTGATCTGAACTTCCCAAACTTATTTGGCCACATAATTATTTTTTCCTACCAAATATTTTTTAATATTTTAAGTAACACTTGTGGAAATATTGGTCTATATGTCCCTGGGATCTAACTCGTGAATGTCAGGCTATAACCACCAAACCATAGTTCAGACCCATATGGAACTTATTATATCCAAAACAATATTTTGACTTTTAATGGCATTTGGGAATCATATAGAATTGCTTTTAGGATACTGCCTTCTAGAGAGCATATGTCTCCTTTGAGAATAAGTTTAAGTTAGGGAGAAATAGAAGAAAGATACAGAGTGAAAAACTCACATTAATTTATTATTTTTCCTTAAGATTCTATATACATGAGAAGAAGCTCACAGTTAAGTTTTTAGAATATCTACCATTTTATACATCAGAAATACTGCATTAAAAACAAAAATAACTTCTCTAGAATGTCCTACTTTGGGTAAGCAGAACAGGATAGTTGCTATGAATGGTCCAGGAATTGAAATAATATTTAAATTTTTTTAAGATTAAGTTAAAATAGAACATGCAATTTAGCCATGGAAACAGATTAATTGTTAAGTGTTCTATTCTTGGGAGTTCTATTTCTAATGGGATATGGTTAAATTTTCCTCTGTTTGGAAGGGAAAGTGTTGTTATATTTTTTGACATTAGATGTTGTGCAAAAAGGAATGGTTAGTTTAAACAGGGAACAGAAAACTCTTGACCTTGTACTGGTAAAAGTTCCATTTTGATTTTGGATGAGGAGAATGACTTCATTAAACAATTGAGGTTTACTTTCGAACAAATTTTTTCTTCAAGTAAATGGGTGTTTGCAGAATTTTGACACAAATACCTGTTAGGACAATTTGTCAGCAAAATGATGTAAGTCTTTTCATACTGTCAAGTAGTTTATTATTGGAAAATGTCCAATAACTATGAGGCTTCGGAAAAATATTCAAAATAGAGGTTATATGGTGAGGATTAAAATTTATGCTGAAAGGTGTTTTATGACTCACTCTGTTCTAGGCAGGTGGCAGTCAGGTGAGAACAATATATCATTCTAGAATGGGGTAAAGTTTCAGTGGAAATTGTGTAGGGAAATGAATCCTAAATGTAGAAAGTCAAAGTATGAATCTGAGCTCTGGATAACTGTGTGTTATGGACTGAATGTTTGTGCCCCTACCAAATTCATACATTTAAGTATTAACTCCCAATGAGATGGTTAGGAAGTAGGATCTTGGGGAGATAATTAGGTTTAGAATTATCCCCCATAATGGGATTGCTGCCCTTAGAAGAAGAGAAAGAGACACCAGAGCTTCCTTTCTTTACCATGTGAGGACACAACAAGAAGGCAGTTGTCTACAAGCCAGGAAAAAAGCCCTTACCAAGAACCAAATCTGCCAGTACTTTGATATTGGACTTCCCAGCCTCCAGAACTGTGAGAAATAAATGTCTGTTGTTCAAGCCACTCAGTCCATGGTATTTTGTTATAGTAGCCTGAGCTGACTGAGACATTGTGTAACCTACAGCATGTAATTTAATCTCTTAGATCTTCAGTTTCGTGATTTGTATAAAGGGATAAAGCTGATGTGAACTATGTTTGTGAATGAGCCTACCAATACTAAACATGACTAAACCAATACTAAACAATCCCACTGGTAGACAGTCAATAGTGGAATGGACCCAAGAGGACTACTCTGACATTTAAAAAGCACTTAGGCCTAAGCTGCCTAATGATGACCTCAATTACTAGTGAATGTTTAAATATATTCACATTCTAACAGAACTCTATTTTTAATCTCTGGGAATTGTGAAAACTGGCCCTTTTGAGGCAAAGCAGTGTTGCCAAAAAAGATCTTTGGGGATTTTTCATTTCTTGCCCCTAAATTTGGGTCTATTTGTTCTGATGAAATGAGTGTTTCAGGACACAGGTTGCCCTCAGGACAGGGGTGACAAGAAACATATAGGGTTAAGAATTTGGCTTGCCCCCAGGGATCTTGCCACAGCTCTTTTAGGTTAAGTCCCAGAAGAGCCACCAAGCTGGGCCCATCTTGGGAGTGCTGAGGATGGGGATGGTCTACAGCAAGGGTGGCAAACTGTGGCCTATGGGACAAACCTGCCCACCACCACCTATTTTTGTATGAATTTCTAACTAAAAATAGTTTTTACATTTTCAGATGTAAAATAAAAAAGACCATTCATCTTTTGGTGATTTGTTGTTCAGTGAGTTGAGGACATTTCCTCTTGGCCCACAAAGTCAAAATATTTACTTTTTGGCCCTTTTTAGAAAATGTTTGCTGACCCCTGGTCTAGCAATAACCTAGAAATACTATAGGTTAGTGAGTATGACCCAGGAAATCAAAGAGGTGGTGAAAGCGTCCTGAAGCCAAGGGTGTTTGCTCCCTACTTTGATGATCTGTTGGGTGGTGGACTGGCAAGATGCTGCTTAATAGTCAATCCCTCCCCTCTTTCTTGTTAACAGAACCTTGATTTGGTTCAAGAGTCCACTCTGCATGAGCTTCAGGGGATGATTTTCCTGCTCCTAGCCTCCCCTATTTATCTAGTTGTGTATAATCGAAAACCACGACTTCCCACCAACACCCAATTCCAGTGTAACACCACAGGGTTCATTCTAGTTTTCTTCCTTTCCACACTCATAACTACCTTCTCCTAGAGGGAGAAACCCGGCTCCCAATTTTTAGCCTTTTAACTTACTTGATCAATCCACCTCTTCCCCATATGTACTGATCTCCTACCGTCACGGCCACCTTTCCTGTGCAAGTACCACCCCCTTACACTCCTCTGGTTCTGACATTCCACACAGGCCAGTCCCTCATCTCAAGATTCGATGTGCTTCTCACACCACCAAGCTCCATCTCCCCCCAGGGTGACCACCTGCCTTATCTCTCCTGGGGTCCCCATTGCTTGACTAGATCACTTTCCTGTGCACTTGGGCTCTAAGCCCTGCGCCAGGCCAGCTTCCTCATGCTGTTGGTGCCCCACCTCCGACACCATGCCCTCACCCCTCACCCCTGCCTCACTTGGATGCCCGCCTCCCCAAGTGAAGCTCCAACATCTGCACTGGGTAGCCGTCCTAAGTGGACACCCTCCTCTGGGAGTGGCTATTACTCACATTCCACTCAGAGGCCTACTGTGTTAGTCCCACGTAATAGGTTTAGAAAGATGATGGGTTCGGGTTTTCACATCCCTCCCTTGTTCTTTTAGTCCTGGGCAGAGGACCAGGCCTACCTGACGGTTGTGACACAGGCTTTGGCACATTATGTGTAATGGACCAAAACTGAACCTTTAATTTGTATTATATCTTATTTCCATCAAGAGAAAGGACCTTCTCCATTTCTCCAGCTCTGAGGTATGGTCTCTTGGTTTAGAACTCACTGACAGACTCACCTACTCAGTCATTGGATAGAGGTACCAGTGAGTGGTACCTGACTTAGCTTAGTGGAAATCAGCCTTTCGCAGGCATGTTTTTCTCATTTCTACTTTTTCTCTTTCATAAACCTCGAGAAATACAGATATCTTGACCTGAAGGGAATCCCTCTTCAGCTTTACCAAGCAACTTGAATACACAGGCCTTGCAGAATGACTTGGCCAGCATGCACGTTAACAGCATTTTGTAAACCGAGTGCTATACAGTTGCTCAGGAGGCTTTGCTACAGTTATTTGATGGTGCACACTGTCGCATAATTCTGTGATGCGTAAATTGTGTCTGATTTAGACGATTTATACTGTGACATTTTCCCCCTCCAGTGCCAATAGTGTCTGGACTTATTTTTGTTTGGTTTCCACTGTGCTTACAGCAAGAACTGCCACACGAAATGCATTACTATCCAGGCAACCTAACAAATACGTAGGGAATGCTGGCGTTACTAGAGGATAGATGTAATTCTCATGAAGGTCTTTTTTTTTTTTTTTTAAGAGCTGGCTTGTCTTGGAAAGCAAGGAATTACAAAATCTTAGAATAACAGGATCTTTGTCTAGGAGGAACTTAAAGTTCATCTTTTCCAACAGGCTCCTCTACCCAAGTCAGTATCTCCTCGGTAACACACTCAATGTTCTATCACAGTCAGTGAGCAGACAGCCTTCCTAGTCAGCCCACTTCACTTCAGCTCTTCCTTGATCCTTCTCCCTGCTCTTATGTGGAACACATGTGCTGATATGTGTTCCAATACCAATCGAACACCACAGAGGGTTAGAGAATATAGTTAATTCTCACCATGACCATTATACATTCTTTTCTTCTGGAACTTGCTTGCTTGGGAGAGCAGAGAATTACAAAATCCTAAAACCATAGAGTCTTTGTGCTAGAAGGGACTAGCCTAGAGGACTTTCCTTACATAAAGCTGAAATCTGTCAGCGATTGATTTCCCCCCAGGGATCCTAGTTCTATCATTTGAGGTCAAAATGAAAATATCTGTTGTACACCTGGTGCTTCAGCTTACTGTCAGCATTTCATAGTCTCCCCGACCCAAGAACCATTCCTGGTCTCTTGCACGTGTCATTCATTACCACATGAGTCAGGAGGAGTGAGGAGTGGGCATTAAGTGTGAAAGGTCTCAGACTCTACGTAGACTCTTCTTCCAGCTGCTGCCATATTCCTTAGCTGGGATCATATACCACCAGCACCTGTTTTTTGAGTTCTTAGGGGCGAAGCAGGCTTCCTTGAACTTGTGAATTCTTTTTCTTTTGTTCTCCCCCTACTAGGGGCGCAAGGTTCTTCTCTCCTATTTTGTCTTCTTTGTTACATCCCTCCAATTCCCTTGTGATATGGGCTTTCATTTCTCTAGCTCACCTCACTATGTTTTCACGACCACTAGATGTTCTTTCTTCTCCTAAAGATCCCAACTCCACCTGGCACATAGTGGGTACTGACTGATACATATAAAATAGGAAGACTGAATAGCCTCATACTTGATACTTATATATAGTTTCATGGTATTAAGTTTTCTTAAAACTTCGCTTTTTATTCTCTGTCACATCTTGTCAGTTTTTTTTGCTGTTGTTATTAGAATCCCTTGCATAGAATAACCACACAATAATTTTCTATGGAATTGAATTAGAAATCCACACTCACCTGCCCTGATGTTCTTCCCAGGTTTCCATGTTGGCAACAGCCCCCGTTCCTTGTGGAGTTATTTTCCGTTTTTCCAAGTATAAACGCATATGAATGTTTTAGAACTCTCAATATGTATTGCACAACAATGGCATGACTCCCTAGGAGAAAGTGTAAGTTTATGGTAATTGCACTTAAATTCTTTACAAAAATTTATTCCACACTGAGATGTGGAAAACCTGCCTCTTAAATATTTCTGGGTAATGTTCTATAGGATTAGTGAGGTATGATTGTCATAGAGCAGGTGCTTAACAATAAGTGTTAAATGAATTAGTGAATAAATTAATACCACATATCGGAAATGGCATTATATGGTCTTTTTCTATTAGCCCCTTGCTTTTCTACTAGGTAGACAAGAATGCAGGAATGCCTTTCATATAAAAGTCTGTCTCCATTTATGCAAGAATTTGCACCTGGATGATGGGTACAATCCAGTTAGAAATGGACTTTCTTTTGGTTATAATTAATATTCTGTTAGATTTCTCATTTAAAAGTAATTTAATTACATGATATGGGAAAAATCAACCTTTTAAACTTAACATTAAAGATCACACAATGGTAATACAATTAGAAGTCTAGTTTTAACTATCTGGCCATGAATCACAACAGTAATCATAAAATTTTCAGTATGGAAGAGGCTATGGGAGATTTGCTCATCAAAGACCCTCATTTTGCAGATATGGAAATGGACTCAGGGAAGTTAGGTAATTGAAATGAGTAGTATTGCTCCAAAATTCATGTCCAACCAGAGCCTCAGAATGTGACCTTGTTTGAAAATAGATGTAATTAGCTAAGAAAACATCACGCTGGATTAGGGTGGGTCTTAAATCTAATGACTGGTTTCTTCATAAAAGAAAGGAGAGGGAGATCCAGATACACAGAAACACACAGGAGGGAAGAAGGCCATGTGAAAAAGATGGGAGTGATGTAGCTATGAGCCAAGGAATGCCAAGGAATGCCAGCAAACAGCAGAAGCTAGAACGAGGCAAGGAGGGAGCCACCTCTAGAGCCTTCAGAGGGAGCATGGCCCTGCCAACACTGTGATTTCAGACTTGTACCCTTTTCTGTTGTTTTAAGCCACAGAGTTTGTGATAATTTGTTACAGCAGCCTTGGGAAACTAAGAGAGTAACCTTCCAAGGAGTAGCAGTGACTCTGGAATAAAGGCTCAATCCATCCTGAGCAGTGGCGTGTCCATTTCCTTGTGTGTTGAGGAGACTCAGAGGTGCTCTCTTCAGTGACTTTATGTCTTCATTAGTTCTATTACAGTTTGCTACCCTTAGGGCTTTGCTTTCTGGCCCCCTCTTACTCCAAGCTGTTCTTACCCAACTCTTACACAAGTCACTTGTTCTCACATTGCTTAGTGTCTCAGAAATTTGGCCCTACACTTTTACTGCTATTCTGTGCTGCTACTTCTATTTTCTAGGTTGCTTTTACCCCTGGGCATAAACCCTGTCTATTATAATACTTCCTCAAGTATAGTATATGTGCAAAACTGTACAGGTACACTTTTCAGGCCATCTGATTGACCATAATACCTTTCCAGTACTTCTAGGCCATTTCAATGACTGACAATTTGTGGCACATTTTTTCCCTTTGCAGCACATACAGACAAAAGGTAGAGTTTTTACTTTCTGATAAAGTCATTTGATGCACAGAAGTTTTAAACTTTGATGAATCCTAACTTATTTTTTCCTTTATTGCTCATGCTTTTGTTGTCATATCTAAGAGTCCATTGCCAAGCCCAAGGTCATGGAGATTTACCCCTATGTTCTCTTCTAAGAGTTTTATAGATTTTAGCCTTATATTTAGGTTATTGATCCATTTTGAGTAAATCTTGTGTATGATGTGAGGTAGGAGGTCCAAAATTTATTCTTCTGCATTTTGATATCCAGTTGTCCCAGCACTGTTTGTTGAAGAGACTGTTCCTGACACATTGAATGTTCTTGGCATCCTTGCAAAAATCAATTGACCATAGATGTATTGTTTTATTTTTATGCTCTTAATTCTACTACAACAGTCTATTTACCTATCCTTATGCCAGTACAATGCAGTTTTGATTACTGTAGCTTTGCAATAAGTTTCAAAATTGGGAAGTGTGTCTCCTTTAAATTTGCTTTTCTTTTTCAAAATTGTTTTAGCTACTTGGGGCCCCTTGCGATTCCATATGAATTTGAGGATTGGCTTTTCTGTGTTTCTGGGGAAAAAAAAGGACCACTGGCATTTTGATAGGGATTATACTGAATTTGTAGATCACTTTGGGTAGTACTGACATCTTAATATTATTCGTGTTAGTATTACCTATTCCTTGGATATTTGATAGAATAGTCTTGTAAACTCTTTGAGCCTGTGGGTTTGTTTGTTTGTTTTTGGTGTTTATTCATAGACAGATTTCAAGGTCTAATTAAATTTATTTTATTGTTATTGTTGTTATGTCTTCCAATCTATTAACTTGAGATATTTTTCCATTTATTTAGGTCTTCTTTAATTTCTTTCAGTAAAGAAAGAAATTTCAGTGTACTAGTCTTCCACCTCCTTAGTTAAATTTATTCCTGGGTACTTTATTCAAAAGTGAGGTTTTTAAAATAAAATATTTTAGGCATGAAAAGAAATATAATGTAATGAACATGTGTAATCACTACTCAGTTTAAGAAATAAAACTTAACAAATACAATTAAAGCCTCTCTAACTGCATTTTTCCCCCTCTCTCAGAAGTAACTGCTCTCTTACACACACAAAAATAAACTCAAAATGGATTAAAGACCTAAATGTAAGGCCAGACACTATAAAACTCTTAGAGGAAAACACAGGCAGAACACTCTATGACATAAATCACACCAAGATCTTTCGTGACCCACCTCCTAGAGCAATGGAAACAAAAACAAAAATAAACAGATGGGACTTAATGAAACTTCAAAGCTTTTGCACAACAAAGGAAACCATAAACAAGACAAAAAGACAACCCTCAGAATGGGAGAAAATATTTGCAAACGAAGCAACTGACAAAGGATTAATCTCCAAAATATACAAGCAGCAGCAACTCATGCAGCTCCATATCAAAAAAACAAAAAACCCAATCCAAAAATGGGCAGAAGACCTAAATAGACATTTCTCCAAAGAAGATATACAGATTGCCAACAAACACATGAAAGGATGCTCAACAACACTAATCATCAGAGAAATGCAAATCAAAACTACAATGAGGTATCACCTCACAATGGTCAGAATGGCCATCATCAAAAAATCTACAAACAGTAAATGCTGGAAAGGGTGTGGAGAAAAGGGAACCCTCTTGCACTGTTGGTGGGAATGTAAATTGATACAGCCACTATGGAGAACAGTATGGAGGTTCCTTAAAAAACTAAAAATAGAACTATCATATGACCCAGCAATCCCACTACTGGACATATACCCTGAGAAAACCATAATTCAATAAGAGTCATGTACCACAATGTTCACTGCAGCTCCATTTACGATAGCCAGGACATGGAAGTAACCTAAGTGTCCATCGACAGATGAATGGATAAAGAAGATGTGGCACATATATACGATGGAATATTACTCAGCCATAAAAAGAAATGAAATTGAGTTATTTGTAATGAGGTGGATGGACCTAGAGTCTGTCATACAGAGTAAGTCAGAAAGAGAAAAACAAATACTGCATGCCAACATGTATATATGGAATCTAAAAAAAAAAAATGGTTCTGAAGAACATAGGTGCAGGACAGGAATAAAGACACAGATGTAGAGCATGGACTTGAGGACATGGGGAGCGGGAAGGGTAAGCTGGGATGAAGTGAGAGAGTGGCATGGACATATATACACTACCAAATGTAAAATAGATAGCTAGTGGGAAGCAGCCACATAGCACAGGGAAATCAGCTCGGTGCTTTATGACCACCTAGAGGGGTGGGATGGGGGGGTGGGAGGAAGACGCAAGAGGGAGGAGATATGGGGATATATGTATATGTATAGCTGACTCACTTTGTGATACAGCAGAAACGAACACAACATTGTAAAGCAATTATACTCCAATAAAGATCTTAAAAAAAAAAAGTAACTGCTCTCTTAAATTTAGTGTTTATCATTTCCTTACATAGTTTGATAGGCAGAATAATAGTCCCCCGTGCTACCCACCCCCCACCCCCACCCCAATCCTCAGAACCTGTGAATACATGGCAAAAGTCTTTGCAGACTCAAGTTAAAGATCTTGAGATGGTGATATTATCCTTGTTTATCTGGGTGGATCCAACGTAATCACAAGGGTCCTTGTGAGTAAAAGAGGAGGTAGGACTCCTTGTAAATACATCTCTCCAAGGGCCAGATAAGCACCAGTGTCTCTAGCTTTTATGATCTATAGATGTCTCCCAGGTCCTGCAACACATATCTCCTTGAATGTAAATTATTAGGGATCTTCCTGACATCTTGGGAGCTTGACCTAGGGAACTAGGCCAGATTATACACATTTGACCTTCTTGGGGAGAAAAGAGAAGTTTTATTATCCTTTTAGATCAGAGAAATTAACTAGACAGAAAGCTACAGATCTAATCTCCACAGTATGTGGAAAGTAAAATGTTTATAGAGGAAGTGAAGACAAAACATTACCTTTTTATCATATAGATTTCTGTCTCCAGAGGCTAGAGCGTTTTACAGGAGCATTGAGGAATCTAGGAAAGATTTTTATTTCCTCACCCTGATTTATCAACAATTGAGAGTTCTGATATAATCTTTCATCATGATTGGGATCTGTCAATTTTTCCTTGTATCTTTGCAGCTATACTACTGGATACTTTCATTTAGAATTATTATATATATTTAGTAAATTATTTGAATTGTTTTCTTTAATTATAATGTAGTGACCCTCTTTATCAGACAAATTTTAAAAATCCACCTAAAATACAATACTGAACAAGATGAACACAACTGAAAGGAAATTTGATAGCTATATTGATATCAGAGGGGAAAACTTTAAAGCAAAAGCATTATTAGGGATAATCTTTGTCTTCCAAGCAGTGAATTTTGTTAAATTTATTATTATTAGATATACTTAGATTCATTTTTCTCATCTTATTTTATATTATTTATTCTCTTTTGTGTGCTTCTGTTTTGTCCTTTCCTGCCTTTATTTATTGAATTTTAAAAACTACCCCCTTGTCCCCATTTTCATGTGTTAGAAGATATCCATTCTATTTCCACTATTTCGGTGGCTTCTCTTAAATATTTTTGACATGTGCATTTACCTTAATAAAGCCTAAAGTAAATTAATAGCTATATTTTCTTCCTAATTAATGGAATTTAGAACATTTAAATTCTGATTACTTTCTCCAGTCTTAGAATATGAATATATTCCAGCAGTTTTGTCCCTTGTTTTTTGTACTCCCACGTGTCATCATCCTTATATGTTTTTTTTTTTTTTTTTTTTTTTTTTTTGCGGTACGCGGGCCTCTCACTGTTGTGGCCTCTCCTGTTGCGGAGCACAGGCTCCAGACGTGCAGACTCAGTAGCCATGGCTCACAGGCCCAGCCGCTCTGCAGCATGTGGGATCCTCCCGGACCGGGGCACGAACCCATGTCCCCTGCATCAGCAGGCGGACTCTTAACCACTGCGCCACCAGGGAAGCCCCCTTATATGTTTTTATAAGGTTGCTGGGTTTACCCTTATGCTTATTAAATTTCTTTGCCCATCATTACTATTTCATCTCACTCCTTTCCTCTGATTTCAGTGTCCTTTAGAAGTTGTTTTGTGATGGGTCTATTGGAGGCAAACTCTCTCAGTCTTTGTCATAGAGTGTCTTTACTTAATACTCATCCTTGAGTTGTAATTTACTTGCATGTGGTATCTGAGATTGGTAAGTATTTTCTGCTGACTATGCTTTCTGCGACTGCTAAGTGACATTCTTTTGTATGTAATCTGTCTCCGGCTGCATTTAAGGTTTTCCTTTGCTTATGGTCTTTTGCAATTTCACTACAAACCCATAGTATCTTGATTATCCTGTTTGGGATTTCTTGTGCTTCTTAAGTCTGAGAATTGTTGCTTTTCATCACTTCTAAAGCAGTTTTGTCTGTAATATTTTTGAGTTTGCTTTGATTCCATTTGCTCTGTTCCTTCCTTCTGGAAGTTCTATAAAGATATATAGAATATTGGACCTTTTTATGTTATATAATGTGTCTCTTAGCCTCCTTTATATTTTCCATCTCTTTATCTCTCTGTGCTTTATCCTGTGTAATTTCATTATACATCATCCAGTTTGCTATTTCTTGTATTAGCTGGGTTTCTTCTGCTATTTAACTCATCTGTTGAGTTTTTAGTTTCAATCATTATGTTTTTAACTGCCATGAATTTTATTTGGTTTCTTTATAAATCTGCCCAACAACAGCTTTTCTCAAGAATTTTTTTGTCTTCATCACCTTAATGTTTTCATGATTACTGACAATTTTATTCATGAAGTTATTGTTTTTCTGTTGTTGACTCTTATTGGACTTTTTTCCCTTCCTGTGTTTTGTAATTTTTATTGAGAGCTCATTTTGTTGTGGCTTAATCTGTAGGAATTCTACAAGGCCAGGTTTGAGGGTGTGTTTCTTTAGAGAGAGGGTATTCATTTCTGCCAAATGCCCCATAGTTACTACCAAGTTGAAAACTCTTTTCATGTTAATGTATCAAATACAATTACAAAGGTAATAAATTCACGTTAGATTCCACAAATAATTAAAATTCAAATTCCAATGCACACAATAAGTGGTCTTTGGTTACAAATTCTTTGGGAAATTTTTTTCATCCCAGGCTAGGTACTTTAGTTTTTCTCCTGTCAATAGCAGTTTTTTGTTTTGTTTTTACATCTCTCTTTTTTATAATCCTGGATTTCTCTGTGTCTCTCCCTTTCTCTGTCTCCTTCTCTTTCTCTCTCTGACTCAGTTATGACCTCCAGCTTTGTATAAGCCTGGTAACTTTTTCTGTCCCTGCATGGCCAGTAAAATCTGAACTTATTTGTTATGAAAAGCAGCAACCACCTCCACCGTTCTCCCATCCCAAGCAACTATGGCATGGATATCTTAGTGTGCGTCTGGGTTTACAAAGACTGGGGCCCTGGGTATTTTCCTTACTTTCTTGAAAACTCAGTTATTTTTTAAAAACAAATGTTTGTTTTAGAGAGTAGAAAAGTGATTATTAGGGGTTATGGGGTAGGGGAAATAGGGAGTTTGGAAAAAGGGTATAAACTTTCAGCTATAAGATGAATAAGGTCTGAGAATCTAAAGTAATACACGGAGATAAATAATCTAATACACTTTAGATTAAAAGTAATCTAAATAATGACTATGGTTGATAACACTGTGTTGTATAATTGAAATTTGCTCACAGAGTAGAACTTAAATGTTCTCATAAAAATAAATAAAGATAAGTATGTGAGATGTTGGATATGTTTAATTTAACTAGATGGGGGAATCCTTTTACAATGTATACATAAATCAACTCACTATGATGTACACTTTAAATATCTTACAATTTTATGTCAATATACCTCAATAAAGCTGAAATTTTAAAAAAATTAAAAAGGAAATATTTTTAAAAATGTTTGTTTTAGCATTTACTGATGTTTTGTATCAACAGGATTTCCAGATTTTCTAGTCTACCAGTATTCTAGAAATAGAAGCCAAAGTGGGTTTATTGATCTTTCCCAGGAATCCTATAACTTTAAAAAGAATCCAGTTCAGCAAATAATTATTGAATGCTTTCTATGTAGTACCAGCTACTATTTAGGGAAATTATTCACTTTCTAGCAGAATACCACTTTCACTCAGAAAATAAAATAAATCTATCTATCTTCCTCACCATCCTTCTGCAGCTATCAATTTGATCACATTATATCAAAGGCAGCATCAGATAAGTTCTAGAACTCTAGATAAAATTCCTAACTTCAGATAAAATTCAAGCACATAAACCCCTGCTACAATATACAGATTACATTACCATTATACACACACACACACACACACACACACACTCACACAAAATGGTAAATTAAAGAGTTAGATCAAAATTCACATATTTTTTCAAAATCGTGAATGTTTTTCTTTGTGTTTAGATTTTCTCCTACCTCAGTTTAAGAGATGTGGTAATATGTGGTCAAGTTAATCGCTCCTGGTTGTTGATGACACAAATGAGCTCATTGTGGAATGGTGTAAGTAGACATGACCTGAAGCTATGTCTTTATTCTAGTTCTCAAAGGAGAAGAGACTGCTATAAAGCCACCTGTAATGGGGAATACCTTCTTCCCTGCTCCACAACATGGGGCCACAAAAAGTAGGTGCATTTGTTTCTCTTTTGTCCAGGCACAAGACTGAAGGACAAGATAAAAAAATGTTATTTGAAGAGATTTAATATGAGTATTTTCTAATTTACATGACAGAAATAAATTGAATATTATTTTTGGATTGAAACAAAGCTCCATTATATCTGAGTTAGGCTTAACATTGCCTTACTCAAGGAGCTCCAGAGATATATTGAGAAAATGCAAGCAAGGTGCTTACTGTAGAGCCTGGCATGTAGGCAGCACTCAGTAAATATTAGCTATTATTGTTGGTTCAAAAAATACAACAAAGCAGCACAAAATATGGAGTAAAGGAAAAAATTACTGAGCATGAAATAGGGCTAAAATATATAACATGTAAGCAAAGCTTATTTGATAATTCTTAGTGTATTTGCATGCACATGTACACACACACACTCAGGAAGCTTCTAATGCAGACTCCTAGGCTCATGCCTCTGTACTGTTCTTGTCATTGCACTATTTTTGTACTATTCTCATAAACTAGAACAAGCTTATATTTTTCATTCCAAAGAGACATTGGGTGGTAGGTCTTAGCCAACAACAGAAAATAAGCATGTGTTATCCCTGATGACCTTTCTTTTCTTTTTCTTGGTTGATTGATTTAATCTTAACAACTGTGATCATTTATGCCATCAACAAATGTTGGAGTAGTAACATTTTCCTTGTTGCCTAAGTCCAGTCAATAGCTGGCTTCACCACCCCTCCTTAATTGCTATTGATTGAAGGACAAATGATATCATGTGCTCAGACTGATCTATGAATAGGTGGTCGGGGTCATTCTGCAGAAACTTTGACAAAGAAACTAAGAGGAGTTGACAAGGTACAGGGACTCTAGCTCCGTAAGTCAACTCAGAATCTTTACATCTCATCAGAACACCACCCCATTCTTGGCTATACTGCTCTACTCTGACCTTATGCAGCAACGGCAATAAGAAAACGTGCTTCTGTCTTAGTTAACCCCTCTTAGCTACCAAATTTAGTATTCCTGTCGTAGATGTATTTTTAGTTGAAGGCAGTGATTCTTAAGCTTTAGAATGCATTAGAATCATTTGAAGGGATTGTTAAGACAGATTGATGGTTGCCACCCCCAGAGTTTCTGACTTAGTAGGTCTGGGGTCGGGCTTGAGAATTTGCATTTCCAACAAGTTCCTGGGTGATGCTGATGCTGCTGGTCCCAGGACCACGCTAAGAACCACTGATTTAAAGTAATAAATCTCTTACTTATGTGACAGATTAGGTGTTACCTTTTCCTTTGGAAAACCCATAAAGAAGAAAAATAAATAAATCCAAATGATCTGGAAGAGAAAGAATATGTAGAATATTAAAATCAGGACAAATCTTGCAGAAAACTGGAAGAAAAAGCCAGCTCTTCTGCCAAGACTTCACTGGGTAAAGATGAAGAAAATATGAGCATATGGCAGTGAAGAACAAAGCCAGGATAGGAAGTTAAGCTGCTTTATGTTCAGCAAATTTCTGTTTCCTCAGTTATGCGTTGTCCTTCATTTGCAGTTATTTTTTCCTTTATTTGTGAGTGCTCAAATGTGGCGCAACTATAACAAACATTTTAGCACAAAGAATAGTTTTGTTCAGAATGAGAAAGTGAATGTTCATATACTTAACCTTTTAGCTGAAAGACAGTATTAATACTACGTTATTATTATCAACTATACTTCAATTTAAAAAATACTATGTAAGTGTTTATCAACCAGCCCTGGCCATTCGGAGCTCACTAAACCTCTGTGCTCTTCAATCAGCCAGGTACACTCAGGTCATCTTTCCTTTTCTCTAGAACTATCCCCTCCAAATTATGAGTTATGAAAAGGCCATTACAGACCACACACTCTAAATTGTCTTTCCCATAGTCAAGGACTCAATGTATAGTTTGTGCTCATGAAAAAAGAAGCAGGCACACGTTAATGATGAACCCAGGAGGGTTCACTGACACTGAAGAAGGGGGAAGCCTTGGGGCTCACCTGGAATTATAGGGGGGCATCCAGGCCACTCTAAGACAGTTGACTCTGATGAGGGGTGGATGTGAGACCCCTGCCCTCCCAGCTGTCAACCTGGACTGGACATTTGGAATCTGTTTTTAATTAAACCTAGGAATGACCATGAAAAAAAAAATCTATTTGTAATTAAACCTGGGAATGACCACAAAAAACCCAAACCAAAAAAAAAAAAAAAAAGAGTGGTGAGATGAAGAAATTTTAGTTCTTTGATGCTTTAAAAATATTTTTAAAGTTTTACATGCAAAAGATCTCTCATTTCTTAATGTTTTTGTTTATCCTTTTCAGATTGATTTTTCCGCAGTAAAAAATATAATCACAGATAAACACATAGTGTCTACTTTGCAAAGGTGGCGTCTAAATGTGCTGTGCTTGAATTTTCGTGGTTGTGTTCTCCGATTGAAAACTTTGAGATCTATCAGTAAGTATGTTCATTACAACTGTTTGTCTTGCTTTCCTGTATTTTAAAATGGAAACTTCAATTACCACCTTAGGCCATAAGAATGCCTATTAAAACTATTTAAAAGTCCTATAATATAGCCAGCTCTTGCTGGATTGTATGCCTTGGGAGTTGGTCCTTTGGTCATTCTTATTGACTGCTTTTTTTTTTTTTTTGTCTAACATTTTTCTATCTATATGTCATTAGTTTATCCACTAATAAAACACAATATAAGAACTTCTCATTAAAGAAATTCTAACAATAGACGGTAGAAGCAGAAATCTACCTTCATCTCCCTCAAACCCATTCACTTACCCCATGGTACTCAACATTATCAGTCTTTCTGTTTTTCTAAAATACATTTATGTATTTGTGATTAAAAACACACATTTTTAATTTTTAACATTAAAGGGATCATACTTATATTTTCTATTATGTCTTGGAAATCTTTTCATGTCAGTACATATAGAACTACTAAGTTATTTTCCCATACTATGGCTATACTGTAACTTATTTAACTTTCTTCCTATTGATGGACATTGAGGTTATTTCCAGTTTTTTCCAAGCTGTTTTGTGAAGTCTGTATTTAATTGTCCTAGTTCAGGCTGCTATAATAAAGTTCCATTTTGGCTGGGTGGTTTATAAACCACAAAAACTTATTTCTTATAGTTCTAGAGGCTGAAAGTCCAAGATCAGGGTGCCAACATGGCTGGGCTCTAGTAAGGGCCCTGTTCTGGGTCATGGACTTCCGTCTTCTCCCTGTATCCTCACATTGTAGAGAGCAGGAGAGAGCGCTCTCTGGAATCCCTTGTGTAAGGGCACTAATCCTATTCATGAGAGTTCCACCTTAATTACATCCCAAAGGCCCCACCTCCTAATACCATCACACTGGGGGTTAGGATTCCAACATATGAATTGTGGGGGAACACATTCAGCCCACTGCATTAACCCCTATGTCCTTTGAGGTACATTTTTAAGTTTCCATATGTATTTCTGGAAATGAGAGAAAAAATAGATTTCAAAAAGTATACATCCATGTTGACTTCAGATAATGAGAAAGAATGCCCTAAACACATGTAAATATCAACATGGATGAGTCTAAAGATATTAATGGGCAAAAGCAAGTTGCAGAATGATATATATAATCTAATACCATTTGTATACAACTTTTCAATGTGTAAAATAATACTATATACTTTATATGTGGAAATAATTTCAATACTGTGTATTCAAGGGCACTTGTACATACACACACACACAGTAAAATATAAAAAGCATGCATGGGAATCAAAAACCCCAAATGCAAGATAGTGGTTACCTCTGAGGTGGAGAGGGTTGAATGAAATGGGGAAGAGGTTCACAAGGGGTCTCAACTGTTATCTGTAATATTTTTTTCATTGAAAAAAGAAAAAATACAAAATGGAATAATTCTAATTGGTTATTGCTGGTGCTGAAGAAAGCAGTAGCTTTATATATGATGTTATTTTACCTGATCATGTATTAAACTATCTTCTTGGTTTTAAGTTTGTTGGTTGAACCTTTTAGGTTTTCTAGGTAGACTATCATGTCATCTGGAAATACTAACAGTTTTATTTCCATTCATTCCTATTCTTGTATCTTTTACTTCTTTTTTTCAGTAGCAAGGATATGTAGCCATCTTGTCTTGTTCTTGAGTCCTTTTCTCATATTGTTAAAGAGAATGGTGTTAATATTATTATATCTTTTAATTTCTGGGACACACGCTTCATAAAGATATAATGCTGCTCCATCTTTTACAGTAGCCATCTTATGCATGTTCCTCATTCAATCTGGTCATGTCTGCCTTTGGATTTTTAGGAACTATTAACTTCTGATCCACCAAGACCATTCCTTTTTGTTTTCCAAGGATATTATAGATTAAAAATCATTTATTTCTTGTAATTTAGGTAGGAGAGGAAAACTGAAACATGTGCTTAGTCTGCCATCTTAAACCAATTTGTTACTTTTTTCTTCTTTTGCTCTCTCTCCTTGTGATTTGATGACTATCTTTAGTGTTTTGTTTGGATTTTTTTTCTTTTTTTGTGTGTGTGTATCTATTATAAATTTTTGGTTTGTGGTTACCATGAGGTGTATATACAGCAATCTTTATACATATTTGATTAAGTTCCTAATCTCTTAAGTTTGAATGCATTTTAACAACCCTGCATTTTTACTCCCCCAAGTTTCTTTTTTTTTTTTTGCGGTACGCGGGCCTCTCTCACTGTTGCGGCCTCTCCCGTTGCGGAGCACAGGCTCCGGACGCGCAGGCTCAGCGGCCATGGCTCACGGGCCCAGCCGCTCCGTGGCATGTGGGATCTTCCCGGACCGGGGCATGAACCCGTGTCCCCTGCATTGGCAGAAGGACTCTCAACCACTGCGCCACCAGGGAAGCCCCCAAGTTTGTTTTGGACATCATAGTTTACATCTTTCGTTTCGTGCATCTCTTAACTACTTATTGTTGATATAGATGATTTTACTACTTTTGTCTTTTAAACTTCCTACTAGCTTTATAAGTGGTTGATGTGCTATCTTTACTGTATATTTGCCTTTACCGATGAGATTGTTTTCCTTTTGTAATTTTTATATTTCTAGTTGTGGCCTTTTCTTTTCCACTTAGTGAAGTCCCTTTAACATTTCTTGTAAACCCTGTTTCTTTCAGCTTTTGCTTGTCTATAAAACTCTTGATCTTTTCTTTGAATCTGAATGATAGCCTTGAGTAGATTATTCTTTTTCCTTTTATCATTTTAAAAATATCATGCCACTCCCTTCTGGCGTGAAGAGTTTCTGCTGAAAAGGCAGCTGATGGTCTCATAGGAGTTCCCTTGTTACACTGCTGACTGATACATATTACATCTCCCCATCATTCACCAACACTCCATCCACCTCCTGCAGAAAGAAGCCCCAACATCTCACAGAATTTAGGCAAGTAGATTCTTATTACTGAATCGCTTCTATTTGCTAGAGCAGGAGACTTGTTCAGATTTCTCAGAAACAGACCTTAATTGATCCAGGGCGTTAACTCCAGAGGAGGGGATGGTTAGTAAATGAATAATCTGAACTGTTTAATGTTAAATATATTTCCCAAATAATCAAAAATTAGGTCAGAGCTGACTCAGGCTTAGGACTCAGGAGAACTCAGCTTGTAGTAAATCTTATTTACTTCAGAAAAATCAAAGAATCTTAGAACTAGTTGAAAAAAAAAACACTTGGGTATTTGGATAAAAACTCAAGTGATATTTAAACATTTATGTTCAAATATGTAGATCTCAGGATTGTATTATTTTTGACTACCATAAAATATACTTTTAAAAAATCTCTTGAATTTCATCACCTATTGAACAGAAGGAAGTTGCAAAGGCAAGTTATTAATCAATCAAGTATGAAATTGGCAGAAAGGGTGGATATATGTATATGTATAACTGATTCACTTTGCTGTACAGCAGAAACTAACGTAACATTATAGATCAACTATATTCCAATAAAAATTAACTAAAAAAAGAAATTAGCAGAAGAGGAGGTATCTAATTATTAATTCCATCACTGATCAACTATGCTTCCCTGAAAAAATATAAACTCTGATACAAAAAAAAAAAAGCAAATTTTAAGGTTTTAAAAATGTATTTAAATTTTGACCCTGGGAGATATTAGCAATTCTAAATGACTTACTTTTGGATGGTCTGGATCAATTTCTATCATGATGTGTTCCAGAGCTTTATTTTCAAATAGATCCCTGGGAATGATCCTGAATATAAAAATAAACCAATAAAATTCCCAGCTAGCCTCCAAAAATTAAACCAGAGAGTAACTTGGGTCCTTTCTCTGAATCAGATTTAATGCCCTTATTTCTTTCCAGAACCCTCACATTCCCATTGTGTGCCTCTGTCTTCCACTGAGGTCCCACCTGGCTTTCTCCACCATCAAATCTTGGAGGTTTTCTTTAATAGTCCACTCTGAGTGCTCATCAACAATAAGTGAATTTATTACATCTCTCTGGTAACACTTCAGACTTAACAGCTACCTTCAATACCTCATGTTGAACAATGTGAGAATTTGCATTGAGAACCAGTATTTCTAAGTCTCCACCCTGACCCAAACCATTGACAAAATGCGCATAGCGGTTAGAACCTTACAATCCAGCATCATTTCCTGAACCACCAGCTCCAGCAATTGTTCCAGCTTCCCACTCTCTTGGTTTCCTATACATATTAATAGAATTAACTGACATGACCCAAAGATTATCCCCTGCCCTCATAGGTGTTTCAGGAGAAAAAGCACCTACTATTCTTTTAGTGTCTGTTTCTGGAAGTTCTGATGTGAGGCAGCCATGACTAAAGGTAACGTTTAGAATGCTCTGTAGCCTTGCACAGTAGAAAGGACTTAGGCGGACCTGAGTCCAGGCTCTGCCACCTGCCAGCTTTGTGGCTCTATCCAGGTTATCTACATTCTAAGCCTTGGTTTCCTCATCTAGAAAAGGCAGATAATATTATGTACTTCAGAGGGATCTTGTGAGAATCAGAAATAGAATACATGAAGCTCTTAGCACAGTGTCTGGCCTCTAATAGGTGTTTAAGAAATGTTCAAGGGAATTCCCTGGAGGACCAGTGGTTAGGACTTGGTGCTTCCACTGCTGTGGCCTGGGTTCAATTCCTGGTTGGGGAACTAAGATCCTGCAAGCTGCATGGTGCAGCCAAAAAAAAAAAAAAAGAAATGCTCAATACTATTTGTTATTTACCATGTTCTATACATTGGAAATTTGTACAAGTATCAGATAAGACCAGTTGTTAAACTTTGTATGAATACCTTGATATAAGAAATGGAAATACATTCAACTCAGTGAAAAGAAAATCTGCATAAAAAGGAAAAAGTGGTATTTCTAATGATAGGTACGTATTTCTTTGCATTTTATTTTTCTAATAGTACAGTACTATCAAAATACAAACTAATGGGGTCAGTCTCCAGACACTTCCTCTCTTTCTGGTGATTGTTTCTCCAGGTGAGCTAATTTTAACCTGCAATGCAAATCATGGGGCTTCTCTTGGGTACCACCTCTGCCCTCAGTTACTTCTGATATCACTTCCCTTTTTGTTTGCTTCTTTTTCATCCCAGCTCCTGACCCTGAATCCTAATTTCATCCTGTTTTATTTTCCTTGACATATTAGTTTAGCAGGAAGGGCTCTCAGATCCTTCCCACTGACAGGTGGCTCCCTAGTCTGAACTCTGTTAAAAAAACAGTGCTGTTTCCACATTTACTAGTGTTTATACCTGTTCAGAGCTCATGTTCACATCATCTACAACTGCTTCTGAGAGTCCCATCTTCTGAGCGGTCTCTAATATAATTCTCAGATTCTTGGCTTATTGCCTGTGGCAATTCTCCTCCAGGTCTAGCTTGACAGATTTTTGCAAGGATCAGTGAAAAGTAGTTGAGAATTTGGGTTTACCAGGACCTCATTTTGGAGTGCACAGGAATCAGAAATGGAAATTTATTCAATGCATAAGCTGACTTACTGAAAAAAAAAACGTTGGGGGGCAGAGGGGAGAGAATTACATTTTATTATTACTAAGCATTTGTATCTCTTCATTTTGATCATTTTTAGGTATATGCAAGCAGCTCTTGAAAAGCATGTAAAAATGAACCAGGTTTTTTTTAATTTTCAAAAAGCAGTAAAAACATTTATACAGAACATTATGACCTCCTAACGCCATCATTAGGACCCAACTCCTGCAGGTTACCAGTGTGGAGTCACCATCAAAAGCTGTTCTGCAAAGAGGCAGGCAAGCAGCATGAGAGTATTCCCTTGATTACTATACTGTGACAACAATAATAATAATTAAGGGAACCTTCCTTCAGCTGGGTAACCTTGCCTAAATAGGTAAAACAGTTAATCAAAATCTAAACATGCGGTTTTCCGACACCGGTTTAGCAAATACAAAATTAGCTGCAACCAGAACAATTTCTAAGTTATCCCACAATAGTGATTCTTACACTTTGTTTCTTTGCTGTGTGATCCTTATGTATTTCTTCCCATTCATCATCTTCTGTATCCTGGTCAAATGTTTCAGGGTATGCTGGTAATTTGTCTTTGGGGCATTCTTCATAGTAACTCCGAACGTATTTTCCCACAAACCACCCTTTGTATTCTTTGGGCATTTTGCACTCCAGGCCATTATAATGCACGTTGTAGTGATGCATTAACCAGTAGTAGAGGTAGTGGATGTTGTAGTCACAGCTCCAAGGGTTATCTCTGAGCCACAAGAGTTTCAAAAAATACAAGTCTTCTAATACTCCATAGTCAAAGTTTTGCAGACTGTTGTTTGATAAATCTAACTCTTCTAAATGTGTGAGTCCTAAAAAAGCAGCTAGAAACAGAAAATATTTATTAAACCAATTGGGTAATTGGGTTAAGTGCACTGTATATTATAAGGACAAATTTAAATTAAAAATAAGAGAGTTAATTCTCTCTATTGAAAATAAAGGAAAAGATTTCCCTCCCCTCCTTTTTCTCAGAGTTCTTACTTTAGAAAACTTGCAAGTACTTTCTCTTCTCTTTGAACTGTGTACATATCCTTTAGAAGACTAAAGAGGCCTTCTTCAGCTTTATGAGGATCGTCCTTCTTAAGAACCTGGGAGCCATCTCTTTGAAATGGAAACATCAAGGAAGATAACACCTGTCTCCCAGTTTCTGTGGGGGGATAGGAGCCTTCTTTCAAGTCACAAAATTACCTCTTGTCATAAAGATAGAAGTTTGTTTTCCTCTTGATAAAGCCAATTAGCTAACACAGATGCCAACTCACTTGCGAAGTAAGGTTAGAATGAACAATGTTTGACAAATGGTGCTGTCAAGTCTTCTTACTTAAGAACTAGTTATTATTTATCATGAAAACACGTATGTATTAGGTTGTATCTGCTTGGCTATACGAAGGGTGAGATTTCTTTCTGTTTCTGCAATCTCTTAGCAGATTGCCTGTGATGTACATCACATTCTGGTTTAATGCTTATTCAATAATAAAAGAATCTTCTTTCTCTATTACCACTGTGGAGAGGATTTCTGTGCTGAGTGAAGACTTCGGTTTTAATTATATTTCCCTAACAGTATACGTGTCTAAATGCAAAATTCTGAAATATGTTTTTACTCAGACAAAGCTTTGCCCTTGATTAAATTGACTAGAATACAATATTTTATTTGAAAAATCAGTTTTAAGTTAGCTTTCTAAAAATGTACTTTGTGCTCATGTGCATTTTTTAATACTCACTGGAAAGATGCCACAAAAAAGGCATGAATTAGGAAAATATCTCAAATGTAAGACATAAGTGCATAAAAAATGAGAAATGTGTTTGGGGGTGATTTGACAGCTCTCTGGGATATAACTCTGAAAATGCCTAGAAAATAGCCGTTTCCCAGTTTCCTTCCCAGGGGGAAGGAATTATATTCTTGCATTGTCCAAAACCAAAAAAATTTTTATCAACATTTTGAAGACATCTGGTTGTATTTTGGCAAGCTATGGTAGCTATCAGCTTTGAATTCATATGTATTTAATTCTGCTGGAGGGTGGATAATTAAAACAAATATCAAACACATAACACAAAATAATACAACAAAAAGCTTTTTCCCCCCCTCTGAGAGTAAAGAAATCTAAACCTAAATTATCCCTACTTCAGTTGATGTAAAATGACCAGGTACTCTAGAATTTACAGGTCAATGCTGATTTCAAATATTTTGTTTCTGTTTCAAACATTTTCTCATTGCTCTTTTTCTCATTGCCCTTATTTTGAATTTGAAAAATATGCTCTCAAACTAATACCATTAACTATTTTCATATTATTTGTTCTCAGACAAAACCCTTAATTCCCCCTAAAAGAAGTCTATTTTGTTGCAAAGCAATGACTTGGGTCATTGGGAGAGGGGAGCAGGTGGCTGAGGAGGAGCAAAAGGTCAGCCCTTGCAATGATAGTTCTGAAGACACTGCATTTTCAAAGATTTGCTAACATTTTGTGAGTTAATGATCTCACAATTTTCTTTTCTTTTTTTTTTTGCGGTACGCGGGCCTCTCACTGTTGTGGCCTCTCCCGTTGCGGAGCACAGGCTCCGGACGCGCAGGCTCAGCGGCCATGGCTCACGGGCCCAGCCGCTCCGCGGCATGTGGGATCTTCCCGGACTGGGGCACGAACCCGCGTCCCCTGCATCGGCAGGCGGACTCTCAACCACTGCGCCACCAGGGAAGCCCTCTTTTCTTTTTTTTTTAAAAAATTATCTATTTATTTTTGGCTGCGTTGGGTCTTTGTTGCTGCATGCAGGCGAGCCGGGGGGGAAATTAGACACTTGCCCAGGGACCCGAGACAGGCATGCTTGTCTTGCAGTTCTTTGGTTCTCATTGAGCAAAAGAGGATCTCCACCTCCAGATTCTTCACCCTGTGGCCTGGCTTTGTGGAGACCGGCTACCAGTGACTGACCTGCGCACTAATACAATGACCGCTTCATTTGGGAGAAGAGTATCTCTACAGTATTCTTATTCAATGTAAAATGAAAATTGCTTTTGATCTCAAAATTTGAAGATACTCCCAAGTTTACACTATCTGTACAGGCTAAGGTATGAGCGTAGCATATTGCTGTTCCTTTCAAAATTTTTAAAAATTATGATTTCTTAATACTTAAAAATGTTATTAATACTAAAATATGCCTTGGTAGCTCTAGAATATTCATTTTCAGTTTTTACTTCTACAATGTTAAAATCCTAATGTTCTGTTAATGGTATTAAATTACCTTTGAGAAAACAAGAAACAATTGTACTCAAAATGTTTATGACATTAACATTGTACTATTAATAGTAGTAATACACATTTTTAAAGACAGCTTTTCAAATTACGAAGGCACTGCGAAGGCACAAATATCATGTACGTTACAAATCTGATCAACATTGCAGTAATTCTCAGTTCTTTCTAAAATTCAGTGAGTTAACTTACCATGCTCATTTTTGTCAGAGGCTTTGCTTAGCAAAGGGAGAAGAGATTTGAAGGATGAAAAAGAGAATTGATCTTGATCTAGGATTAGATAAAATCCATCTGGCTCTAGTTTGAGCACATTTTATCTTTTTGTTTTTTTTAAAGCACATTTTATCTTAATTTATGAGCACACTAGATCTTAATTTTATGAGCTTAATTTATTCTGCTTAGCAGATTGTTTCAAATTTACTTTAAACAAGTTAAAGCCTTATTTTAAATAAGTTTGGACTTAATGAAAAGCAATGAAAATGCCAGATCTGAATTTCCTTTTAAAAATCACAACATGTTTAGCATATTATTGACCACTAGCCACATACCCTATTTTTTTTTTTTTTTTTTTTTTTTGGCTGCTTTGGGTCTTCATTGCTGCGTGCGGGTTTTCTTTAGTTGTGGTGAGCCGGGGCTACTCTTTGTTGCAGTACGCGGGCTTCTCATTGTGGTGCCTTCTCTTGTGGCGGAGCATGGGCTCTAGGTGCGCAGGCTTCAGTAGTTGTTGCGTGTGGGCTCTAGAGCGCAGGCTCAGTAGCTGTGGTTCAGGGGCTTAGCTGCTCCGCGGCACGTGGGATCTTCCTGGACCAGGGCTCGAACCCGTGTCCCCTGCATTGGCAGGTGGATTCTTAACCACTGTGCCCCAGGGAAGCCCTAGCCATACACTCTTATTTTTAAAATATATTCTACAAAACACTTCTTTTATTTGGACCAACTGAATAACTGTTGCTTATTACATACTTCATAAAGCAGCAGTTTGGCAAATATTTCTGAGGGCCAAGCAAGTTCTACTATAAGCATCATGTTTAATTTAAATTCAAACTTCTTACTAGTTTTTTAAAAACTAAATTGTATTTACTATAAATGTTGCCATAATGAAAAAACAGAGAACACCTGTCACCTGTTTAAAGGGCTATTCTGTGGAACTTACCGGGATCTATGAATTGAATGCCGTTGCTGCTGAGGTTTAATTTCTTTAGCTCATGAGCATCTTCAAACTCCTTGGGTCGAAGCTGGTTGATTTTGTTGTGTGACAAGTCAAGTTTAACAATGTCTGGAGGGATGTTGTTTGGAACTTTCTTCAACTCTGGAAAAAATTAAAATGTTCAGGTTATCAAGCTCTCCTCTTGCCCCCATTTGCTCTATCACTCTTATCCCTGTGTGACTGAAGAGTCAGCTCTTGAAGGGGAAAAGGATATCCCATCTAAAGCCGAAGAACATTACTATATGAACAAGCCTCAGAATATGCTAAATTCCACCAAAGCCCAGCGAACCAAGTGCATCACACTTAGAGGAGCAGATATCACTCCTTGCTGAACTGTTCTGAGAAACGTCCTAGAGGCGGCAAGAAATCAAGAGCAGGACAGCAGGCAGTGCAGCTCAGCTGGCTGGGCATCAGGCGGGGTGGTGGGGCTCAAGCCTGGCCGCCTGTTAGAATCACCTGGGATGCTCTTAAACACAGAAAGCTGAAACAAAATGAAACCCACAAATCAAACCACTCTACCTGCATCTCCTCCCATTCCCTTCCCACTCCTCGAAGAGCTTTCACTATTAATTATTGCCTCTTTGTTGCATCTTCCTTTTATCCCTCTCCTCAGACTCCTTCTGTCAACAAATAAGCTCAGATCTTGCCATCCTAAGAGAGAAACAAAAAGCCCTGGACCTTGATGACCCTCAGGCTGTTACCTTATTTCTCCTTTCCTTGGATGCTACAATTGGAGGAAGAATAGTCCTCATTTGCTCCCCCTGCTTCCTCATCACCCACTTATTCCCTGACTCCTGTGACTCAATTTATACTCCGCCACTCCTCGCTGACTCTTCGCACGGTACTGAAGTACCTGGACTCCTCAGGGAAAACAGTGAGAACAATACTGCTGCTGTGACTGCTGCTGCTGAGACGGCAATGACTACTCCAAGACAGCCTCTGGAAGAGGAGTCTAGTTATGGTTCATAGGGTAATAGGAAATCAAGGTTCACCGAATTTGTCTCTGACTATTTATATTTGTCGTTAAATCATGCTTTAAAATACTATAAAGTGTGTTTATTTTATATTGTAGCATAATACTTGCCCTTTCTTTTAAGCTTTAGCACAAGATTCTGAAGAGGTTTTATTCAATTTTAAGTAGGGCAAGTGAAGCCTGTGAAGAGAAACAAAGCTGTTCAGACAAAAGAAAATTAGAAGCAACAAATAAAATGGCCAGATTAGTTCACACCTGAGAAACAGCATGACCCAACGACTTTCTGAATAAGTAGAAATTCCTTGAACGAGGTACAGTAAGTTTATGAAAGGTGGTATCCATTTATCCATAATTCCCTTTTTGCTACAGAATAACTGACTTACTGATAATTTTTTCCAAATATTTTTTAAAAACCCCTTCTGGTATATATGATTTCTTAACTCATAGTATGTTTACTTTCATAAAGACTCAGTCTTATATCCCTTCTTTTAACGGCTCAGAATCCATGGTTAATGGGATGGTATTGGTAGTTCCTTCTTTGGTATACTTATTACTGTTAAGTTTGCTTTTTCTTCTTGATGGGATCTTGGTATCTTAGTACCTATGTACAAGAACTTTTTCTAGGTGCCCTAACAAGTATTATGTGACAAGAACCCTATGAGCTAAGTACATTATCCCCATTTTACAGATGAAGAAACTGAGGCACAACTTGCCCATAGTCACTCTCTAGGATTTTTTTTTTTTAATAACACCCAGGCTCAGCAGGTATAAAGGGAAGCAGCTGACAATTTTGCTGCTGTATCTCTGCCTTGAGTGTTTGGGTTTTTTTTTTTTTTTTTTAACATCTTTATTGGAGTATAATTGCTTTACAATGGTGTGTTAGTTTCTGCTTTATAACAAAGTGAATCAGTTATACATATACATATGTCCCCCTATCCCCTCCCTCTTGCATCTCCCTCCCTCCCACCCTCCCTATCCCACCCCTATAGGTGGTCACAAAGCACCGAGCCGATCTCCCTGTGCTATGCGGCTGCTTCCCACTAGTTATCTATTTTACGTTTGATACACACTCTAGGATTTAAACACAGACATGCTAGCCCCCAGAACTATGCTTCTAACCACTATGCTCTGCTGCCTATTCATGGTACCTTTCTGCTTCACTTATGCTGTTCCATCCGCTTAGAATCCTCAAGCTTGTCATGTAGGGTTAAGTGGGGATTGGGGAGCAACTGGGGTGGGGGTCAATATATTGGAATGGCCATAATACCTTTCTGGCTCTGTATTTAAAATGACATCTCCCTGCTTTCAAGTAGGCAACAGCAGCAATGCTAATACCATTTCCTGCTTTTTCTCAATGGCAGTTATCAGCATCAGGCACAGTGTACATCTTACTGATTTTTTTCATTTTTGCATCCTCCTTGCCATGGAAGCTTCCTGAGAGAAGTTTAGAACAGTGCCTAATATATCATAAATAAATAAGTGGTATGTGGCAGCCAGCTTCTAAAATGTCATCCAACAATCTCCTCTACTGATATTCATGCCCTTGTATAAACTCTTCCCCTTAAGTATGGGCTGAACCTAGTGACTTGCTTCTAATAATAGAATGCAGCAAATATGATAGGAGCTCACTTCCATAATTAGGTTATAAGAAACTGTGACTTTTGTCTGGCTAGCAGACTCTCTTTTGCTGGTTTTGATGAAGCAAGTTGCCATTCTGAAGAGGCTCACATGGCAAGTAATTAAGGTTGGCCTCTGGCCAACAACCAGCAAGGAACTCAGGCCCTCAGTCCAACAGTCCTTGAGGAACTGAATCCTGCCAGCAGTCATATGAGCTTGGAAGAGGATATTTTTCCAGTTGAGCCTTCAGGTGAAACCACATCTAATTGCAGCCTTGTGAGAGATCCTCAAGTAGAGGACCCAGCTAACCCATGTCTGGTTTCCTGACCTACAGAAACTGTGAGATAATAAAGTGTGTTGTTTTAAGCCACAAAGTTTTGGGGTAGTTTCTTAGGCAGCAATAAAGTTATCTAACTAACATATGGGAAATAATGAGCTCATTAAATGTGTTGAGTTTAATGATTCAGGAATATTGAGCCCTCTTGTAATAAAAATGCTTCGAAAATTTGGATTGATTTTATTTCCATCCTCTGATAAGACATTGTTTTGTTTGACCTAGAGTTGTGTCTGCCAACATATAGAAAGGTGAAAGGTTTTAAGACTTGAACTTATTATAATATTGCAACGCTGAGGTAATCCTCCCTTTAGGACCAGCAAGACCCTGACTGGAGATCTATATTCTCTCTTGGGCACTACATGTAAACAAGGAGATGGATATCCCAGGAAAAACTGAAAACCACAGAGACACTTGAGGACAGGCAGAAGAAATAATTTCTTGACATTTAGCATTTGGAATAACTATTGAGAATGGCTGTGGCATTTTCTTAGAAGATTTTAAAAAAAGGAATAGAGTTTTATTTCAAAATACCCAGGATCCCACCTCTCCTCTCTTCCTTCACTGCTACCACATTGGTCCAAGCCACCAGCACCTCTTATCTGGATTATCCCAATATTGTCCTAAGCCCAGGTGATCATGTTAAAACATGTGAGATCCTATCATTTTACCAGATGGCTTGCCATCCTCCAGATGGCAGAACCCTTTGCTTCCCATCTCACTATGAATAAAAGCCCAAGTCCTCACCAAGGCCCTACAAAGCCATTAAGGGCTGTAGGTCTTGCTTGCCACCAGAGTTAGTATCTCCTAGGTCCTGGAAAACAGCCTATTTATCAGTACTTGCTTGCTGAACCCACATCTGCTGGGCTGCACATGAGGGTGAATGACAGAGACCTCCCAAGCAACCACTGTAGGACAAGCTAAAGTGGGTTAACCACAAATAAATGGGTAGAAAAAAATGCTTATGAGAACACCCTGAAACCCAGCTTAAGCAATGTGGCAGACCTGTGGAAGAGGAATATGAACTGCAGAACCAACTTTGGCATTGTTACCAGCAGACTTGAGTAAAAATAGGATCCACAAGTAATACCAGGAAATGCAAATCAAAGCCTTTACTAGTAGGCTTAGAAAAACATGGAAAAATCTTATTTGTTGTATTGATGAGTAAAAACGGTTCTTTAGTTTTTAACCTTAAACTTGAATGAGAAATGCAAATGTTGATGTGAAGTAGGTTTGTCTTTGATAAAGATTACACAAATACAAATTTCCCCAGACCAGAAGTCAAATTTGGTCAATGCCCCCATTTCTAGACCAGGCACCACACGGTTATTTGCTGCTGAGATTTTTGGTAAACCTTCAACAAATATCATATTTACTTGATTATCACCCCTGACAAGACTGCCTCTCCCCCAACCAAACCTTGCTGATTTTGAGGAGGAAATTGGGAAATTTTTTCCATGTAATTTCTCATTTAGTAGGCTACCTTGATTGTCAGCAATGTCAGAACTACTCTGAAGGCTTGGTAGTGGTAGGTAAAGAGATATAAATGGCCCTGTGTATTGCAAATAAAAGATTCTTAATTATTGTTCAAACTAATGGTGAAATTATCTTCAGAGGCAGCTGGGAGCAATTTATGGTCATAATTCTCCCCAGCCCTAATCTTAGAAGTAAAATAAATCCTTAAAATGGTAAATTATTCTGGTAAATGTGAAGCTAAAAAGCAGTTTTAAAACTCTCTCATGTATTTTTGGCAAATCCATCCATCTCAATATGGCATAAACATGGCTTTCAACTAATCTCACATCTATTCCCTTTGAAAGACTAAGTTTTGTTGGCAAAGTGCCTGTCACCCAGTGAATATAAAGCTATTGTTTCCTTCTCTTGCTGTCAGATGTTTAAGGCAAAAATAGTGATCTCTGAGGTCTATGTGGTCAAATTGGCATGTATTAGGTACCCTACACACACCATCTGACTCATCATCTGTCAGCTGGGAAAGGCACAACTAATTCCCGAGTTAAGGGAATCTGTATTTGGCTTCCTTGAGTGTGATCATGTACATGATGAATTGTACAGAGCCTAAGAGGAGGGTTCAATACCGGAAGGAAGCACCCAGAAGGCTCTTATATATTCTTCTTGGTTAATAGGCATAACCAGAATCTTGAAGGAAGAGAGGACAGTGCATGGTGGCCAATGGCTTGGGAACTGCTTAGGGATTGCCTATGTGATCTTCAAAGGGCAACCTAACTTCTCTACTCCTCAACTTCTTCCTTCCTAAAATGAGGAGAATACTAGTATTTCTTTTAAGGTTGTGAGGAGTAAATGACAATGCATGAAACTGCTATGTCTTAGGCACACAGAGCATTTAGATGGCAGCTCTCATGAATATCACTGCTAGTTCCACTCTTGATGGCATGTTTTAGGCTTCTTTGGATCCTCCATAGTGTCCAACGTGTGAGCACAATCAAAAGTATTACTACCCTCTGGCAGGGAGTTAGAGATGAACACTGCTGAACATTTATTCTCAGTATTTGACATTTATTATCTAGTTATAGAATGGGATAAGGAAAACTATAATGGATAAAATTCAGTGTCATATTTGAATTCCAGCCATGATTTTTAACTTCTATGTATTTTTATGTTTAAAAGTTGCTTAAATTACTGCTTTTTAAGAGCAAAGAAAGCAGCTCAATTATTATCATCAATCTAAAGAACATGGCCCTGTGCCCGGCAGTACCAAAGGGAATTTAATAGAGAAGACCTTTGACTTTAAACTTATGGGAATCAACAATATATCAAAAAATGAAAAGTAAATTATCAGCTGAATCAATGGACTGATATCAACCATAGTGAGAGTGATTTATATTGATGATACTAAAAGACACAACTACCCTTCATTTTATAATCTAAAAAGTATAGGCTCTGATTTACGTCGTCATTAACAAGTGGAGGAACTTGAGTTGTCCTTTAGTGTTAGTATAGATGTACTAACTGTGCATGTCATATAAACTTTATTTATACCGTTTCCCAGTAAATCATGTGTTTTTAAAGCATGAGGAATGAATTTATGGGGCATATCTGGAAGGTTGTGTGTAGACAGCAGTAACTTGAGGAAGGAAAGCAATAAAAAATATATTTGTATTTTTATAAGTTGATTTTTGCCAAGAAAAAAGAGAAAAATATCATGGAAAAAAAGACAAAGGCAGAAATAGGCTCACTGGAGAGGGAATGGCCAAAGAGGAGAAAAGCAGTAAAAAAGAAAGCTATTTCCTACTATGTTATCTTTTCTTAAATTACAGTGTGGTATAGCTGTAGAAATCTTCAATTTTGTCTTAACAGCATTTTTCTCAGATAATTAATGGGCTTAACTCTACTATTTTCTCTTTGTCACCTGATGCAGCAAGTGCAAATTAACTTTAGCTTGAGGATAGAACCTTAGCGATATCAAGTAGTTTTTCTAACTCAAGTCTAGGAATAGGAGCTTTGTATTAGTTTTTAAAATATATAATTCAAGTGTTTAAGCATCACAAAGGAAATCCTAGTAAAACATGCTCTTTAGCATGACGCACCAAGTACCCACCATTAACCGCGTTAGGGAAATTCCACCCAATCTGGCTACAGAGAAACTTCATGTACTGACTTTTCTGCAATTCTTTAATGCTTTCCTTGTTCCAGCTGCTTGTTTGAACATGGTTAGATTAATTCTGGATGCCAGCAGGCTCAGGTGGACCAAGTTTCAAATCTTAGTTTTGCTGCTTACCTGCGAGACCTTGAGCAAGTGACTGAACCTCCCTTAGCCTCATTTTCCTCAACTGTAGATGGGGATACTATCAATACTACCTTGCTGGCAGCTGTAGACAGCATGTGTGTGGAATACCTGGAGCATAGTAGGTTCTCAATTAATGAGCACTTTCTCTCAAACTCAGAGGATCCCATAACGGCATCTCCCAGGTTATGATACTGTAATTGCTTTACTCTAGCATCAATGCTATACAATTCACAGAGTGTCATCGTAAGCAAACCTTTTGGTGTCATGTAGTCATGGTGTGACCTAACCAGGTGCCACCTTCCACAGTCAGAGAGAGGGAGCAAGTCTTGAGCATGCTTTGCTGATAAATGAACAAATTTATTCCTGCCTAGGGTTTCCTTGAGAGAAGCCAGTCTCCATGTTCCTCTTTCTGTTCTTAAAACAAACCCTCCTAAAATAACTGGAAGGAATGATACTATGCTCTATATGACCCTAATTCAATGACATCTGGCTTTAATTTAATATTACATATAAGTTATTAACCCACGCCAGAAATGAAACAGACACTCAAATGCCTTGTTGTCCTAGGGTAGATTAGCGGTGCCCAGACCACACTTTGAGAATGTCTTCACTAACGTGTCAAGAGCCTTACTGAAATCTCCCATCTGTTTTCTTATTTCATGAATTTGTCCTGTATGCACAAATCCTGCACACTACTAGCCCAAGATTGTGTGTGATGTAAAAGCCAGTAATGATTTGCAGAAAGTAAGTAATATTCTAGAAAGCTATTCTTAGTCTCATAGTTCTTGGATTAATACTTTCAACTTAGTTTTTTTCAATATTCTTATGTTTTATTTTGGATAATTTGGGAACAATTAAGATACAGGATGGTAGCAAGTGTTTTTGAAAACCTTGAGACTAAATTATAAGAACTACAGACACACCATCACTACAGCCCACTTGGCTTCCTTCTCGTGGTGTTCTCACCTGTCCTGCTCTGCACATGGTTTTCCTTAAGGTTACTATCTTCCCACAGATGCACACCATGTTTTGAATTTAACTGGTGTAAATCAGGTTATACGGACAGCGCACTGGCACTTTATTTCATACCCACTGGTTTACCTACATAAGTTAAATTACATTGGATTTAAGACTAAAGAAATTTCTTACAGCCACAGCTTGCGATGAGCAAATAAGAGTAGGACCCAAATGGCTGCCCCTCCTGAGCATACCTCCTACCCTCCTCTAATGTTCCCCAAATCACTAAACCACCTTGAGCTCGGAGTAAATTCCATTGTCATTGGGGAAAGATTTCTGGTGGAAATGCTCCCAAAATTCTAAGTCATGGTGGGATGCAGAGATTCCTAAGATTCAAAAAGCATTTTTAATCATCCATGAAAATGAAAAAGTAAGAAACTTACAAACCTTTTCTTTTGCAGTCCAGTGTTCGTATGGGAAACACGTAGTTGTGGCAAAGAGAAGAGTCCACCTCGGGCTTGATGACTGGGGGTTTCCCTGACACTTGGGGTCTCGGATCCAAATGTTCCTTTTCTCCTTCATTACATAACTGTTCAGATTTTATCTGTCTCAGTTTTTTATTTTTTAGTCCTTGTGGGCTTTCACACTTGGCGTAGTTCCCCAAATTCCGGTTCCTTGGAATCTGCAACATTGAAATAAGCGTTTCCATCTCACAAGTACAATGCCAGGGATTGTCATAAAGACGCAGGTAGCTCAGGAGAGGTGTGTAAATGAACACTTCCTCTGTCAAGACTTTGATCTGGTTGTGCTGCAGTAAGAGAGTGGTAAGTTTATTTAAACCAAAGAAAGCCTCACTCTCAATTTTGGAGATCTCATTCTGTTGCAAATCCAAGCTTTTCAGCTTTTTAAACTTGGAAAACATGTTGTTCTTCAGTATGCGGATTTTGTTTCTTGCTAACAGCATGTGCAGTAAATCCTGAGGCCAGCCCGGCAGCACATAAACTTGTTTTCTCTCTTGACAATCTAAGTATTTCTCATGAAGGTATGTGTACACTTCACAGGGGAGGCCTGGAGCATAGCGTTTGAACAGGCTGGAGCTTTTCCGGCTCCCACCAGCCCGGCTGTGATTCACTCGGTTTTTCGCACCCCCAGGGCTTCCTTTGCGCTCAGCGGCTTTACAAAAGAAGAGCAGGATTAAGATGGTAACCACGCGCATCCTGACATCCAGCTGGCCCCAATTACTTGGTGTGACAGATGGAACAATGAAAGTATTCCTTTGAAATCCACGTTTGGGTAATCCTAACTAACGCAGTTCAGGAACCATGAGACCCAGCTGAGGTACGGTGGAGTCCCTAGATTGCAGGAGGAAAAAATATTGAGACCATTGTGAGCACCGCAATTGACAAATAAGTGCACGTTTTCAAGTTACTTTAATTTTTAAGCAAAGGCATTCCCTTAATAAAGGCACATGCAGAAGAGTGGTAGAGAAGAGTGCTGTAGAAGGCTCCACACCCTCCTACTTGCCTGGTTTAGTGGCTAAGTGTTTGGGCCCTGAGTATGAATCAAGACTCTTCTACTTGCTGAACTGTGTGACCTCAGGCTAATTATTTAACCTCATCTCCAGCATCTGTAAAGTGGGACTGAGGATACCTCTAGTATTGTTGGGAAGATGAAACAGGCTCATGTGCATCAGACCCTTCGCAGTGCCTGATCCAGGGGAAGTACTCCACACTGTTAGGACTTAGCGTTATGAAAACTGAAGCTGGATTCAAGACATTAAAGGGATTCTCCTTACAGCTTTGAGATGCGCAATTAAGAGTAGGGCTCCAACGAATGTTCTCCTGAGCTTATTTTTTTCTTTCCTTTACTGTCTCCCAATCACCAATCATGTTGAATGTGGGCTCCAGAAATGCTCAGGGTAAACTGCAACTGTCCTTGTCATTTCCTGCACATCTTGGCTTAAATGTCCCCTTCTCAGCAAAACCTTCTCTGATTGCTCTATTTAAAAGTAGTACCCCTTCCCACTCGCTGGTTGCCCTCTAGTCCGTTTCTGGTTTTATTTCTCTCCAGGGCACGTATCACCATCTGTCAAAACAGATATTTTGCTTCTTTTGTTTATTGTCCTTCTCCCTCAACTAGGATGTAAACTTCGTAAGGGCAGACATTTTTCTCTGTTTTGTTCACTGCTGTATTTCCAGCACCCGTAGAGTTTTTAGCACATAGCAGGTTCTTGATAAATATTTGTTGAATTGCATGAATTCAGGTAACCACTCTATAAAAATATTAATAATCTCATAAATTTAGTTATTATATTTTTTGGTATCTATTATTCCCTTACGTATTACTGATGACTTCCAAGAGCTGCACATTTTTTTTAACATCTTTATTGGAGTAAAATTGCTTTACAATGGTGTGTTAGTTTCTGCTGTATCACAAAGTCAATCAGCTATACATATACATCTATCCCCATATCTTATCCCTCTTGCATCTCCCTCCCACCCTCGCTATCCTACCCCTCTAGGTGGTCAGAGCGCCGACATGATCTCCCTGTGCTATGTGGCTGCTTCCCACTAGCTATCTGTTTTACATTTGGTGGTGTATATATGTCCATGCCACTCTCTCACTTCGTCCCAGCTCACCCTTCCTCCCTCCCCGTGCTGTCCTCAAGTCCATTGTCTACGTCTGTGTCTTTATTCCTGTCCTGCCCTTAGGTGCTTCAGAACCTTTTTTTTTTTTTAGATTCCATATTTGTGTTAGCATACAGTATTTGTTTTTCTCTTTCTGACTCACTTCACTCTGTAGGACAGACTCTAGGTCCATCCACCTCACTACAAATAACTCAATTTCGTTTCTTTTTATGGCTGAGTAATATTCCATTGTATATATGTGCCACATCTTCTTTATCCATTCATCTGTCGATGGACACTTAGGTTGCTTCCATGTCCTGGCTACTGTAAATAGAGCTGCAATGAACATTGTGGTACATGACTCTTATTGAATTATGGTTTTCTCAGGGTATATGCCCTGTAGTGGGACTGCTGGGTCATATGGTAGTTCTATTTGTAGTTTTTTAAGGAACCTCCATACTGTTCTCCATAGTGGCTGTATCAATTTACATTCCCACCAACAGTGCAAGAGTGTTCCCTTTTCTCCACACCCTCTCCAGCATTTATTGTTTGTAGATTTTTTGATGATGGCCATTCTGACCATTGTGAGGTGATACTTCATTGTAGTTTTGCTTTGCATTTCTCTAATGATTGGTGATGTTGAGCATCCTTTCATGTGTTTGTTGGCAATCTGTATATCTTCTTTGGAGAAATGTCTATTTAGGTCTTCTGCCCATTTTTGGATTGGGTTGTTTGTTTTTTTGATATGGAGCTGCATGAGCTGCTGCTGCCTGTATATTTTGGAGATGAATCCTTTGTCAGCTGCTTTGTTTGCAAATATTTTCTCCCATTCTGAGGGTTGTCTTTTTGTCTTGTTTATGGTTTCCTTTGCTGTCAAGAGCTGTACATTTTTAAGAATTGTTTTCATCTTTAAAATTCTGAAATTGGTTTTGGTTTGCACTTATTACTTAGGACATAGCTCATTCTTGGCAGAGACAGAAATATTCAAAATGGATTTATAATTAATAACATTTCTGTTGTTATTGTTGTGGGGCTCTTTGGTTATAACTGGCAGATGTGTCTCCTATTCATTGTAACCGTGTGAATGCCAGGAGCACCCCCTTACCTGGAGTTTCCTGCTTGTACAGGTCTCCTCCATCTAGAATGCCTTTCCCCTTCTTTGCCCCAAGCATTCCTCCCATTCACTGTGTTGTGTCCCCTGCCCTCACTGCTTCTCTTCTGTCTCAGATTTGGAGTTTTACTTACTGTTAGTCTGGACCCAGAGAGCTGACTGTATAACACAAGTCTTGCTTCCCCTGCCAGATCACAAGCTGTGCAGGTGTCTCTGGTTCCAGAACTAATCAGGCACTTGACCTTTCTGACTCTCCACATCTCAATCTGCAACTCGTTGTAAACTGTATGTAAATCTAACCTAAGATAGAAATATTTTGTTAATTACTATGCATGATGATATTCATGATATTCATGCTTAATTATTTGTGGGGAAGAAGTGTGCTGATGTCTGCAACTTTAAAAGGCATAAAAAATTAAGATGGATTGAGGGACAGAGAGATGGATGTGCAGGTGGATATGTGATAAAGCAAATATAGTAAAATATAAATTGTAGAATATGGGTGGGTGATGGGTACATTCACTGTACAGTTCTTCAATTCTCTCAACTTTTTTGTATGTCTGAATGTTAAAAGGAAACAAAACCCCCCAAATTAACAAAAATGTCATGCCACAAAAAAGCAGACTGGTTTTCTTCAAGTGCTTCAAAGCTGAAAGCTCTAAGTATATACAGTTTCTTCCCAAAATAGTAGTTTTCTCTTTCCTCCTTCCTTCTTTAATCCTCAAACAATAATAAACATGTGCATACTTTTTAATTTTAAAGCCAAAATAAATCATTTTTTGGGGGGGAAAGGAACCCATATACTTGGAACAAGTTATTTGCCAGGGTTTTTGTTTGTTTTCTGATGAATACACAGCAGTGAATGTAGGATGGAAAAACTTTAAATATTTGTAATATGGTGTTTAATAATGTGTAACTTGTTTGATTTAGGCCTCTGTAGAAACTTGCAAGAGCTGAATGTCTCTGACTGTCCAATGCTCACGGTGAGTATAAGAAGCTTATTTTACTGTTGTTTATATAGATTCAGACTTGCTCCACTGGAGCACTAATCCACAGAGATTCTGCCAAAATACATGCCTGTGTGCTCATTTAGGATTAAATATGGAGAAAAGCAAACTATGTTAAACACTGGCAAGAAATTTTATCCAACTTATGTAATGCTCTTATTATTTCTGTAGATATGTCCAAGGTTGGAGTCTCTGGAAAGTGGAAACTATTCAACAATTAGACAAAAATGAATTATATTTATGTTTAAGGCCATGTGTGCATGAGACAGAAAAAATTGGGCCCCAGCAGAGACAATAGGCTCAATTTATAAGTCTTCATGGCTATCAACTGTGGCGCCAAAGAAGATGGAAATGAATATGTAACTCTAGCCAACTCCTTCCTGGTCCCTGTCTCCAGGCTTTCCTCTACTTCCAATCTGTCTTACACCCTGTGGACACAGAATATTCCTTCTTAAAGGCAGATCTGACCACTTCACCACCATCTGCCATCATTTATACACACACTTATCATCTACACTATTGGATAGAGACAAAGCTCTTTAACATTACTGTACCTTGGAGACCCTCGGTCGTCTTGTCTCTGCCTCCCTTTCCAGCCTCATCTTCTTATAAATCCTACATGCACATTAAGTTTCAGCAGCCACAAGCTGCTATGCTTTCTTTCCTGCATGCACCAAGCTCCTCTTGCTGTTTTGCCTTTGCTCCGGCTGTGCTCTTTGCTTGGAGAGAGGAGGGAAAAGAATGAACAGCCTGATTGCTTCCCCCTCCTCATTAAGCACCAGCTCCAGGATGAAGTCCATGCCCCTCAGCACAGGTGAAAAGACTTTGTGAATTGGCTCTTCCTTGCTACCTACCCAGCCTCTTCATTAACAGTTCTTTCTTTCAGATTTCTACTCGATTTCATTCTTTCTGTGGATATTTTTAGCACCTACTATGTTAAAGATATATTTATCTTTATATATAAAGATATATAGGGAACTTACATGTTATAAAATAGAGGTTTTATAGGGAATTTAAGATGAATTAAGTTTCAGTTCTTGCCCTCAGGGAGCTTTAGTTCTCACTTGAATAAAAGATCATATTCTTTAATTTGGCTTTCTAATAGGAAAGTCAAAAGAATTCCATCTGTGTTGAATTTGTGAACATCAAAGTCTTTTCCAGTTTTAGAGTTTAATAATGTACAGGGCTGATAACTTTATCCAGCTACATTTTACTATTGTCTTTCCCTTTGAGACAAAGACTGAGAGACAGGCTTACATTTAAGGAGTTGAGTAACATTCATTCAAAAAGCTCTGATTTCTAAGAAGCTTGCCTTATGAATATATTACATCCTGAAAGATTTTGAGTGCATCATGGACAAATTCATGGACCATCCTGCAATGTAGACACTGAAACAATTTTTGCATTTATGTGCTCGAACATTTGGGGATTGAAATTTGAGTTCTTTTAAATATTGAGAACAAAATTCCTTTGAACTTCCTCCTCATCTCAAAGGGAAAATCAGATTATTCTATGTTACATAATGCCTACTTCATCTTCCTCTTGCTGGCTCCCATATATTTTCATCTGTGTGGCCACTTCTCTAGGGTGTAAACCAGCTTTCTATCTTCCTCCTTGTCCCATTTCATTTGCAGTTTTGCTGGTGTCTTCCACCAGGTGCACAATCACTTTGACGGGTGATTGGCACCATGAACATTTTTGAAGATAGATTCTTTGTATTGAACTATAATGCCACACATTATGTTTGTTCTCTCCATTCCTGCTGGGAAAAAGTGTACTGTATACTTTTTAATCTGTACATGTATATCCAAATCCTACATTTCGGTGGTGGAGTGTCTAGAAAAATTGCTGGTATCTTGAACGCAGTGGCAAGAGTACAGTGTTTATTGAAAGCCCTGCACTTGTTCTCATGCGTCATTGGCACATAGAACCTTTAGACAACAGAACTACAGTTTTACAACTTAAAAAAAACCCTTGTGTTCTCTTTAAGGTGCGGTTTGCTTCCCCTGTAAATCAACCAATTCTTATCCCATGTGCAAGATGCTCTGACCTACAGGATTTTGTTATTTTAATATTCATGATTCCAGGAAGTAGCTAGGAACAGAATGTTAGGCATTGATGGTCCTGCTGGAAGTAAACCTTTGCCATCCTTAGTGGAGTTCAGGGAAGCCATATTGACCATGCAGAATTCTTCCCCGAACCTCATCTCCTAGCCTAGTGCCAGTTTACCTCTTCCTGCAAAGGCTTATTCTTCCAGGACAATGTACCACAAATATTTAAAACTAGCAGACTTCTTCAGTGTTCCTGGGGAGACTCATAAATCATTAAATAAATACAAACCCGCTGCTACTCATTCTAGAACATTTTATAAATAGTTACCAATACAAGAAGCACACCATTGCAATCAAAGCTTGAAACATCTGTCTTGTAAATGTCAATTTAGGGCTCATGCTTGAAATCACTCTGTGTTTTTCTGTCTTTCTCATGTTGCAGTCATACTGTTCTCTTGTACTGGATTTCAGCTCCCTGGGAGAGGGTTCCCTGAATCTTTGATATTCTCCACTACAGTACCCTCTGCATTGAATTTCATGTCCAACATGTATGCAGCCTATATTTTACCTCAGGACATCTCAAACTTACCATAAATTTGGTGCAAGTCTGTTTAGCTGTTTTAATATCTTCAGTAACAGAACCACAGAAACTTAATCACACACACACACCTCTGTATAAATATACATGTATAAATATGGACTCACTTTTTAATGAAGTCCAGTTGAAAGAGTTTCATCCTGTCTTTCAGAATGATTTTAGTAAATTTAAAAATGGATCCATTTTTAATCATTTTCATGTATCTAACCAGTCAGTAGTGTTTGACACTTTGGCACGAGCTTAAAGGGTTGAACTGGCAAGGGTTCAGATTTTAATGAAGTGTCATTGTGATGCAATGGGACTTTATTTCCAAAGAAAGGGAACGGGAGGGAGTAATGAACCTTCAAGCAAAGCCACCACCTTCTACTTAATTTTTTTTTTTTTTTTGCGGTACGCGGGCCTCTCACTGTTGTGGCCTCTCCCATTGCGGAGCACAGGCTCCGGACACGCAGGCTCAACGGCCATGGCTCACGGGCCCAGCCGCTCCACGGCATGTGGGATCTTCCCGGACCGGGACACGAACCCGTGTCCCCTGCACCGGCAGGCGGACTCTCCACCACGGCGCCACCAGCGAAGCCCTACTTAATTTGATTTATAAATGATAACAAAGACTATGAAGAGACCAAGACTTGCATATACTTTTTTGGAGCAGGGAGTGAGATACTAGAGAGATAATGGGGAAAGAGCAAAGCCTGTTAGACTTTGATAAGATTCTTCCCTGTGTTTTTATGCAGGATGAATCAATGAGATACATCTCTGAGAGCTGTCCTGGAGTCCTGTATCTCAATCTATCTAACACAACTATCACCAACAGGACGATGCGACTCCTGCCGAGGTAATGCTTGTGTCATCTGTATTACACTGAAAATAGTTATGCTCCTCTAGGCTCTGACTTGCTCTAGTATTCCCCAAAGGCAGTGATCCTTTTACTAACACCCCACCACCTTGGTACCCCTATTCTGATAACAGGACTGCTTTCAAGTCCCCAAGCTAGTGCCTAACCTCTCCCTCCTTAGCCTTGCCTTGGCCAGTATTTGGGGGTCACTCTTGTAGCAGTTTGCCCAGTAGGTTGAGTTAGGCTCTGCCTATCTCTTTCTGGTCCTCGTTCCTGGGCTTTGGAGCCTGGCCCATCAATCCCCATCCAGTGTTTGGACTTCTCTACAACAGGACCCCAATATCCTGCCTCCTTAGACCCTGAGCACTGCAGAGCCAGGTTCCCTGTTGCCATGCTCTGGTTACCTGTTGGGACCCCCATCACCTCCAGGAAACCTGATGCTTGCGTTTATTTGATCTATGGACTGTTGACAAGCCAGCACTTCTTTGGAGAAGAAGGGAAAGAATATAAGACATCACTAAGAGTTGACAGAATATTCAATTTTATCAAAAATTTATGTCATTCAATTATTCTTTATTTTCACCAAGGAAAGACTAATCAGGAAGAGTATATGCTCATATTGGGAGAGATTCAAAACAGTTTTCAAACTACTGCGAAAGAATGAACCATTTTTGAGAATGTAACTTTTTTGAGATCCTTCGAAAAATAACAGTGAGGCATTTAGAGAAGCTTAAACAGAGAAAATTATAGGTGGTAATTTTCCTTATCTTTTCTCTCTAACCATTTTCTGGAAATATGCAAGACTAAAAAAAGGTGGTAACATATTTGCTTTATCTCATTAATTGACTTTCCATATTCTAGTCAGTCAAATCTATCAAACATTTCCTTTGAAATTTCTCGAGTCTTTTAAAAAACAGAGGGTTTTCCTCCTTCCAGGCATTTGATATGCATTTATTTTTTTTTCTTATATGATTTGTTTTTATTTAAATTTATAATCAACCTAGAATTAATTTTGGTAGATAAATGAAGCAGTGATCTAACAGGTTCATCAAACTATGACTTGTGCAGCCCAAAGCCTGTTTTTGTGCAGTCCATGGGCTAAGAATATTTTTTTTGCACATCAAGAGTTGTTAAACTCTTGGGGATAGCGGGGCAGGACAGGGGAGGGGGAGAGATAAATTACGAGTTTGGGATTAACATATACACGCTACTATATATAAAACAGATGAACAACAGGGACCTACTGTATAGCACAGGGAACCCTATTCAATATCTTGTGATAACCTATAATGGAAAAGAATCTGAAAAAGAATATATATATGTATACTTGTATGTATAACTGAATCACTTTGCTGTACACCGAAACTAACACATTGTAAATTAACTATACTTCAGCAATTTAAAAAAAAGAGTTGTTAAGTAACTAACCAATTATTCCAGCATCATTTATTGAATAAAACTTTTCTTAAGTGATGTGTGATACCTCTTTATATATCTAAAATTTTTATATAGGTAGTACATACTAAAAACTCATCACCTTCTAATGTTTTTGTACATGTTACTATTCTCTATGTTCTAGAGGTTATGTCCATTGTATCTGTATGGTTAAAATATTACAGCACTGTGCATCTCTTCCCAACTCCATGTTCAGTAACCTCTCATTGGTAGCTCAGAACCAGCCAAAATGGGAGTGCTCCATACCATGAAAAATGCCATATGATACAAATTAGGGTTTGATTTATTTTTTTGTTGATTGTTTAGACTGGAGAAGACAAGATAGCAGATTAGAAGTGTGTCGTGTCTACAACCTACAGAATGGGAGAAAATATTTGCAAACGATGTGACCGACAAGGGCTTAGTTTCCAAAATATACAAACAGCTCATACAAGTCAACAACAAAAAAAACCAAATAACCCAATCCCAAAATGGGCAGAAGACCTAAATACACATTTCTCCAAAGAAGAAATACAGATGGCCAATAGGCACATGAAAAGGTGCTCAACATCACTAATTATTACAGAAATGCAAATCAAAACTACAATGAGGGCTTCCCTGGTGGCGCAGTGGTTGAGAATCTGCCTGCCAATGCAGGGGACACGGGTTCGAGCCCTGGTCTGGGAAGATCCCACATGCCGCGGAGCAACTAGGCCCGTGAGCCACAACTATTGAGCCTGCACATCTGGAGCTTGTAGTCCACAACAAGAGAGGCCGCAACAGTGAGAGGCCCACGCACCGCGATGAAGCGTAGCCCCCACTCGCCACAACTAGAGAAAGCCCATGCACAGAAATGAAGACACAACACAGCCAAAAATAGATAAATAAATAAATAAATAAATAAATAAAAATTTTAAAAAAAGGTAACTATCAGAAGTCAACAATTAAAAAAAATAAACTACAACGAGGTATCATCTCACACCAGTCAGAATGGTCATCATTAAAAAGTCTACAAATAACAAACGCTGGAGAGGGTGTGGAGAGAAGGGAACCCTCCTACACTGCTGGTGAGAGTGTAAGTTGGTGCAGCCACTGTGGAAAACATTATGGAAGTTCCTCAGAAAACTAAAAATAGAATTACCATATGATCCAACAATCCCATTCCTGGGCATATATTCAGAGAAAACTATAATTCAAAAAATACATGCATCGCTATTTTATAGCAGCACTATTCACAATAGCCAAGACATGGAAACAACCTAAACGTCCATTGACAGATGAATGGTTAAAGAAGATACATAATACAATGTAATACTACTCAGCCATAAAACGGAATGAAATAAAGCCATTTGCAGCAACATGGATGCAACTAGAGATTATCATACTAAGTGAAGTAAGTCAGAAAGAGAAAGACAAATACCATATGATATCACTTATATGTGGAATCTAAAATATGACACAAATGAACATATCTATGAAACAGAAACAGAATCATGGACATAGAGAACAGACTTGTGGTTGCCAAGGGGGCAGGGGGTTGGGGGAAGGATGGAGTGGGAGGTTGGGGTTAGCAGATGTAAGCTTTTATGTATAGAATGGAAAAGCAACAAGGTCCTACTGTATAGCACAGAGAACTATATTCAATATCCTATAATAAACCATAATAGAAAATAATATTAACAAAGAATGTATATATATGTATAACTGAATCATTTTGCTGTACAGCAGAAATTAACACAACATTGTAAATCAACTATACTTCAATAAAAAATATTGAAAAAAAGTATGTCATGTCTGTACCTGCAACATTATGATTAGCACAAAAAAGTTGAGGAAATACCTTTTCAGTACTTGAAAACTGTCACATCATTGATGGATGAGTGAAATTTGGACATAAATCTTTGTGGTTTTACTTTTGTCTTACCCATTAATATAAATAAAAATATTTGTATTGGAATTATACCCATTCCTCAAGCTTTTGAACTTTATTTTTATTTTTTGTTTAAAAAAAAGAAATACATCAGAGTGAACAATTTTATTTTTCCTTTGTGTGCACAAAGGAGAAGACAAAAGTACTAGCTATATTTATGAGTTTGGCAAAAGTCAATGAATGAAAACATTGTGTGAGAATCAACTGACTATATGAAATTAGCAGTAAACAGTATTGTGTATGTTATTATTTGTAATTTGTGTGCTGTACATCTTTTATATATGTAAAATAGTTAATGTAAAATAGTAAGATGTGGGCTTCCCTGGTCACGCAGTGGTTAAGAATCCACCTGCCAATGCAGGGGACACGGGTTCAAGCCCTGGTCAAGGAATATCCCACATGCCGCGGAGCAACTAAGCCCGTGAGCCACAACTACTGAGCCTGCGCTCTAGAGCCCACAAGCCACAACTACTGAGCCCACATGCTACAACTACTGAAGCCTGTGCACCTAGAGTCCGTGCTCTGCAATAAGAGAAGCCACTGCAATAAGCCTATGCACCGCAACAAAGACCCAATGCAGCCAAAAATAAATAAAATAAAATAAAATAATGTATTTAAGAAAATAGTAAGATGTACAAATTTACAGTAAACATATATACATTTATATGCATACATGTTTTTGAAGAACCAGCTGTAAGATATTTACCAGTATGTCAATAATTAAAGGTAAAATAAGTTGGGAACTAATCCATATTTTTATAATATTTAGTCTCCCTATCAGGAACATAGTATACTTCTTTCAAATGTTCTTAAATGTCTCAAAATTTTGTTTTATTCATATGGATAGTCTGTGGTGTCTTTTTCATTGCCATTGTGAATAGTATCTTTTCTGATTATGATTTCTCATTATATTTTCTAAATGGTTACTTTTGGACTTGGGCATGATGTACATGTATCTTTTTAAACTTTTCATTTGTATGATTTAATTGATTTCTTTCCTTTTAAAATAAAAAATAGAGCTATGAAATTACTTCTAAAGAAGAACTTAGGCAAAGCTTATAAGATTTGATAAATATTGTTCTCGTTTTCTAAACAAACTTGTATATTTGATTATATGTTGACTACCACTTTGACCTAATAATTATTTAGAAGAGGATTTTTGGTTTCAAATTGTTGAAGTTTGTTAAGCTTATGTTTTTAATTATAGTTTCTTACACTGTCATCAAGAAATGTGGACTGAATTATTTCTACTTTTTGAAATTTATTGAGATTTCTTGGTGGACTAGTTTATATAATCAATTTCAGTAAATCATCCATGAATGTTTAAAACAAGAGAGTTTCTTTCAGAGAACAACATTTCTAGGTGTATATGCACATATATGTATAAATTCTTGATATGTCATAGATAAGTGATATATTAGTTGCCTATTATGATAAAGCTTCTATTAATTTATTTTTGTTATTTTACACATAAAGATTAATAAGTAGTATGTTTCATTACAGATTGTAGCATTTGTTCACATAAAATTATATTTTTTATCCTGGTTGATATTTCTTTGCCTTAAATTCTTTTTAATCTATTATTTATACAGTCACCTTTGGTTTCTTTTGTGGTTTTGTGGAATAACTTTATGTATACCCATATTTTTAACCTTTGTGTTGCTGTATTTTAGGTTTATCTTTTACATGCAGCACATAGCTAACTTCTATTTTTAAAAATTTCAATCTCTTTGCCTTTTTAAGAGGGAAGTTTAAAAGACTAATATTTCTTGTCAAAACTGAGTGTATGGTCTTATTTTTATCATCTTGCTTTATGTTTTAGATTTTTTTTATGTTACTGCACTGTACTCATCTTTTCTGCCTTTTGCTATAAAAAGTGTTATTTCTATAATCTGAATGCATTTCAAAGATATATGCATATTCTCTTGTGTATTCTTACTAGTGGATATTTGTATGTTTTTTAAAAACATGCATTTCTCTAATTATCAAAGTCACGATAAAACAGTAACTTTGGCTCCCCCGTGTTAGGCAAGAGATATGATACACTTTAATTCTCCCTTAAACTTGACGTTCTTCTACTTCCACTCACCTATATGTAAATACCTATTAATTGTGATTTTTGTTAATCATTTAACTTTCTTTTTAATGTTGATTTTTGGTGTTTGAACTCAACATTGTAATCATATTTATAATGATTATGTAGTCCTAACTCTAGTTTTATCATTCATTGATGGTCCATTTGTTCCACAATTTCCTTATTCTTTAATTTCGATTTTGATTCACCCTAGGATGACTGGAAATATAGTTTTAAAAACTCTTTATCTGGAAAGATGTGCAAGTATTAGATTTTCAGTCATTACTTTCTGAAGATGACTTTCTGTTGTCTTGAAAGATGAACAACAAATTCTCTTGGTGTATGGTTCTTGAATCATGTCCCTTACTCTATCCTTAAAACCCTACAAATGTTGCTCCATAATCTTTACTATTTCAAGTTAAAGAGAAGTCTAAAGCCAGCCTGATTTTTCTCTTCCTTTGTTGATAACCTATTTTTTTTCTGCCAAGATGCTGGCATGAACTTCCTTTTCTCTGAGAAATTAAAAACATCTTCCAAACTTAACTGTGTTGTTTCAACTAACTTTTCCTGGAACATAGTAAATCTTCTGAACATTAAAACTTAGATTTTTCTCAGCCAAGGAAGGTGTTTTTCTCTTCCTTCCTTCTTTTTTTTTAAATAAATTTATTTATTTATTTACTTTTGGCTGCGTTGGGTCTTCATTGCTGCGCGCAGGCTTCCTCTAGTTGTGGCGAGCGGGGGCTACTCGTCGTCGCAGTGCGTGGGCTTCTCATTGTGGTGGCTTCTCTTGTTGCAGAGCACAGGCTCTAGGTGCGTGGGCTTCAGTAGTTGTGGCATACGGGCTCAGTAGTTGTGGCTCGAGGGCTTAGTTGCTCCACAGCATGTGGGATCTTCCTGGACCAGAGCTCGAACCTGTGTCCCCTGAATTGGCAGGCGGATTCTTAACCACTGCGCCACCAGGGAAGCCCTCTTTTTTTTTTTTCTATTAATTAAAGTCTTTATACAAATTTCATCAAGTTGTCCACTCATGTCCTTTTATTTTTGCTCTAGGATCCAATGTAGGGTTCCATATTGCATTCAGTTGTCATTTCTCCTTAGTCTCCTCAAATCTGTGCCAGTCCTCAGCAGTTCCTTGTATTTCATGACCTCGACACTTGAAGAATACGGTTTAATTATTTATTTTATATAATGTCCCTCAATTTGGGTTTATCTGATGGATATTTTTCTTTTTAAATGCTTCTATTCCATTTGTTCAGGTTTTATCTTAAGAATCCCCTTTTATTTTTAGATCGATTTTTATTCTTGTCCTTCAAAGCTGTCATCTTCTCTCTCATCATTTTTATTTCTGTATACATTTCTCAGCATACTGCATTCTCTATGTCAGTAGTTCTGAAAGTGTGTTCCAAGGACAGCAGTGTCCCGATAAATGTTTAATAACTGGCTGGGGTAGGGAGTAAAGGTGTGGTTTTTTTTGTTTTGTTTGTGGTTTTTTTTGCGGTACGCAGGCCTCTCACTGTTGTGGCCTCTCCCATTGCGGAGCACAGGCTCAGGACGTGCAGGCTCAGCGGCCATGGCTCACAGGCCCAGCCACTCCGCGGCACGTGGGATCTTCCCGGACCGGGGCATGAACCCGCATCCCCTGCATCGGCAGGCGGACTCTCAACCACTGTGCCACCAGGGAAGCCCTAAAAGTGTGTTTTGATTTGTAGGGTTTATTGATTTCTGTGATATAAATAATTCCATCATGGCCAACTTTAAGCTACCAACGTGATGCCACTGAATGTGGAATTGGGAATAGATGCTAACAATTGGTTCTCATGGGCTGGTACAAGCCAGCTCCAGAAGCACCACTGTGGAGGGCCCCTGACCGTTTCAGGAATTCTGTAGGATTCTTTGTCCTGCAATATAGAACATCACTCAGTACTTTTCTTTAGACCTTTCATATTAAGATATATATGTGATGAATATATGTGCATGAATGTGTATGAATGTGTGTGTTTATATATATAGAGAGATTATATGTGCCTGTGTCTATGTATGTATGTGTGTATGTATCTATAGATAGAAAGAGAGTGGGGGGTGAAGAGGGAAGAGAGAAATATATATATTAAAAAATCCATATGTGAAAATCTGCACTCTCAATGTAGATGATTTGGGAGTAGCATATATCACAGTACAAATTTTTTTTTTAACTTAAAACATCCCTTCCAATCATAGTTTGAGATAAACTTTTTTTCTCCTAGGAAATTTAAAATAACACTACAGCTCTGCATAATTTTTTAAGGACATTTATTTTACAAATGAAGCTATACCTTTAGTGGGCAACAGATAGAAAAATAGGACCCAAAATGAGAATTCTGTTTTGATTTTAACTTCTAGTTCTTGCTATTGAGACAACACTTAGGATAAAACTACTTGATATTGATGTTTTTCGCCATATGAAAAAAATGTACATTGACTTTCTTATCTATAATAAAAATACATTTCATAACGATTCTCTATTTTTGCTCTGCTCTCTATTGTTTCAAACATGCTTGGGTATGCAAAAGCATTTGTTAAGCTGTAAATAACCAGAGATGTGTTATTTGTTGCTGTTCTCATTGTCTCTCTTGTGTCTTTAGTGTTTCCTTCCAAAGAAAAATGTAATTTGTTTGCCTTTCTTAGCAAAAGTGATTTGCCGCTTTTTTATTTCAATATTTTTCCTCACTTCTTTGGGGACTTGCTCAGTTTTCTAAAGTTGAAAATGAGGGCTGCCCACAGCTCATGCCCATTCCAAAACATTTTTTGCTTTTAAATATTTCCTGAATTAAACCCTCTCCATTTATTCCCATTGCCACAATCTAGGTGGCACTCTCAGCACCTCATTTGGCGCAGCATCCTGATGGTTCACTCTTGGTCTCTCTTCCCTTCAATATGCTCTGCCTTATGCTGCTAGACGTATCATCCTGAACTTAGTCTTATCACGTCTTTGATATCCTTAAGGTCTAGACTCTTCCCTTACTGTCCAAAAACATTATGTTGATAATACATTATAAAGCAACTATACTCCAATAAAAAAAAAAACATTATGCTGACAAAGGTATCTATTAGGTATCCATAGGTATCTATTAAGAATTCCTCGCTCAATTCTCATTTTTGGTATTTGTTAACTGACCGCATGCACTTAAAGAAATTGAACAATAGGCTTGGACCAGATTTGAATATATTTGAATATGCATGATTTCATAAGTAACAGTTTGATTATTATATCTAAAGAAAGATTGACTGATATACAGAGCTTAGAAATAGGTTAGGAAGAACAGTCTTCAAATGAGTGGGCAACACATGGGAGGAACAGAAACCATGCCAGAGGCTATCAATCTCGCTAGAGTTGACAGATTACATATGGTATTGCCACCATGACCAAAATGAGGGTATAGATGGCATATGAGGCCCCCCAAACTCTTAGTATCAGTTGTATGCACCACTCTTGTCAGGTGAGTACTTATTCCATTCAATGGAAGGAAGATAGTACAAACTCCATAAGAATAATTCATGTGTAATTATTATTTGAGGTAGTGGTAACAATAACAATGTATATATATTTAAAGGTTTTACCATATCCCTGCTAATATTTATCATCAAAGATCACCCTCATGAGATCAGCTCGGTGCTTTGTGACCGCCTGGAGGGGTGGGATAGGGAGGGTGGGAGGGAGACGCAAGAGGGAGGGGATATGGGGACATATGTATATGTATAACTGATTCATTTTGTTATACAGCAGAAACTAACACACCATTGTTAATCAATTATACTCAAATAAAGATGTAAAAAAAAAAAGATCACCCTCATTATAATACTATGACATCTATGTGCTTACGTAATTATCACATCTCTAAGAGGAAAGAGCAGATAGGATTACATCCATGCTACAGATGAGTAAACTGAGGTTCAGGAAAGCTGGAGGCCCCACAGTTGGTGAGGGTTAAAAAAAAAAAAGATAATGTTAAAATATCCACTTAACAGATGCAGAAACAATCTCTGAGAGGTTAGGAGAAGTTGCAGTAAGTGTCAGGACTGGGATTCAAATCCAATTTCGTCAGATTCCAAACCCTTGTGTATTTTCCATTGTGTCATGCTGCCTGCCACACTATTCCTTTCTCCAAATTAGAGAGCTAAAGGGTTGTTAGGAATGACAACCCCCAAGAAAATTGTACTTACTCAGCTGAATCACAAGGGTATGCTTCAGGGAGAAGAAGATGGAGCATTTCCAAAACTTTGGCAATGTTCTTAGCTAACTCAAGGGCCCCAGGAGAAGGGACGTTCTTTGGGATGTTAGTGCTCCTTTCTCCTTCAGAACCCTGCCCACCCAGCCACTGGGGAATCCAGAAGGCTTCCCTCTCCGTTCTCCTGAATCTCACGGACACAGCCATTACCAGAGGGAAATGTGTGTTCTGAGTCAAATAATTTGCTATGGAATGTGAATCATATCATATAGTTGTGTTTTTTCAGATTTGGGAAATAAATCTGATTAATGGTCAAAGTTTGCATATCTAATTTCCCATTTATGTGAAGGTAAACTTTATTAGTCATTTGTGGGCTTTTGAGGCACAGAGAGGAGTTTTCTTCCTACTTTTCATTCTTTTTGCTTTCTAATTTGCTGTTAAACTGTTGCAGATCACAAACCAAAAGCACGTTTTTAATTCCATTGCAAGAGCAGGCAGTAGTGGGAATTCTTGCACTTTTATAAAATGCCAGGCTTAGGAGGGCTTTGAAAATCGTCCACTCATTTTGGTCACGGTGGTAATGCCATATTTAATCTGTTTCAACTCCAGTGAGATTGATAGCCTCTGATTGTAGTTTTTATTCCTCTCATATGTTGCCCACTCATTTGCAGAATGTTCTTAACCCATTTTTAAGCTCTGTATATCAATGTCTTTCTTTATCCATAATAATGAAACTGTTACATACAAAATCATGCACTGTTACAAAAAAAATCTATTTTTTTCAAGCCATTTGCTTACCATGTCCATTTTAAGAGCCTGTTATATTCAATTTGCCTCCTTTCTGCCCCAAATCCTAACTCTCATGTAACAGTTAATCGCCACTTAAATGTTTACAAAGGGTTTGTCCTCCTAGACATTTTGCATGTTATTTTGGTGCTCCAAAGATAAAACCTAAATGCAGCAATAACACAAACTCTGAAACTGCTTTCAAACACTAACTTCCAAACAATAGGAATGCACAAACCTCCCCCACCCCCAAAGCTTTATCCCAATCAGCTTTCTTAAAAATCTAGACAAATCTTTAATTATTTTCATTTGAAATGTGATTATGCATTATCTGATATGCTACTGCAATCTCCTTTGCTTAACAGTAAGAGTATTAACAATAAAGTTCAACTCTTGAATATCTGTAAGGAGAAAAGATTAATTTACAGTTTTACTTCTCGTTGTCACAGTGGCTTAACAAAGATGTGAGAAAACAACGAAAGTATAATCACTTTCCTTCCTCTCTTCTCTCGCCCTGTCTTTTCAGGTACTTCCACAATTTACAGAATCTTAGTTTGGCTTATTGCAGAAAGTTTACAGACAAAGGTTTACAGTACCTGAATTTGGGGAATGGATGCCACAAGCTCATCTATCTGGACCTTTCCGGCTGCACCCAGGTTTGTCTTTCAGCCTTCTCTTTCCTGCAGCAGGCGAAGAAGTCCTCCAGAGAATGAGAACGGGCTATATCCAGCCCTCATGTTATACTAACGCTGTGCACGGACCGCAGCACACTTTTTGGAGGTTTTAAATTACATGGCCACAGCTGCTTAAATTTTCCCCAGGATCGCTACTATAGGCTCTTGGCTTCCTTCCACTGGAGTGCCACATCCACTAACAGGCAGAGTTCACTGGATGATGAAGCAGACAGAACACTTCTCTGTAGATACTCTGAGCACAGTTATAATACCAGAGTCCAAATCTTGAAAACTTTTTAGAATTGATACCAAGATACAAACAAAGAAAAACCTTTTGTGGGGAGAATTTGCAAAGAACTTCCTGAAAAGTCAGTTTGCTCTCACGTGGGCTCTCAGAGAGTAAATAGTATTGGGTAAGATGCTACAAGTGATAAATGCATGAAAGGAAAGACACAAAGATTATGATTTTATTTATTTATTTTTTATTTGTTTTTATTTTTGGCTGTGCTGGGTCTTTGTTGTTGTGCGCAGGCTTTCTCTAGTTGCGGCGAGCGGAGGCTACTCTTCGTTGCAGGGCGCGGGCTTCTCACTGCAGTGGTCTCTCTTGTTGCAGAGCACAGGCTCTAGGCACACAGGCTTCAGTAGTTGTGGCACACAGGCTTCAGTAGTTGTGGCACACGGGCTCTAGAGTGCAGGCCCAGTAGCTGTGGCACACGGGCTTAGTTGCTCTGTGGCATGTGGGATCTTCCCGGGCCAGGGATCAAACCCGTGTCCCCTGCACTGGCAGACAGATTCTTAACCACACCACCAGGGAAGCCCAAAGATTATGATTTTAAAAACTGCATTATATCCTTGGGCTAAATAACATGACGATTTGAGGTCTATATGGGGAAATATTTAAGTTTGAAGGAACACGACTAAGGAAAACTGGGCAGAAAAGAGTGGAATTGTGGAGGGTAGGGCATGGCACTTCGGAAGCAGTTACTACCTCCTTGATAGTTTCTTCTGCTCTGTTTTGTTTGATTTCAGTCATGGTTCTTTTAATTTTTCTTTCACCTCTCTGTGTATTTTATTGATATTTGTGTCACAGAATGTTCATCATTCTATGAGACTAAGAACACAAATGAGAACTGTTACTATATGCCAGGCACCATGTTGACTGTTTCATACAGATCAAATTCACTGCTCATACAGATGCTGTGCAGTATGTATTTATCATGCCCATTTAGACATGAAAAGACCAAGGCTCCCAGGGCTGCATGGCTGGTGAAAGCACATGGTACTGGTACAGTTATAAGCAGGTAGATTCCCTGGAAGGAATACAAGGACCGAACAGATTTCTCCTCCGAGTTCTTGAACAGACAGAGATCTTACATGGCACTGCTACTGACATATCATGGTCTCCTGGTTCACCACTCAGTGGAGGGGATTCAGGGAAGGGGGGGACGTCAAGCTAGGGCTGACACGGCTAGAAGGTGCATTTGTTTAACATCCAGTCCACTGCGACATAGCTTGCTGAGCATCAACATCTACCATCACTCTGTGGCCAAGATGGGCTTAATGTTCCCTCCAGATGGACAAAACTTCAGACAGGCTTCTTCTTGACTCTGGACCCCTGACCTCCCTTTTCTTAGAGCGTTTACTTTAGAAAACTTGTGGTTGCACATTCTTTCTCTGCTCCTGTGGAGATGTAAAGCCCTTAAAAAGCTTCTTGCCAGTTTTACAACCCAGGAATGTCTTCCTCAAAGACCTGGGAGCCGGCCTTTAATATGTAATCATCAAGAGAGAGAGCATCAGTATCTCCCCATCTCTGTGGGAGGATGGGAGCCTGACTTCCACATGGATGTCAATTAGCAAACACAGACGGCCTAATCACAAAGGAAGAATACCTTCAAATTCAGAAATAATGTGCTTGACACATCTAACTGATCAATCTCTCCCCTAAAGATACATGCTCCAGTACTTTTTTAAAAATTAATTTTTATTGGAGTTTAGTTGATTTACAATGTTGTGTTAGTCTCTGCTGTCCAGCAAAGTGAATCAGTTATACATATACATATATCTGCTCCTTTTTAGATCCTTTTCTCATATAGCCCATTGCAGAGTACTGAGCAGAGCTCCCTGTACTATACGGTAGGTCCTTACTAGTTATCTATTTTACATACAGTCGTGCCTAGCTTGCCTCAGTGCTTCAGAACCCTCTGTACAGTGTGACTTACCTCCTTGTTCTTCTCAGCTTCCACCAGGTAACTATTGTAGCAAAAACACACAACACATGCACAGACACACAAACACACATACACATGTCCTAAGGTTAAATATTTTCAGACACACTAAGGTCAAAATTAGAGGTTTCAAACTGATGACCCTCTGGCTAGATATATATGCAAAACATATAGACACAGTCTGTCTTTAAATTTTGAGCCAACAGTTGGAATTTTGGAGTTTTCAAATAAAAATCTAGACTTCAAGCTTCTCTTAAAAAACCAGAAGAACTAGCAAAACTGGGCCTGCTTTCCCACATGGCAACAACAGGCTGGAGCTGAGTCAGCCTCACCCCCTTGAGATGGAGTCCCCTCCTCAGTATGCCGCCCTCTCCTCCACTCAGTAACGTCCACACATGCACTGACTCTGGGACTGCTACCAATTCACTGCATTGCCTGCCTGCCCCAGTAGGTATTTGAGTTTGGTCTGAATTTCTAAAGAATAGATTTCTTTTCCTAACTGACCCTTAATTTGCAAGTCTCAAACTACAGTGACATTAGTATTTCACATCATTATGCAAAATAATGTTAGGTTTTTTTTTTTTGTTCATCCGTCTTCCATTTGCATTTGTTCATTTAATAATCTAATTACTTGAGAGATTTAGCCCTAGGTGTCAGGCACTGGAAACTGTACCATTTGAAACTTTGTAAGAAACGGGCTCATTATGAACCACAGATATCTTAATAATGGCTGCTGCTGTAACTTCAGAGAATCAGTGAATCTTGGATGTTACTGCTTCTGAGGGACTTATTAAGTCTTTTGAGGAGGCTCCATCTACCTCCCTAGCTCTGGGTGTGAGGATAGTTTCACCCTTCCAGACCTACTTGCATTGATATGACAGTATAAAATGGTTTCAAAGAAGGAAAGTTGACTATTCACAGGTTTTTCAGGTTCTTCCCTTGGAAAGTAAAATGTATTTTCTTTTTATGTTTGGAATTTTGCACTATGAAGTCATGTGTTAGTGTATCTGATCAAGGAAAAAGGCCCTAATAAAACAAAAAGTTGAGAATAGAAGCTTACAACTAAATGCTTTACACTGGTGTTTATTGAGTGCCTGCTGCATACTGGGCACAATGACGAGTCACATAGCATCTCTGTCTTTTGGAAGCTCTGGATGAACATAAATGAATTATGTTAAGGGCTAAATGTTCATGCAGTCACAGCTGCCCGAAAAAGGAAAGATGTATACAGTATTGTGAAAGAATTTGAACCATATTTGTTAGAAAAACTAAATAAGTGGATGATGGAGAACTACAAAGAAAAGTGAAAATCAATTACATATGTTTTAGAAATATTCTGCATTCTTATGGGATTGGATAAACACTGTAGGGTGCCCTAAGTAATATGACCGATTTCCTAATGAGTACCAGTACTTGCACGTTCCCCTGCATGTCATCCTCTTTGATGGGGTTGAGGTGATGCCTATGCCCAGTTTCTCCTCCTTGAAAAAGCCTCTGCTCACACGTGGCCTGAACTGGGAGAGGGCTGCTCCAGTGAGCTCTCACTATCCTCTGCAAATTTCTAGTCATATACTTGCCACTTTGAGTTTTCTTTTTTCACTTTTAAAAAACCTGCTTTTTTTCTTATTACATGCTAAATGCAGAAAAATACAAGAAAAAAAGGAGAAAAAGGGACTTCCCTGGTGGTTCAGTGGTTAAGAATCTGCCTGCCATTGCAGGGGACACGGGTTCAAGCCCTTGTCCGGGAAGATCCCAGATGCTGCGGAGCAACTAAGCCCATGCGCCACAACTACTGAGCCTGCACTCTAGACCCCGCGAGCCACAACTACTGAGCCCACGTGCCACAACTACTGAAGCCTGCGTGCCTAGAGCCCCTGCTCTGCAACAAGAGAAGCCACCGCAATGAGAAGCCTGTGCACCACAATGAAGAGTGGCCCCTGCTCGCCCCAACTAGAGAAAGCCCGTATGCAACAAAGTCCCAACACAGCCAAAAATAAATAAATAAATTAATTAATTAATTTAAAAAAAAAACAAGAGAAAAAAATTTTAATTACCTGAAAATTCATCACCAGAAATAATAAACACTACTAGAATTCAGGGTCTTTATTCTATGCCTGTCTAGAGTTTAAAAAAACTGAAATGGGTTATATAGTACACATATCTTTCATTTAATGTTTTATAAAGTGAATATCTCTTTATTCCATTAAATATTTTTCCTGTAACTTACTTTTTTTTTTTTTTTTTTTTGCGGTACGCAGGCCTCTCACTGTTGTGGCCTCTCCCGTTGCAGAGCACAGGCTCTGGATGCGCAGGCCCAGCGGCCATGGCTCACGGGCCCAGCCGCTCTGCGGCATGTGGGATCTTCCCGGACTGGGGCACGAACCCGTGTCCCCTGCGTCGGCAGGCGGACTCTCAACCACTGCGCCACCAGGGAAGCCCCCTGTAACTTACTTTTAATAGCTATATAGTATTTCATTGTATCAAAATACCAATATGTATTTAACTATTCATTATTGGCCTACAATTCTTTTTTTTTGGCCTACCATTTTTTTTGCTATCATAAATAACCTGTGAGGAAAATTATTGTAGCCATATCTTTGCATATGTCTATGCAATTTTTTGGTACAAATTTTTAGAAGTGAAATGGTCAGAGGATATAGTTATTTTTAAGGCCATCCATACCCTACAAAGATTGTCAGTTTACACTTACAATAAATGTAAAATAGTTTGTTCTCTTCATAAATATATTATATATAAAAAAATTTTGCCAATTTGACATTGAATATGATATTTTATATTTTCAATTTGTATTTCTTTGATTACCAGGCAAAGTTAAACCATACACAGGCATTTAATAAATATCTGTTGAATGACAGCATTCTTATCCCAACAGGGCGCCAATGTTAAAATATTTTTCAAATTAATTAAAAAATCTCTTTCAAACTGGGGAATATTGGAGATAATGTAAGTTAAGTGCCTGACACAGTTGGTGATAAAAAAAGAAAACCTATTAGTATATTTCTCTAAAAAAATTTCTTCAGAGCCTGAGTGCAACATTTTCATTATAGTAGTTTCAGAAGAAAAAAAAAATCTACATTCATTTAACAAAATGATTCTGGCTGAATCCGTTGAACAAATTTAATTTGTTTGCTTTTATATTTGCTACTTACTCAAAGTTATAAAATCTAACCTCATGCCATAAAATAATTTTTTAAAAACCATGTTTAAATACAATTTGGAAAGACTCTGGAGACAAAATGGTTTTATCACGTAAAGAAGGTACTCTTTCCTGTGCTCCTTTGTCATCTATAATCTGGGAGACATTTGGCGACAGTGAATGGATCCATCTTTTTTTATGCTCTAAGGAATGATGTGTAACCTAACTCATGGTAGACATTTGTCAGATATTTGTTGAATTTTTGGATTAATGTTTAGTTAAATGAGTGAAACTAATGAACCACTGTATGAGATGTTGGTAGTTTTCCTTTGCATCTCATACTCTGCTTCAAGGAACCACTCCTCTCCCTTCCCTTGTGGTTCTGGGGAGCTGTCAGTCGTGGCACCTTGAAAGCAACACACTACAGTAATTGGAAGCATTGGTTCTGGGGCACCTGCATTTTAATCTTGAGTTTGCTATTTACTAGGTATGGGACAGGGGCAGGTTACTTAAGCTTTCTGTATACCTCACTTTCCTTATCTATGAAATGGGGAAAATACTAGTAACTTCCTAAGTGTGTTGTGTGAATGAAATTATTTGATACACAAAAGAGTCTTAGAATGATGGCTTCATATAGCAAATGCTTAGCCACCATTAGCTATTATTATTAGATTACTATTAGTATTTTTCCAATGGCCGCTATCATTTGGCCCAGGCCTAGACATTCCTAAATTCCATGTGCAGTGGCTATGATTTTTCCAGGAAGAGCATGACCTTAGCAGAACTATTCAGAACTCTTTTAGGTGCTCAACATTGGGAAAAATAAATTCAGTTTTTTCTGAGGTTCCAGGGCCTGGAATGTGTACGTCTAGGCTGGTTTGTGGTTCTCTTGCTCAGGAACATGGAGGAAATTTGTCTGCAATGGGAAAGAATAAAATCATCACAAAGAGGCTGACCTTCAAGAGGGAGAGATGCTGTGTTCGAGAAGGAGAGATGGTATATTTTTGCTTGGCTGGACTTTCAGTTAGAGATACCACTAATTCCCTTTTTACCTACGCTAGTTTATGTTGGGTCATTGTGACTCAAGGAAGCTGACTGGTACAACTGTTGAGGATGTGATTCTTATTTAGCTTTTAGTTGGGGTACTGAATACTTTGATGGAAAGCCTTTCTCAAGGAAAAAACTAAGGCCCAAGAGAGGAAGTTTGTGAAGGTTTCTCATAGCTCTTCACATGCTTGTATTCTACCATGTACCTGAATTTGTTGCTTTGAGCATGCCTGTGGCTGACCACAAAGCAATCCTTAACACCCAAGAAACTGAATTAAATCTGCTTCCTGTTTTGCTGGCACTGACAGCTGGGACATACTGAGCAAAGGCATTCCCTAATGACTTTTTTGAGGGTAAGTATAATATACAGAAAAGTGCACAAAGTGCTATATACATGTCCTTTGGTGAACACAGAATGTATTTCTGTTGAGTATACACATAGGAATCAAATGGGCTGGGTGTGAAGTACGTGTATGTTTGGCTTTTGTTGATATCATCGTTAGTTTCCTAAATTGGCTGTGTCAATTCTAATGATTATGATTTAGAAAACTCATGTGGATGTGATTTCTGCAAGAAAGCTAATGCTGTGGCTCCACAGACTTACTCCCTATATTTACCCACATAATTTATTTTCATAGCAACACTATAATTAAAGTGCAGTACAGGAGAGGTAGGAGAACAACATTCAAACCTAGAGTGGGCTTCTATGCTGATGAGTACTCTTCCCTTCTCAGAAATTAGCAGTAAGTATTTAAGTCACCTTATATACACTTCCATAGCAAGCCGGTTTCATTAAACTTCCCTCTTTTCAACTATTTTAATCAAACATTTAGAATCCATCACTGGTGACTACTTTCAATAAAAGAAAATAAGAAGAGAGGTTTAAAAATATTGTGTGTTCTCTGCAGTATTTTTCAGGAGAGGAAAAGTACTCAAGGGAAGAAACATAACCAGGGATTTCTGTTTTATTTCATACTAGATTTATTTTATTTTCCTTATTTTGGAACTCAGGTACCAGTAACAGATTTAATCACACTCCTCAATTCATGGCACACTTTCATCATCAGTCCATGCAAGGCTGATCTCTTGTTTTATTTATTCCCTTTTATCTACATTTCCCACTCATGTTCCCCTTTCTCTACACAAGCAAACCCTCTAATTTGTTTTATGTGGTTCCATATACAAATATATTCTTAAAACTTTCATTTGAAAAGATACTTGTACCCCAATGATCATAGCGGCACTATTTAATAGTCAAGACACAGAAGAAACCCAAGTGCCCATCAACAGATGAGATATACATATATATATATATATATATACACATATATATATCACATTTTCTTAAGCCAATCATCTGTTGTGTGTGTGTATATATATATTTACACACATATATATCACACACACACATATATACACACACATACACAATGGAATATTACTCAGCCATAAAAAAGGAAATATTGTCATTTGCAGCAATGTGGATGGACCTAGAGAATATTATGCTTAGTGAAATAAGTCAGACAGTGAAAGACAAGTCTATATGACATGACATATGATATGAATCTAAAAAATAATACGAACAAATGTATATACAAAAGAGAAACAGAGTCACAGACATAGAAAACAAATTTATGGTTACAAAAGGGGAAGGGGAGGGGGAGGGACAAATTAGGAGTATGGGATTAACAGATACAAACTACTATACATAAAATAGATAAGCAACAAGGATTTACTGTATAGCACAGGGAATTATACCCAATATCTTATAATAACCTATAATGGAATATAATCTGCAAAAAAACTGAGTCACTATGCTGTACATCTGAAACTAACACAATATTGTAATTCAACCATACTTCAATTCAAAAAATGAGCAAAACATAAAAGTCTTTCTCTAGCAACAAAAAGGAATATATTAATATATATATCAATGTTTTCTTGCATTCTTATATTGTGGTTCTGTGTGTGGGTTTTAATCCTCATAAACGATATTGTGCTATAGCTCTGGCTCTTTCTCTTATTTCTGACAATGTTTCTAAAGGTGCCTCAGTCACCTCTTCTCTCGAACCCCTTAATCTCTTAATCATAGAGAGCCCCAAGGTTCAGTTCTTGGTCTCCTTTTCTTCTCATCACGCACTTGGTGATGTTACCTAGATCATGGCTTTAAATATCACCTACAACAACAAACACTCATATAAAAAAAAGAATCATGTGGGCTTTCCTGGTGGCGCAGTGGTTGAGAGTCCGCCTGCCGATGCAGGGGACGCGGGTTCGTGCCCCGGTCCGGGAGGATCCCGCATGCCGCGGAGTGGCTGGGCCCGTGAGCCATGGCCACTGGGCCTGCGAGTCCGGGGCCTGTGCTCCGCGGCGGGAGAGGCCACAGCAGTGAGAGGCCTGCGTACCGCCAAAAAAAAAAAAAAAGAACCACGCAACAAACAAAAGTTTCTAGGTATGAGACACAACAATAGAAACTGGAAAAATGGTAAGATATGTTCACTAATCTAAAGAAGATCAAAATATAGTGGAGGAGACAGACAGGCATAAAAATTATTTTACAATGTGGTAAGAGAGGAAGTATAATTGTGGTTAAAAGCACAGACTAAAACACCAAACAGACCCAGTTTGAAATCTTAGCTTTACCTATCACTTCTAGCTGTGTATTCTTAGGTCAAATAACCTCTCTAAGGCTCAGTTTCCACATATACTAAAGGGGATAATCATAGTACCTACCTGATGGGGTTCTAGCCATAAGTAAATAAGATAACGCATGTGAACCACTTAGTAGAGTGTCTGGAACAACTATTTTAAGTGCGATACCAGATGTACATCTGTACATGAGGGTAAGGAGCCTTAAAGAGGGAATAACAAACATCCTGAGTGGTCTGGAGGTTATCTGTTGAGTGGAACCTTGAGACATGAATAGGAATTCATCATTAAGAACAGGAGGGGGGGCTTCCCTGGTAGCTCAGTGGTTGAGAGTCTGCCTGCCGATGCAGGGGACACGGGTTCGTGCCCCGGTCCGGGAGGATCCCACATGCCGTGGAGCGGCTGGGCCCGTGAGCCATGGCCGATAGGCCTGCGCGTCCAGAGCCTGTGCTCCGCAACGGGAGAGGCCACAACAGTGAGAGGCCCGCGTACCACACACACACACAAAAAAAAAAGAACAGGAGAGAAAGGAAAACAACATAGGAGCAAGGTGTACTCTGTAAAGAGAAAGGCAGTAGTTAGTGTGCATGTGGGAAAATAACAGGAATGGCTGAAAAAAAATAGGTGGGAGCTGGCTCACGAAGGGACTTGTATTTCCTGCTGCATAAGCAGCTTGAGTTTTGTCCTGTAGATAATGGGAAGCCACTGAAAGATTCTTAAGCACAGAAGTAAGGTCGGGTATCATGTCAAGATACAGCTGAGCAAAACCTACAATATTTAGTAAGGTATGGGCAGTTTCATAGTTACAATGATCAAACACAAAGACCTTAGAGACCAGCAGTCCAATGCCAATTTTATACGACAAAGTGGGGTTTAAAAAATAAATTTGATTAGAAATGGAAAAAGCTAAAGGCAATTTTAAAGTCAACAAAAAATGAGAATTATTTGAATTATAATTGAGACCACTGCTCATTCTCAGATCATGTGATTTGAGACTCAGGTAGTACAGGAAATTACGACCCAGTTTCCATCCTTTGTCTCTTCTGATCCAACAAAACATATCTTGTCATTAAGACAAGATATCTAAATCTGCCTTCTACACAGGGCGTCTATGAAGCCTGGAAACATAAGTAACATTTTACTTTTTTACAGATTGAAGATGTCTTTGACAATATTACGCATATTCGCCTATGTCTGGGTAAAGAGACACTTTCTAAACCTCTTTAGTTTTATTTTAACAATAAACTTTCATTAAGTAATTTTTTTTAATTACAAAAATAAGGAGGAAAAAATGCGGTAATCTAAAGTGGCAGGGCCACACACTCCCTTCAAGTTCTGGGCACTCACTCGCCTTCACAAGGAGGTCAGTGAGCTCCTTCTCACTACTGTACACCGCTCTGGAGGCCTTTCCTTCTTGCCACAAGACATCTACAGAGAAAGGGAAGACCACTGGATCAGTAAGCAGGAGACTTTGGGAAGACAGGTTCTAATAAAGAAGAAATAGGAAGAAACTCCTCTGCGTACAAAAGAAAAAAAAAAAGTTGGAGTGGAAACCCAAAGGTGTTCTTACATTAAATCAAGAAAAAGAACTCCAATAAAGAGTTATCACAGGGGCTTCCCTGGTGGCGCAGTGGTTGAGAGTCCGCCTGCCGATGCAGGGGACGTGGGTTCGTGCCCCGGTCCGCGAAGATCCCACATGCGGCTGGGCCCGTGAGCCATGGCCGCTGGGCTTGCGCAGCCGGAGCCTGTGCTCCGCAACGGGAGAGGCCACAACAGTGAGAGGCGGCCCGCGTACCGAAAAAAAAAAAAAAAAAAAAAAAAGGGTTATCACAGCAAAGTAGAGATGGAAGACCAACAATTACCATCAACAACAGTGTGAAAAAGGTATTAACAGCATCTAGGTACAATAGAGATAGTCCAGTAATAATGTCCTCATTCTCAACTGCCTTCCAGCAGCAGAACAATTTTCCTTTATCTATACTCATTTTCTGTTCTCTGTAGGGCTCAGGTTGACCTTTTTCGGCAGTGGCTTCCTTCTTTTCTGCCTTCCTAGTCAGTCAAAGGAAGTGTGTGAACTGCTATGAACAGTTAGCAGAAAAGAGTAAGGCAAAGGTGTGGAATTTCAGTATACTATCACCAGAGCTGGAGCCAGGGAACTGAATCCCTGACTAGACAAACCGTGGTGAGAGATGAACCATCAGCCTCCTGTCCTCAGGGACCCCTCCTTCAGACAAGCCCGGAAACCCATACAGAATTAGCCACCTGCTTCCAGCAACCTCTGCTGCAGCACTCAGCATCAGGAACACAGCCATCACTGGGAGAAGGCTCAGAGGACAGGTTCCTGACCAGAATGTAAGGTCTGACTTTCCACTTCCTGTCTGAGATGCTCCCTCAGAGACACTCTACAATACCAACGAATCTGTTCATGTGGGTGTCTCGGGTCCTTTTATGACAACAAGGCTGTGCCCTATTGAAAGTGGGTAGTGAGAATTACAGAAGCACCCTAGCTGAAAACTGTTGCCATGGGCTCTACAAAGCCAAGATCTGCAGTTCCAATGAGAGCAGAAGACTGAGTAGTGAATATCCAGACAAACCCCTCATTCTCACGTGATCTGTCAGCTCTGGCTTGTGGTCAGTTTGACTTTCCCTCTTTCTTTAGAGGACACTGGTCTGTGCCATGCATGTCTTCAGACCAGAGGTCACTAGCGTTTCAAAAGTAGGATATATGGTTTTATTTCCTGTTCTTTAACTGGGGCTACAGAGTATGACAATGGACAGCGACTTAAAAATGGAAGGGAAGGAAATATGGTGCAGCCAACCAGCCCTCATAATCATAGAAATCTTTAATATACAGGCCTCAGAGAATGCTAATCCTTGCTTTACATCATATATAAATCCTGGACTGTATCTAGTTTTGTACCATCTGATGTCAAAAATTCAACACATGTCAATTAGAAAATTTTAAATGTAGTATGGTATCCTGGACTAGATCCTAGAACAGGAAAAAAGACATTATAGAAAAACTGGTGAAACAGGAATAGAATTTGTAGTTTAGTTAATAGCACTGTAACAATGTTAATTTTTTAGTTTTGACAAATGTACCATGGTTATTTTAGATGTTAACATCAGGAGAAGCTGGGTAAGAGGTATGTGGGAAATCTCTGTATTATCTTTGCAAATTTTCTATAAATCTAAAATTATGCCGAAAAAACCCAACAACAAACACTCATATATGTATATATATAAAAAATATATAATGTATATATAAAATCATTACATATGTATATGCATAATATACACACACGAATATATGCTCACATACGTATATACACATACATATATATGTAATGTATGCACATAGGAGTACGTTTATATATGCATATATACATGTGCATGTATATGTGTTTATAGGAGTATATATGTATTAGGAGTACTTATATATGTTATATATAGAGAGAAGTAATATATGTATATATGCATGTACATATATATACATATACACATATTATGTATACATACACAGACACATATATATGATAGATAATATATATCTTCAACCCAGAGTTCTCTCTCGAATTTTAGACTCATATCTTTTAAAAAATTTATTCATTTATTTATTTTTGGCTGCATCGGGTCTTAGTTGCAGCACGAGGGCTCTAGTTGAGGCACGCAAGCTCAGCAGTTGTGGCACGTGGGCTTAGTTGCCCCGCGGCACGTGGGATCTAACTTCCCTGACCAGGGATCAAACCTGCGTCCCCTGAATTGCAAGGTGGATTCTTTTTTTTTTTTTTTTTTTTTTTTTTTTTTTTTTTGCGGTATGCGGGCCTCTCACTGTTGTGGCCTCCCCCGTTGCGGAGCACAGGCTCCGGATGCGCAGGCCCAGCGGCCATGGCTCACGGGCCCAGCCGCTCCGCGGCATATGGGATCCTCCCAGACCGGGGCACGAACCCGTATCCCCTGCATCAGCAGGCGGACTCTCAACCACTGCGCCACCAGGGAGGCCCGCAAGGTGGATTCTTTACCATTGGACCACGAACGAAGTCCCTAGACTCTTAAATCTTAAAAAAAAAAAAAAAAATCTCCGCTCGAAAATGTAACTCCTTGCTCCACCTTTGGCCTTTCCTATCTCAGTTAATGACAGCTCCATGTTTACAGCTGCTTAGGCCAAAAGTCTTGGAGTCATCTGTTACAGACTGAATTGTATCCGCTCCAAATTAATATGTTGAATTCCTAACCCCTGGTATCTTAGAATGTGACCTTGTTTGGAAATAAGGTCATTACAGATGTAATCAGTTAAGATGAGATCATTAGGGTGGGCCCTAATCCAATGTGACTGATGTCCTTATAAAAAGGGGAAATTTGGACACGGACACATGCATACTGGAGAGCGCCATGTAAACATGAAGATAGCCATCTACAAACCAATGAGAGAGGCCTGAACCATATCCTTCCCTCACATTGAAGGAACCAACCCTGCTAACACTGTGATCTTGGACCTTTTGGCCTCCAGAACTGTTAGACAACAAAATTCTGTTGTTTAAGCCACCAGTTTGTGGTACTTAGTTACAGCAGACCTAGCCAACTATTACAATATTCTTGACTTTTTCTCTCACACTCCACATGCACTCTGTCAGGAAGTCCAGTTGACTATCACTTCAGAATCTCTCCAGGATCTGACCACTCCTCACCATTTTCACAGTTACTACCCAGGTCCAGGTCACCATCATCTCTTGCCCGGATTATTGTGATAGCTTCCTAACTGGTCTCTGTGCTTTCACTTCAACCTCTAAGTTTCCTCTCAACACAGTAGCATCTAGAATGGTCTTTTGAAAACCCAAGTCAATGTTCTGCCTCAGTTCAAATACCTGGCAAGTCTTCCTATTTACTCAATCAAACAAAAGCCTTGGAAGGACCTTCAGGATCCCATAGAATCTGCCTCCTTCCCTCATTGTCTCTCTGACATCACTTCCTACTACTCTTCCTCTTGCCAACTCTGCTCCAGCCACACTGGCTTCCTTGATGTTCTTTCAACACACAAGCTCTTGCCTTCGGGTTTTTTGCACTGGCTGTTTTCCTTGCCGGGAACACTCTTTCTGCAGCTACCTGTATGGCTTTCTCACCTCCTTTAAGTCTTTCTCACATATCCCCAAATGAATGAATAAGTGGATAAAAATACATCAGCTAAAATGCTCCAAAGAGATCCATATTAGTTCCATGTTCATATCAGAGCTCTCTAACATATGGTCTTGTTTCTTTCAAAATCTCAAAGAAGAAAATACGGGTAGGATTAAGAGTTTTAATGGAAAGGATAAGTCTATCTTACACGTACATGAGAAAGTGCCAATTAGGAGGGCAGTGATTCCTGGTTATGCTTTTCCTTTACCCTCTGCTCTGTTTGTGTGTAACTCCAAGGGTTCTCATGTTGATATTGCCTTTGGGTAGCCACTTTTTCTACAGATGCATGTATCTCCAATTGTGTTTAGCAGTGGGTTATACCATTATGTAGGAAGCTAGGCATGGAATAATCACAGCTATGCTGGGAAGGAAGGCTAGGCTGAAGCCAATCTCTGGTTGAAACCCAAATGCCCAGAAACCAGTAACTCTGAACATGAAGTGGGAAAAGGAGCCAGATGAAGAGTGGGGAGTTTGGGCCAAGGTACAGATTTACATGTTCAGATTTAAGATTTCAGTTAAACCAGAGAGCAAGAGAGCTTACAACAGTTTCTGCCTCTCTGTTCCCGTGCTCTTCATTTCCAGCCTAAGTACTTCCACTAGGCTCACTTTTTGCCCTCTGACTAAACACCGGCATACTGTCCCTTTCTTCCATTCACCAGGTTAACTTTCACATACCCTTTGAGGCTCTGCTCAGTCACAACCTTCTCTAGGAACCCCTCGCTGACCCCTCCTTTCCCCTAACCCAAGCTGGGTTAAGATCCCTTCATTCCACCTCCACTAAGCATCCTCTATGTGTTTGATGGTCTGCTTATTTGTCTGCTCTCCGCCCCACTGTGAGCTCCTTGATGGCCAGGATGGTGCCTTATTTACCTGTATCTGTATCCTCAGTGCATAATAAATACCTGGCACATAGTAGGGCTGTGATCAATGTTTCATGAATGAATGAATGAAACTGCAGCCAATTTCAGGGTATGGCTAGCCAGGTTCTTCAGGTGGACGCTCAGGAGGCTTGTTAGGTATCTGAGAAGTTGGCAACTTGCCACAGCAAGGTCTGATGATCTTTTCTTGGTAAGAGTTGGGTCTGACATTTCTTTCGATTTACAGGGAGAAAAGAGCCTAGGAAACTACAAAATACTAAAGTGAAAGTATGTTTTCATCAATTATTTTTCAGTTACTACACAAGTCAACAGCAATGAAAAGGGACAGCATCCCAGAAATGTTCAAATGATTGGAACACTCAATATAGTAATAATGGTTTATCAGTAGTTCCTGTACTATTAAATCTCTCTGGGACCCGTGAATCTTAAAGGTACACTGTGTAAACTGCAAACTGGAAGATTCTAAGGACATTTCAGTTCTCTCTAGGCTACATAAATTCCAACCTCCCCTTTCAGAGAGGCAAAGATCATGGAAGGTCTTACTTATTCACCCCTGGGGTTTGGGGTGGAGGTGGGAGAAAGCCACGGAGGCACATCCAGGGATGAATGTATTAGCCAAATGGAACAGAGACTGCATAAGCAGAGCAATCTCTCTCACCCTCTCTCTCATACAGCAGAAAGCAGTGGGATGGTGAAAGGAGCCCCAAACTGAAGTTAAGAGACCCGGGATCTAGTCCTTGCTATGCCACTAAGCACTCGTGCAACTCTGGACATTTACTTGCTTTTTCTGCTTCAGTTCTCTCTTCTGTAGAATGGCTAGGTTAGCTAGATGATCTCTGAGATATTTTTCAGCTTTAGGATTTTGTGTTTCTGTATGATGGCTAACCAAGATAACTAAAGGAGGAGTAAGACTCGGGGAAAAGAATAATGAATGTTAGTTTGGAAAAGCTGACTTTGAGGTTCCTGTGATATACCTGGTCGTCAATGACAAGAACCAATTGAAAGTGGAAGTCTGGTCCTTGGAGCACAGCTGGGAGTGGAGGTACAGATCCGGTACTTTATCAGCAGGAGGTAAACGGAACAATAAGAGTTATGTGACCAGCTAAACCAGTTGTGAATGAACAGATTCTGTACCAAAATAAATTGGTAACAGCCAAATTCAAAATTATCATTCAGTTAATATTTATTTGATTACATTTTCCCTTATTCTGTATTTTAATGGATGGTAATAATAACTGCTACCATTTGTTGGGTATTGGCTATGAGCTAGGTGTTGAAGAAAGTGTTTTACATTTATTATCTCATTTAATATTTATAAATAACTACATGAGGTCAGTATCACTATTCCCATTTTTGAGATGTGGAAACTGAACACTGGTCAGTTGGTAAACATCTAACAACTGGATAGGAACATGCAAATCCCAGAGTTACAGTGGTTGTTGACTTCCATGGTGTAAAAACTCTCACCATGGCCTATTTCAAGCTAACAACAAGAGGTCACTGAACAGAGAGATAGGAAGAAATGTGCCTTATGTAATACGGTCACCATACAGATATAATAAACATACATATCTTCAAGAGCATAGATAATGGTAACATGTGGTAAAATAATTAGAAGGTCATGAGTTTGGGTATTCACTACACTTGTTAATATAGTTTATTTAAGTTTATATGATTTAATCTTTTAACTAGCTGTGTTTAACAACTGGCTTCCATAGCTCCTAACATTTTAACAATCTGCTCTTGCAAGCTAGTATAAGCTGGCTCCACACACCACTGAAAACGATGCTAAGACAGAGGAAGTAACTTGCCTAAGGTCACATAGAAAATGTCAGGGTCAAGATTAGAACCTTGATCCACCTAATTCTGAAGACCAGGCTCTTAACCACTAGACTATCATCTGTAAAACTATAAAGTGCTATATACTGTGTATGGTAAAAAATTATTGCTGCATTTCGTATCTGAAAAAAATGTTATGTGGTCTTAAGTGTCATCAATAAGGAGGGGTTCTAGTGGAAAAGCAGCCATTAATCAGAAAAGTCACAGCGCAATTTCTGCTTTTCTGGGTCAGTTCTTGTGCCTGAGTTTCCCTTTGTTGAAGGAATGCTTTGTGTCCTGTTTGAATCGCACTTCAACCCGTGTTGGGAAAAAAAAATAGAAGAAGTTATTAACATCTTTTTATGTTTCTTGTAGACAGGACTCAGGGAAGTTTAAATGGTTGTTATTATTAGTTTGACTATAACTTTATACTAGCCATACTGAAAATAAAATATAAAGAAATATAACAAACACCCATCGTTTAACATCCATAGATTAAGGCAATCTCTTTGTAGCCAAAATGTATAAGGATGTTTATTACATTAAGTAGTAAAAAATAAAACATCTGGAAACAATTTTTAGATCTTGAAGAATCAGAAGACAAAATGATGAGCCTCAGGGCACTAAGATCATATTTACCCCTCTGGAGAAAAGGTTTGAAAAAAATTTTAATGCTTTCTGAAAAAACATACTTATTTTAGTTTCTCCTCTGTTCCCTATCATAGGAAATGACTTACACACAGAATTTCATGAACTGATCATAAAACTCTACTTAGGTCTCTGGACCTGGTTGAAGCCTGTAGTTAGGATTGTAGCTGTAAAGCCACCATCTAGCTCAATAAATCTAGACAAACCAAGTAGCTCTATGGATCATTGTGTTGTAAAAATAAAGTATTCTAGCTGTGATTCTCTTGGTTAAAAAAGAGATAGGGACTTCCCTGGTGGTCTAGTGGTTAATACTTCGCCTTCCAGTGTAGGGGGTGAGGATTTGATCCCTGGTCGGGTAGCTAAGATCCCACATGCCTCACAGCCAAAAAAACCAAAACATAAAAAACAGAAGCAATATTGTAACAAATTCAATAAAGACTTTAAAAATGGTCCACATAAAAAAAATCTTAAAAAAAAAGGAGATAAAGCTCCGTTATAATACAGGGGAAGCTATAAGTAATTTGGCCAGTGGGTGAGGAAGAGAACAACATAGTATACTCTAGACAAGAACGGTAAAGTTTAGGAAGGGTCAGCCTGCTTCTGCAGATCGCAGCTCTGAGTCATTGCGCGGTGAGTACATGCAGAGTTGGCACGCATGTTTGCCTTCCTGGCATCTGCAGGCTTTAATAATCTTGTGTTCTAGTTCCTTACTCACATTGGAAAATGAAAGGTTTTTTTTCATGTTTGGCTGTTCAGTGTTTTGGGGTTCTTTTTTTTTTTTGGTGATACACGGGCCTCTCACTGTTGTGGCCTCTCCCGTTGCGGAGCACAGGCTCCAGACGCGCAAGCTCAGCGGCCGTGGCTCAAGGGCCCAGCCGCTCCGCGGCATGTGGGATCTTCCCGGACCGGGGCACGAACCCGTGTCCCCTGCATTGGCAGGCGGACTCTCAACCACTGCGCCACCAGGGAAGCCCTGTTCAGTGTTTTTAGATATATATGGCAATCTTTAACAAATGACCGTATTGACTATGCCCCACCCCCCCACACACTTTGGAACTACAAATTTACATTCTACAAACAACTTGTTTGACAACTACTTGGTCTACTAACAAGTGGTTGTTGCATCATACTTTGCGCTAAGCACGGTGCTGTACTGTAAAGGACATGAGGGATAAGATGCTGTTTAGATATTAGACATGTGCATATAAGGCAGAAGATGCAAAATGCAAAGTGAGGGCTCTGGTCGTTGGTGCTCTGAGATGTAACAGAAAGAGACTGCTCTATCTGAAGCTTCTTCCAGGGCTACCTGGGAGAAGTGCATTAGTGAACATAGAGGAGGGGGTGGCCATGAAGAATATATAGACTGGGAAGTACAGCATCATCCAAAGAGAGAGATTGGCAGGGATAATAATTAGACCTCTCTTCCTGTCGCCACAGAGGACACAATATTTGAAAGCCTGTCAAGCCCTGTTAACACAGATCCTGGGAAGTGTTGCTATTGAAGCTTGTGGCACATTTGAATGTAATAAAACATAATATTCCATAATGTTTTGGGAGAAATCTTTGTCTTTCTCTCCAACAATTCATTCTACTTGCTAAGCCAGGCTTCTCTGAGGTCACCAAGAAGTCATGAAGGATATATGGATATGACTAAAGTCATCACATTACACATTAGTCACTGGTTGCAGTGCTGGTTAGAATGAGAGAAACAGCTGGAAATGGTACAGGAACACAATGTGGGCCATGTCTACCTAAGATGGATATTTCTAGCTGTCATAGTGGGTCTGGCCCTATATATACCTCTTTTCTGTGCTGTTGAGCTAACTGATTCAAAGACACTGTTGTTAAGAAGTGGAAAGTGGGAGCTTGGTAAGATGCCATCCTCATTGAGGTAAGTCTCTTCCTTCTTTTTACCACTTTGGAGTGGCTAGGAGGGATCTGAGCTAGACCCTGATGCACAGCACTTTCGTCTTCATTTTGTATGGTTCACCGATAGCTCATTTCCCACACAGACAGCTCTGTCCTGTTGTGCTGATGGGTTGAGACACATGAGGCAGATGGAGAGAATTTCCCTGTGATCACCAAGGTTTCTCCCCCATTAGCAGCAGTAGCAGTCTGCTGGGACTTGAGACTGGAACACCACTGGTGTGGCCAACTTCCCCAAGTTCCTAAATCAATGGGAACTTAAACCAGAAAATAGCAGAGTGGCAGGGCTCCAGTTGGTGCCCAAACTGAAGCCCAAATCACCTCAAAACGGAACAACAAGAGATTAGATCCCAAGTTTTGTAAGAATCCTATACAGAAAATGCACAGATACCAGATGTGGTGAAACCCGTTATTTTAACGTGGTAAAATGGTTTGCTTTTTCCTCCTAGAGAGGAATCTTTAATTTCAGGCTTATATCACCATTCTTTCAGTGAAGAGAAAGGACAACTAATAGTTGGTTACCCCAAAGGATTCTGGCAGGAATACTTGAGTCATGAAATATTAGCCAAGCAACTCTTTGGATATTCTAAAATAAACTGTGTAGAGAACTAAGTGTTTCATGCCAGGACAAAACTAAAAAGCTTTTCTCAGAAGTCTCCCTGCCCCCACTTTTCTGTATACAATCTTACTGGTTGATAGCACCCAGTTTTTGGCTGCATTGCAAGGAACCACTCAGCTGTGGCTGATTACTGCTCTCATTTTTTCCCCTTGTTCCGGAAATCTTGTCATGAGCATGTTTCCAAGAAAGCAAGACAGAAAAAGGTTTTCGCTTGTTTTGGGGAAGCCATTATTGAAGAGGCTAGTGTTAGGGTAATAGACTAGGGCTGAGATAAAGGGGAGGAATTTAGAAATGTTGTGAAAAACAACTGTTTCCATCCCTGGAGTTGTGAGTCACAACGAGAGAAATGGTCTCTATCCTTGGCTCCGCCATTGACGGTGTGACTCGGGAACACTTTCATTCATTCAGCACGTACGGAGCACCCACTCTGTGTCTGACACTATGTCCAGCACTGGGGACGCACAGTGAGGAACAGATAAGGAACCTGTTCTCAAATCACACAATGTCTCTAAATACCTTTTCTTTATGTTTACAATGTGAGGGATGGACTAGAATGATCTTTCAAGGCCCTGAATCTTTATTTTTCTGTGGGCTCACAATGTGCCCAGAAGAACAGTAACAGGAAAACTGGTTCTCAAAGCACATGCCAGATATTGTGCTAACTAATCACTTTTATATATATTACTCTATTTGTTTTCTCAAGAAACTCCTAACATAAGCATTATTATATCCATTTGATAGATGAGAAAACATCTATAAAGCATCAGAGAGGTTGAGTTACCTTTTGTTGTAAGTGAGAAAGAGGCAGTGCCAGACTCAAACCCAGCTCTGCTGACTCCAAGCCCAGCATTCTTTCCCCCTCCTCTGTTCTCCAGATTTATAATGTTAATTCATCTCCCCTGGACTTTTCTCTGGGAATATTTATGGAAAACTTATTCAAGAATCCATGGCAGTACAATATGAAATACGTAACTTTTGCCTTATGGGTCTTCCATTAGTTTTCCTTCCCTCTTTACCTACTAAGTTTTCTTATTCATCTCAAGGGTGATCTTGCCACTTCATTTAAGCCCAGTGCTTCCACTGCTTTGCCTTTGCTTGTGCTTTACTTTCAGCTTGGAATCATTTTCAATCTTGTCTTCAGCCAAATTCTGTACTCTTTCCCAGACTCTGTCTTACTCCTAAATTTAATTCATTCACCCCCTAATAGTTATCCAACACAGTAAGAAGTTAAAAAAAAGAGTATAAGATCATCTCCTTAGGGGAAATAAGATATGCACAGATTATAGGAAAGTTATAGGCTAAAATACTTATAGACCTGTAAGGGAAAGAGAAGGAAGGTAGCAGAATAGGGCTGGAGTCATTGGAACTTGAGGAATAGTTAAGGCTTGATTAGATGAAAAGAGAAAGAGGCAGGGAAACGTAAGATGGTCAGACAAAGAGCAGAGAGGTCCACTGAGTATTGAAGAAGTTGGATGTCTTTCTGGCTGGAGTGACTAGGTTTGAAGAACTCTGGAAGCTGGAATGGAACATTTGAACTGGATGTTATTGTTGAAGAGTGTTAATCAGAAGGAGTACTGGATTAAGAGTTTGCACATCTGTGTTCTTGCCTGATCAATTTGTAATCTGGAGAAAATTGATCAAGAGACCTGAGTCTCCATTTCCTTATCTCCTGGGGCTACCTCGGTCTATAGAAGTCCAAGCTCCTTAGAATAGCCTGTCTCTTTTTCTACTGTTCCCACCTCTAGCCATTTTATAGTATGTCTTTACGTGTGAGGAGTCAGTTATGAGCTAAGCCCTTTCACAACATGGTATAATCACATGTACTCTGTGAGAACGCTCACAGTGCTGAAAAACATGATTTCTCATAAAGGTACACAAGTTAAATAATAAAAATTAAGCTATACAATTTAAATAATGAAATCAGGCTACACAAGTTAAATAATACTCATACATACGCATTAAAAATTGAATTTTTGATCATGAGTTTGGGATTAGCAGACGCAAACTAGTATATATAGGATGGATAAACAAGGTCCTACTATATAGCACAGGGAACTATTATATTCAATATCCTGTGATAAACCATAATGGAAAAGAATATGAAAAAGAATATATATGTATAACTGAATCACTTTGCTGTACAGCAGAAATTAACACATTGTAAATTAACTATACTTCAATAAAATATTAAAAAATGGAATTTTTACCCTACCAATTTCATAATTTAAGACACTAAAGTTCCTTAATTAAATATTTAGAATTAAAACTTTAAGGCTAGAGAGTTTCTGTTTTAACTTGAAAATGTGAGGCAACAATAAGGTCTTAGGGCTTTCTTTTCACTTGTGTATGATTCAGAGAGTTAGTGGTACAAGATAGGATGAATGGTCTCAAAGATGCTAATCTGGAAAAAAAAATGTGGCCAGGCAAGCTCAGATGATCAGCCAGGACAAAGCAGGCAAGAGCAAAAAGAGCATCAACCATGAGTCTTAGGAAAAGTCAATATCCAAAGTCTTCAAGGAAGCTGTGATGTTAATTTTAGTGTGTCAACTTGAATGGGCCATGGGGTGCCCAGTGTTTTGGATAAACATTTTTCTAGGTTTGTTTGTGAGGGTGTTTCTGGATGAGATCAATATTTAAGTCAGTAGACTAAGTAAAGCAGATTGCCCTCCCCAGTGTGGGGGTCTCATCCAATCTGTTGAGGGCCTGAATAGAACAAAAAGGCTGAGAAAGAGAAAATACACTCTCTGCCTGTCTTCAAGCTACAACACTGGTCTTTTCCTACCTTCAGACTTGGACTCAGACTGGAACAATACCTTCAGCTCATCTGAGCCTCCAGCTTACCAACTGCAGATCTTGGGACTTCTTAGTCTCTATTGTTGTATGAGCCAATTCCTTATAATAACTATGTATCTACGTATGTATGTATGTATGTTTCTATCTATCTATCTATCCATCCATCCATCCATCCATCCATCTCCTATTGGATCTCTTTCTCTGGGGAACCCTGACTAACACAGTAGCATTAGCATCTGGATCCAAAAGTGAAGGAACAAGGCAGCAGGTTTCCCTCAGAGTCCAGTGGCAAAAGGTCTTTTGTGTCCTTTTAAAGACACATGTACCCCAGTGTTCACTGCAGCACTATTTACAATAGCCAGGTCAGGGAAGTAACCTAAATGCCCATCGACAGACAAATGGATAAAGAAAATGTGGTACATATACACAATGGAATATTACTCAGCCATAAAAAGGAATGAAATTGGGTCATCTGTAGAGACGTGGACGGATCTAGAGACTGTAATACAGAGTGAAGTAAGTCAGAAAGAGAAAAACAAATATCATATATTAACATATATATGTGGAACCTAGAAAAATGGTACAGATGAACCAGTTTGCAGGGCAGAAATTGAGACACAGATATAGAGAACAAATGTATGGACACCAAGGGGGGAAAGCGGCGGGGGGATGGTGGTGGTGGTGTGATGAATTGGGAGATTGGGATTGACGTATGTATACAATGGATAACTAATAATAACCTGCTGTATAAAAAAATAAATTAAATAAAATTCAAGAAAAAAGAAAGGTCTTTTGTGTCCTTTTAAGCACAGTAATGCAAGCTGATCTTCTTAAGGGGTAGTGTAATGAGTACATTGGAACTAGACTGCCTGGATTCTTATCCTGGCTCCACTATTTATGAGCTAGATGACCTTGAACACATTACTTAACTGCTCTGGGCCTCATTTTTCTCATTTGTAAAAAAAAACCTCCCAATAGGTGGTTGTGAGGATTACACAGACCAGTATATGAAAATTGCCTAAAAGAGTATCTGGTACACAATAAGTGTTACTTAAATGGTAGTTATTATAAACCCTCCTGGACTCACTGAGCTCACCACAGTCTCTCATAGAACATTTTGGATCTTCTGATCAGCAACTTTTTCTTCCAGTCACTGACTAAGGAGTGGGAGGAAGAGGAGTTCCACAGAAGTTTTCCTGAGCTTTACCAGGAAGTCTTTGAAATCATCTAACAAGATACTTTTAGGCCAAGTATCACCCAGTGTCTTGGCTTTTCAATAAGTTAAAAGGACCATGTCCTGGAGCAGAAGTTCTCAGTAGATGCTCACTTTCAGCTTATTTCAGCAGCACTTTCTTTAGGTATGTGACTGCAAGCCTACTGTGTGAAGAAGAGGACTGAATTTCCTTCTTTCCTTTGATATAAATTGCTTTCTGATTAGAGAAGAATTACACACTCATTATATAAAATTATAAAAGAAAATAAAAATAATCCATACTCCTAGCATCCAAAGATAACAAACAATATTTTGAAATGTGTCTTTCTAGTTTTTTGTCCATTTGTCTGTGACACATACCTTTTTTAATTTTTTAATTTATTTTTATTTATTTTGGCTGCACCATGTGGCATGTAGTTCCCTGACCAGGGATTGAACCCATGCCCCCTGCATTGGAAGTGTGGAGTCTTAACTACTGAACTGCCAGGGAAGTCCCAACACATACTTTTTTAAAACAAGATTAAGATCATAATATATACAACTGCTGTTCCTCGTTCTCACTGTCATGCTATTGTGAAGATGACTCTGCGGGAGAGATCCCCCTGATGTTTGTTTCTGGATAGAGTCTCAGTTTCCCATTACTGAATCAGTACATCATTTCCCATTCATGACCATTTTAGGAAATGGAGCCTAAATAACATGTTATTTTAAGGTAATTCATTCATAGGTGAAGGTATTTGATCTCTTGATCAGTAATTAGTTTGAATACTCTCTACCACTGCTGCTTCCATTAATGTGGATAATGATAGTTGAAAGAAATAAATCAGTATACAAAGCTATAGTAATCAAAACAGTGTGGTACTGGCATACAGACAGACGTATAGAATTGAGAGTCCAGAAATAAACCTATACTGTTATGGCCAATTGATTTTCAACAGAGGTGCCAAGACCATTCAGTGGGGGAAAAAATATTCTCTTCAACAGCTGGTGCTGGACAACTAGATATATGCATGCAAAAAAAAATGAAATTGGGGGCTTCCCTGGTGGCGCAGTGGTTGAGAGTCTGCCTGGCGATGCAGGGGACACGGGTTCGTGCCCCAGTCTGGGAGGATCCCACATGCTGCGGAGCAACTGGGCCCGTGAGCCAAAATTGCTGAGCCTGCGCATCTGGAGCCTGTGCTCCGCAACAAGAGAAGCCGCAATAGTGAGAGGCCTGCGCGCCGCGATGAAGAGTGGCCCCCGCTCTCCACAACTAGAGAAAGCCCTCGCACAGAAACGAAGACCCAACACAGCCATAAATAAATAAATAAATAAAGCAAAACTGTCAACAGGTAAAAATAAACACTATTATAAAAAAAAAATGAAATTGGATCCCTACCTCACACCATATATAAAGATCAACTGAAAAGGGAACAATGACCTAAATATAAGAGCTAAAATGATAAAAATTACAAGAAAATACTCAGGGTAAATCTACATGACCTTGGATTTGGCAATGGATTATTAGTTATGACATCAAAAGCATATGCAACAAACTATAGAAATGATCCCTGAAAGCATAGTCTTGTACCACAATGTTCATTGCAGCTCTATTTACAATAGCCAGGACATGGAAGCAACCTAAGTGTCCATCGACAGATGAATGGATAAAGAAGATGTGGCACATATATAAATGGAATATTACTCAGCCATAAAAAGAAACGAAATTGAGTTATTTGTAGTGAGGTGGATGGACCTAGAGTCTGACATAGAGAGTGAAGTAAGTCAGAAAGAGAAAAACAAATACCATATGCTAACACATATATATGGAATCTAAAAAAAAAAAAAAAAAAGGTCATGAAGAACCTAGGGGCAAGATGGGAATAAAGATGCAGACCTGCTAGAGAATGGACTTGAGGACATGGGGAGGGGGAAGGGTAAGTTGGGACAAAGTGAGAGAGTGGTAGTGTATTTATGGACATATATATATATATATATACTACCAAATGTAAAATAGATAGCTAGTGGGAAGCAGTCGGATAGCACAGGGAGATCAGCTCAGTGCTTTGTGACCAGCTAGAAGGGTGGGATAGGGAGGGTGGGAGGGAGGGAGACATAACAGGGAAGAGATATGGGGATATATGTATATGTATAACTGATTCACTTCGTTATAAAGCAGAAACTAACAGAGCATTGTAAAGCAATTATACTCCAATAAAAACGTTAAAAAAATAATAAAATAAATAAATATTCATTGCTTTAAAAAAAAAGCATATGCAACAAAAGAAAAAACAGAGAAATGGACTTCATCAAAATTAAAAACTGAGGGGCTTCCCTGGTGGCGCAGTGGTTGAGAGTCCGCCTGCCGATGCAGGGGACGCGGGTTCGTGCCCCGATCCCGGAGGGTCCCACATGCCGCGGAGCGGCTGGGCCCACGAGCCATGGCCGCGGAGCCTGTGTGTCCGGAGCCTGTGCTCCGCGGCGGGAGAGGCCACAGCAGTGAGAGGCCCGCGTACAGCAAAAAAAAAAAAATTAAAAACTGTGCATGAAAGGACATTATTAAAAGGTGAAAAGACAACCTAAAGAATGGGGAAAATATTCGTAAGTCATATACCTAAGGGTCTAGAATCCAGAATATATAAGGAACTCTTACAACTCAACAAAATGACAAATGACCCAATTGAAAATTAGTCAAAGGACTTGAGTAGACATTTCCCTAAAGAAGACATTCAAATGACTAATAAGCACATGAAAAGATGTTCAATCTCATTAGGCATTAGGGAGATGCAAATCAAAATCACAATGAGGTACCACCTCAAACTCATTAGGAAATTTTTTGAAAAAGGAAAATATGGAAAAATAAAAAATAAGTTTTGGCAAAGATGTGGAGAAACTGGAACGCTTGTAGATTGCTGATGAGAATGTGAAATAGTACGGCCAGTGTAGAAAATATTTTGGTTGTTCCTTAAAAAGTTAAACATAGAAATGCCATATGATCTGGCAATCTCACTCCTAAGTATATACTGAGAAGAATTTTAAACCGGTACTCAAACAAATAGATGTACACATATGTTTATAGCAGCACTATTCAAAATATACAAAATATCTATCAACAGATGAGTGGATAAACAAAATGTGGTATATCCATAAAATAGAACATTATTCAGCCATAAAAAATGAAAAAAGTACTGATATATACCACATTGTGGATGAACTTCAAAAACATTAAGGCAAGTGAAAGAAACTAGACACAAAAGACCACATACTGTATAATTCCACTTATATGAAATATTTAGAATAGGTAAATCCATAGAGACAGAAAACAGATTAGTGATTGCCAGGGGCTGGGAAAAGGTGAGTATGGGGAGCAACTGCTTAATAGGTAAAAGCTTTCTTTTTAGGGTGATAAAATGTTTTGGAACTATGTAGAAGTTGTGGTTATACAAAATTATGAATGGTTAAATGACCTTTTAAGTGACTGATTTTATGTTATATGAATTTTACCTCAATAAAAAATAGAATAACAAGTTAACTAGACTAACTGTGATGATAATTTCACAAAACATACATATAAAAATTAAAGAAATCAATATTAGATTCTTTGTTTCCTTTTATGTCTGCAATATTTTACGGTTTCAACTTTAAAACAGTAGCAAAATCATGACATAACTTTGGCTATTACTATCTTAGGGTTTTATTAGAGGTCATACTAATGGGTTCTCCCACATTTTCACCAACTCTGTACAATTCAGATTTCAGTCCAAGGCTTCAGGAACATTGCAAACAGCTGCAGTGGGATTAGGCATCTGACCATCAATGACATGCCAACTCTGATGGACAACTGTGTAAAAGTACATAGTTGGAAACTATATTTTCTTTTCAGTCTCATTTGGTTGGCACATTTTCTAGCGGCTTGAATTATTGAAAAATATGAATGGGTTTTTCATTTTAGTTTTTTTATATAAGAAAATCATTAGGAAATTTATACACACACATTTGAACATTTGAATCCTTAAATACCTTGAGATGCTTCGTTTCATAGTTAGGATATTTTTATTTCAATGATATTGTAGCTTAAGCATAAACTTTAAGTCTAATTCTACATGTCAAGCTTCTAAATGTAGTGATTCTTTTCAGCATTCCATTTTCTCATGTTTTCCCTTACTTTTTTTTTTTTTTTTTTTTTTTGCGGTACGCGGGCCTCTCACTGTTGTGGCCTCTCCCGTTGCGGAGCACAGGCTCCGGACACACAGGCTCAGCGGGCATGGCTCACGGGCCCAGCTGCTCCGCGGCATGTGGGATCTTCCCGGATCGGGGCACGAACCCGTGTCTCCTGCATTGGCAGGCGGACTCTCAACCACTGCGCCACCAGGGAAGCCCTCTCTTACTTTTGTAACATCATTTAGTTGATTCCTATGCATTACTCAATGAAAGTGTACTAAAATATATTGAAAAAACGTCCCATTTTCTTTGAAATTAGGACAATTTAATAGTTAATGTGTCTGTTTCTGAAAATATTGAGAGGAAAAAAATAACCTCATCACTTTCATAAGCCTTGTTCTCTATACTCTGGTTAACCTTTTTTTTTTTTTTCTTCTAAAGGCTTTAGTTGAAAAATGCCATCGAATTACATCAGTAGTTTTCATTGGTGCACCACATATTTCCAATTGTACTTTCAAAGCTCTTTCTACTTGTGACCTCAGAAAGATCCGATTTGAAGGTCTGTGATGTTAAAAAGTGGTTTAGCATTAATTTTTACTTTTAATCTTGTGGCAATTCAAATACAATACTTCTTTTTTTAAAAAACAGGAAATAAAAGGATTACCGATGTGTGCTTCAAATTTATAACAACAATTCTCCAAATATCAGTCACATTTACATGGTGGACTGCAAGGGAATAACAGATGGTAGCCTCAAGTCCCTCTCAGCTTTGAAGCAGCTTACTATGTTGAATCTGGCAAATTGTGTAAGGTAATGAGTCATTCAGTCAAGAAACACTGATTATCTAGAATGTTTCAGACTTCCTCAAGATGCTCATTGGTTAGGAGAGTAAACATGAAAGTCAGGAGTCCAAGTGGAGGTAAATGCAGAGTTCTGCGGTAAAACAAAGGAGGGGCACCCAACCCAGACTACTTATGTAGGGGCAGGGGGAGATTGTCAGGGAATGCTCAGGATATGTGGAATCACAGGCCCTTGTAAGATTAAATGAATTTGCTGGAACACTTATGGGCTACCTTTCCTAGTGAAGGTTCTCACAGCTAGTTCAGTTAATAGGTCTTTTTCCCAAATGGACTTTCCAACTTGCTTATGAAGAACCAATCTTACTGAAGTGTTTCCTCTTGGGTACTAGTTATATTTCTCCTCTGTGTGGGTTTGCTCACAGATGGACAGATGGCAAGTTCTTACTGAAACCCTTTCTTTAGCTGGGTTACAAATGGGCTTCTATCCTGGTATTCTCAGGTGGGCAAGGATCAAATTCTTGCTAAAATTTCTTCCCTGGTGGATATCTCAGCCTCTTGCTTGTATAAATTTCTTATAATATTAAAGGGCCAGATGATAACAAAATAGCATTTGATCTATAATGAAATTGGTTAATATTTGGGAAAACATAAGACAAGTCAGAGTAATAAGCTAAGCTACACAAAATCTTAACCCATGTTCCCTATTATTAAAATGGGGAGGCACCATGGGTTGTGGAGGGGAGGTAAAGACAGGATTTGGAATGGGAAAAACCTGGATTACAAAATGAAGCCTCTAGTCAACAGCCAGCAAGGAACTGAGGCCTCCTGTCAACAGTCATGTGAGTGAACTTGGAAGCAGACCCTCCACCCTTAGTCAGTCCTTCGGATGATTAAAGTTCCAGCTGGCATCTTGGTTGCAAGCTCATGAGCAAGCTGGCATCATAATGCAAGCAGGATGTGTGTATGTGTGTGTGTGTGTGTGTGTGTGTGTGTAACAGCTAACCCTATCTGTATTAACATGTGAAATAAAATTGAATTGCATTCATATATTTCACTCAGGCTTCTGCAGGTTACCTAATTTTTAAAAGAAATGGAGGTTTTTCTGCGTCTAGCCGCATAGTTGACAAAACACTTCAAAGGACTCCTCGCTACAAACAATTTAGATCTTGGATGAAACATACTTTCAATACATTGCTGAGCCCACAAAGAGTACGAGAAGTATCCAATATCATGATTCTTCACCACCTTCTCAATGAGTAGACTCTCTAAGACGAACAGTGAATACCAAGCAAACATAGAGATGCTATGAGCATAAATGTTCATTTCAACATAGGCATTGAGACAATCAGTTTTAGCGAGACTCAAGATAGGGAAGCAGGATGAGACTTCTGCAGTCTCTAGACCGCTTCAAGGGGGACAAAGTGGTCTCAGGTAGATAGTACCGAGGCCCCTGGAAGAAGTTAGTTAGCTCAAAGCTTTTCTGAAGGAAAGCACCTTCTCTTTAGGCATCCAAAGTTCCCATAGGTTAAAGTCAAATAAATAGGTGCTCACAACTGAAGACCATCAAATGTACAAAGATATGAGTCACCATGAAGCAAAATAAATTTGAACTTCCATAATTCATATATTAGAATTATCATAGAATATTAAGTAACTATGTATGAAATATTTGAAGAAATAAGTAATGGAACCAGAAACATGAGCAGACAACAAAATGTGATAAAAATAACTAGGTTTACTTGAAAAACTAACTTTTAGAAATAAAAAACATAGTTATTGAAATAAAGAAAATGAATTGCTTATCAGCAGATTAGAACTCACTGAAGAGAGAAGTACAGAGCTGGAAGATAACTGAAGAAATGACAGCAGAGTGAAAAAATAAAAAGAAAAATGTGATAGAGTATAACAACAGACAGAGAAGGTTTAATATCAGCATTTTAGATTAGATTCTTAAAATTCATCTATAAGAGATACACCTAAAACAGGAAGTTTGAGAGTCAAAGTATACATTTTTCTCAACCACATATCAATCCTTCAAAAAATAGACTACGTATGAAGTTTTATTGTGTTTTCTTTTCTTTTTTTTTTTTTTTTTTGTGGTACGCGGGCCTCTCACTGCTGCGGCCTCTCCCGTTGCGGAGCACAGGCTCCGCACGTGCAGGCTCAGCGGCCATGGCTCATGGGCCCAGCCGCTCCGCGGCATGTGGGATCCTCCCGGACCGGGGCATGAACCTGTGTCCCCTGAATCGGCAGGCAGACCCTCAACCACTGCGCCGCCAGGGAAGCCCCTATGTATGAAGTTTTAAAGCAAGTTCCCACAACTTTCATAGTATTAGTAACAAACAAACTATATTTTCTAACTACAATGCAGTTAAATTAGGAATCAGTAATAAAAAGATAAATTTCAAAAATATATATGATTTAAAAGTGAAAATTCCAGGGCAGCAGAATCACCTGAAGAGCTGAATAAAACTACATATGCCCAAGCCCTACCCCAGAGATACTGAATCTGAATATCTAGGGATGGAACACTAGCTTATATATTTTTAAAAAAACAACATGGGTGCTTCTGATGCACAGCCAGGTTTAGGATTAACTGCATTAACCCATTAACTTGGACCATTACCTGAAAAGTCCTTTTCTATTGGCTTTTATGCCTCCAGGATTATCATATAAATGTATATATACATCTATATATACACATCCATATATATACACATACACATGTCAGTATATGTGTGTGTGTTAGTATATAAATGTCTGTTTTCAGGCTATCTTTTCTGTTCCATTCACTTATCTATTTTCTGTCTAATCTTGCACAGTACTTTATCTGTAAAATGGGGAAAAGAAAGAGTATATACTCAGGATTGTTGTGAGGATCAAATAAGTTAATTCATGTAATGTACTTAGAATAGTGTCTGGCACATAATAAGCACTCAAGAAATGTTACCCTTTATTATTATTACTGCTTTATGTTTTAATATCTAATAGAATGAGACTCTCTTTATTAGTAGTCTTCTTTTAAGTTATTAGATATTTTTGCCAGTTTATTCTTCCAAGTGAACTTTAGAATAATTTTGTCATATTTTAGAAAAAATCCTATTGAGATATTAATTGAAATTATGTTAAATATATAAATTTTGGAAAGATATATAGTTTTATAATACTTATCTGATTTTCTCTCTACCCAAGAATTATTTATTAAAAATGTATTCAGATATCCATGTAGTTTATATCTAATTATCATTGTTACTTATTTTTCCTTTTATGACATCATAGTATAAAAATACAGGCTGCACAACTTCTGTCTTTTGGGATCTTTATTTAGGGGTAATGCTGGTGAAAAAGATGATGGTTATGTTGTTTATCATGTTGAATATATATGAATAGTCCATGGAACTTAAATTACATTAATTATATTACTTAAACTTTAGGCCCCTTTTTTGTTTGTCAAAAGTTAAGTCTAATACAAAATTATATCTTAAGTTCTTTTTGAATTTTTATTTTTCTTTCATTTTGGATTTATGCTATATTATATGTTGCATAAAAGTTCATGACTAAAATTACCAAAAAAAAAAAAAGGAGCCAGACTGGCCTTGGATTTCTCTTCTGTAACAGAAAATATATTTATAATTGATATTTTTATTAATATTGTTTATATTGTTAAATAATATATATACATTTATATGTTTGGTATTTCTGTTGCAGAGGAGAAATCCAAGGCCAGCCTGATTTTTTAGGGTTTTTTTTGGGGGGGGTTGTTTTTTGGTTTTTTTTGGCTGCACTGCACAGCATGTGGGATCTTAGTTCCCCAACCAGGGATCGAACCAGTGCCCCCTGCATTGGAAGCATGGAGTCTTAACCACCCTGAGTTTTTAAAAAAATTATTTTATTGAAGTATAGTTGATTTACAATGTTGTGTTAATTTCTATGGATAGTCTGATTTTTTTTGATCACACACACACATGTATATATATATTTTTAAATTGTTACATCATTACACCATTTCACTGTATGCAGTTTCATGGCAGTAAAGAATATGATCCCCAAATTCTATACCCAACCATATTATCTTCATTGGGGTGATACCTAATCAATGTAAAATTACCCTGTTAGTCTTGTTTAATATTTTTACTAGTATTCTAACTCTATGTAAAACTATCACCCCTGTGTTAATTTTATTTACCTTTACCTAATACCACTGCACAATTTTCTTTGTTTTTGTTGTCATTTTATTATAACTGTGTTTCTGGTTGACTATAATTTAGAGAATCATTTATAAATGTGGACTTACATGGGAGGGGTGGAAGGGATGGCACTGACACATAGGTGTCTATGATTAAGGAAAGTATGGGAAGACTGAGGTCAAGACCTTCTTACAGCCTCAGATTTTCTCTGTTTCAGAAAGAAAGGACATTTAGGTAACTTATTAGGTTTCCAGTCCAGCTAAATTGACTTGTACTTAGTGGAAATTCCTCCAAGATTTTGACAGTAGTTTGACTGTTAGGCTTGGTTCTCCCTATCCTAAGTTTTTGTCTTTTTCTTTTGCAGATTGCATCAGGCACTGTTTAACATGATCACATTTTAACCCCAGGGAAGAAACCTTATAGGCTATCTGTTTTATTAATAATTAGGCCACCTAATTAAATGAACAAATGAATAGGAATGGCATTTTTAGTAATATTTCTCCCATTATTATCATTTATATATTTTCTATTAAAATAAAAGCTATATAATCAAATTTGGTTTACAAATGTTGGCAAAATACCAGATATAGATATCACCTTGCTGTTTTGGAATATATTGGGTTTAGTAACTATTATTTTAATAGTATTCTACATATTTATACATAAAGTCACATGCAGAGCTTTTGTTACTCTTTCCTACAGAATTGGTGACATGGGACTAAAGCAGTTTCTTGATGGTCCTGCAAGCACAAAGATAAGAGAGCTAAATTTAAGTAACTGTATCCACCTGGGTGATGCCTCCATTGCAAAACTATCAGTGCGGTATGATAAAACAATAATATTTTACATCATGCTATTAGTAATTGTATATTTGTTAATAGGACAGATCAGAGACAGACTTTTGAAGCCATTTGGAAAACATAAGGGATGCCCAGAAGCTGGTCCAATATTCAGCGAAACAAAATAAGACATTGGAGTCATGGAATGAATTAATCTTTTGACTATATCTAAGACGTTTCTAATTAAATTTCAACTTGGAGAAAGTTTGAGATGAAATCACTCATGAAGTTATGAATAACTATACCTGGGTGACTTCTCTGTACTTTTCAAGGATATCATCTCTATGTAAACCTTTACAGTGTTTCCCAAGGGTTATTCTAGTTGGTGGGTTTATTCTTGATCCTGTTTACTTGTAAAAGGTCTTGTGTACACTAAGAGGTTAAGTACAATTCTTGTAACAATCTTGTAAAGATAAGTGAGAAATTTAACTTTGCACTTTTAGTGGTCATTCACCGTGGTATTTACATGATAGTTTTTGTATGCATGTAATATATTTTTTCTTATTAGAAATTGCAATATGAAATGAAATCACAGAATGTTTTATAAAATAATCCACCTCTCTTTCATTCAACTTTGTAATGTCAATTATTCCCACTTTTTTTTTTTCCTTGGCCGTGCTGCCCACAGCATGTGGGATCTTAATTCCCGACCAGGGATCGAACCCGCGCCCTGTGCAGTGGAAGCGTGGAGTCCTAACCACTGGACAGCCAGGGAAGCCCCAATTATTTACACGTTTAAGCTTACTTTTGTGACAAGAAAAGGAAAATCCTTGTTTCAATAGCATTTGCTTTCCCCAAGTAGTTTTTAATATGAAGAAATTTCTACTGACAGTGTGATTAAAAGCTAAAATGAACTCTTCATGCTACTTTCTTTCAGCTGCTCTAATTTAAACTACTTGAGTTTACGAAATTGTGAACATCTGACTGACCTAGGAGTTGAATTTATTGTAAACATCTTTTCTTTGGTATCAGTAGATCTCTCTGGAACAGACATCTCTAATGAGGTAAAAAAAAAAAGTGTTCAAACAATTCAATGACTTCTATTGCTTTCTGTAATATAATCATTTTCCATTGTGTAAACAATGAAGAGAACAACAATTATTTTTATTTCTTAGAATATTGGATTATAAAGGGCAAGTTTGGGAATATTGTTTCTGGAATAGCGATAGGTGAGGTTATTTGTAAATCAATGGTCTTGTTTCTCTGCTTTAAAAATTGGCAAAACACAATATTTTGAGGAAAGTCCTGAGAGATCAGAGTTTTATGTGATAGATCTGAAACGTGTTTCAATTATAGACATTTGCTTATTGTGGAGATATATTTTGGATGGCTTAGGTATATTTTTCCTGTGGATTGTATATTCTATAAGACTACCTGAGTGCCTTGAGATCCAAGTCCTTAGTTCAAAACTGAAGTCTAGAAATGGCCTCTACAAATCTATAAGAGGCTACATTTTAAGAAACTCATTTCTTGCAAGCTGCTGTTGCTACTCGTCAGAGTTGAAACACAGGTCACACCTATCCTATCACTCCAGCACTGCCCCATTTACTAATGAAAATGAAGATAAACCCAGAGATCTGTCATGTTTCTGAAAGACTTTAATGGACTCTAGTTAGATAAGGAATGTACTGGCTTCTCTTAAAAATCAGAGCTTTGGGAGGGATAGAAGAAGACAACAGAGGTGAGGATCTCTCCCCAATCTGCTTGCTAGATCCCTATTCATCCCTCAAGCTCATCAAATATCACCTGTCTCTGAGGCCTTCTCTGAGAAGTCCTACCTTACAGGCAAGTACAGGAACTTCTCTATGTACGTCTCCAGCCACAGTGCATTCTTTAACACGACCTGTTTCTGTTTCTCACTGCATTACTGATACCTGTGTTATATGTCCATCCTGCCCTACATATTCAGTGGGCTCTTTTAAATACCTATGTCTGTTCATTCGTTCAGGTTCTTTCCTTTCTTTATCTAAGACTGAATTTAGATTCAGCCTCCATTCTGCTAGGTGGTCTCCTCTCTCCTTCCCTGGAGTGTTGTCTAAATGTAGTATGAGAGTGGGAGCTCAGGGCAGTTACATGGAGTCAACTCATGGTGGAATCAAGCCTGGTCTTCTCAATGCTGTCTTTTGTCCAAGGTGGAATCCAGTGAGATGTCTGAGGGCCCATTTGGTTTCCTTCCTGGTAAATTCCTGATGTGTCTTCCCTTTCTTGGCTCCAAGCCCCCCTTCAAGTCTTCAGGCTCCTTTGTCATAGGGGCCCTTGCTCTGGGCCCCTCTGGGTCATCCTGGGGCATGGGGACTCTGTGAGGCCCTTCTTAGGTCCACAATCCCAGACATCCCCTGCAGACATTTTCCTGCTGTTACATCTGGGTGTATTTGCCCTCAGACCCATGCCTCACCCTTCTCACTCTCCTACAGAATGGCTGATTCATGTCCGTTAGATTCCAGTTGGGTTTGGTGCTTGCGAGGCATTTGTGCACAATGGGAGGGTCAGAAGGAGGGAGAGGCCAGGGTTTTCCTCCACCTTTCCTTTCATTATTACCATCAGCTGTCTTTTGTGATCTAGTCCCTTTAGTCAGAACTGCTGTGGTTCTAGGTTCCCTCGTGACCTCGGACTCTGGGCTCTGATAAACACCATTGCTTCCCACTGTCCTTCAAGCATAGGGGTGGTAGTGGTTTCCTGCTGCTAAATCTCTAGATTTGTCATTATTCCATTAGGTTCCTCAGTTCTCTAACACCTAGGTCGTCAATTCTCTTTCACAATTAAATTTCCTCAGTTTGAAATTAGAGTTGTTTTTATTTTCCTCATTAGATCTTAGCTGGTACAATGATGAGCGCAGGAAAACTCTCCTGCCTTGTTGCTCTGCACAGCCATACCAGGGAAAGGTAGAATGAGTTCTCATGTACTCTTAGACCCCCAAGCCTACCAGGAGATAGAGTCCAGGGAGGTCTGCAACAGGGCCCTGTATCCCAGCACCTCATTCCTTTGCTTCCCTCCTGCTCTCCCTTCCCCTTTTCCTCCTCCACCCTCCCCTCCGTCCCCCCTTCTCTCTCCTTTCTCTTCTCCTTCCCCCTCTGCTTCTCTCCCCTCTTCTCTTCTTTGCTCCCCGTCTCTTCTCTTGGCATAGATTCTTTGTCTAATCTGAGGGTGGAAGAAATGTGCCAACTGATTACATGGTTTTTAAAAATGTCATGTTCCAAGTCTTTCAGGGTTTAGAATTTAAAGCTTACAAGTCTAGGATGTTTTTCTCTTGTGTTGTTCTGTAAAAACCCTTCCCTGACACATATAAGTAGAAGGCCCGGCTGTTGGGTCTGAAGGGTCACAGGGTAACAAGAAGGATCAAAGCACATTACAAAGTACATCAAAATATAATTCCACCACAGCACTCATCACAAGCCTGAAGTATCTGGTGAACATTTGTTGAATTAACGAAGGTAGGCTTAGATGCTCTATGCTAGTTTTTAGCATTTGTGAAAAGCTCAGTTTTTATTTTCGAAGACCATATATTACAATTTTTAACTGAGGAAAAGTTAAAAACTTAGGAATATAGCCTGAAGTCCCATTCACTGTTTTAATTTTCTTGTAAAGAATACACACAATCTGAAAGAGCACCTACGGAGAAGAAAGCTAGTTGTTTTCTGCTAAAAGACTGAAAAATAAGTCTACTGAAGGCTGTTGTTTTCTTCCTCCAAGTAAGTTAAATTGTGATCTAAAAGTCAAATGATTGACAACATGGTGCTACGACAGCTGTGGAAGCTAACCTCAAACAGTCAAATTAAAATGAGTCAGCCCAGATGTCAACTCAGGCAGCTAAACACCAGCCTGGATTATAGGTCTGATGAAGTGCAAATATGACTATAGACTTAACATTCAAGATCTAAACTCTGGAATGTTACAGATAGTCACCAGAGATCAAATGTGACCACTTACGCCTTTGGGAAAAAAACAATTTATGTTTTCTAATAATTATGTTCACTCACAATTCTTTTCAATAGTGAGTTTTTAGTTACAATCACACTACTTACTTAGTTAACAAATATTTACTCTAATTACATTGTGCTTGGTGCTGGGGATACTGGAATGAACAAAACAGACAGGGCCCCTCCTCCTAGCCCTTACATTCTAGTGGAAGACAGGTGTGAGACAAGTGGTTACAAAACATGATGGGTGTGGGAAACAAACAGATGGGAAACTTAACCTGGCTCAGAGAGTCAGAGAAGATCTTTTACGAGAGAAGGAGAAAGAGTATGTGGTGAGCCAAAGAAAAAGCTCGCACAAAGGTAAAGGGGTTGAAAGTATGGTCGTATCAAGGAAATCTGCACATTTAGGTATAGCTTGATTAGGAGGAGAGTGGTGAGAGATGATGTTTGAGAGGTAGGCGGGGGCCAGGCCATAAGGGGCCCAGAAGCCACAGTGCGGAATTTGCTCTCTGCCTTGTTGGCAATGGAAGGACATTCAGTATTGTCAATTAGACAGTAACAGAGTCAGACTGACATTTTGAAAAGGCCACTCTATCGGCTGGATAGACATGGGGATGATAGATGCACTAGTGACCAATTATAAAGCAGTAATCCAGGTGACACATTATGAGGGTCTATATTAGGGCTATAACCAGGGAGATGGTCGTAGGGCTGGCACAGCAGATTGAGGGACATTTAGAAGAAAGAATCAATGGGAGCTAGGGATAGAAGGGGTATGGGGGTAAGGAAGAGAGGGAGGGAATCACGGACGATGCCAGAGTTTTGGCTTGAGCATCTGTATAGATGGTGGTGTCCTTTACTGAGCTGTGTCCCTGCCATAGGGGGAGGAACAGGTTGGCTACAGGTTGGGAAAATAGGCATGTTTAGTTTGAGTCACGTGCAAGACAGCTTTATAGAGATGTATAAGAGCTCCGGAAATAAGCAGGGAAATCAGTGAAAGTTACTCCTTGGAGGTAGAAAAGCTCTCTAGGGTTGCAGTGGGTGATGGGGCATTGTGTTCAGAAAATCATGGATACTTATGAGGAAGTTAATCAGCAAAGGCAAAACTATAGATGTTTAGAAATCCAAAAAGATGTTCAATTGAGAGAGCTAATTTAAATGGGGGAAGCCAAGAAGAGAACACAGTTATTTCAAACTTTATACATTTTTTATAATTATTTTATTGTCTTCAGCCATTCCTTTTGTGGAGAATAGTGACTAATGTATTACATACATCATCCATGAATAAAAGTTGTTTAGGAAGTTATCTAATAAGCATATTTTACAGAAAGAGGAAAAACATCAATTTTTCTCTTCCAATATAAACAGGATAGGGTTTGTAAGTGAAGGAAATAGCTTATTAATGTGATGGTATTTTAAACTATCTTTAAAATTCTTTAATTTTCTATAACTTTTTCTTAATGTCTAACTCAGTGGGATGTTATCTGTTCTCTACTTACCCCAGAGGATTGTTTGAATATAAGGTTATATCTCCATGTATACAGGAAAATGTTTTCTACTCTAGTTAGGAGAATTCTCATTTGCTGAAGACCACAGGATCCACAGTTAGGGCAGTTCAATCTGTTGCTTAAACTGTTTTAGTCACCACCATACTTGTTTAAAGGAAAAATGAGTCAGAGCAATGTTCCAGACAGTATGCTCAGTCAGAAGTTTAAGAAGACTCTTTCATTTGCCTGATTTTCAAAAGTTTTCGCCATGGGTGCCTACTGTGTAGGCCATCTCCTGGAGTCCCCTCACTAGAATGTGAGATCCATGAGGCTGAGACTTTGTTTTGTTCACTGCTGTTTTCCCAGAACCCTGGGGGTAGTAGACACTCGATAAATACACATTGAATGAAGGAACAAATGCTGAGCTCTAGGGCACCAAATGTGATTAAGATCTGTTCCCTGCAGCTCAGTTTGGAAGGGTGTGACTAATTTAAATATGGTGTAGTGGTAGAGGAAGCAGAGAAAAGGATCTATTAACTCAGTCTGTCTAACATAGAAGCATGCAAATGCATGCTTGTTCAAGGAACTTTATGTAGCTTAGTACTGCTAGAATATACTGTGAAAGGAGATGTCACTGAGGGAATATCATGTTATCCCCAAGGAGCCTGGACTTGAATCAATGGATGATGAAGTAGCATCTAGAAGGGGAGCCACAGTCAGAGTCAGGCTCCCATTTTAGATTATTTGGGTTATTCTCTGGGTGACAGACTGGAGGGGAGACCAGTGGGCGTTACTTCAGTAGTTAAAGAAAGAGATGAGGAGTTCATAAACTAGGTCAGAGGACAGAAGTAGTATGGAAAGAACATATTCAAGACTACTTAGGAGGTAAAATTGAAAGAACTTGATGACTGATTAGGTGTGGAAGATAAGAGCCTGGGGGTGAGGGGGAGGATAAGAATGATTCCAAAATCTGGCTTTGGGCAGATGGAAGTCCTACCTGAAAGAAAGTTAGGTAATGTAGGAAAAGTAACATGTTTTGAGGGAAAGGTGATTTCAGTTTTATCAGACTGAGTTAGAATGTGTGGGATATTCAGGCCAAAGGCTTGGGAGAGAGATCCTGAAGGAAGACTCAGATTTAGGAGTCATCAGCATGGAGGTGTGAATGTGGCCAAGATCCTGAGAGACAGTGTAGAGAGTAAGGAGATATGTGCACCCAGGAAGAACACAATAGAACATCAATATTTAAAGAACGGGAAGAAGATGAATCCATGAAGGATACTAAAGATAGAAGATGAAAAATGTTGTAAGAGAATCAAGTGAGTGTAGTCATGTGTGGAATGTTGAGGGAGAGAGAGAGGCATGGACATATATACAGTACCAAACGTAAGGTAGATAGCTAGTGGGAAGCAGCCGCATAGCACAGGGAGATCAGCTCGGTGCTTTGTGACCACCTGGAGGGGTGCGATAGGGAGGGTGGGAGGGAGGGAGACGCAAGAGGCAAGGGATATGGGAACAGATGTATATGTATGACTGATTCACTTTGTTATAAAGCAGAAACTAATAAAAAAAAACAAAACAAAAATAAAATTGGAGAAAGACCAAAATTTGAAGGAACATTTACCATTAATTAAACAGATGCCTGCCAACTCCTCTGATACCATTTCATGTGCCTGCTCCTCTCATTCTCTTTGCTCCAGCCCCACTGCCACTTTCAAGTTCCTCAAACAAGCCAAATTCTCTCCTACCTCAGGATCTTTATACATATTGTACTTTCTGCTTGGGATGCTCCTCCTCCCATCCTTGTGCTTGAGTAGGTAGATGCTAAGCAAGTAATCCCTGATGTTCCCGACAATAGCTGTAGCATCTTGACATAAGCTGATAATGCCTTTTAAGATATTCTGGATGTAATTTTATAAATACTAAACATTAGGCATGCTATCTGTAGTTATCAGAAAATCACACTCTCACAAGCCTCTTAGATAGCCTCATCCACCAGAGGGCAGACAGCAGAAGCAAGAAGAACTACAATCCTGCAGCCTGTGGAACAAAAACCACATTCACAGAAAGATAGACAAGATGAAAATGCAGAGGGCTATGTACCAGATGAAGGAACAAGATAAAACCCCAGAAAAACAACTAAATGAAATGGAGATAGGCAACCTTCCAGAAAAAGAATTCAGAATAATGATAGTGAAGATGATCCAGGACCTCGGAAAAAGAATGGAGGCAAAGATCAAGCAGATGCAAGAAATGTTTAACAAAGACCTAGAATTAAAGAAAAAACACCTAGAAGATTTAAAGAAAAAACAAACAGAGATGAACAATAAAATAACTGAAATGAAAAATACACTAGAAAGAATCAGTAGCAGAATAACTGAGGCAGAAGAATGGATAAGTGACCTGGAAGACAGAATGGTGGAATTCACTGCCACGGAACAGAATAAAGAAAAAAGAATGAAAAGAAATGAGGATAGCCTAAGAGACCTCTGGGACAACATTAAACACAATAACATTCGCATTATATGCGTCCCAGAAGGAGAAGAGAGAGAGAAAGACCCGAGAAAATATTTCCCATGTTAGGGAAGTCGAAAACTTCCCTAACAGGAAAAGGAAATAGCCATCCAAGTCCAGGAAGTGCAGAGAGTCCGAGGCAGGTTAAACCCAAGGAGAAACACATCAAGACACACAGTAATCAATTTGGCAAAAATTAAAGACAAAGAAAAATTACTGAAAGCAGCAAGGGAAAAATGACAAATAACATACAAGGGAACTCCCATAACCTTAACAGCTGATTTCTCACCAGAAACTCTACAAGCCAGAAGGGAGTGGCATGACATATTCAAAGTGAGGAGAGGGAAGAAGCTACAACCAAGATTACTCTACCCAGCAAGGATCTCATTCAGATTTGATGGAGAAATCAAAAGCTTTACAGGCAAGCAAAAGCTAAGAGAATTCAGCACCACCAAACCAGCTCTACAACAATTGCTAAAGGAACTTCTCTAAGTGGGAAATACAAGAGAAGAAAAGGACCTACAAAAACAAACCCCAAACAATTAAGAAAATGGTAATAGGAACATACATATCAATAAGTACCTTAAGAGTGAACGAATTAAATGCTCCAACCAAAGGACACAGGCTCGCTGAATGCATACAAAAACAAGACTCATACATATGCTGTCTACAAGAGACCTACTTCAGACCTAGGGACACATACAGACTGAAAGTGAGGAGATGGAAAAAGATATTCCTTGCAAAACAGAAATCAAAAGAACGCTGGAGTACCAATACTCATATCAGATAAAACAGACTTTAAAATAAAGAATGTTACAAGAGACAAGGAAGGACACTACACAATGATCAAGGGATCAATCCAAGAAAAGATATAACAATTATAAATATATATGCACCCAGCATAGGAACACCTCAATGCATAAGGTAACTGCTAACAGCTATAAAAGAGGAAATCAACAGTAACACAATAATAGTGGGGGACTTTAACACCTCACTTACACTAATGGACAGATTGTCCAAACAGAGAATTAATAAGGAAACACAAACTTTAAATGACACAATAGACCAGATAGATTTAATTGATATTTATAGGACATTCCATCCCAAAACAGCAGATTACACTTTCTTCTCAAGTGCACATGGAACATTCTCCAAGAAAGATCAAATCTTGGGTCACAAATCAAGCCTCAGTAAATTTAAGAAAATTGAAATCATATCAAGCATCTTTTCTGACCACAACACTATGAAATTAGAAATCAATTACAGGGAAAAAAAACATTAAAAACATAAACACATGGAGGCTAAACAGCACATTACTGAATAACCAAGAGATCACTGAAGAAATCAAGGAGAACATCAAAAAATACCTAGAGACAAATGACAATGAAAACACAACGATCCAAAACCTATGGGATGCAGCAAAAGCAGTTGTAAGAGGGAATTTTATAGCAATACAAGCCTACCTCAAGAAACAACAAATATCTCAAATAAACAATCTAACCTTATATCTAAAGGAACTAGAGAAAGAGGAACAAACAAAACCCAAAGTTAGCAGAAGGAAAGAAATCATAAAGATCAGAGCATAAATAAATGAAATAGAAAAAGAGAACACAAGAGCAAAGATCAATAAAACTAAAAGCTGGTTCTTTGAGAAGATAAACAAAATTGATAAACCATTAGCCATACCCATCGAGAAAACGAGGGAGAGGACTCAAATCAATAAAATTAGAAATGAAAAAGGAGAAGTAACAACAGACACCACAGAAATACAAAGCATGCTAAGAGATTACTACAAGCAACTCTATGCCAATAAAATGGACAACCTGGAAGAAATGGACAAATTCTTAGAAAGGTATAACCTTCCAAGACTGAACCAGGAAGAAATAGAAAATATGAACAGACAAATCACAAGTAATGAAATTGAAACTGTGATTTAAAATCTTCCAACAAACAAAAGTTCAGGACCAGATGGCTTCACAAGTGAATTCTATCAAACATTTAGAGAAGAGCTAACACCCATCCTTCTCAAACTCTTCCAAAAAATCGCAGAAGGAACACCCCCAAACTCATTCTATGAGGCCACCATCACCCTGATACCAAAACCAGACAAAGATACTACAAAAAAAAATTATAGACCAATATCACCCACGAATATAGATGCAAAAATCCTCAACAAAATACTAGCAAACAGAATCCAGCAACACATTAAAAGGATCATACACCATGATCAAGTAGGATTTATCCCAGGGATGCAAGGATTCTTCAATATATGCAAATCAATCAATGTGATACACCACATTAACAAACTGAAGAATAAAAACCATAGGATCATCTCAATAGATGCAGAAAAAGCTTTCAACAAAATTCAACATCTATTTATGACAAAAACTCTCCAGAAAGTGGGCATAGAGGGAACTTACCTCAACATAATAAAGGCCATATACAACAAACCCACAGCAAACATCATTCTCAATGGTGAAAAACTGAAAGCATTTCCTCTAAGATCAGGAACAAGACAAGGATGTCCACTCTCACCACTATTATTCAACATAGTTTTGGAAGTCCTAGCCATGGCAATCAGAGAAGAAAAAGAAATAAAAGGAATACAAATTGGAAAAGAAGAAGTAAAACTGTCACTGTTTGCAGATGACATGATACTATACATAGAGAATCCTAAAGATGCCACCAGAAAACTACTAGAGCTAATCAGTGAATTTGGTAAAGTTGCAGGATACAAAGTTAATGCACAGAAATCTCTTGCACTCCTATACACTAATGGTGCAAAATCTGAAAGTGAAATCAAGGAAACACTCCCATTTACCACTGCAACAAAAAGAATAAAATGCCTAGGAATAAACCTACCGAGGGAGACAAAAGACCTGTATTCAGAAGACTATAAGACACTGATGAGAGAAATTAAAGATGATACCAACAGATGGAGAGATATACCATGCTCTTGGATTGGAAGAATCAACAGTGTGAAAATGACTGTACTACCCAAAGCAATCTACAGATTCAATGCAATCCCTATCAAGTTACCAATGGCATTTTTTACAGAACTAGAACAAAAAATCATAAAATTTGTATGGAGACACAAAAGACCCCAAATAGCCAAAGCAGTCTTGAGGGAAAAAAACGGAGCTGGAGGAATCAGACTCCCTGACTTCAGACTATATACAAAGCTACAGTAATAAAGACAATATGGTACTGACACAAAAACAGAAATACAGATCAATAGGAATAGGACAGAAAGCCCAGAGATAAACCCACGAACCTATGTTCAACTAATCTCTGACAAAGGAGGCAAGGTTATACAATGGAGAAAGGACAGTCTCTTCAATAAGTGGTGCTGGGAAAACTGGACAGCTACATGTAAAGGAATGAAATTAGAACACTTCCTATCACCGTACACAAAAATAAACTCAAAATGGATTCGAGATCTATATGTAAGACCGACACTGTAAAATTCTTAGAGGAAAACATAGGAAGAATGGATAACTCTTTGACATAAATCACAGCAAGATCTTTTTTGATCCACCTCCTAGAGTAATGGAAATAAAAACAAAAATAAACAAATGGGACCTAATGAAACTTAAAAGCTTTTGCACAGCAAAGGAAACTACAAACAAGATGAAAAGACAACCCACAGAATGGGAGAAAATATTTGTAAACGAATCAATGGACTAAGGATTAATCTCCAAAATATATAAACAGCTCATGCAGCTCAATATTAAAAAAACAAACAACCCAATCCAAAAATGGGCAGAAGACCTAAATAGACATTTCTCCAAAGAAGATATACAGATGGCCAAGAGGCACATGAAAAGCTGCTCAACATGACTAATTACTAGAGAAATGCAAATCAAAACTACAATGAGGTATCACTTCACACCAGTTAGAATGGGCATCATCAGAAAATCTACAAACAACAAATGCTGGAAAGGGTGTGGAGAAAAGGGAACTCTCTTGCACTGTTGGTGGGAATGTAAATTGATACAGCCACTATGGAGAATAGTATGGAGGTTCATTAAAAAACTAAAAATAGAATGACCATATGACCCAGCAATCCCACTACTGGGCATATACCCAGAGAAAACCATAATTCAAAAAGACACATGCACCCCAATGTTCATTGCAGCACTATTTACAATAGCCAGGTCATGGAAGCAACCTAAATGCCCATCGACAGACAAATGGATAAAGACAATGTGGTACATATATACAATGGAATATTACTCAGCCATAAAAAGGAACGAAATTGAGTCATTTGTTCCACATATATGCGGAACCTAGAAAAATGGTATAGATGAACCGGTTTGCAGGGCAGAAATTGAGACACAGATATAGAGAACAAACGTATGGACACCAAGGGGGGAAAGTGGCAGGGGGGATGGTGGTGGTGGTGTGATGAATTGGGAGATTGGGATTGACATGTATACACTAATATGTATAAAATCGATAACTAATAAGAACCTGCTGTATAAAAAAATTAATTAAATAAAATTTTTTAAAAATCACACTCAACCTACGTCATTTCAATGCAATATCAATAGGTTTTATTTTATTGATGCATTCTCTCTTTAAGAAAACATAAATCACATGGTGAGATTAATTACTTTAGATGGTTTCCTAAATAAGTAAGCGTTCTTTAGTTCCTAATATATTGTATCTTATCTCTGCCACATTACAGCATAGCCCCCTAGAGGGGTGTTATGCTTTTAGATGGCCTCATTTGGGTAGCACCCAAATTATTTTCAAATTGAACTGCAAAACAAACAAAAAAACCCAGTAATCCTAACTGACTATTGGCGTGTGGTTTCCATCTTAATTTTAATTGTATATGTTATAAGGTCATTTAGTTTCAGATATTTCTAGCCAAAAAAAAAAAAAGAAGCCAATGTGAGAACTTTAACAATATCTCCTATATCTGTCCCCTGCCTCCTCTCCAACCTGGCTGCCACTGCCATAGTTCAAGCACCATTTCTCCTTACTAACCTCTTGCCTTAAGTATCACTGTCCTCAAATCTGTTCTCCACTGTGCTGTGGTGTGATCTTCCAGCATGCAAATCTGAGCCCTTCACTTCCTTGCTCAGACTTCTTCAGGAGCTCTACGTTGCTCTCAGCATAAAGTCTAAATAGTCTAGTGTGGAGAGCCAAGTCCTTCCTGAAGTGGTTCCTGCCTACTTGTGCAGCCTCACTTCCAGATGACTCCCACCTTTCATCTTTGCTCCAGAGACATAGAACTGACTCTCCTACAGCTCCGCAAACACGTCATGCTCTCCTTGCCTTCCCATTTCTGTGAGTTAATCTCTCTGTCTGAAACAGCCTTTCTTCTTGTCCACCTAGTAAATTCTTGCTTATTCCTCAAGTTTCAGCTGTGTGAAGCTCTTCTGGAATTCCTGGGCAGGCTTAGGATCTACCTACCTTGTGCTTCTGCTGTACTTTATAATGCCTCCAATAAAGCAATCAGCTCAATATATTTTAATATTTTTTCCATGTCTGTCTCCTTACAAATTGTAAGTTTCTTGAGGGTAGAGGCTGGATCATCCTATCTTTGGGATGCCCAGCATAATGCTTAGTACATAGAGGCGTGTAAAATATTTGATCAGTGAGTCAGTGAGTGAGGGAATGAATGGATCTGGTACCATTTCCTTCCTATAAACCAAACACTTAGACTTTTAAAAATTCCACATTTTCTTAGCTATGATCTGAGCTGGAGTGGGAAAGCTTACAGTTGCATGTCTTAATCTGATGATATGCTTTCAAGAGACCACCCATCTGCATGGAACACACATACAAATAAAGCCTGAGGTTTAGTGCAGCACAACCCCTAAAGGAGGAAGCACATGAAATCACTTGAGATTTAAGAAATAGAAAGAATGGGAGTTAAAAGAAAGCAGAATAACTCAGAGACAAATGGATTTGCCTTGGATTAAAAACAAAAAACACATTAGAAGTCTGCCTTACTGAACTTTTTCATATGAAGCTGGACCTCTCCTTAGTCCATTCCAGGACCTTCTTCCCAGCCAGTGGCCTTATATGAGTCTGCTGGTTCCATCACTAGCAATAGTGGTTTTCCTCATAGAAGTTCCAGTCAATTTTCTCCTGTTTCCAGCAAAATGCCTACTAAAATCATTGCAAAAAGAAGTGACCAACCTGAGCTTGTTTTTTCCCTCAAGGAGAAGATCTGGTTGATATAACTTTCCTCTCAACCTCCATCAGGTAGGAGGCAAGTAGACTCAAGGTGACTTGTTCTATTTCCAGGTAACAGAGATGCTTATTTTCCTTCCCTCCATAAACATATAGAGGACCAATTTCTGTGTATTGACCAAAGCCTGCTTTCCTTTAGACTTGTAGGTTGGTAAATTAGGGTGGAAAGGTTGACACGTTTTAAAAAGAAGTATGATACAAAATTCATACTAATAATCAAGTAAGTAAAAATAAATAAAAATAATTAAGAAGAAAAGGTAAATTATTTTTATAAAATTGTAATTGCTAACCAGAGTATAAAAGGGAAGATCTCTTGTGAGGTTAAGATACATTTTCATGGACACTGTACAAGATAGCATTATCAATGATTTTAGAAAGAGGATGTGTTAATTGAGATAAAACATATTTCCGATAAAAGTTTTGTTCTTTACTCCTAAGAGAATGTGGTAGGCAACACCAAACAGAGCGAATCTTTCAGAAAGAAACATTATATAAATGTAAAACTGATTCACACAATTACAAAGGGAACTAGCTCTCATCCAAGTATTCTGAGAGTATGCCAGCAAGATAAGGGAAAACTGGGTCCATAAAAATAATTTTATAGACTACTCATTCATTCACAAATACTTATTCATTGTCAACTGTGTGTCAAATGTTATGCAAGGTTATAGGAGTACTAAACTTACACAGTCCTGGTCTCAAGGTACAGCTTAGTGGCAAAACAACAACAACAAGAGTAACAACATTACATGGCTAAAAGTTACTAAAAGCATGAGTTCAGAGTGTGGCTTCACATCCTTCCCGGTGTCACAACACTATGAGAGTTCAGGCAAGTTACTCTGTGCCTCCATTACCCTCTCTTTAAAACAGTTATTATAGTATTACTTTCCTCATAGTGTCGTGAGGATTTGTAAACTGCTTAACGTAAGTGTCTGGCACACGGTAAACACTCGATGCATCTTAGCACTAATTTATTGGAATTATGACATAATGAGGTATATCTGCTGTTATGGAGATATGTGCACTGCACTGCATCTTGGCAGCATGGATGAGTTGGAAAGTGACTGCTTTTGTCTCTGTTGTCTCTGTGGAGGAGTCAGGAGATGCTCTTCAGCTTTTGAGGTGCAGCTAAGAGCTTCAGTAGGTGTTTGTGAGGTAAAGAAGAGAAGGGCATTCTCAATGTAGGAAGAAGCAGGGGGGAAGGCACAGAGACATGACAGAGGGTTATATGTTGGGGGATCCACAGGTGACTTTGTATTGTCATAGCATGGCCTGAGAAGACAGAGGATGTGGCAGGATATGAGGATGGAGAAAGAGGTGGAGGGCAGAATGCGTATGGCCTCGCAAAGCGGTTCAGACTGTGCTATATGCAGTGGGAGCCACTGAAGAACTCTGAGTAGGACTCATACAGATTTGTGTACACAGACATAACAGTAAGGGGGTTCTATTTAAGAATGGGAAAGGTATTGCAATGACACTAGAAAGAATGAGGTTTTGATCATGGTGGCAGATGAGGCATGCATAAGAGATTTTTAGGAGGTAGTATAGGTAGGGTGGGCTTGGTGATTGATTGGATATGGGGAGCAGTGGTGAGAGGAGTAGACACAGATAATATCCAGGTTTTTATTTGGTCAGTTGTGGACATGGTGGTACCATTAACCAGGCAAAGAATCCTAAGAAAAGGATTAGGACTTGGACACAAGATGCTGAATTCCATTTCAACATGTTTCAATCCAGTACCAGGACACACCTCTCCTGACTAAGAGCTCATTTGGTCCTGGTTGACAAAAAAGACAGACACCCATTTGACTTCAGAATCTTCCCTTTTGTTTTGTTTCTCAGTATGTTTGACAAGGAATCATAAGCATTCCATATATTACAATTTAAGCATTACTGAAAGCAGAAAATTTACACAAAAGATATTCAACAACACCTTCTAACTGTATCCCCTCTATCACAACAACTTATATCCCATTTTACCCTCAAAAAAAAAAAAAGCAGCAAGAAAGGAGGCTTCTTATGTTTGCTGTTAGGGACCTTTTGTTCTTTTTAGATTTCTCATGATCTACACCCCCAATAATTACATCAAAGTACTCAGTCATCCTAGACTCCTGGGTACCTCATTCCATCTTATTTCATAGAATGTATTTTCCAACAGCCTATATTCAAATATTAAATATCCTCAATTGTATAGATTATATTTATAGATTTCTCAGTTAATTTCCCCCCTATATTTGTTTATATTTGTGATTGTATTTTATCTTATGTGAATTTTGTTTATGTTCTTTAGTCATTTATATATTGAGGGGTCTCAATATTCCTGCCAATTTGTATGAACTCCTTATAATAATGTAGTTATTAATCATTTGTCATATTTTCATATTTTCTCCATACTTTACAATGGCTTATGTCATGACTATGGAAGAGAGGTTTGTTTTAGTGTTTTAATATTGAAAGCCTACAAGCTGCTGCTTATAAAGAGTATTCAAGAAAAAATGAATTAAAAGTTGGACAAACTATGCAATCTTATGTAATTTTATACAGATTTTTTCAAGAGACTTTCTTTAGTCATATGCAGAACAGATTATAAAATTTATTTATGCTTATTTACTGTTCTGGTGTGCCTGTATTAAAGTGTTGACAGTTTCCAAACTGAAATATACCATAAAGAAGGATGGTTTGTGGCTATCAGATAAACTACATTGTATTTTATTCTGAAGTTAGTATTCCATAATGCCTAGACCATCTTCCAGACTTTTTCTAAAAGCACAGACTCTCAGAAGAAAAGCCACGTGCAAGTTGTAAAGACTAAATCTTTCAGATTGTGAAGCCGATTAACAAGGTTTCCTCAACAATATATAAAACTTGTTTTTTAATTATGACCAAATATTTAGTCTTATAACAGGGCGAAATACTGATGTTTTTATTTTCCTCAGTGTGTCATCTTTTGCCAACAAACAACATAATTACACCAAGCAAAACAGTAACTCCATTTTGTAAATGCACTTAACAGGAGTTTGGGAAAATTAAAAGACTGTTGCCTGTTAGAATGGCTATTACCAAACAGATAAGAAATAACAAGTGTTGGGGCTTCCCTGGTGGCGCAGTGGTTGAGAGTCCGCCTGCCGATGCAGGGGACACGGGTTCGTGCCCCGATCCCGGAAGATCCCACATGCCGCGGAGCGGCTGGGCCCGCGAGCCATGGCCGTGGAGCCTGTGTGTCCGGAGCCTGTGCTCCGCAACGGGAGAGGCCACAGCAGTGAGAGGCCCGCGTACAGCAAAAAAAAAAAAAAAAAAAAAAAAAGAAATAACAAGTGTTTGTGAGAATGTGGAGAAATGGGACTGCTTGTGCACTGTTGGTAGGAATGTAAATTGGTGCAGCCGCTGTGGAAAACAGTATGAGGGTTCCTCAAAAAATCAAAAATAGAACTACCATATGATCTAGCATCTCCAAAGGAAATGAAAACATTAATCTAGAAAGATATATGTAACCCCCCTGTTCATTGCAGCATTATTTACAATAGCCAAGACATGGGAACAACCAAAGTGTCCACTGATGATGACTGGGTAAAGAAAATGTGGTGTATATATATATTCAGCCATAAAAAAGAAGGAAATCTTGCCATTTGTGACAACATGGATGGACCTTGAGGGCACAATGCCAAGTGAAAAAAGTCAGACACAGAGGGATAAATACTGAAGGATCTCATTTATATGTGGAATCTAAAAAAAAACAAACAAAAACCTCATAGACACATAGAAGAGATTGGTAATTGGTAGAGGTGGAGTTGGGGGGTGTGGGCAAAATGGGTGAAGGGGGCTAAAAGGTACAAACTTCTAGTTATAAAATAAAGAAGTCATGGGGTGTAAAGTACAGCATGGTGACTACAGTTAATAATAATGTATTGTATATCTGAAAGTTGCTAAGAGAGATCTTAGAAGTTCTCATCACAAGAAAAAAAAATTGTAACTATATATGTTGACAGATGTTAATCAGGCTTATTGTGACGGTCATTTCACGATATATACAAATACTGAATCACTATATGTACACCTAAAACTAATATAATGTTGTATGTTAATTATATCTTAATAAAAAAGACTGTTAATAGGTAACACAACAAATTAACTGGGACAGCTAGTTGTTATGTCTAAAATAATCTTTGGTTCAAAGTACCTCTCAAATTATTCAGCAGGAAATAAGAGAGAGTGATGGGAAAAAAGGTTTAAATAAATAACAGATTCTAAATTTAGAAGGAAGGATAGAATCAGAAAACTCAGCATTTTGCAACTTTCAACAAAATAACTGATTTCGGCAAGGATCATCAATTAACGCTCAAATCATTGACTGAAACGTTGTTGGGAAACAGGGAATTCATGTGGTCTCAAAGGATCACATCTTGGATTATTTATTAAATAAACAGGAAAAATACAGTTCTAATGAAACTGCACCTAGGTAGTAGTTTTACAGAAAATGTTTACCTAGAATCTAATCATAAGGAACAGTCAGACAAATCCAGAATGTGGGACATTTTATGTAATGGCTGGCCTGGGATCTTGAAAGACAACATTTAAAGAAAAAAAAAAAAAAAGGCTAAAGAGACATGCAACCAAATGCAACGTGTGAACTCTGAGGACTGGATAAAAAGCAAATTTGAATATTGACTCTATATTATATACTAGGGTAGTACTGTTAATCTTCAGTATCATATTACATATACGTAATCCTATATAGTTACATAGGAAAATGTCCTTATTCCTAGGAAGATGCATATAGAATATTCAGAGGTAAAGCATCATGATAGCTGAAACTTATTTTCATTTGGTTCACACTACACATATGAATTTTAAAAATATATATTATATATACATATAAAACTCTATTCACACATAAAAGTAAAACTATCACAGCAATTAAGCAAAATGTGGCGAAGTATTTATAATTGGTGAATTTAGGTAAAGGATATATAAGTGTTCATTATACCATTCTTTGAACCTGGCTGTAGATTTGAATATTTTCAAAATAAAGAGTTGGGGGAAGTATGTTTGATGTTTATGTTGGTAATATTCTAAGCTTGGCGTAGTATGACTCAGTCATATAGTAAGTACACACAGACACACATACCATTCCAATATTTGGTAACTCGTTCATTGCTGATGTCTATCTACATCAGCTAAACAATTCCAGATGTAAAATTGGGGGAAAAAAAGAATAGCTTTCAAAGTATTTGTTTGCTCCCAACTATCTGGTGTACGTCTATCTGTTCCTGGCAGCATGCAGTGTTCCCACCCACTACTCCCAGTGACCCCAGTCTGAACTATTTTCCAAACAACTCACACTTTCCAAATGAAGCCTTTGTTCATGCTGCTTCCAGTGTTTCATGCTTGAAACACTGTTCCTATTCCTTTGTCAAAATCTTACCCAGACTTTAAGGCTTAATTCAGATTCTTCTTCCTCTGTGAAAGTCTCTTCTAGACCGTCACCTATTCCTTCCAACTAAAAGCAATCACCCCCTGCCCTGTGATCTCTATACCTCTTTTGAAACACATCCTCATTCTTTTGGCATTATTGTCACTTATTCCCTAAAGAGGGAAAGTTTTGTTTAACAATGTTGCATAGGATAAAATCCACATTCCAGAATAATGTACGAGGCTCTCATGGCTTGGTGCCTGCTTCCTTCTGAGTCTTCAGTCTTGACACTCCCTTCAATGGACCAGAGCTACAATATAAGCCAATTTTTCACTAGGGACGCCTGGACCCCTAAGATCCAGGTCTCTCAATTCCATGGCCTATGAAGGAGCCAAGTGCTCCCCAGGATTCCTATGAATTCCTAGAGCTTCGCATTCTCATACAACCTGCAATGCTAGTGACTTCTCCAGGCTACCACACCATCTGCTTTCCTTTGCATTTTACCTGATTACAAAATTTAGCCCCTTCTAAATTTTGGGAAAATAAACCAGAACCTTTCCTGCAAAGCATTCGTGAGTTTGGCTGACGTCTGAGGGAGATGAAGGAGGATTTACATTTTCATGATGCTACAACTCCCCTGAAAATTTAAGTACCCACCTGCTCTTTGCCCCACTGAGGCCCAGTCACTCCATCTGGTTGGCTCCTCTGTGCTTCTTTCTTTGTCTTGTCCTCCCACTTTCCTCTTTTTATCCCTCCCAGAAGTAAAAGCTTGGCACAGCCAACCCCCAGGACTTCTCCCCCGCAAGCACTTAACAAGGTATTAAACAAAACAAAACAAAAACAAAACCCTGCAGTTTCTTCCTTAAGAGAAATTCTTAGATCAGCTTTTCAGATTTTTTAAAAATCCATGTAAATCTAATCATGCCATGCTATATAGTTCCATACACATGCCATACTATTTCATACCTCAATGCTTTTGCACATTCTGTTCCTTCAGCCTGGAATGTCCTTCCCTTTGTAGCTTTCTTGGCAATTTACACTTCCCCACTCACGACTCTCCTCCATGCAGTCTCCTCTAATCCAAAGTAGTGCCCTCATCTTTCCTCTTTGGTTCGACCACTGTGCCCAGTATTTACCTTTCACAGGGTTGTAATGATCTAGTGTACATGTCTGTCTTTAATGCCGGACTATGGGCTCCTTGACAGTAAACACTGCACCTCATTGACCTTTATACTCCCAGCTTCTATCCCAGAGCCTGAACAATATAATACATGCTAAATAAATATTTATTGAATGGGGGCCTCCCTGGTGGCGCAGTGGTTGAGAGTCCGCCTGCCGATGCAGGGGATACGGGTTCGTGCCCCGGTCTGGGAGGATCCCATATGCCGCGGAGCGGCTGGGCCCGTGAGCCGTGGCCGCTGAGCCTGCGTGTCCGGAGCCTGTGCTCCGCAACGGGAGAGGCCACAACAGTGAGAGGCCCGCATACCGCAAAAAAAAAAAAAAAAAAAAAAAAAAATTTATTGAATGATGAATTAAGAATGAATGAATTTTACCTAGACCTGAGATTTAAGACTCTTTAAGGTATAAAGAAAGACTGTAAAATGTTGGAACCATCACTTGCTTCACCTTCTAATTTGGAGCATTTATAAGCTTCAAAATGCTAAGGCATCTTATTATCTGTCCTTTTAATTATAGCCATCCTAGTAGGTATGTAGTATTTAGTATCTCACTGTGGTTTTGATTTGTATTTACTTAATGGCTAATGATATTTAACTAATTAAATTTTGAGGCCATACATTTTAATGAACAACCACAGTGATGAAATGTGGCACTCCATTTTAATACTAATTAATAATATTTTAAAATAATTTTGAACAAAATGGTAAAGATATTATAGTCTGTTAAATGTCATACTTAGCAAGTATACTTCATTACAGCTCATCTTTAAAAAATTCTAACATGGCTACATAGACAAAAAAAAGTGAAAACTTCAGAGAAACTATTCAGAGATAGTTTCATAAGACAAATTCCACATAGAATAATAAAACATATTTAGCTATTATCAAGTACAGTGCAAAGAGGAAAACTTTGCATCTCTTACTTGATATTTTTGTTCAAACAATTTAGTTTCTGTTGGGGTAGTATCTAAACTCCAATTCTTCTAACATGAATAAAACAGCATCCACATCTGGAACCCAGACCACGTGTGATGGCTTCACAGGGTTTGACCATTCTTTGTTTTGAAATAAGGAGACAGAAAACATAATGTGCTCCTAGCAAAAGAATCCACATTTGCAATAAAATTAAAAGAATAAACGGAGTGATTTTATTTTTGTGTGGTATACAGGACTGTTAAATGAAATTAGAAACTGCAATTTAAACAGTGACTTCAATGAAGCAGAATTTCAAGCACTTTTCTCCTTGATCTGGCTTTTGTTTTTGGAAAATGAAAGGGCCTAATATGTACATCAGTGAAAAAAGCGGGATATAATATTTGCAGGACCCATTTTCAATTACAATCCAAATGTGGTTTTTACGATCAATAAAATGTAAACCAGTCCTGCAAATAAAATGTAAAAAGGGCAGGGCTTCCCTGGTGGCGCAGTGGTTGAGAGTCCGCCTGCCGATGCAGGGGACATGGGTTCGTGCCCCGGTCCAGGAGGATCCCACATGCCGCGGAGCGGCTGGGCCCGTGAGCCATGGCCGCTGAGTCTGCGCGTCTGGAGCCTGTGCTCCGCAACGGGAGAGGCCACAACAGTGAGAGGCCCGCGAACCACAAAAAAAAATAAAAATAAAAAAAGTAAAAAGGACAAATCATATACCATTTCTGGCATTTTCCCTGCCAGCCAGCTCTGGGACCATAGAATGAGGAAAATGCTCTAGGAAGCATATCTAACAGAAATTGAAAAGTAATATGATCCTGAATGCAAAACAGGAGGATGGCATCTATAATGCACATTAGTCAGTTCCTTATCTGAATGTTGTGCCAGTTTAGGGCGGTAAGGTATGGAGAAATGGGCCAGCAAAACCACACATAAAAAAATGAAGGGCTAAAAGTACAATCTATTTTTTTTTAATAAAAAGAAACAAAGCTTTTAGCCTGAAAAAAGAAGTGAGCTATTGATGAATGATTATCTGTCTATAGGCCTTTATATAAAGATGTTTCTTCTCCCTCCAAGCAGTTAAACATAATAAAATGAGCTAAAGATTTTCAGATGTTTAGGCTAGGCATAAAAAAGAATTTATTGATAAATAGATTCATTAGCCACATGAAGTGTCTTCAAAACAAAGCTGTAAGCTTAGGGGTCTTTAAGGTTTCTTTATATTGATTCGTATAACATTTACCTGGAAACAGAAGGCAAGATAAGAAGTTTCCTGGCTCTGGGATTTCTAATACTTTTTGTAAAACATTAGAGACAACCTGAAAATTTTATTTAACAATATTGTCTAACCAAAGTGATTTTATGATTTGTTACAGAAGCTAAGAAGACAGAAGCTAAATTTTTTTAGTTTGCATAATTGTTACCTTATTGGAAATATACCTTCCATACTAAATTATAATCATCAAATAATCTTTATATTAAACATTTTTAGGGTTTGATGACACTTTCCAGGCATAAAAAATTAAAGGAACTTTCTCTGAGTGTGATAAAATCACCGATATTGGAATTCAGGTAAGATAATTACAGTTTTTTGTTAAAGAATTAAGATAGAAAATTAAGCACAAATCAAATAATCTTTGTAGGTAACAACAGAAAAAAGAGATGGATTGGAACTGTAACAATACGTATGTGATCTCGGTTGAGCCAAGATCAACATCTGCCAATAGTCAGGTCTCCACAGCCCAAGGTGACTGAGAGGTTTGCTTTCCCACTTTTCTTGTCTACTCTCTCCCTTCCAGATGTCAGACTTACAGGATAACTAGGGATAGGTTGACATTTTACTTGTAGAATGATAAACTGCAATGTGGTAAAAGTCTTCTCATATAATGGAAGTGTTCTGTAGATAATCTGTGTTATATCATCTAACCATAAAAATTGGGGGACTTTGAAAACCTATACCAGGTACTTAACAATTAGGGACTTAAGTTACTCAAACATAGTTGGTAGCATAGTTTACCCGGATGGAAAGCGTGAGATAAGTAACTGGATAGGATAAATGATTATGTGCTCAAATGGTACTTTAAGAACTCATGAGAAGCACATTTCCTAGACCTGGTGTTGAGTGATATATAGGAAGTCATAAAGTGGCTATTGTGAGTAAGCCACATGTAATGTTTATCACAACATTAAGCAACTCAATTTGCTGTTAAAAGAAGAAAAGTTGCAATCATATGTCACACATGTATTGAACTAGGGCAAAATCTGGTTACTTATTAGTAAAATAATGGATGATAACATTCTTAAAGGGAACCAATAATCTAGGGATGCGGAAACTGTTAAATGCATCAGAAACTCCATTTAAAGTATCCTGAGAGTTCAAAACCCCAAGCATTTATGAAAATCTGGGGCTAAACTCAGAAAAAAAAATTTTTTTAATAGAAACCCTTATTGAGGTAAAAGGATTTATCTCACATGTGGAAAGATACTGCAAATGATAGCTGAGAAGTCCACCAGAGCATGGCAGACTTGAAGTTAAGCTCTCTTCCATGAATTTGAAATGGACTTTGCAAGTTCTAACATTACTAATAGGAGAATGTTAAAATATTATATGAACTGGTGGGCTATAGAGAGGGCCAGGCCAAACGGTGCCCTAGACTTCAGCATAGAATTCTAGTGTTCTGAAGCTCAAGGAATCTTAGAACCATTTAAACCACTCTGTAATTTTACAAGTGAGGAAACTATGGCCCAGAGGTCTTAAATGATTAGTCCAAAGTCCTATGCCATCTCAGCAAACTAATCTAACTCATCTAGTTTTACAGAAACGAAGAGTAGAAGTAGAGAACTGCTGTTCTAAATGGTTGATTGGCAACATGACAGTGGGAAAAATTGTTTTCAAATGATTTTTGCTGTATTTCACTGCATCTGGACAATGTAATGGTACTTAAGAGGAAAATGTAACACCATTAAGAAGTCTCCTTTTAGAGGCATTAGTGTCAAGCAATGTCAATTTCCCCCAGTTTCAGACCCTGGTTCCAAAGGTTCTAGCAGGTTCCTAAGAAATCTACCTAGTAGTACATTCAATTGTATAAAGAGTTAAAAAGAACGAACACTAGCTTTCAAAACAAAGATCCCAGAGAGGACTAACAACTTGCATATAGGACAAGATTGTAACTCTACAATAACAAAAGGGGTTATAATGCATGTAACCCACTAGAAGAAAAAGTCAAGAGGTTCCTGTAAGGCTAAACCATGGTTTACGTATTGCAGTTCATTTAAGGATTAAACATGCATTTACCTAAAACTTTATCCATGAATATGATCTAGTCAGGCTTTCAAAAGGTCTCTGACAAAGTGATAGAATAAAGTTTATTAAAATAAAATGGTTAAGTGTTAACATTTCTAATACTGGGTTATATTTCTTATATGGTGATCAGTCACATTTGATCAACAACTACAAATCATTCAGAAGTATTAAAAGCTACCATGGTGATGACATACATGGCCTCTTAATAGCCATCACTTATTAATTTTAAGATGCTTCTTTGGATGAGAGAGAGGGTTGACCAAAGTCTGAGGCTACGTATCAGGAAGCCAGTGCTTTCTGCCATTTATCTTTGAGTCTACAGGTTCCAGGCCTTTTTATTTACATTCTTTGGAGCCTGAAAAATCATACTATTTTTAGGTGCTCTGAGATTTTAGATTAAAGCGTTTACCCATATGCTAAGAATATGATCATACAGCTGAGTTTGGCCTAGTTTTAAAAAATGTAAACTTTTGGGGCTTCCCTGGTGGCGCAGTGGTTGAGAGTCTGCCTGCCGATGCAGGGGACGCGGATTCGTGCTCCGGTTCGGGAAGATCCCACATGCCGCGGAGCGGCTGGGCCCGTGAGTGAGCCATGGCCGCTGAGCCTGCGTGTCCGGAGCCTGTGCTCCGCAACGGGAGAGGCCACAGCAGTGAGAGGCCCACGTATCGCAAAAAAAAAAAAAAAAAAAAAAAGTAACCTTTTAAAAACTGGTATGTATTGATTTTCAGTGACCTAAAATAAAACAGGGGGAATACAAGCATATGGAAATACAGAATTATTTAATTATTAGTTGCATAAGATCAGCTGTTCTATTCAAGTTCATGAAAAAAAATTTTTCTCTTTCTCATCATCCCTCTTTTTCTCCTCCCTGCTTTTGGAGTGTGTGTGTGTGTGTGTGTGTGTGTGTGTGCACACTCGAGTGTCATGGCATTTAACCTCCTTTTACCTCTTCCAAGTTTCCAAGGTTCACACTTCTGGGCATGTGGTAATCCTCCTCCTCCTTCCCTCCTCCAGCCCAATGACTTAAGTTCCAAAAGAGATGAAACAAAGAAGGGGGAGGAGAAAGTGACACTAGAGCCAATTTCACAATTCCTTATCTGGATTTACAAGAGAGGGGGAAGAGAATAACCTAAGGTGGTTAAACTGAGATGTTTAGGTTATCCTAAATTTACCAGGACATTGTTTCTTATTACTTTAGAAGATAACTATAGGAGACTTTCTTTTTAGCTTAAAACATTGAAAACTACATAATGATTTAATGAGAAAAAGGAGGAGATGAGCATTTTTACCCTGATTTGGTTTTGCACGAATCATGAACATTATAGGAATAAAAAATTACCTCATTTTAGTTTTACTGGAAACCACAGCACATGCAGTTTGAGTGTCTGGAGCCTCAGATGTATTGACTTTTTAGGATCTGGTTTTAATTACTTTCCCCAACTTTAGTTTTGTTCTGAGAACGTTAGGCATTCAAGGATCATGTTAAACTAAAATTATTTGGTGCTCTTGAAAGACACATTTATTTTGGAAGCAATGTTTGATACAGTCATAATTGAGCGTTTCTTAAGAAACTTTTTCCTTGAGCATTTTGCGAATTTAAATAAAAGACTGTCAAGTTTGGCAAAAAACTGGTCTAACTGGGATGTTACAATACAAATAAATTGGAAGCCCTGTCTTATTAAGTTGTTTGGGTAGAACCAAAGGAATAAATAAAATTATTTACTCTAGTTGCTTTTTACATTCCCTTAATCTAGCTTTTATTTCTCATTCCCTTTTTTGGGGAATGAAGTATGCTATAAATACATTAATGCAATATCCATACATATGAATGTGCATATTTTTCTTTATGCAGGTTATTTGAGAGTGAAAATCTTGGAGATTGACAAAAATCTTTTATTATTTCAGTTTTCATATGTTGAGGTAGTTGATTAAGAAACAGCACTAAAGAGGAGAAAATCAGGTTTAGTTATGTCTCACCACAAGGACTTACACATGTATGTACGCACTGAAAATATGCCTGTGTGTGTTTACATTGTAAGTATGTATGTAAATGTATACCTATGTGTAGTATATGTGTGCAAATTAAATATTTACAAGTTTTAGCACATGTTAGACTACATATATTTACATGTAAATACATGTAAGTATATACCTAATTGTCTAGTACCTGTGTGTAAATTAAATATATGTACACATCTTAGTGGTTGTTAGACTACCTGAATATGTCCATGTGTGTGGATAAATTATTATGCCCAAACTGTGTATAGAGATGTTATAAGATTATTTATTTCTGGGCTAACACCAAATAAATGATGGTCAATATTCAAGACAAATAAAATTAGTTTGTTAAAGAATTATCTTTTTGTTTATACTTTAACTTTAAAAATTAAATATCTATGTAAATGGCAAGGCTCTATTTCCTATGGTAAGGAAATTCAGAATATGCTCTTAGAAGAAATAATTTTTTTTTTACAAACAAAAAAATTTTATTGAAGTACAGTCGAATTACAATGTTGTGTGAATTTCTGTTTTACAGCAATATGACAGTGATAAATTTATATATACATTCTTTTTCTTTTCCTTTTTTCTTTTAACATCCTTATTGGAGTATAACTGCTTTACAATGTTGTGTTAGTTTCTGCTGTATAACAAAGTGAATCAGCTATACGTATACATATATTCCCATAATGCCTCCCTCTTGCATCTCCTTCCCACCCTCCCTATGCCACCCCTCTAGGTGGTCACAAAGCACCGAGCTGATCTCCCTGTGCTATGTAGCTGCTTACCACTAGCTATCTATTTTACATTTGGTAGTGTATATATGTCAATGCCACTCTCTCACTTCATCCCTTCTTACACTTCCTCCTCTGCATGTCCTCAAGTCCATCCTCTACGTCTGTGTCTTTATTCCTGTTCTGCCCCTAGGTTCTTCAGAACCATTTTTTTTTTTTAGATTCCATATATATGTGTTAGCATATGATATTTAGTTTTTTCTTTCCGACTTATTTCACTCTGTATGACAGAATCTAGGTCCATCCACCTCACTACAAATAACTCAATTTCATTTCTTTCTATGGCTGAGTAATATTCCATTGTATATATGTGCCACATCTTCTTTGCCCATTCTTCTGTCGATGGACACTTACGTTACTTCCATGTCCTGGCTATTGTAAATAGACCTGCAATGAACACTGTGGTACATGTCTCTTTTTGAATTATGGTTTTCTCAGGGTCTTTGCCCAGTAGTGGGATTGCTGGGTCATAAGTAGTTCTATTTTTAGTTTTTCAAGGAACCTCCATACTGTTCTCCACAGTGGCTGTATCAATTTACATTCCCAACAACAGTGCAAGAGGGTTCCCTTTTCTCCACACCCTCTCCAGCATTTATTGTTTGTAGACTTTTTGATGATGGCCATTCTGACCGGTGTGAGGTGATACCTCATTGTAGTTTTGATTTGCATTTCTCTAGTGATTAGTGATGTTGAGCATCCTTTCATGTGTCTGTTGGTAATCCGTATATCTTCTTTGGAGAAATGTCTATTTACGTCTTCTGCCCATTTTTGGATTGGGTTTTTTTTTTGATATTGAGCTGCATGAGCTGCTTATAAATTTTGGAGATTAATCCTTTGTCAGTTGCTTCATTTGCAAATATTTTCTCCCATACTGAGGGTTGTCTTTTCATCTTGTTTATGGTTTCCTTTGCTGTGCAAAAGCTTTTAAGTTTCATTAGGTCCCATGTGTTTATTTTTGTCTTTATTTCCATTTCTCTAGGAGGTGGGTCAAAAAGGATCTTGCTGTGATTTATGTCATAGACTGTTCTGCCTATGTTTTCCTCTAAGAGTTTGATAGTGTCCGGTCTTACATTTAGGTCTTTAATCCATTTTGAGTTTATTTTTGTGTATGGTGTTAGGAAGTGTTCTAATTTCATCCTTTTACATATAGCTGTCCAGTTTTCCCAGCACCACTTATTGAAGAGGCTGTCTTTTCTCCATTGTACATTCTTGCCTCCTTTATCAAACATAAGATGAACATAGGTGCATGGGTTTATCTCTGGGCTTTCTATTCTGTTCCATTGATCTATCTCTCTGTTTTTGTGCCAGTACCATACTGTCTTTATTACTGTAGCTTTATAGTATAGTCTGAAGTCAGGGAGCCTGATTCCTCCGGCTCTGTTTTTCTTTTTCCAGATCGATTTGGCTATTCAGGGTCTTTTGTATTTCCATACAAATTGTGAAATTTTTTTCTGTGAAAAATGCCATTGGTACTTTGATAGGGATTGCATTGAATCTGTAGATTACTTTGGGTAGTACAGTCATTTTCACAATGTTGATTCTTCCAATCCAAGAACATGGTATATCTCTCCATCTGTCTGTATCACCTGTAATTTCTTTCATCAGTGTCTTACAGTTTTCTGCATACAGGTCTTTTGTCTCCTTAGGTAAGTTTATTCCTAGGTATTTTATGCTTTTTGTTGCAATGGTAAATGGGAGTGTTTCCTTAATTTCTCTTTTAGATTTTTCATCATTAGTGTATAGGAATGGAAGAGATTTCTGTGCATTAATTTTGTATCCTGCTACTTTACCAAATTCATTGATTAGCTCTAGTAGTTTTCTGGTAGCATCTTTAGGGTTCTCCATGTATAGTATCATGTCATCTGCAAACAGTGACAGTTTTACTTCTTCTTTTCCGATTTGGATTCCTTTTCTTTTTTTGTCTTCACTGATTGCTGTGGCTAAAATTTCCAAAACTATGTTGAATAACAGTGGTGAGAGTGGGCAACCTTGTCTCGTTCCTGATCTTAGTGGAAATGGTTTCAGTTTTTCACCATTGAGGACGATGTTGGCTGTGGGTTTGTCATATATGGCCTTTATTATGTTGAGGTAAGTTCCCTCTATGCCTACTTTCTGGAGAGTTTTTATCATAAAAAGTGTTGAATTTTGTTGAAAGCTTTTTCTGCATCTATTGAGATGATCATATGGGTTTTATCCTCCAATTTGTTAATATGGTGTATCACATTGATTGATTTGCATGTATTGAAGAATCCTTGCATCCCTGGGATAAAGCCCACTTGATCGTGGTGTACGATCCTTTTAATGTGCTGTTGGATTCTGTTTGCTAGTATTTTGTTGAGGATTTTTGCATCTACGTTCATCAGTGATTTTGGCTTGTAGTTTTATCTCTTTGTGACATCTTTGTCTGGTTTTGGTATCAGGGTGATGGTGGCCTCATAGAATGAGTTTGGGAGTGTTCCTCCCTCTGCTATATTTTGGAAGAGTCTGAGAAGGATAGGTGTTAGCTCTTCTCTAAATGTTTCATAGAATTCACCTTGAAGCCATCTGGTCCTGGACTTTTGTTTGTTGGAAGATTTTTAATCACAGTTTCAATTTCAGTGCTTGTGATTGGTCAGTTTATACTTTCTATTTCTTCCTGGTTCAGTCTCAGAAGGTTGTGCATTTCTAAGAATTTGTCCATTTCTTCCAGGTTGTCCATTTTATTGGTCTATAGTTGCTTGTAGTAATCTCTCATGATTCTTTGTATTTCTGCAGTGTCAGTTGTTACTTCTTTTTCATTTCTAATTCTATTAATTTGAGTCTTCTCCAAGACTCAAGAAAAATCTTGATGAGTCTGGCTAATGGTTTATCAATTTTGTTTATCTTCTCAAAGAACCAGCTTTTAGTTTTATTGATCTTTGCTACTGTTTCCTTCTTTTCTTTTTCATTTATTTCTGATCTAATTTTTATGATTTCTTTCCGTCTGCTAACTTTGGGGTTTTTTGGTTCTTCCTTTTCTAATTGCTCTAGGTGTAAGGTTTGGTTGTTTACATAAGATGTTTCTTGTTTCTCGAGGTAGGCTTGTATAGCTATAAACTTCCTTCTTAGAACTGCTTTTGCTGCATTCCATAGGTTTTGGGTCGTCGTGTTTTCATTGTCATTAGTTTCTAGGTATTTTTTGATTTCCTCTTTGATTTCTTCAGTGATCTCTTGGTTATTTAGTAGTGTATTGTTTAGCCTCCATATGTTTATATTTTTTACAGTTTTTTTTCCTGTAATTGATATCTAGTCTCATAGTGTTGTGGTCAGAAAGGATATTTGAGATACTGTAGTTATGAATTCAGTTTATAACTTAGAATTGTGGAAGTTGTATTTCAGCCTTTTTTTTTTTCCTTCTGCTGTACGCGGGCCTCTCACTGCCGTGGCCTCTCCTGTTGCGGAGCACAGGCTCCGGACACACAGGCTCACCGGCCATGGCTCACGGGCCCAGCCGCTCCATGGCATGTGGGATCCTCCCGGACCAGGGCACGAACCCGTGTCCCCTAGCACGGGCAGGCTGACTCCCAACCACTGTGCCACCAGGGAAGCCCGTATTTCAACCTTTTTTTTTTTTTTTTTGGCGGTACGCGGGTCTCTCCCTGTTGTGGCCTCTCCCGTTGCGGAGCACAGGCTCCGGACGCGCAGGCTCAGCGGCCATGGCTCACGGGCCCAGCCGCTCCGGGGCATGTGGGATCTTCCCATACTGGGGCACGAACCCGTGTCCCCTGCATCAGCAGGCGGACTCTCAACCACTGCGCCACCAGGGAAGCCCCGTATTTCAGCCTTTGAAGCAGCACAAAATAGTCTTCATTATAGAAAATGGTTCTTGGTAGCACAAGATTTTTCTGTAATTATCAACAGGAAACCCCACCCCGCCCCCAAACAGAAGTTGGTAGCAGAATTAATCAGAATGTAATGAGGCAAATAGTCAGGAGATGGTGTTATGAGTATGCACCATGAGGTGAGCTTTTTTGAGACTGGGAGCTGCCACCTGTCGAGGTGGTTTAAATCAGGATTTTGGGAGAAGCACATTATTGTGACAGTCAGTAAATGTTAGTGAAACTCAGTTTCCTCTACATACCCAACTTAGGAATGCAGTCATTAAGCCTCCATACTGTGACTCAGCTCATAAGATACAGAGAAGAAATTATTCAACTCACTAAGTGATGTGGAAGTTGTCTTCAAGATTGTTAACCCACAGCCAAATTGGTTGATACATGGGATGGAAGTCAAACTTGGTAATTTTTGACTTTCTCTCCATTTTCACTATAAAAGATTAAGAATCTCAGTCTAACATTTTCCGAGAAAAGAAAATCAACAGCACTGATATATGTGTGATTCTGTAACACTGTAGCCAGAAGAGCATATAATAATCTTATCAGTAGGGGGGAAATGGAATTTCATGAATGATTATGTTGAAACATGCCTGCAGACTTAAGTACTTAATACGACTTACATATCTCTAAAGGAAAATATGCATTATAAGAGAGGAAAAGTTCTGACTTATTTCTCAGATCTGCCCTGATTTATGCCAAGCATAATGCCTTGGACTCATCTTTGTTCCTCAGATTTTCCGTGAGTGAGAATGCTACCATGAATGTATCACAGACCTTGTAATCATTTTTATAAGTTATTCTTAATTTAAAACCTCTGAGAAAGTTTAACTTCAAAAAATATCAGAGCTTTAAAAAAGGCTTAAATCAGAAGTGATTCAAGCTGTCCAAGATATTGACAGATGCTACTGAAAAGGGTCTGCAGACACCAAGAGCCTTGAATCTCCCTCTGAAGCTTGTTTCATCTTTCAATAAACTATTCTTATTGTTTAAATATTCCTTCTTGCTTTACGTTTTCTCTGGTTCCTTGAACTCTAACCATTCTCTAAGCAGGAAACAATGTTATCCTACCCCTTGCAACATAAGAATTCTTGTATTATTAAAACAATTCTTTATATCCTTGAAGATACCCATAAAGGGTTGAGGAAGCAATTAGTATTTATTGAGAACTTACTGTATTCTAAATATGATGCTTGTGAAAAGGGTATAAAAAACTAGCAGGGTTCCAGACAGTACCTCTGAGAGACTTATTGCATTCTAGTTGAAAAACTTGTTGAATCTGAGCTGAGCTTCAAGACCACCAATTCCAGTCCTTTAAAGCTAGATTTCCCTCTGCACCACACTAGTTGTGCCCGCTATGCTTGATTATCTCCAGTGACAGGGACCTCAATATTTCCTGACAAACTGCTCCTTCCAATTTCTGACATCACTTAGTTGCTAGAGGAAACAAATCTCCATATAAATTTAGCCACAAAACAGGAATGAGTCAAGTACTATAAGTGCTGAATCAGTTGAAAAAGACAAGTTCTGTATGAGGTCAAAGGAAAGAGGAATCACTGTTGGTTGCTGTGGTCAGAAAAGGATGATTTAGGGTAAAATAACCAATATCTTTTAGTTTTCTCTGAAGTGCAATACAAATGTGCATTTTATTATTACTGGTATCATATGCAAATCCCAATAACAGTTAACAGTTACTGAGTGCTTACTACATGCCAAGCATGTTATACTGTGTCTCAAGTAACACTGTATATACAATTTTATAGCTAGCTAGAGAATCGACTTTGTTCTAGGAACCATATCAGGTACATATATTATTTCATATTATCTGCACAACTAAACTTTGATATGGGTGTTATCATTGGCACTTTACCCAAAGAGACACTGTGGCTCAGTGAGTTTCAGTAACCCATAGTGGCAGAGCAAGGCTTTTAAACCCACTATATCTGATGCCACCGTCCTAGTCTTATCTACTGTGCTAAACTGCCCCTCCAGGAAACCATCCCTCTTCTATTAACTTACTAAAGAAAACAGGTGGCTGACTAGTTCTTTCCAGTCTTCCTTAGGGCTAAAATAAGGGGAAATTGGCATACTCAATGGGAGGGAAGCCCACTGGTGGTTTTACCTCTGGAGTCATCCTGATGGCCATTACTGATCCATCAGCCCAGGTCCTTCCCTCAGGTCTGAGAGGAAAATGTCTGATAGACATCCACTTTTACATATAAATAAGGAATGCCTTACTAGTCATCCTCTAGGATTACTAAAATCTAATACCTATAACTAAAAATGGTAAACTATCATATACCGAGGTCTCTAATTTAGTACTCTAAGAATTTGAGCTGCTTCACAATGAGGCTAAACCTTTAGAGTGACTGAGCACATGTTGATAGTTGTAATTCTTGTTAATTTGGGGGAGGGACTTTTCTTATTAGTGTTAATGTTATCTTGAATTGGTCATGGTTTCCAATTTCTACTCATCTTGACTTAAGATATTTTTACAGTTACTGTTAGTTTACTTCTGCGGATCATTTTGTTCTTGTATAACTGCTGAACTATAAAAATTTGACCATTATTTCCTCATGGATTCTTCTTATCACTCAGGTTTTTTGTTGGTTTGTTTTTTGTTTTTACTGAAAAGTAGGAATGAAAATTAAGAACTACTGAGATAAAGGAAGAATTTCCATGATTTCCAGATCTTTTCTAGCCCTAAAAATTTCAGATGAACATTTGGCATTTCAGAACAATGCTGGAGGGTAGATATTTTCCCTAATTTGAAGAAGAGGACACTGAGGCTCAGAAAGATTGAGTGACTTGCTAAGGTTTCAAAGCTAATAAGGTGGTAGAATGAAATTAAAACTCAGGTCGGCCTGGTTCCAAAGACTGTGCTTTTTCCATTATATTATACTGTCAACCCCAGAGTGTTTGCCTTCCAATTCTCATCTCCAGATTTCCTTTCCTCCACTCATTGGACTGAATATAACTGTAATAATTACTAACCACATGGGTAAAATTCCATTAGCGCTAACCTCAGGAAAACTAAATTCTGTTAGCAGGAATTTGAATATTACTGAACTGTTAACTGGTGTGTGAGTATCTTTTGTTATAAAGAAATTCTGGACATAATGGCTTTTGTTTGTAACAAAATGTAACACATCTATATTTCAGAAACTGAAATGCATACTAGGTAAACTGCTATGGGTAAGATGGCTATAGATGTACACAACATTTGAATAAAGACTAAGAAAAAGAAAAAGAAAAAAAACCTTTAACTTTGGAATTTCTTGCAGGCATTCTGCAAAGTCTCACTGATCTTGGAACATCTGAATGTCTCTTATTGCCCCCAGCTGTCAGATGAGATTATTAAAGCACTGGCCATTTATTGTATTAATCTCACATCTCTCAGCATTGCTGGCTGTCCAAAGGTATGTGCAGGAGTCAGCTCAGACATATCAGATTGAAGTATTGCCAAAGAACCCAGGCAGGGTAGCAATTAGCAGTTGGACTCACCAGAGAACTTGTTTTCTTTGCCATGTCTGAGGTATTCATTAGAGTTTTCTTCTTTCCCAAAATTGGAAATAGCTTTATGATTTCATTTGTGTCAAAGTAGAATCTGCAAGAAGTTAAAGACAACTCTTATACAAATATAAAAATGTGTCAAATATTATTTAAAGAGAACTTGTTTTCTTTGCCATGTCTGAGGTATTCATTAGAGTTTTCTTCTTTCCCCAAATTGGAAATAGCTTTATGATTTCATTTGTGTCAAAGTAGAATCCGCAAGAAGTTAAAGACAACTCTTATACAAATATAAAAATGTGTCAAATATTATTTAATTCAATGAGAGAACCAGCAAAATGGTAAAGTCAGTTCATAGAGCATTTGATCAAACTGGGTATTTATAGGAACTGAAGAAAGAATGTTGGAATATGATTGTTAGGTTAAATCCAAAATTGGTTAATGTCCTACGAGGTAACAAATCCATAACCTTGGAGCTATAGTTTCTACCAGACAAAAATAATTTGCATCTTTCCTGGGCAAAAATATAACAGAGTTTGGGCCCTAATCAATACTAAACAGTATGTCAAACCAAAGCATAATTTCTTACAGAATTTCTCAGTTGGACCTGTTAAAGCAAAGTTCCGGTAAGACACTGAAAGGATATGCAATCATCTTTTGTCTTATTTTCAAGTGTTGGATAATTTTTCTTGACATGTGTCTTTGAAAGGAATATATACTCATTGCAAAATCTCTGGACTACATATAAAAGTGTGAAGGAGAAAGTAAAAATTCAAAGTCATACCACCAACCAGGACACAACCACTGTTGCATTTTATACTTATTCTTCTAGAATTCTTTTCTATGTACAGAAATTATAAATAGTTACAGGTTTGTGCTTTGTCTTGTTTTTTAAAGAACAGAATCATACTTTCTAAAATACATTGTAACCTACTTTCTTTTCTCTTAATATACCATGCATATATCCCCATGTCAAGAAATAGAGATCTCTGGTTATGGATTAATATGGCAGATTGAATATACACATACAATTTTGTTCCCTCTTGAAACCCTACCAAAACTGCAGAAGAAGGGTGAGGGGCCACTTTGATAGGGAAAACAGTAGAGGAGACAAGAGCAACGAAATTTTGGAAACTTGAAAATAGATGGACTAATTTAGCATACCAGAGATAGCTTTGAATCCTAAGACAACATAGAGAAAGCTGGGAAAAAAGTGGATTTACACCATATCTTCAAACTTGGCAATACTGTGTACTTCTGGAAGGAGGTTAAGAGGGTGGCTAAAGTAAGGAAGACTGGGTTAAAAGTTCTTGAGAAGTAGACAGATCTCTAGATCTCCTCCTCTACATACCTCTGGGCAACTGCCCCTCCCCACTCTCACCAGATTTGAGATGTATTTCCTACAGCCAGATTTCTCAGCCTTGGCGTTACTGATATTTTGGACAAGATCATTCTTTGTAGTGGGGGATTTTTCTGTGTACTGTAGGATGTTTAACAGCATCCTTGCCCTCTATCCACTATATGTCAGTAGCACCTAGCCCCCCACACCTCCAGTCATAATAAAAAATGTCTCCAGATATTGCTAAGTGTCCTCTGGGAGCGGGGGAGTGAAATCTCTCTATTATCTGCTCTCCAGATAATAAAACAGAAGGTTGCTGAGCTGGGAGACTCACGTATAATTGAGAGCTTGGGTACAAAAGTGAAAATGGGAATTAAGTGACTAAATGCTGAACGCAGAGACATTCAGCACTCTTCCAACAGAGCATTCAGAATTTGGTTGCCAGATCTTTGCCTCCAGGCAGCAGATTGGAAGCCTCTTTTCTGGGGACTCTGACTAGCCAAAGATGAAAGATTGAAAAATACTGACATATGTGGATTTTCCAACAAATAACCCATCCAAACCATTGAAGTTTAATGTAGAGAAGGCTCATATCATGCACTCAGACCTTCCAATCAGCTTTTAGCTCTCCACTATTAATCATGAGCAGACATCAAGGACATAAGAGACTAGACTTAAGAGAAAAGCCTCTAAAGTGGAAGATAAAGACCAAACCAAATTAACAGGAAAAACTTAGAGGAAGTAAAATACTCAGAGGGAAGAAAACTAAAAAAACTTTAAAAAAATCCTCAGAAATTGCAAGGTTATTAACAACCTTGTCCTCTTCTCTTGTGCACACTGATGGGCTTCTGTTTACCAAAGCAACACCTGAACTTTCAAGATGCCTTCATTCTAGCTAGTCTAAAAATTCAGCTTCTCAGTTGTTCAGTCTGGGTGGTGAGTAGATTAAGAAAGTGATGCTAGGAACTCCTGATTCCTCCATCATTAACTGTGCCACAATAAGGAAAAGGAGGCAGTGGTGGGAAAGACGTGGTGAATCATGACATTAATCTAAAAAAGTCACAGTAAAATTCTCTTTGTACAATAGTGTACTTGTTTAGAACTAGGGAAACCAGATGCCTTTCCGGTCAACATCATCTTTTTCTAGAAGTGAGCTGGGTCAAGGAACTCAGGACACTAGCAGCACCGACCATGAACCCTCTGCAGCTTGAGCAGTCATGGTTCGCAGGGTCCTTGCTTCCACTGCACACGGACACATGGGTAACACATGGCTCACTGGGAACTGCCTTGGCTGTAAAGCAGGCACAGATGTCGACTGGGCTTTTAAGAGGCTCCACTAATAAGGGAGGAAAGTAGGAGAATGAGAAAAGGAAAGACTCCAATGAGAACAGGAATTGAGGCAGAGAATTTTTTGTTGTTGTTTCGTTTCACTTTGGTTTTTTTTTTTTTTTGGTAAGGAAAAACTGAGAGTTCCTTCTATAAATCGTGCGGTGGATATTGTCTTGCGGCCTAGAAAGGAGGATATCACACAAGTAAGATATTATAAAATGAATCACTCTACACTGAAGATCTACGCTGAGAAAAAGGAAGGGGAGTAGTTATTTCAGAACCTCAGTGTAAGGGAGAAGGATTTAGCTTTACCATCTATGCCGGTGAAATGAGTATCCTGATTCAGAAGATGTAGTGGCCATAAGTTGGGCCAATGTGGACACTCCTCACAGCCTTAGAAATCATAAGGCTGTGGTCCTAATACATTTCAGCTCCATTGCTTCTGATGAGCCATGAAACACATTAGTGTCTGGCTCAGCATTCTAGGCTAGGTTTCCCCAAAGCCCATGGATCAATCTTGAATGGCCATCTTGTCCATCTCCTGGAAGGTCCCTTCAACCAGCTCGCCGCCAAGGTCAGTGAGTAGTACTGTGACCTCATCCCACCCAGCACTAAAATGAGAATAACATAATCTCTGCTCAGTAGGACTGAGATCAAGACCATGTATCTGGGAGTTAAGAGCATGGCCAGTCATCTCCACCTCCAGTTTCCAGCTCCCATAAGTCCCCAAAACATCACCTCAGTCACTGAACATTTGGGATTCTGATCTACAGGAAATGTTGGGCTACTTTTCAGTTCTCACAGTATCAATAAAACCTAGCATTCTGAGAGCTCTACCTATCCAGGATTTTTCCATCATCTCATTGTCTTTCATTTTCTCTACAATTCTGAGAGTTAACCCCCACCCCCAGTGACATCAGATCCTCAGAGACCCACAAAGAATAGCAAGAATGTCTGAAGCATTTTTGTGAGAATCAGATGCAATGTTAAACCTTGGTTCTGAGCAAGTTCTGGAAACAGGGCATGCTTAGATAATGACATCTATTTTTCCAAACATAAAAAGTATACATTTTGGGCTTCCCTGGTGGTGCAGTGGTTCAGAGTCCGCCTGCCGATGCAGGGGACACGGGTTCGTGCCCTGGTCCGGGAAGATCCCACATGCCGCGAAGCGGCTGGGCCCGTGAGCCATGGCCGCTGAGCCTGCGCGTCCGGAGCCTGTGCTCCGCAACGGGAGAGGCCACAACAGTGAGAGGCCCGCATACCACAAAAAAAAAAAGTATACATCTCAAACTGAAGGGTTTTTCGGCATAATTCTCTCAATTTTATGTTAAAAACAAGAGCTTAGCCTCATGGCATGTTTTTTAGAATGTTCAAACATTTAAAATAAGAAATTAAATCCAGTTGGAAAAAAATTCCTTTGGGAAGAGTAATCTAGTTGATTTTGCAGCAAGTCCCAGTTCAGCTATAAATTCAAAAGCTAAACCTTGAGTAAGTGAAGTAATCCAAGAAGTGGAGTTGAATTACCTCTGCAGAACGTCTGGGCAAACTCTCAAGATACTGGAACCCTGAGCAGAAATTCTCAGAGTGAGATTCATGCAGTCTCTGTGGCTTCTACTCTTCTCTCCCCTGCTGCCTACAAACATCTGTCTTACCTACTTGTCCCTTTCCAGAACCAATTACTCCATACACAAATCATCAGAGATGCCCAGATCCCTTCTCACAGCAATCTGATCCTGTCTGCAGGTTAACTTCAGTGGATATATATATTTTATAGTTTTGTAACATGTGATGTCATTAAACTTATGTTTCTCCAATTGATGATGCCTTACAGTGGATTTCAAGTTTAAAGTTAAATCCCATTATTGCAGCATTTCATAAATTGCTCATATTGGTGTGACAGGTATTACTAGGGAAATTTTGATGAAGTTTCCAATCCCAAACAGACAACTCTAAAATGAAAATAACAGCAAGATCACAAATTCTATTAGTGTCACTTGAAACAGACATCTTACTGTTCTGGAAACAGACTTAAATCACTAACTTGAGTTATATAGGCTCATCACGTGACAAGCTAGTTAAAGAGAATCTGCAATGGTTCTGATTCTATTTGTTATGGACTGAGTGTTTATGTCCTTCCAAAATTCGTATGTTGAAACCCTCATCCCTGATGTGATAGTATTAGGAGGTGAGGCTTTGGGGGCTAATTAGGTTTAGACCGAGGTCACAAGGGTAGAGCCCCCATGATGGAATTAGTGTCCTTAAAGAATAGGAAGAAACTAGAGCTCACTCTCGGCCATGTGAGGCTACAGCAAGAAGGTAGCCATCTGCAAACCAGGAAGAGGGCCCTCACCAGACACTGAACCTGTGGGTAACTTGATCTTGGACTCCTCAGCCTCTAGAGCTGTGAGAAATAAATGTATGCTATTTAAACCATCTAGTCTGTGGTATTTTGTTATAGCAGCCCAAACTGACCAATACACTATTCTTCCCTGGGATGGAGTTTGTTGGAATAATCAGAGTTACTTTGGCTGTGTGTTTAGATTACTGACTCAGCATTGGAGATGTTATCGGCAAAATGCCATTACCTGCACATTTTGGATGTTTCCGGTTGTATCCTGCTTACTGACCAAATGCTTGTGAACCTTCAGATGGCCTGCAAACAACTCCGGATCCTAAAGATGCTATACTGCAGACTTATTTCCAAGTAAGTATGTACCTGAATATGAAAAGCTTTGAGAACTACTTTCTGAGAAAATAGAATATGTCACCACGGCATTCATAATACATAGTGGCTTTCAGAGTTAGGAAGGTTTCATTTTATTTTTTAACTAATTGAAGCCAATATTTTGGGCTGAACCAAGGGAAGCTCCCTCTAAAATAGTCTTTGTGGCTTCACATTCCTTTCCCAGTAGCCCTTCTACTCTTAGTACTTCCCCTTCTTTGACCATGCAGATGCTCAAAGCCTTAACTCTGTTCCTCATAGAATAATCACTAGCTCTTCCTCTACTACTCTCTCAAAATATTTCCATTCAGTTAATCTCCTCTAGGGGTTAAGAAACTAATCAGACTAAACTAGTTCACAATTATGGACAAATTACTAACAGTTATCCTAAGAGCCCCATCTCTCCCAAAGCTATTTGTTTAACAGTTGTTATTTAACTAAGATCTAGAGCTCAGAGTAAGGTATTCTGATGCTACAGGCCAAATGTCTATTTACTCAATTTACAAAATGTTTCCAATGAAATAACTGTTGGGTAAATAAGCAATCTATAAAGGTGGAAGGTATTAGGTGTCCGTCCTGTGAGTTTTTAGATAGAAAGCAGTTATTTGCTCCATTGCTCATTTTTTTTCCTATTGACTGAAAGTAAAAATGTGCAAGTATTTTAACTGACCTCTTGAAGTAACCTGTGGAGTGTTCAAATGAGAATTCTTGACCCATCCCTGAAGGTCAGGTTCTTTTCTGAAGGTTGGAAAAATGAATACTAAGAATTAATATTATCAAAGTACAAAGTACATAATGTGTTCTAAGCATGTAGACTTCACAGAAGAACTTTCTTAATTAAGCAGCCCTGGCATGAGCTGAACCATGAGATCTGGTCACTTGATGCCTGAGGAAGAAAATGATTTCTGATCTAAGGATGTGTGTGCTAAAATGAAATGAAAAACAAAACAAAAACAAAACTATTACTTGTAAAATAGGCACTCCCACTGGGCCCAGGCTTGCCGGGGAGGAGGGCAGCCAACTGAAGCTGGATCAGAAAAGAGGGGGCAGGTTCTTAAAAATGTTTGGAGAGGAGTGGAGACTCAGCCCTTCTTGATAGGTATGGAGATGACTGACATGGATATTATTAACTTCATTTAAAGTGTGTACCATGAAATGAGGTCCTACAAGTCCCTGCTGACCCTGTCATATCGTTAAACAGCCAACTTTGGTCAAGATGACAGTAAATGAATTAATATATTACACAAAGGAGTTTAGCTTCTAATCTTTTTTTGTGTGTGTGGTACGCGGGCATCTAACCGCTGTGGCCTCTCCCGTTGTGGAGCACAGGCTCCGGACACGCAGGCCCAGCGGCCATGGCCCACGGGCCCAGCCGCTCCGCGGCACGTGGGATCCCCCCAGACCGGGACACGAACCCACGTCCCCCGCATTGGCAGGCGGACTCTCAACCACTGCGCCACCAGGGAAGCCCAAGTGTAGCACTTCTAATCTTTTGACTTTATTTTGCCAATCATTCTTTTGGGGAGGTAATATTATTGAACTTCTAAAACGTAGGATTTTAAGTAGAATGAATGAAGACTTTCTAGCCAGGGCCTCTCTGATCCTAAACATGGTGGACATAATCATGGTACGGGATGTTAAAGTGTAATAAATATGGTGCTTGGTCAAGAAGACCCAAGATATCTAGTAATTTCCAATTCCTGCCTTTGACTACCCACTCCTCTTGCAAGGTCCTTAGTTAAAAATATGCAAAGAAAATAAAACAAATAAGATTTTACTACTAGGGGTTGGCCCCCAAAACCCAATGCAAAACTCTAGTTAACTAACTGAATCTATGGAAAATTCCTTTACCTAATCCAGGACAGCCAAAAGGCCTATTTTGTTTTCTACCACCAAGCCTGCCTGTCCCTATCAGCAAGAAGCAGAGACTTGGCCCTGATACCTAGAAGGGAGCTGGCTTGTCTGCCCATCTCATTGTCTAAAGAGGCCAAACCACTGTAGTCTCCCTTATAGCTCCACTCCTGCTAAGATCCAGCAAGAAAGAGGCCTAGAATTCTCTGATTCTATCCTTGTCTAGCAATGGAGAAGGGCTATCCCCACAGCAGGGTGGCTAGACTAGTTAGGCTCCAGGAGCATCTGTCTTGACATCCTGCTTCTAGGAGAGGATGCTGTTTGTCAGTCAAAGAGCTCCCAAGATACTTGGGCTTCAAAACTTTGATTAGAAAAGTGGTAAGGCCTGGCCACATTCTGCTGTTTGGGGTCAGCTCTAGAGACTGTAGAGCATCTTCTTCTCCACTTAGATCCATGGGATCCTTGGGTGGAACTGGAAGTGCTGCAGATAATGTGGACCCTTCAAGACACGAGCTCATGATGACATCTAATCCCTTACCTATGTTCACTCTAAAAAAGCACAGCTGTTTGCACCTGCTCCCTCAACAGCAAGAGCTTTGTTTTGTCTGGGTGAAATGGAACATTTAGTAATTAGGATATAGGAGATTTTTCTTGGGAAGAGGTTCAACGACTTTGAATCACAAAGCAATGTATTCCCACACATCTGATTCCATTTGAACATAAAAGTGTACGACACAGCCCTTAAAATCCAATTATAGCCCTCAGAAGAAACTGTTTTATATACAAATTCCCCCACATTCAATGGAATCTGAAAACACTGCACCAGCTTTACAAATCAAAGAGGTCTGTTCAGCCCACCCTATCTGAACTAGGGGAGTAGAAAACTTTTGGTCAATGAGCAAACTGGCTGAAGCGCTTCCAGCATGAGATATGCTGTCATTCTACAACCCCAGAGCCTGAAGGGATTCCAGGAAGTGATTCCAGAAGTCCCATGTGGAGACATAATAAAGGCTCCTTTAATTCAAGGAGAAATAATAACTGAGATGATAAATTTGATGGGAAAATCTAGCTGTCTACATTTGAAGCAGTTGTATTCAACTAACCTTTCAATTTATGGACCTCTGTGGGGAAAGCAAGACAGTCAATGGAGATGAAGAAAAGCATAGTGGAAAAGAGGGAGAAAGACCCAAACAATGGTCTCCACAACCCAGGAGGGTCTGAACCACAGAGGCAGAAGAGCCATTAAGTCTATAATTAGCAAAGAGCAAAGGGACCTTTCTGATATTTTTGTGTCTGGAGTCCAAAACTTTAAACTTTAGAGAGATGAGTAGACAAAGTCTAGGTAGTCTTCAGAGCCCCAAACAGCAGTATAGAGATTCCTTGAAGACCTTATTTAGCAGTTCCTGGCAGCATAAATTACTACCTAGGTACTCTAAGGTCTGTGTTGTTAGGAAATAAAACTCAGAGTTCTCCTCTCTAGCTCACGGAAAGGTCTTTGTGGAAAGGCCTTTGTAATTTGGACCTACTGAATTTTATTATTAATATGAACAAATAATATTACTTAACAATTATCATTTGCCATGTACTGTGCTAAATCCTATTTTATGTTTATTATCTAATCCTCACAAATACCCTATTACCATAAAAATGAATAAGGAAACTGGTATAAACAGTTTAAATAACATACCCAAAGTCATACAAATAAAAGACAGAGCCATACTTTGTACCTAGGTCTTATCATTGTTATGCTGCTCTTTTATCTTTAGATTAGTGGTTTTCAAGTTTTTTAAAGCTCTAACATTCAAGAGATTTGATCAATAAGGGGAGACAAGTACTGTTTGCCCAATTTACTTGCTGATGCATAAATAAGAGGCTGATTACAAGTAGTCTTTGGTGTAGGCTCCAAATTCCCCTTTCTTTTAGCTTACTCAAGAAACTAGAAGGAAATGTGAGGGCAAGTGATGTTATTACAGGGATAACCTTGAATCCCCTTTAATTTAGAAAAAACAAAAATCACAAACTTCAAAATATCATTATTATTAACCATATGATACTTTACAACTGTGTGGCATATCGTGTTTGAAAATCATTGTTCTATACTGATCCAAAGAAACCTCTCTCGCCAGGTTAAATGTGTAATGACTAACCATTGCAGTAGACGGCTTCAATTCCCAAATCATTTCCTAAAAGTTCTTGGAGTCACTCAGACCTAAGTACCTGAGTAGAAGGTACTCAAAGGATTCCACATGCACTTGAAGAAACTTAGAACACACAGTGATTCCTAAGTAGACATTTTCTTTTCAATATTTCCCAGCTGTCATCTATACTAGAGCATTAAGCTATTAAAAAGAGAGAGAGGAGTCTGAGACAGACAGACAGACGTGTTTCTGGCAGGAGAATTCAGTTTCTACATTTTCAAGTTTCCTGATACTTTTAAAAAATGCTTGTGTTTACATTATGCAAAAATAATATCCTACTTAGAGGACATAGAAAGATTATACAAGAAGTTTAAAACATAGGATCACACTTTTTTTTTTTTTTTTTTTTTTTTTTTTTTTTTTTTTGCGGTACATGGGCTTCTCACTGTTGTGGTCTCTCCCGTTGCGGAGCACAGGCTCTGGACACGCAGGCTCAGCGGCCATGGCTCACGGGCCCAGCCGCTCCGCAGCATGTGGGATCTTCCCGGACCGGGGCACGAACCCGCATCCCCCGCATCGGCAGGCAGACTCTCAACTACTGTGCCACCAGGGAAGCCCGCTTACAGTTATTTTAAAACACCTAAGATTTGATTCAAGTGAAACAGTATTTCAAACTACTGATGTATCTTAGCCTTTTTGATTTCATTACCCTACCAGAACTCATATAGCCATTGAGCACAAACTTAAGTCAAAGTATATGATAATACCAGCCTCCATATCAATGACTGTTTCCAAACTGCTGCAATTAATAACTCAACGTAATACACAGCAAAAACAGGCACAGTAGCCCCTACATGGGCAAACATTATTACTCATTTCTGATCCTAGGGAAGCTGCCAATTACTCATTTCCTGTTTGGTACTGGTCTCAAGATTCAAACCAACTTTCTAGGAAAATCCTTCTGTCTTGGAAATGACATTATTTTCAAGTTAGATATACTTTTTTTTTCTGATGCTGCAATATTGTGCTTTATAAGACATATACATTTGGTCATTCAGATGATCAAAATATATTTCTCATATATATCTGGAGAGTGGTATGCCTGGAGAGAGCACAGAAGCTCAGCATCCTTTCCCTATACCTTGCCCTATGCATCTCTGATACCTGGTTGTTCTTGAGTAATATCCTTTAATAAACCAGTGATCCAGCAAGTAAAATGTTTCTGTGTCCTGTGAGCAGCTCTAGCTGGTAGATCAGAAGCCCAGGTAACAACCTGGTATCTGAAGTGGAGGGTGATCTGTGGAACTGAGCCCTTAATTTGTGGAATCTAAAGCTATTTCCAGGTAGATAGCTTCAGAATTGAGTTGTATAGGACATCCAGCTGGTATCTGAGAATTGCTTGGTGGTGTCGGGAATGCCCTCCTCCCGCCATGTTGGAATTGGGGTCCTGAACAACTTTTAGATGACTTCTTTGCTTCCTTCCTCCTAAGAGAGACAGTAACAATATTTTTAGTCATTCTGACCATGGAACACCTTTGAGACTTTGATGAAAAGTCACAAACCCTCTCCTCAAAAAAATGCATAGTAGATACAAAACTGCATGAATTTTCACGAAGTTCATGGGCTTCCCTGAAGTTCATCCATGTAGCCAACAGGGATCTGCGGACTCTAGGTTAAGAGCTCCTGCTCTGGTACACGGCCAGCCTTCACAGGTTGGCTGGTTAGGATACTCCCTCATCAAAGAAACTGGAAATATCAGGCAGAGGGCTCATTTAACAGTGCTATAGAGTGCCCTCAGTGTTCCTACGCCTCGGCCATGCAGTTTCCTTACCCATTTACTGTATCTGTTAATCTCTGAACTGGCTGAACCAGAGAACTATTGAGCTACTTAAGCTTTGGGATCCTGATTATTAGCACAATTTACCCACACCCTCCCCCTCTGGAAGGCAAGAGAGATGTGAAAGGAATTCAAGTTGTGACAGTGAGTTCTTTAACTCCAAATTGTGATCTAGTTTGAAAATTCTGCACTAGTGATTACTTCTGCAACTAGCTAATGCTCATCACTGTTATTACAGGGAAGCAGCTAAGAGAATGTCATCTATAGTTCAGCAGCAGGAATATAGTGCTACTGACCCTCCACTTTGGTTTGGCTGATTGCGAAGGCAAGCCTCTTCCAGAGCAATAAGATATAACACAACTTAAAGATTCAGAGTTGATGGCGGAAGAGTCAACATACAGTAGTCAAGAGGAAGCAGTATGACCTTCAACCTCAAGCAGGAAGAACAAAAAATGTAGAACTTGGCAACTTCATTTTGTCCAAGTATTTTTACTAGCTGGATCTTAACTGTGTAAACAAGCAGCAAATCATCTCCAGGTTCTTATTCCAGCTACAAATGTTTCTAAATACATCTATAAGTTCTTCTGTCTCACAGTCATGATTAAAAGCCAAATCAAGCACTGCTACTATGTAAATTTTCCACTTAAATTTATCTTAATCAAACCAATCGTTTTGATGAGATTATCAAATTTAAGGTTACAGTTGTATGAAACAATCCTGAGAGATGTGATATTATTGACAAGGAATTTAGAAGCTTCTCTTTTGAAAAGAAAGCAGAAGGCTATATAAATCAGAGTAAGAGTTTGAGTAAGGGCAATGACTTTAAGGATCTCTATATATTTTACATATAGTAGTCAGTACATGTTAATCCCAGACTCCTAATTTATCCCTCCCCCTACCACCTTTCCCCTTTGGTAACCGTAAGTTTGCTTTCTATGTCTGTGGGTCTATTTTTATTTTGTAAATAAGTTCATTTGTATCTTTTCTTTTTTTAGATTCCATGTATAAGAGATATCATATGATACTTGTCTTTGGCTTACTTCACTTAATGTGATAATCTCTAGGTCCATCCTTGTTGCTGCAAATGGTATTACTTCATTATTTTTAAGACTAATATTCCATTACACACACACACACACACACACACACCCCACATCTTCTTTCTCCATTCATCTGTCGATGGACACTTAGGTAGCTTCCATGTCTTGGCTATTGCAAATAGTGCTTCAATGAACATTGGGGTGCAAGTATCTTTTCGAATTATAGTTTTCTCCAGATATATGCCCAGGAGTGGGATTGCTGGATCATATGAAAGAAACTGAAGATGACACAAACAGATGGAAAGATATAACGTGTTCTTGAATTGCAAGAATCAATATTTTTTAAAATGACTATACTACCCAAGGCAACCTACAGATTCAATGCAATCCCTATCAATTTACCAATGGCACTTTCCACAGAACTAGAACAAAAATAAATTTTTAATTTGTATGGAAACAAAATAGATCCTGAATAGCCAAAGCAATCTTGAGAAAGAAAAACAGAGCAAGAGGAATGAGACTCTCTGACTTCAGACTATACTACAAAGCTACAGTAATCAAGACAGTATGGTACTGGCACAAAAACAGAAATATAGGTCAATGGAAGAGGATAGAAAGCCCAGAAATAAACCCACACACCTATGGTCAATTAATCTATGAAAAAGGAGACAAGAAGAACAATGGAGACAAGAGTCTCCTTAATAAGTGCTGCTGGGAAAACTGGACAGCTATATATAAAAGAATGAGATTATAACATTCTCTAACACCATATACAAAAATAAACTCGAAGTAGATTAAAGACCTAAATGTAAGACCAAATACTATAAATCTCCTAGAGGAAAACACAGGCAGAACACTCTGACATAAATTGCAGAAATATCTTTTTGGATCCATCTCCTAGAGTAATGGAAATAAAATCAAAAATAAACAAATGGGGGCTTCTCTGGTGGCGAAGTGGTTGAGAGTCCGCCTGCTGATGCAGGGGACACGGGTTCGTGCCCCAGTCTGGGAAGATCCCACATGCCGCGGAGCGGCTGGGCCCGTGAGCCATGGCCGATAAGCCTGCGCATCCAGAGCCTGTGCTCCGCAACGGGAGAGGCCACAACAGTGAGAGGCCCGTGTACCACAAATAAATAAATAAATAAATAAACAAATGGGACCTAATTAAACATAAAAGCTTTTGCACAGCAAAGGAAACCTTAAACAAAATGAAAAGACAACCTACAGAATGGGAGAAAATATTTGCAAATGATGCAACAGACAAGGGATTAATATACAACATATACAAACAGCTCATATAGCTCAATATCAAACAAACCCAAACAGCCCAATCCAAAAATGGGCAGAAGATGGGCTTCCCTGGTGGCGCAGTGGTTGAGAGTCCGCCTGCCGATGCAGGGGATACGGGTTTGTGCCCCGGTCTGGGAAGATCCCACATGCCGCGGAGCGGCTGGGCCCGTGAGCCATGGCCGCTGGGCCTGCACGTCCGGAGCCTGTGCTCTGCAGTGGGAGTGGCCACAGCAGTGAGAGGCCCGCGTACCGAAAAAAAAAAAAAAAATGAGCAGAAGATGTAAATAGACATTTCTCCAAAAAAAGACATACAGATGGCCAACAGGCACATGAAAAAATGCTCAACATCGCTAAATATTAGAGAAATGCAAATCAAAATTATAACAAGGTATCACCTCACTCTGATCAGAATGCCTACAGTAATAAATGCTGGGGAGGGAGTGGAGAAAGGGAACCCTCCTATACGGTTGGTGGAAATGTAAATTGGTACAGCCACTATGGAACAGTATGGAGGCTCCTTAAAAAACAGAAAGATCTTCTTTTAATCAAATTTGCACTATAGGAGAATTTTTCAAACTATGCTATATCAAAAAAGCTCCCAATTTTATGCTAGGAGATATGGGTTACTGATTGTGTATCTACAGATTAATTTTTAAAAGCTTTAATCTATGAATTTTTACCATTCTGGTAAAAGATAACTCTCTTTGGATTTTAACAGAATTCAAATTATCACATGCCAGTGTATCATTATTTGATACTACGTAACACTGATGTTTATAGAGTCCAGGAAAGGAAGAAATCTGTTCTGACTGCCACAAACAATGTTGGTAATATTAGATCAGTCTTTTAACTTTTCTATTTCCTCCATTATTCATCTCTTAAATGGGGTTACTGTCTTTTGTACCCAAAAATGTGAAGTAAGGATAAAACTTAAGGTAAAAGATATGAAAGTTATTTTGAAAAGTTTTGAAAGGTCTTATTTTTTTAAAAGGTATTTTACAAGGTATTATTATAGGGTACTCTGATATCAGCTAAATGCTTTTAGTAATTCTCCCCTTTCTTAGGTTGGTTTTGAAAGTTTTTGAAGTAGGTAGTATCATTTAGCTGTAGAATCGTTCCTGGAAGTGGACAGGGGAATCAGCCGAGTAGGAAATTTTAAGACCTAACCCAACAGACATAGATGACTGTTCCAGAGGGTGATTTTTTACTAAATTTGGAGATTCTGGCAGCTGCATATAAATTGGCTTCTGACCCCTAAGTGTCACAAGCACACAACTGGAGAGACCTATACAAGAGGCAACTGCTTTCTAAAGGAAAAACACCTGCATGGGGAAGACCAGAGTTAAGGAGAAACATACCCCGTTATGTTCTCTAGAAACCAGACAGGGTATTTAACTGTCAAAGTTTGCTCCAAAACTCTTTGAGTAAGGTCTTCTTTTAAACAAGAAGAGGAGACACATTTGTTAATTATGAGGAGACACATTTTATAGTTACAGAAATGAAAGAAAAAGGGTAGGTGTTAGAAAAAGTGGGCTATGAAAGGGGACCAAGGAGTAGAGAGAACAGGTGGTGAAATCTTTAAGTTCTCAGTGCAAAGTACTCAAGGTATCCAAAATATTACTTAGGTCTTCAGATATTAAGCATTTGAAATATATAGGTCTGTGTTCAAGAGAGTAAAACATGTCACATTTCCTTTCTGTTTGGACTTGACTATGTTATCCAAAGATGTACCATTCCTTTAATAATTTTAAATACAGTTGACTGCTGTTTATGCTCATGACCTTTCTGGCTGCTGTTGACCAATTTCATAAACTTTATTTTTAGTCATGAAAGTATTTATATAATTGCATAAGGTGAAAAAGATTATAAAAATTGCCTCATTGCTTCCCAGTTTCCTCTACTTAATAATTTAACACACACACACCACAACCACATCAAACATACTAACATGTAAGTGTTGTCCAAACTCATACAAATTTTGATTTCATGAAGGGTGAACTAAAAAGTGACTTTGAGAACACCCTGCAAAGCTGACTTGTTTCATAAATAAGAATTTAAACACAGAACTCCAAATAAATTAAATATTAACAAAAAGAGACTACTACAAGTCATATTTGGAAAGGCTTATTAGAAAATCGGAGGTTAAGAACTGATTTATCCTAAGCATAAGGATAGGCCTATAAGGATAGGCCTATAAGGATAGGCCAGTAGATAGGCCTATTCAGTGTTGTATAATTTAAATGTTCCAGGAGTAAACATGTAAGGTTTGAAAGAAAGAGAATTCATAAAATAACTTTATATAGTACACCATTGTAAAAGTGAAAATCTGTCTTCATACACCAGGATATAAAGTAGCTGAATGCCCCCTCCCCCCAATGCATTATGTCTTAAATTACATACAAAAAATAAGAATCAGTAGCAACTGCATCATATTTGTGATGTGTTTTATTCAGTTTAAAGTTATACTGTTGTCATAGTAAGCACAATACTAAGTAGAAAACATGTTACCCAAGAGCTCTGGTACAAAGAATTTCAAAATAGCTACCCCCTATTACCTATATTTTTGTAAAATGTCTTCTTCTTGAGTGTAAGTGAAAACTATGAATATGATGAGATATCACTCCATGACTGTTACACTGTATGGCAAAACAAAGATTATCCTGAGTAGGCCTGACCTAATCCTCTGAGCTCTTTAAAAGCGGAGTTATCCCAAGGTGGCTGAAGAAAAAGAGCTCAGATATTCACAGCATGACAAGGACTGATTGCATTAGTGCTGGCCTGAAGAGAAGGCCATGTGAAAAGAGATGCAGGTGGCCTCTAGAAGTTTAGAGTGATTGCCAACTGACAGCCAGCATGGAAACAGAGATCTCAGTCACACAGTCACAAGGAACTGCATTTTGCCAACAATACGAATGAGCTTGGAAGTAGACTATTCCTCGGATCATCTAGGTGAGAGCTCAGCCTGGACAACACCTTAAGTCCAGCCTTGTGGATAACTCGAGCAGAGAATCTAACCATGCTGAGCTCGACCTACAGAACTGTGAGCTGATAAACAGGTGTTAGTATTTTTATTTTCAGCTTTACAACTGATTTTATTTTTCAAAAAATTTTAATGAGGTATAGTTGATATACAATATTATATAAGTTTCAGGTGTACAACATAGTGATTGACAATTTTTAAAGGTTATGTTCCATTTATAGTTATTATAAAATATTGGCTATATTTCCTGTGTTGTACTACATATCCTTGTAGCTTATTTTATATAGTTTGTACCTCTTAATCCCCTACCCCTATCCTGCCCCTCCCCACTTCCCTCTCCCCATTGGTAACCACTGATGTGTGTTCTCTATGAGTCTGCTTCATTTTTTGTTATATTCACTAGTTTGTTTTATTTTTTAGATTCCACATACAAGTGATATCATACAGTATTTGTCTTTCTCTGACTTATTTCACTTAGCATAATACCCTCCAGGTCCATCCATGTTGCTGCAAATGGCAAAATTTCATTCTTTTTCATGGCTGAGTAGTATTCCAGAGTGTGTGTGTGTGTGTGTGTGTGTGTGTGTGTACCACATCTTCTTTATTCATTCATCTGTTAATGAACACTTAGGTTGCTTCCATATTTTACCAATTATAAATAATACTGCTATGACTACTGGGGTACATGTATCTTTTTAAATTAGTATTTTTGTTTTTTTCAGATAAATACCCAGGAGTGGAATTGCTGGGTCATGTTAGTCCTATTTTTTGTTTTTTTGATAAACCTCCATACTGTTTTCCATGGTGGCTGCACCAATCTACATTCTCACCAAGTGTAAGAAGTTTGCCTTTTCTCCACATCCTTGCCAACATTTTTTGTGATCTTTTATGATAGTCATTTTGACAAATGTGAGGTGATGTCTCATTGGGATTTTAATTTCTCTGATTATTAATGATGTTGAGCATCTTTTCAAGTGCCTGTGCCCATCTGTATGACTTGTTTAGAAAAATATCTATTTGGGTCTTCTGCCCACTTTTTAATCAGGTTTGTTTTTTCTTTTTTCTGTTTTTTTGATGTTGAGTTGTAAGAGCTGTTGTATATTTTGGATATAAACCTCTATGGGTCATATCATTTACAAATATTTTCTCCCATTCAGTAGGTTGCCTTTTTATTTTGTCAATGATTTCCTTTGCTGTGCTAAAGCTTTTAAATTTAATTAGGTCCCATTTGCTTATCTTTGCTTTTATTTCCTTTGCTTTAGGAGACAGATCTCCCAAAATATTGCTACAATTTATGTCAGAGTGTTCCACCCATGCTTTCTTCTACAAGTTTTGCTTTCTGGTATTACATTTAGGTCTTTAATCCATTTTGAGTCTGTTTTTGCATACGGTTTTAGAGAATATTCTAATTTTATTCTTTTACATGTAGCTGTCCAGTTTTCCCAGCGCCACTTATTGAAAATACTGTCTTTTTTTCATTGTAATATATTCTTGCCTCCTTTGTCATAGATTAATTGACTGTAAGTGTGTGGGTTTATTTCTTGGGTCTCTATTCTGTTCCACTGATCTACATATCTTTCTGTGCCAATCCCATACTGTTTTGATAACTGTAGCTTTACAGTATAGTCTGAAGACAGGGAGCGTGATTCCTCCAGCTCTGTTCTTCTTTCTGACGATTGTTTTAGTTATTCAGGGTCTTCTGTGTTTCCACACAAATTTTATGAATAATTATTTTAGTTGTGTGAAAAAATGCCCTTGGTATTTTGATATAGATTGCATTGAATCTGTAGATTGCCTTGGCTAGTATGGTCATTTAAAAATATTAATTCTTCCAATCCATGAACACAGCATACCTTTCCATCTGTTTGGATTGCCTTCAATTTCTTTCATAAGTGTCTTATAGTTTTCCAAGTACAGGTCTTCTACCTCCTTAGGTAGGTTTATTCCTAGGTATTTTATTCTTTTTGATGTGATTGTACATGGGATTGTTTTCTTAATTTCTCTGATAGTTCAGTTAGTGTATAGAGACACAACAGATTTCTGTGTATTAATTTTGTATCCTGCAACTTTACAAATTTAGTGATGAGCTCTAGTAGTTTTTGGTGGTATCTTCAGGATTTTCTATGTATAGTATGTCATCTGCAAACAGTACAGTTTTTCTTCTTCCTTTCCAATTTGGATTCCATTTATTTCTTTTTCTTGTCTGACTGCTGTGGCTAGGACTTCCAAAACTATGCTGAATAAAAGTGGCAAGAATGGGCATCCTTGTCTTGTTACTGATCTTAGAAGAAATGCTTTCAGCTTTTCACCAAGTATGATGTTAGCATTGGTTTGTCATATATGGCCTTTATTATGTTGAGGTGTGTTCCCTCTAGGCCCATCTTCTGGAGAGTTTTTAATCACAAATGGAGGCTGAATTTTGTCAAAAGCTTTTTCTGCATCTATTGAGATGATCATATGGTTTTTATTCTTCAATTTGTTAATGTGGCGTATCGCACTGATTGATTTGTGGATATTGAAAAATTCTTGCATCCCTAGGATAAATCCCACTTGATCATGGTATATGATCCTTTTGATGTATTGTTGGATTCGGTATGCTAATGTTTTATTGAGGATTTTTACATCAATGTTCATCAGTGATAATGGCCTGTAATTTGTGTGTGAGATATCTTTGTCTACTTTTGGTATCAGGGTGATGCTGGCCATGTAGAATCAGTTTGGAAGTGTTCCTTCCTCTGCAATTTTTGGGAATAGTATAATAAGCGTTAAGTGTTAACTCTTCTCTAAATGTTTGGTAGAACTCATCTGTGAAGCCATCAGGTCATGGACTTTTGTTTGTTGGGAGGGTTTTTTTAATTATTACTAATTCAATTTCATTATTTCTAATTGGTCTGTTCATATTTTCTACTTCTTGCTGGTTCACTCTTGGAAGATTATACATTTCTAGGATTTGCCCATTTCTTCAACATTGTCCATTTTATTGACATATAGTTGTTTCTAGTAGTCTCTTATGATCCTCTGTATTTCCATGGCATCAGTTGCAACTTCTCCTTTTTCATTTCTGATTTGATTTGGATCCTCTTTTTTTCTTCATGAATCTGGCTAAAGGTTTATCAATTTTCTTTATTTTTTCAAAGAACCAGCTCTTCACTGATCTTTTTTAAAGAGTCTATTTCATTTATTTCTGCTCTGACCTTTATGATTTCTTTCCTTTGACTAATTTTGGGTTTTGTTTGTTCTTTTTCTAGCTCGTTTACGTGTAATGTTAGGTTGTGTATTGGAGATTTTTCTTGTTTCCTGAGGCAGGCTTGTATTGCTATAAACTGCCCTCTGAGAACTGCTTTGGCTGCATCCCAGAGATTCTAGACTGTTGTGTTTTTGTTTTCATTTGTCTCTAGGTATTCTTTTATCTCTTCTTTGATTTCACCAGTGATCTATTGGTTGTTTAGTAGCATACTGTTTAGCCTCCACATGTTTATATTTTTTGCAGGTTTTTTTTTCTTGTAGTTGATTTCTAGTCTCACAGCACTGTGGTCAGAAAAGATGCTTGACATGATTTCAATTTTCTTAAATTTACCAAGGCTTGTTTTCTGGCCTAGCATGTTATCTATCCTGGAGAATGTTCCATGTGCACTTGAAAAGAATGTGTATTCTGTTGCTTTCTGATGGAATGTTTATGTAAGTTCCATCTTGTTTAGTGTATCATTTAAAGCCTGTGTTTCCTTATTGATTTTGTCTGGATGAGCTGTCCATTGATGTAAATGGGGTATTAAATTCCCTACTATTGTGTTACTTTCTATTGCTCCCTGTATGTCTGTTAATATTTGCTTTGTGTGTTTAGCTTTGCTTATGCTGGGTGCATATATATTTATAATTGTTGTATCTTTTCTTTGGATTGATCCCTTGATCTTTATGTAATGTCTTTTGTCTTTTCTTACAGTCTTTGTTTTAAGGTCTATTTCATCTGATATAAATATTGCTACCCTGGCTTTCTTTTGATTTCCATTTGCATGGAATACCTTTTTCTATCCTCTTTCAGTCTGTGTGTGTCTTTAGATCTGAAGTGAGTCACCTGTAGGCAGCATATATACTATTCTTGTTTTTGAATCCATTCAGTCACTCTATGTCTTTTTTTTTTTTTTTTTTTTTTTTTTTTGCGGTACGCGGGCCTCTCACTGTTGTGGCCTCTCCCGTTGCGGAGCACAGGCTCCGGAGGCGCAGGCCCAGCGGCCATGGCTCACGGGCCCAGCCGCTCCGCGGCATATGGGATCCCCCCAGACCAGGGCACGAACCCGTATCCCCTGCATCGGCAGGCGGACTCTCAACCACTGCGCCACCAGGGAGGCCCCACTCTATGTCTTTTGATTGGAGCATTTAATCCATCTATATTTAAAGTAATTATTGATATGTATATTCTTATTGCCATATTGTTCATTGTTTTGGGGTTGTTTTTGTATGTCTTTTTTGTTCCTTCTTTTGTTCTCTTCTTTTGTGATTTGATGACTACCTTTAGTGTTATGTTTGGATTCCTTTTTCTTTTTTGCATGTGTATCTTTTATAGATTTTTGGCTTGTGGTTACCATGAGATTTACATATCGCAATCTATATATATACGATTGTTTGAAGTTGCTGATCTCTTAATTTCCAATGCATTTTAACAACACAGAATTTGTACTCTCCTACCCTCATGATTACTGTTTTTGATATCATTTTTTACATATAATTTTCTTGTGTATCCCTTAACTACTTATTGTGGATACAGACAATTTTACTACTTTTGTCTTTCAACCTTCCTACTAGCTTTGTACATGAATGATTTCCTACCTTTACTATATGTTTGCCTTTACCAATGAGCTTTCTCCTTTCATGATTTTCATGTTTCTTGTGTCCTTTTTTGCTTAGAGAAGTTCCTTCAACATTTCTTTAAAGCTGATTTGGTGATGCTGAACTCTTTTGGCTTTTGCTTCTCTGTAAAGCTTTTTATCTCTCCATCAAATCTGAATGAGAGCCTTGAAGAGTATTATTGGTTTTTGGTTTTTCCCTTTCATCACTTCAAATATATCATGCCATGCCCCTCTGGCCTGAAGAGCTTCTGTTGAAAAGTCAGGTGATAGCCTTATGGGAGTTCCCTTTTATGTAACATGTTGCTTTTCCCTTGCTGCTTTTAATATTCTCTTTTATCTTTAATTTTTGCCATTTTAATTACAATGTGTCTTGGTGTCTTCCTCTTTAGGTTAATCCTGTATGGCGCTCACTGCACTTCCTGGACTTAGATGTCTATTTCCCTTCCCAGGTTAGGGAAGTTTTCAGCTATTATGTCTTCAATTATGTTCTCAGCCCCTTTCTCTCTCTCTTCTCCTTCTGGGAACCCTATAATGCAAATATTAGTGAGCTTGATGTCCCAGAAGTCTCCTAAACTGTCCTCATTTCATTTTTTTTTTCCTTCAGCATCACTGATTTCCACTACTCTGTCTTCCAGCTCACTAATCCGTTTCCCTGTATCATTTGGTCTACTATTGATTCCCTCTAGTGTATTTTTCATTTCAGTTATTGTATTCTTCATCTCTGTTCGGTTGTTCTTTATATTTTCTAACTCTCTGTTAAAAACTTCTAACGTCTCACTTTGTGCATCCATTTGTTTCCCAAGTTCTTTGATCATCTGTACAATCACACCCCTGAACTCTTTCTTGGTTAGACTGCATATCTCCACTTCACTTAGTTCTTCTTCTGGGGTTTTATCTTAATCCTTTGTTTGGAATATGTTCCTCTGTTGCCTCATTTTGCCTAACTAGTTGTGTTTATTTTTATGTACCTGGTAGGTTGGTTACGTTTCCCAACCTTGAAGAAGTGACCTTTTGTGTTCCAGCAGTGCACTCTCCTCTCATCAACAGTTATATGCTCTAGGGGTTCCTCCTATGAGGGATGTGTGGGTCTTTCTGTTTTGGCAGGGTGACTATGTAGGTGGTCTGATAGGCTAGGTTGGCCCCTGGTCTGCTTGGTTGCCAGGTCCTGCCTTGTGCAGATGCTGCTGGCCACTGGCTGATGGTTGACGGCAGAACCCTGGGAGGCCCTGGGGCTAGCGCTGGGTTACTGCTGGGTGGAGTCAGGGTCCAGGAGATCCCAGGGCAAACAGGTATTATTTTAAGTCAAAAAGTTTGTGGTAATTTGTTACAGAAGAAAACTAATAGCTAAGTACAAATTTTGAAAAGCCTGCCCCAAGACATCCCAATTTATTGTTTTCAACATTTATATGAACAGTGGTATTTGAGTTTTTGTAGTCACAGATCTACTAATCGTTGTTAAAATTTAGAAACATAACTCAAACCATTCTCAGTCCTGCAGTTTCAGGGACTGAAACCAGCTTTGGCTTCTAAAGCTTACAGTGCCTTTTGGAGCATCAGCCTTAATCCATTTTTCATGTTTGCTTGCTTGATTCAGGAGCCCTGAAATACAAAATTGCATAAAGTTATATCCTGATTGACAAGAGCAATATTTGACTACACAGATCCTAACACTACATCTCTAAAACTGAAAAACACTTTTGAACTGCAAAAATCTTAGTAAAGACAACCTGAGTTGGAAGAGAGTTACAAATAGGTTACTTGGGCTTGTTCTCTCCTTTCTTTTCCTCAGAACAACTCTGAAAGGGAAACTACTCTGTTTTTTGTTTGTATCTTTTTTGGATGCAGGTTTTATAAAGAGCTTTATTTAAGTACAATTGACAAAATAATACATGTATTTAAAGTACGTAATAAGTTTTTACATATGTAAAAGTCTGCAAAACCATCTCCTCAATCAAGATAATGAACATACCCATCACTCCTAAAAGTTTCCTTGTGCCCCTCTGTAATCTTTCCCTCATGCCCCACCCTGCCTGTCACCTCTACCCCCCCCCACCAATCCCTTGATAATTACTAATCTACTTTGTGTCACTTTGGATTAGTTGCATTTTCTAAGATTTTAATAAATGGAGTCATACAAAATATACAATACGTAGTCTTTTAAGAAATATCTAGGTTATTTCAGCATAATTATTATGAGGTTCATTCATATTGTAGCATGTATCAGGTGGTTTCCTCACATAGATGCTGATCTATACTTTGCTGAACTGTCATGGGCACCCTGTGTACCTCTGTTTGCTCTGGAACTTTCTCTTGTTAACTCCAGCAGCCCTGGTCTCCTCCACTTGGTGAGTCTGTTGGGCTCTGCCTATGTTACCCATCCCTGCCCTGAAGCCTGGAAACACACTCAAGGTAATAGGCTATGGCAATCATGGAGCTCACCTGGTTTGTTTCCCATCTCTAGTCTTCTAGTTCTGTTTTTTCTTTCAATCAAGGTAGTTACGATGCTACACCTCCTCTGGAGCTCCATTGCAATTCTGAACTTAAGAGACCAGTCAAATCTGAACTGATGAATGTTATGAATACACTGGCTCAATTCATCATATACATGTTCTTTGTTGAATCCAAGCACACAAATCAGGAAACAACTCTCTTTTCTAGGACAGTTTTCTTCTTTGTTAGTATCATATGATGTTCCCAGCTGCTGAAAAGGTGCTTTGTACCATTCAATCTTTGTGTCAAGTGCTTTTGTGTGATACAAATTCTCCTGTGAATTCTTGTCTCTCCCCTTTAATCTGAGCCACAATCTTGTCTATCTACATCTTCACTGGATCTTTCCCAAAAGACAGCAGCGTATTCAATGACTTCCTCTAGAGTTTTTTTTCCTTCCACTTCTCTTGCTGTATTTTCAGTATCATCACAACCCCACTTCTCATTAAACTGCTTAAAATCTCTCTCATTCCAACTAGTAAATCCCTGTATTAGAAGCTTCTCTTTTCCCCCTAATCTTCATCATTAAGGGGTTCAACTTTATCAATTTTAATCTGTTCATCTTTTTGTGCCTTACCACATTTAGCAGGTCAGGATTTCAAGGTATCTACACCCAATAGTTTTTGTATAGTACAGAATTTCTTTTTCTAGTAATTCAAATAAACGTAGAGGAAAGAACTGGTAATCCTGAATATTGGTTGTTCTATTATTTTTTTTACACATTTTAATATCAATAGTAAAGCATCAACAATAGTAAGGGTTTCCCAAATATCTAAGATCTTTTACCTCCTCGATCATGAGTTTCTTGCTTATGGAAAGAGAAGCCAAATCTACCCATTTCCTTCTGCAGCAGAACAGACCATGCACAGTAATATTGTTACTAACAAAATGAACACGCAAGTGATTTTAGCTTAGGGACAATACTCACAAGCAAGACAGTTTGTAAAGTTCCATTTAAGTTGCTGGAAAATAGCTTTATCTTGCGAATAAGAAATTTACTGAAAGCTCTGTACTTTGGGTTGAATCTGTGGAGATTCTAATTCTTATTTGTAAAGTTTATAAATTCCTTCCTACAAAAATCTTGCAACAGAGATTGGAACTTGGGGCTGCAGAAACCTTGTTCCTTATTTAATCCCCTTTACCAATGAAAATCAGACAATTTTTTTTGACCAAGAAATGGGAAATGACTAACCTATCCCCATGTGGCTTGGCTTCCTTTAAGTGAGAGAAAAGTTTCTTCTCAGGACATGTTTTTAAACTCTAGCATTTGCTCTCAAAATCTGCCATGTCCAAATCTACTCAAGTATATAAATATCCAAAAGTTTGACTGACTGATTGATTTCCAAATACCTGGTTGATAAGCATTACTCATTATTTAACCCAAAATGCACCTGATCTAATCAGCACTAGTCACGGACAAAGATAGGGCTCTAAGGAGTAATCGGCAGAATTTCTGTTCCTTGTTTAAAAATAGGCTTAAGCCTCTTGGCTAAGGTGAGCTTCTTTCTGTCCCCTACCCCACCACTCCCCACTCCAAACCTTGTAACAGACTTTGTTTACTTACATTCTGAGGGATAATTCTGGTGCTGCCTTATTAGGAACAGGTTAAATTTCAGTGCATCACAGTTGGAGGATTCCCTCTTTTACATTATAAACACTACTGACCACCCACTATGGGAAACACCATGCTAAGTACTTTAGGGAGGTCAAAACATGTAAAAAGACATGGTAATGCCCTCAAAAAGCTTACCAGCTGGCTAGGAAAATAAATTATACACTTTTGAAAAAGCATTTAAATAACTACTCTGAAATCTTATTTTTAATGCACGTTTTTCACAAACAAAAGCTCTAACACCACACACAATCCCATAAAACCAAATATTTTAATGTTGTCAACATTTTTCATCTGTTCTTCCCTTGAGAAAAGTGCTACCCAGGACATCTTAACAACAAATTTTTACAAGCAAATATTTTTGAGCTAGTTATAATGCTGCCCATCATTATATTTTCTCAATTATTTGGAATAATGAAAAAGTCAATAGTACACTAAGTTTTGAGCAAGTATGCAATTAATCAGTTTTGCCCAAGAAATATCCTTTTATGTCTAATCCCATCCACTGTATTTTTCATCTCAGATATTGTGGTTTTCATTTCTAGAAATTCAATTTTGGTTTTTTTATATCTTCCATGTCTTACTTAACTTTATTCCAACATGTGGAATTCAGTTATAATAACTATTTTATTTTTCTTCTCTGCTAATTCTAACATCTGTGTCTTTTCTGTATAGCTTTCGATTGATATTCACTTCATTTTGGGTCATGATTTCTTGCCTCTTTGCATGTCTGATAACCTTTGACTGGATGCCAGACATGGTGAATTTTATTTTGTTGGGTGCCAGGCATTTCTGTATTTCTATAAATCTCAAGCTTTGTTCCGTTATGCAGTTAAAGTACTTGGAAACAATTTCAACTTTTCATCTCTTGCTTTTATGATTTGTTAGGCAGTTCTGGAGGAATGAGCAGTCTAGGGCTGTTTCCAACTACTAAGTGTTCTACCCAATGCTCCATGAGTTATGGTATTTTCCAGTCTGGCAGGTGGGATAGGCATTTTTCCTGGACTTGTGTGAGCATTAGGTTCTATTCCTTCTGGTACTTTATAAACTCTAGCTGTCAATCTCTGTGGACTCTCCTTATGGTTTCCTCAATTCAAGGAGTCTGCTGGGCTCTACATTAGTCCCTCCTCCATGTACTACAGCCTGCAGACTCTCCCGAGGGAGTAAGCAGGGACTCATTTTGCTTGTTTCCCAGCTCTTAGTGATCACTTTCTTTTATTGCCTGATGTACAGTATCTTAGAAACTGTTTTTTCATGTATTTTGTCTATTTAAAAAATTTTTTTGTTCTTGGTTTAAGTAGAGGGTAAGTCAGTCCTTTTTATTCTACTTCTAGCCTAGAAGCCCTCACTGTTTCAATCTTTCTCTCTTTCTCCCTCTTCCCATCTTTTTCCCCCTCCCTACATCATGCTCTCTGTAATTTCTTGTTGGGAAATAATTAAAGACTCAAAAGAACCTGTAAAAATAGTACAAAGAGGTCCTGTGCACCCATTACCCAGTTTCTCCAATGTTGACATCTTATAATAACCATCGTGCATTATCAAAAATAGGTAATTGTTTGGCATACAATTAATTAGACTACAGAGCTTACTCAGACTTCACCATTTTTTACATGCACTCACTCTTTTACACGTTTTTGTGTATACTTTTATGAGATTTTATCACATGTATAGATTCACATAACCATCATTAAAATCAAGATACAGAATTGTTTTATCATCACAAAGAAAGTTCTATGTGATATCTCTTTATAGTTTTATCTTCCCTCTCCTTTCTTAACTTTTTGCAACAACTTGTCTGTTCTTCATATCCATAATAATGTCACTTCAAGAGTGTTAGATAAATGTAATCATACAGTATGCAGTATTTTGAGACTGGCTATTTTCACTCAGCATAATACCCTTAACTTCTATCCAAGTTGTGTGTATTAACAGACTGTTCTTTTTCACTGTTGAATACTACTCCACTGTATGGACATACCATAGTTTGTGTGACCATTTACTGGTAGAAGTATATTTTAGTCATTTCCATTTTTTGGCTATTATAAATAAAGCTATGAATACTTATGTAGAGGTTTTTATGTGAACATTAAGTTTCATTTCTCCAAGATAAATGCCCAGGAATGTAATTGTTGGGTCATATGGTACTTTCTTTTTAACCAAATGCCAGGCTGAATTCAGGAGTGGCTATATTATTTTCCATGCCCAATACCAATGCAGGAGAGATCCAATCCCTCCACATCCTTGCCAGCATTTGATATTATCAGTATTACTTATTTTAGCCATTCTAATAGGTATGTAGTAGTATCTCATTCTGGTTCTAATTTGTACCATACCAATGGCTAGTGATGTTGAACAGGTTTTTGTGTTTTTACTTGGCATCTTATATCTTCTATGGCTGTACTGTTTCTTAAATTTTACATGATTATACTTTTAGGTGCACAAATCTTTTTTTCTTCATTACTGGGAAGAGTTTCCTCAGGGTAAGATTTGGCTGTGCTTCAGTGTTTGGTATATGACCAAAATAAACATGAAAACAAAAACTAAAAAAAAACCCCAAAAAAACCCAGGCATTACAAACAGAATTCACATGCTCTAAGACTGGGTGGGGCCTGTACTTTGATCTCTAGTCTAGGGGTAAGCAAACTATGGCCCCCAGGCCAAATCTGGCCTGACGCCTGTTTTTATAGCCTAAGAGCTAAGAATGACTGCTACACTTTTTTTTTTTTTTTTTTCCGCGGTACGCGGGCCTCTCCTGTTGTGGAGCACAGGCTCCGGACGTGCAGGCTCAGCGGCCATGGCTCACGGGCCTAGCCGCTCCGCGGCATGTGGGATCTTCCCGGACCGGGGCACAAACCCGTGTCCCCTGCATCAGCAGGCAGACTCTCAACCACTGCGCCACCAGGGAAGCCCAACTTCTACACTTTTAAAGGGTTATAAAAAACAGAACAAAAGAGAATAAACAACAGAAACCATATGTAGCCTGCAAAGTCTAACATTTACAATCTGTCCTTAACAGATAAAGTTTACAGGTGAATGGGGACAAAATCTGATCTTCCTTTTTTTTTGGAAACCTTAACAAACAAAGCTGATGTCTACCTATTACACTCTCCCAGGATCTTACACTTTGACAAAATGGAGAAATAAAAACACCATAAAAGCACAAACAATCTGAAGGCAGTTCCTACATTAACTCCCTGTCAAAGTATTTTTGAGCAGACAGCCATAAACCTACAGCATTCTTCATTCTGTTACCAAATTTCTTCCATGTCATCCAGAAGCACATCTACATGACTGACAAATCCATATGCTATAAACTTGGAGAAAACCAAAACTTAAGTGTGTTCTTAAAAAAAAGTTATTTCTATGAGTCATATCAAAAGACTAGATTTTTTCGCCATTTGGAGAGAAAATACTGTCTCTAGCTCTTAAAAGCGGCATCCAATGGGCTTGGTCCCATTTCAACATCTTTTCCAACAAATGAACCTGTTTTCCATTATAAATCACAATACCATTAAATGTATAAGTCTCCAGCCTACAAACAAGAACTCTCTTCTGACTTGGTAGTTTATTTTAATACCAAATGAACTTATTTTTATTATGCTTTACATTTCCAGTATGACTAAAATGAAGTGAACCCAGTAATACCACCTTCCCTACCATGCAGACAATGACAAACAATAATCATTTGGCTGACAACATACTTTATCTCTAATCATCTAAATTGGGGCATTTTTAAGACCAAAAGACTTTGTACCACATGCATTTTTGGTCTTAAAAATGGCTTGATATACAATGGTGAGGTTTCATATTTAAGTTGATGAACCCAGTCTAAAACTTAACAGAGAAGTCAACTTATTCCCAGAAATATCTTATCTAAGGTATTCACCACCTATCCAATTTGCCATATATGGGTAGAGCATAAAACTTAGAATCAAGGATCTCATAAGGATTAGAGAATTCATCCCAAAGAATACACACTGTGCACAACTCTTTAGTAGGTAAATGTTTTACCTTAAGAGAGTTCCAGGCTTTCTTTTGACCTCAGAATACCACGTATTTGTAAATCACTTTAAGAATTATACAACACACAGTGACAACTAACTGATGAACAATCATCAACAGGAAGACACTGGAACTCATCAAAAAAGATACCCCACATCCAAAGACAAAGGAGAAGCCACAATGAGACAGTAGGGGGGGTGCAATCACAGCAAAATGGAATCCCATAACTGCTGGGTGGGTGACTCACAGACTGGAGAACACTTATACCACAGAAGTCCACACACTGGAGTGAAGGTTCTGAGCCCCATGTCAGGCTTCCCAACCTGGGGGTGTAGCAGCAGGATGAGGAATTCCTAGAGAATCAGACTTTGAAGGCTAACAGGATTTGACTGCAGGAGTTTGACAGGACTGGGGGAAACAGAGACTCCACTCTTGGAGAGCACACACAAAGTAGTGTGTGCATTGGGACCCAGGAGAAGGAGCAGTGACCCCAGGGGAGACTGAACCAGACGTACCTGTTAGTGTTGGAGGCTCTCCTGCAGAGGCGGGGGGTGGCTGTGTCTCACTGTGAGGACAAGGACACTGGCAGCAGAAGTTCTGGGAAGTACTCCTTGGCATTAGCCCTCCCAGAGTTCGCCATTTGCCCCACCAAAGAGCCCTGGTAAGCTCCAGTGTTGGGTGGCCTCAGGCCAAACAAACAACAGGGAGGGAACCCAGCCCCACCCATCAGCAGACAAGCGGATTAAAGTTTTACTGAGCTCTGCCCACCAGAGCAACAGTCAGCTCTACCCACAACCGGTCCCTCCCATCAAAAAACTTGCACAAGCCTCTTAGAGAGCCTCATGCACCAGAGGGCACACAGCAGAAGCAAGAAAAACTACAATCCTGCAGCCTGTGGAACAAAAAACACGTTCACAGAATGACAGACAAGATGAAAAGGCAGAGGGCTATGTACCAGATGAAGGAACAAGATAAAACCCCAGAAAAACAACTAAATGAAGTGGAGATAGGTAACCTTCCAGAAAAAGAATTCAGAATAATGATAGTGAAGATGATCCAGGACGTCGGAAAAAGAATGGAGGTAAACATCAAGAAGATGCAAGAAATGTTTAACAAAGATCTAGAAGAATTAAAGAACAAACAAACAGAGGTGGACAATACAATAACTGAAATGAAAACTACACTAGAAGGAATCAATAGCAGAATAACTGAGGCAGAAGAATGGATAAGTGACCTGGAAGACAGAATGGTGGAATTCACTGCTGTGGAACAGAATAAAGAAAAAAGAATGAAAAGAAATGAAGACAGCCTAAGAGACCACTTAAACACAACAACATTCACATTATAGGGGTCCCAGAAGAAGAGAGAGAGTAAGGACCCGAGAAAAATTTGAAGAGATTATAGTCAAAAACTTGCCTGACATGGGAAAGGAAATAGCCACCCAAGTCCAGGAAACAAAGAGACTCCCATACAGGATAAACCCAAGGAGAAACACTCTGAGACACATAGTAATTGAATTGGCAAAAATTAAAGACAAAGAAAAATTACTGAAAGCAGCAAGGGAATAATGACAAATAACATACAAGGGAACTCCAATAACGTTAAGAGCTGATTTCTCAGCAGAAACTCTAAAAGCCAGAAGGTCGTGGCATGATATACTTAAAGTGATGAAAGGCTAGAAACTACAACCGAGATTGCTCTACCAGGCAAGCATCTCATTCAGATTCAATGGAGAAATCAAAGCTTTACAGGCAAGCAAAAGCTAAGAGAATTCAGCACCACCAAACCAGCTCCACAACAAATGCTAAAGGAACTTCTCTAAGTGGGAAACACAAGAGAAGAAAAGGACCTACAAAAACTAACCCCAAACAATTAAGAAAATGGTAATAGGAACATACATATCAATAAGTACCTTAAATGTGAATGGATTAAATGCTCCAAACAAAAGACACAGGCTTGCTGAACGGATACAAAAACAAGACCCATATATATGCTGTCTACAAGAGACCCACTTCAGACCTAGGGACACATACAGACTGAAAGTGAGGGGATGGAAAAAAATATTTCATGCAAATGTAAATCAAAAGGAAGCTGGAGTAGAAATTCTCATGGCGGATAAAATAGACTTTAAAATAAAGAATGTTACAAGAGACAAGGAAGGACACTACATAATGATCAAGGGATCAATCCAAGAAGAAGATATAACAATTATAAATATATATGCACCCAACATAGGAGCACCTCAATACATATGGCAACTGCTAACAGCTATAAAAGAGGAAATCGATGGTACACAATAATAGTGGGGGACTTTAACACCTCACTTACACCAATGGACAGATCATCCAAACAGAAAATTAATAAGGAAACACAAGCTTTAAATGACACAATAGACCAGATAGATTTAATTGATATTTATAGGACATTCCATCCAAAAAAAGCAGATTACACTTTCTGCTCAAGTGCGCACGGAACATTCTCCAGGATAGATCACATCTTGGGTCACAAATCAAGCCTCAGTGAATTTAACAGAATTGAAATCCTATCAAGCATCTTTTCTGCCAACAACGCTATGAGATTAGAGATCAATTACAGGGAAAAAAATGTAAAAAACACAAACACATGAAGGCTAAACAATACATTACTAAATAACCAAGAGATCACAGAAGAAATAAAAAAATACCTAGAGACAAATGACAATGAAAACATGACGATCCAAAACCTATGGGATGCAGCAAAAGCAGTTCTAAGAGGGAAGTTTACAGCAATACAAGCCTACCTGAAGAAACAACAAATATCTCAAATAAACAATTTAACCTTACACCTAAAGGAACTAGAGAAAGAAGAACAAACAAAACCCAAAGTTAGCAGAAGGAAAGAAATCATAAAGATCAGAGCAGAAATAAATAAAATAGAAACAAAGAAAACAATAGCAAACATAAATAAAACTAATAAAAGCTGGTTTTTTGAGAAGATAAACAAAATTGATAAACCATTAGCCAGACTCATCAAGAACACAAGACAGAGGACTCAAATCAATAAAATTAGAAATGAAAAAGGAAAAGTTACAACAGGCACCACAGAAATGCAAAGCATCCTAAGAGATTACTACAAGCAACTCTATGCCAATAAAATGGACAACCTGGAAGAAATGGGACAAATTCTTAGAAAGGTATAACCTTCCAAGACTGAACCAGGAAGAAATAGAAAATATGAACAGACCAATCACAAGTAATGAAATTGAAACTGTGATTAATAATCTTCCAACAAACAGAAGTCCAGGACCAGATGGCTTCACAGGTGAATTCTATCAAACATTAGAGAAGAGCTAACACCTATCCTTTTCAAACTCTTCCAATAAATTACAGAGGATGGAACACTCCCAAACTCATTCTATGAGGCCACCATCACCCTGATACCAAAACCAGAAAAAGATACTAAAAAAAAAAAAAAATTACAGACCAATCTCACCCATGAATATAGATGCAAAAATCCTCAACAAAATACTAGCAAACAGAATCCAACAACACATTAAAAGAATCACACACCATGATCAAGTGGGATTTATCCCAGGGATGCAAGGATTCTTCAATATATGCAAATCAATCAATGTGATACACCATATTAACAAATTGAAGAATAAAAACCATATGATCATCTCAATAGATGCAGAAAAAGCTTTTGACAAAATTCAACACCCATTTATGATAAAAACTCTCCAGAAAGTGGGCATCAAGGAACCTATAATAAAGGCCATATATGACAAACTCATAGCAAACATCATTCTCAATAGTGAAAAACTGATAGCATCTCCTCTAAGATCAGGAGCAAGACAAGGATGTCCACTCTCACCAGTATTATTCAACATAGTTTTGGAAGTCCTAGCCACGACAATCAGAGAAGAAAAATAAATAAAAGGAATACAAATTGGAAAAGAAGAAGTAAAACTGTCACTGTTTGCAGATGATATGATACTATACATAGAGAATCCTAAAGATGCCACCAGAAAACTACTAGAGCTAATCAATGAATCTGGTAAAGTTGCAGGATACAAAATTAATGCACAGAAATCTCTTGAATTCCTATACATTAAGGATGAAAAATATGAACGAGAAATTAAGGAAACACTCCCATTTACCACTGCAACAAAAAGAATAAAATACCTAGGAATAAACCTACCTAGGGAGACAAAAGACCTGTATGCAGAAAACTATAAGACACTGATGAAAGAAATTAAAGATGATAGAAACTGATCAAGAGATATACCATGTTCTTGGACTGGAAGAATCAACATTGTGAAAATGACTATACTACCCAAAGCAATCTACAGATTCAATGCAATCCCTATCAAGTTACCAATGGCATTTTTTATGGAACTAGAACAAAAAATCTTAAAATTTGTATGGAGACACAGAAGACCCTGAAGAGCCAAAGTAGTCTTGAGGGAAAAAAACCAAACTGGAGGAATCAGACTCCCTGACTTCAGACTATACTACAAAGCTACAGTAATCAAGACAATACGGTACTGGCACAAAAACAGAAACATAGATCAATGAAACAAGATAGAAAGCCCAGAGATAAACCCACGCACCTATGGTCAACTGATCTATGACAAAGGAGGCAAGGATATACAACGGAGAAAAAAGACAGTCTCTTCAATAAGTGGTGCTGGGAAAACTGGACAGCTACATGTAAAACAATGAAATTAGAACACTCCCTAATACCATACACAAAAAGAAACTAAAAATGGATTCGAGACCTAAATGTAAGACCGGACACTATAAAACTCTTAGAGGAAAACACAGGAAGAACACTCTCTGACATAAATCACAGCAAGATCTTTTTTGATCCACCTCCTAGAGTAATGGAAATAAAAACAAAAATAAACCAATGGGACCTAGTGAAACTTAAAAGCTTTTGCAAAGCAAAGGAAACTACAAACAAGATGAAATGACAACCCTCAGAATGGGAGAAAATATTTGCAAACGAATCAATGGAGAAAGGATTAATCTCCAAAATATATAAACAGCTCATGCAGCTCAATATTAAAAAAACAAACAACCCAGTCCAAAAATGGGCAGAAGACCTAAGTAGACATTTCTCCAAAGAAGACATACAGATGGCCAAGAGGCACATGAAAAGCTGCTCAACATGACTAATTACTAGAGAAATGCAAATCAAAACTACAATGAGGAATCACCTCACACCAGTTAGAATGGGCATCATCAGAAAATCTACAAACAACAAATGCTGGAGAGGGTGTGGAGAAAAGGGAACTCTCTTGCACTGTTGGTGGGAATGTAAATTGATACAGCCACTATGGAGAACAATATAGAGGTTCCTTAAAAAACTAAAAACAGAATTACCATATGACCCAGCAATCCCACTACTGGGCATATATCCAGATAAAACCACAATTCAAAAAGACACATGCACCCCAATGTTAACTGCAGCACTATTTACAATAGCCAGGTCATGGAAGCAACCTAAATGCCCATCGACAGACGAGTGGATAAAGAAGATGTGGTACGTATATACAGTGGAATACTACTCAGCCATAAAAAGGAACGAAACTGGGTCATTTGTAGAGACCTGGATGAACCTAGAGACTGTCACACAGAGTGAAGTAAGTCAGAAAGAGAAAAACAAATATCGTATATTAACGCATATATGTGGAACCCAGAAAAATGGTATAGATGAACCAGTGTGGAGGGCTGAAACTGAGACACAGATGTAGAGAACAAACGTATGGACACCAAGGGGGGAAAGCGGTGCAGGGGTGGGGGTGGTGGTGGGATGAAGTGGGCGATTGGGATTGACATGTGTACACTGATGTGTATAAAATTGATGTCTAATAAGAACCTGCTGTATAAAAAAATAAAATAAAATTCAAAAATTCAAAAAAAAAAAAGAATTACACAACACACAGTTATTTATCAGTGACGGCAACAACAAGGGAAACTATGGAGCAGGAATTTAAATAAAATTACAGGGCTGACACATCAAACCCTGTGGGAAGCCTGAGCCCCAGGAACTAAAGTTATTTGGCATGGTTTCTTGCAGAAATCATGCTACAGGTACAATCCAGACCTCTTAGCAGTGAGAGTATTTCTGTTTCTATGCCTCATAGGCTCTGTACGGAAGGCCCAAAAGAGCTGAGCTCAGCTGCCTATAATAACAACTCACACATAAAGTTTGCTCATTACTTCCAAACTTGGGTTTCAGACTGGAAATCGCCATAGAAAAAGCAATCTGCTTTAATTTTCTAGGTCTCAAATTATTCCATCCACTTGATAAATAGGTCTGTGGCCTTTTGGGCACCAGTTTTGGAATCAAAATGAAACAAAAGTTTCTCTAAACCCAATAACTTGTTCATACAGCTCTCTCCACAGGAGATAGTTGTGTTTATCTGAAGCCCCTCTGTACTATTACTTTAACGGATTTAATCTAATATCAGAGACAACCTACAGATCCACCTGGGGCCCAACCTCATTGTACATCATGTGCTACTCTCCAAAAGAAATCTGCTGATCAGTACCCAGATTCTTGGACTGTGGGCAGGAAATAAACTTTGCTCTAAAGTTTGGACCTTCCTGGTTTAGGAAATAGGGGCTAGAGTATAAGATACAGTAACAAATAACAGAAAAATAATTAAATGGACTAAGGAACTTCATAATAACCAATGAGGTAAGCATGCATCTTCCTCATAGCATCCATTTATAAGCATAATTTAAAATTTTATAAATTTTTTATATAATAAAAATTTATAAAGAGTAAAACAAAAAATGCTAACCATTATCTGATACTTTTTGCTGGTGGAGGGTCTTGCTTCAGTATTGATGGCTGCTGACTGATTAGGCTGGTGGCTGCTGAAGGCTGGAGTGGATATGGCCATTTCCTACAATAAGACAACAACGAAGTTTGGTGTATTGACTGACTCTTCCTTTCATTGTTTCTCTGTAGCATGCAATACTGTTTGATAGCATTTTACCCACAGTAGAACTTCTTTCAAAATTGGAGCCAATCCTCTCAAATCTTGCTGCTGCTTTATAAACTAAATTTGTGTAATATTTTAAATCCTTTGTTATAATTTCAACAATCTGCTGGCATCTTCACCGGGACTAGATTCCATCTCAAGAAACCACTTTCTTTGCTCATCCGTAAGAAGCAATTCTTCATCCATTAAAGTTTCATCATGAAATTGCAGCAATTCAGTCACATCTTCCAGCTCCACTTCTAATTCTAGCTCTCTGGCTACTTCCACCACATCTGCAGTTACTTCCTCCAAAGTCATGACTTCCTTCAAAGTCACCCATGAGGGTTGGACTCAACTCCTTCCAAATTCCTGTTAATGTTGCTATTTTGACCTCTTCCCATAAATCACAAATGTTCTAGTGGCATCTAGAATGGTGAATCCTTTCCAGAAGGTTTCAGCTCACTTTGCTCAGATCCATCAGAGGAATCACTATCTACGGCAGCTAGAGCCTTACAAAATGTGTTTCTTAAATAATAAGACTCGTCGAATTTACTCCAGATCTGTGGGCTGCAGGATGGATGCTGTGTTAGCAGGCATGAAAACGTTAATATCATTGTACATCTCCATCAGAGCTCTTGGGTGGCTAGCTTCATTGTCAGTGCACAGTAATATTTTGAAAGGCATCTTTTTTTTCGTTTTTTTTTTTTTTTTTCCTGAGCAGTAGGTATCAACAGTGGGCTTAAAATATTCACTAAACCATGTTGTAAACGGATGTGTTGTCACCCAGGCTTTGTTGTTCCGTTTATAGAGCACAGGCAGAGTAGATTGAGCGTAATTTCTGAAGGCGTGTAGGATTTTCAGTATGGTAAATGAACACTGGCTTCAACTTTAAGTCCCCAGCTGCATTAGCCCTTAAGCAGAGAGTCATTCAGTCCTTTGAAGCTGTGAAGCCAGGCACTGACTTCTCTTCTCTAGCTATGAAAGGCCTAGATGGAATTTTCTTCCAATATAAGGCTGCTTCTTCTACATTGAAAATCTGTTGTTTAGTGAAGTCACATTCATTAATTACCTTAGCTAGATCTTCTGGATAACCTGCTACAGCTTATACATCAGCACTTGCTGCTTTCACTTTGCCCTTTTATGATATGGAGACGGCTTATTTCCTTAAACCTCCTTAAACCAAACTCTGCTAGCTTCAAACTTTCCTTCTGCAGCTTCCTCATCCCTCTCAGCCTTTACTGAATTGGAGAGAGTTAGGACCTTGCTCTGGATTAGGTTTTGGCTTAAAGGAAAGTTGTGGCTGGCTTGATCTTCTATCCAAACCACTAAAATTTTCTCCATATCAGCAATAAGGCTGTTTCGCTTTCTTATCATCCACGTGTTCACTGGAGTAGCACTTTTCATTTCCTTTAAGAACTGTTCCTTTGCATTCACAACTTGGGCTACCTGGATGAGGCCTAACTCTCATCCTATCTTGGCTTCAATATGCCTTCCTCATTAAGCTTAATCATTTCTAGCTTTTGATTTAAAGTGAGATGTGCGACTCTTCCCTTCACTTGATGACTTAGAGGCCATGGTAGGGTTATTCACTGGCCCATTTCAATATTGTTCTGTCTCAGGGAATAGGGAGGTCTGAGGAGAGGGAGAGAAACAGGGGACCAGCCAATCAGTAGAGCAGTCAGAAGACATAGAACATTTATCAATTAAGTTTGATGTCTTATACGGGCGATGTCGTTCATGGTGCCCCCAAATAACTGCAACAGTAACATCAAAGACCACTGACCACATATCAACAAAACAAATAATAATTTTAAAAGTTTGAAATACTGTGAGAATTACCAAACGAAATACTGAGATGCAAAGTGAGCAAGTGCTCTTGGAAAAATGGCGCCAACAAACAACTCCACGCACAGCTGTCACAAAACTTCGATTTGTGAAAAACACAAATTGTATCTGTGAACTGCAGTAAAGCAAAGTACAATAAAATGAGGTACACCTATATCAATTTTTTCCAGCAAAATTTATCCAAGGCTTATTTATTCATTTGTTTAGTTTAAAATAGATCACTGTGGAGTCCAGGCCACTGAACTCTTTCTCCTGAATTACTACAGTAACCTGCTAATTAAAATTAACTTTTCCTTCATCCACCATTGTCCTTTCTAATTTTTCCCCACTCAACATTCAGTGATCTTTCTAATACACAGATCTGATTATATGAACCCCAGATTAAAACCTTTCAGTGCCTTTGCAAAGCACAGAGTATAAAAGCCAAATCTGCCCTATGTGATCTGATCCCTCTCAAACTCTCCAGCCTCCTTTTATGCCACTGTGGCCCTTACTCGCTACACTCTAGCTATACTGGACTTGTCTCACTTCCTCAAACTCACAATGCTAGTGTAATTTAGATGCGCTACCTCCATGCTCTCACAGTACCACGTACTTATTTTTATTATAACATTTATTGTATTGTATTCACTGGTTTGTCTGTCTTGCTTCACTAGGATGTAACCTCCTCAGATGGCAGAGAGATCATACTTTATTCTCTTATCTTTGCACTCCTAATTTCTAGCAGTACCCGACTCAATAAATGTTTGCTGAGGGACTGACTGAACAAATAAAGGAAAATAGAGATGACAAGTGGAAGAGGAACTAGGCTAGGAAAAAATAATATTTGTTTTCAAATATACTAAGTTTGAGGTGGTACCTGTTTAGTGGAATGGAAATGGGCAAGACTTAATAAAGAGATCGGGTCCGCAGATAATGATTTTATCCAATCACAGGACTAGTAACTGTTTTTAGAGGATTTAATAAGGTCTTTTTTTTAATGGTTGAAATGATGAGAACAGGGTTTTGAAATGCAACTTAAACTAAATCTAAATTTTAAAAAGGCAAATGATTCTATGAGTTACAGAAGAAAAATGAAAAAATAATTTATAATTCAAACATTCTTAACTTATGTAAAATAATTTGATTATGCTATCATTCAGAGCATTATTAAACAAATTTGTATTATTTTTACATTACCAGGGCCAAAAAAGGTAACTGTATCAGCTCCCTATCAAATTCAAGATATCAGATCACAAGAAATTGATTCTTACCACATTTAATACACTTAAATTTTCATCAAATTTTCTCTGCGTAACTAAGAGTCTACCCATTAGGTACTGAGTTAATCTGAAAGTGTACAGGTGTTATTTTTATTACTGCTGTGCTTCTTGTTAATATTCTATGATTTTTAAGACTGACTTCTTAACCTTTACGATATATAAAATGAATATTTAAAACTGAGATCTTTTTTCTTGGTCATTAAATAAATTACTTTATTTTTGAGAAAAAAAAATACTCCCTCCCCCAAATAATCTTTACTCTCTGCCAAGATTTAATATAGTGTCTGTTAATAATTGTGAAACTTGATCCTATGAAGACACCCCACTGCCACCATAACCACACACCACCACCACACTTTCTTTTTCTTGAGACTATCTCATGGGTAAGCCTGTGGCATACGTGCAGTGCGTATACACACTTTAATTTCAATGTCCTCTGGGCTGGAGACAAGATGGCGCAGTAGAAGGATTTAAGCTCACCTCCTCTCAAAAAAACACCAAAATCACAACTAACTGCTGAATGATCATTAACAAAAAGGACTCAGACCTATCAAAAGTGATTCTCTACACCCCAAAACAAAGAAGAAGCCACAGCAAGATAGTAGGAGGGGCACTTTCACAATATAATCAAATTCCATACCCACTGGGTGGGCGACCCACAAACTGGAAAATAATTATATTGCAGAGGTCCTCCCACAGGGTGAGAGCTCCAAGTCCCATGTCAGGCTCCCCAGCCTGGGGGTCTGATATCACGAGGAGGAGCCCCCAGAGCATTTGGCTTTGAAGGTCAGTGGGGCTTGAGTGCAGGAGCTCCACAGGTCTGAGGAAGCAGAGACTCCACTCTTGGAGGATGTACACAAGTTTTCACATGCACTGGGACCCAGGGCAAAACAGTGACTCCATAGAAACCTGGGCCAGACCTACCTGTGGGTTATGGAGGGTCTCCTGTGGAGGCAGGGGTCAGCTGTGGCTCACTGTGGAGTCAAGGACACTGGTGGTGGACGCTCCAGGAAACACTTATCAGCGTGAGCTCTCCTGGAGGTTGCCATTTTGGCACCGAGACCTGGCCCCACCAACAGGCTGCAGGCTCCTCAGTCCAAACAACCAACAGGGTGGGAACACAGCTCCACCCATCAGCAGACAGGCTGCTTAAAGTCGTCCTGAGCAAACAGCCACCTATAAACACACCCCTTGACATGACCCTGCCCACCAGAGGGACAAGATGCAGCTCCACCCACCAGTGGGCAGGCACCAGCCCCTCTCACCAGGAAGCCTGCACACACCCCTGGACCAACTTCACCCACCAGGGGGCAGACACTAAAACCAAGAAGAACTACAATCCTAAAGCCTGAGGAATGGAGACCACAAACAGAGGAAGTTAAACAAAATGAGATGGCAGAGAAGTAGGTCACAGACGAAGGAAGAAGATAAAACCACGGAAGAAAAACTAAGTGAAGCAGAGATAGGCAATCTACCTGAAAAAGAATTCAGAAGTAATGATAGTAAACATGATCCAAGATCTCAGGAAATGAATGGTGCACAGACTGAGGATACAAGAAATGTTTAATAAAGAGCTAAAAGCTTTAAAGAGCAAACAGAAATGAACAATACAATAACTGAAGTGAAAAACACGCTAGAAGGAATCAATAGCAGAATAAATAAGGCAGAAGACCGAATGAGTGAGCTGGAAGACAGATTGGTAGAAATCACTGCTGCCGAACGGAACAAAAGAAAAAAAATGAAAAGAAATAAAGACAATCTCAGACACCTCTGGGACAACACTAAATGCATGAACATTTGCATCATAGGGGTCCCAAAAGGAGAAGAGAGAGAGAAAGGGACTGAGAAAATATCTGAAAAGATAATAGCTGAGAACTTCCCTAACATGGGAAAGGAAACACTCACTCAAGTCCAGGAATCACAGAGTCCCATACAGGATTAACCCAAGGAAGAACACACTGAGACACCTATTAATCAAATTGACAATAATTAAAGACAAAGAGAAAATTTAAAAAATATTTTAAAATATTAAAAGATAAGGGAAAAGCAACAAATAACATACAAGGGAATCCCCATACGGTTATCAGCTGATTTTTCAGCAGAAACTCTTCAGACCAGAAGGGGAGTGGCATGATATACTTAAGATACATATGTTCAGATTTGATAGAGAAATCAAAAGCTTTACAGACAGGCAAAAGTTAAGAGAATTCAGCGCCACTAGATCAGCTTTGCAACAAATGCTAAAGGAACTTCTATATGCAGAAAAGAAAAGGCCACAATTAGAAACAAGAAAACTAACAAATGGGAAAGGCAAACATAGAAAAAAGGTAGGAAATCATCCACACACACGATATCAAAACCAGCAATCATGAGAAGAGGACAGTACAAATTCAGGATATTGGAAATGCATTTGAAACTAAGAGACCAGAAACTTAAAACAATCTTGTATATATACATAGATTGCTATATCAAAACCTCATGGTAATTTCAATGTCCTTCTCAATGTCATTCTGGTTAAGATTTTTAAAAGTTTGCCAGCAATTTTTTTTACTATATAAATATATTATCTATACCATAAATATTTTTTTAAAAGTAGTATCAGCCATTAATACATCCACAGGTAATTAGAAAAAATGTGGAAAAGTTCTTTACATTTCTGGAACTGAGAATTTGTACTAAAAGGTCAGGTCGTACTAAAAGAGCAAGTTTACAATGTGCATAATACCAAACCAAACTCCTATTTATTATAATCATACAAAATTAACTTTATATCTTACACTGTAATATATGTATTTACAGTTGGCCCTTGAACAACACAGGTTTGAACTATGCGAATCCACTTATACACAGATTTTTTCAATAAATACGTAAGACAGTACTACACGATCTGTAGTTGGTTGAATCTACAGATGTGGAACCACAAATATGGAGGGCTGACTGCAAAGTTACAGGTGGATTTTCGACTGCCCTGGGGCAGGGGACCAGTGCCCCTAACCCCCTGTAGTTCAAGGGTCAACTGTAGTTGATTTTCAAGTCCAAGAATCAGAAAGCAGCTGTGCCAAAAAAGAAAAAAAAATTTAATGGTTTTCAGATTTTTGATTATGGTAAAAAACACATAAAATTTACCATTTTAACTACTTTTAAGTTTACAGTTTACTAGTGTTAAGTATATTCATATTGTTGTGCAATAGATCTCCAGAACTTTTTCATCTTGCAAAACTGAAACTTCACACCGGCTGAACAACTCATTTTCCTCTCCCCCTACTTTGTTTCCTTAGATATCTTGTATAAATGCAATCATACATTATTTGTCTTTTTTGTGATTGGCTTATTTCACTTAGCATAGTGTCCTCAAGGTGCATCCATGTTGTAGCATGTGACAGGATTTCCTTCCTTTTTAAGGCTGAACAGTATTCTGTTGGATGTTTATATATCACATTTCATTTTTGCTTTCATCCATCAATAGACATTTGGGGTGCTTCTACCTCTTGGCTACTGTGAATAATGCTGCTATGAAGATGAGTGTGCAAATATCTCTTTGATAGGGAAGTTTTTCAAATAAATTTTATCCAATGACTATTCACTATCTAGGAATAGTGAGTGCTTCAAACTAAATGTCTGCAATTGTGTTACTGATAAGCAGTTGGAAGAAAAAAGTGTCAAACACCAACATGTGACATTAGAAAGGAATAAAGACTAAAACTTCAGTTAAATGTAGCATATTTCTACTCATAGATGGACAATGACTATTCATCTTACATAGCAAAATGCAGCCTTCTTACCAGTAATTATTATACCATCATCTTTATGAGCTTCATCCATTTCTTCAACATGGACTTCTGAGTTCACATCAATCTCTTTCCCTGATAACTGTAAATAAGCTTGAAGAGAAGATGCAACCTTGACAAGAACAGATCCTGTGATAAATTTAAAGGAGAGCTTATTAATGCAAAGAAATAAAAAGTACTAGAGCCTATTATAAAAAATGATTGAACACGTAGCATTGCTCCTGATACACTGTCTTTACTCATCAGCTTATTTTATTTAAATAGCTGTACCTTTTCCTTACTCCCAGGTATTCCCAAGGCATTCACAGTATCTTCTGTCAAGAATGAGTCATTAGGACATCATGAACTACTATTTCTCTTTTTGCCAACAGCCCTAGTCAGCTCATCCAATACCAGAAAAGTGAAGTTTAATACACATGCAGCTTATAGACAGAATTTACCATTAATTGAGCATTTACTAAGAGCCAAACACCTTCATTATATTATCTTTTAATTTCTCTCTCAACTTTATGAGGTTTTATTATAATTCCGATTTTACAGATAAGAACTTGCTCAGGTTTCCACTACAGCTACTGCTGGAATCAAGATCCACTTCAGTGACAACAAACCTATGCTCTTAACCATTGTCGTGTTTCATACACGGCTACCTCATTGTATTACAGAACTTGTAACCTCCCTGATCATTATAATACAACCAGAACCCTGAGTTCTTGTGCTTTCAGTGGTACCTTGTTTGGTTGGGGGTGTGGAGAGGGCGATAACAAAAATTTATTTAAATTTCAACTGACTAACGTTTCTTTTTAATGGATTACAGACTTTTTGGGTACCTGAAGCAAGACACTCAACTTTATTCCATCTACAATCTTACAATAATTCAACTTCTAAAGGACGAAATAAGAAAAAGTAGTCTGTTAGGAAGGAATCATTTTTCAAAACAATTATGTGGTTTGCAGTGCAAAATCACCAGTACACTCCTGTTTCAAGAGTTTTTCTTTCTCTATTTCTCATGTATCAAATAAATAAGAGAGGCCTTTCCCATAAAACAGTCACCCCAACTCTGTGGACAAAGATGGTCAGGATGACATCCATTGTGAATGTTGTAAAGATTCCTTTTAGAAGGCATTGATTTATGGGTCTTTGTGTGCTTTCTAGTTTGGTTAACATAAGCTTAAGTTTCACTAAATAATTCCATATCTTCTCAGCCTTTCTAATGGGAGCTGGAAATCTGGGGTTAAGACTGATGACGTTTCATATTTACTACTCAAAAAGGGGGGAAGAAAGCACATAACTACAATTGGTTTATCTTATTTAAAAAACAAATTGCTTTTCAGGGTTTAAATGTAAACTACTAACAGGAGTTGCCCATAAAAACAGATATGAGAGCTTTAGGAAAATACAAAACAAAAACAAACCTGGAAAATGTCAGGAAGAATAGAAGATACATGTTTTTTCTACCAAACATACTTTAAAAAGTAGAAAATAACAGATTTTAAAAACTTTTTCTAGGACATTATCTCTAAATACATCAAATATAATAATTTTATGAACATCTTTCTTTTCTGTTCTTAAATAAGGGATCTTAAATCTGTCAGAGTTTTAAAAATGTTAAGCAATGCAGATAGTTCTATCCCCATCTCTCTCCACATCCTTAAAAGCAAAAACTATCACTATTAAAACTCCACTCCTATTTGTGAATGAAGAATTCTCATAACTTGAAAGCTTTCCCAAATGTCCCATCTCTAAGACTATCTTCTTTAGAAAGGAGAGCTCCTGTATGTCTTCAACCTCTTTTCACTTCAAAAACTGCTTCACGGTTATTGACATCAATACCATTTTTTAAAAATTAAAAGGTGAACTAATACTAACAACAGCATTATTTATTGAAGGGATACTATATATTAAGATTAGTGGCTTTATCAAGGACAATTTTTAAGTGGAAAAGTCAGTACTCAGATGCAGTTCTGACTCTCAAGCCATAACACAGCCTTTCTGAATGAATGAATAAGGTCACTATGTTAAGTTTCATAGGAAGAGAGGAAACAAGCATTGTGACATTTTTTCACTTGGCAAAATGGCCATAGGAGTTGAAAGGACAGCCTAAGAGACTCAAGTAGCTGGCTCTTAAACCCTACAGCAAGACAGTGGCAGAGTTGGAAAGGACTCCAGATGTCTTTACTATTAAGCAATAGAATCCTGAATAACTTTCCATCACTCCAGAAAGTTACTGTTCCCAAGTGTAGTGAGAATTAGAGACCTGAATTAAGACAGAAATCTTTGTTTCCAGTTATCTTTAAGCTCCTGCCAGTATCATGGTCCCAAGAGGAGAAAACACAAAATTGTAATCCCAATCAAATCTTGTAACATCATATGCTATTTCAATAAGTTACTGCAACAACAATCCAAATAATAGTTAAAAATAATTCAAGTGGATGAAGATTAGCAATGCCTTTTGTTTGTTTTGTTTTACTTTTTTGCCCATCCATACAAAACAGGAAATAATTTTCATGTAAGAGCTGCTATTCAAAACTTTGCTTTTACTCTGTTACTAGTTACGTTAAATGTAGTAATGTTTATTCTCCTTGGGTCTTCATAATACAAGAATGCAATTATATGACTTTCTTTGACATTTACAAAATACCCTGAATAGTATTATTGAAGCTCTTAGAAATTTAGTGAGAACATAATATTATCCTATTTAAAAGGAAAAAAAATATGATCTTGAGAAATCAAAAAATACCTGTGTCTCAGCAATAACTTCAGTTTCAGACGTCTGTGTTTGTAGTTTTATTTTGACATTGACAAGAGAGCCTCACTGGACAAAAAGCTATTAAAAAGTGTTAAAACTTTAAATTTTAAAGTATTTAAAATTTAAACTTTAAGGTTTAAAGTATCTAAACTTTGCCAACATGGCAAAGAAATTACTAACAGCAGGAACAACTGGTCTCTGTAGAGGTTTTTTCCTTGTTATACACATAGCCTTGTTCTGGCCCATATGCAAGAGCTTCCAGACTTTCTCTAAAAAATTTTTTATACAGAGCTATGGTTCTTAACTTTCTGAACCCAGGTCACTTAAGCCACTATAGCCAAGCTACTCCAAGTACCCAAGTCACTTGCCAGCATGCACGCACACAAAGACTTGTATATTCAGCCTTCAGATGATTAAAAAGTGTATAATTATTAATGAAAGACTTGGACTCTTAGAATAAGCTATTTGTATTAGAAATAAGATTACAGAAAGAGACACATCATAAGCCTGATACTACAAGAGACTAAGTCAATAATCACTTTACAGGACCTTTTGGTGATACCTTTATTGCAGGATCACGCTTTTAAAAGTATTACTCTAGAGTAATGGCCTGAGAAGGTCCTCTTATAAGTTAGTAGGAAAGCTTCCAAAAGAATGTATGAGAGCACTTTCCCTCCAAAGAATATTCTATTTCCGACATAAAACTAAACTGAAAAAACCCAAACACTAACACTAAAAAATTCCACGATAAGAGTCAATAAATTACAACATTTTTGTTTGTATTACAAAAGGAAAGATAGTCTTCATGGCCATCTGTTCCAAAAGTTTCAAAGATCACTGGTCTGGAGGGCTAGTGTTCCAGTCTTTAAATCAGGTTCTAACAGAGAAAAATTTTATTGAAATCTCTATGTCAGTGTAGATAAGACAATTTGACCATCTGTTTCCTGAATGTTACATAAAACCTTCCTTACACCATATGTCAAAATAAAACATTCTACTTACTAACCTTCATGGGATTTCAATTCCACTTTTCCCAGTTGGCTGACATAAACATCTATGGCACCCTGATAAGTCAAGGCATTTAGACATCCAGAAGACGAATCTAGGAGGAAGGAAGAACCATAAGCATAATCGTCTTATTTAAGTAACTGTAATTATAAACTTGAAATAAAAGGCTCTACTTCAGCATTAGGATAAGGAGCTAAGAGTCCTGCAAGGTTTTGTATTTTCCTTATAACTATACCATCTTTTGTTTTAAAATGAAAACAGAATCAGCAATCTAGAAATACACAGCTGGATAACTAATAAGAAAATCCCTATGCTTGTAGTAATCTCCAAAACTTAACTCTAAACATGTTTACTCTAAAACCTAATGTGTAGGAAGGACAGTACACAAGCAATGACAGCCAAGACCATTAAGCACCACTGATACATTTAGTTTATTATCAACTTTCAATATTTACTAAAGAACTCTATTTCACGTACAGTCACGTATAAGTAGTAGCGAAGTTAACAAAAATCAAAACTCTTATATTTTCTCCTTTTAGCAAATTTGCTAGTACTAAAAAGTGCAGCTAATAGTGAAAGATTACTCTAGATAAGGTTTTGTTGCATTTCTCAGAGGGACAGAGATGGGGGGGGAGGGAAGGAATGACCTGAAAAGTGGGAGAAGCTTGTTAATATCTAAATATTTCAAGTTTCTGGAATTGAACAGATTATCTTTAAGTCAGGGGAAGAAAATTACAATTAAGGTGGTCCTGATTTGACACTCAAATTTCCCTATGTCAACACTGAACCCAGTTTTTAATCAGCCAACATTTCAAGTTCCAGGGAAAGCTGACAGTCAGATAAAGAAGAGAATTATGTTGAAGAGTCAGTGCTAGGTAGCTTCTCCTTTTTCCTCCTCTCCCACAGCAACAGAACTTTCAGCTCAATATTCTATCTGATTGCCCTGAAAAGAGCAAAGCATATTTTTTTAGAGAGATCTCTCAAAAAGCATATTTTATCAGGAGGTTTTATTACTTCAAAGTAGAAACCAAGTAGGGAGTATGGTGAAAATAATGCCAAAAATTACATTGTACTTTTTGCAAAATGTGAAGGAAAAAAACATTTGTATACTCACAAAGGAGCCAACATTCTTCTTTACAATAAATGTTAAATGACTCTCAACAAAGACAAAAACTTGGGAAGAAACTGCTTAAAATGTGACTTCAAGATAATTTATAATAATTTATCTCTAACCTATAATCAAAATGCCATTTATCGGATCCAGTGCATTTAATTTTTGAGTGTCAAAACCGAACACTGAAGCTGGGAAGTTAAAAGTCACTGGATATAAATGACAGAATAGCTGGAAAAGGATGAATATTTCTCTTCTCAGGCACCAAGAGAAACTCCTTTAAAAATCTCTTACTACATCCTAAATAAGTAAGTAAAAATATATTACGGTAAAAAAATGTGAACTACAAAGTGTCTATTATCCCAAATTGAACAAAGTAAAATATTTGAAACAACAGTTTAATTTCTTGCTTTCTCTAGGGGGAAAAAACCCACAAGATTTTTATATGGTTCATAAACAATACTTTTTATTTCTTTTCCTCTTCACATGGGACATAAACAACACCTAAATAATTATATCCTAAGCCACTAATTAATTACATCCTCATGTTATCGATCTTGAGCTCTAATCATGGCCCATCCACTGGAGGCTGTCAAAAAAATTAAAACTCAAGATGTGTTTTCAAAAGAGAAAGCAAAGGTGGTATTTTAAAAGCTATATAGTAAGAAAAATACTAATTTTCTTTTGTATTCTATAATACAAATGATTGGAAAGAAAAATTAATTATCAAGAGTCAAATTAAGGCTTCATTCACAGAATTTCATTTTTTGGAGACTCACAATACAGAAAAATTCTATTATAGCTCTTGGAGGAAGACTTAAGGGAAATATGCATTAGAGATTAAGAAGTAAACAGAAAATTATTAGTCCAGACAGTGACTGGAATAAACTCCCACAAAGAGTTTTCTATCACCACAATTTTGGACAAAGATTTAGTTCATCTGACAGAGACCACTGAGTTTTCCTGGACAATTACACAGACAAAAGAGAAAAACTGATGTCAACTACCAGCTAAAACAACATATAATCAAATAAACAGATATTTGTGATATGTACTCTGCTATTAAGCAAAGAATAACAGCTAAGCTCAAAAGGCTAAAATTCCAAACTTTTCTATTTTCCTTCAGATAAAGGGAGAATTCTCTTGAAATTGTTCAAGCATGTTCAGAAAATTCTTCTGAATTTTTATAATTTCACCTCAAGTGTCAACACGTAGGTAACTAAGGAACAGCAACACAAAAGATATTTCTTGATTTCTGCAACTTGATTCCTACACTTCCAAAGCTACACTAATTGCAAGAACAAGGAACGAGTTTTATATATAGGATGTAAAGGATTTGCAAAGGCAGAATTTTAAGGTCACTTCAAGGAAAGTTTTCTAAATTAATGTCCTGCCTAGGTATTCTATGTTAGGGAGATAGCATATAGGAGGCTGGGCTTATGAGAGACACACAAGGCAACCCCTACTGCTCCCCACACTCCCAAAAAAACCTATGAAGATATTCTTTTTTAAAAGATATAATTACCAGTATACGGCTTCTGGCAGTGCCTTCCAAAAGAGGCAACATAGGGCAGGGAAAGTAAAGCTGGGTGAGCAACTTCTATTCCACCATTATCTAATATCAAGCTCTGCTTTCTCCTGCTGACTTTTTTTAAATGGAAGATGACCAGGTATTCCAGAAGAAAGATATTATTTTTAAAAATATGAGACTAGGGAAAAATCAGGGTTTTGATATACATAATCAAATTTTTTATAGCACTTCAGCTTCTAAGAGACTACTATATGTATTACGGAAATTAGGAAGAACAGGGTTTGGGGATGTAGGTTAGAATATATTTACAAAATCCAAGTGACTGATGAGATTACCTAAGAAGCTAATCAATTATATTATCTAAACTAGAATTAAAGGACCATAATTACACATATTCTTCTTAAAGGAATCATGGAGATGACACAATCTATTTTCCTGAAATCAGATAGTATAATACCTAAATCACCTCTAGTCTCATAATATCCCAATTTGATACTATTAAATGGCCTTTTCCTTATATCCATTCCAATATTTTGAAGCCTCTGCTAATCTAACAAATTTCCCTCTCAGGTACCTAAGTCACTTTGTGTTTCTTTGTAATTGTTTTGCTTCTACTGATCTCAATTTCTCAAAATCCAAGTTACTCAATTGACTTTAATTAGGGTGTCATGATTTGCAGTTGCCTTCAACTTTCTCCAGCAGATCTTTTACTCTAAGGAAAACGCAAACCAATCAATCAAGAAATTTCAAATAAACATTACCCACTTGTCATCTTTGGGATTAAGGCATCAAACCCCAAATTTCTCCAGAATCATAACAATAGTGGTTTTTAGACTCTACAGCAGGGTCGCCAAATTAGAGCCCCCCTCTTGTTTTTCTTAATAAAGTATTATTGTAACACAGACACAACTATTTGTTCGTATATTGTCAATGGCTGCTTTCATGTTAAAGTGAGAGAAGTGCATAGTACAGATAGACCGTGTTGCTTACAAAGTTTAAAAATTTTACTATCTGGCCTTTTATAGATAAAATCTGCTGTTCCTAGAGCAAAACATTTTGTTTTGAGCTTTTTTCCCCCAAAAAAAACAAAATGTAAAATTTGATTCTATTTAAGACAAAGAGATTTATGAATGAAACCAGCCCTTTTTTCTAAGGCTTCAGTAATGTACACAGATAGGTATACAATTCTTGCTTATAGAAATGAAAAAAGTTGTTGTCTTAAGGTATTTCAAGCTTTTCATTGACCCTGACTGCTTACTATTTTCTAGGGGTAATAGAGTTGCTTCCATCCAATTTACTAAAGTGAGAAATAGCACATCACCAAGTAGATAACTAGGACTTTGCTGACTTGCTTAAAGATTATGTCAACTTTCTGTTTATTTGTTTAACCTCTTAAGCAGTATGCTATTATTAAACAAAAAATTTAGCAATGTTTTTTGACTTATGAAAGAGCTTGAGTGGGTTCTTGAAAAATTGTATGGCATCTCCTGATCCAGTTGTCAGTAGAAATGGGATGTATTCCCCCAAATCAGTGACTTAGGTCCAGATATATTCAAAGGAAGAAACCTATCACAGGATCTAAACAGCTTTGATTTCTATATAAATTTTGGATGATTTCTGCTGTGCTCCTCTCTCACTTCCTCTCCCATTCTCTTTCCCTCCCTTCTTTTTCTGAATTAATGTTCAACATAAAAATATACATAATACTTTGAAATGATAGTACAATGTTTTACTCTTTTTTATTCATTTAATAAAATGTCAGGCATATCTTTCTATATTGTATACTGTATACTATAGAGCTAGGTTATTGTATTGTTAAAGGCTGAGTAATATTCACTTTATGAATGTACCATACTATAATTATTCTCTTACTGGGAACAACTTAAAATGTACACTCTCTTTTGCTATCATAAACAAAGAGATAAATGCCCTCATGCATATATCTTTATATCCTTACCAGATTTTTCCTTGAGATAAAGTTCTAAAAGGGGAAGTGCTAGAGCAAAGCAAATGTAGATACTTCCAATTCTGATATACGCTTCCAAACTGACCTACAAAATGGTTGATCAATTCATACTTGAACTAACAACTGATAGGAATCTCTGTTTCACCATAACTTTCTCAACAATGGATATTATCAATGTTTTAAATCATGACTGTTTATATTTAGATGTTTTGGATTAGCAGTAAGGTGGAACAACATTGTACATGTATATGGACTATTTCTCCTGTGAACTGCTTGTTCATGTTTATCCATGCTCCCATCCCACTGATTGTTCCTTTTCTTCTCATTTGTTGTACGTACATATGGATGGAGATTTTATATATATGTATCAGATATCTTTCTAGTTTGTTACCTGTCTTTTATTCTGGTTTATATTTTATTCATACAGAAAAGAAAATCAATCAACTCAGAATTATACACCTAATGATAATATCCTTCCAAAAAGAAGGCAAAATGAAGACATTTTTGATCAGAGAAAACTAAGAGAATTTATTGCCAGCAGACTTGGACTGACTATAAGAAATGGTAAGGAAATGATACCACTTGTAAAATCATATTTTCAGGAAGAAATAAAGAGCACTGGAAATGGTAAATATCTAGATAAATATAAAATATTACTTTCCTCTCTTTTAAGTTCTTTAAAATACATATAACAATATAAAGCAAAAGTCATATCAATGAATCAATATTAAGGGATCTATAATATATGTAGATATGATAGCCTATACTATAAAGAACAAGAACAGGTAAATGGATCTATCTGGTTGCAAGTCTTATGCATTTTATAGGAAGTGGCATAATATTAATTCTAAATAGACTGAGAAAAGTTAAATTTCTATATTGAAATCACTGGAAACTCCAATAAAAAATGCAAAAAGGTATAGCTAAAAAGTCAAAAGGAAAATTAAAATGGAATTCTGAAAAATATCCATTTAATGCAAAAGAAGTCAAAAAAAGGGAGGAAGAAAGAAACAAAAATAGAAGGGACAAAATAAATAACAAAATGGTAGACCAATACCCAACCATATACCAATACCTAACCATAACAATAATCATATTAAATGCTAATGGACTACACACTCCAATTAAAAGACAGAGAATTCTAGGGACTTCCCTGGTGGCACAGTGGTTAAGAATTCACCTGCCAATGCAGGGGACATGACTTCGATCCCTGGTCTGGGAAGATCCCACATGCTGCGGAGCAACTAAGCCTGTGCACTGCAACTACTGAGCCTGCGCTCTAGAGCCCATGAGCCACAACTACTGAGCCCGTGAACCACAACTACTGAAGCCCGCGTGCCTAGAGCCCGTGCTCCGCAACAAGAGAAGCCACCACAATGAGAAGACTTTACACCGCATCAAAGAGTAGCCCCGGCTCACCACAACTGGAGAAAGCCCGCATACAGCAATGAAGACCCAACGCAGCCAAAAATAAATTAATTAAAAAAAATTTTTTTAAGACAGAATTCTAAAAATGAGTTTAAAAAAAGCAAGTTCCAACCATATGCTATGTATAAAAGATGCTTTTTAAGCATAAAGACCAATTGAGAGTTAATGGACAGAAAATGATACACCACGCTAACATTCAGCATAAGATGACAAGAGTGCCTTTATTATTATTAACATTAAGCATAAGAAGGAAAGAGTGCCTTTATTATGATTAGACAAAGTAGATTCAAGACAACAAATATTACCTAAGATAAAGAAAGACATTTTATAATGACAAAAGGTTTAATTCATCAGGAAGACATAACAATCATGAATACATATGTACCTAAATAACAGAGATTCAAAAGCCAAACGTAAAGCTGACAGAATTAGTTGAAAACTTAAACCCCTTCTCTCAGCAACTGATACAACAACTAGAACAACAACAAAAAAATAATTGCCTTACACATCATTTTAAGGGCATGTAGCACTAGGCTAGAACCACAGGCCGGATGATAAAATAAATCATAATAAATGTAAGACAACTGAAATCACACAGAGTATGTTCTCTAAGCAGAATGAAATTTAATTAGAAATCAATAAAAATAAGAGATCTAGAAAAATCTTAAATATATGAAAATTAAACAAGAGACTTGTACAGACCAAAGATGAAATCACAAGCAAAATTTAAAATCTTTTAAAATGAATAATAATGAAAAATGCAACATTTCAAAATTTGGGGGATGCACTGCTTAAAAGAACTTATCATTTAAAAACTAATATTAACAAAGTCTAAAATCAATGACCTAACATTTTACCTGAAGAAGCTAGAGAAGAGCAAAGGAAATTCAAGGTAAATAAAAGGAAGAACAAAATAAAGAGCAAAAATCAATAAATTAGAAAACAAACAACAGAGAAATTAACAAAGTAAAAAGTTGGTTCTTTGAAAAGATCAACAAAATTGATAAAGTCTAGCCTCATTAATCAGGAAAAAGAGAATATAAATATCAATATCAGGAATGAAACAGGGGGTATCAGTATAGATCCTATAAGCATAAAAATGAGTATAAGGGAATACTATGAACATTATGTGAACAAATTTGACAATTTAATGAAACAGACAAACCCCTTCAAAATACCACTTACCAAAATGTAATACCAGATAAAACAGAAATAGAATAACAGAATATCTATTAACAAAATTTAATTCATTATCAACAACATTCCTACTTGCAAGGAAGCTTTCACTGGTGAATTCTATCTAACATTTAAGGAAGAAATTATACCAATCTTACATAAATTTAGAAAAGAGAAAGGAGGGAATCTATTCAACTTCATTTTAAAAGAACAGCATACGCCTAATAGCAAAACCTACAGAGATTTTACAAAATAAAAAATTACAGATCAACATTCATCATAAACATGAATGCAAAAATCCTTGACAAAATATTAGCAACCCAAACCCAACAATGTATAAAAAGGATAATAAATCATGATTAGGTACAGTTTATCCCAGGAACACAAGGTTGGTTAACATGCAAAAATCTATGTAGTTGATCATATTAATAGCGTAAAAAAAGAATAAAACATGCAATAATTTCAAGAAATACAGAAAATGCATTTGACAAAATTCAACAACCATTCATGATCAAAGAAAAGAAAAAAACTTTCAGAAAACTAATAATAAAAAAGAATTTCCTCAGTCCGGTAAAGAACATCTAGAAAAAGCCTGTATAGCTAACATCATACCTAAAAGGTAAAACAATGAATGCATTCCCTCTAATATTGTATACTAGGATTGGGAACAAGAGTAAGGAATCTTACTTTCACCACTACTATTCAATATCGTACTGAAGAACCTAGCTAGTCTAATAAGGCAAAAGAAAAAAAAAAGAAATACAGATTGGAAAGAAAGAGGTAAAACTGTATTAATTTGCAAACAGAGTGACTGCTTACATAGAAAAGAATTCTGGATTCTAAAAAGTACACTATTAGAACAAATAAATAAATTTAGCAAGGTCACAAGATATATGGTACATGTATAAAAATCAGTTGTATTTTTTATATACCAGCAGCAGACCATTAGAAAATGAAATTTTCTAAAATTCCATTTATAATAGGATCAAAAACACAAATAAATTTAACAAAAGATGTGTCAGACCTCTACACTGGAAACTACAAAACAAGATGACAGAAATTAAACATATATATAAATGAAGAATTACACTATGCTCATGAATTGAAAGACTCAATTTTTGTGAGTGTCTCCTCTCTTCAAACTGATTCAGTACAATTCCAAATATAATTGCAACTGGATTTTTGGCAAAAAATTGACTAGCTAATTTTAAATTTTATATAGAAAATCAAATTCAAAACACTTTTAAAGAAGAACAGGGACTTCCCTGGTGACACAGTGGTTAAGAATCTATCTGCCAATGCAGGGCACATGGGTTCGATCCCTGGTCCGGGAAGATCCCACATGCCATGGAGCAACTAAGCCCATGCACCACAACTAATGAGCCAGTGCTCTAGAGCCCACGAGCCACAACTACTGAAGCCCGCGCACCTAGAGCCTGTGCTCCACAGCAAGAGAAGCCACGGCAATAAGAAGCCCACGCGCCACAAGGAAGAGTAGCCCCCGCTCGTCGCAACTAGAGAAAGCCTGTACGCAGCAACAAAGACCCAACGCAGCCAAAAGTAAATAAATAAAATAAATAAATTTAAAAAAAGAAGAACAAATTTGTAAAACTACCTATTTTAGAGACTATTTTTTTAAATTTTATTGAAGTATAGTTGATTTACAATGTTGTGTTAATTTCTGCTGTAAAGTGACTCAGTTTTATATATATATATATATATATTCTTTTCCATTATGGCTTATCACAGGTTATTGAATATAGTTCTCTGTACTATACAGTAGGACCTTGTTGTTTATCCATCCTATATATACTAGTTTACATCTGCTAATCCCAAAGAGACTTACTGTTATAAAGCTACAATAATCAAGACAGTGTGGTACTAGCCTAAGAACTGACAAATAGATCAATGAAACAGGAGAGACAGTACAGAAATAGATCCATACTTATACAGTCATTTGATTTCAGACAAAGATGTGGAAGTAATCCATTGGAGAAAGGAAGTTTTTTCAACAAATGGTGATGTAAAACTAGGCATCTATATGGGAAAAAATGAATCTTGATTCCTAACTCACAACAAATACGAAAATTAGAGATGGATCAAAGGTAAAAGCAACAATTTTAAAGCTGTTAAAAGAAACAAAGGATAACAGTTCCATGATTGAAGGCAGACAAAGATTTCTAAGGACACAAAAAGCAATAACCATAAAAATAACTGGTAAATTAGACTTCATCAAAATGGAAATCATCTTCTCATCAAAATACACTGTTAAGAAAATAATCAGGCAAGCCACAGACTGAGAGAAAACACAGAAAAACAATATCTGGCAACGGACTTGTTCCTAGGATATATAAAGAACTCCTACAACTCAATAATAAAAAGAAATAACCCAATGGAAAAATGGGCAAAAGATCTGAACAAAACTTCACAAAAGGTACACTAATGACCAATATGCATGTGAGAAAGTGCTGAAGGATGGACCTAGAGATTATCATACTAAGTGAAGTAAGTCAGTGTTGGGAAAACTAGTAAAATGGTCTCCTTCAGGCGTCAGAGGCAGAAGCAGGCCTCTGATGGACCTGTGACCCTGCCTGGACTGCATGCCAGCTTGCACACCTAACAACCGCTGCTGGCAAGCCAAGCAGCACTTACGGTAAGAAAGGGAATGGGTCTTGGAATTTCTTGAGCCCTGGGGACCTGGCCAGTCCCCTGGGGTCTGGAAAATCTTGTGACTTACATGATGAAATTAACAGCATTGTTACAACTGAACCAGAGCTGAATTTCTGAGCAAAAACTGATAATGGTTTGCTGCCTCTAATTATAAACAGAAGCCCCCAGAACTCCAGTCTGAAGTCTCACCTGTGTGGTGGACGTACCACCCAGGACCCTTCCCAATTGGGGCTCCATATTGCTGTTACTTGGGACTTCCCAGCTGCTGTTTGGATCTGGAAGTAGGTGTTGGCCCAATTCGGTGATGTAAATACCCTGTAATGTTTTTCTAATATTCTTATTCTTCTCCTTCTAATGATTTTACATTAAAATTAAGTTAAATCACCTCTCATTAAAGAATTGATTAAAACTTTATTTGTGTGAGACAAGTGGTGATTTTGGCAGCGAATCCAATGAACCTTAAAACCGAAAACAGGCTTTCGGCAAAACAGTCAGAGAAAGACAAATAACATATGATATCACTTTATGTAGAAACTAAAATATGATACAAATGAACTTATTTACAAAGCAGACTCACAGACTTAAGATTACCAAGGGGGAAATGGGGGGAGGGATAAATTAGGAGTCTGGAATGAGCAGATACAAACTACTATACATAAAATAGATAAACTGTATAGCACAGGGAACTATATTCACTATCTTGTAATAACCTCTAATGAAAAAAGAATATGAAAAAATATATATGTATAATTGAATCACTTTGCTGTACATCAGAAACACAACACTGTAAATCAACTATACTTCAAAAAAAAAAAAAGTGCTGAACACCATTAGCCATTAGGGAAATGTAAATTAATACCAGAGATATACTACTATCCACATGCCAGAATGGGTAAAAACAAAAAGACTGACAATAATATATGTTGGTAAGGATACAGAGCAACTAGAATTCTCATACACTGTAGAAGAAAATGTAAAATGGAACTTTGGGAAAAGTCTGGTAGTTCACCATAAAACTAAACATAAACATACCTACTCAAACCAGCAATTCTCTTTTTTAAAAATTATTTTACTTGGTATTTTAGAATTTAATCCATATTTTATTGTCACCCCCTCACCTGCCCTCTTCATTTATTTATTTGGCCACGCCGTGTGGCTTGCAGGACCTTAGTTCCCTGACCAGGGATTGAACCCAGGCCCTCAACAGTGAAAGCGTGGAGTCCTAACCACTGGACCACCAGGGAATTCCCTCAAACCAGCAATTCTATTCCTAGGTATTAAGAAGGAAAAAAAAATACATATACATATATGTGTGTATGTGTGATATATACACACATATATATTATATATACACATATAAATAAAATAAATGTATATACATACATATACGTACATATATATAATACATATGTACATACATATAAAATAAATACATACACACAACACGGGATTGAACTGCGCAGGTCCACTTATACATGATTTCTTTCACTAAATACATACTGCAGTACTAGACAATCTAAAGTGGGCTGACTCTGTAGATGGAGAATCACAGATGCGGAGGGCCAACTGCAAAGTTATATGTGGATTTCTGACTGCAGGGAGGGTTGAAACAACTCCTGCACTGTTCAAGGGTCAATTTTATATATAAAATCTCCATATCCATAAAATAACTTGTCTAAGAATGTTCATAGCGGCTTTATTTACAATTGCCAAAAACTAGAAACAGCTCAGGTAGCCATCAACAGGAGAATGGATAAACAAACTAAGCTTTCTAGTCACCTGCTTCCACGTTGGCACCCCTCTGATACAACAACGAGGTGGTTCTCTTTAAATACAAATTGTATATCTCCCCTGCTACACCCTGTTGTAGTTGGAATAAAGTCCCAACTCTTACCACATCTATAAGGCCCTGTGATCTAGCTCTCACTTACCTCACCTCACACCACTTTCTCCACAAGTCTCCCTTCTATATCTCAAAAATTATAAACTCATTCCATTTTAAGGGCTTGCACTGGCTGTCCTCTATCTGGGCAGCTGTGCATCCAGAATTTTACAGGCCTCTTTTCCATTACTCTGGGCTTAATTCAAATATCTCTTCTCCAGACCCTCCCCGATTGCTAAACGAAGTAGCTTTCTTTTCCCCTCTCTCTATCTCATTACCCTCTCTTATTTATTCATTGTACTATGTGAAATTATCTTTTGTTATTTACATACCTACCGTTTTTTTTCTCAGCCCGAAGGTGAGCATAAAGACATCTTGTTGACCAACATATTCCTCAGTACCTAAACGATTTCCTATTATAAAGCAGGCACTCGGTAAATATACGTAGACTAGTTATTGCCATATGGTTGTCTTCAAATGCTAACACAATCTTAAGATCAATATAAACAGTGACATAGTTTATACTTTCTTCCAAAGTCTTAATAGAGATATTCAAAGAATTAAAGGAATTTAAGAAATGAACACTTCCCTTATTATTAAGGTTAAACACTGAATGACTACCACGCATTGGGCTGTGCTTTACATTATTTAATTTCTCAAAAACCTTGGGCTATATGGGTGGTAACCATGTATAAAAATGCAAATTCAGAGAGATTTAGTAATTTTTTCAAAGCCACACAGCTAACATGTGGTAGGACCAAAATTCACAGTCTTCTGAAGTCCATGCTTTTCTACACTATCACAGATCATAACTTAATAAATGCATACTTTTTCTCTTATTTTGAAAGACTCTTCCAAAATAGGACTCAAAATTTATCAATGATGTTTACAAAATTAGAAATTCAACCTTTATTTACCTTCACTTATTTGGAATTTTTAAGAACAACCTAAAGCCACAGATGCCATTTATGTTTCACTGAAGAAAATTATAAAGGCTCGTTAAATACTTCTATAATTGTGGTCAGTTATATTTCTTAACACTGAGCTCAGGTAATTTTCTCTGAATGAACAGAGATTTATTTAAGAAAAATAAAACACTTTGCCTTAAAATCTCTCGAATACTTAATACTGGGAAAAGGGGAAAGTTAATAGGGGAAATTAACAAGAATTCATAATGCTAATCAATTATACAGAGTGTGAAAGCATCTTCAAAGATGTAAATTACTGATCATTTCATCCTTGTTATTACTATTCTTTTTCAGTATGGATAAATAACACATTTATTTCCAGTTTTAGAGAGAATGGTTTTCCCTTTATGTTCCCACACTTCCATCCAACAATAATCCTAGCATTATCGATTATATTAGATTATAAGTATTCCTCATATTCACATCTGCCTAAAGGGCCTGCTAGTGGGTAATGAAACTTCTCATGCCTCCCAATGTGGAATATTCCCCTTCTTTTTCCTCCTTCCCTACTGCTACAAACTCCACCCATGTCTAGGACTTTCTCTCCTCAGCTAGCTCAGCTTCTCACTAGTGTACCTTTTTTTTCACCCTAGAAACTTCCCTTACTATCCCCAGATGTACCCTCTGATGAAATGGCCTGAAGAGTCAGCAGTGAACTTTGCTTTCTCACTGGAAAACAGGTAAATCCTGTCATGTTTTAGTTAAAATGATTTATAATCATCACTTAGGAAGCCTTTATCTTCTATTTATCCCTCACTGAACATAAAAGTTATAATGTCTAGAAAACTTAAAAAAGGATGTGCACTCTAAGCCAGAGAATCCAGAAGGAATGACAGTGAAAAGGATTGTTGGGTATATTCACTATTTCAGTCAGCACAAAGAAAAAGAAAATGTCAAATGTCAAAAAGGACAAAACCAGGAGGCCTGGGCATTCACACTGGCAATAAGCCACAGCTGCTCAATAAAGAGGGAGTTTCCCATCCCCAAATCCCCACCCTCTAAGGCCTAAAAAACAACCACCATTCTTAGAGCTCACAGTGTTCCTTCACCCAACAGGCAAGCAGGTGCTATTTGGGTTAGAGAAAAGCTCTGTCTAAACCATCTGGAAGAGACTTCCGTGGTGGCACAGTGGTTAACAATCCGCCTGCCAGTGTGGGGGACACGGGTTCGATCCCTGGCCTGGGAAGATCCCACATGCCGCGGAGCAACTAAGCCCATGCACCACAACTACTGAGCCTGCGCTCTAGAGCCCGTGAACCACAACTACTGAAGCCCGCGTGCCTAGAGCCTGTGCTCTGCAACAAAAGAAGCCACCGCAATGAGAAGCCCGCGCACCGCAACAAAGAGTAGCCCCCGCTCACTGCAGCTAGAGAAAGCCCACGCGCAGCAACGAAGAACCAACGCAGCCAAAAACAAACAAACAAACAATCTGGAAATCTTAACTTTTGCTCCCACAGGCACAGCATCACGTGTGGTGATTAGGTCTAAAGTACCATTAGCCGCTATTAGTTCTGGCCTAGGATTAGAACAATTACAATAATTTAAATGGCTATTATTTATTGAGTATTTAAGCATACGTCAGACACTGTGCTAAAGTACTTTATATACCTCATTTAATCCTTACAAGAACCCCATACGATAGGTACTTACTGTTATTTCTATTTTTTTCAGATGTGTAAGCTGAGGTACAGAGAAGTTAGGTAATTTGCCTATGTGTAGAAAGTGATGAAATCAGAATTCTAACAGTATTCTGATTGATACCAAACCTATAATTATACAGTATTTATAGGATGATGAACCAATGAACTTCCAGAAATAATTTCACATATTCCTATACTGGGTCTGCCTATATTTGACCAGGCAGAATCCTAATAGGTATATCAGGATCCTATTAGGTTCATCAGCTAAACTGTAGACTTTATTTACTCTAATTAAATATCACAAATATAGCTATTTTAAAAAGCACACAAAATTTACCAACCACTTAGCACATACCTACTGTGATGTTACCCATCTTGCTTTGTAATGTTACATTACCTGCAAAAGAGAAAAAGACAACTTTATACATTAGGGATAATCTAAAAAGGAACTGTGTTAATGGTATCCTAAAACATGGTTAGCTATCCACAACGTTATTTAATAACATTGTTATTGTTGTTGGCAATTTTTCTCAGACCACAAACCTAGTGAGAGATTCAGTTGCAACTCGAAAATAAACAGATTTAGGCAACTATACAAAATCTCTTCCTCCACCCCACCTTAATCTTTTATAGCATAACTAAAAAACAAACCCCCATACTTTCTGGGAAATATGGAAGAAAAATAATGATTCTTCTAAAACCCAAAAACGAAAAAATTACTTAAATGTGCTCAATACTCATTTTCAATCTAAACATCACAATATTTATCAGACCACACAAAGCCAAGTTTTGAACCAAATAACACTAAAATAATCCATGGAAAAAAGTAATTACTATTATTTTTCAGGCCAGTTTGGCATGTCTATCTGTTAGATTAAAGCGGTTTCTGTGCCAAGAGTTTAAAAGTTTTGGGGCAGGAATAATGAAAACACTGAAATATGACCAACAAAGAAAAAAATCTTCAAATATTTCCACCTCTCAATGAAAATATATTTTCCAGGATATGTATAGGATATTACAACCATTCTTCCCAGCCCCTTCCTCCAATACCAAAAACAGTAGGATTTTTCTTCATATGTGTTTGCATGTATAATTACTCGTAGAGTCATACTACCTATATTTACTGCACTGAAAGTGTAGGCAATATTATCTCTTCTACCATAATTCCAAAACTACAGTAAAAATAAAGGAATAACATCTCAGAATTAATCTAGAGTAAGTGAAATAATTTACTTCATTTCATACCTCTTGTAAATACTGACATGTATCAGTACCTGGGAAAAAGAAAAAAAAAAAAAAGGCACTTGATTCATTTGTCCAAAGTCAAATGTGCTCTAAAAGTTTTATATTCCATCATACTTCATGTGAATATATGAATAAAATTGGGCTTGTGTGGGCTTCCCTGGTGGTGCAGTGGTTGAGAGTCCGCCTGCCGATGCAGGGGACACGGGTTCGTGCCCCGGACAGGGAAGATCCCACATGCCGCGGAGCGGCTGGGCCCGTGAGCCATGGCCGCTGGGCCTGCGCGTCTGGAGCCTGTGCTCCGCAACGGGAGAGGCCGCAGCAGTGAGAGGCCCGCGTACCGAAAAAAAAAAAAAAATTGGGCTTGTGTGAAGTTAAGCTTATAAAACTATTTTTAAGTTTCAGTAAGTTACAAGGTTGTGAAGATCCTCCTGTTAAATGGTTAAGTAAATAAATATTATTTCATCGGTGTGCTCTAGATACTCTTCCAATTTTCAAACCCAGTAAATGCAGATTCACATGCAAGTAGTAGCCAAAGATCTTATAGCTTCTAAGATGGCTTCCAATGATCCCTGCCTCCCGGTATTCATGCCCTTGTATAATCTCCTCCACTCATGTGTAGGAGATTTGCTTTGCTTTTACCAAAGAGAATACTAAGGGCAAAAGTGATGGGATGTTACTTCCAAGACTAGGTAACAAAAAGATTCTGGCTTCTGTCTTGCCAGCTCTCTTTTGCTCTGATGGAAGCCAGCTTGCCATGCTGTCAACTGCCCTATGAAAAAGGCCCAAGAGCAAGGACCTGCAAGAGGCCCCAAGCCAACAGAATCTAAACTGAATCCTGCCAACAACCACGAGTGAACCAGGAAGCAGATTCTCTCTTGGCTGAACCTTCAAATAAGCCCATGGCCCCAGCTGATACCTTGATTACAACTTCGAGAGAGATCTGGAGGCAGAGGACCCAGTTAAGCGACACCCAGATTCCTGACCCATTCAAAGTGTAAGAAGATAAATGTTCGTTGTTTTCAGCTGCTAAATTTGTTACACAGGAAGAGGTAACTAGAAAAGATTTTGAAAGCTGGAAGTGGGGTGATGCCACAATAACTAACTAAAAATATTGGAATAGCTTTGGAACTTGACAGTAGGCATAGGTTGGAAGGATTTTTAGGAGCATGGTAGAGAAAGCCCAAACTGCTTGAACAATGTGTTAGTAGAAAGTTGGAATCTGCGTCTAGTTCCCATGAAGGCTCAAAAGGAAGAGAAGAAAATGTTTTTGGAAACTGGAGGAAGGCAGATCCCTGTTAAGTAGTATCGGAAACTCTGCAACACTGTCACTATCAGCACCGTGGAAAGTAGGAAATGTGCCTAATGAACTGAATGATCTAGCCACCGAGACTGCCAAGCAGAGTCAAAGTGTGGTAGGTGCTGCCTGTTTTTCCTTGACGCTTCAGTAAAATGCAAGAGAAGAAAGATAAGCTAAACTAAAGAAAGGACTGTTAAACAACAGAAAGACCAGGACATGAGTAATTTTAAAAAGTCTCAGCTTCTCAAGATGGCAAAAGATGCTCAAGGTAAGAATGGCTTCTATACAAAGTTTGAATCCAGGGCACGGCCAGAACACGGCCTAAAAATAAAACTGGTGGATTGACTGTGAAGTCTTTTGTTAAGAATCCAGAAAGCTCAAGGGTGATACCTCACAGTATTAATCAGTTATACAAAAAGTCCGTTAAACAGATTATGGGTATCTCACAGATCCTCTCAAATGATAGGTCCTCTAGAAAGCTTGAGAGCACTGTATCTTAATATCTCTGCAGAAGTCCATATTTTGAAGAGATGCTTGGCTGTGGCTTTTATCTAATGGAATAAACCCCAATATGATTCACAGGAGGCTGACAAAATTTTTGAGAGAAGTGTATCAGCAAACACATTGCTAACTTCAACTGAAAAGGACAGTGACAGTACAAAGTGAAATGAGACCATTCAACCCCCAAAATTCTGCTGGCAGGAAGCAAACTGAGAAAACTCCTCAGCTTCAAACACATGCTACATTTCATGAAAAAGGAAGGATGACTCAGAGGGCAAACCTGGAACCCTAAAGAATTACTGCAAGGCCTTGAGATCTAATCAAGTAACCTCCAACGTTTGCCCACCTGAATTTCAAAATCATTATGGACCAATGACTCCTTTGCGCCCCTTATTTTCTCCTCTTTGGACAGGAAAGTCTATAGAAATTATCCTATGCATATCCCATCCTTGTATTCTGAGTGTGTAGGTAGTGTATGTGGGTTGAGGGGGCTAAAGAACTTGTCTCTTCAGTTCGCAGGTCTTCAGATTCAGAAGAACGATACTTGAGTTATACTTAAGCAACTATACCCAAGGAGGCTCATCTACATCTGGATCTGATTTTGATGTAGAGATCCTGGACTCTGAGGAGATATGTAATGGGATGAGACTTTGGGAAACTTGAAATGAAGGGAGTGTGTTTTGCATGTAGGAAGGACCCGAATCACTTGCAGGGGTTGCAGAGAACGGACTGGCCATCCAAAACCTTATAGGCTATCTGGGGAGATGCACATATGAGAAGTTAAAAATTAGAATTTATTAATAATTATAAGTGAACGTTGTAACTGAACAGTATGAATTAGGTGCCACAGCCATTCAGAGGAAACAGACTAAAAAGACCTGGCATGAACAGGGAGAATAGTGATATTCGAGATATCACCAGAGTGGAAGTTTGAAATGTGGGTAAAATTTGATGCTGAAGGGAAAGGATTTTGTGGAAAAAATAATGAAGTAAGCAAAAGTAAAAAGGCATAACTATACACGCTATTATTTAAATCATGCTCATCAGTTAGGCTGGAGCAATTAGGCAAGTCTATGAGGACAGGAATTAAGTCTTTCTTATTTAGGGTTATATTTTGAGAGCTTAGTATATTGCCCAGTACATAGTAAATACTATTATTTTTTGAACAAATGTTCAAAATTAGTTTGGAAAAATAGGTAAAAATAAATCTGTAGAAGAACCATAGAGTGCTTAGTCTATTGACTTTATCCTATACTGAAGGAGTCAATGAAGAATTTCAAGATAGGCAACAATACAAGAAAAACATCTTGTATTCCTTCCTAATCTTTAGGAAAATTAAGCTAGAGTGAGACACTCAGAATTCTCTTTACTGTTTTCACCTTATGAATACTTCAAAAATAAGGTAAAGCAGACCCCTGATATTTGTGATTTTAACTGTTAGTAAAGAACTATGACATAGTTCTACAGTCAGTCATTTAGCTAGTAGTAAGTTCAGTCACCCACTCAGAAAGACAAAATTTTGGAGCTTTATTACCTTATATTAGTCTTCAATGAATGCAGTAAAAATTACTTTTCTAAATGAAAACAGAAAATGTGGTCTTTCTCAAAAAGTTAATCATTAGTGCTTGTAATGAAAGTGAAGTGATCAAGAAAACAACGGTTTTAGAGCCATAAAATAGAAGCTTTAGATCCATTAAAAAATGAGGACTAGTTCACATTATAGCAGAATCTGTACAGTCTCAAACTACCTCTCTCTTGAATGTTAGAGTTCTGTACAGTGAAAGCATAACAGAACAAGAAAAGTATGGAACTAATTTTAAATATAAAGAATATAACAAAATATTTTTATCAACGCTAAAGGATTTTTAAAGCAATAAACAAAAAAAATATTCTCCACTTATATCAAAATATTTAGAAAACCTCTACCCTAAACAGAAATATTCCAAAGTCATTAAAATATACAACATGGAACTCTTATCTCCAATACTTTGTGGAATAAGGTAGAATATTGTAAAGTACACAAATCAACCAAATGGGCATTACTAACACAATTTTCTATATTTTGGTTTCACCTATTTCATCTCCAAGCACTGAAAATAAACAAATCAACTATTTGAGAGGAGTAGATCTTTGCAAAAGCCTTCCTTCCAATAAAGCAGATGCCATATGGTCTGTAATAATTATGTGTGCTTACTCTTCTTTCAAGTTATGAAACTTTTCCACAAACCCCAATTTTTGAGAAATTATATAGTTCTCCTTAACTAGCAACTCTTCATTCTAGTGTGGTCAGAGGAAAAATAAGCTATCAATTTAAAGATAAACATCAGTTTATTTTTCTTCACTAAAATAAATGTAATTATGGTAAAAACAGCACATATACTTTCGTAATCCAAACAGAGAAAGGAAATATCCTTAAAAGTTAAATCCTTTTTGTGCTTCTTTCTTAGGGGGAGGGCTGTGGGAGCAGGAAGAGAGAGATTTTTTTATTTGCAAGCCACAGGGTTAAATGCTAAGAACATGGAGGTAAATAAAACACGACCTTTGCTCTTTAATAAGGCAAGAATTTATGGGTCAATGGAAGGCCAGAGATGGGAGAAGGCTGCTTTAGCTGAGTACTAAAAGATTACTAAAAGTCAATGAGATAAAGAAAGCCGGGAAAATCATTTTAGGAAGACTATAATTGACCAGTATGATCAAGGGCTCTGATCAAAAACTCAGAAGTAAAGAACAAGTAAGAATATATACAGGAAGAAGTAAGAGACTGTGTAATTCTAGAAGACAAAGCATAAGGTCAGAAAAAGGAATTAGTAAGTTAGCTAAGTCACTGTGGCAGTGGAAAAGGGTTTGGGTAAGAGAATGCCACGTTCAATGTGCCTTTCTAGTAACCAGCCATAGCTACAGTGAAGAGGATGAATTTGAAGAACGCAAGACTGGAAGCAAACTTACTGTGAGAGTTGAGACAAGAGATGACAAGAATCTGAATTAGAATAGTACAAGTTTGGGGACTTCCCTGGTGGTGCAGTGGTTAAGAATCCACCTGCCGATGCAGGGGACATGGGTTTGATCTCTGGTCCGGGAAGATCTCACATGCCGCAGAGCAACTAAGCCCGTGTGCCACAACTACTGAGCCTGCGCACTAGAGCCCGTGAGCCACAACTACTGAGCCCACGTGCTGCAACTACTGAAGCCCACGTGCCTAGAGACCATGCTCTGCAACAAGAGAAGCCACAGCAGTAAGAAGCCCATGCACCACAACGAAGTGTAGCCCCCGCTCGTCGCAACTAGAGAAAGCCCACGCACAGCAACGAAGACCCAATGCAGCCAAAAATAATCAATCAATCAATAAAATTAAAAAAAACAAAAGAACTGTAGAAGTTTGAAAGAAAAAACTGGGATAGACTGAAGAAATATTTAGATGATAAAACCTACCTATACTTTGGGATTGATAGATGTGGAAGGTGATAGAGAGAGGAATTTAGGGTTACTTCTAGATTCTAGCTTGGGAAATTAGGTACATGGTAATATTAGAGTCTGCAAATGGAAATAAAGGAGGAGGATTATATTATGGATGAGGTTGGGGAGGTGAGGGCTGGGAAAGTAGGAGAAAAGAAGTTAGAAATGTGAAGTCGTTTGAGAAGCCTGTAAAGATCCAAATGGCTACATCTACTAAGGAGATGGATGTATAAGCTGGAAGTCAGCACTAGAGATACATATTTGAATTATCAGAATACAAGGGTAGTTGAGACTCAAAAGTGTATAAGATGCCCAAGGAAAAGAAAGAATGGAAAAACAATGAAACAAGGATGAAATCCTGGAGAACAGCAAGGGGGTGTGAAAAGAGGAGGAACTCATAGACATTTGAGAAAGAGCAATTATAAATATAAGATGTGACACAGACTGCCAGTACCCCTAATACCTGTGTGCCTTTCTCCTTCCTTAGAACACACTAAACTCTTTATCTCAGACTTCTGCAGTTAAAGTCATTTGAAAACATTCTGGCTAACAAATTTCTCACATGATCCTCTATGATCTCTCTTCCTTTAGTGGAAGCTTGGAAGCCACACACTGAAAATGGCGGCATCACCTTTATGAAAGGAGCCCAGTCCCTCTAAGGACCTGAGCGGAGTCCAAACACTGCATGAAATAGCAACATATTTTATCATATGTCTAAATCATGAAAAAAAACCTATGCTGTCTGCACCACAAAGGAAGCTGTAATTCCCCTCTGGTATTTCGTATAAAAAAGTTTTAAGTGTCCAGATTCAACATTAACATAAATTATCATGTGTTAAAATGACAAACAAACTTCACAAGGAACTTAAGAATAAACACTAGAATTAGAACAAAGCATTTTCATGAACTTCATGAAGAGTTCCATTTAATCCAATAAAAGTTCCTTTCTTTTAAAATTTTATATTACTTCTGACTTTCTAAATTCACAAGGCAGATTTATAAATTCACCAGAGCCTATCTGTCCTTCTTGAAGCAAATTGAGACATCTCTTTAAGAAATTTTGAGTGCTATCAAAATGATCAACTGTATTTGTATAGTCTGTATAACTTTTACTTCTGTGAAAGTTTCTAAAATCCAAAGTAATTATTTAAGGAAGAGTTTAAGCGTGTACAAGTTGCTACATCTTTGGGGAACAAAGGACGTCTGAAGTAAAGAAAAATGAGAGAACTAATAGTCATCAGTTTATGTATTAATGTATGTTCCCGAAGAGGCTAAGATAAGACCCCAAGTTATATAGGGAATCTAAATATTTTAAATGCAGTTTTATTCATTAATCATGTATTCCAAATAATAACATAAGTTAAATATAAAACACTAAAATGACTGTCATGAGTACTCCTACATATTAACCCTAATTAATTTGTTTAAATTATGTCATAAATAAAATCAATCCCAGCAAGCCTTTCAAGGAAGCTTTTCTTTCTAAGTCAGGAGACTATATATCTATATTTTAAAAATATATTTACTAGAATATATATAAATACATGTATATCTCATATATACATGTACAGAATTCTTTTAAAATCACAAATATTCAAATAGCAGAATATAATAAAATGTACTTTACACAGAATCTAATTTTTTATAATTTAGAAGGAAATCAAGGTAGTAAACTGTCACAAAACTTTATATCTAAACACAAACTATCCAAGTACTCATTCTCCCACTAGGTTCTCAGTGCCAGAACATTGGGGAATATTTGTTGAGTCAGTGAATAAACTAGTTTCTTTTGTATTAGAAGGCACACATACTTAATAGATGTGATTCAACCAACATTACAAATAGTAAATATTACTAGTCAATTAGATTACTCATTTTCTTACCAAGAAAATATTGTTAGCTCTACTTAAAAATTTCATTTTGAAAACCATTTAAGACAGATTTTTCCCTTCTCTACACACAGGAGTCAATTTGCAAAGCCAGGATAGACATATTACTCCTTTCATTTTCCCTTTCCTCATTACCTCTTAAGTATTCAGCAGTATGTTGGGTATTAGTTTGCATCAGGGTATATGAACAAAAAGAATATACAGACAAGAAATAAATTTCATGCTGTCTTCCTTTCATGGAAGACTTAGAAGCCACACACTGAAGATAGCAGCATCACTTTTAAAGAATGAACCGAGTCCCTCAATGGCTCCACGGAGCTAAGCTGAACCCAAACACTATATGGAACACCACATTTTCATAAGGCACAAAAATCCTGAAATTGGAATTGACAAGTTAGAACCCAGCTGAAGCAGTGCATCTGTGCTGTAGTGCTGTCTGTCTAGAGGAAACATCTCTAGAGTGACCCAGGTAGCCCTAAAAGCAATGATGGAATTTGGGTTGCAATCAAGAAATTCACCATGGCTATGTGCACATATTTGTTTGAACACTGTTTAAAAACATCTCCTAAAAAGTCAAGAAACCCGGGCCTCCCTGGTGGCGCAGTGGTTGAGAGTCCGCCTGCCGATGCAGGGGATACGGGTTCGTGCCCCGGTCTGGGAGGATCCCACATGCCGCGGAGCGGCTGGGCCCGTGAGCCATGGCCGCTGGGCCTGCGCATCCGGAGCCTGTGCTCCGCAACGGGAGAGGCCACAACAGTGAGAGGCCCGCATACCGCAAAAAAAAAAAAAAAAAAGTCAAGAAACCTGGATCAAATTCTTGCTCTTCCACTAATTAATTTATAATTGAGAGCAAACAATTTGACATTTCTAAGTTTTGTTTTCTTCATTTGTAAACAGCCAATTATCCATTAAATAAAATGGGCTGGCTCACTTAGGCACTCAATACATGTTTGCTTTCAACATGCTTTCAAACAACCACCCCCAACCTATTAACACAAGGGCTCCAAACTCATATACCCGGTGAATCTATGAAAAAGACAGTTATTGTCATCATATTTGTGGTACAAATGGCTTTTTACAACATCTGTATGTTGGGTTTTAAAAAAATCTACCTTAAGAGAAAGAAGCCAAACTTGGACTTCCCTGGTGGTGCAGTGGTTAAGAATCCACCTGCCAATGCAGGGGACATGGGTTCAAGCCCTGGTCTGGAAAGATCCCACATCCCGCAGAGCAACTAAGCCCGTGCACCACAACCACTGAGCCTGTGCTCTAGAGCCCACGAGGCACAACTACTGAAGCCCTTGCGCCTAGAGCCCGTGCTCTGCAACAAGAAAAGCCACTGCAATGAGAAGCCCACGCGCAGCAACGAAAACTCAATGCAGCCAAAAATAAACAAATAAATAAAATAGTAATAAATTTACATTAAAAAAAAGAAAAAGAAGCCAAACTAAATAAATCCTGAACAGGCAGGTCTTAGAATGTGTATATTCTATGAATTTGTTTTCTGTAAGTCAGATGTATAAAAGTAGCAACATATTTTCCTGTAAAAATAAGTTTTTAAGATTCCCAAGCTAGTTTATTTAAATACAGCCAAAATATGGATCTAATTGGTGTTATATGACCATCACCACTTAGAACAAAGACTTCAGTGGAATATATATTCAGAGTTCCAGCTTGGGATGATCCCTGGGAGGTATCTCTCCCTACTAAAATCCCAGTAGCTACAGCATAGGGACTTCCTTCCACCAGTCATGACTCTAATCTTCTAACCTATTAGGATGTAGGGCTAGAACACTGCCTGTTCTTCCGTACCCATCCCACCTCCACACTCCAAACTCAAGGAACATGTGCATATAATCCCTCAGGACAAGGATGGAAATAGGGATGGCATAGGAGGGGGAGGCAAGAAACTTGGGCCTCTCTTAAGGGTAATTTAAAAAGTAGGCAGGCACAGAGTATGACTAAGAAATGCAGATGGTTTTCTCCAATCTCTCTTTCATATACTTACTACCACTGAAAAACCAAGCAGAGTGAGGGCCAAGGACTACATGGAGAAAGCAGGGCTGAACAACATGGAACCTCTTCTACAGTGGCAACTGGATCAAATTTTCCCTTCTCCTACTTCTCTCCGCTCTACTAGTATTACAAACAAGAACGATGATGCTCAATCCTTCCACTAGACCATGAGTTCTTTAAGGATAGGTATCATCTCCTGCCCAACTTCATACCCTTGGTGCCTGAAAATCTGGCACACAGTAGGTGGTCAATAAATGTGCTGCACAAATGAATAAATATAACGGTAGTAGGTGCTATGAGCCATCATTCAGAACCCCTCTGTAACTGCAGGGCTTATTTTCCTATCTATTGGGAATACTGCTGGCAGACAGTCTTCAGCTCTCTGCTCTCTTAGGGAATTGCCTTATCTGAAGAGAGCCATTTGATCCAAGATCATGGTGCTTCTGGGGCAGTTTGCATCTAAGGATTGGGGATATAAAGGTCCATCTCCCCTCACCCCAACTTGAGACAATTCTGAGGACCATCCCAGCTTCAGAGCACCCCTTTGGGGTTGTTGAGACTTATCAAGTCTAACCTCTCCCGTGGAAACTGGGCTTTGTTCCTCTGTATGGCACTGGTCCCCAGAGGCCTCCCTGGTAAATTGGCTACACTCTAATTTCCATCTCAGAGTCTTCTTGCAAAATCCCAACCAGAGACAACAGTTCAAAAGAGGATCTAGGTCTGGCTCAGAGTGAAACCACCGAAGGAAAGCTAACTGACTTCACATTAAAGGTCAGTAAATATAAAAGGTTTTATAAAGGCTAAAGAATGAACTCTTCTATTCCTAGCAATTTGTTTCCATTTCAGCCACTGTAAGTAATCAAGAGACCTACAGTATTTTACGGAGTGAAATAAGTCAGAAAGAGAAAAACAAATGCCATATGCTAACACATATATATGGAATCTAAAAAAAAAAAAAAAATTGTTCTGAAGAACCTAGGGGCAGGATAGGAATAAAGATGCAGACGTAGAGAATGGACTTGAGGACACGGGGAGGGGGAAGGGTAAGCTGGGATGAAGTGAGAGAGTGGCATGGACTTATATATACTACCAAATGTCAAATAAGATAGCTAGTGGGAAGCAGCCGCATAGCACAGGGAGATCAGCTAGGTGCTTTGTGGCCACCTAGAGGGGTGGGATAGGGAGGGTGGGAGGGAGACGCAAGAGGGAGGGGATATGGGGATATATGTATATGTACAGCTGATTCACTTTGTTATAAAGCAGAAACTAACACACCATTGTAAAGCAACTATACTCCAATAAAGATGTTAAAAAAAAAAAAAGAGACCTAGAGTATTTTGAGGACTGCTTCAAAAAAGTACATCTGTTTTACTATCATGTAAGCTACTAATGTACCAAGTTCAATTCTCAACTTACTTAAAAGAAAGCAAAAAAATTTAAACATTAATGAATTCCATGTAAACATGGTGTAAAGCACTGCAGAGAACAGGGCTGTTCTTATCATGGGTGTTAATCAACATGTGACATGATAAGGAATTGCTTTTCCACTAAAAATTACTCAATATATTAAGTACAGTACTTTTAGTTACAATTAACAGTTAAAAATACAATGCTTACATAAAAGTCATTGTTGAAATATGGAGTTACAAATTACCAGAACTATTCAAGGCACACCTGAGTAAACAAAACAAAACAAAACAAAAAACAACAAAACTGATGAATAACTAACAAAATTATTTGCTTTATTTTGGACTCAAATAATACCTTAACCCTACAAGAATGGTTGATGAGGTTTAACTATGAAATTGAGGTTCAAGAATTATTTCAAGCACATAAGTACTCATTTTTTCAGATTTTTTTTTAACTGTAAGACTACCTGCCAATTTGCTAAATAGCATGGTTAGCACTAGCTAGGTTTTCTAATACCACCTAATAATTCATGCTGACTACTAAAATCTGGAGGTTTTACCAAAGTGTATAGATAAATATATTCAGCTTTCCTATAGAAGTTAAATGAGTGGACTACGTACAGCAGAAGTTTGTCTATAACTCCTGGAAAATGGTCCAAAAGGCACTTAGCAGATGTGTATATACTACTTGCCAGGATAAGAGATTCTTAATTCTATGTGTACATATTTCAGAAAACATCTGGACTTAAATCGTCTGCTATGTGGGAATTTAAGAAGCATGCTGAGTGACACTGAATACCAGCATGCCCTTTGCCATATTACTTCACCATTACATTCTCTTCTTTTCTTTCAATAACACAAAAGTTAACTAAGTAATATTACATATCTGCAGAGACATGTTTTAAAAGTCACAAGATGATTTTTAATTAAAGAAAACTGAAAATGGCAGGGCACTGGGAGGAGCTGGTGCTAGTACTAATACACATAAAGCATTTCAGCCAAAATTAGTATCACTGAATTGCTATAATCAGATCCCACACAAATGTTTCATTAATTTATTTAATCCTTAGCTTTCCCATCATAACATAAAAGCAATCACCCAGAACCCATCTTTATTTTTTAACACTGCTTTTATTTCATTGTGCTTTCCTCTGAATATCCCTGCACATATTTCCTTGTTGTTTGTTGCCTTCTATAAAGAAATGCATTAAAAATCAGAATTATTATTAGCTTCATGTATAACAGCATAATATTCAATTTCTTGCCAAAATAAAATTCAGTACCACATGAGTCACTTTATTTTGTGGGTTTTTTAAAAGATGGTTAGTCTGAAATTAATTATTTAGAGGGGCAGCTTCCTAACGGCAGATCCTCCTTCACCTACAAAGAAACAGTCATCTCTTAAAATTTATGTCATGTGGCATATCTAAGATGTATTAGGCCTCTGTCACCTTACCATGAACACTTCCTAATGTAATATCCCCAGCAGCAGAAGATAGAAATGACGATTCTGTGTAAAGACACTTGGCTTTCAGCAAACCATCTTCAGTAGATACATTAACAGAACTTCCCTGCAGTTTATCTACGGTCACAGTCTAGTAAGAGAAAGACTCAAATCAGTTCATTATAAAATGAAGACTGGTAAAAAGCCAGAATTAGTGGGCAACTAATATGTACAGTACACGGTCAATTTATTGACTTCAATCCCCCAGTTCTAATTACAAGATTATGAGCAACAGTGTTTTCTCTGTGGAATAGACCCATTATATTCCTTCATTTATTTAGATCTTTAATTTCTCTTAATAATGTTTTGCATTTTCTATGTAGAGTTCTTCATCTTTTGTTAAATTTATTCCTATTTGATGTTTACTAAATGTTATTATAAAAGATAGCTTTTTAAACTTCATTTTATCTTAACTGGCTTTTGTATTTGACCTTAATTAAATCCAAAACCTCACTAAACTCACTTAACTGATTCTAATAATCTACCTGAATTAAAACAATTTTTCTACATGTATAATTATATTCTTTACAAGTGATCCTTTCATTTCTTCCCTTCTAATCCTCATATTAATACTGTTTTTCCTGTTCTTTCCCGCCTTACAATCTGGCTCAGGCCTCCAATTTAACAGTGAATAGAAGTGATGAGATAACAAGTAAGCATCCTTATCTTATTCCTATTCTCAGAGGGAAAGCTTACAACATTGCATCATTAAGTATGGTGTTTGCTATAGATAGCTTCTAGATCCCTTTTTTTTAGATTAAAGAAGTTCCCTTCTATTTCAAATCTGTTTTGTTGTTGTTGCTGTTTAACTCATGAATTGGTTTTAGATCCTAGCATATACTTTATCTTATTTTATTGGACTCTCGTATGATTTTTCTCATTTCATCTGTTAATGTAGTGAATACACTATTACCTCTAGAATTTTTCCACTTTACATCTAATTAGTCAGTAGCTTTCCACTGAACAAAATGGAAGGATTTTTGTGTTTATCCCTAAACTTCTCTAACAAAATTCAGTATGCATTTATGTCTCAAATATTGAGCCCAATGTAAAATGAAGGTATCTAATTAAGGATTCCAAATTATCTTTATAGTATTTTAAACAAATGTTTTATAAGCATAAAGTGAGCATTAATATAAAATTGTTGACATAAAAACTGAATCACTAGGAAGGCTTGCCACAGTTTTGCCCAGGGTCAAATTCAAGCATTACACTGAGGTATTTAAAGAAAGAACATCATTGTTTTTCAACACATTGGCATCAGTATTATATTCAATCGTTATACTTCCTTCAAAAATTGTTGAGTTCAAAATATTACATAAGAATTGAGTTTCAAGAATACTAAAATATTAGAAGACAGATAAAGTATGAAAAGAGAAATTAAAGTACCCAGAGGTTGTTATGGGAAGCAAACTAAAATTACTTTGCTGTCCAGATTCCAAGTATATAATTTTGTTTTTTAATGGACTTTTATTAGGTATATAAAATACACCCAATTGCTTCTTATCTGCTATAGCTAATTGTGGATTCATAGGATTTTTTTAAAAATCTAGTTTCAATAAATCTGTCAAAGAAAGATAGATATTTGATATACATTCAGATTTGTGAGAATACACATTTTGCATTCCTCAGTGTAAACAGTAAGGTTTAAAATTTCTGAAAAAATGTATCCTTTACCTACAAAATTTCTTCATGAAAAGTTGCTTTATGCATAGCTTAAAATTCTCCAAGTATTTCCATAAAGCAGACAACAAGTTTGAATACTCTAGCTTTTTATAAATAGTGAGGCTGTTTTAGGGAATATCAAAAGATAAATGTTGAAAGAATATTTGAAACTTAATTGAATTGGCAAGGGGGAATTTTTGATTAGACTCTCCTCACAACCAAATAAAGCTTTTAAGACACTCCTTATATGAGTATCAGGAAAATGCCAAGGATTTACTTTGTTCATTAAACACTAAATATCTTACCCTGTAGGAAGCTAAAAAGTATCCTCCCCTGCCCCACCAAACTAAATGAAAGCAAGCAAAAGTACAACACTCCGCATCACAATAATATAGCTATTTTAACCAATCAATCCGTAAAATTAATTTCAAAGAAATAGAAAATTCACTAAGGGCCATATATAATGTACTATATCAGATACTAACTAGAACAATTAAACTTAGGACACCATAGTTTACAGCAAAATATTGAGGATCTTATTTATAGTTACTAATGCTAATGGAACAAACACTCAAAAAAATAGATTAAACTGTACTTGCTTATTAAGTGAAGTAGATATTTAAAGAAAGAACAAAAAGTAGATCCAAAAATACCTTTCTTAGGGAGATACTGCTATAAATTAATTTGCTTTTCTACACAAGAGGAAATTTTTTTCATAAAGTTTAGTTATTATAAAGCAACATCATAAAATGAAAATGAAGTTTTAAGGAAAAACTGTGGCCTTGTAGCCCAAACTAAGAAAGAAAGGTCAACTGATAACTATATTATCAATTCATTCTACAATCATTCATTCAACAATCCATTCACACAATGGATTTCTACCTTGTCTGTATCAAACTTAGGATACTGACATTAAGGATACAATTTAAAAACAGCCATTCCATATAAAATGATACATAAAGAATATACTGTTAAGTGTTTATAATGCTCACTTGATTCTCACAATCTTGTTGAGCAGAAAAAACAAACAATACCATCCCTATTTTATGAATAATGAAACAGAGTCTCAGTAAAGTTAACTGGTAGGTCTAGGACTGGCCAAATTACCTTTCCTGTGTTTTATGTACCTTTATCATCATCATTATAGACACTATAATGGAGTTAGCTATGCAAGACATTATCTTAAGTACCTTATCTGTATTTTGCATTAACTCATTTAATCCTCAAAACAACCAGTGTGAGTTACTGTCATTACTAGTATTCTATTTTCCAGAAAACCAAGACACATAGAGGTTAAATAACTCATCTGAAGTTAAAGAGCTTAGTAAGTGGCTGAGCCAGGATTCAAACCCAGGTACTCTGGTTCTCAATTACGTGCTCTAAACCAATTCACTATGCTGCCTCTCAAATAACCAAAACACATTTCTATGGAAGTTGTATATTAAAAGTTAACATATTTCATAAGAATTTATATAAAACCCCACAAACTTAGAAATACGCCTTAAAAATTAACACTATGCATAATGTAAATAGAAAGAAATATCAAAACTGATTCTTTAGTACAACACAAAACTCCATCAGGCAGGAAACAAAAGAGTATAACAGAAAGTAGGAATAAATGAATATTCAATAAACCATGAAAGTTGAGAGGATAAATAATGAGTGGAAATAGTGGTCAAAATATTAAAAACAGAAAATAATTAAGATGATTTAAATTCTTCTTTGATAGTTACATGTGAACATCAATATGCAATATTCTGCAACTGCAGTTGTCCAATTTCCCTTTTGCACCTCCAAGACCACAACAATCAGAGAGGTGAAACTAAATGCTGTCTCAAAACGGCTGCCACATAAAGCCAGGCAGTGTCTTTCAACACTTTTTAAAAAGATAAATTTGAATATTTGGGTTTAAACAGTCTCTCACAGGTTCTAAGAGAAAGGTGATGGAAAATAAAAGTGACAATAGTAGAACAATTACTGTTATAACCTACCTTGTTTAATTATGCCAACAATAATCTATATATAAGATACAATTCCTCCCCACCAATTATCTGAGAATACAGCCGAGTATGGAATTGAACAAATTTATGACAAAAGAATCCTTGCAAATTGTCTAACTGTAAAATAAAAGGTGGCTTAGGGCCTCCCTGGTGGCGCAGTGGTTGAGAGTCCGCCTGCCGATGCAGGGGATACGGGTTCGTGCCCCGGTCTGGGAGGATCCCATATGCCGCGGAGCGGCTGGGCCCGTGAGCCATGGCCGCTGAGCCTGTGCGTCCGGAGCCTGTGCTCCGCAACGGGAGAGGCCACAACAGTGAGAGGCCCGCGTACAGCAAAAAAAAAAAAAAAAAAAAAAAAAAAAAAAAAAAAAAAAAATAAAAGGTGGCTTAGACCTTTCTAAAAGATTTAAAACATTACTGATCATGCTAAAAAATTGTGACAATTTATACTTCAAAATTATACCTTTATTCTTAATACTATGCTAAACCACAGAAAGCAACAAAAGTTGACTGAAAAAATGCAAACTGTCTTATAACGATCAAAGTTCCTATGGCTAATAAAAGCTTTTGGAGAACAGTAATGCTGTCTAATGGTGCCATCTTGTGGAAAACACTGAAGAAAGTTGAGTTTTGAAACTCCTAAAATTGCCTAAAGGCAAAATAAACAGGTCTCAGAAAAAATACTCAAATAAACCTAACAATAAGAAAAATTTAATCCCAGTTATTTTGGTATTATGTAATGACTGATTTTAACCCATGATCATTAAGATTAAAATCTCTTCAGAATTAGAATTCAATATTAAGTATTTGCAAGGGATGAACTGGGAGTTTGGGGTTATTACATATAGAATGGATAAACAACAAGGTCCTACTGTATAGCACAGGTAACTATATTCAATATCCTGGGATAAACCATAATGGAAAAGAGTATAAAAAAGAATGTATATGTGTGTATAACTGAGTCACTTTGCTGTACAGCAGAAATTAACACAACACTGTAAATCAACTACACTTCAATACAAAAAAATTTTTAAAGAAATATTAAGAATTTAAAGATGTTATTGAGGGAGTTCCCTGGTGGTCCAGTGGTTAAGACTTCGCCTTCCAATGCAAGGGGTGTGGGTTCAATCCCTGGTCGGGAAACTAAGATCCCACATGCCTCACAGCCAAAAAACAAATCATAAAACAGGCGCAATACTGTAACAAATTCAATAAAGACTTTAAAAATGCTTCACATCAAAAAAAAAAACTTAAAAAAAAATAAAATAAAAGTTAAAAAAAGATGTTATTGATTCCAAATAAGTAACTAAATATCTATCAAAAGTATTAAATCACAAATTTAAAATTAAATTGTATAATATTTAATCATGTCAGTTCAAATTTGAATTTACTAATGAACGCAAATGCATTAAAAAGGGAATGTTTTGCCACAAATATTGTAGAATCTACCCACTGTGTGAGCCAACCAGATGCAAAATAGCAAGTACTAAAAAAGAAAATTACAATCTTACACTTTTATCTGATGCATGAATATCTATATTTCCATAAACTGTTCCCAGGCAGATCACTTTACCTCCTTTTGTTTGAATATGTAATTTTTGACTCTGAAAGACAAATACAAAAATTCACACATAGAAAAAGAGAATAAATTTGACTTATACTAATAAAAAATGTTCCAACATTTTATACATTTCTTTTAAAATAATAATAAAGCAGTAAAAGAGGAAGTAGAAATGAATAGAAATGCACTGTTTGGAATAATAATATCAGTGAGAAAAGAGTGTCAACTGCTGTTAAAGTGATTAAATAAAGCTTCTTGGACTCAAAGGAAAAAAGATACTTGGGTGTTCTGGTAGCTTCACTGAAGAAAGGGTTGGGAATCAAAGATCACAATGGCTAACTAAACATAAATCATGATGAGGATGACAACAATAATCACTGTTCATCATTATTAATATTCATCATTAATAACAGTAATATTTATTACTTACTTGGCATTTTCTTTGCACCAAATAACAACGTTCACTACTTTACATGAACTAACATTTAATTCTCACAATTCAGAGATGAGTATTATATTTTTCCCATTTTACAGAGGAAGGAATCCAAGAATGAGAAAGGTTAAACAACCTTATCAGGTGACACGTTAGAAAACAACAAAATCTAAACTAACAGAATCAAGCTCTGTATGATTTCAAATCCTACACTCTTATTGCTGGAGTCACCTGAAGAAGTATATTATATTCACACTTAGGATACACAACCCACTGACTGTTAAACTTTCTAGTACAACACAGCCCAGAAACTGGAACTAAATGAAAATGTCTCTAAGAAAATAGCAGTTACAGTTAGCCTCCTCTGCTAGATAAAAAAAAAATGTGTGTGTATGTAACACTTGATTTCACACTTGGCAAGTGTGGCAGAAACTATGATAGGTCCACAAAAATCCACTTTTTCCCAAAGTACAGAGTGTAGCTGGGCCCATGAAGAGACAATGTTTTCCAGCTTCCCTTACCTCTTAGGTGCTGCTCAGTTCTTGCCAATAGAACATAAACAGAAATGTCATGTGCAGTTTCCAGGCTGGAGCTTTTAGAAGAACTAATGTGTGTTCTCCGTGCTCTGACCCTTCCACCAGGTGAATGTATATTACAATAAGGCTCTAACAGACAGCAGTGCCAGAAGATGACGGGAACCTACAATGCCTGAATAGAAACGAGTCACCCACACACTTGGACACAAATGAGAAATAAACTATAGCTGTGTGTGAGCCATTAGATGTTTGGTCTATTTTTTTAGGGTGGCTTACTTCACCTTAATATTTGCATAAGTCTTCAGTTCTAACATATCTATAAAGAGAAAAAGAATAGGTAAATACCAGAAGAAGAAAAATAGCAAAAGCAAACCCACCAATATCATAACCAGCAACGGTAGAGATCTATCTAAAAAGTGGGGAAAAAAATACAAAACAACCATATACCTTCTGGTTGCTTGACTCAGGGGGAAAAACAGTAAAACCTTGGGTAAAATGGCCCAGGAATGAAGTTCAAAAAATTCGGTGAGGGCCTCCCTGGTGGCGCAGTGGTTGGGAGTCCGCCTGCCGATGCAGGGGATGCGGGTTCGTGCCCCGGTCTGGGAGGATCCCATGTGCCGCGGAGCGGCTGGGCCCGTGAGCCATGGCCGCTGGGCCTGTGCGTCCGGAGCCTGTGCTCCGCAACGGGAGAGGCCACAGAAGTGAGAGGCCCGCGTACAGCAAAAAAAAAAAAAAAAAAAAAAAAAAAAAAAAAATTCGGTGAAAAGGGCAAAATGAATCATTCTTAAAAAGTTTATCTATATTACAGCATGGTAGACTTCATGCCCACAGAAACATGAGTCAGAAGTCAAACTGTATTTAATAGTCTTTATCAAGAAGACAAGTAACTGATGAACTTTAGAAAAAAGTATCTCCACAACAACTGTTATTTTATTTAAATCAGGAGTTCTTAACCAAGTTTACACGACATTCTAGAGAGTCTGTGAAACTTATGAAATTGTAAGCAAAATTTCATATGTGTGCATTTTTTCTAAGGAAATAATCGTCATATTTTCAAAGAGGTCTAAAGCACAAAAATGTTAATAGCTTTCATTAAGTTCAAAGCTCATCTAATTTCAAAAAATGTAAAGTAGATTATAAAATTTAAAAACATATTGATCTTGGGTGGCCTTGGCCTGCAGCAAGATTTCCATTCCCCGACAGAGATTGAAGTCAGGTAGCAGCAGTGAGAGCTCTGAATCCTAGCCACTAGACCACTGGGGACCAGTGGCCAATGACAAGGCCCTAGACTGTCAGCTGTGTAGAAATGAATTTTCACAGAGATGGAAAGTAGTGAAGCAAGTAAAGTGTTTATTAGGAGGAAAAAGTACAGTTCTTGTGGGTAGACACATGGGTGGGCTCAGAGAGAGAGTTGCCCCCTTGTGGTAGTTTGAATCACTTTTATGGGGCATTTCTTCCAGGTTTCCTTTGACCAATCATCTTGCTTTGCCTGGTTCTGAGTCCATATTTGGTATATCTCAGGATCCTCCCCGTGTATGTGCGTGCACGCATCTCTCAGCCAAGATGGATTCTAGCAAAGAGGCCTATGCATAGTTGACGTCACTTACTCTGAGGTGGTGCCCCCTCCCTTTTGGGCCTCCAAGAAGCCTTTCTGGGCATGTGTAGTCGGGAAGGTCTCCTTGACTTTGAGAATAAGGAATATGTGGTCTTTTATCTCTTATCTGGGCAGGGCCCAGCCTCCTCTCTCGATTGTCCTGCTATTGATATTTTGAAGTTTCTGGCCACAGGGAATGAACTCCAGCTGCTTACCCTGGGGCCCATATATCTCCTGCCTCAATATGCAAAACAAAGTAGTTAAAATGTTTAAATAAATCAGAAGCAATTTAGTGTAATATAAACTATTACTATTGCATTTTTTTTAAATGCAAATATGTGGCATTCAGTGAGTTAGTACTGCCAGACATTTTGCTTAGACAATAAGGAAAGGTGGAAAGAGCATGAGCTTGGAATGCAGAAAGACCCAAGTTCAAATCTTAGCTCAATTTATTAGCTGTGGGAACCTAAATGAGTTCCTTAATCTCTTGGTAGCTCACAGTTTCTTCCTTGATAAAAAGAAGATAATTCAAGGATTAAATGAAGCCTTAGCTATATTTCTGGGTACATAATAAGGACTCAGTAAATAATAGCTGTTATTATTGCTATAAACATCTTATAACATAGATCAAATATATTTCAAATCCTTAAAATGAGTGGAAGAGAAACTTACATTAATAGGTGATCACTAATTAGAGATAATGATATTGTACCATATTTAAAACTTAGGGCTTTCCTGGTGGCCCAGTGGTTGGTAGCCCGCCTGCCAATGCAGGGGACGTGGGTTCATGCCCCGGTCCGGGAGGATCCCGCATGCCGCGGAGCGGCTGGACCCGTGAGCCATGGCCGCTGAGCCTGCGTGTCTGGAGCCTGTGCTCCGCAGCAGGAGAGGCCACAACGGTGAGAGGCCCGAGTACCGCAAAAAAAAAAAAAAAAAAAAAACTTAAACCAGATATTTCACGAAGCGTTCCCATTCTGAATTTTAAGTCAGTTAAATCCTAAGATCTCAAGAATAATTCTCTTACCTCTTAATTTTCCTAACTACCATTAAGATTCAGCAGACCCAATTCTAATTCTTGAATTTCTTTTTTGAGCTATTCTATTTGTAGGACTGAAATTTCATGACTTTTATTCTTTCTTAGAGGTCTCCCAAAGAATAAATAGAAAATTTACTCATTTTTAAAATAGAATAAAACTCATTCTATCTTAAAATTACCATAATGGTTCACTGGACTCCTTTGTAAATCTCAAATACATTATGGGATCTTAGTATTCTTATTTTTCATATGTCTCATAACATTTTGCTATTTCATTATCCTAGCAGTTATTTCATTATTATTTGTCAATTATTCCTAACTATGCTAGAAAATGTCTAAAAGAATAAGACAACAGAAGAATGATGAACTTGCTTCAAGTGGTGGTTCTCAACTAAAGGTGATTTTTGTCCCCCAGAGGACATTTGGCAATGTGTGGAGATATTTTTCATTGTCCTAAGTGAGGAGTGTGTTTCTTGGCACTTAGTTGATAGAAGCCAGGAATACTGCTAGCCATCCCACAGTGCATAGGTCAGCCCAGACAACAAAGAATTATCCAGCCCAAAATGTCAACAGTGCCAAAGTTGAGAAATCATTTTTCATTTTATGCACATAATGGCAGAAAACTGACAAAATAGATCTTTCAGAATTATCAGATGGATCAAAAGATGATTGCAAAGAGACAGACAGCAGTACAGTAGCTTCTAATTTTGGCTGTGAAATTGAAAATCTAAGACTCTGAGTCTCCAGAGAACAATATTCTAGATGAATTTCTGCAATTCAGGCATTGATGAGTGACCAATATATTTATAAGGACAAAAAGGAACCATGGTATTCTCATCCATTTAGTCATTCAACATGAAAACTTCATTGTGCAATCTTTTACAAGAACTGGAACCATCTCATTTTTCCAGAAGGATATGTAATAGTATTCTTTAATCTTTTTTTATATTTGTGCAACTAAATTTTTCTTATTTTTTTTGGCTGCGCCGGGTCTTAGTTGTGGCACGTGGGATCTTCGTTGCGGCATGCAGGATCTAGTTCCCTGACCAGGGATCAAACCCAGGACCCCTGAATTGGGAGCATGGAGTCTTAACCACTGGACCACCAGGGAAGTCCCTGTGCAACTAAATTTACTGAAATGGTTCACATGTGAAGACATGCCAAAGGTAGGTGTGCAAATAAAAGTGGCTGGGACAAAACAAATAATGTAAAAATTTTTAAATGCATCCAATTAATCATACTAATTACTGTTTATGCATCTAAAAATGAAAATGTTTTGCAATTATGAAGCAAAGATGACTGACTTCAACAAAGTTACATACCACCAAAGTTCACAAAAGTATTGAGTTTTGGGGCTTCCCTGCTAGCGCAGTGGTTGAGAGTCTGCCTGCCGATGCAGGGGACACGGGTTCGTGCCCCGGTCCGGGAAGATCCCACATGCCGCGGAGCAGCTGGGCCCGTGAGCCACAGCCGCTGAGCCTGCGCGTCCGGAGCCTGTGCTCCTCAACGGGAGAGGCCACAGCAGGGAGAGGCCCGCGTACCGCAAAAAAAAAAAGTACTGAGTTTTGAATATGCAAGTGTAAGTAGTATCAGTAGTAACAATAAGCTAGAACTTATCAGAGGTGTATTTGAAATCATTTAGAGCTGAGACCAATCTAATTTTAAGAAAATTAAATATAAAAGCGTTGTTACAAAGTGAGACAATCATTTGCTGTTTAGCACAAATACCGACTTAATCCTTAAGTAATGAACTACCTGGTACATTAAAAATGTGATTAATTTAATATTTTAAGCAAATTTATAATGCTTAACGACTTTTCCTTACTCCTTAATAAATGGAAGACAATCATTCGTTAAAACTAAAATTTCTTAAACTTAGTAAGATCTGAGAATACCAAGAATGTATTATTAGTATCACTTGTACACTCTGAAATGAAATCTAAAAGGAACATGACAAAAACCTTCAAAGTTGCTACAACCTCTATACTTTCATAAAAGAACTGACAAACTTTTTGCCAGGAATTTCTGAGTGATGAATAAATGATACTCAATATTTCCAATAAATGATGCTCAAATAGTAACCTTAATTTGATACCGCAGTTCATAGTTTAAGGTGTTTTAAAAAATAACATTGAAACAAAATTAGAAAAATATTTCTACCTTAACTGACTGTAAGATGCTGGTCCCCTGTTCCGTTTCAATTTTGCAATTATCACACTCAATATTTTGGACTTTTACACAGCCAGACCCTGATGACTTGATATTCAAATCTAGAAATGAAAAAAAGAAAAACCAAGTTAGTACTACGGTTAATGAGCTCCAAAGCATTTCAGTGTCCCGCAGAAATCCAGCTCCTCAGTTTACTGAATCCTGGAAAGAACACAGCTGTCTGCAGACTCTCTCTAAAGGTAAGGGATCTCCACCACAGCAACAGGACCAAATGTAAAGCCCTTTTCTACCAGTTTTTAAAAAGCAGTTATTTCTGTTGGCAGATATCATTTAAAGAGAGAAAGTAACATAGGAGATAAGTAAAGCAGGTCAAAGATTCCAGTTCTTATAGAAGATCATAGAAGCCTCTGCGCCACTGAGGAAATACACAAACACAGATTTGAGTAAGAGTGCAGCAAGTTAACAAGTCATTATGGTGAACTGGATAAGTCAGTTAGCTTATTCTCTTCTATATTCATGAAAGTTGAAAGATTTGTTCCCAAACTTCCCCCAAGTTAAAAGCCTACTGCAGGAGTAGCATGGATCAGTATATATGACCATGAGTTTGGTTTTCAAATCCTACCTCTAACCTTTCATATGTAAAAAATGAAGATATTATCATGCAGCTATATCACAAGGTATTTGAAGTAATAAAAAGTGGGAACAACTTTGAAAAATCTAGTACTGAATAATATTAAAACCTCAAAATTGTGGATAAATAACAGTGATATATATGAAGAAAGTTTGGCAAATAAGCCATACTTAGCTTTAAAGTTTAACTTTAAATTCAATACAAGGTGTAACCTTAGGTGTCTCCGTATAAAAATTAAAAATCTTTAAAACACTGATATTTAATACCCAGTTCAAATAAATATTGATGATTTCCCTTAAACCAGATGAGAGAATTAATGCTGCCCCAAACACAAACTACTGGGGTCTTAGCACTACAATTCCAATAGTCATGACATAAAAATCAATTTCTACAGTTGAGTATATGGCAGTCTCTATAAAGGCAATATTTTGGTTGGGATTAATATAAAATACATAAAAAGACAATTTTACCCCATACTTACATGGATGCAAATGTAACTGAAAAACTTTCAGCCAGTTAAGTAGTGTTACAAATTAAGGTTTGATCTCAAGCAGTAATGATAGGCATGGGGAGAAGAAAACAGATTCTAAATATACTCTAGCCTCAGTAGGTGGGTAGAGAAGTTAAGGCTAGATACTGAGTGGTAGTAATGCTACGCTCACTCATTCACTGAAACAGTTATAGACGAACTGGAGGAACACGAGTAAGTATGAGTAAAATTGAATTATGTTGATTTGAGGGGCCTGTGGAATAGCCACATGTTAACACTAAATTGGAAATGAGATTCTGGCTCTAAAAAGAGGAATCAGCAAATAATAAGGTTTGGGTAGTTCCATTTTTATCTGTGCTGCCATAAAATTTTGCTTATCTCTATTTCAATACTCAGTCTATTTTGTACTACATAATACATTGGCAAATCTTCCTCCCCACCCCAGACTGTTAACACTTTGAGATCAGGGTCTCTTATTCACCTAGGCTAGTTAAAAAAAAGTTGAGAAGCAGTAAGGCATAGTGGTTCAGCAGACCCCAGTCAGTTCAAATCTCAGCTCCACCACTTTATATCTGAGAGAAAATAGGCGTATTTCTTGATCTAACCCCACGACAAATTAAATTTCATGAAGGCACGGATTTCTTCTACTTGTTCACCCACAATAAATACTTAGTATATGAAACTTGCTGTATCTCAATTCCCTCATCTTAAATGGTGACAATAAATGTCTATAATACAGTGCAACTGTAAGGATTGGAAAAGATTATCTTAGAAGTGTTAGTTGCTATTACGATCTTCATTAGTATCTTCCTTCAGTCCCGGGAAGTCGGAGAGCCAGGGAAGACTCTCCTAGAAAAGTGCTGCGTACACAGTCGTTTCCATGTGAGAAATAACATGGAACCCAAATACCTAGGAAATATATCTGGCAGCCATTATCAGTTGAAGTTTCCCAGGCAATCCTACTATGTGTTTTTCTTCATGGCCTGCTACTCAGAGAAAATTTACTTAGGCCAAAATGAGTGGTGACGTTTTCAGTAAGAAGCCGGGTGGGTGCCTATCAGAAACCAAACACCTGGTCCAGGTTCGATGGAACATGCTATAGACAAGGCTGTTTGGGGACAGACGCCAGGCAGTGAGCAAGGGGAAACGCGGATGGTCTGCCATGCCACTGAGTGGATTATCAAGATACTTTAACCCTGGAAAATACACCACATTGTTACCGACAAAGTGCAGTGACACAAATAGGAACAAAGTGCCAAAGGAGAACAGAAGGGGCTCCACAAATGTTATTCGGCTTAGATTATTCCAAATCATGTTTCCGTTCAATTTATAAAATTGCTGTAATTGAGAACCTAATTCCTAACTACTGCCCAGAAACCCAAAGCACAGCAGAAAAAAAGAGGCAACCTCCGAAGGCGTAAATTGTAAATTAGGTTGGAAAGTCAGATCCAAAGGGACCAATTAAAAACGCACGTCGGCCTAATTCTATAAATTCACTGGATGTGCCCTGGGACCCAAGCCCGTTTAAACTTCACTTGCCAAACTTCAGGGGCGCGTTCACTTCCACGGACGCCTGGGGGTCGATGACGTCGGACACGATGGCCACCTCCTTCTGCGCCTCGTCGTACCTCACCTGCAGGCTGGCCACGGCCCCACCCTCCACTCCGCTCACCGCCACCAGCACGCGGTCGCCATCCGGGTAGGTGAGAGGGTCCAGGGGCCTCACGGCTAGGGAGCACGGGAGCCGCGTCCGCAGCCGGCCGAAAGGGCTCACCAGAAGCGCCCACTCCTTCAGAGTCCGGCGCGCGGGACCAGACCGAGAGACGTCGGGCTGGGACCCACCTGAGCCGTACAGCCGAACCTGACAGGCCCCGCACGCACAGCGCCCCGCGACCTCGCTGGCCCACACTCGGCGCAGACATAGCCGGAGGCAGCCCAGCCCCCATCCCGAGCAGGGGACGAACATGGCGTGCTCTCAAGCTCCCTCAGATCACCTCAGCCACAGGCTAGTCTCGCCACGGCCAGTCGACTTGGCCTCTGTGCCGGCGCAAGTCAAAAGGGAGACATTTGAGAGGGTGTGCTGAAGCAACAGCAAGACTGCTCACTCCGTTCAGCAATTTAAACCTCAGCTACGCACGCCTCGGCGGCAAATTGGAATTTCAAAGCTTTAAGTATCCACCCTGACCCTGACTCCTCGCCTACTCCCGCCCCTTTCGCAAAGGCCGGTGGGATAGGTAGTTCTAATGGAGTCAGACGTCGAAGGGCTCTGGCGGCTTAGAAACTACATTTCCCAAGAGGCAATGCGCAAGGTTGTTAAGGCTAGTAAGAGCAGGGGTTACACGGGACTCGGAAGGCAAGCGCTCCTTCCCTCTAGCCAATTATCCATTGGAGGGACAGGGGGGAAAAAAAAAAAAAACCACACCAGAATCCAACTGGCCAATGGAAAGCGTGGAAGGCGAAAGATGGGCAAGGCTGTGTGGTTTCCTTGGATACCGAGGACGCTACTTCTTTGGAGAGGGTGGAGCTTTGGAGCGAGACGAGGAAGCCAAAACTGACAGAGAAAAATAGGAGCCTAAATAAGGATCAGGACCGAGGGAAGTGGTAGGAAATTGCGCTTTTAAAGGTGAGAACTAGATGCAAAATAGGAGTACCCTCAGTGAGTGGTTAGTTCCAAACTTCATTAAACTAGTGCGGGGTACCCTGGGATAGAGAATCCCTAGGCAAGAGGATCAAGACCAGTTAGTGTTTTCTGAGGAAACTCCCTCTTTGATATCAAATGTAGGAATAGCGTTAGAGTTCTGTCTCCTTCCTGACTCTAAATGATCTTACGTCAGTCATTGAACGTCTCTGGGTTTTAACCGCTCGCTCTTAAAATGGGGTCAATAATACCTTCCTTGTCTTGCCTCAAAGGGTTTTTGTAGGGATCAAATGAGATAATGGATGTGAACACGCTGCACAGGCTGCCAAGTTGCAATTTAAATTATTATATTTTTATTTTATAGCATAGACTCTAACTTACCAAGAAAAATCTGAGCGATCACGATTTGTGTTGACAGCAGCATTGTTCTCTTTGACTACAAATGATCCTCGGTTTTAGGTTTTAGGACTAAAATAAGATGGGGTGGGGGGAGAGAGAGGGTGGGGGAGAGGGAGAGAGACATAGTGCCATGGGAAGAGTATGGAATTGGTTATGAAATTGGTTATTTTCCTGGCTCGGCCATTGGTTTATCTGTGTCACCTACACCTGTTTCTTCCACTTTAAGATGAAGAAGGATTGTACTAAATGACTCTGTAAGGTCTGTCTACCTTTTATTATTTTGTGGGCAATTTAAAAATGAGAAAAGATTTATTTTCTCCTTTCCTGCTATCTCTCCCTCTCTGTGCCAGTTCCTCCTCCTACAAATTATTCCCTAAGTTCTTTAGCAAAGACACACTGCAAACAATGACGTCCAATAAAATGCAAGGGCTGAAACTGAATGCCGTAAAAAATTGAAGCCCTTGGCCAAGTGCAATAACCAGAATTACTGGGAGTAATAGTGGTAGAGGAATGGGCTAAAGTCCTAATGAACTGAGCTCAAGTCCTCAGGGGCCCAAGTCATAGGGTGCTTTGCAAGCCATTACCTTGTTAGAAATTCAGTGTTTTTCTTAAGTTATCCTTTCCTCCTTTCTGTCCCAGTCCTTCCTCCCTCCTTATTCTTCCTCCTTATGAAGGCTCACAATAGGTGCAAGTTTTAGGTTCACCAAGTTCCCACTGCATACTAGTTCTATCCTTGGCTTTGTGTTTCATTTGGTTATAATTATTCAAACTGATCTTCAAACGGTCTTTTTAATGAAAACCCATGGGAATAACTTTGAAAAAGGCATTGGTTTAAGCAAGTTGAGAATGCACTTAAATTTGTTGTACCCATGCCAAATATTTTTAGATTAAATAGAAAACCCTAATAGACAATTTTGTTTCTATGGTAATTTTTCCTTTTCTGACACAAACCTAGTTAGTGGAATTGGCAACTGAACAATAATTGCATATGTGGCAAAATCATTGTTTTTCTAGTTTCAAATAAACAAAAGAAAATTGACAAAAAATTACTTTTTGGATCATCTGAGTTTTAAAATGGAGAAAATTATGTATATTAAGGTTAACGTAAGATATTAAAAATATATTGATACTTTTAAAAGTCTAATGACATGTATCAAGTCTGTCCACATATCAGTAATGACCAATAAAAGTACTACCTTCCACCTGTATGACATTATAGTATTCAAAGCATGTTTATATGTATCATCTCATAGTATCCTCACAAAACACTCTGTGTTTGGCAGGGCAAGTATTATTTTGCTCACATTATTGATGAAGAAACAAGTTTTGAAAGATTAAAAAACAATTAGAAGGTCTGGCCCTCTTACCACTTTGTCAAAAGGTCCTTCTATCTTCCTGACACCTTTGGAGAAAAAAAAAGTTATTTATGAAATGAATAGAGAGTCATATATAACTCTCCCGCATATTTAGAGTTTACTTGTAGCGTACTTTTACACGTTCAGTTTTTAAAAAGCCATTCCTGTGGTCATGAACATGTCCAGCTGGTAGGAGTGTAAGTTATTGAAACTTTCAGAGTTCAGTTTAGCAATATGCATAAAACACCTTAAAAATATGTGTATCCATGACCTGGAAATTGTACTTCTTGGAATTTAATGTAAACATAAAATTAAGGATGTTCACAAAAACTTAACATTTATGGAATTTTTTTTCAGGATTACTTACAATAGTAAAGAATTGAAGCAATTTAAATGTCCAAAAATAGGAGGGTGTTACATAAATTAGTATACATATGGAATATTATGCAACTTAAAATTGTATTTTGAAAACCATTCAATGAAATGGGAAATCTTCCATAACATAATTGTAAAGGAAAAACCTACAACTCTCCTTCTGTGTATGTCTCCTTGACTCTCACACAGTTACCACACTCACATAGCTTCACTTCTGACACTTCTAGTAATCAAATGTGTGGAGGTTTTCCCCCTGCAACAAGCAACAATTTAACTCACTTCTGACACTAATGTTAGATCCCACAGGTTAGGGGCTCATTTCCCCAAAACCACTCCCATCCACTTCAGATGCCAGTCACAAGCAGTAGGTCGTCAGGTTACCCACAACTTCTATCTCCTTTGGCTACAAACTGGAGATTCCGACAACCCTCTCCTCAGGTTCTATTAATTTGCTAGCGTGGCTCACAGAACTCAGGGAAACACTTAAATTTACCACTTTACTAAAGGATTTGATAAAGGATGCAGATGAACAGCCAGGTGAAGAGATGCAGAGGGTGAGGCCTGGGAGGGTCTGGACCACACGAGCTTCTGTCCCCGTGGAGCTGGGATGTGTCCCCCCTCCTGGTGTGGGTGTGTTCACCAGCCTGGAAGCTCTCCAGACCCCATACTAGTGGGAATTTTATGGAAGCTTCATCACGTAGGCATGATCGATCATTAACTATATTTTCAGTCCCTCTTCCTTCTCAAGAGACTGGGGGGTAGGGCTGTAGATTCCAAGCTCCTAATCATGTCTTGTTTTTTCTGGTGACCAGCCCTCATCCAGGAGTCTACCCAAAGGTGCTTCATTAGAACAAAAGACACTCCTATCACCCAGGAAACTACAAGGGTTTCAGGAAGCCTTTGTTAGGAGCCAAGGGCAGAGACCAATATATATATATATATATATATATATATATATATATATATATATATATATATATATATATATTTCTATTATCTCATAGTAATGTTAAGTGACATGAGTAGAATACCAAATTGTATGTATAGTATGATCTCAATTCTATAATAATAATAATAGGAATTTTAACATATATTCCATAGAAACAATTGCAGAGAGAAACACACAACTTGATAACAATGCTTATCTCCAAGTAGTAAGATGAATTATTTCTTCATTTTTTATGTGTCTTCAATAATGAACATATATTACATTTATAATTTAAAAAATTTAAACGCACTTCTTAGCATATATTGTTTCCTAAGACTGACTCAAATAGTGAGCCAGTCTTTCTTACCATCTAAATGCCATCTAAATATTCTAAATGAATATTTTACTTAATTTAATAATTAATATTCAATAAATCTACAATTTAATATACCAAATGAAAATTCCATATTGAAATTTTGTCTGAGATAGTTTATGATTGACTATTCTGATAGTTAAAGCCACAATTTAAGCAGCTGTTGCCTAAACTAGCCTAGTGATTAAATCTTGACACCTTGTCCTGTGATGAAGTATTAACATACTTCAGACAGCCTAATGGAACAAATTTATTCAACACTGGATTATACATTCTGTAAAGTGAGTTACATTCTCTTATTGAGGGACCGAGTCTTTTCAAGTGTTGGGGCAGGGAGGGCGGGGCCCCTGCAGCTGGGAGTTCCCCCCCCCCCCGGGCTCTCCTTCAGACTTTCCTGAACTTTGGCTGAAGTCCCCTGGCTCCTGGCCGAGCTCAGGAGATCCCCTCTGTTTGTCTTCCATCCCATTCAGAGGGGCCAGCTGCTGTGGCTTAGAGAGTCCTCTTGGAGTGACCCATCTCAGCCCCTGAGGCTCTCAGGCTGCAAAGTCATAAATATCCAAGGCCTCTTGTCCATGATAGGAAATGGTCGCCATGTTAAGTTCTGTGGACTGAATCTATTCAGAAAGGGATCTCTCTCAAGTTTAAAAAAGGGAAATTTACTTGCCTTGTGCTACAAAAATAAGAAACTTAAAGATTTGTCCTTAAAGATCCAATGACTGGCAACTTCAAGGTCCTAGGCGAGGATAACTTGTTATAAGTACTTTCATTACAGCATTAAAAAATGCCAGGTACGTTTTATAAGTTGAGGAACTCTACAACTCCTACACCTTACGAATGACAGATGATAGTTGCATGAAATTGGCAACTGTCTTCCAGGAAGCCCTAGGATTTACAAGATGCTCTGAGTGACATCAGTCACAAAAACCATGTGTGGACAGCCACAACAGACTGTCACAAAAATGAAAAGACAACCTACAGAACAGGAGAAAATATTTGCAAACGATGTGACCAACAAGGGCTTACTTTCCAAAATATACAAACAGCTCATACAACTCAACAACAGAAAAACAAACAATGCAATCCAAAAATGGGCAGAAGACCTAAATAGACATTTCTCCAAAGAAGACATACAGATGGCCAATAGGCACATGAAAAGATGCTTAACATCACTAATTATTAGAGAAATGCAAATCAAAACTCCAATGAGGGGCTTCCCTGGTGGCGCAGTGGTTGAGAGTCCGCCTGCCAATGCAGGGGACACGGGTTCGTGCCCCGGTATGGGAAGATCCTATATGCCGCAGAGCGGCTAGGTCTGTGAGCCAGGGCCGCTGTGCCTTCGCGTCCGGAGCCTGTGCTCCGCAACAGGAGAGGCCACAACAGTGAGAGGCCCGCGTACCGCAAAAAAAAAAAAAAAAAAAACCTACAATGAGGTATCACCTCACACCAATCAGAATGGCCATCATTAAAAAGTCTAAAATAACAAATGCTGGAGAGGGTGTGGAGAAAAGGGAACCCTCCTATACTGTTGGTGGGAATGTAAGTTGATGCAGTCACTGTGGAAAACAGTATGGAGTTTCCTCAGAAAACTAAAAATAGAATTACCATATGATCCAGCAATGCCACTCCTGGACATATATCCAGACAAAACTATAATTCAAAAAGATACATGCACCCCTATGTTCATAGCAGCAGTATTCACAATAGCCAGGACATGGAAACAACCCTAAATGTCCATTGACAGATGAATGAATAAAGAAGATGTAGTACATAGACACAATGGAATACTACTCAGCAATGAAGAAGAGAGAAATAATGGCATTTTCAGCAACATGGATGGACCTAGAGATTATCATACTAAGTGAAGTCAGAAAGAGAAAGACAAATACCATATCACTTATATGTGAATCTAAAATATGACACAAATGAAATTATCTATGAAACAGAATCACACACAGAGAACAATTTGGTGGCTGCCAAGGGGGAGAGGGTTGGGAGACGGATGGAGTGGGAAGTTGGGGTTAGCAGATGTAAGCTTTTATGTATAGAATGTATAAATAACAAGGTCCTATTGTATCGCCCAGAGAACTATATTCAGTATCCTATGATAAACCATAATGGAAAAGAATACATTAAAAAAAAGAATGTATATACAACTAAATCACTTTGCTGTACAGCAGTAATTAACACAACATTGGAAATCAACTATACTTCAATAAAAAAATTCAATAAATGGACAGCAGAGGGCATGAGAGAGTTTTCAGGAAAAATGTAACCTAAAGACAGGATTCTGGAATTCAGTTTAAGTGGGGGAAGCCCTAGGAATTTGCTAACTTTCTTAATCATAAACTTTTGAAATAAATATATCTTATGACCTCTGTTCTTCTTATGAATCTTAATAAACTCAATAATCTAAACAAATAACTAACAATACTAAGAAGTAGTTAATGAATATGTAGGCAGTCCTATTTGAAATCTACATGTTATTTATTTTCATGTAGATGATGTACAGGAAAAAGCTTGTTATTTAATGTAGTCAAATTTCCCTCACTTTAAACACCTTGAGAAATTGCCTAGTTTACAAATATCTGAAGAAGATTCTCATGGTTGCGGGGGATATGAGTACTTTGTACATTAAAGCAATATGTATTTGTGTGTGTGTGTAAAATAATATTTATTGCAAACAGAAAGCTAACTTATAATAGAAAAACTTTAAAAGCTCACTTTAGGCTAGAGTTCTTGTATGTGCTAACACTTCATTCCATTTCTACAAAGTAGCAGTACTGTTGCAACCATTTACACTGTAGTAGCATTAATATACTGTTTGAGTAGAAATTCCATTTACATTTTATATAATTTGAGGCTATGCTGTTAGTTATGTATAGGTTCAGGATTAATATTGCTTCCTGATAAAATTTTACTGTCATTAAATAATGATCCTCATTATCTCTAGTACTGCTTTCTATCTTGATGTATATTTTTATCTAATAATAATATTTTCATCCTTTTATTTCAAACCTGTGACATTATATTTGGGACTTGTCTCGTATAAACAGCATACAGATAGATATTTTAAATCCAATTCAACAATCTATCTCAACAAGTAAATTTAAGCCACTTACTTTTTTTGGTAATTACTATTATATTTGTAATTATTCCTACCATCTTCTTTTGTGTTTTCTATTAACCTTGCCTTTTTTTGGCCTTTTTGTTGCTGTTGTTCCTCTTTTTCTCCATTCATATCTTTAGTTTAAATGTTTTTCTTTGTTCACCTTTTCCCTCTGTAGTAATTTGAAAGGCTATTTTACTTCTAATCATTATCCTTAAATTTTTCACATACTCACTTGACTTAGCAAATGGCTAATCAATATCTCCATCTTCCTCTCAAAGAATAGAATTCTTTAACATATGTCTTTTCCCTTCCATCTTCCATGTCATTTATTGTCTTGTGTATGTTTGTTCCACCTTGTTTTTGAAGACACATGAATAGTTATTATTATTGTTGCTATTTATATTTAATGCTTATTTAAATTTAGCAACATTTACCAATTTATTTGCTCATCTCTGTCCTTCTAGATTCAGTTTTGTTTTGTTTTAAATTTATTTATTTATTTATTTATTTTTGGCTGCGTTGGGTCTTCGTTGCTGCACACGGGCTTTCTCTAGTTGTGTTGAGCGGGGGCTACTCTTTGTCGTGGTGTGTGGGCTTCTTATTGCGGTGGCTTCTCTTGTAGCAGAGCAGGGGCTCCAGGCACGTGGGCTTCAGTAGTTGTGGCATGCGGGCTCAGTAGTTGTGGCACACCTGCTTAGTTGCTCCGCGGCATGTGAGATCTTCCCAGACCAGGGCTCAAACCTGTGTCCCCTGCATTGGCAGGCAGATTCTTAACCACTGCACCACCAGGGAAGCCCCTCAGTTTTTTACTGAAGTATATTCATTGTATATATCCAATGAGAGTCTCTGAGTAGTTTCTTCAGACTTTGAAATATTTTTATTTTTACCTGCTCTCTTAAGTAATAATTTAACTGACATATACTGTCTCTCAGTACTTTGAAGAGGTACAGTTTTTACTAATGAGAAGTCTTCTATCTGTTTAATTTAGTTGCTTTGTGGAGAGTCTGCTTTTTCTCTTTGGTGATTTTTGGAATTTTTTTCATTGTTTTAATAGATTACATTTCAGCACTCTGTGTAGGTTTAGTTCTTTTTATTTGCTTTGCTTTGTTTTAGAGTCAAGTTTATTGAGGTAAAATTTACACACAGTAAAACTCACCCTTTTTAGGTATACAGCTCTATGAATTCTGGCAAATACATAGAGTCATGTACCCACTATGTCAATCAGGATATAGAACTTTTCCATCACTGCCAAAAGTTCCCTCATTTCTCTTTGTAGTCAATCCTTGTCCCCCAACATTCACCCCTGGCAACCACTGATCCATTATCTGTCCCTATACTTTTTGCCTTTTTCAGAAACTCATATAGTAAATGGAATCATATAGTGTATAGCCATTTGACTTAGTATAATGTATTTGAGATTCATCCATGTTGTTTTATGTATCAGTAATTGGTTTCAGAGTTTTATTCCATTACATGCATGTACCACAATTTGTTTATATATCCACAAGTTGATATTTGGGTTGTTTCTAGTTTTTGGTGACTATATAAAGTCAATATAAACATTTGTGTATAGTTTTTGAATGGATATATTTCTTCATTTCCCTTGAATGTGTATTTACATACGAGTGGGGAATGGCTGGGTCATGTGGTAAATGTATTTAACTTTATAACTAATATTTAAACTGTTTTCCAAAGGAGCTACCCAATTTTGCATTCCCACTAGCAATATGTGAGAGTTCCAGTTACTCCACAGCCTCACCAACACTTGGTATTGTCACTTTTTTAAAAATCACTCTAATAGGTGTGTAGTTCTCTCTCATTATGAGTTTGATTTGCATTTCCCCAATTACTAATGAAGTGAGCATATTTTCACATTCTTATTTGCCATTTGTATATCTTCTTAGGTGAAATATCCATTCAAATCTTTTGCCCATTTTTTGTTGGTCTGTTTGATTTCTTATTATTGAGTTTTGAGATTTCTTTATATATTCTTGATACCAGTCTTTTGTCAGATACATTATTTGGTCACATTTTTTCCCCACCTGTGGCTCTTGTTTAGTTTCCCAACACTGTCACCTGAAGAGCACATCTTTTAAATTTGAAAAAGCCCAATTTATCTATTTTTTTCTTTTATGATTGTGGTTTTGTGTCCCATCTGAAAACAAAACAAAACAAAAAAACCCAAAACTTTCTCCAAACCTAGGTTGCAAAGATTTTCTTCTACATTTTCTTTTGGAAGTTTTTTACTTTTAGGTTTTACATTTAGGCCTATGCCTCATTTCAAGTTAGGTTTTGTAAATCATGCAGGGTATGAGTTGAGGTGCATTCTTTTACATAAGGATGTTAAAGATCCGTTGTTCCAGCATCATTTTTTGGAAAATATGATGATCTTAATGGATTAAAAAGAAAACATTTAGCAAAATTCAATACCCATTCCTGATTAAAAACCCTCCATAAACTTGGAAGAGAAGGAATTTCCTCCACCTAATGTAGGCATCTATGAAAAACTTACACTTAATACCATATTTAACCATAAAAGACTGAATGCTTTTTTCCTTTTAAGATCTGAAACAAGGCAAAGTTTTTCACTCTCACCACTTTATTGTCCTAGAGGTCCTATACAGTACAATAAGGCAATAAAAAACTGAAAGGAATCTACATTGGACAGAAAGAAGTAAAATTGTCTATGTGCAGACAACATGATCATCTAAGTAGAAAATTCTAAAGAATATTATACAAAGCTAACTGAATTAATTAAAAAGTTTTCAAGTTTACAAGATACAAGGTCAATAACAAAAATCAATTCTATTTCTAAGGACTAAAAATGGCATTTGGAAATTGAAATTTAAAAACAATACCATTTACAATAGCATACAAAATGTGAAATACTTAGGGATAAATTTAATGAAATATATGCAAGACCTATTTTCTGAAAGCTGTAAAACATTGCTGAGAGAAACTGAAGAAGATCTAGATAAGTGAAGAGAAATACCATATTCAAGTAAAATAAGACTCAAGATGGCATATCACTCCACAGATGTATTAATTCATTGCTCAGTCAAAATTCTAGCAGCCTTTTCAAAAAATAGAAATTGACAAGTAACTTCTAAAATGTTTATGGAAATGTAAAGTACCAAGTACAGCCAAAACGATTTTGAAAAAAGAACAAAGTTTGAAGACTTATACTACTTCATTTTAAGACTTACTGTAAAACTACAATAATCAACATAATGTTGTATGGCTATAAGAATAGACATTTAAATCAATGGAACAGAATAGAGACTATAGAAATAGACCTACACATATATGGTTAGTTAATTTTTGAGAAAGGTATTACTATAATTATAATATGACAATGGGAAGAGGATGCTTTTCCCAACAAATGGTGCTGGAACATTAAATATCCATATGCCTGTCCATCACTCTCCAAAAGAACATCAACCTTTACTTCACACCATACACAAAAATTTGAAATAGTTAAAAGATGCAAATAGAAGAGCTAAAACTATAAAAGTTCTGGAAGAAAATACAGGAGGAAATCTTGTGACCTTGAGTTTGGTGAAGATTTCTTAAATAAGATACAAAAAGCATGAACGGGCTTCCCTGGTGGCGCAGTGGTTGGGAGTCCGCCTGCCGATGCAGGGGACACGGGTTCGTGCCCCGGTCCGGGAAGATCCCACATGCCGCGGAGCGGCTGGGCCTGTGAGCCATGGTCGCTGAGCCTGCGCGTCTGGAGCCTGTGCTCCGCAACGGAAGAGGCCACAACAGTGAGAGACCCGCATACCGCAAAAAAAAAAAAAAAAAAAAAAAAAGCATGAACCATAAAAGAAAAAAATCCAATAAATTGGATTTCCTCAAAATTCAGAAGTTTTGCTCTTCAGAATGAAGAGACCAGGAGAGATTGAGAGAAAATATTTATGAAACGTATTGATAAAGGACTTGTATCCAGAATACACAAAGAACTCTTACAACAGTGATAAGAAGAAAACCTGATTTCTTTTTTTTTTTTGCGGTACGCAGGCCTCTCACTGTTGTGGCCTCTCCTGTTGCGGAGCATAGGCTCCAGATGCGCAAGCTCAGCGGCCATGGCTCACACGCCCAGCCTCTCCGTGGCATGTGGGATCTTCCCGGACCGGGGCACGAACCTGTGTCCCCTGCATCGGCAGGCAGACTCTCAACCACTGGGCCACCAGGGAAGCCCAAAACCTGATTTTTTTAATGAGCAAAAAAAACTGAATATACGCTTAAACTAAGAAGATACATAAATGGCAACTAAGCCCATAAAAAGATGCTCATCATAATAAGTCATTATGGAAGTGTAAATTAAAACCACAAAATTAAAATTAGATACCACTACATACCCACCAAAATGGCTAAAACTAAAAATACTGACAATACCAAGTGTTGACAAGGATGTGGAGCAGTGGGAACCTTCATACACTGCTGGTGGGTATATAAAATGGTACAGCCACTTTGGAAAACAATTTGACAGTTTCTTATAGAATTAAACATAATTTACCATATGACCCAGTAATTCTACTCCTAGGTATTTACCCAAGAGAAATGAAAACATATGTTCACATGAAGACTTGTACTTGAATGTTCATAGCAACTTTATTCATAATAGCCAAAAATGAGAAACAAATGTCTATCAACTGGAGAATGGCAAATAAATCATGGTGTATTTGTACAATGGAGTAGCATTCAGCGATACAAGAAATGAAATACTGATATCCATAGCAGTGTAGATGAACCTCAGAAACCTTATGCTTAAATGGTAGAAGACAGAAATATATATGATTCTATACATATGAAATTCTAGAAAAGGCAAAACTACTGGTTGTTACCAGGCGCCTGGGATGGAGGGGATGGGGATAGAAGGGGTAACTGGCTGTAAAGGGGCATAAAGGAACTTTTTTAAAGTGACGGGAATGTTTGTGGCAGTGATTACACAACTGTCAATATTTGTAAAAACTCATCAAATTAGTATACTTAAAATTATGAGTTTTGTTGAACATAAATTACATACCTCAATAAAGCTGAATTTTTAAAAAATTTAATCAATTCATGTTTCTCCTTTCCTCTCCTCCTCCTGAGCATGAGACCCAAGTTCGGGGTTATTAGGTAGCATAATACTTCAGGGTGGTTGGTGTCTGACCATGCTGACTCCTCCTGAGATATGCATCCACCTGGGTCTCAGATATGGGTCTTCATGCTGGCATCTTCTGAGAATTCTGCAACCCCATCTGGTGCTCAATTGTGTGGTCCACAGAGCTTTCTGAAGCAGTGTCTTTTCATCATAACACTAAGGGCTCTTGGGGTAGAGCACTCCCAGCCACACTCAACACCTACCCCACTCCACTCTTTAAACTCTTTTGGGCCCCTCTCTGCCTAGACAGTTTTCTTTGCTTTATCACATGAAAGGGCAGAGTTGATGATGGCTCTGGAAATTTGCCACTTTCCCCAAGTCCCACTTGGGGAAGGAGGCACATTATCCCTCTGATGTCCTTGAAGTCCAAGTTGCACTATTTCATTTCCTGAGCTTGATCCTGGGTGGACAGGGTGCCTCAGGGGCCCATGTCAACTTGTTTCCTCACCACCTCTCCTTGTTCCCCAGCTCATAAAGAGGGTGTTTTTGGTTTATTTTTATTTTTAATTTCCTCTTCCAATGTAAAGTAGGAAGATTGTCTTGCTAAATATACTTCTAATCCTATAAGTAGTAATGTAAGAACATTTGCCTTTAGAGGAAGGAAAGAAATTGAGTAGGGGATGCTGCCCAGGGAGAGGAAGACAAAAGTAGAGATCTGCCTAGGGCCAGATGAAGCCTGAGAACAGGAAATACTCATGCAATGCAAAGAGGAGCTTGTGAAATTTCTAGATATGGGAAAGGGAAATTTGCCTGCTTTACTTACTGTCTAAAGCTGACTCTTCCCTGACTCAGAGTTGACACCTATTCTTTTTTTTTTTTTTTTTTTTTTTTTTTTTTTTTGTGGTATGCGGGCCTCTCACTGTTGTGGCCTCTCCCGTTGCGGAGCACAGGCTCCGGACGCGCAGGCTCAGCAGCCATGGCTCACGGGCCCAGCCGCTCCGCGGCATATGGGATCCTCCCAGACCGGGGCACGAACCCGCATCCCCTGCATTGGCAGGCGGACTCTCAACCACTGCGCCACCAGGGAGGCCCGACACCTATTCTTTTAAGGACTTTAAAATTTTTTAGTTGCTCCCTTTCTCCCTCTCCAGTACCCAATATTCTATATAGTCTTTCTTATCCTAGATTTAAACATGTCACAGTGGGATTTGAAGATTAGGTTTACCAGGACTCTCACACCAAATCCTAAGGAGAGCTCTGGGACAAAATCATGCTCAAGAGGACCCAAATTGCCTTTTTCAGATCATAGATTCCTGAAATAATTTGGTCCAGGCCCAGGCTGACCTCTGTTTATTTTTTCCCTATAAAAATAATCTAAGGCATATTATACATGAAAGCTGAGGAACCAGGCAGTGACGGGAGGAAGCTACCATTTATTGAGGACTATATGCTGGGTCTGGGCTGAGACTTCACATGCGTTGTCCCATTTAATCTTCACAACAACTCTTAAATCATCTTGCAGCTAAGGAAACAGACACTTAGAGGCTACATATCTTGCCAAAGTTTACAAAGGAAGGGGAGGAATGAGATTCACGCCCAAAGTGAGGAACTTCCAAGTAGTCAATTCTATTAGGCCATGCTGTCATCTTGGTAGACTGAGTTAAAGCCACTAATCCTAGTCTTAGATGAAATAACAGGAGAAGGAGGAGGAGGAAGGGAGAGACCCGGGCTGTTGCAGATGGGAGGCAGTGATGAAACCGACCAGAGTTCTTGGCCTTCCCCAGTCTAGAGAAATTGACTAGAGGCCAGACAAGAAATTCAGGCAAGCCTTTACTGGGGTCCCTGCTGCAGCAGCGGGGGAGCAGGAACAAACAACAGATTCCCTTGATTGCTCCCTCGAAGGGTGTGGGTGGGGGAGGGCCAGCTTGTCCCTTATATGGGGTGAGGGTAGGGGTGTGTCCAGGGGTCAAGCCAGAAGGGTGGCTTAGTTGTTTTGCCCACCCATTAGGTGGTGTTGCGTGCAGGGGGCATGCTCAGTACCCTGCTTTTGCTCCCAACACGCTGGTTTTGCTCCAGGCTCCTCAAAAGTGGCAGGTGGGTTTTTTGGTCTTTTTGTATCTTTGGGGTCCATAATTTGCCCCAACTGCACATGCACGTGGTTATTTTTAGTCACATACAGTTTCTTTGTATTTTGTTGCTGGAGGAGAGGTGTGTCTGGGTGCAAGCACTGCAGCAAAGGGGCCCAGGTCCCAGCCTGTCTCAGTGATACCCCATGTTTCATGAAGATCTTTGCTAAGGAAACAGACCCATGTAGACTCACAGTTTCTCCTGACTATGCTACGGGGAAGAGAAAAGGTGTAAATGACAGAGGAGGTTTGCAAGGCAATGGCCAAATTAGATAAGATAGACAACTGTTGTAATGTTATGAATGTGCTTTCTGGTATCATTTTTTTTTTAACATCTTTATTGGAGTACAATGGTGTGCTAGTTTCTGCTCTGTAACAAAGTAGATCAGCTATACATACACATATATCCCCATATCCACTCCCTCTTGCGTCTCCCTCCCACCTTCCCTACCCCACCCCTCTAGGTGGTCACAAAGCACTGAGCTGATCTCCCTGTGCTATGAGGCTGCTTCCCACTAGCTATCTATTTTACATTTGGTAGTGTATATATATAAAGTCCATGCCACTCTCTCACTTCATCCCAGCTTACCCTAAACCCTCCCCGTGTCCTCAAGTCCATTCTCTACGTCTGTGTCTTTATTCCTGTCCTGCCCCTAGGTTCTTCAGAACCTTTTTTTTTTTAAGCTTCCATATATATGTGTTACCATATGGGATTTGTTTTTCTCTTTCTGTCTTACTTACTCTATTTAGGTCTTTGGCCCATTTTTGGATTGGGTTGTTTGTTTTTCTGATATTGAGCTGCATGAGCTGCTTGTAAATTTTGGAGATTAATCCTTTGTCAGTTGCTTCATTTGCAAATATTTTCTCCCATTCTGAGGGTTGTCTTTTCGTTTTGTTTATGGTTTCCTTTGCTGTGCAAAAGCTTTTAAGTTACATTAGGTGTCATTTGTTTATTTTTGTTTTTATTTCCATTTCTCTAGGAGGTGGGTCAAAAAGGATCTTGCTGTGATTTATGTCATAGACTGTTCTGCCTATGTTTTCCTCTAAGAGTTTGATAGTGTCTGGCCTTACATTTAGGTCTTTAATCAAGTTTGAGTTTATTTTTGTGTATGGTATTAGGGAGTGTTCTAATTTCATTCTTTTCATGTAGCTGTCCAGTTTTCCCAGTACCACTTATTGAAGAGGCTGTCTTTTGTTCATTGTATATTCTTGCCTCCTTTATCAAAATTAAGGTGACCATATGTGCATGGGTTTATCTCTGGGCTTTCTATACTGCTCCATTTATGTATATTTCTGTTTTTGTGCCAGTACCATACTGTCTTGATTACTGTAGCTTTGTACTATACTCTGAAGTCCAGGAGCCTGATTCCTCCAGCTCCGTTTTTCTTTCTCAAGATTGATTTGACTATCCGGGGTCTTTTGTGTTTCCATACAAATTGTGAAAGTTTTTGTTCTAGTTCTGTGAAAAATGCCAGTGGTAGCTTGATAGGGATCACATTGAATCTGTAGATTGCTTTGGGTAGTATGGTAATTTTCACAATGTTGATTCTTCCAATCCAAGAACATGGTACATCTCTCCATCTGTTTGTATCATCTTTAATTTCTTTCATCAGTGTCTTATAGTTTTCTGCATACAGGTCTTTGGTCTCCTTAGGTAGGTTTATTCCTAGCTATTTTATTCTTTTTATGACAATGGTAAATGGGAGTGTTTCTTTAATTTCTCTTTCAAATTTTTCATTACTAGTGTATAGGAATGCCAGAGATTTCTGTGCATTAACTTTGTATCCTGCTACTTTACCAAATTCATTGATTAGCTCTAGTAGTTTTCTGGTAGAGTCTTTAGGATTCTCTATGTATAGTATCATGTCATCTGCAAACAGTGACAGCTTTACTTCTTCTTTTCCAATTTGGATTCCTTTTATTTCCTTTTCTTCTCTGATTGCTGTGGCTAAAACTTCCAAAACTAAGTTGAATAATAGTGGTGAGAGTGGACAACCTTGTCTTGTTCTTGATCTTAGAGGAAATAGTTTCAGTTTTTCTCCACTGAGAACGATGTTGGCTGTGGGTTTGTCATATATGACCTTTATTATGTTGAGGTAAGTTCCCTCTATGTCTACTTTCTGGAGGGTTTTTATCATAAATGGGTTTTGAATTTTGTCTAAAGCTTTTACTACATCTATTGAGATGATCATACGGTTTTTCTCCTTCAGTTTGTTAATATGGTGTATCACATTGATTGATTTGCGTATATTGAAGAATCCTTGCATTCCTGGGATAAACCCCACTTGATCATGGTGTATGATCCTTTTAATGTGCTGTTGGATTCTGTTTGCTAGTATTTTGTTGAGGATTTTTGCATCTATGTTCATCAGTGATATTGGCCTGCAGTTCTCTTTCTTTGTGGCACCTTTGTCTGGCTTTGGTATCAGGGTGATGGTGACCTCGTAGAATGAGTTTGGGAGTGTTCCTCCCTCTGCTATATTTTGGAGGAGTTTGAGAATGATACGTGTTAGCTCTTCTCTAAATGTCTGATAGAATTCACCTGTGAAGCCATCTGGTCCTGGGTTTTGTTTATTGGAAGATTTTTAATCACAGTCTTAATTTCAGTGCTTGTGATTGGTCTGTTTATATTTTCTATTTCTTCCTGGTTCAGTCTCCGAAGGTTGTGCTTTTCTAAGAATATGTCCATTTCCTCCATGTTGTCCATTTTACTGGCATATAGTTGCATGTAGTAATCTCTCATGATCCTTTGTATTTCTGCAGTGTCAGTTGTTACTTCTCCTTTTTCACTTCTAATTCTATTGATTTGAGTCTTCTCCCTTTTTTTCTTGATGAGTCTGGCTAATGGTTTATCAATTTTGTTTATCTTCTCAAAGAACCAGCTTTTAGTTTTATTCATCTTTGCTCTTGTTTCCTTCATTTCTTTTTCATTTATCTTTGATCTGATCTTTATGATTTCTTTCCTTCTGCTAACTTCAGGGTTTTTTTGTTCTTCCTTCTTTAATTGCTTTAGGTGTAAGGTTAGGTTGTTTATTTGAGATGTTTCTTGTTTCTTGAGGTAGGATTGTATTGCTATAAACTTCCCTCTTAGAACTGCTTTTTCTGCATTTCATAAGTTTTGGGTCGTTGTGTTTTCATTGTCATTTGTTTCTAGGTATTTTTGATTTCCTCTTTGATTTCTTCAGTGATCTAGGTTATTTAGTAGTGTATTGTTTAGGCTCCACGTGTTTGTATTTTTTACAGATTTTTTCTGTAATTGATATCTAGGCTCATAGTGTTTTGGTCAGAAAATACACTTGATACCATTTCAATTCTCTTAAATTTACCAGGGCTTGATTTGTGACCCAAGATATGACCTATCCTGGAGAATGTTCCATGAGCACTTGAGAAGAAAGTATATTCTGTTGTTTTTGGGTGGAATGTCCTATAAATATCAATTAAGTCCATCCTGTTTAATGTATCATTTAAAGCTTGTGTTTCCTTATTTATTTTCATTTTGGATAATCTGTCCATTGGTGAAAGTGGGGTGTTAAAGTCCCCTAGTATGATTGTGTTACTGTTGATTTCCCGTTTTATGGCTGTTAGCATTTGCCTTATGTATTGAGGTGCTCCTATGTTCATTGCATAAATATTTACAATTGTTATATCTTCTTCTTGGATTGATCCCTTGATCATTATGTAGTGTCCTTCTTTGTTTCTTGTAATAGTCTTTATTTTAAAGTCTATTTTGTCTGATATGAGAATTGCTCCTCCAGCTTTCTTTTGATTTCCATTTGCATGGAATATCTTTTTCCATTCCCTCACTTTCAGTCTGTATGTATCCCTAGGTCTGAAGTAGGTCTCTTGTAGACAGCATATATACAGGTCTTGTTTTTGTATCCATTCAGCCAGTCTCTGTCTTTTGGTTGGAGCATTTAATCCATTTACATTTAAGGTAGTTATCGATATGTATGTTCCTATTACCATTTTCTTAATGATTTTGAGTTTGTTATTGTAGTTCTTTTCCTTCTGTTGTGTTTCCTGCCTAGAGAAGTTCCTTTAGCGTGGTTGTAACGCTGGTTTGGTGGTGCTGAATTCTCTTAGCTTTTGCTTGTCTGTAAGCTTTTAATTTCTCTGTCAAATCTGAGTGAGATCCTTGCTGGGTAGAGTAATCTTGGTTGTAGGTTTTTCCCTTTCATCACTTTTAATATGTCCTGCCACTCCCTTCTGGCTTGCAGAGTGTCTGCTGAAAGATCAGCTGTTAACCTTATGGGGATTCCCTTGTATGTTATTTGTTGTTTTTCCCTTGCTGCTTTTAATATTTTTTCTTTGTATTTAATTTTCGATAGTTTGAATAACATGTGTCTTGTTATGTTTCTCCTTGGATTTATCATGTATGGGACTCTCTGCACTTCCTGGACTTGATTAACTATTTCCTTTCCCATATTAGGGAAGTTTTCAACTATAATCTCTTAAAATATTTTCTCATTCCCTTTCTTTTTCTTCTCTGACACCCCTATAATTTGAATGTTGGTGTGTTTAATGTTGTCACAGAGGTCTCTGAGACTGGCCTCAATTCTTTTCATTCTTTTTTCTTTATTCTGTTCTGCAGTAGTTATTTCCACTATTTCATCTTCCAGGTCACTTATCCATTCTTCTGCCTCAGTTATTCTTCTATTGATTCCTTCTAGAGAATTTTTAATTTCATTTATTTTGTTGTTCATCATTGTTTGTTTGCTCTTTAGTTCTTCTAGGTCCTGGTTAAACGTTTCTTGTATTTTCTCTATTCTGTTTCCAAGATTTTGGATCATCTTTACTATCATTATTCTGAATTCTTTCTCAGGTAGACTGCCTATTTCCTCTTCTTTTGTTTGGTCTCATGGGTTTTTACATTGCTCCTTCAAGTGCTGTGTGTTTCTCTGTCTTCTCATTTTGCTTAACTTACTGTGTTTGGGGTCTCCTTTTTGCAGGCTGTAGGTTCATAGTTCCCGTTGTTTTTGGTGTCTGCCCCCAGTGGGTAAGGTTGGTTCAGTGGGTTGTGTAGGCTTCCTAGTGGAGGGGCCTAGTGCCTGTGTTCTGGTGGATGAGGCTGGATCTTGTCTTTATGGTGGGGAGGACTGCATCTCATGGTGTGTTTTGGGGTGACTGTGGCCTTATTATGATCTTAGGCAGCCTTTCTGCTAATGGTTGTGGTTGTGTTCCTGTCTTGCTAGTTGTTTGGCATAGGGTGTCCAGCACTGTAGCTTGCTGGTCGTTGAGTGGAGCTGGGTCTTAGCATTGAGATGGAGATCTCTGGGAGAGCTTTTGCTGTTTGATATTACGTGGAGCTGGGAGGTCTCTGGTGGACCAATGGCCTGAACTCGGCTCTCCCACCTCAGAGGCGCAGGCCTGACACCCGGCCAGAGCACCAATACCCTGTCAGCCACACGGCTCAGAAGAAAAGGGAGAAAGAAGGAAGGAAGGGAAGGAGAGAGGGAGGGAGGGAAGAAAGAAAGAGAAAGAAAGAAAGAAAGAAATTATTAAAAATGAAAAAAAATTGAAAAGTAATAAAAGAGAGAAGAGAGCAACCAAACCAGAAAATAAAGCCACCAATGATAACAATTGCTAAAAACTATACTAAACAAACAAACAAAAAAGTGGACCAACAGGCCCCTAGGACAAATGGTAAAAGCAAAGCTATACAGACAAAGTCACACAGAGAAGCATACACATACACACTCACAAAAGAGAAAAAGGAAAAAAAAATCTATATATAGAAAAGAAAAAAAGGAAGAGAGCAACCAAATCAATAAACAAATCTACCAATGATAATAAACTCTAAATACTAAACTATGATAAACATAAAACCAGAAAAAAATTAGATGCAGAAAGCAAACCCCAAGTCTACAGTTGCCCCCAAAGTCCACCGCCTCAATTTTGGGATGATTTGTTGTCTATTCAGGTATTCGAGAGATGCAGGGTACATCAAGTTGATTGTGGAGATTTAATCCACTGCTCCTGAGGCTGCTGGGAGAGATTTGCCTTTCTCTTCTTTGTTCGCACAGCTCCTGGGGTTCAGCTTTGGATTTGGCCCCGCCTCTGCATGTATGTCACCTGAGGGCATCTGTTTTTCGCTCAGGCAGGACGGGGTTAAAGTAGCCGCTGATTAGGGGGCTCTGGCTCACTCAGGCCGGGGGGAGGGAGGGGCACGGAGTGCGGGGCGAGCCTGCAGCGGCAGAGGCCGGCGTGACGTTGCACCAGCCCGAGGCGCGCCCTGTGTTCTCCCAGGGAAGTTGTCCCTGGATCACTGGACCCTGGCAGTGGCGGGCTGCACAGGCTCCCGGGCGGGGAGGTGCGGACAGTGACCTGCGCTCGCACACAGGCTTCTTGGTGGCGGCAGCAGTGGCCTTAGCGTCCCACGCCCGTCTTGGGGTCTGCGCTTTCAGCCGCGGCTCGCGCCCGTCTCTGGAGCTCCTTTAAGCAGAGCTCTTAATCCCCTCTCCTCGCACACCAGGAAACAAAGAGGGAAAAAAAAAGTCTCTTGCCTCTTCGGCAGCTCCAGACTTTTTCCCGGACTCCCTCCCGGCCAGCCGTGGTGCACTAGCCCCCTTCAGGCTGTGTTCACGCCGCCAGTCCTCTCCCTGCGCTCCGACCGAAGCCTGAGCCTCAGCTCCCAGCCCCGCCCGCCCCGGCGGCCAAGCTGACAAGCCTCTCGGGCTGGTGAGTGCCGGTCGGCACCGATCCTCTGTGTGGGTATCTCTCCACTTTGCCCTCCACAGCCCTGTGGCTGTGCTCTCCTCCGTGGCTCCGAAGCTTCCCCCTCCGCCACCTGCAGTCTCCGCCCACGAAGGGACTCCTAGTGTGTGGAAACCTTTCCTCCTTCACAGCTCTCTCCCAGAGGTGCAGGTTCCATCCCTATTCTTTGTCTCTGTTTTTTCTGTTTTCTTTTGCCCTACCCAGGTACGTGGGGAGTTTCTTGCCCTTTGGGAGGTCTGACGTCTCCTGCCAGCGTTCAGTAGGTGTTCTGTAGGAGTTGTTCCACGTGTAGATGTATTTCTTTTTTTTTTTTTTTTTTTTTTTTTGCGGTATGCGGGCCTCTCACTGTTGTGGCCTCCCCCGTTGCGGAGCACAGGCTCCGGACGCGCAGGCCCAGCGGCCATGGCTCACGGGCCCAGCCGCTCCGCGGCATATGGGATCCTCCCAGACCGGGGCACGAACCCGTATCCCCTGCATCGGCAGGCGGACTCTCAACCACTGCGCCACCAGGGAGGCCCGTAGATGTATTTCTGATGTATCTGTGGGGAGGAAGGTGATCTCCACATCTTACTCCCCCGCCATCTTGAAGGTCTCTTCATATTTTTTGAGCAAGCAAAGATAATGGCATTTGAAAAACGTGGGCATTTTCATAGCAAGGGTGAGGAATGGCTTGCAATGTGAGGATTCTAGATTGCATGCAAACATGCAGAATCTCTGTTTAACAGACCTTCTGGAAGACTGTCAGCTTCTGAGCTACTTGGGCATTCCACACCTCACACAGGCTTTGGAACTCAGTCTCTTCTTACTACTAAATTATTTGCAAACTATTAGGGAGACCAATAGGGCTTCTGAGGCACTGTTTGAATTTCTGAAGCCTGACTGGGCTTGCAGAATGACTGTAAGTTATTGCAGATATAAGATCCAGCATTTCTTGTCATACTCTGTGTATGTGAAGGCGTTCCTTTGGTTTGTAACTAGAAAACAAGTTCTACAGCCCATTGTTTTGCACAGCTCAATCTTAAGACCTCATGGACTGCCTAATAATTACTTCTCTACAAGAATATTTGGTTTTAACTGATTTACACTCTGCTGCTGGCCTGCTCTTTGCTGAAGGGGTCCTAGCCTTACACCTTTGGGGTGACAGAAGTTGCATTCATTCAATCAGCCTGCCTGTATTCTTGATCCTGCTTTCCACTATGGAGGCCTAGAGGAAAGGGCTTTGCTAAGGCCACGGCAAGTGTCCTGTAGGGTTCAATGGAAAAGGGTCAGGAATTTGGAGCCAGTGAACATGGGTTTGAAGAACCACTGACATTTATTGCTGTGTGATCCTGGGCACATCATTTATATTCTCTGACCTTCAATTCCCTCATCTATAAAGTGGAGATAATAATCTTATGGAACATGGTTGTTGTAAGGATTAAGTGAAACAATATGAGGGAAAGTTTTGTTTAAATTTTGAAGGACTATATAAATGTTATTATTAGGTGCACAGGCAAGTGGCCACTGGGCAGGGGTATCTGCACAAGATGAGGGCAACCAGGAGGATGTGTTAGAGACAAAAATCATGTCTGTTTCCATGACAGTTCTTCCACATGGATGGTGCCACCATCATGATGCTATATGTTATACCCACTCAGAAATGAGTAATATAGATCTCCTTTTGGCACTGTATGTTTCTGAGAAGAAAGGGGGGAAAACATATGAATCTTTGAAGAAAGAGTAACTTTTCTTGGGTCTGCGTTTGGGGTATGGTGGGAGCATGCACACGGAGGCAAAAGGACAGTGAAATGAGTTGGAAGTAGGGCTCCAGCTCTCTTAGCATCCTTCCATCCCAAGGAAGGGAGCTCATGCTGTGACAGTCTTGGGTTTTCCATGATCATGGGCAATTAACAGGTTCCTCTCTGATTACACATGCAAATAATTTAAGACTTAACTGTCTAGTACTGTGAACATTTACTTTAAAGTTTAGATATGCACTTGGAGCTTCCCCTCAAGAGTTTTGTTTTCTTTTATGTGTATGTATGTTTTTAATTAAAGGTTTGGTCCAAGCCACATTGCTACGTTAACACTTTGATTATGAGACAAATTTTATCTGTACACACTGACTGCAGTGGTTTTTTTCTGTGCCAGAATGTTTCTTCCCCACCCCACCCCCACAGGATTCTTTTCTGAGAGGGTTTTTTCTTTCTCATTTTTTTTGAGGAACAGAAAGAAGTTGTGGTTTGATTTGCTGGGTCTCAATGACAAAGGTTTTCTACTCCCTCTTTTTAAAAACACGAACTGAAATCTGTATCTTTATGTTTAAAAAAATGTTTCAAGTCTAATCTTTGTATGGTAGTAATGGATATTGTATAATTGTACACAGAATTGCACATAAAGAATCTAGACATGAATAAATGCAATAATTTTATCTGTTGCATTTAGGACTGCCAAGGTCATAGTATCTGATGATGATGATGTTGTTACTGTTGAATTAATTGGATCTGAGGTGACGATAGGCTGCATGTCGGGTTGGCTGCCCAATATTCTGAGCCCGTCATGCTGTGGACCAGAGGCTTCTCAGAAAGAAAAGCCTTCAATGTAGGCTTTTAATTTATCTTCAAAAGAGAGTATGCACGTAATCACAGAGACACACTGACAGGACTGAGAGGCACTTGCCATACAACTTTAAATATACCGCAATTTTTATAACCCCATTTTGATATTTCTATGTTTTTAAATAAATATAGGAAACTGAAACAACAAAAAAATTAGATGTCCTAGAATTTCCCCTTCCTCCAAGGGGTCCAGCTCTGAATTACTGTAGAAACGGTCGTGTAACTAACCTTTTATAGCAATGGGTGCTGGGGAAAGGAGCACGGGATTATGTTTCCAGGGCGTTAGAACAGCTAAATTATGGAAAAGAATGCTCAGGTTCTGTGTGGGACTAAGGAAGAAATACTATGTTTGACTTTACATTATACTCCCACTATTCTAAAATAAGCAAAACTTGTGTTTGTTCAGTGACAAGTAATATCAAAAGACAATGTGGTAGTTACCTGCTACGTCTTTCTTGAAGCAAGCATTGCCGTTTTACAAGAGTCACATCATTTGTGTATCCTGGCTCATTCTCTGGTGCTTGGGGTATTTGGTTTTTTGCATGTGCTTCTTGTAATTTGTAATTCAAGACAAATTTCCTTCAAAATCAAAACAAAACGATGATCACCTCTTTAGCTTTAGGAAGAGGAAGCGGTGGTGTGTCTTACAAAACAGGGTATACCCTGCAATGCTTATTGCTTAATTATTCTTTGTGAAGCTTCCATTTTGGCTCTTTCTTATGGCCCCAAGATGAAGTGTGAATAATAGAGGAGCTCAGTGTTCTTCTGTAATGGGACTAAAGCTTTTATTTATCTTCCTTTCTCCGTCACTGGCCTTTTGCTTTTCTGTGTCAAAGCTCAGTACATGTCCTTTCGTTCTAGAAAGCCTCATACAACCATGTCCTCTCTTCTTCGGACTCCTGCTGTGTAGCGTGGTACCGCCTTGGTTCAGGCTCTCAGAATCTAACCTTCCTATCAGGGCTGCTTCACTGCAGACCTTTCCCTGTGAATGGCGCCCGCTGGGAATGTGCAGTGCCCATATAAACTTGCTGCTGCATCCATGCTTTCACAGCACCTATTTCAGTTATTCATATTTTTATCCTTATGTCTGTGACTCTGTGATTAATTGCTAGCTCACCAGTCTGTGAGCCCCCCTGAGGTGAGGGACCTTGTCTGGTTTTGCTTACCGTGGTATCTATCTCTTACCCATAGCACGGGGGCTGGCTCATAGCCTCTAAATTGTCTCCTTGCCTCCAAATTCACACCCTTTGCAAACCATTCTTCTCACTGCTACCAACATCTTTACAAACTCAGATAAGTCCTCTCTGCAGAAAATGTAATGGCTCCCCATACATATAGATTAAAATCTAAATTCCAGGATACAAGCTGCCTTTTAAGCCTTATCTACTTTCCTAAGAACACTGCTTTTTATTTAGGTTTATTTTACCTTACCTTGTATGACATAGAGCTAGTTATTTCCCTGCCTTCCTTCCTCCTTAGTTTGTAAATTGCTTGCATCTCTGTAGACTCTTGGTCTTCATAAAACGACTCAATAAATATTTGCTTAATTGATTTAGGTATTATGGAGATATATGTCTCCAGAATCACTATACTTGATAGCTATATAGTTCTTCTTTCACCAGGAATTTAGATGTTTTATAATTATTCTCGTTTATATCACTGTGCCCTGCAAATATATTTTATTCCATTGTTTTATTTATAGCTCTCAATTATATTGCCTGCCGCATGATAATATTAGTATAATGGGCTCTGCAATCCTATATTAACTGATCCTTGAATTTATTTTTTTAAAGAGTTTTTTTTTTTAAATTTATTTTTGGCTGAGTTGGGTCTTCATTGCTCCGCATGGGCTTTCTCCAGTTGTGGTGAGTGGGGGCTACTCTTCGTTGCAGCATGCGGGCTTCTCATTGCCGTGGCTTCTCTTGTTGTGGAGCACAGGCTCTAGGCGTGCGGGCTTCATTAGTCTGGCACGTGGGCTCAGTAGTTGTGGCTCATGGGCTCTAGAGTGCAGGCTCAGTAGTTGTGGAGCATGGCCTTGGTTGCTCTGCGGCATGTGGGATCTTCCTGGAGCAGGGCTCGAACCCGTGTCTCCTGCATTGGCAGGCGGATTCTTAACCACTGCGCCACCAGGGAAGTCCCTTGAATATTTTTTTTGTCTGTTAAACTTTGGTATCTACTTAAAGTCCTTTTGTCTCTGTATTTAATTAAATTAATTAGTCTTTTAGATATTAATTCACATGAGACTTTTGCATTTGCCTCTATTGTGTTTTCTTACTTTCTTACTCTTCCTTCTTTCCTAAGGGTTGAAGTTTTTCTGATAATGTCTATCAGAATTCTGTTATAGTGTCTTTTAGTTGCTTCCCTATGTAAAATGTTTTACCTGCCTTAAAATATTTAGAATGTTTTCAAGATAATAGAGATCGAAAACTTCAGCAGACTGAGGAATTTGTACAAATTCAGCATAGCACCTTCTTTTTTTGCCTAGGTAAACTGTACCATATTTAAAGGTGCCGTGCTTTGAGAAGATTGCCTGAACTTCAGCTTTCAAGTTAATGCCATCTTGATTATAAAGACTCCAAGAGCCTTTAAAATATAATTTTTTTCCCGTGGAAAGGGATTTTTTTATTTTAAATATAGTAGTGTGTACATGTCAATCCCAAACTCCCAATCTATCTACTTTAAAATAAATAGATGTACTGTACTTTACAAAACTGTAATAGCAGAAAGCTGGAAACATTCCATTTATTTATAAACAGGGGATTATTTAAATAGTTTGTGGCACATCTATGCAATGGAGTGCTATGGAGCTGTGAAATGGAATGAGAACTATCTCTATATATTATTATGAAATTCTTCAGGATATATTATTAAGTCTAGATGTCCAGGTTTTGCTTCAAAATAATATGGAGAGTGGAGAGGGGAAGTGAAAGGGTTTAGATAAAACAAAATTACTCATGAATTGATATTTGTCGAAGTTCCTATGGTTACGTTTGAAATATTTCTTAAAGAACAAGCTGAAAATAACAGATATGATCTAATGTTCTGAAGAAACTATTTTCCTGGGAAAGCCCTTAACATTTTCCATCCATGAAATGATTGGACACACGTTTCAGATTATTAACACAAATAAATCTAGATATATCACCAAGCCATTTTCAACTCCCTGAAGATTTAAACAAGAAATTGTGATTATCTGCCAAATGTAAAGTGTTGTGATGCTTTAATAATAATAGGTTCTATTAAAAGACTGCTTTATGGCATTAAAAACATGTATTTGTTAAAGGAGGGGAAGTCCAAACAAAATCAATGACTATTAATATCATATAAAGAAAGACAATCTGACATGTGGTGCCTCCTGATAGAAGTACATGCTACCACCTATGAAGTGTTTTTGTAGCAGAGGAGGAAGACAAGTGCAAGTGTAATTTATGGCTTTGGCAGAAAACTGGAGATAGCAGAGTGGAAGCTAGAAGTCCAGAGGCATTATCACCTCTAATATGCATATATTTTTTATGAAACAGAAAAATTAGTTACTCCCCTTTTAGAGAGGTGAAAAGAAACATAATGAATCAATGATATGCCTGTGGCCACTTTGATAAATTCAGGCATAAGAGCCTACCAGCACTTCTGGATTCATATTTCAGAACATATTTTCCATATGAAAAGAATGGGGATCCCTATTGTCAAAGAGTAGCTAATCTGATAAAATAGATATGAGAGGTGATACGTGTTCAACAAAGCCTTAAAACTACATAGGCAGAACACTCTTCGACATAAATAGCAAAATTTTTTGGGTCCCTCTCCCAAAGTAAAGGAAATAAAAGCAAAAAGAAACAAATGGGAACTAATTAAACTTAAAAGCTTTTGCACAGCAAAGGAAACCATCAACAAAATGAAAAGACAACCTACTGAATGGGAGAAAATATTTGCCAATTATATGACCAATAAGGGATTGAGATCCAACAAATATAAACAGCTCATACAACTGAACATCAAAAAACAAACAACCCAATCAAAAAGATGGGCAGAAGACCTGAATAGACATTTTTCCAAAGAGGAAATGCAGATGGCCAGCCAACAGGCACATGAAAAGATGCTCAACATCGCTAATTATCAGGAAAATGCTAATCTAAACCACAATGAGATATCACCTCACCTGTCAGAATGGCTATCATCAAAAAGACCACAAGTAACAAATGTTGGCAAGGATGTTGAGAAAAGGGAACCCTTATACACTCTTGATGGGAGTGTAAATTGGTGCAGCCACTGTGGACAATAGTATGGAGGTTCCTCAAAAAACTACAAATAGAACTACCATATGACCAGGCAATTCCACGTGTATATATCCAAAAAAAGCCAAAAACACTTAATTCAAAAAGATACATGCACACCACTGTCCATAGGAGCATTATTTACAATTGCCAAGATATGGAAACAACCTAAGTGTCCACCAACAGATGAATGGATAAAGAAGATGTTGTACGTATATACACATAGGATACTGAGTTCAGCCATAAAAAAGAAAGAAATTTTGCTATTTGTGGCAACATGGATGGACTTGGAGGGCATTATGCTAAGTGAAATAAGTCAAACAGAGAAAGATAAATACTGCATGATATCACTTATATGTGGACTCTAAAAAATATAACAACTAGTGAATAAACATAAAAGAAGCAGACTCACAGATATAGAGAACAAACTAGTGGTTACCAGTGGGGAGGTACAAATTATTGGGTGTAAGATAGGCTCAAGGATGTATTATACAACACAGGGAATATAGCCAATATTTTGTAAAAACTGTAAATAGAAAGTAACCTTTAAAAATTGTATAATAAATTTAAAAAATTTTTTAAGCAAAAAAAAAAAATTATGACAGTTGGAGTTATCCTCTCCAGCAAGAGAAGAAAGTAAGTACGCTCTTCTGTTGTGTGCAGATTCACATATATCAGAGATCAAAAAGGCAGATTACACTGGCATTCTCTTATGCAATGGAGACCTCTTACCAGTTCTCTCTTAGAAGGGTAACCATCCCAATGCCACCAAAATGAGGCAATAGAGACCTTGCCAGGCAAGACAGGGGTCCTTTTAGAAACTACTCTGGGTCCACTTGACTACATGAGCAAACCGATGGACAATACACAGGGCTGGCTTCAAAGGTGTGTGACCTGTGCAGTCAAAAAAGGACCCTCTCAGGACTTCCCTGGCAGTTCAGTGGTTAAGACTCTGTCCTCCCAATACAAGGGGCCTGGGTTCGATCCCTGGTCAGGGAACTAAGATCCCACATGCCTCATGGCGCTGCCAAAAAGAAAAAGAAAAAAGAAAAAGGGATCCACTCTAGGAAGGGCCTGCACTTGGCTTAATGCTCTGGTGTCACCATCTTGAAATCCTTAGTAATTTTGTTTTTGAGCTTATGCTTTGGAAGTGAAGTCTGATGGGACAACTGAGCACACACATGAGCAGCAGAGACAGGCCAGTTGGCAATGCGCACAAGCATATAGGCATGAGCTGTGTGGGTAGCAGGCAGTGTGGGTATGGAGCAATTAGCCTGGCAGCCTAGTGTGCAGATACATGCCTAAGGCAGTATGTGGCACCACAGGGTGTTGGTTTTTATGTTTCCAAAATTAATTTGAATTAACTTTGTGTTATATTTTAAGGATGAAGCTTCTTTTTATTAACCCAATCCATGAATAGAAATTGAGTGCCTACTACAACGCTCCATAAACAAAATTAGGTTTCTTTTCTGCCTTCATGGAGCTTATATTCTAGTTATATAATTTTATCCTATTAATGCAGTAATAGTCTACTCTTTAAAATTAGAATTATTGTTTTGAATGCATCATTGGAGAGTATCTTTACAAAAAGGCAGTCTTTTATTATAATGTGATTGTAGCTAACTTTCCTGACCTATAATTTCATTGAATAGATTACTCTAGTTGCTTTGCTTGCTTTTATTATTTTCCATTAATTTTACCATAACTGAAGACATCCCTAAATAGCTGAATATGGAATGATTTTATTTTAGAATTGTGAAAAATGGAAGACAGTACCACAGACACAGAACAAGAAGAGGAAGAGAAGAAAGGTGAAAAGGATCAAGAAGACCCCATTTATGCTGTAGCACCCCCGATTAACATCCGAGATGAGCGATTCGTTGATGTATCTACAACTCCAGCTTTCATTTGTCTGCATGAGGTACAGATATATTTATATATTACTACAGTAAGACTTGCCTATCTACTTAAAAATTCAGATGAAGTTAATATCATTATCAAAATAATTTATTATTTGTAGCCTGTAGGCAATATGTACTGTTTGAAGCACTTTAAAATAAAATAGCCCCTACATTCTCTTCCAAAAGCCTATGGTATAATCCTGGACTAATGCAGTAGTGTAGGTTCTGATACTTTTAAGGCATAATAAATATTTGCATATATGCAGCCACTTAAGTATATTCTGTATGTTGGTAACTGATTTCTTTCATTACTGGATACATTACATTTACATCCATAAAATGAAGATAAAATATCTTGTCATATAACGATAGAATATACATTTACCTAACCAAATGTAGTTACTTCAGTAGAGCACAGAAACATGCTGTTTCCTACTAGCAGAGAAGCAAAAAGGGGAATCTGATTTTTGTTAGATTTTTGTCTGATTTTTTAAAAAATGAGATGAACATTTAGGAAATACCCATATATGAGGAGAGTTTTTTTTAAACAGTAACTGACCACACATGCAATCTGTCACGCTTGAGAGCTGTACTTTAGAAAATGATTTAGAGGATATTTGACTTCTGAACTCTTAACCTTATGTGACTATAACTGAATAAAACATCTAAGAAATTTGATAGTCATAATAAAAATAAGCTTAAAAAGTCTTTGGGCAAAATCAGATTTTACTTAAAACCAAGAAGCGATACTAAATCCCCGCCCAAATATTTTCTTGGTGTAAATATTTTAAACAATTGCTACAACTATTGTTGAGCTTTTGTTTTATATAAACATATAAACCTCATATCAGGAACACACGATGTCAGTTTGTCCCATTACTCATGTTTTCAGCATTGATCACTTGGTTAAGGTGGTGACTTCTAGCTTTCTCTCCTATAAAGTTATTATTTTTCTTCTGAAAATTGATAAGCACCTATGGGGAGATATTCTGAGGCTATTTAAGTATCCTATCCCTTCTAAAATTTTCACCTACTAGTTTTACATCTCTTGATGATTCTTGCCCAAATTAATTATTATTACAATGGTTGCCAAATGGCAGTTTTCTCATTCCATCATTTTTTCTACATTTATTAGTTGTCTTCCTACTATAAGGTAGAACTTTCTCTTCTTTTCTTTCCATCTGTCTATCCATCCACCCATCTATCCATCAGGGTGGACTCATGAGTTCTTATTCTACTCAATGAGCTATAATCCATTATGGCCATTATTCATTTTGATACTTCAGTTGTCCCAGATTTGGCCAGTGTACACCCTTTCAAGAAGGCTCACTTTTGACAGGCTCCTATGATTCTTTGTGTACCTTTTAACTTCCTGTCATAGAATATGTTCCAGATTCATCTTGCATTTTCTTTGCTCCAACTCTAGGATCAGCCATTTCTCAGAGGATCCTTGGTTCCTATTTTAGTGGAGAATGACATTTGAAAACTAAGATCTCAGTGCTGGGTGTATTCATTGCTATCGGTCTGTCATTGCTTCTCAGCACTCTCAGAGCTGGGAAATAGGTGTATAAATATATTTATCCACATAAATTTATATCTATTTCTATACGTATCTTGATGTATTTAGAACGATGAGTTCATATCTCTAGTATTAATATTTTCAAATGATCAGCGTTCTCTATTTCTGCTAAAATCCATCATATGTCCAGCTTTGCAATAGTATTTCTACTTTTATACTACTACCTTTAATAATTATATCAAATAAAGGTACAGGTTATTTCTACCAAAGGTTATGCCAAACAATAAAAGTTATAGTCAAATTTTTTAAGCCACAGATAAAGAAACATGGAAGATTTGACTTGTAAAGTCAAAGGAGAACTTAGGACAACTTCTCTTGCGTATTGGTCTTCAACGTAACAATTCATTAAATATTTCAAGAATCTCTCAATACTCATGTATGCACAAATTATAGCTATTAATCATTGAGTATGACCAGCCCCTAATAAAGTAGATAACTTAGATTATATGGTAAAAGAATGGTCCTCCCATTTTGAGTAGCAATTACACCAGTAATTTTACTTCCTTTAGGCAGCAAAATCTTGCAGAATGAATTATTGGCTTCAAATAACTTTGTTTCCATAATAAACACCCCTGAGATTGTTCCTATTGGCATCTATAGCTTTTTTTTTTCTAACTCTTTTAACATTCCTCTAAGATTCACGAGTCTTACAATTTTTTTCACCTACTATATAAAAGCTATCCTCGGGCTTCCCTGGTGGTGCAGTGGTTGAGAGTCCGCCTGCTGATGCAGGGGACACGGGTTCGTGCCCCGGTCCGGGAAGATCCCACATGCCACGGAGCGGCTGGGCCCGTGAGCCATGGCCGCTGAGCCTGCGCGTCCAGAGCCTGTGCTCCGCAACCGGAGAGGCCACAGCAGTGAGAGGCCCGCGTACCGAAAAAAAAAAAAAAAGCTATCCTGTTTCAGTTGTCTAAACAGAAGCTGAATCTGCAGAATAGCAAGAGTTCTGAAAGAAAGCCGTCAGAAATCCACTTCCAAAGGCCCAGATGCTTGGCATCACATTGAAAGAACCAGATGCTGCTTATAGCATTTATTGTTGCTAATGGTAGTCACACCGTTGGTCCAGCACTATTGAGTTGTAAAACATGGATGTCATGCTGTCATCTAATATTGCCTACAGAATGTGTTCAGTATTTATGGCACTCTGCAATTTGGGCCCAAACTATTTTTGTAATCTAATAATTTACTTAGGTCCTCATGATCTTCTGCTTGTTAATCCCCTTAGCATGGACTCTCCCATATTCAGATGGCTAGGAAACTGGCACATATTCACAAAGCATGATACAAGGTCGTGGCTGTCCACAATCTTCCTACTCACGTTGCCTCTTGAAAGACTGTGCTACTCCAACTGAAAAAATCAGATCAAACACTTGTATAGGCCACACTTTGAAACCCCTGCATCTATTCCTAACCTTTTAGAATCTGGCTCAGTTCTCACCTCCTTCAAAAAACTGTGCCTTGGGCTTCCCTGGTGGCGCAGTGGTTGGGAATCTGCCTGCCGATGCAGGGGTCACCGGTTCGTGCCCCGGTCTGGGAGGATACCACATGCCGCGGAGCGGCTGGGCCCGTGAGCCATGGCCGCTGGGCCTGCGCGTCCGGAGCCTGTGCTCCACAACGGGAGAGGCCACAGCAGTGAGAGGTCTGCGTACCGCAAAAACAAACAAACACAAAAATAACCCTGTGCCTGAGCAGTCAGTTCACAGTGTTTTCTCCAACCTGTCTACTCTTACAGCATTTGTAGGCTGTACCTTTCACTTGATACAAGATCATTAACAGATATTTACTGAATATCTTCTCATCATATAATATTTTGCATAGAAAATTTAATTTCTCACTGATATTATGATCACATTAAACAATAAGACTTAACAGGGTATGAACTACACTGTGTTAAATTCACACTTTAATGTTCAAAGTGGGGCTTGGGAAGTAAGTCACATCAATGGACTGTGTGGGTTAATTCTGGACACCTGCTCCCCAACTCTTCCATTGCTGCCTAATTATGAAGCCTGGCACTCCACAGACTTTTCTAGTCCTGTTGAAAACTTTTATTAAAAAATTTTTTTTGCTAAGGTATAACATATACACAGTAAACCTCGCAAATACTCAGGGTCCAGCCTTTTTTTTTTACATATGCCAATAACCAACATGTTCAGAACTGAATTCATCATTCTCCGAATCCTAATTCTCCTCCTGCATTCTCTTTATCAGTTTGAGGGTAAAATATCTCCATTAAGTATTTCTTGAATTTATCTCTTCTTCATTCCTGCCATATTCCCACTCAGATGAAAATGTATTTCCTGCAACCCAGTGGTGTCCCTTGAGACTCTTCCCAGTCGTTTCTCCCACCAAAGTTAGACCTATTCTGACTTATCACTATGTATTAGTTTTGCCTCTTTTCAAAAATCATATGAATGGAATCATACAGTATGTTTTCCATTGTGTCTGGCTCCTTTTGGTAAACACTGAATCTGTGAAATTTATTCATGGCACCATCTGTGCCTTAGTTCAATATTTTAAAATTGGTATATAGTGTTCTTTTGTGTAAATATCCTATAATTTTCTTGTCCATTCTGTTCTATTTAGAGATTAAGAGATTTGGGTTGTTTCCTGTTTGGATGATTATGGATAAGGTGCCATGATCATTCTTGTGCATTCTTGTGCCTTATACTTATGAATTCATTTATCTTGGGTGTTTACCTAGGAGTGGGGTTCCTGTGTCATAGTTTAGGTTTATATTCAGCTTTAGTTGATACCTTCAAATAGCTTTCCAAAAAGATTATACCAAGATATACACTCTGATGGGCAATATGTAACTGTTTTCATCTAATACCATGGCAAGGGTCATGTGTGATTTTATTTATATCCTACACAGCACCTGGCTCAAGACCTTGCACAGAGACAAGCAGTAAATATTTAGTATTTAAAAATCATTCTTTTAACAAATAGCATATGTCTCTTTGTTCAAAGCTCATGTCTGTTGCACATTCAGGCTTAATGTAAGTTATAGCTTTCATGGTATTCCCTAAGTCAGGATTTCTACTTCTAAACTGTACATGGTTATGTAAAGTAGCACTGATTTCTTGGTTGTCAAATGTCAGTGTGTCAGATGTTGAACATTTCCAAAACTTGGATGCCATAAAGTCATCCTTGTCTTAATGCCAAGAGCCAAAATCAAAACATGAAATTATCTTGCCTAAGACTTTTGGCTCTTTTACTTTTCACCAGAACGAGTCAGCTCCTCCCTTCTCTTCATTTCCTGAAAATAATTTTTGTGCCAGTCGTTGTTAAGTCTTGGACCTGACTTAACCAAGGGGTAGAGAAAAAGTAGCACAGGAGCCTTTGGGAGGCACAAGGGACAGTGTGAACACTGGAGGGAAACACTAAGGAAGTAAAAGTGTGACTCTGTACAGAATAAGAAATTCTGTTAAAAGTAGAGTGTGGGGTATGCAAGCATTGTGGGTGTGTCGATGAAGATGGATTAGGCTTGTTGACATGTGACCTTTTCACTGAAACAGCTTCTATATCAAACTATCAACTTTTGGACTCCTTAAAGATGTGTAATAAATATCTTTGTGTTCACGTTTTAGTTTCATGTCCAATGGGAAAAGAACTGAGATAGCAAGAAGTTTTTGAAGAGCAGTGGGAGACATTAAGTCTTAATCCATTTAACAGATATTAATTCAGCACCCACTATGTGCCAGGCTCTGTGCTAGGAGATGTTTATTACCATTATTATTAAAGTTACTGAAATTTACTCAGATTTATCCTTTCAGCTCCTCCTTTGTTTTGAGCACCTCCTGTGTGCTGCACAGGGCTAGACGCATGGACATTCATAGGCATAAAGCATATAAAAGGGTACTGTTCTTTAGAAGCTTAATTTGGGAAATGAGAAACTTGACATGTTAAATATCAACAAAAGGCAATGGATCGTTGAGAACCTGGAGGTGCCAAAAGTGTGATTAGAACTGAATGGCAGGAACAATCACCGTGGGTTGAGATGATCTTGAAAAAAGCTTTTCACAGGCAGGAGGACATGAGAGGGGATATTTTGTCCATATCCGTGGTGTCCACTATGAACCTGCTTTTCTTATCTCAAGCTTTGCCCACACCTATACATGCATATACTTGGAATGTCTTCACCTGGATGACCCCCCAAGTTACCTCCAACTAAACATGCTCAGAATTAAATTTATTATTCTCCTCCCAAACCTAATTCTCCTACTGTATTCTGTCAGTTTATTTTCTCTCTTAAATATCTATTACATTCATCTGTTTTCCATTCCCACCATACCACCAACTGGAATACCATTTCAGTGATCAAGAGAAGATGTGAAGAGAGACTGAACCAAGCAATGGCCATGGAATAAAGGATAGAATACATATAGGAGAGAGAGTAAGGAAGTATAAAATGCTGGATTTAGTGTCTGAATGGATGGGGACGGGGTGAGGGAGAGGAAAAAGTCTAAACTGATGTTTGGATTTCTGATTTAGGAAAGTGGCTGGATTATGGTACTGTAAGTGACAGAGAATTCAGAATAAGCAGTGGTCTGAGGGGAGTGTCCAATATGTGAACCTCAGGCTTACCAGGGAAGTCCCTGGGCTGGAGATATAGACGTAGCAGGTTCTTGGTATTCAGACTGCTTTTCTGAAAGGAATGCAAATTGCTGCTTATGTGTATTTAACAGCACAGTCTACCACTGCATATTTATGTAAAGCTGTTGCTATTGTTTACCTAATTCCCTACCTTTAAAATTATCTCTATTTTGGGTGGAGGATATTCACATGTTCAAAAGACACTTTCTTATTTTTTATTAATTTTGATCTCAAGGCTGGTAACAGATTAAATACATTTTTGGAATTTTTAATAAAAATTTTAAATTAATTTCTGAAAAATTGGTGATTTTCTGATGCTACTAAAGCTTCCTTCATTTTCAAGATTGGATCTTCTATAGAGTTACTGATGAGTTTCTTGAAATAATCTGTAATGAAATTTAAAATGTTTTTCAAAGATTGAAAATGTTTTCTATTTCTTTCATACATGAATTAATTAATCAAGTAACTGGTTAAAAGATGAAAGTGTAAGATTCCCATCCTCAAGGAGCTTACAGTCAAGGTAGTTTCAAGTATATAATTTAATTTTCATTATGATTCCATACGGAAGTTTGAGATATCATTATTTCCATCTTAAAGGTTCTGAAAGATTGAGACTTGCCCTGGTTTGCACAGCTAGGCAGATGCAGAGCCAGGCCGGGAACCCAGTCTCCTGTCTCCTAGCCTGACACACATTTCACCTGACATTCACACATTTAAACACTGCTATTTTAGGGTTTTACAAATAGACTTTTTAAGTAAACTGTATATTAAAAGAAAAAATAAAGATAAATATTTTAACTCTATTTAAATATTTCTCTTCGGTTTCCCTATCCTTTCTTAGTTATCACACCTCACTAATAGCTGTACTTAGAGAATAGGCATTTAAAAACTGCTAAATTTCTTTTTAAAATATTTCCACAAGTCGTGCTATTGTTGGCGGGTTTTCACTTTTCTTTCAGACATTGAGGCAGGCTTACAAGAATAATTCTTCAAGGTTTTGTTTGGCTGTTAAGAAACTTTAAACAGACTGATTATCTATTAAACAATACAGATAGGTTCCATTTTTCCCATAAAGGGTCTTATTTTATTTTTTTACTTTGACAGTAAGGTGGAAATTTAAAAATCTTCCCAATGTGGAAGAAGACTGTGGTTCATGCCTGGCATACACTTAAACATTTGGTGTATTGACATGGCTCATATCTAATTACAAAAATTGGAGATTTATATCAGGATATGTATTTATATCAGGATATATATTTATATCAGGATTACAGGCATAGAAGCCATATTCCACTTTGCAAAGTAGATTAGCACCCCTAAATTCAATCAGTAAAAATCATACACTGTACAAGAACTCAGGATAAGAGAAAAGAAGGCCCCATGTTAGGATATCGTCACCCTTGGCACCTTCAAGGTGATTCTGGCCAGGAATCTGGGGGTGTTGTCACAAAGGACTCTGCTATCTGAACACATGATCAGTGTTAAATGGGAGTCACAGAGTGTTGAAAACTGGGGCTAGAGAGGACTTGGCAGTTCTTCTGCCTCCTGTCTGCGAGCTTATCTCCTTCTACTCATTCTGAAAATCTTTCCTGAGCATCCACCACACGTCAGACTCCGGGCTTGGGACCAGAGGCAAATGCAGCAGGGAGCAGCTCTACCCTCGGCCGCACGTGTTCCTTCACCTGTGTGGTTAATGCTTCTTGATTTCCCCTTCCTGTTTTTGATTCCTTTACTGACATAATGAGAACCTTTGTGTGTGCGTGCACGCCCATGTGTTTATTTTAATTACATACTTAATAAAGTTTTAATTACCTCTTTATTTTTCATTGCTTTTTTCAGCTACTATTGTAGCAAGTTGATTTAAATATTTAAAATAATACTCTAAACTCGGATGCTGGTTTTTTTTTTTAATAGTCACTGTGGACAGATGTTGCTTTCTAAAATAAGGATTAGGAGAAGTACTTAATGGTACTGTTTTTTCCTCTGAGAAAGAAAGTTCTTCAGAGAGAGAAAGTAAGTTGGCTTTTGATAGCTTGTGGTTCTCAGTAGAGAATGTATATCTTGAGAAACAAAGTACCTTTAGTAATCCAAGAACTATTTGAATATATTAGTCACAAAGATGGAAGCTTAAGGATTAAAATAAATAATGCTTGGGGCTTCCCTGGTGGCGCAGTGGTTGAGAGTCACGGGTTCGTGCCCCGGTCCGAGAAGATCCCACATGTCGCAGAGCGGCTGGGCCCGTGAGCCATGGCCACTGAGCCTGCGCGTCCGGAGCCTGTGCTTTGCAACGGGAGAGGCCACAACAGTGAGAGGCCCACGTATTGCAAAAAATAAAATAAAATAAAATTAAAATTAAAAAAATAAATAATGCTTTTTTGATTAAAATCTATGTTATATAGGTGGATGGGGAGATGGTACTCTTATCTGTTGGGGAGATTTTTGGGGAATAAAGCAGAGGGGAGTAGGATTGGGAATTTGGCTATTCAGCAACTGGATTTACAGGTAACATCAGTAAATGAGTCAGCAGTAGTGAACACCAGAAAAGTCTGCTAAAACAAAGTAGTCATTACAGTCTTCATTAGGCAAATAAGATCAGGATCTCAGTGGTCAAGTAGTGAGATACAAGCCAGACTAGGAAGTTAAAGAACAGAATATCAGAGAGCCAGGTATTAAAGTTTTTTCAGCCACGAGGTTAGTATTTTTTTCTTTTTAACTATTTTGTAATACATAAAATATGCAGTACAGTAAGTCCTCTACATTCAAATGAGTTCTGTACCAAGAGCGACTTCGTAAGTCCAGTTTGTTTGTAAGTCCAGCAAAGTTTGCCTAGGTACCCAACTAACACAATTGGCTATATACCACTGCTTTGACGCTTGCTTCTGGCCATCCTGGGCTTGAAATAAAGATACTGTACTACTGTACTCTATACAGTACTGTACAGTAAAGTACACAAAAGCACAACCACTTGTAGAGGATGCACACACGTGACAATGTACACCAGACGTGTGAACTAACTTACGTGATTGGACATGTGAACGCACGTTCGCATCTTTGAAAGTTGGCAACTTGAAGGTTCCTATGTAGGGGACTTACCGGAGTACAAAATTCAAAGGTGCAGAGTAGTACACAGTGAAAAGTCACTCCATCCCACAGTCTGCTGTCCCCTTCCCTAGAGGCAACCGACATTAACAGTCTCCTGTATAGCCTTGCAGAAGTCTACGCACAAACAAGCAAGTGGTAGTATAATATACGTACTTGCTGTTTTCACATATACATGCAACTGTTATGTTCTTTTTAATGTTTGCATGGTATTTCAATGCACGGTGGAGCATACTTTAATCAAATCCCTATTATAAGATATTTGGATTATTTCCGGTCTTCTGCTCTTACAGACAATGATAGAGAGTCAGTAACCTTAGGCGTGCCTCATTTCACACTGAAATTATTACATTAAAAGGACAAATTCCTATTCCCAAAAAGAGGGGATATATGTAAACATATAGCTGATACACTTTGCTGTACAGGAGAAACTAACACAGCATTGTAAAGCAACTATACTCTAATAAAAATTAATTTAAAAAACTCAATGAGTGTAAAATAAAAATTCAAGTGATAAAAAAGCATTTTGGGGCTTCCCGGGTGGTGCAGTGGTTGAGAGTCTGCCTGCCGATGCAGGGGACATGGGTGCGTGCCCTGGTCCGAGAAGATCCCACATGCCGCGGAGCGGCTGGGCCCATGGGCCATGGCCTCTGAGCCCGCACGTCCGGAGCCTATGCTCTGCAACGGGAGAGGCCACAGCAGTGAGAGGCCCGCGTACCGAAAAAAAAAAAAAAGCATTTTGTCATAATTTGACAGCATTTTTTTCCTATCTCCGTAGAACATAAAATAATGGTGTGTCATATATTCAATGATGTCTCAGATTTAATCAAATGTGTAACTATTTTCTATAAAAATCTTAAACATTGGCATTATTTTAGAAAATTATCCATAGTTCCAAATATTAACACTAGTACACCTTCTTATTTTAAAAAGTGAGCATATTTTAAGTCAGTAGAATTTACCTCCAATAAATGTTTACTGAAAACCCTCAAAAACAGAACTGTACTAGTACAATGTGGAATATTAAAGTAAATAAGACAGCCCCTGAACTAAAAGAACTAAAAAAAAAAAAAAAAGAACAAATTCCTAATAGTGGGATTGCTGGATCAATGGGTTTGTTCATTCAAAAAAATTTTTTTAATTGTGGAAAAATAGACATAACATAGAATATACCATCTTGACCTTTTTTTTTTTTTTTTTTTTTTTTTTTGCCATACGCAGGCCTCTCACTGCTGTGGCCTCTCCTGCTGCGGAGCACAGGCTCCGGATGCGCAGGCTCAGCGGCCATGGCTCACAGGCCCAGCCACTCTGCGGCATGTGGGATCTTCCCGGACCGGGGCACGAACCCGTGTCCCCTGCATTGGCAGGCGGACTCTCAACCACTGCGCCACCAGGGAAACCCCTTGACCATTTTTAAATGTACAGTTCAGTAGTGCTAAGTATATTCATCTTTTTCTGCAGCCAATTTCCAGAATTTTTCAACTCGCAAAACTGAAACTCTATCGATTAAACAACACCTTCTCATTTCCGCCTCCTCCCAGCTCCTGGCCACCACATTTTACTTTGTTTCTATGAATCTGACTACTCTTAGATACCTCATAGTTTACAGTATTCGTCTTTTGTGACTGGCTTATTTTACTTAGCATAATGTCTTCAAGATGCATCCATGTTGTACCATGTGACAGGATTTCCCTCCTTTTTAAGACAATAATATTCCATTGTATGTACATACCACATTTTGTTTATCTGTTTAGCTGTCAGTGGACACTTGGGTTGCTCCCATCTCTTGGCTATTACAAATAATGCTGCTATGAACATAGTGTACAAGTATCTCTTTGAGATCCTACTTTCAATACTTTTGAAGTGGAACTGCCAGATCATGAGTTTGTGTATTTAAAAAGACTTTTTTACTGCTAAGGTTCCCTCCATGAAGGTTGTAATAATTTATGTTCCCCTCAACAATAAATGTCTCTTTACTGTGCTCTGTCTGACTTTTCAACTTTTGTCACTCTGTTGGGGGAAAAGTTTATCCCATCATAGTCTTTATTTACATTTACGTTAAAAGGAGTGGAGTGGAGCATCTTTTCATATGTTTAAGATTGTTTTAAAGTATAGTGTATCGGGAGTCCCTGGTGGTCTAGCGGTTAGGATCTGGCGCTTTCACTGCTGTGGCCCGGGTTCAATCCCTGGTCAGGGAACTGAGATCCCGCAAGCCTCGGGGTTCAGCCAATAAATAGATAGATACATAGACAGACAGATAAATAAAATATAGTGTATTAATAGAAAATGTGAGGTATAGGAAGGCCAACAGGTCAGGAGACAACTGCCACTGGAATGATAGTTTATTACTCACAGTTCCTAAAAGAAGGAGGCATGCCATGTCATGGGCGGGGGCGGGGGCGGGGGGTGGTGCACGTGGGGAAGCACCAGGTGGGTCAGGAGGCAGAGGGAGAGGGAGGAACAGTGGGCAAGAGCCTTTATTGTTGTTTCCCTGGGAAGGAGTGGATGAGGCAGAGGAAGCAGCTTAGGACTGGCTAGTGTGAATAACTTCAGCAGGCTCTGGGGCATAGGAGATGTCCCTAGTTGTTTGGCACCCAGCACTGGGATGATGAGGGCAGTTGTATAGTTGACCAGAGTGTGAGGGCCTAATAAACGAGATGGCTGAGGGTGTGGACTCTGGATTGGTTGGTTTCCATTTGAAAAGTTATCCTCCTCCCAGGAGGAGGACTCTTGTCAAGGTGGGGGAGGAGGACAGTGAGGGAGGCAAGGTGACTCAGGCATATTATCAGGTGGTTTGGAACAAGGCGTATCTGGCACAGGCATGTAGGGCAGATGGTAAAGCATCAACTTTACAGAAGCTGGAAACACGGTTAATGGAGAGACCTATTTGTACTTTCTTTTTTTCGTAAATTTTGTTCACATCCTTTTTTCCTTTTTTTTATTGTGTAGTTTTTCTTAGAGATTCATAGAAACTCTTTATACATACAGAAAGTAGGCCTTTGTGTATAATACGCATTGCAAACTCTTTCCCTCAGATTTTGGATTTCTTTTGAGTTTGCTTAAGGTGGCTTTTCTCCATGTGGCAGTTTATTTTTTATGTGCTTAAATTTACTGATCTTTTCTTTTACAACGTCACGATTTTATGTCCTACTTAAGAAGACCTTTGGTGCTCTGACACATAAATTGTTTCCTGTGTTTTCTCCTAGTACATTGATAGTTTGAGTCATCATATTTTAACCTTTATTCTGTCTGGCATGTATGTCGGTATAAGGAGAAATGGAGAGGAGATGACGGGAAGCTTAGAACCTCATGCCAAGTCCATTATCTTCTGAGGCACATGTTCTTTACATATTCCCAGCCCATGCATACCTAGGTGTAGGCAAACAAGTATACCTGGGTGGCATCAGAGATATGAATTAAGGGGGTACAAGCATTACCAGACATCAACCTCAGATTAAGTAGACAGGAATTTTGCTGTCTATAGAGACTACCTCTAAGAATAGACAGGCTCAAACTATGTTAAATACTAATGGTTTGGAAAGAAAATCTCTGATTGGTGGGAGGTTGCGGGGAGTGGAAGAGTGGTTCAGTGAAAATGGGTTGTAGTCCTTGCTCTGCGTGTACTAGCCATACAGGCTTCAGAAAGCCATGTAAGTTCTCTGAGCCTCATTTTACACCATTAGTACATTTCTCACCTTCAGGGGTACCTCACTGTCTACCATCGTGATTTTCACCCTCTTTTTAAACTGCTTTTATCACTTTTTTTTCCAGTAAAAATCATACACAGCAGCACAATATGTAAAACAGAGTTGGATGTGGTGGATATAGAAGTGAAGGATGCAGAGGTGAAGGCTGCTCCCCATTCTCTCCCCTTCACATGTCCCGTCCCCACCAGCACCACAGCTCCAGTCCCCCTGGGGCGCTGGGGAAACCCCCATGCTCTGTGCAGATAGTTTGTGAACTGAACAAAAGGGAGCCATCTCTCTTCCACCCTAAAACCCATCTCAGCACAGCCAAAGGAAACACAGGTCTGCCTCCAGAAAGCTGTGGAAAGCAACTTGACTGTACTGAAGGTTCCTTCAGGAAGAGAGGAGGGAATTCCACAGCACGTCATGCGGCAAAACTTCCTAAAATTCCTCATCAAAGCAGATGCCTCTCCCACACACACCCAACTTGACCCCCTCTTTAAAAACTTCCCTGGAAACTTTTTTTCCCATCCCCAGGCAGCTTTTTCCCCCTTTCTATCTACACCCCTCTTCTCCTTGATATCTTTGGCCATTTCATTATTTTATAAAACAGTCTTTAGAGTTCCTTCCAGTTTTCCTCCCCACCCAGTATCCCATCATCACTTCAGGTCCAGGCACAGAACTGAACAATCAAATAGGTGGCAGGGGGAGATTGTAGGCACTTAGATTTGATTTTTTTCTTGCATTAACATAAGGATTAAATATCAGTTGCTTGAATTTATAGTCAAATCCCTCTACAATCTGATCCACCATTTCTTTCTTCTCTTTAATTTTAATTTTTTTTTTTTTTTTTACTGTTCTCTGCTATATATACCTTATGCTCCGGCCACATTAGACGTATCCTTGTTTTCCTAACTAGCTCCTGATTTTCCAACCTGCTTTTGCTCATCCTCTACACAGCTCAGGAGTGCTTTCCACACTTCAGTGCTTCAGAATTCTACGCATTTTTTCCAGGACAGCTCAGACCCCACCTTCTTAAAGCATGCCACTTCCTTGACAAAATGGGAACACTTCTGTTGCTGTAACTTCCCTGCATAGTGCTTGTACCATATGCCACTTATTATTTCTTTCCTGTTTTTTAAGCTAATCTATAGTAGCTTTAGGAACTTTGAAAGCAGGAAGCCTTTGCTATTCTTCTTGATATTCCTTGCAAACCCTTAGGGCACTGTAACATGTGTAGCCATGCCACTTTCAAAGGAATAGATGTTCATAGTAATTAGTAAAATCCTCCACCAAAATAATCACACTACTGAATCACTACTTTACAAGGCACACTTAAAGAAAGGAAATTTCTCCTGAGTTTCTGAATGCATTTTCCACATCAAGTCCACCTAAATTCTCAGATACTTAAATGTTTAAAGTAAGAAATATCTGGGACTTCCCTGGTGGCTCAGTGGTTAAGAATCCGCCTGCCAATGCAGGGAACACAGGTCCGAGCCCTGGTCTGGGAAGATCCCACATGCTGCGGAGCAACTAAGCCCGTGCGCCACAACTACCGAGCCTGCGCTCTAGAGCCCATGAGCCACAACTACTGAGCCCTCGTGCCACAACTACTAAAGCCCGCGTGCCTAGAGCCCGTTCTCCATAACAAGAGAAGCCACTGCAATGAGAAGCCCGTGCACCGCAACGAAGAGTAGCCTCCACTCGCCGCAACTAGAGAAAGCCCGCGCACACCAACGAAGACCCAATGCAGCCAAAAATAAATTAATAAAATAAAATAAAATTCTAAAAAAAAAAGAAATATCATAACAAGTTAGAGCCATTGTACATCTATTTCAGTTTTATTTTTGCTGACTGAGCAAGGGATATGCAATGGGGAGGCAGTGATTTTCAAATATTTTTTGAAAACAGAACAAAATCTTTTAAGTGAGATTGAAGATGAAGCCTCAAAATCCAAGATATAAAAGCAGAACTATTCGAGGTGAACAGTGTTTCATGCAGCCTACATTCTCCTGGCATCTCCCCCTACCCCACTTCCTTTAACCTTCATGAAATATGTCTACAGAACCTTAGGGTCGCTGGGGACACAGTTCAAGAACCTCTACTATAGCGGTCCAGCCTGTTAAATACCAACCCCATAAATACCATACCATAAAGACCGTAACTTATATAACCATTCAACTTCCATAACTACCCATGATATACCCATGAGCCGCTCTAGATTTTTAATCATTTGCTTGATCAGATAAAGACAAAAATTTTACTTGTTATAGGATAGAAATTTTAAAAGTCACCATCAGCAGCACCGTTCATTTATAAATGATATTTGCATTTTAAAAGAATTATTTTATATAACAAATGAAAATAAGAACTTTGGTGTTTACATGAGAAATCTTTTGGCTCCCAAAGAACTTACAAAGTGCTTTGTACTTAATGGGAATGTTTTCCTTGTGAATCCTGCCATGTAACCATGGAAGTAAAACAGTGTTTGGAGAGTACAGAAACTTGCTTACGTTTTCTGTCAGAATTGTTATAAATTCTGACTTAGCTACAGAAAATAAATAATTTTTAACCACTAGGTTAAGTAGGGACATTAACACCCTTGAAAATAAATTCTTTTTTTAAAAAATCTCTTGTCAACAGAATATTATGTAATTGTTTTTGTTAAGATACAAAAGAGATGTTTCACCCTAAATTAAGGTTTAATTGGAATAATCTTCCACTTTGTAGATTCACACAGAAAATCAGAGCAGGGGTGATACTGAGGTTTACAATGTATGTACTTTACCATGGAATTTCCACAGGTTATTTATCAGAGAAAATTAGTCCATTTCATGAGAAAAACAGCGAGAAAGCCAGGAAAGCTGAAAATGGATAATGGCCCACGCACGATACAGCGTTTGTAGATAACAGAGATTGTTTGTTTCTTTTTTTTCCGCAGGGAAGACTTTAGTGGTTTAAAGTCTTTACCTCCTTATTGTGGCACTAACCTCAGCAACAGAGATAACATTGGAAATGCTCCTAGGAAAGTGTCCAGCACATGGTTGGCACACGGCAAGGGACAGCTGCTTATCATTATGAGTATTCAGAAGTAGAATCGCTAAACAAAAATTAAAACAGGTTACTTGGATTAACTGAAAAAAAGTGTGATACTCATTACTGAATGTGAAATAAATGTAGGCAAATAGTTTTGTGGTCCCTTCTTTGATAAACTTTCACAACATAAGCACAAATTACTTGCCTCTTGTAGAAGATGAGAAAACCAATTTCCAGAGATAGAAAGTGAGCAAGTTTTCAGATTCTATATGAGTCCAAATATGCTGAACCTTTGTATGAGGGCTTTTGTAATAGAGAAGCAATTCATCTTAAACAGTGTCATCCTTAATCACTCAGAGAAAATCTTTTTTTTAATTAATTTATTTATGTATTTTTGGCTGTGTTGGGTCTGCATTGCTGCACACGGGCTTTCTCTAGTTGAGGCGAGCAGGGTCTACTCTTTGTTGCAGTGCAGAGGCTTCTCATTGCGGTGGCTTCTCTTGTTGCAGAGCACAGGCTCTAGGCGTGCGGGCTCAGTAGTTGTGGCTCGTGGGCTCTAGAGCACAGGCTCAGCAGTTGTGGCACATGGGCTTAGTTGCTCCACGGCATGTGGGATCTTCCCGGACCAGGGCTGGAACCTGTGTCCCCTGCACTGGCAGGTGGACTCCCAACCACTGTGCCACCAGGGAAGTCCCACTCTGAGAAAATCTTGAATGCTAGAGATTAAACTTATATTTTGAGAGTTTAGAAAGTTATTATTTGGAAAAATCTTATTCAAAATAATTTAATAAGCACGTCACACCATGCTATACACATAGTAGGCAAATGATAAATATTTATTGGATTAAGATAATAAAGATAAATGTAATAGCTATTTTAAGGAGCTAAAACAAAAAAAGCTGTCTATTTTAAAATGTGATTTTTTGCTTTCAAAAGAAGAGTATATATTCTAAGCATTACAGTACAGATTTCATTCTGAAAATGGCTAATAAAATAATAAAGATTGGGCTTCCCTGGTGGCGCAGTGGTTAAGAATCCGCCTGCCAATGCAGCAGACACAAGTTCGAGCCCTGGTCCGGGAAGATCCCACATGCTGAGGAGCAATAAGCCCGTGCACCACAACTACTGAGTGAGCCTGCGCTCTAGAGCCCGCAAGCCACAACTACTGAAGACTGCACCCTAGAGCCTGTGCTCCGCAACAAGAGAAGCCACCGCGATGACAAGCCCGCGCACCGCAACGAAGAGTAGCCCCCGCTCACCCTCAACTAGAGAAAGCCCACGCACAGCCAAAAAAAAAAAACACAAAAAAAACAAAAGCTTCATGATGTTGGGTTTGGCGATGATTTCTAGGATTTGACACCAGAAACACAAGCAACAAAAATGAAAATCGATAAATTGGATTACATCAACATAAAAAAAATAATAATGAAGATCGTTTTGAGTTACTGTGTGAAGCCTAGGAAGATGCTGATCACCAGTTATCTAGATCATGGTTTTAATTTTGGTTTACCCCTGGGAGTTTTGGTGAGCAAAGGTGCACAGGCAGAATTGAGTATGAGCTTGGGGACAGTAGGCGGCTGACCGGACAGAAACGTTGTTGAGGAGGTAGAAAGAGCAAAGTAGAAGGAGCCACGCTATGGGGCTGTGGAGGAGAGGAAAGGCAGTACAGAAGGAACAGTTCAAGGAATAACAGGTGCACTAAGAGCACAGAATGTGTTATAGGGAATTATACTGCCTGAAGTTCTATTTGATGACAATCTATTTTATATAACGTTGCTTAAAATAAGTTAGCTATTGGCCAAGTGTGATTTTTTTTTTCTTTTGCGGTACGCGGGCCTCTCACTGTTGTGGCCTCTCCTGTTACGGAGCACAGGCTCCGGACGTGCAGGCTCAGCGGCCATGGCTCAGGGGCCTGGCCGCTCCGCGGCATGTGGGATCTTCCCGGACCGGGGCACGAACCCGTGTCCCCTGCACCGGCAGGCGGACTCTCAACCACTGCGCCACCAGGGAAGCCCCCAAGTGTGATTTTTGTTGTATTGACTTTTGACTACATGTAAGAGCTACATGTCTATTTTATTTCAATGGGCAGGTTTCCTTGTGTGCTAGAGCAGATGTGTTACAAATACCATATATAAGCATGCATGTATATATGTGTACATGTGGGGTGTGTGTGTATGTGTGCATGTACATGCATCAACACACCACAAGGGGAACCTACCCATATGCAGAGAACTAGTCTCATTTCTGCCTGCAGCTGGACCCAACGTAAGTGAAGATTCCCAGTCATATGTATTGATAGCCATTCCAGTGTAAGCTCTTTGAAAGCTATTAGAAATACAAGACTTAGGTTACCTCTAATTTGGATAACTATTGGAGAATGTTTGTGAAAGAAGCAAGTTTTAAGATCATTACTGTCTTAAAAACAGAGGAAAGGAGTAAAACCAGTTGCTTAACTAAAGGTTTATAATCATAGCAAACTAGTGCTCTAATGATTTAAAATGTCCATACGTGATTCCTCAAACTTGGGCATTACACTGTTAACACAGAATGGTTTTTGGTCTGTGGCCTAGTTCATATTCCTTTTGCTATATGCACACGTACACACATACACACACACGTGCATGCACACGCTGCATCCTTCATGACAACCCTCCACCCTCACAAGCTGGTGTCTCCCAGAAGATGCACTATCTGAGCCTTCAGTACGTCACTGCTTCCTCTCTTCACTGTGAAGTGACTGCTTAAGTCAAAAGCAATGATTTGCAGAAATCCACAGTAGAGTAACATCATGGCTGCTAAGACATCTAGTAACCCAACAAAATAGTGTGGCTGGCAGGAGCAAGGAAAAGCACACCCAAATCTCAAACAATCCAGAGAACGTATCTGTTCCAGTAGGAAGAAATCTCTGCGCTCTTCATAAGGAAGCAACCCTGGGACTTCTCAAGTGACACATTTACGGGGTGGGTGGATGGGATACGACTGTGCTGGTCCTCCCTACCTCCAACCCCTTCTGTGAAAGCGTTTGCCCCACGCACACCTATGTACTAGGTTATTTCATCTAGTCCCACAGATACATTACCATCTATATTCTAGCGACCTAGATGCCTTCCCTGAGCATCACACTAACATCCAGATGCCATCCACTTGGATGTCTTATAGATATTTGAACTGAGAAGATTCAAAACTGCGGGTCCCCACCCCTCACCCGCCCGCCCACACGCTTTCCAGACAGCGCCCCCGCGCAGTTCTTCCCCATCTCAGTCAACAGCGGCTGCGTCCTTCAAGTTGCTCAGGATAAAATCCCGTACTTCTCTGTGATAACTCTAAATCTTTCCACTGTCCACACCTTTCTCTTAAAGATCCACTTCACTGCAACCACCGTCACTCTCCACGGTTATTGCAAATACCATCAAACTGGTGTTCATGCTTCAATCTTGTCTCCCAACAGTCTATTCCCTGCTTTTAAAACTGGATGAAATCATGTACCTTCTGTAATCAAAACCCTTACGGCTCTTACCTACTCTGAGTAAAAGGTAAAATCCTCACCGTGACTCACAAGGTCTAGATGATCTGGCAGCCCCACCCGCATTTCTCATTGAACCCCAACTCCCCGAGCTCTCTCTGACCTCATCTCCCAAACCCCTCCCACCCAAGACTGCCTGCTTTTCCAGCCTCCTTGCTGACCCTAAAACGTGCCAAGCACCTTTGCGCCTGATGCTCCCTTTGCCTGGAACATACTCCGGATATCTGCCTGCCTTGTTCTCCCATATCTTTAAGTCTCTGTTCCCATGTCACCTCCACAGAGAGGTCTCCCCAGACCACCTGTATAAAATAGCACCTTTCCTCTGATACTCCTTAGCTCTCCTTACCCTGCTTAATTTTTCATGGCATTTATCATATATTGTTTATTTATTCATCTCTTCTGATTAAATATAAACTTCCTGAGTATAGGGGTCTTGTCTGTTTTGGTTCTTTGAAGACCACATCATATACACTCAATAAATACCTTTTAAATGAATGACAGCAAACTCCACTCTAACATTTCTATCTTCATAAATCTTTTAATTCCAAGACATTTTTGGCTTCTCAACTTTAGTTAATACAAGCTGCTGTTGAATCTAGGTAGGTGTTTTTTTTTTTTTTTAACATCTTTATTGGAGTATAATTGCTTTACAATGGTGTGTTAGTTTCTGCTTTAGGTAGGTGTTAACTAATCAGAATATTGGAACCAAACACATCTGCCCAAACTAGCCCATTGAATTCAGAATTTCTGGTAAATATACCTATATCAATGAACTCGGTCACATATGAAATTGTTTTTTCTTCTTTAGTCAAGCAACCTCAAAATGTCTTTATGCATATTCCCCAGCTTTCTGCTGATATAAATTAGCAAAGTTGTATAAAGGCTTCTCCGCCAGTTTGACTTTATAATTGACCAGAGGGCATGTCTTGCCCTGGTTACAGATCTGGGGATGCTGAGGAGTGGGATGGAGGAGCATAAAGGAGAATTAAGATCACTCCCTCAGAATGAGTGTTTTTGTTTTTTTCAGGTATATACCCAGGAGTGGAATTGCTGGGCCATATGATAGTTCTATTTTTCGTTTTTTGAAAAATCTCCATATTGTTTTCCACAGTGGCTGTACCAGTTTACATTCCCACCAACATTGCACAAGGGTTCCCTTTTCTCCACACCCTAGCCAACATTTGTTGTTTCTGTTCTTTTGGATGATAGCCGTTCTGACAGGTGTGAGGTGATATCTTATTTGGTTTTGATTTGCATTTCCCAGATGATTAGTGATACTGAGCATCTTTTCACGTGCCTGCTGGCCAGCCATTTGCATTTCCTCTTTGGAAAAATGTCTATTCAGGTCTTCTCCCCATTTTTTGATTGGGTAGTTTGTTTTGTTGATGTTGAGTTGTATGAGCTGTTTATATATGTTGGATATTAATCCTTTACTGGTCATATCATTTGCAAATATTTTCTCGCATTCAGTAGGTTGTCTTTTTTTTGTCATTGGTTTCCTTTTTTTAAAAAATGTATTTATTTTTATTTATTTATTTTTGGCTGCATTGGGTCTTCGTTGCTGCACATGGGCTTTCTCTAGTTGTGGCGAGCTGGGTCTACTCTTCATTGCGATGCACGGGCTTCTCATCGTGGTGGCTTCTCTTGTTGCAGAGCACAGGCTCTAGAGCTCAGGCTCAGTCGTTGTGGCGTTGGGCCTAGTTGCTCTGCAGCATGTGGGATCTTCCTGGACTGGGGTTCGAACCCGTGTCCTCTGCATTGGCAGGCGGATTCTTAACCACTGTGCCACCAGGGAAGCCCTCAATGGTTTCCTTTGCTGTGCAAAACCTAAGTTTAATTAGGTCCCATTTGTTTATTTTTGCTTTTATTTCCTCTACTTTAGGAGACAAATTCAAAAAAATATTGCTGCTATTTATGTCAGTGTTCTGCCTATGTTTTCCTCTACAAGTTTTATAGTAGCCGATCTTACATTTAGGTCTTTAATCCATTTGAGTTTATTTTTTGTATATGGTATTAGAGAATGTTCTAATTTCATTCTTTTACATGTAGCTGTCAAGATACATGCACCCCAACGTTCATGGTGGCATTATTTACAATTGCCAAGATATGGAAGCAACCTAAGTGTCCATCAACAGATGAATGGATAAAGAAAATGTGGTATATAAATACAATGGAATACTACTCAGCCATAAAAAAGAATGAAATTTTGTCATTTGCAGTAACATGGATGGACTTGGAGGGCATTAGGCTAAGTGAAACAAGCCAGACAGAAAAAGATAAATACTAAATGATATCACTTTTATGTGGAATCTAGAAAATACAACAAAATAGTGAATATAACAAAAAGAAGCAGACTCACAGACATAGAGAACAAACTAGTGATTACCAGTGGGGAGGGAGGAGGGGCAATATAGGGGTGGGAGAGCAGGAGGTACAAACTACTGGGTATAAGATAGACCCAAGGATGTACTGTGTAACATGGGCCGTATAGCCAATAGCTTGTAATGACTGTAAATGGAAAGTCACCTTTAAAAATTTGTTAAAAAATTTTTTGAAAGATTACTCCCTCAGGAAAGAAGACAACAGTGCCTTCAGCAAGAAGACCTCTATCTAATGTGGGGGAGGGACCACTTCAAGGAGTCATGGAGGCTCAGTCACATTTGGGAATTCAGGGGACTCCGAGTTCTCCAAGTAACCCCAATTTCCCTCACTTCTATTCTCACTCCCAACTCTTCCCAATCAGTAAACAAAAGAAACCTGGCAGGGCCTCCCTGGTGGCGCAGTGGTTGGGAGTCCGCCTGCCGATGCAGGGGATACGGGTTCGTGCCCCGGTCTGGGGGGATCCCATATGCCGCGGAGCGGCTGGGCCCGTGAGCCATGGCCGCTGAGCCTGTGCGTCCGGAGCCTGTGCTCCGCAACGGGAGAGGCCACAACAGTGAGAGGCCCGCGTACAGCAGAAAAAAAAAAAAAGAAAGAAACCTGGCAGAGCTACGATTCAGTAAACATTGCAAATTGGCAATGCACAGAATGAAATTCGAGTTTGGATTCAGCCAACTCTGCTTCTTACCTCTGGGGAGAGGGAGGACATTGGAATTGAAGGTGGTCTGCAAAGGGGTCTTTAGTCTAAGCTACAATTTTTAAAAAAAAATTAAAGCATTTATGCATTTGGTATGATTAAAATTAATTTCAAATTTGCAATATGGTATAAGTATGAAAAACTACTTTTTTCTTTAGGAACTCAGCCAGGTAGAACAATCACTGTCTGGCCTAGTACAACCATACTCCTCTGCATTATACATACCCAGAGGCATGTTCCTAGAACCCCTTCTAAAAGTTTGTCATTCTTATGTACTCAATGCTATAGTGTATGTGATCCTGTCTTGCCATATCCTCCCCTGAAGTCAATCACTTCTAAACCGCATTCACAATCTCCCAGATCCTCAGATTTGATGGTACCTACTCCTTCCCCAGTTGTAACTCTGGCTTCTTTAGACTACAGCTCTTCATCTATGGTAACATATTCATGAACCACTTTGAGTAATAGCACTCTTGTCTCAAATTTCCTTTACATTCTAGCCTGACAGATTGATTTTAGGGTAGAACCTAGATGATTATGGAATAATGTAATGTATGTAATGTATGTATAATAATGTAATGTAATGTATAATAAGGAATATATAGGACGGTATAGGACCAAAGAGACAAGGCACCAAATCCCTCCTGATGTCATCAGGGAAGACTGCCCAGGAAAGATAATTATTTAGGAGGAGGAGGAGGATGATAATATATATGTATGTTCTAGGTGCTTTGCATATGCTATCTCATTTAATCGTCTCAATAATTCTATTCTACTGTTATCCCAGTTTTATAATTGAAGGAACCAAAGAACAATGAGATTAAGTGATTTTGCCTGTTTTCACACAGCTTGCAAATAATGGAGCTGAAATTCAAACCTAGTTAGTCTGGCTGCTGAGTCCCTGCTCTTAATTATGGATAATAAGACAAAACTCAGTGGGGGTCAAGGATGGCATTCTATCTAGACCAAGGGAAGAGTAACACAAAGTAATGAAAATATGAGAGAACATGGTTTGTACTAGAACAACAAGGCATTCAGTTTGGCAGGAGTGTGAGTAGTGGCAGAAAGGAGTGTGAGTAGTGGCAGAAAATATGAGAGAACATGGTTTGTACTAGAACAACAAGGCATTCAGTTTGGCAGGAGTGTGAGTAGTGGCAGAAAGGACACTGAAAGGGTAGGCAGAAATCGGTTCACGAAGGCGCCTATTTGCTGGATTTTATCATATACAAAATGAGGAGCTGTTGACAGGTTTTAAGCAGGAAAATAACATGATCAGAATTGTAGTTTTGAATAACCCCTCTGGCAGTGATATGGAGGATGGATTGGAATAGATTCAAACTGGGGGCACAGGTCACTATTAGGAAGGGCTTGCATTATCCTAAGAGGATGATGAGGGCTAAACCAGAACAGCAACAAAGAATGATGGAAAAAAAGGGGAGATGGAGTTGAACGCTGCAAAACGAAACTGAAACTTCTGTATTTCAAATGTGTCAACAGTATTCTAGGGGGAAATAAGATAATGGTGTTCCTGTGTTTGTCTCTGTCTTCCTGTTAATGAAAGAGTACTCATTAAAGTCTTCACAGAGTCAAAGATATTGTCTAGTTAGGTAAACATTATGCACGTTTTCAGCCAAGAGTAAATATATAAAAATTATTTTACAAATAATACTTAATGTGTCTGCATTGAAGAAATAAATAGATAGGAAGATTAAATCTTTTATTTCACAAAGTTTTTAAAGACACAAAACATAAACCTATTTATACATAAAGGAAAATAAGAACTCTAAGCAAGAGCTTATCATGACGACATCACCCATCATCCTTTACCTATAAACCTTCTATCCTTTCCTTGGGTAGCCGTTCAGAAATAAGGACCAGCGAATTTTGTTATCTGGATATCTTTCATTGTGGTATAGTTTTAAGCTCTTGGATGAATGTGTCATCATTTCATTTAGAGCATTACTACTTATCAGAAAATCTGATTTTTCTTCTGTGATACATGAGCCAGTTCCATTTGGAATTTCTAAAGGCCTAATTTTAGTCAATATTTTCAAAGTATGATAAAGCTCAGAAATAATTTGTTAATTAAGATAACAAATATTAGCCAGTAAAATGAAACTGAGACAAGACTAAAATAATGTATTGGTTAGTAGTCAATCCACATTTTTGAACATTAGCATATATTAGTGAACAGTTATGTTAAGGCAAAAGACTCTCTCATATAATCTATTTCCATCAATGTTAAAGATTATCAAAATCTAAAATATATTTTATAATATAATAAGTGACATGAAATGATTTCAAAAAGGAATTTCTATGTTAGAGTTTGTTATGAGAAAGGTACCATAAAAGTATAATGGGAAATAAAATTTTAGTTATTTAATAAAAGGTGGAAAGATAGAAAGATAAGCTTTTAAGTATTTACGTAGATTAATGAATTATTTGCCAAATTCTCCTGAAATGATACCTAGTTCCTATTAAATCACTGGACACTTGCTATATGAGCTATTTTTCTTTAGAACTGTATTTTTTTAAGGAGTCCTTTTTTTTTTTTTTTTTTTTTTTGCAGTACGCGGGCCTCTCACTGCTGTGGCCTCTCCCGCCGCAGAGCACAGGCTCCGGACACACAGGCCCAGTGGCCATGGCTCACGGGCCCAGCCGCTCTGCGGCATGTGGGATCTTCCCAGACCGGGGCACGAACCCGCGCCCCCTGCATCGGCAGGCGGACCCCCAACCACTGCGCCACCAGGGAAGCCCAAGGAGTCCATTTTTATCACAGAAATTTACCTAAACTTATACATATATTAATGGTTATATATAGTAAGTGAAAATGCCCTTATCTGAAATTAATACATTGTATAATATCAAAATCTTCATAGTCTTTTTTAGAAAACAGAAGAGAGAAATAAAGAATTAGTTACAACATTTACATTGAGTAGATATGAAGCCTTTGAAATCTACAACGATATTTTATATTTTTGTCATCACTTAATTCTATTTGCATTTCTCTTGCTTTAGTATTTTAATAGTATTAATAATATAGTTTGCATCATGTTTACCTGAACACTTTGTATGTTATATATTTTTAAAAGAATATCTTGCTTCTTTTTGATTAGAATTTTCTATAAAAGACATTAGTTGAAAAATTAACTTCTTACCTAAAGCTACTATCCTCCTTAATCATTTTCAAATAATGGGTAAAGCTGCATCTTTGTGAATTTATTTTTGAAAACTTGGTTACTTTAGTAGAAACAGACACCAGAAATTGAAGGTTGAATGTATTTCTATGACTCACATACAGTATGGTGTATCCTTTTCAAATTTTATCCTAGAGCACTTTTTTAAACGTGCATTAGAATACAGCTGTTCTCTCTGAAATGGTCCCTTTTTAAAATGGTGAAGTTTAACAAACTATTTTTATAATCTTTTGAATATCATTTTTGCATTCTGGAATTAATTAATGGATTATAAAAGTTCCAGATACTTCTGTTTTGTTAAAAAAACTAAACACCCGTATTTGAATCTTCTGATAGCAAAACAAGCAATATACCATTTAGGGTTGAAATATATAATATTTGAACTACGGTTCTATATATTTCAAAATTCATATTTTTTTACAAATAGATTTATCTATTTGTCCTATAAAACCTAGCTTTCTATGAAGTGAATCACTTAATGATATTATCGCTTTGGATATAAAATTGGCCTATATATAAGTGCTTCATTCCTCACCCACACCTACCTCTCCAAAAGAAAGTCTACCAGTAGTCTCGCACAGTAGTGAGCAGTCTTAAATTAAAAACAATTGCATTAGAGCAAAGGAAGATATTTTTCATGTTAAAGCAGTTTTTACCATCAAACATCTAAAGAGTTATAAACTATGAATGAATTACCTTTAAACCATGGTCTTTAAGGTTGAATTCATTTTCTGAATGCTTTTAGGGGTGACATTACGCTATCACCTTTTAAAATATTTTAAATGATAAAATTTTACATTTCACCAATAGTGCAGGAACAGATATAATTACGAATGTTTCCCTTTGCTTGGGAATTAAAATGCTGTAAATGCCATAAATTGAGTAAGTTTATCTCAGAATGAGGAATAGAGTATTTAGAAATAAATACCCAATAACTATTTATAGCCTGAAAAGACGTGTTTAAGTCACAGTCAAAATACAGGTTACTTGTGTAAAATCTAGCCTACTGAATAAACAAGTATTTTTTTAATTAGAGTGAGTAATATGAGTAAAAACTTTTCAAATAAGAGACATTAAGAGAATTATAAATCTAATGTGTGATTCTCAATATTCCCAATTGCTTGCAAGTGTTTATCTGGATAACAGCATAACAGCAACAAAGGACTTCTTTAAATGGCATATTTTTCAGCTTTATTTCAAATGCTGTATAGCATAAGAACCCATTGTTCAGAGAGAAATTTTAAGCCATGGAAAAAGAGTATGAAACATATTCCAAAGTGCTGAAGGAATTAATTGCCCTATTAGGTAATGAATACCCAAAAGAATGAGCATTAGTGATTTATGGCTTAAAGTGCTTGGGTCTGATCAGCATTTTGACTTCTTTGAAGGAGGACTTGTAGCCACCAGGTTGTGCCTCACTTATACCAGGCCAGGTCCCCCAGAAAATCCCATTTCGGACACCTCTGTATTTCTGGTGATAATATTTGCCATTTAAGTTTGCAGAAAGACATGCATCAAACCACCAGCCTGAACTGTAGTAGAGCCCACAGTTCCCAGAGGGGTATCGATCGTTGTCTCTATCCGGGGTGGTGAAAAACTTCAGATCGTGGTTGTAATGTTTACTGAAACGTAAGGCATCTCCAGCTGTGCCATTATAGTTGCCAATGTGTAAACGGTATTTGAGAAACTCGTTGGCCACATAAAAGTGATCATACAAGGCATAGAGTTTGACACCGTTAAAGTCTTCAAGATCTATTCTTAGAATCATGTCCTTACTCTTAGTCAGAAGATGGATTTTATCGTTCCCCAGCCAAAATTCTCTTCTGGGGTTTCCAAAGCCTACTTTGTAGTCTTGCCACGTTCTGGTGAAGTTGGTGCTTCCATCAACACGTGCCTGCAGCACTGTCCAGCCTCCCCCCATGGTCTCCATGTCACAGAAAACTTCGAAGCTACTATTTTTGGGATCCGGTGTAACTCTGTAGAGCTCACTGCTTCTTTTGCCTATTGTGTAGTATTCAGAGCAATCTTTATATATAAGATGTTGAACTGCAGGGGTGAAAAAAGAAAGGCATTGGATTTTGTTGATAAAAACCAGGCATCTAAAGAATTCTTTATATGCACAAAAGCAGTTTTATAATTTGATCAATGGTGATAATGAAACCTTGCTCAGCTAAACTTACTTGAACCTGTTTAGCAAATGCTTGTTAACGCCTCAGAACAAGAACCTGGTGTCATAAAGCAGACAAAGCTCCCCAACACAGTCTTGGTTGGTAATAATACTGACACCACCACGAACAAACAACAACAAGAAGAAATAAAAGTGATAGTTTTAGTAACTTAGTAATACTTAGTGAGGGCTCCGCGTGTGTTCTAGGGATTCTGCCAAAGACTTGATAACATTTTCACACTTAGTCTGCACATGAACTTTATGATGTAGATATTATTAACAACCTGCTGGTGAGAAAGAATATTAGGCTCCAAAAGGATCCGTGGCTTGCCCAGCTTCACAGAAGCTTTAAAGGGCAGAGCCGGGACAGAGCTCCGATCTGGCTGGCTGCAAAGCTTGTCCTTGTGACCACTGCATCCCTTGGTCCTGAAAGTCAGATGATTCCAACTCTCCTAGAACTGCATTCCATGTATACAGAGGAAGCACAGGCTTCTATATCCTTTCACCTAAAGAGGCTGATAGACTCCACTTTCAGGCAGTTTTATAGGATTGTTCCAAATGATTTATTAAAATTCTAAAATACAGCATTGATCAACATTTCCATTTATTTTACTTGCTTGACAATTAGATACAGAAGCGTAAGTTGTTTTTAAAAACTTCAATAATATACCAATATTCTTACTCTGAATTTATTATCCAGGAAAATATTTAGCTAGTGTTTCACATGTCTGGTTTCTAGAAGGAAACCACAGGTGATTATGCTCAGGATTAGTGTAATAAACAGTTAATGTGGTTCTGTAGGAACCAATACAGATGTTTACTCCAAAATAATTTTTTTAAAAATTGGTACTGGATCAGGCAAGTTTAATACAAGCCACTTACGAGCCACAAATAATCTATTCATGTGTACTTAGAACTCAGAATATTCAGATAGTTCCCCAAAACTTAGTAGAAAAAAAGACAGTAGAATCTTGTTCTTGTCATTACAAATTGCCATGCAGTGCCACATCTAATGTTCACCCACGTATGTCACACAAGATGTGAAACTCTGCCTTGCAATATGCAGGGCACATTTAGATGCAGGCGGCTGGGAGTATTAGCAACAGTGGTCCTGGAATCTCCCAAATACCTTCACTGGGTAGATTCCCTGGGGAATCTACCTAGGGAAGATGCCTGAGGTGCTTGTTTCAAAGGACCATGCTCTCTGCTTCAGGCACCATATTCCTTCAACCTCACACTCATGCAGACATGGCTTTCCAAAGTGTGATAAGACCACCATCAGCAATGGTCCCAGAAACTCATGTGGAAAAACCAGGGTTTGGGGGAACCAGAGCCACAGCTAGCAGTTCGTGGGCAGAATAGGCAGTTAGGTTTATGGCCTTTAACATATATTTATTAAAGCTAATTCAGATTATCAGCAAATAATCTGGATGGGGAAGATGGGTTCTATTGTTACATGCTTGAATTCTAGTGAAAGAGAGGAAGAAATAAGAATGTATTCCTTCCCTTAGTGGCATGCCAAAACTCCCCTTAAAATGTTTTTGGGCCACTAGGTCTCAAAGCAAAAAGTTTTGCACACATATGAAGCTATATAGCTGCTTTTATCCCATCTATAAAATCTCCCATTTCCACTAGACATTTGGGATTACAAAATGCAGATTACTTGCTAAAATCTTTCAGAGGTCTCTTGTTGCCGTATAAGGAGCAGTCACCTGACCACAGAAATAAACTGATTTCCAAAGAACGGAGTACAACCACAAACACTGCCTTAACTCTACTGTTTTCAAACATTTCAGTGAAGAGATAAGTTAAACTCACTGAAACATTAAGAAATTCTCTTAGAATATTACTCAGCCAGAAAAAGAAATGAAATTGAGTTATTTGTAGTGAGGTGGATGGACCTAGAGTCTGTCACACAGAGTGAAGTAAGTCAGAAAAACAAATACTGTATGCTAACACATATATATGGAATCTAAAAAAAAAGAAAAAGAGAAAAAAATGGTTCTGTAGAACCTAGGGGCAGGGCAGGAATAAAGATGCAGACGTAGAGAACGGACTTGAGGACATGGGGAGGGGGAAGGCGAAGCTGGGAGTAAGTGAGAGAGTGACATGGACATATATACACTACCAGATGTAAAATAGATAGCTAGTGGGAAGCAGCCGCATAGCACAGGGAGATCAGCTCGGTGCTTTGTGACCACCTAGAGGGGTGGGATAGGGAGAGTAGGAGGGAGACTCAAGAGGGAGAGGATATGGGGATACATATATATGTATAGCTGATTCACTTTGTTATACAGCAGAAACTAACACAACATTGTAAAGCAACTATACTCCAATAAGGATGTTTTTTTTTTTAAAAAAAGAAATTCTCTCCTTCCACTTCTGTTTGTGTGTAGCTCTGGCGTTAGCAAATAAGATCTTTGAAATTGAAAGTGCTTTCTAACGCGTACAGAACTCATGACTTTTGTAATTAGGTCCTATTCCTTTCTGTGTGCACATGTGCAAAGATAATAGTTTTTTCTGTATTACCTTGATGAATAAAAGGCTTAACTTATATAATTCATCCTTTCTTTAACTTATATGCTCAGGTTAATGTTTATAGATACTGTCTAGCTATATAACATTCATGAACAAATGATAAGAAAACATTATTATACATACCTGGACGTGACTGTATTTGTTCTTGAGTGGGACACTTAGATGAACATTTGCCATCCAAACTATTGACAACAAATGTTAGGTTTGCCACTTTGCTATCAACATAATGTTCTATGTTGTTCATATTTACAAGATTCAGCTTCTCCAGGCGACCCTGAAGCACGTCGATCTCCTCCTTGGCATCCTTAAGGTCGGAGGACAGCTTGTTAACCTCGCTCTCTAACTCTCTGACTCTGTTGTCACCAGCTTCTCCCAGAGCTCCGGGTAACAGCAGTCCATTTCTGCCCGGGTCTCGGTTGTCATCAGCCTGCAGTTTGCAGTCTTGGCAAGACTTCTTCAGGCTCTTTACAATTTCCTTGAGGTTCTGGACTTCTTTGAACACCTCCTCGATCCTGCCAAACTGCTTGGGGAGCTGAACAGTCAGCGGGGGCAGGTTCACCTGGTAGGCACAGTCGCCTCCCTCCTCGCACTTCGCTCTGCTTTCTAGTCTCACCGGGCAGGCGTCCTGGGCCGCTTCATCTTTAATTTCCTCTGTTGCGTTGTTTGCCACAACCAAAAAACCACAAGCAGCAAGGACAGCCGAGCTCAGCCAGCACCACTTCGCCAGCTTCATCTTTGCGGTGGCGCTCGCCCCAGCAGGGAAGGGGGCCGGGCTGGAGCTCTTTTTAAGAGCTGCCGCTGCCTTCCTGAGTCAGGCTTTCCGTGTTCTCAGAAAAGGGCGGGAGCACTTTGCATCACCAGTCTCAGAAACGCGGAGGAAGAGAGGAGATCGTCCTCATCAAAGTCAGTGTGCCCAAAACTGTTTTTGTTCTCAATCAAAACCATCCGCTTTGGAATTCCTGCAGTTAGTCAGATGCACACACTCAACAAGTTTCACTTTCATCTTTTATTTTTAAAAAGCACAAGAAAAATCTTGAATCTTAAAATAATTATACTTGAAGTACATCATTTCATGAGACTTAACTCCACAGTGGGGTAAATAGCTTTTAAAGATAAAATTGAATGTGCTAGTTATCCAGATTATGTGAAGGACAGAAATGTTACAAAAATGGAAATGGTTCTTTTTCCTTCTTGGAATGAGGCATTGAGAATTCTGTATTTGCTTCACGTTGGGCTTTCAGGTGAAATCTCAAGCACTTAAAATTTTAAATATAATGAAGCTCAGCTTTCTGGTTCTTGCAGTGGACTTTTGTTTCATCTGTTTGAATAGGGAAGAAAACTGGTAGAGAAGAAAATGCTGCTTTCTATTTCTCCGACCACTGCATAGCATAGGAGGAATGTCTAACTGACAAAAACACCGTTAAAAGACATCCTTGCCTTTCATCAAAACCAGCAGCCTTCTCCTTTGCTCTTCACCGACGCTGTGACTGTACTGTCCTTCCACATCTGCGTCCCATCTCGGTTCCGATTCTTCTTTTCTCTCCGGCATCTTTGCCTTCCCTCCCCGCTGGCAGCCCTAGCAGGTCCCCTCTCTGTGTTTCTGCCTCCGCAGTGGGCCCTCCACCTGGTCTCTAGGCCACTTGCTATGTCACTGCTTTGCCCCAAACATGTCTGCATTCATGACTTTTTGCACTTTTCAAACCTTTTTTCATGGTTTTCAAACTCTTCTCCTGAGAGGCTGAGAACAGGAAGGGGGAACAGCTTCTACTGAAGGAACCGCCTCCTTTTCATTTATTTTACATATTGACGTCTCAGGTAAGGTTTCTTATTAAAAAAGGATTTCATTGTTTTAAAAATAATTTCAAAATTATGGCTAAAAGTCTAAATTCTTATTGTACTATTTAACGTGCTCTGTAATCTATCTCTTATTTATTTCTTTAACCTGATTTCCTATGACTTTTCTATAGACTCCTTCATTCCAGCCAAATGCTCCTATTCAGCCTAACTATTCATGGGCTCTAAACGTGTCAGGCTCACTTTACACTTCCGAACTGTATTTACTCCTGTATATTCAGGAGACCTAGATTCCACCCCTGCATCTACTTCTTATTGGATCTATAGATCATTAACTCTGCTGAGCCTTGGTTCCTGTAACTGTGAAGGAGAAATCTGGCTATTCTCCCCTCAGATAGGAATGACAGTTACACAAATTCTGAGTGGTGCAGTGCTGAAGGAAACAAATGCAGTGTACAAAATGTAACACTCTTTCCAAACAAATCTGTCAGACATGTTCTACACACCTTATGTCTCATTTTCCTCCATCTTCCAGCTTTTTAAAAAATTAAGTTTCTTTTTCTCTTCATTCCATTTAATGTATTCAAACCAATTTTAGCATATTAAATTTTTGACTAAAAATATCTATTTAATCTCCTAATTTCATTTCTCTCTCCTCACCCACTTTCAAACTGTGACACTCCCCTACTGTAAGGGGAGAAAATGAATGATTAGGTAACTTTAAAAAGAAAGAGAATGATGATAATATAGATAATAGATTAAAATATCTTATAAAGTAGAAATATATAGGAACGATGTTTAGTTCAAGGTACATTATGAAATGCCTTTGACTTGATAGGCTATAAATCCACATATTTAGCCTGTCAAGTCCAGTCAAGAATTTATTAAAGATCTGTATACTCAGCACTATGCTAGAGCTTATAGAAGATGTATCCATCCATCCATCCATCCTATATTAATTGAGCATCCCCTACGTGCAAGCCATTGTTCCAGGCACTTAGGCTACACTAGTGAACACATCAAACAAAAATCCCCTTTTCCTTCTTAGGAAGGGGTATTGAGGGCTTTGTATTTTGTTCATGTTGGACTTTCAAGTGAAATCATAAGCACTTTTAAGCTTTTCTAAATCTAACAAAGGTATAGCTTTCTGACTCTTGCAATGGGCTTTTTTTTCATTTCTGTGAATCAGGGATTTGCTTTCCAGGCACTGCTGTTGATTCTTGGGCCCTGCACACCCCACTTAGCCAAGGGCCAGTGGCATAGTTCCATCTAAAAAGCTTGGATGTGCTATGGGAACTGGCTCCTGTCCCTTAGGGACCATAGAAAATACCCCAAATAAAGGCCAAAAATCGCTTTATTAATCAGTTTTTATCGACACTAGTAAGTGGGAATTCTGGGTTCTTAATTTTAAAAGATTATTGTTCACTTGCCAGAGGCAGACACTAAGTGACCACCACATGAAAGAGGCTTAATATGCCTAATGACTTTACAGCCCACGGGGGCAGAGAGTGTTGTGCTGCAGTCGTGCAGGAAGCTTTCACAAATACTATCTCACTACATCCTCCCGTCTACACAATTACTTCCTGCATGTGCAGATGAGCAAAGAAAGGGTTCAAAGCAATAAATCTCTTGCCTATGGTTTTGCACTTTTAAAGGACAGTTGGAATTTGAACCTGGGTCCGACTCCAAAGTTCACGTCTTTTCCTGTGCCACCCTGCCATGTGGGGGGCAGGGAGATGATACTGGAAGGGAATGTTGGTACCATGTTGTGGAGAGCCTGGTGCTTAAATCACTGCTTAGATCAGTGGGGAGCCACTGAAGGTTTTGAGCAAAGGAATCATATAATCAGTTAAGCATTTGAGAGAAATTAATCTATCACTGAAATTGGAGGTGCACTGGAAAGGGAAAGATTAGGCAAAAAGAGCAGTCTAGAGGCCATTTAAATAGTCCAAGTCACTGTTTCCCGAAGTGTGTTTTCTGGAACGTGAGTACCTAGATGTTGATAAATGTTATATGACAACAGCATTCCAGGACACGTGGCTCTGAAAATTATCAGTAATTTGCTAAAGTGCATCATGGCTGGCCAAGAAGAAACTAACATATGCTGCATTTTTCAAATTTTGGTTGATAATGGGAATCTTTTTTCTTTTTCTAGCACCATTTTTAGGAATGAGTCTTCTGCTAGAAACCAGGAGGAAATGCTGTGCTAGGTGAGAGATGCTAGTGTAGTGGCGGGAACTAGGTAAGAGGTGAACTAGTGTGGTGGCAGGAGGGGTGGTAAAGGGGTAGCAACTATTTTTGTCAAAGAGCAATAGAATCTATAGAATATGATAAGGGATGAAAAATGGAAGCAGAGGGGAGAGTTGAGAGAGCGCCATGAAATACGACTCCAACTGAAGTGACGTAATGTCATGGCAATGTCATGAGAGTAGAGAGGGAGCCGTGAGTTGGGGAGAGTGTAGTAGTATTATTTCTGTTTTGAATAGAGTGACAAGCCACCAAGTAGAAATATCTAACATACAGTTGAACATCTAAGTATTACAAACAGCACAGAATGGATATGGATGTCCATTTGAAGCCACAGGAACCAAAAGGATGGTAAAATATGAGAACCCGAAGAGTGCTGTGTCACGAAGACCAGGAGAGAGGGTTTCAAAGAGGCAGCCATCAGATAATCAAAAACGTGAAGAGCTGATTTCTGGTCCTCAACTCCTACCGAATTCCCACCCTCCGACCATGACTCTCTGCCTTCTCCTTCTTGCTGGAAAACCTTTCCGGATTTTCTCATGCCCAGCCTGCCCTGACTCCTAGAATCGCCTACTGATTCCTCATGGCAGTGTCGGAAACTTCTACCCCATATCTGCTCTCAACCCGGAACTGATGCATTAGGCCCACTTACAGACTTGTTTTTCAGATCTAAACAAATTATTTGACACCAATACATGTTGGGATTTTAAAGGAGCAAGGTATACTTTTATAAGCCCCATATGAAAATTACTTTCATCAGTCTATATTCACAATATATTCAAACTTCTTTTTTTTTTCTTATGCAAAGTATATTTAAGAGAGGATCTGCATTTACTGTATCTGGATCAGATTCCAAAAGCAAATCTTCATTTCCCTTAATACAGTTTTCTTAAAATAAAGCAACCCTTTATGTTTCTATTTGTACCAAAGGAAGTAAGTAAATTTAATAACAATTATTATTTATAGTACTGAGATCCTTTTCTTGATATTATGCCTATTAATTTAACATATTTGTAGTTTCTAACTTACTAAATTTGATGGTTCTTTAGGGAGTACATGTTTTGGGATGAAAAATGAAAACATTCACTTTTTAATCTACTTGGTTTGAAATGTCAACAGTAAATAATGTTTATCTTAGTATTCCTTAGAGGTCTTAGTCCTTGTTCATTATGAATTTCATGGAAAGAACTTTAAACAAAAGCCTGATTTCAGCAGCCCATAGAGAATTGCCTGATTTTGGTTAAAACTAGAATAATAGTTGGTAGGTTCTTTGTTATGTCTTGCAAGTACATCTCTAGCATAGATAAAGAGATCCAGACTAGGAAACACTCCAGCATGGACCTACCATGAAAGATCCACTATGCGAATCCTTAAGGGTCTGGATCAAGAGAAATATAGGGCAGAAATATCCAAAGGTCCACTCTTAGTAAGACTATAAAACATACAGTCATCTGATGAACTAATGGCCTAGGTCTTCAGTGAGATATCCAGGGCTTCTCAGGTTAGAATTTTTTGAAACTGGAATATTTCATGGGAGTCTTGGAATGCCCATCTTATCAATGTCAATATCTTATCAACAAAATCTTTTACTGGGTATCCCACACCAAGCCAGGGATCATGGAGGAGCTAAGAGATCCATGGGGCATGGCATCTAATTTTCCTGTCATCTCTCTAAATTTCCAGAGACTCAATAAATTTCATATAACCAATGTTGAGGAAACAAAATATGTTTATTTTTATTTCTTGTATTGGAGATTGATCTTGAGTTTCCTTTTATATTCCTCAAACAAAACAAAAAATAAAATCAAAATAAAGAAATCATAAAAATGAAATTGTGGCTTTCCCTGTCTTCCCTTTGTTTCTCATAATTTATGGTAGTTATGTTTTCTATAATGTCACCACAAACACTGAATTAGCAAATACCAAACCATTGCTCCTAGGGGAAATACAGGGTTAGGCTTCTACGAGCCTCTGGTCCTAATATTTTTGTCAACTGATCAATATATAACCTTGTTTTCAGTGTGTTTCTGTTTAAAGACATCTTATTTAGTATATATTGTTGATTCATTAACACAGAATACATGACCAAGAGAACTATAATCATGCCTGAAGGAAGCTTATCTAACACATGTATTTCCTCCTTAAGGTTCATCACAGCCTTCTTGCACTGAGCAACACTAGATAGCACCTCAGAACTATGCTCAAGGGCCATTTTAAACAGTGAAAACATCAGCAAAAAACACAAAAATGTGGAAAAACATGGCACTTAGACCACAAAAAGAGCACTTGGTTACAGTATGAGAGCTGAAATAAGACAACAGAGTGTTGATCTCTGAGCTCAGCTGGGAATGCATGTGTTGGGCAACTCGAAGTTTTCACTACGTTGGCCATGTCTACAAATGGTCCCCAAAGCCCACAAGTATTATCCTGGAGTTATAAATAAATTCTAATAAGTAAGTGAATTTGCAAATATACAATACATGAATAATGAGGATTGATTGTATACTGTTACAAAATCCAAGGCTTTAAATTCTTAGAAATGTCTATATATTCATTCTAAGTGTTAATTTGGTTTTATCTGTTTTATCACTTGCATTCCTTAGGGTATTATTTGCTTTGTTTGCCTTTACTTGGCATTTAAAATTAATATATAAATATGAATTTATAGAATATATAACATTACATATATCTATTATATGTCATATAATTTTATATAATATCATGCAATATCATATATGTTATATAATTACATAAATTTAAACTGAATAATAAAATTTAGCTTAGGAATTTATTTCAGTTCATTCATAAAAACAGTATGGGGCTTCCCTGGTGGCGCAGTGGTTGAGCGTCCGCCTGCCGATGCAGGGGACACGGGTTCGTGTCCCGGTCCGGGAGGATCCCACATGCCGCGGAGCGGCTGGGCCCGTGAGCCATGGCCGCTGAGCCTGCGCGTCCGGAGCCTGTGCTCCGCAACTGGCCACAACAGTGAGAGGCCTGTGTACCGCAAAAACAAAAACAAAAACAAAAAAAAACCAAACGGTATGCATCTTAATTTACTTTTTATGGAAAAATGAAAACAGTAAACTAATTCCATGCCAGTTGAATAATTTCATGCTGCATGTATGTCTTTTAAAAGCCTGTTCTTTCCTCTCTTTGAAACTTGTTTTTCAAAGACTCAAGTTTATCTTATGAAATATATATGTCAGCATATGAATTCTCAATAAATGTTAATTTAAAGGTGATTTCTACTGTGCTGGTAACTAAAGAAAATCTATGAAATGGAGTAAATGTTGTAGGTTTAATAGTAAACATGATTTAAAGTATGCCATTCTGGGGCTTCCCTGGTGGCGCAGTGGTTGAGAATCTGCCTGCCAATGCAGGGGACACGGGTTCGAGCCCTGGTCTGGGAGGATCCCACATGCTGCGGAGCAACTGGCCCCGTGAGCCACAAATACTGAGCCTGCGCGTCTGGAGCCTGTGCTCCGCAACGAGAGAGGCCGCGATAGTGAGAGGCCCGTGCACCGCGATGAAGAGTGGCCCCCACTTGCCGCAACTAGAGAAAGCCCTCGCACAGAAACGAAGATGCAACACAGCCATAAATAAATAAATAATTAAAAAAAAAAAAAAGTATGGCATTCTGAGGCATAGCATTAACTTATTAAGTTTACTTCTTTCTCCGCTTCTAGTTTGATATTATCTATGATTTGAGTCATATCCTATTGTTTGCAATGAAAGTTTTTCAGAGTGTAAGGAACTACTTCTTGATCATTATCAAGAGATGTAAAATTGCTTGGCCCCTATCTTACGTAGTTTGAAGTGTCCACCATCATTTACCACGGCTTTCCTCTGCTTGTGTATTTCGCACACAATTGTTTCAATCATGTTTACATGTGCACATGACATGGCATGTGTTGTGATACGTGATACAAAGTTCAGCTGCATCAACTGCTGTTGCACAAAACGATGACAACACAGATGCACCAGGTGTGGTCAAGTCGTGTATAAACGTAGTCTTAAAATAAGTCTCCATTCACTACCGTTATCATCTCAAAACTAGCATGACATGAAAGGGTGAACAGAGCCTTAGAACGGTAGTTATGGAACCCATGAGCTTATTGAGGAAACTCCCACTTTCTTGTCACTTAACTAGGCATTAGTTTCCTCATCTCTAATATGAGGTCAGATTAGAGATCTTAAGGTCCTTTTCAGGTGCAATAGTTTATGACTGTTGATGTTATTAATTAGAAGTCACGTAATAGCAAAGCAAGTCAGAAGTACAGATGGTCCTTTAATTAGATCATTAATCCCAATGGAAAATTATAAAGATCTTCTTCGTTTTAGTTATTCCTCCATTCAATGAGTCCTTATTTTGCATTTATTGAGCCATGCTCTGTACCAACCCTGGGGATGATAAATGAAAAAACAGACCCAGTCCTCACTTCATGGAGCTTTAAGTAGCAGAGCAAAGTATTTCAAGCCAGAGCCAGCCTTGGGCCGAGGCAACGTGTTTGGTGTTAGAAAGGGGGTCAGTAAGCACACCAAGGCCTTTTCTGCACCTCTCAATTCCCTCCCACTATGCCATGGCATTGGCCTCTCCCTTTGCTAACTCTGAAAATAGTCATTCTTTTCAAATTAGACCACAAAGGTTGTACAGTGTCTGTATATAATCATGCCTATGTTGGATATATGCTTCCTGGCAGAGAAGAGAACTTCCTGTTTCCTTTATTAGGCTTATTTCTTTGCCTCTTAACCCACCTCCATAACTATCAGCACTCCAAAATCTCCCATTTACAACGCAGAGTGTTTGGAATGAAAGGGATTTGTAAAAGAAAATCATATTCTGTACAAATGGTGTGTATAGCTTTCCTAGGTCTAAAGTTTATATAATGAGCATAGGGTTTATTAATTCAATAAAGTACAGATTACGCAGAACGCACAGAATAAAGATATAGCTGTAGCACTGAAAATATAAGAGCACAGGAGGTAAACATATTAAAACTTTTTGCTTTTACGTTTGCTGTTTTCCCTGTTTTTTCCCTCTTGTTTTATCTTTGCTTCTGCGTTCTGGGGCAGTAGGGGTGTGGAGGAAGAAGAAGTTGTTCTTCAGCAACTAAAAGCATATGGATTGGGGGATTTTACCTTTATTTTTTTTTCTTTTTTTTTTTTATTAGTTTCTGCTTTATAACAAAGTGAATCAGTCATACATATACATCTGTTCCCACATCCCTTCCCTCATGCATCTCCCTCCCTCCCACCCTCCCCATCCCACCCCTCCAGGTGGTCACAAAGCACCGAGCTGATCTCCCTGTGCTCTGCAGCTGCTTCCCACTATCTATCTACCTCACGTTTGGTACTGTATATATGTCCATGCCTCTCTTTCGCTTTGTCACAGCTTACCCTTCCCCCTCCCCATATCCTCAGGTCCATTCTCAAGTACGTCTGTGTCTTTATTCCCGTTTTACCCCTAGGTTCTTCATGACATTTTTTTTTTAATTCCATATATATGTTAGCATACAGTATTTGTCTTTCTCTTTCTGACTTACTTCACTCTGTAGGACAGACTCTAGGTCTATCCACCTCATTACAAATAGCTCAGTTTCGTTTCTTTTTATGGGGATTTTACTTTTCTCTTTTCCAAGGCAAGCCCCAGAAGAGGAGCCTGGCCTGACTTGGAGAATCTAGGCTAAGTTTAAGTGGCTCTTCCTCCCTGCTCCACGACTAGCTAACATCTGCTGCTTATTATGTGGCCCATCTTCTCTAATTTTCCTGCTAACTCCCACCCAAAACACAGAAGACAGAAATATAGTACAGAGGAATGTAGTGGAGCCCACAGAGATGAAGGTGGTGGGATAAAGATGACAAAGAAACAAAGAAAAGAGACTCGAGGGAAAAAGGAGAGAAATTGAATCATGGTGGGGTCTGTACCAGAGTCTTGTTTAAAGAAGATATTAAGTCCATATGGAAAGCAAATTTTATAGGATTTCTTTTCCGGAATGGAAATTGAGAGAACAAAGTTAGAGGACATGACTGGAATCAGAGCATTATGGCATCAAAGATAAACACTTTCTTCATCATTTTGGCAGTGGCCAGTTGTGTTAATAGTTGCTTCAGATTATATTATTACATTGCCATAAATGAAGTTAAATAAACTTTTAGGACATAGACCTTCCAAACAGCTTTACTTTATAAACAGTGTGGATTTTTAGCCAATATACCCAATTTCCAATGTTTAAAGGAGTTTTGCTGTGGAACTATTTGCTTTCATAACAATTTAATTCACTGTGATTTCCTGAATTTTTCATATTTTAAAACACCAGTACTATATCAAATAGAATAATAACATTGTCAGGTAGAAGCTGAATATACTAGATATATATTCCAGTAATTAATATGAAATATCTAGGACAAACAGCATTTACAGTTTATTAAAGGAACTTTAATATTAAACAGCTATTTCAAACTTTTCCAGTGCTGTAAAAGTTCAGAAAACGACATTACATGTTATGAGGACTAGCCCCTTCATTTTACACATGAGTAAACAGGTCTAGAGAAAACTAAATGACCTGTCCATGCCTGTCCAAGGCTGCTCATGTCTCCCAATTTCCATGCCATCTAGTTTACACTGATCTCTACAGTACCCTTAATTTGTAGCTAGACTATAGAGAAATGCTACAAAAATATAGTCTACCCGTATTAAAACTTTCCTAGTACGATGCCCCTGGGATTTTAGAAAGCAATAAAGTTTCCTCACGTCCTTCAAAATAACTGGGCATTACCAAATGAGCTATTCACATACCTTGCTATATGTGAAAATGATTCAGACAATTTCTCCAATATATACTAATCTGTCACTATAATTTTCTCAACCTGTCTTTCTGTTTATGCTTGTGTGCGTTGTCTGGCTTGGAGTATAAATTCTTAGAATAATAATTTTTTAAAGACATCTTATGCCTCACCCTGCCCAGAACTGCATTCTCGAAGGCAAGTGAAAAAAAAGTTTTAAATCTCTTTTCTGAAAAAAAAATTTCTGATTATAAATGAAATACTTGCTCATTATAAAAAAGATTAGAGAGACTTCCCTGGTGGCGCAGTGGTTAAGACTCTGCGCTCCCAATGCAGGGGGCCGGGGTTCGATCCTGGTTAGGGAACTAGATCCCACGTGCATGCCGCAACTAAGAGTTCACATGCCATGGCTAAGGAGCCCTCGAGCTGCAACTAAGGAGCCCACCTGCTGCAACTAAGACCCAGTGCAATCAAATAAATAAATAAATAAATAAATATTTTTTTAAAAAAGGTTAGAAAATACAGAAATTCTCAGGAAGCAAGACAAATCTTGAAAAAACAACCTAACGTTACACCTAAAGGAGCCAGAAAAAGAAGAACAAACAAAACCCATAGTTAATAGAAGGAAAGAAATCATCAAGATCACAGCAGAAATAAGTGAAACAGAGACTTAAAAAAATAGAGAAGATCAATGAAACTAAGAGTTAGTTCTTTGAAAAGATAAACAAAATTGATAAAATTTTAGCCAGACTCATCGAGAAAAAAAGAGGGCACAAATCAATAAAATCAATAATGAAAAAGGAGAACTTACAACCAACATCATAGATATACAAAGGATCATAAGAGTTTGCTATGAACAACTATACACCAATAAAATGGACAACCTTGAATAAACAGGCAAATTCCTAGAAGTGTACAATCTCCCAAGACTGAACCAGGAAGAAATAGAAAATATGAACAGACCAATTACAAGCAATGAAATTAAATCAGTAATTTAAAAACTCCCAACAAACAACAGTCCAGGACCCGATGGCTTCACAGGTGAATTCTACCAAACATTTAGAGAAGAGTTAACACCTATCTTTCTCAAACTATCCCAGAAAATTATACAGAGGAAGGAATGCTTCCGAACACACTCTATGACGCCAGCATCACCCTGATACAAAAATCACACAGAGATATCACACTGAAAAAGAAAATTACAGGCCAATATCAATGATGAACATAGGTGCAAAAATTCTCAACAAAATATTAGCAAACCAAATTCAACAATACATTAAAACGAACACACACCATGATCAAGTGGGACTTATCCCAGGGGTGCAAGGATGGTTCAATATCTGCAAATCAATCAATGCGATATGCCATATTAACAAACTGAAGAATAAAGTCATACAACCATCTCAATAGGTGCAGAAAAAGCTTATGACAAAATTCAACATCCATTTATGATAAAAAAAAAAACTCTCCACAAAGTGGGTATAGAGAACATACCTCAACATAATAAGGGCCAAATATGATAATCCTACAGCTAACATCATATTCAGTGGTAAAAAGTGGAAATCATTTCCTCAGAATGGAATCTTAAAAAAAATGAAACGAATAAATACAACAAAACAGAAACAGACTCACAGATAGAGAATAAACTACTGGTTATCAGTGGGGAGAGGGAAGTGGGGAGGGGCAAGATAGGGGTAGGGGACTAAGAGGTACAAACTACTATGTATAAAATAAATAAGCTATAAGGATATATTGTACAGCACAGGGAATATAGTCAATATTTTATAATAACTTTAAATGACGTATAATCTATAAAAATTTTGAATCACTATGTTGTATACCTGAAACTAACATAGTATTGTAAGTTAACTATACCTCAATAAAAAAAAATACAGAAATGCATATGACAACTATATTCCTACCATTTTTTTCTTTTTTATCTTTTCCTACCACTTTTTATTATAGTAAAATATTCATAACATAAAATTCACCATTTTAACCATTTTTAATTGTACAGTTCAGTGACATTAAATTCATTCACATTACTATGCAACAACTACCATCATCTATCTCCAGAAATTTTTCATCATCTTATACTGACTCTGTACTTAATAAAGAGTAAATCCCCATTCTCTGCTGCCCCACCCCTGGTAAAAACTGTTCTACTTTCTGTCTCTATGGATATAACTATTCTAGGTACCTTGTATAAGTGGAATCATACAATATTTGTCCTTTTATATCTGGCTTATCTCACTTAGTATAATATCTTTAAGGTCTGTTCATGTTATAGCATGTATCAGAATATCATTCCTTCTTAAGGCTGAATACTATTCCACTGTATTTACACATCACATTTTGTTTATCTACCCATCTGTTGATGGACATTTGGGTTGTTTTCACATTTTGGCTGTAATGAATGATACTGCTATGAAAATGAGTGTACAGGTATCTGTTCAAGTCCCTGCTTTCAGTTCTTTTATGTGTATACCCAGAAGTGGAATTGATGGATCCTATGGTAATGCTACATTTAATTTTTTGAGGAACTTCCCATAGTGTTTTCCACATCAGCTGCACCATCTTACATTCCCATCATCCATGCACAGGGGTTCCAGTTCCTCCACATCCTTTCCAACAGTGGTTATTTTCTGTTCTTTTGAAAATGGCCATCCTACTGGATGTGAAGTCCTATCGCATTGTAATTTTGATTTGTATTTTAGAATGATTAGTGATGTTGAGTGCTCATTGACCATTTGTATTCTTCTTTGGCGAAATGTCTATTTAGATCCTTTGTCCATTTTTGAATTGGCATTGTTTTGTTGTTGTTGTGGACTGTAGTATAATGATGACTTTTATTAACATTTTAGACTATTTCAAATCATCTTTCCAAATATATATGTTTGTATGTAATTTCATAAAAATTAGACCATCTTCTACATAGTTTTTAATCTTTTAAAATTCTGAATGTAACACATATAAAGTGTCCAAAATATAAAGATACAATTGAAATCAAATACTCAACCACCATCCAGTCAAAAAAAAAAAAATACTGCCAGCTTCCAGAAACTCCCCTCCTACTCTGTCATTCACCCTGTAGTAGCCACTGTATTGACTTTTATGATAATGCTTTTCTTGTTGTTCTTAATAGTTTTACCACCTAAGCATGAATCCCCATACACCATACTTTTGTGTTGCCTATTTTTATTATTTTTAAAATTTATTTTATTTATTTTTGGCTGCGTTGGGTCTTTGTGGCTGCGTGTGGGCTTTCTCTAGTTGTGGAGAGTGGGGGCTACTCTTCATTGTGGTGTGCGTGCTTCTCACTGCGGTGGCTTCTCGTGTTGTGGAGCATGCGCTCTAGGCACGCAGGCTTCAGTAGTTGTGGCATGCAGGCTCAGGAGCTGTGGCTCACAAGCTCTAGAGCGCAGTGTCAGTAGTTGTGGCACACAGGTTTAGTTGCTCCATGGCATGTGGGATCTTCCCAGACCAGGGATCAAACCCACGTCCCCTGCATTGGCAGAAGGATTCTTAACCACTGTGCCACCAGGGAAGTCCCAGTTTTGCCTATTTTTAAATTTGATAGAAACAGAATTCTACAAAATGTATTATTTTGTGTTTGGTTTCTTTCACTCTCTGTTATATTTATGAGAATCATTCATATTTTTGCATGTATATTTCCACTGTTTGGTTTTACCAATATTATATTTATGCAATATATTGCCAATGGATATTAAGGTTGTTTCCAATTTTCATAAATTACTAATAATGCAACTTGAACGTTCTTGTACGTGTCTCTTGGTGTACTTGTGCATGAACCTCTGTGGGCATTTATCAAGGAATAGAACTGTTTTGTCATGGGGTTTGTAAGATTAGGCAATTTTTCATGTAATTATTAGTCATTTGGGTTTAAGTGACTTTATTTTCATGATCTCCATTCTTCCAATATAATGTTTTTCTTTTAATTTCTAAAACCTTATTTGTTCTTTTTTAATAAATTTGTATTATTAGCCCTTTGTATATCAAGTACTTGCATACTTTGTTCAACTTTGACATTTGAATTTCAATTGTGGTATTTACATATATGGAAGTCTTTATAGATGTTTCTTTTTTTTTTTTTTTTTTGCGGTACACGGGTCTCTCACTGTTGTGGCCTCTCCCATTGCGGAGCACAGGCTCCGGACGCTCAGGCTCAGTGGCCATGGCTCACGGGCCCAGCCGCTGCGCGGCATGTGGGATCCTCCCAGACCAGGGCACGAACCCGTGTCCCCTGCATCGGCAGGCGGACTCTCAACCACTGCGCCACCAGGGAAGCCCGATGTTTCATTTTTATATTAATCTTTTCCTTATGATTCCCTCACAATACTACAATCATATAAATGCCATGTGCATTTTCTATTATTTTTATGGTTTTATTTTTTATGTTTGAGTTTTAATACTCTAGAATTTGTTTTAAAGTGTGACATAGGAGCCTAACTATATTTTTCCCCCAAATGTTTAAAAAGTTCTTACAATACAATGTTTTAATGAATTCCACCTTTTCCCTGCACTGACATGAACTTATCCATAAGCAAAATGTTTTCTGGTTACATCGATATGGCTCTCTATCCTGGTGCTACTGTCCTGTTTAAGTATGATAGATCTAGAATGCATCTTAAATCTGAAAGGGAAAATGCACACTTAGAAGTCTTCCTTTTATAAATTTAAATAACTTATTATTCCAACTGTACTTTACAATAAGTTCCAAAAATTCTAGTGATGAATTTGGGAATAATTGGCCTATTTTAAAATATTTTTATCAGCCTGGGACATTTGGTCACAATTTCTTTTACATTTCCCTATACACTTTTGTAGTTTTCTATATATGGATCTTTCACATATCTTGTTAAGTTTATTTCCAGATTTTTCATCTTTCCCATTGGTATTATGAATCAGATCTTTTCTTCAATATGTTTTCAAACTTCTTCTTATTATTAATTTGGAAAGCTATATTTTTATAAATTTATTTTATAGATGGACACCTTACTGCATTATAAAATTATTTTGTATTTTTCATGTGGGCATTTATATCAGCTGCAAATAATGACCATTTGTCCCTTTTTCTCATATATACACAATATTTTCCTGTCTAAATCCACTGGTATATATTTTCTGAATTATATTAAATGATCATGCTCATACCAGTCACTCTTCCCTACCTTATTTCTGATTTTAGTGGGAATTCCTCTAGAGTTCCATAATTAAAATGTGACGCTAGCTATTTGTTTGAAATTAGTGCTTAAAGGATAATAAATTCTCAATAGTTAGTACTAACCCTGTAACTGCTGTTGTCTGATTCTAGCCAAAATGGCAGGAGGCAGAGTGGAGTAGTGAAAAGAGGATGGATTCTGAAGTCACCATGAATTTGAACCCTTGCTTCTCTCCTTAGAGCGCAGACTCTCTGGCACATACCTATTTCATAGAATTATTAGAAGAATTAAATGAGATAACATATTCCAGGCCCCTAGTATATTTTTCTGACATATATTGTTTTTATGCACAATCTAAACACTATAGTTTAGGGCCTCCCTGGTGGCGCAGTGGTTGAGAGTCCGCCTGCCGATGCAGGGGATACGGGTTCGTGCCCCGGTCTGGGAGGATCCCATATGCCGCGGAGCGGCTGGGCCCGTGAGCCATGGCCGCTGGGCCTGCGCGTCCGGAGCCTGTGCTCCGCAACGGGGGAGGCCACAGCAGTGAGAGGCCCGCATACCGCAAAAAGAAAAAAAAAAAAAAAAAAAAAAAAGAAAAAAAAAATAAACACTATAGTTTAGATTGTTCAGATTTTTCCAAAAATTTCTTTGTAAGTATAACTAACATTCTATTCGTCTCTATTAATTACATTCATCTATTTTTCTCAAAATGCTCAGAATAAGGAGCATCTCTGTAAAAAAAAAAAATAGAAGTGAAAAACCACTTTGATGGGATACCAGTCAATGCTAAGCATCTGTTTTCTTCTGTGGAATAGAGTGTAGTCTCTAAGTTTGATAAGAATATCAGAACATACTCAAAGTGTCTTTGTAAGATGTTCTAGGAAATTGTTCCTTTGTGCTTTCTTTTTAAACTAGTCAATACAGTCTATTCTAATTCTGTGGTATATTCTTTTCTTCATCTCTATGGCTGGAAAATATTCATTCCCTGAGGATGGAATGGGTTTTGAGGAAAGTCAAAGATTCATTTTAGCTCTCTGTAGACCTAAGTTTGGTGAGTAAGGTAGGAAAACAAGCCAACTGAGAGTGATTTTTTAAAAAACTAACATTGACTATATGGATGATTAAGTATATTATAATATTATTATAATATACAATTATAATATTTATAGAAACAATATAATATTATTGGAATAAATTAATAGCCTTTAAAGTATTTTAGGTCAACACTCTCTTGGATATCTAAATTCTGATACTTCTGGTTATCAAGAAATATATATAACCTTTTAATAAAAATTTTCAAACCTATACAAAAGTAAAGGAAATCGTATAATGAACCCCCAAGTACCCATAACCTAGCTTCAGCAATCATCAATTTATGGTCAACCTAGATTCATCCCCCACTCATTTCCCACACCACCAAACTCCTGATTACTGCGAAGCAAATCCCTAATATCAAAGTATTTTTGTTCATAAATATTTCAGTATGTATCTCTAAAAAACAAAAACTCCCTTAAAATGTAACCACGATGCCATTATCATATTCCCTCAGCTAACAAAAATTCCTTAATGTCATTAGCTATCCAGTCAGTTCATACTTCCCAAATTGTCCTATATAATTGTTTAAATTACTGTGCAGTTATGAAACAACTTGACATATAGTTATGTTCAATTGATTTATTTTGTTTTCAGTTTTCAGCCACTGATTTTAAATTTAATTTTCTAATTAAGGTACTATACTGTTCTAAGTCATATCTACAAAATGAAGTATATTCAAAGAATTATTACTTCTATCCCTAGCCCCTACCCCATTTCCTCCTCCTTCCTATAGTATAATTCTATTTTAAAGTTAATCCTTCCTTTATATTTATATAAAGTATATATAGTATAGCTTCTTGAATTTAGGAAGGTTTGTGCTTTTGTTATAATGGTTATCTTTATATAATATCATTTCTCCTTTTTTATAATTATTTTTGACTACTGTCTTTTGGTTTCACACTACGAGTGACTTCAAGTTAGCTAATATTATTTCTTCACCCTACCCTTCCTCACAACATCAGTTTGACACAGTGTCTATCCTACAAATATTACCCACTCCTATGGTCTTTTATGTCTGCCAACCTGTACTACCTTAAGTTCTCTAGATGTGTTTCACACTGTCTCCATGCCATCAGCAAGAGACTATGCTACTCCTTTCTGAGTTTCTCTAATTCACTTAAAAATGACTGACAGAATAGAATTGTGATCAAGTTCCTACAAAGCCTCTCACAAGCTTTGTGACTCTGTTCAAGTTTCTCAAGTATCTTCAGTTTTCTTTTACTTTTTAAATTTCGGATTGTAATATTTATTTCACAGGGTTATTGTGAGGACTAAATAACATACATAAAGCACCTAACATAGTACATAGCAATCTCTCATAAATAAATAAACATTAAGCATTACTTTCAATAAGATATAAGAGAAGAATTATTAATTTGTACTTTTTGTGTATTTTCATTTGGTAAATATTTATTGAATAAATTCATTTGATGAATTATTTATTTAGTAAATATTTATTGAATGACTGCTATTTGCTAAGCACTTGCATGTGTGTTTTCTTTCACTTACTCAACAAGTATTTGTGAGTTCCACATGGGCTAGACCTTGGACACATAGTGATGGGAAAGGTGGACATGGTCCCTACCTTTATGGAATTTCCAGTCTTTCTTCTTACCATAAGTCATAAATTACACTCTTTCTGAATATATTATTTTTGTTCCAATAACTCCCCTCTTAGAATCCCTTGTGTTCTGGTGCTTTACTTGCCTGGAAATAATTTTCTCATTTGACTACTCAGTAATCTATTTGATTACTGAATGTTCACTTCTTATTTGGCTGAAACCTCTACTAAAATGATAACTGCTAGGGTAAGTTGTTCAGAATTTTATCTGCAACTTCCTTACAAATTATAATTTGCTTTTTCATCAAAGCTCATAAAATACAGAGCCAAAGGGGTCATTAGCTGCAAGGATGATGTTTGTAGATAAGGAAAAGCTCTTTATGTTAACTGAATGTTTCCTGTTTTTCAGCACCCCCCTCTGCCTGCCAAATTTAGCCGACTGACACATTTTTTCACATTGTCTTCACAACCGTTTTAGCTTATTTTTTGTTCCATGGTGCATAAAGTTTTACTAAAGTGAATAAAATATATTTCAATATCCAAATAATAAAATATTTCAATTTAAATATTTTTAGAGTATGTTGATTAGTCAAAAATGTATCAGACATGTTTATTTCATCTTTTTATAAAAGTATCAGAAGCTAAAATGGAAAAATAGCAGGAAAATCTCAGAAATTTTAAAGCATTAAGTTCTAAACCTCACATGATGCAGTCACACACACTTAGTCCATATACACACACACACACACACACACACACATGTATATATATGTTTATAAAACATGACACAAAGCAGGACCCCAATGTTAAATGCCTACAAGGCCCATAAAGGGTACGTGAATGAGTGGAACAGCCTAGGTGTCAGGACACTGCACACACCTTGAATGGGCGGGGGGCCGACTGCGCTTCTTGTGAAAGGGGCAGCCTCTTCTATTACTTCTGAAAGCCAATCTCTGCTCAATGCCAGCTGATTATTACAATGTTAGAATATGAATCTGGTGTCATCAAATCTAATAATTCTTCAAGAAAAGCTGAAAATTCAGTTTTTTATGGCAAAATCTACAAATTTTTAAATATTACCAGCTAATTTTTCTAACTTTAAAAATTGTGCATACTAAAAACATCTGCAGATTTATACTTTTGACTGCTAGTTTGCAATATTTGGAGTGAAATACACTGCTGTGACATGGATTAAGGGCTATCTTACATATTTTAAGAGACATAGGTAGTATCTTACCTTGTTTTCCTGATAAAGAAATATGTGGAAATAATTACTGATCCTTATATTGTTACAACCTATCAAGAATAACTGGAAATGTGGCACTTCCATGAAATGAGGCTATTCCTGTTCGCCAAAAAGCACATTAAAATATTTTGTAATTGTTGACTTAGTGAACTAGAAACATCTGTGTTTGGTGAAGTGTTTGTTAGAATCTATTTTTTTAACTTTTTTTTCATTTCTTTTTATTTTACTTTGCTTAGGTATCAAAGTTGGTATCAAGTGAAAGAAGTTAAAATTATACTTGGTTGTATTATATGGTTTTTCTCTCCTTTTTCCAAAACTAAAACAAGCTAAAAAACTCTCTCTCCAAACATCATAAAAACCAGATTACTTGGAAAACTGTGTTAGTTTCTGAATATTCCACCCTATTCTGAGGAAATTCCAAGATAATTGCCTTGGGTAGTTGCTATCCATCTGTTACCATTAAATTACAATATTTTAAGGAATTTATAAGGTGACTAGTTGGCTTCTATTAGAACATAAACCAAAAGATTCTGAGGATCTAACTTTGGGTTTAAGCGTAACATAGCACAATACCCATTTAGTTATAAAAACTCTATTATCTTGCCCTTTAAAGAGTTTTTTTTAGGATTCAAATATTCAGGTGTTGGAATTTATGCTTTATTGACAGATTTGAACATCTCTGATACTTAAATTTGACCTACCAATCTACTGAAGTCATTAATACAGAGTAACTATGGGCTGAGCTATGCATCTTTGGAGGTAGGGCACATTGAGTTGAGGACTTTCCCTGGGTGACAAGCTGTCAGGAGAAAATGTCTGACAGTTTTTCTGCTCAAAGGCTCTTAATATTCCATTCCAACCTGTATGGGGAGTGTGTATTCTACATAAAATCAACCAATCCATAAATCTTCCACAATCAATACCAAGTTTATATCCTGTTATCTTTATACACACACGCCCACATGTGCGTGCACACACACACACACACACACACACACACCCTTCAAGCTGTTGGTGTTCCTTCTAGACTGACTTTTTTAGAGTCTTTCAGTGACATTCTTGATCCTTTTGGCCCAATTCACATGTGTACGTGGAGAGAGAAAACCATACATTGAGATATCCTTCTGTGATATGCCCAGCCTTTCATGCCACACTCCCAGTCTGCTAGATACTGATGGATTCTTGAGACATGTGTGAGCACCTGCTGTTTGCCATGTACTATGCTAGGTTCTTGAGACACCAGAATGATTCTTGTCTTCAGAGAGCTTCCCATCTGGTGAACAGATATGTGAGCATGATATCAGCTTAACGAGATAAGCACTCTAATTGAGGGATGTGTGAGATATAGTGACCTCATTCATTAAATATTTCTGAGCATCTTAGTGTCAAGCAGTTTTCTAGGTACTCAGGCTATTTCAAGTAAATAAAAGAGTCAAAGATACTCTGCCTTATCTGAAACATTTGTAGAACACATAGGAAAGCTTATACCAGGTTTTAAGGATTGACCTCTGTTTTCATGGTTAATAATTTTACTGAACAAAACTGAACGGCTTCTGCACATTAGAAATAAACAATCCAAAAAAGAAATCGCAAAAACAATTCCACTTACAATAGAATCAAAAAGAATAAAATACTTCAGAATAAATTGAACAAAACTTAAATGACTTGTCCAAATATGCTGCCAGCATGAAAAGCCCCCATACCGGGGGATCAGCAAGAGTGGAACTCAAACATCCTCATATTCTGCCCCCAAGTTTCCATTTTATGGTATCAGTGGGGAAGTGCAAGCTGCAACTTTGGCTTTTTGTTCTTTTTCAAAGAACAGTTCTTCGATTAGCAGTGAAAAGCTTCACTGTGCATCACAATCTGCCTGCTAGACGGGGAAGTGGAGGGTGGCACTGCCGTGGCGCACACACTGCTGGCACTGGGGCTTCCCAGATGCCTCTGTGGTAAATGATTTGTTATTTATGGATACTGGGAAGAGCGCTGTGGGCAAAAGCATCTTCAAAACAGGAATGTGGGCACCAGAGGTCCCAACTGTCTTTGTTGCGGGAAGTGGCGATATCCTTTACCTGTAACCTCATAGCCCAGAGCTGGGGGCTGACAGCTGACAGCCAGCTGAGAGGGGCGGTGCTCTCAGCACAGAGAAGAGCCTGAACGGTGGGCGCAGCAGCGGAGAGAGCACCCTGGCCCACAGACCCTGCCCGCTGCGCTCTGGGCTCACCCACGTTTACAGTGACAGCTTCTTAAGACAGGGGCAGGGCAGGGGCTGTGGCCTGTGATCTGCATAGTGAGATGAGCAGTTGACCATCTTTTTACATTTGTGACCCTCGTGTGAGAGATGCTCTCTTCTCCAATGTCCAGGCTCCCTTCTGGATCTCTGCCTGCCTAAACCCACTCAAGGTCTGCAGAGGTGCCCTAGAGGCGGGAACGCTGCATGTGAAGGACTGAAAGCTGATTGGTCAGAGTCAGCAGGCAACACAGTTCCTTCTGGGGCCCACGCCCCTCCTGCCCGCACCCCTACTCTCCTGGTTCCTGTTTTTGTGACTTCAGTCATTCGTGGTTTTAGCCTGACCCTGTTTCCTGCCCCTGTTATGTTCTGGCCCTCGTGTAAATGCGCCTCAGGACTCTGGCCCCGTTAGCTTCTGTACTCTCACCTATCAGCTCACCCTCTGAAGTTCAGAGAGAGGCCTCTGGGTTTGAATCTGGCTCGCCTCCCGCCTCCTGGGCTCACAGCCACTCCAACCTGCCATCATCTTTTCCCACGATCTTTGGAAGTAGGGGGAAATCATTTAAACAAAGGATACATGATCGTTAACATTCCAAGCAATCGCCGTTTCACTGGGACCAATGGGAGTGCTTGAAAGGAATGCCACTCATTAGCATGCGTGTGCTCAGGCATGCTTTTTAGTTATTTGGCTGTACATGTTATCTTAAAATTACTGTCACTTAATTTGGAAGTCCTACACAGAGCTAAGCCACCTGCATTACTCACCCACCGTGTCCACTGCATTTGCGGCCTTAACTCTGGGAGGCCCTGTTTACCACTTGTAGCCTCCCCTCGCATTCCTGTGGTCGGCCACCAAAGGAGGAACAGGACAGCTGTGGGAAAGCGGCCCAGATCTCCCTGCTCATCCTGTGAGCCTGGCCAGCCACACAGAAGAGAGAGGGGAGCTGTGGGGGGAGGCAGGCAGTTTTGTTCGGCACATTCTCTGCTCTTTCAAGTCTTGGGTTCAGGCCAGGTTACCTTGTTCTTCTCCTCCTCTTACACCTGCCTTCTCTGACGGGTCAGTTGGAATGGAGGTGAGTGAATGAACAAGAGTGCTTCCAGCTACATTACTGGTTTTAAGATAAGCTTAAGTCAACACAGTTTAAGGAACATTGCCGAGTACCTGGAAGATACCAAGCTACGGGCTGGGACTCAGAGATGAATACAGTAAGATTCCTATCACCAAGGACTACACAGCCCAATGGAGGAGACATATTAGTGTAATATGATCATAGAGATAATAGTGTACGATGTGTACAGTAACAGGTGCATCTAAAAATACAGAAGCAATGGAGAGAAAGAATTAATTCTCCCTGGAGATGTCAGGCAGCCACAGATGCGGACCACTGAGATGTTTTAAGGAAGAATGAGAATTCTCCAAGTGGACAGGAGAGAGAAATTGAAGCTAGGGCAATATAACGTGCAAAGACATGGTATGGAACTGTGTTAGTTTTCTATCGCTCTCACAGCAAATTACCGCAAACTTGGTGGCTTAAACACAAATTTATTATATTATAATTCTGTAGGTGAGACGTCCAATATGAGTCTCAGTGGGCTAAAATCAAGGTGTTGACAGGACTGCATTCTTTTCTGGGGGCTTTAGAGGAGCATCTGGTTCTTCTCCTGTTCCAGCTTCTAAAGGCTGCCCTTATTTCTTGTCTTGAGATTCCCTTCCTCTGGCAGGTCAGGTCCTTCTCACACTTCCAATCTTTCCTTCTTCTTCCATTTCATATCTCTGACTCAGCTAAGAAAGATTCTCTGCTTTAAAGGACTGCACCCAGCCAGATAATCCACAATAATCTCATCTTAAAGCCTATATCTGCAAAGTCCCTTTTGCCAAATAATGTAACAAATCTACACAGGATAGGGATTAGAACGTGGACATCTAGGGGTGGGGGAATCATTCTGCCTAGGTGGTCTAGAACTGAAATGGTCACAATAGGTTGAGAAAGAGAGGAGACAGGTTTGGAGAGGGTGGCAACTGCCAGATAACGAAGGCCCTTGTAAACCATGTAAAGGGACCAAGACTTAATCCTGAAGGTGATAGGATCCTCTGAAGGGTTTTGAGCAAGGCGAAAATTGTGTTTTAGATAAAGCACTCTGCTGGCAGCATGAAGGACAGATTCGGGGGGACACAACTTGAAGTAAGGAAAGTGCTTAGATATCTACTGCCACTTTCTCAATAAGAAGTGATGAAGACTTGTGTGTAGATTCTGTTTATTCTAAGGAACTATCTGATAATACCTAGTCCAACAGAATCTATGGATGAAATGCCCCATAATATCAAATTTCTCTCCAAAAAAATGGTCACAATACATGAACATTGATATTGTATCATTTAGGTAAACCATTTCATGTGTTCCAGGTGTTAGATGAAGATGTTTATTGTTCTCTAACCCTAATTCCCATAGTCTTGAATGGCTCTTGCCCAAATAAAGTCCTAGCTTGTCCAATAACGGTAGCCTGCAGGCCCCTCTGTTCAGGAGTCATCAGCATGTAGGTAGGTTCAGACTGTGAGTAGGAGGTAGTTCAGACGAGGGGCAGTGAATAATTTTAAAAAAGAAAAAAGGTAATGACAAAATCATGGGCAACACCAACTTTTAAAGGAGGACCAGAGAAGAAAACAGAAGAGTAAGGAGAGAACCCTGAGACCCTATGTCACAGGAACCAGAGGAGGAGAGAGTTCAAGGAACAATGAACTGTAATAAGTCAATAGTAATACATGTCGTAAAATTGTCAAGTATGATAAGGACAGAGAAATGTCTGAATTTAATAATTAAGAGGTCACTGGGGCTCCACTTCTAATCAAGATGGAATAACATAAACTAGATTTACTCTCCTACCTGAAACAACTAAAACATGGACCAAATCAGGTGGAACCATGGTTTTCAGACTTTGGACAACAGCACAGGACAGTGATCCCTAGGAATAGGCAAATAAAAGAGTTGAGAACTACAATTGCCCCGTTTTACTACTTAGAGAGTGTTTCCAAATGATAGCATAGGGAGGGGATTCCAAACAGAGCCAGGTGGTCTTGCTGATTTGAGAAGACAGAGCTTGGGGTTCAGGGAGGCCAAGTTGGCTAAAATCTACAGGTGAGGCAACGGAAGAGTTTCAAAGAGAGAGAGAGAGAGAGCGCTCCAGAAACCTGCCGAGGGATACTGATCAGTGCATGTGTGTGAGGACACTACTGAGGCTGGGAAAGAACTCCCAGAGAGGAGGGAATGGAACAATACTTGGAGTTCATGCAGAGCCACGAAGAGTTCCTGTTAGGAGGTTAAAAAGACCTGCTGACCCAGCAGAAGGGTACTGACTCAGTAGTGGGACCAAATTAGCCAGAAAAAGGATTATTCTGGACTTCCTTAACAAAGTTTAAAAGCAAGGCTTGAAAGGATCAAACTGTTTCCAAGAAACTTAACTGTGACTCACAAAGCCCCCAAGTATTTAAAGGAATACTCCTCCCCCAAAAAGAAAGAAAAATCCATTTCACAATAGTGTAAAAATCACAGTGTCTGGCATCCAATCAAAAATTAGTAGGCGGGCTTCCCTGGTGGCGCAGTGGTTGAGAGTCCGCCTGCCGATGCAGGGGACGCAGGTTCGTGCCCTGGTCCGGGAAGATCCCACATGCCGCAGAGCGGCTGGGCCCGTGAGCCATGACCGCTGAGCCTGTGCGTCCGGAGCCTGTGTTCCACAACGGGAGAGGCCACAGCAGTGAGAGGTCCGCGTACCGCAAAAAAAAAAAAAATTAGTAGGCATGCAAAGAAGCAGGAAAATATGACCTATAATGAGAAGAATCAATCAATGGAGTAGACACAAAAGTAGAACTAGTAGACAAGGACATTAAAACAGCTATTATATATATTTTGAATGTAGGGGAAAAGGTAGAGGAAAACATGAGCATAATGAGAGAACTGGAAGTTATAAAAAGAGCCAAATCAAACTTCTAAAGATGAATAATACAACATTTGAGATGAAAAGTTCACCACATGAGATTAAGAGCAGATTAGACACTAAAGATAAAGAGATTCGTGAGCTTTAAGATATAGCAAGAGAAACTATCCAAAATGAAACAAAGAAAAAAGACTGGAAGATAAAAATGAACAGAACATCAGTGATCTGTGGACATCAAGTGGCCAAACAAATGATTAATTAGAGTCACAGAAGAAGTAGAGAAGGGGACAGAAAAAAAATATTTGAAGAAATAACACTTGAAATTTTTCCAAATTTGAGGAAAACTATAAACCCACAAATTGAAAACTTTGAACAAATCTCAAGCCAAAGAAATCCACACCAGGACATATCCTAAACAAATTATTGAAAAACTGTGATCATGAGAAAAATATCAAAATCAGCCAGAGAAATGAGGAAGTCATCTGTCAGTTCACCAGTCTAGTGATGGAGCGGGAGCCTGGTCACTATGGATTGGTGAGTGACTGGAAGGTAAAGGAGTGGAGATAAAGGGCAGAGACAACTCTTTTGAGAAAAACTGAAATGAAAGAGAAGGAGAGAAAGAAAGGGGTAATTACATGGGAGCATAGCGTCAAAGGGGTGTTTTGTTTTGTTTGTTTGTTTTTAATGAGATAGACTTGAGCAAATTTACAGGTTGAGGATAATGTTAATGATAATAATAATAACTAACATTGATTAAGCCCTTATTTGTGTACTAGATACTATACTCAATACCTTACATATATTGATTCATTTGGTCTTCACTACAGTCTTATGTAATGGGGGCTATTTTTGTCTCTCTTTTATAACTGAAGAAGCCTGAGGTAAAGATTGATTAAACATTACTCTTAATTACAGAGTTAAAAAAGTAGCAGAGCTGGAATTCAAACCAAAGTCCACTTGTAACGTACTTGACTTCTATGTGTTGAGCCAGCAAAGTAGGACAAGTAGAGGTTATAAAGGAGAGAAGGTATAACTGATGCCTGGGAAGAAGTAGGAGAGTATATGTTTGAGAGCACAGGTGGATGGGTTGGACTTGACAGGAGGAAAGGAAGATTTCAGTTTTGAGATTTGGGGAAAGAAGTTAAGAGTGGGTGTAGGTGTAAGATAAATGGATTCGTTGATGAGTTTAGGTGGCCTAATTTTGTTTGGTGAATGAGTTAGGTGTACAGAAAAGCTAAAACTTGATATAACAACTAAGGGGAACAGTCAAACAAAAAGAGTGATGAATCACTGTTGAGAGTTCAATTGCATTTGAGCAACGTCAAATGGCTATGTTGTTTATTTCTAGCCGTGAAAGGGAGAGGGTGAGAGGGAGATAAGGATGGTAAGGACTTATCTACCTCCCACAGCATGGCAGCTATTTCTCAGGATGAGACCACCAGTAGGTAATGTCAAAGAGGCAACAGGAATAGAATAGGCTAATAACAATGGTCACCTTGGTTGCCCTGCAAACACCCACACAAACACCTAATTGTTTCCTCATGCTGACCCCCTTCCAGATAAGTTCACTTGGTAAAAGCTCTTACTGAGCTATTACTTTCCTTGGAATGTCCTAAAATTTCCATTTTCAAAAATTTTTCCATATTATTACATGTCATCTATGAATCATGAACTCCTGTTAAACTTTGAGCTCTAGAGTAAATGTTTCCTTCCATTCTCAATTATGAACAAGGCAATTCAGTAATACAAGTATCTATTGTGAAATCACATTTATGAACTTATGACATTATATCTAACCTTTTGTTGTGTATACTCTTTGACAACTTAAGCTCGGGCTTTATGCTCTATTTCTTAGATTCTGCATTTTTAAAACGTGACAAACTTGGCTTCTGTACCCGGTTGTATCAGGCAGTGTGAAAATGCAACTATCTTTTCCACATTTATGTTTATGAGCAAAGCATTTCATCTACTAGAATTGAATCTTTTCCTTTGTAAGAGATTTGTTTTTAGTAGAGTAGACCAAATAAAGATAGCTTATCAGTCCTCTTTCCCAACATCTATGACTTAACCTTTTCCAAGTTATGTAAAAACTACAAAGGCATATCAGATGTTTTGCCCTGTCAGCTTTCTTCCAGATTCTGGGGTACCAAAGGCAATGTGGCTGTTAGAGTGATGGAAATAGCGAATAGAAAAGGAAATCTCTCCACCTTCCTGCTTTTCCTGTGGTCATAAAACCTGCCAACAGGCATCCTTGGCCCACCTGCCATCAGGCTTCGAACTACGGCTGTTTCAGATGAGACTCAAGTTAGGGAAAATACAGCTGAGTTTTCAACAAGTCTGAGCTAGAATTTGGCCGTATCTGCCACTAGGATCTGATGGCAGCACTCTGCAGTTTGAAATTCTGCTCTGAATTCCTATTGCTTACAGCAATAGTTTTCAAGCATATTTTAACAGCCTTGTATTATTAAAAGTACTATGTATGCATTGGAGAAAATTAGGAAATACAGATAAGCAAAAATAAAAATATAAAAACCATACATTCTTACTACCCAAATGACATCATTTTAAAAATCTTAGTTCTTATCCAAGATCAGTACTTTATGGATAGTCTCTGTTTGATGAATTGTCATCATAATCACTTCTAATTCTTTAAATGTGGTTTCCTTTCGTTCTTTCCACATATTTATAATAGCTGCTTTGGAGTCTTTGTTAAGTCCAACGTCTACATGCCCAAAGCAGTTTCCAACCTTTTTTCCTTGCACGTCTCATGATTTTTTGTTGAAAATTGGACATTTTGGGTAACACTGGAGCAACTTCCGACTCTGATCCTCTCCAGGCTTCTTCTTGTTGCTGTTTTGTCTTTGTTATTGTTGTTCAAACGTTTATTTGTTTAGTGACTTGGCTGAACTAATTCTGAAGTGTATCCTCCGTATGTGCAGCCTCTGTTGTCTCTGTGTAATCTTTCCTTGTTTTTATTAAGTTTGGCTTCTTGGGTGCCGTGCTCCATAGCTTGATCACTCATTGATTAGCCAGAGATTGTATTTAAGCCTCCTGAGCCAGTAAAGGTTTCATCCTTTTCCACTGAGTCTGTATGTGGCTTGGGGACCACTTTAAAGGTTCAGGGCGTTTACATATCTGCCCCACCTTTAGCTCAGCGACTGATAGCTTGGAAGTACCCTCTCTGGTCACTCCTGAGAGGTCACAGCCTTGAGCTTTTCCACAGCCTTCTGGACCACCAGTACTGACTGTGATATTAGCAGGGTCCTCTTTGACTGTCTCTGGCCACGATTTCTCTGTTAAACTTCTGCTGATCTGCCTCCACTGGTATCACCAAGCTATGAGCCTCCTCTTACTGTTCATTCCTGTGATAGCTATTGTTTTTTTTCGTTTGTTTGTTTGTTTTGCGGTACGCGGTCTCTCACTGTTGTGGCCTCTTCCGTTGTGGAGGTTGTGGAGCACAGGCTCCAGACGCGCAGGCTCAGCGGCCATGGCTCACGGGCCCAGCCGCTCTGTGGCATGTGGGATCTTCCCGGACCGGGGCACGAACCCGTGTCCCCTGCATCGGCAGGCGGACTCTCAACCAGTGTGCCACCAGGGAAGCCCTATTGTTTTTGAGAATGCTCTGGGGCATGAATAGTCTACACTGTTCCAAATAAAGTGAGCATTCTCAGGCAGGACTTGATCAGCAGAAGCTGGGGTGCTAGGGGACTCTGATCTTCCTAGGTTGCCACACCTGCCCAGAGACTCCTGGGAAAGCAGGAGCTTGGGGAGTGGGGAGTGGGCACACTGAACGGCTGCAGCCGCCCCCCGGGTGAAGCTCTTTCACAACCGGAGCTGGGCAGGAGGGGAGGTGGAGTGCAGCAGTTTTCTGGGGCTGCCCCACCCGCCTGAATGCATCTTCAGGAACAGGAAGTTGGGGGCAGTGGGCTCTTCACTGGCCACCAACCCTGCCCGGAATAGTTCTTACACAACTGGGAGCTAAGGGTGACGGATGCAGCTCATGGTGCAGATGCCACAGTCTCCCACTCTTCTTACTGAGTTTCAGCAGATTTTGTTAAATAAATGCCTCTCAATTTCTTGCACACCCTTAGGTCAATTTCCAGACACCATAAATGGTTGTCTTAGATAATTCTGACCAGTTTAATTAATGTTTCTTTGAGAGAGAGGATTCATCGAGCTCTTCACACTACCATTCTGGAAGTTCCACCCCCTGGAAAGGGTCTATAATTTATAATTTTACTTATTTGCTTTAACTTACAATATAAAGAAAATAATTGCAAAATACCAAATATACTTTTTTATGAATAATGAAACTACTGAGTGTAGTTTTAAGCATTCCGTAATTTCTTTTGTGTCTCTCTCCTTGAACTGTGGGCTACTGTAGGGAGGCCCTATGTCAATTCACTTGTTTCCATTGTGCAGGACAGTTGGTGGAAGGTAATGGTCTCTTCAGCCTTAAAACAAAATACTATATGTGTTTCTAAACATGTGATTCCATAATTACCTTACCCAGTGGCTTACCTCCAGTGGCTATCTTACTAGGCTAGTTTGTTGGCTAGTTACAAGGCTGGCTCCCATGTGGCTTTCATAGTACACACATACTCATATAAGCCCACACACACACATAACCTTTTCCCAGTTACTTTTCTCCTTTAAGAGTGCCCATATGCAAAGTTTTTTTTTTTTTTTTTTTTAACCAGTTAGACTTTAAAGGTACAGTGCCTATGTCCTACACCCTTTTTAGGAGCCAATGACAATGTTTGTGACAAAATAAATTACGTATTGGCTCAAAAATCCAGAAAGAAAACTGCAGAACCAAAATAAATGTGTTTAATTAAATATCTATAAAATCTAACATTAGGTCAACCCACCAACAGCAACTCAACACTTAAGAAGTTACACATGGGGGGTTCCCTGGTGGCGCAGTGGTTAAGAATCCACCTGCCAATGCAGGGGACACGGGTTTGAGCCCTGGTCCAGGAAGATCCCACATGCCGCGGAGCAACTAAGCGCGTGTGCCACAACAACTAAGCCTGCGCTCTAGAGCCCGCAAGCCATGACTACTGAGGCCCGTGCGCCTAGAGCCCGTGCTCCGCAACAAGAGAAGCCACCACAATGAGAAGCCCATGCACCACAACAAAGAGTAGCCCCCGCTCGCCACAACTAGAGAAAGCCCACACGCAGCAACGAACACCCAACGCAGCCAAAAAAAATAACAAACTAAATTAAATTAAGTTAAAAACAAGAAGTTAGACATAAATTATATAGTGGGAAATGGAACCTCCTCAAAGGTTTTAAAAATCCTGTTCCCCATATTTCACTCATACATAAAAAAGAGGGTTGTGGGGACTGGAACCCAGGCCTGGCACCAGCTTGTAGGGCCCTCGTGAAAGATCCCAGATACTTTCACAAAGAGATGGTTGCATAGTGCATTTAACGATGTTTTCCTACCCTGATTTGGTAGAGAAACCATGAAACCCCACTATGGAGACTCAGGCATTTGCATGTTCTCGGTCCCATTCATTCATTTGCTCACTCAGCACGTATATGCCAAACACCTACACCGCCTGGGGTTCTACTGGCTGAGGATACAGTGAAGAACAGGGTAACCCAGGCCCTTTCCTCATGCGGCTTTATACTAGCTGAGGAATAACATTCTTTTGATCATAATAAATAAATGTACTATTACAGCTGGTAATGTGTTACGTTATGAAGTACAGAGTTGTCTGGGGGGTGCGGTGTATTTGGGTATCCATCTTAGATAGAGACTTCAGAGAAGGCCTCTTTATGGACTTTTAATCTTTTCAAGGCCTTTTTATGGATATTGAAGCTGAGGTATGAAGAAAGAGTTGTAGTGAAGGAGGGTGGGAATGAGGAATGGCCAACGCAGAGGCCTGGGGAAGGAAAGAGGTTCCTGCGTTTATGGAAACAGAAGGCGGCCGGCGTGGCTGGAGCACTAGGAGCTGGAAGACGGTGCTGTGAACAGGGGCTGATGGGAGGCAAGCAGTGTCAGACGGGACCTCAGGGGTTGTACCGAGGGTCTTGAATTCTATTCCACTTGAAAAGTTTTGAGCACCAAGCATAACAAGAGCATGTTTGATTTTTTAAAATGATCTCCATGGAAAGTAGATGGATAGGGGCCCCTGAGTGGAAACACAGATGGGGAAGGGAGCAGTTGGAGTTTCGCTGTAGTCCGGCTGAGAGATGGTGTGACCGAGACTAGCGGGATAGGGAAGGGAGAGGAAAGTGGATGGACTCAAGAAATATCTTGAGCTCAGAACAATAGGGCATTGAAAAACCCAAATCTTATCTTTAGTTCTATTTTTTGATGCCATGTCACCAGCAGTCAAGTCCAACCTAATGCAAATGCTCATTGCATATGGTAACGCGTTAGTGTTTGATGTTGTGTTATGATCTCTGTTGGCTACTTATCACCTAACTCAGAGAGTAAATCAAAAGTTCTATTGCCAGAAATGAAAAAGGAATAAATAAAATCACTTTGTGTACCAGATACATTTTCATGTTTCTTTGACAGTAGAGGCAGAGGCATCATGGTACAGAGGAATGATCATGGATTTTTGGAGCTGGACCACTTGGGTTTAAATCCTGACTCTTCCTTTAACTAGCTCTATAACTTTAAACAAATTAGTTAACCTTTCTAAACTTTAGTTTGAAATGGAGATAATTCCTGTTCACAAAACATTTTCAGGAATAAAATAACTGGTGTACAGCAGTTGCTCATACAAGATGCTCAATAATCATTAGTTCTCTCAACTTACAAATAGCCATCGTAGTCATCTATACTCTGCAGGTTGTTTGCTAAACCTAGAAATAGGGTTGTTTTAGAATTGAAAGAATTTAACTCAATTCCTTCCCTCGATTTACAGATGAAGAAATCACAGTCTTCATCTAGAGAGGTAAAAGAACTCAGAGTGTAAAAGAACTTGCCCGAGAACTCAGAGCAGAACAGGACTAGAACCATTTCCTCTGAACACCTACCGTCTTTCTAATACGCCTTATTGCCTCACATGTTTCCTAATGTTTAACTGAAAGATTTTATGGTACATCCATATATCCATTTTATCTCTGCTTAAAGCATAAAGGGAGTGATGGTTAATAGTGGTCTTGTGTTCCTGTGCTCTCTTTGCTAGTTACATGCTATGGGGAAACTTCCTGGAACCAGGATGGCAGAATTAAAAGCCAAGTACACCTTGCTGCATGACACCGTGATAAGGTATGCTCTTTATCGACGTGAAAACACCTTTACTCACATCTCTACTTCTTACTTGTAGTGGGACCTGTCTTATTTTTCATTTTCCCAAAAGCAGACTCTGAGACAAAGATTTGAGTTCAAGCGTTTTAAGAAGTGATACCAGAAATTATCGTGAGAGAGTGGGGAAGTGAGACGGGGAAGGGAGCTATCCAGCTGGGGGTGTGTTAATCTTCAGGTTAACATTGCAGGCAACTGGGGCTCAGTCTCACTGAGGACTCTCTGAGTGACTGTAGAACACGCCTCAAAGCTCTCCCACTGAAGGGGGAGGACGCTGGCGTATTTGTTCACTAATTTCCATCCTTCGTTGATCGAAGGTTGCTTCTAGGTCGGGGAGCTCCTGGCACTCCTAGCTTACCCTGTGAGAAGTCAAGCAAGTTCCACTGGCCAGAGAAAGCTCTCAGGCAGAGGCATACAGATGCTGTTGCTATACATGATAACTGTCCATCGAAGCTACAGGTGACCCCTAGAGTGTGCCAAGGGGACTTCGGTGAGGAACTGGCATTATCTGCTACAGGCCACTCCTGTAAGATTCTCTCCTCCCCACCTTTCTGCATCACTCAGAGGTGTAGGTTCTATGACAAGCCCAGCCTACCTCTGCTGAGATTTCTGTCTTTACTTCTCACCTGTTCCTCCTATCCCTGGCTACTCGCCTTAGCCCAGTCCTAATCAGCAGAGGTCAGAAGACTAGGCTTCAACGGGAAAATTCAACAAGGTTTCCTAAGCATCTGCCATCAGCCACTGGGAATCACGGGGGAAGGAGAGTGAGAAAGAAGAGGAAATCCTGTTCCGCTGCTACTCCCAAGCCTCTTCCTTTTCCCCGCCTTCTGCCTCATAGCTTTGCATGACATCTTCATTAAAATCCAAGGAGAGACACAGTGAATAGAAACTCCGTCCTGTGATTCCCCAGCCGTCCTCTCCCCCGATCTCCAACCGTTACTCCTACCTCTTTTCTTGCCCATGCATTTGGCTCCTCTGAGGATGGGAGCCTGAGGAGGAGTAAAGGAGAAGATCAAAACTGCATCCCTATGTTCCCTTCACTGTGACTCCACCCCATACGTACCCAGCTCCATCTCCGTTCCTAACCAACCTCCAGTGTCAGACAGCCATGCAGGACCAAGGCGATGGCGTTCTTTCTTTCTCTTTCCAGGTTGTGTTGCAAAACCATTACTTCCCTTCTGCTACCACATTTTACCCCCTCCTGACCCCTTAAGTCCCTCTTTTGTGATTACAACCAACACCCACCACTCTCTCCCACCCCACTGCCTGGTGGGTGGGAGAGGCATGAAGATATAGACTCTTTACTCTTGCTGCTGGGGCCGTAGCAGGACAGATATAGGCTGGAAATGCTGGACTGAAATTGAATGAGTCTTCCTTAGAAACCACATTATAAGAGTTGTTAAATTCTCTTCTGCTGATGCTATATTTCAAGTCCATGTGTGTAAGTTACCACTTGTCTTCTGGCTGGAACCCTAACCACCTTGTTCACCCACTTTCTGAGGGAAAACAGGCACTATGGCCCAAGCCAATACCTTACAATTCCATAGTTGAAGACTCATGTTAAGGACATCAGGTAACTCCAGATTTACAAAGTATATACAAGGAAACTGAACTGCAAGAAATAACTCCAGCTTTCATTCACGGAAATTGCATCTCTTATCTTTGTAGCTGTTGCTGCTATTTGGTACCTAACATAGCGCCTGGAACATATGATGTCCCAATACATGTTCTGCTATTGAGCAAATGACATATTGAAGCCTGAGAAAATGGGTGGAGCTGGTAACTTCAGTTGAGACAGGCTTGATTAAGTTATTGGGCATCTCTGCAAATGAGCAGAAACCTGAAGATTTCTCCCAGTGAGGAAAGTTGATGGGGAGCACACACACACACAAAGAGAGAGCTGCCTTTAAAACAGGAACCGGCAGGGTCTTGCTTCCGTACAGGAGAGATGGCAAATGTGAGGAAGCTGGGTTTCTGAGAAAGATAAATCCAGTCTGCCGGTAAGGCTGGAGCTGATGTTAGCGTATGATGCAGCATAGGTGAGTGATTTCTAGAAGATTACTGGAGATTCCATTAAGTTCAGGTTCTATGTTCATTCAGTTCTGCCTCTAGCCAGATGCTTAACCCTTTCCCCAAGATAAAGCCAAAGACACAGAATATAACTGGAGTTGTAGGAATCGCCCTCTGCTGTGACATTCACGTCCAGCTGTAGCCAGGCACTGATGTTAGGATCAGAAATCTGTAAATTAATTTAAGTCCATAATTTTACAGGAGAATTTATCTTCCTAGTTTCCTAGCAAAGTGTCATTAGAAAACTTACTGTCTTTTCTTATCACTAAGGAAGCAAAGGTTTTCCTTCAATCAGGTCATGAGAGTCCAAGAATTCGAGAAAGCCAGGGCTGCTGGGGCGGCTGGAGGGAGGACCCACTCTTTTCATTCTTCTTCTTCCCACCCTTGGAAGGTCGTGATCATTCTTTAATGTCAAGTGCAAACATCCCATTCCCATCCAACTAAGCCTTTCTCTGTCATCTCCCACCATCTTGATCAAGACACTAGTCAGCTGGTATTCCCTCTGCCTATCCACGTCCGCTCCCCTCTGCTAGACTGTGAGCTCCATTTGCCTCTAGTACCTAGTGCAAGACTTGGCACAAAAATGCCACTGAATTGAATCGAACCCAGGAATGGAAGGCACAGGGGCAGCCGTGTGGACACACTCCCTCCACTACTCGCTAGAACCCTCCCCACAGGAGTTACTAAAGGTATTGAAGGTGTGCACTTCTCATTATGCAAATCTCTGTTTTTATGGGACCCAGCATGCAAGAGTCAGAGGTCCAACTGCTACAGGATGCCAAACATTTCACGGAGCAAATACAACAGCAGGAGTTTCACCTGAAGCAGGCTGACAATTTTCCACAGGCATTCCCCACCGAGGTCTCCAAAATGAGAGAACAACTTCTCAAGTATCAAAATGAATACCGTGCAGTGACGGAAAGAGAGTTCCACAATCAGTACAGGTTGAAGAGGTAAGTACCTGATTCTCTCAAGCTCGCTGAAGACAGATTCAAGCAGAGCTGTTTCCACATAAACGAAATGAGAAAAATTAGACTAACTGAAGAAGGAATTTTAGGTACAGTGAGTATGAGAGACCAGTGTTAAGAGGACTACAAGCCTAGCTCTTTCCTTGATTCCCTAGAACAGGCAGTCCCTGAAAAAGAAGGTTACGCAACTTGCAGTAAAAAGCTCAGGTAACAGGGAGACGCTCTCAGGAAGAGGAGATCCCTGTAGTGGTTTCTGTGTGTCAGGAAAGCCATACCCATCAGGAGCTGCAACCACAGAACACACTCCACAGAACCAGGACTTGACACACACTCTCCGCCTTTCCAGCCCTGGTGGTGGCCCCTTATCCCTTTGTGATATCAGATGTCTGCATGGCCAGTACCCCACAAGCACTTGCCAAACAAGCCGTATGTGAATGGTCACATCTGTTTTACTTGATTCTTCTAATATAGGAATGGGGACCACATAGTCAACCCTACTCTCCTATTACCAGACTATTCCTTAGGATCAAGGAAGAAAGTGATACCCTTTTGGAAGACACATTCACTTATCCAAATCTGGAAGATGTCATTCAGTGAACTAAAGCAGAAATGTATTGCTAGAAGGGATAAATGTTATTTCTAAAATCTCCTCTAACATTCCTCCTGTGAATAGCAAGTCAGTGAAAGAGTTTGTTCAGCAAATCACACTATTTAGATTGAATTTCAAAACAACTGCAATCAAGGTTTTGTGCTACGTGCTGTGCCTGGGTACCGGAGAGAAAGCCAAACCATCTCTCCTAGAATTTGTTACCATTTAAGGTGACAGAACTTTCTCTGGCTTTTTTTTTTTTTTTTGCAGTACACGGGCCTCTCACTGTTGTGGCCTCTCCCGTTGCGGAGCACAGGCTCCGGACGTGCAGGCCCAGCGGCCATGGCTCACGGGCCCAGCCGCTCCGCGGCATGTGGGATCCTCCCGGACTGGGGCACGAACCCGTGTCCCCTGCATCGGCAGGCGGAGTCTCAACCACTGTGCCACCAGGGAAGCCCTCTCTGGCTATTTTTAAGAGTAGGCAGAGTTGCCTCAGAGTGAATGTAACTCAGTCCTGCCAAGAGATAAGCGAATGACTTCAGGGACCTCTGGAGGACTCTGCCCACCCTGGTTTTGAATCCTCTCTTTGGGGCCTATTATTTCAACTGGCGGATGAAGAAGACTAGCTTAATCAGGAGAATTATATTCAGGGGGAAAGAAATCTGAGTTCTTCTTTGTCTTTCAGTCTAAACTTGTTTCAGGCTCACCAGTGAGATCTGTAAAAAGAAAGCCTAACTATTTCTGTGCTCTGTAAGCACTCTTTCAGTTGAGAAAATAATGAAATTAAAACAATTGGTGGCTGTTCATTAGTATTGAAAATATGAATGCTTGACATTTCCACAAAAGGGTAAGAGGGACCATAAGTCAGTTGATATTTAAATTGTTTAAAATTTCCAAGTATTCTTGCCAAGGGGAGAAGAAAAAAAAGAAAAAGACCAGAACTCTTGCCTTTTAGGTATAGACAGGCAAATTGTTCATTGAGTTGCTTGGGATGCGGCTGGAGGTGGAGAACTGTACATAGTGACCTACAGTACACAAGGACATTCAAAATTAACGTTTGCAGAAATGTTCAGTGTGTATTCTTTTTGCATTTGTTATCATGTAATACTGTAGCTTAAGCAAACTCCCTTGCATTCTCAAATTCTAGCAGCTCAAGAATTAACAAACTTATTTTCATAAAAATAATGGTGATACCAAAAGAAATACCAGGAAAGAATTATAGGCTGTATACTTCATTGGCTTAACATAGGTAACATTACATGGTACGGAAACAAATTCACTCAACACTCCCTCCCCAGGAAAAAAGTAGATATTTCCATCCCCACATAAAAATAAAGAAACTAAGCCAGGGAGGGGAAGGGAAAAAAAACAAAACAAAACTATTCATCCAAATATTCAGATGATATTTTTCAAATCAGCACAACAAAATCTCATTTTATTCAGAGCCTGAATAACAGAAGCCCAAGTAACTAGCACTCCTCCACCCCAGCATCTTTAGGAACTTCTGACTCACTGGCAGCTACTAAGAACAATATACTGTTCACATATGCTAGAGAAAAGATATTCCTCTAGAATTTGGTTGATTTTCTGATGTTTTCACATAATATAAACTCCTATTAAATGCTAATGGTGAGCATAATTACACGACTGGTTAAAAATTAAATCTGTTACAACAGTTCCTGGTTTTGGATTAATATTCATAGATGATCTCTTGATAAATATGCAGTTCAGGAAAGAATATGTAACCTACTTAAATAAATTAAGTAAATACATTACAAATAAGTAATGAAGTGATTAAATAAATACTGTTGAGAACTTATTGTAGAAACAAAGTAGAAGTCATTATCTTTCCAAAAACTTTCCCTGAAAAGACTTTTTAGTATTCTTTTCAAGGTTTTCCTTGCCTTCACTTTGTTACGTTTTGGGGGCTTCTCTGCTTACTAGTTAAGTCCTGAGATTTGGACGGCAAATCAATTGTGTCTCTCGTGCTAAATCTGATATATTCTGACAAGTCTCCGTCAGCTGGGGAAACAGGGCCGTGGTCGGTCAGTGCTGTCTGTCATGGGTGTGGACGTGGAGAAGGGGACACACGTGCTGCACGTGTGCAGGACTATCACAGTGTGATCATGGCCTTAGTAACTATTTCCTCTGCCATAGCTGCTTCCCTGTTGGTGCTCACCCAGGGGTTTAGCAGTCATTTTCCATTCTTAGTCCAACAGTAACAGCAAAATTGGAACCAAGAAACAAACAGATCTGGTAAGAAAGGAACAGAGGGATTATTTTAGTGATGTCTCTGGAATTCCAGAAAGTTAGAATATGACAGGGGGCCATACAGTGCATCAGGATTAGTAGTAAGGAAAAACTCACAGCCGGAGGAGATTTTACCTTCTAAACATTAAAAAAAAAAAAAAACCTTTCCTGCTCCCCCTGTGCCAACCAAGAACAGAGCGAGCTTAGAACAGGTTTTGCAGCGTATAGTCCTCATAACTGAGAAACACCTGAGATACACATTTACAAGGCAGATCCAACCCTAAAACTAACGATTCCGCTTTCTGTCCAGGCCTCCCCACTCAAGGCGATGTTTGAATTGCTTACAGACTTCCTGTGTGATTCTGATTCGTGTCAGAGATTGAGAACTGTTGGTCCACAGAGTGGTCCTCAGCACTGACTACTCTAAGAATCACCTGAGTCTTCTCTCAGTGGCCACTCAGTCTGTGCTCCAGCACCTCCAGCGATGGGGGCTCACAGCCTCCCACAGCAGCCCAGCCCCGCCCAGCCCAGCTTTGGGCAGCCTGACTCTTAGATGGCTTTCGCTTGTATTGGTCCAGAAATCTTCCTTCTTATAACTTCCACCCATTCAGGCTGGTTCTACTCCTGATGTGGATGATGCCTCTTGCACTTGGCAGCACACAGGGCTTCCAGAAGTCCCTCTTCACCCACAAGTCCTTAAAACCAAAATCCTTTGATGACATGGTTTCAGTTCGGACTCCTGCTGTAGAAAAGTAATGAATCCTGAGGAGCTCTGACACTGAACCACCCCTTAGTCAGAAAAGCTGAAAATGTCAGATTTAGATTTTAATGTCAGTTTGAAAGTTTACAGGTTTATGTATATCAAGAGGCACACATAGGGCTTCCCTGGTGGCGCAGTGGTTGAGAGTCCGCCTGCCGATGCAGGGGACAAGGGTTCGTGTCCCGGTCCGGGAGGATCCCACATGCCGCGGAGCGGCTGGGCCCATGAGCCATGGCCGCTGAGCCTGCGTGTCCGGAGCCTGTGCTCCACAACGGGAGAGGCCACAGCAGTGAGGGGCCCATGTACCGCAAAAAAAAAAAAAAAAAAAAAAAAAAGGCACACGTACAATAACTTTTTTTCATCCCAGTAATGCCACGCAAAAACGAGAACCCAAAAGGAGAAAACAGACAATGCATAAAGATGTTTATTACACTATTATTTATAAAAGCAAAAAATCTAAAGCAATCTAACTTCTAAAAAACAGTGGAATATTTCAATAGCAATGTATTCCAGAGGGAGCTTGATACTGAAAAGCACCCTGGAGTCAGATAGACCTGGGTTTGAAAGTCACTTCAGCCTTGACCGGTGAATTTGGAAGAGGTGCCTAACTCCTCAGTTTCTTCATTTGTACAGTGAAGGTAATAATAGCCACTTAGACAGGATCTGCAGTTTAGAAATGATGTTTGTGAAGAACCTGGCATACAGTACGTTCAGTATATATTAGATAATATCAATATTAAGGATTATTTTATTATGGTACATCCACCCACTAGAAAACCTTGAAACTAGCTATTAAACTATTAATTATGAAGTCTGTTTTGCAACTTGGGAAACTATTTTAATTACACGTTAGGTAAAAATGTTTTCAATCATATATACATATTTAATATAATTTCATTAAAATATACAAGGAAAATAAAAATGATCAGTTGTGGTATGAGGGGGTGGGATTATGAATGATGTATTTCTATAAATAAAAGTATACATCTTTTAAAGGAAAAAAGTCAATGTTTCTTAACAAAAAAGAAAAAAAAAATCAGATGGCTTCACAGGTGAATTCTATCAAACATTTAGAGAAGAGCTAACATCAATCCTTTTCAAACTCTTCCAAAAAACTGCAGAGGGAGGAACACTCCCAAATTCATTTTACGAAGCCACCATCACCCTGATACCAAAACCAGAAAAAGATATCACCAAAAAAATGGATAGACCAATATCACTGATGAACACAGATGCAAAAATCCTGAACAAAATACTAGCAAACAGAATCCAAAAACATATTAAAAGGATCATACATCATGATCAAGTGGGATTTACCCCAGGGATGCAAGGATTCTTCAATATATGCAAATCAATCAATGTGATACACCACATTAACAAATTGAAGAATAAAAACCAGATGATCATCTCAACAGATGCAGAAAAAGCTTTTGACAAAATTCAACACTGGTTTATGATAAAAACTCTCCAGAAAAAGGACATAGAAGGAAACTACCTCAACATAATAAAGGCCATATATGACAAACCCACAGCGAACATCATACTCAATGGTGAAAAACTGAAAGCATTTCCACTAAGATCAGGAACAAGACAAGGATGTCCACTCTCATCACTCTTTTTTTTTTTTTTTTTTTTTGCGGTATGTGGGCCTCTCACTGTTGTGGCCTCTCCCGTTGCGGAGCACAGGCTCCAGACACACAGGCTCAGCGGCCATGGCTCATGAGCCCAGCCGCTCCGCGGCATGTGGGATCCTCCTGGACCGGGGCACAAACCCATGTCCCCTGCATCGGCAGGCGGACTCTCAACCACTGCGCCACCAGGGAAGCCCCTCATCACTCTTATTCAACATAGTTTTGGAAGTCCTAGCCACGGCAATCAGAGAAGAAAAAGAAATAAAAGGAATACAAATTGGAAAAGAAAAAGTAAAACTGTCACTGTTTGCAGGTGACATGATACTATACATAGAAAATCCTAAAGATGCCACTAGAAAACTACTAGAACTAATCAATGAATTTGGTAAGGTTGCAGGATACAAAAATAATGCACAGAAATCTCTGGCATTCCTATACACTACCAACAAAAAATCAGAAAGAGAAATTAAGAAAACAATCCCATTTACTACGGCAACAAAAAGAATAAAATACCTAGGAATAAACCTACCTAAGGAGGTGAAAGACTTGTACTCAGAAAACTATAAAACACTGATGAAAGGAATCAAAGATGACACAGAGATGGAGAAATATACTATGTTCTTGGATTGGAAGAATCAACAGTGTGAAAATGACTATACTACCCAAAGCAATCTACAGATCCAATGCAATCCCTATCAAACTACCAGTGGCATTCTTCACAGAATTAGAACAAAAAAATTTACAATTTGTATGGAAACACAAAAGACCCCGAATAGCCAAAGCAATCTTGAGAAAGAAAAATGGAGCTGGAGGAATCAGGCTTCCTGACTTCAAACTATACTACAAAGCTACAGTAATCAAGACAGTATGGTCCTGACACAAAAACAGAAATATAGATCAATAGTACAAGATAGAAAGCCCAGAGATAAACCCACACACATATGGTCACCTAATTTACGACAAAGGAGGCAAGAACATATAATGGAGAAAAGACAACCTCTTCAATAAGTGGTGCTGGGAAAACTGGACAGCTACATGTAAAAGAATGAAATTAGAACACTACCTAACACCATACACAAAAATAAACTCCAAATGGATTAACGACCTAAATGTAAGACCAGACACTATAACATTTTAGAGGAAAACATAGGAAAAACACTCTTTGTTTGCACAGCAAAGGAAACCATAAACAAGATGAAAAGACATCCCTCAGAATGGGAGAAAATATTTGCAAATGAAACAACAGACAAAGGATTAATCTCCAAAATATACAAACAGCTCATGGAGCTCAATATCAACAAAACAAACAATTCAATTAAAAAATGGGTGGAAGACCTAAATAGACATTTCACCAAAGAAAACATACAGATGGCCAAGAGGCACATGAAAAGATGCTCAACATCACTAATTATTAGAGAAATGCAACTCAAAAGTACAATGAAGTATCACCTCACACCAGTCACAATGGCCATTATCAAAAAATCTAGAAACAATAAATGCTGGAAAGGGTGTGGTGAAAAGTGAACCCTCCTGCTCTGTTGGTGGGAATGTAAACTGATACAGCCACTATGCAGAACAGTATGGAGGTGCCTTAAAAAACTAAAAACAGAACTACCATATGACCCCGGAATCCCACTCCTGGGCATATACCCAGAGAAAACCATAATTCAAAGAGAGACATGTACCACAATGTTCACTGCAGCTCTATTTACAATAGCCAGGACGTGGAAGCAACCTAAGTGTCCATTGACAGATGAATGGATAAAGAAGATGTGGCACATATATACAATGGAATATTACTCAGCCATAAAAAGGAATGAAATTGAGTTATTTGTAGTGAGGTGGATGGACCTAGAGTCTGTCGTACAGAGTGAAGTAAGTCAGAAAGAGAAAAACAAATACCATATGCTGGCACATATATATGGAATCTAAAAAAAAAAAATGGCACTGATGCACTGATGAACCTAGTGGCAGGGCAGGAATAAATATGTAGACGTAGAGAGTGGACTTGAGGACACAGAGCGGGGGAGGGGGAAGCTGGGGCGAAGGGAGAGTGGCTTTGACATATATACACGACCGAATGTAAAATAGTTAGCTAGTGGGAAGCAGCTGCACAGCACAGGGAGATCAGCTCTGTGCTTTGCGATGACCTAGAGAGGTGGGATAGCGAGGCTCAAGAGGGAGGGGATATGGGGATATATGTATGCATATGGCTGATTCACTTGGTTGTACAACAGAAACTAACACAGCACTGTGAAGCAATTACACTCCAATAAAGATTTTTAAAAAAAGAAAGAGAGAAAATGGATGATAGAAATGTAATTTAAAATGTCCTAAAGAATTATCCATTTTATGTTTGTTTAAGAAAATATCATTTCATATTTAAAGAAAAGACTGTAAGTCTTATCTTGTGGGAGAGTTTCACATCACCATTTTGAAACTCAGGGACACTCAGGTGGTCTTTACAATCCAGAGATGGCAGCGCACTACCACCCCCTGGTGGCAACACAGCTCAGGTGTAGGATCAACAGCTTGGAAGTAAAAGAGCAATCTATACACAAGCTCTAAAAGGAAAGGTGTAAGGGTTCAAAACTCTGAAAAACTTCAACTTCAGCCTGTGGTCCACACAACTAACTTATATTAAATTCCACATGGTGCATACTTATTACACAAATGTTAATTTACTTTATTGCAAATACAATTTCATAAAAATAAACCTGGTATGCATGCATCTTTAGACCTACTGGCTAGTGGGATCTGATAATTTGATGAAAGCAGTAGAGGCTGTAGTAGCAATCCAGGCAGGTACTAGTCTATTGCAAATAAAATAAAAAGTTCAGAGCCCACCTGAAGGAACTTGAGTCTGGGGGGCAGTTCGTGCTCCCAAGCAGTTACAATATGATGAGAGAACCGCTTTGATGGGTGTGTGTACAGTGTTGAGGCAGGACTGGGGAGGGAGCACCTAAATGGGCCTGTGGGACTCAGTGAAGCCATCACAAAGGATGGACACCAGGTCTGGCAAACACACCTGGGAGTGCATTCTGAGAAGAGAAAATAGAAAGTTATTACTGTGGAAATAGTTTACTTTTTTGTACTTTGTCAAAGTTGTTTTTGTTTTTGTTTTGCAGCTTAATGGAAGAGAAAAGCCTCATAAAAAAGGAATTAGAGAAGATACCTAAGCCAGGAGTAAGTCTTAGATGATCTAGACTTTGTTAAATACAGCTGGATTGAAACATCCCTTTTGATAAATATTAACGTTTATCACAACAACCATACCCTGAAACATTTGAAAGACCCAGAAATCTTAACAATGGATGGTGCTGAAAGGAATATCTGCATAACTTTTACAGTAAACATAAGTGGTGCCTATTATAGGATTTAGCTATTTGGCATCTAATTCAGGGTATGTTTAGTTGGACAATATCTGCTTTGTTTTCAGAAGAAAAAAGGGTTGGCACTTAAAAACAGTATTTTTGCTATAGCTATTACTCTCATAGCTTCCTGACTGTCTCAAGCTTATTACAAGAAATTTTTATAAAGGTGTATCACTTATTAATTCCTGCCTAACAAACTGCCCCAAAACATAGTGGTTTAAAACAACAGCCATTTCTTATTTTCCTCAGTTCTGAATTCTTCTGATCTGAGCTGGCTCACTTGGAGCTGGAAGGCTTAGGATGGCTTCATTCATATGTCAGCCAGTTGGGCCGCTAGTTGGTCTAAGGTCACATGTCACTGGTTACTCTCATGACGGTGGAAGGGTTTCCAGTCTCAGGAAAGAGACAGTCTCAAGGGAGGGCAAACCCCAACACACGCACTTTTCAAGCCTCTGCTTAAATCACTGTTGGTAACATCCCATTGGTCCAAGCAAGTCGCATGGTCACATCTAGAATCAATGGGGAAAGAAACAGGTCCTACCTCTTAATGGGAATAAGGACAAAGACATATTGCAAAGAGGCATGCAAACAAGAATAGGAGGAATTTATGTCCCTATTTTTGCAATCCATCATAGAAAGTAAATACAGAGATCATCACACTTTGCATTGCTTTCACCTTCTAAATGGTTATATTTTAAAAGTATGTTGGTGGTGGTCTAATTCCAAGGCATAAGGTAAAATGCCTTTACTCTATATGCATAGAGTAAAATGCTATAATATATGAGGATGAATATATTGATACATCATATTATATATTAATATAATTATGTATATATTATATACTAGTACAGAAGTATTCCTAACCATCATTTTCAACACAGATTCTGTGGGAAAAAGCATTTTGAATCTTAGTTCCTGACCATAGGATCACCAGTTTTACCCTCTCGAAGCCACAGTGGAGGAGGAGGAGGGTGATATGCAGAAAGGCCAGAGCAGGCTAAATGGATCCTTCCACTTAGGCATTAGTAACGTGTGGACCTTCTGAGCATAAGAAGGCTTTTCTGTCACAAGCCAAACACTCCCCAGATAATCAGTCATGGGAAACAAAGACCTGTTAGGAGTCTGGGGCAGAGGGCATTTGGGGATAATGTGCCTGACTTAGAGAAGTAATATTAATAAGAGAGCAGGGGATTAAGGAGTGCCAAGGATAAGATATTCCAAATATGAACTTCCTAATCTTTAATTCTCATGTGTGACTCAGGATAACCATAAACCTGATATTCAAAGATTATTTGCATCTGGTGTTGCCAAATCACAAAGCTACTAGAAAAAAGGCTGGACATTTTTACTACAGCTTTTTGGTATGAAATAAATATGAACTCAGAAAAAGGAAACACTTAAAATGTAGGAAGATAAAAAAGAGCATTAATTGAAAAATGAGTTCAAATCTAATGTAAGCTGTCTAACACACGCAGTACAATTGCCATGCCTTTATTGAAGAGGTCAGAAATCATAAGGTGCATTTAACTTTGCAAGAAATCATTCATGAATCTCAAAACAAATATAATCACAATGGTGAGTAAAATTATTTTTAATTTGATTTTTAGGGAGACAAATGTTTGCTCAGACTCTGTATAATCTGATCATTTTCATGACTTTTAAAGGAAATAGAGAAGAAGATGAGAATACTGAGAGAAAGCACTGAAGAATTACATAAGGAAGTAATGCAGAAGAAATTAGAAATTAAAAATTTACAGGAAGATTTGACATCCAAGCAAAAGCAATTACTAAAGGAGCAGAAGGAACTAGAAGAATTGTTCGAATATCAGGTCACCTTAAAGGTATGTTACTCACAGCTCATAAATATTTAAACATTGTGCCTGCAAGGACATAAAGGTGCATGGGTATGAAGATTGACTGCAAATGTTTGATAAAGACCAAACACACAAACTGAAATGTTCTGCACTGTGACTGATCCTATCAAACTAAACCTGGGCTCTGGGACTTCACAGAAGACTCTGGAGCGTTCAGTAGCATCACTCTAAATTGGAGTCCTGACCTGGAGAAAAGGCCTCTCTAAACCTCACCAAGCAGTTTTCTGTATTGGAAATGAGTGTCACAAACACAATCACTTCCTTCAAGGGCAACCAAGTGTTCTCACCTCTCTTGTATACCGTTATTACTGCATCCTTCTTTGTCTGCTTGATTCCACTTCACTTCCCTCTCACCGTGAAAGTGATGCAAGGCCTGTATTTCTGTTTTAGGAGATAATTAAATTTCATTTTATTTTGAAACCTTTGTATAATAGGTCTCAAAACAATTGAAGTAACCTAGACTTATGTCTTAAAACTACATCTGAGACACCTTGGCTTAGCGGACAGTTATGATTCACTTTGACCTCCTTTTCCTTAAGAGTCAGAGCAGTCGGCCAAGACGTACCCAGCTGCCACCCGGAACACAGGCACTGAGCACAGGTGGATTTACAAGGACCCCAATGAAACTAAGGCTTCACATGCACGAACCACTGCCAAGGCCCTGAACCTAATTATCATTTATAACTTTTGATTCTTTTTCTTAAAAAGAGCTCCCCAGGACTTCCCTGGTGGCACAGTGGTTAAGAATCCACCTGCCAAGGAAGGGAGCACGTGTTCGAGCCCTGGTCCGGGAAGATCCCACATTCCACAGAGCAGCTAAGCCCGCGAGCCACAACTACTGAGCCTGCGCTCTAGAGCCCGCGAGCCACAGCTACTGAGCCCACGTGTCTGGAGCCCATGCTCCGCAACAAAGACAAGCTACTGCAATGAGAAGCCCACGCACCACAACGAAGAGTAGCCCCCGCTCGCCGCAACTAGAGCAAGCCTGTGCGCAGCAACGAAGACCCCACGCAGCCATAAATAAATAAATAAATTTATAAATAATTAAATTATAATACTTTAAAAAAAAGGGCTCCCCAAATTGTACAAGTTTCAGCCTCACAAAATTTAGATCTGCCTCAGGACTGAGCAAGATCCCAGGGAGAAATGCACCACACTGCAGGGATGTCTTCAATCCCCAAGCATCCCTGTCACGCCAGACCCCAAAGTCCAGTGTGATCCTCAGCCAGGAAGGGGCTCTTCCACAACCCCTGCCACGTACATAAGATTCTTGAGGATAAAAGTGAATCTTCTGCAAATCCACAGAGCACAGTGCAAAGTGGCGTCAGACAAAACTAGCTTCTGATCTTGGCCTTGCCATTTACAAGCTGTGTGAGTCTGGGAAAATTATGTACCTTCACTTAGCCTCGGTCTTAGGCAGGGTTCCCTAGAAGCAGAGATTAAGACAAGTATTCACTGAGCAGGAGCTCTAAGGAGAATCCCATAGGGTAGCGAGGGAAACAGGCTAGAGGTGGGGTTCGAAGCCAGGCCAAAATATGGTTTCAGGAGAACCCTCCCGGCAACCTGATGCCATGAATTGCACCGCAGAGGTTGTTCCACCCTGAGGCAGAGGGATGGGCTGCTGTATCTCCACATGGGTCACAGCCTGCCTCCCTCCACCTTCCACCCCCCCATCCCCCGAGACAAGGCAGCTCTGCCAGCCATGGCAATCCTGTGGAGAGAACAAGCATGAGCTGTCAGCAGCCTCTGAGGGATGGGTGTACCTCCATAAAGGCAATCTAGGCAGAGTGCCCAGAGGTTGTGTTACACTCAGTTAGCTTCTCTTTAAAATGGTAACAACCATTACCATCTTGTAAGGTCCTTATGAATATTAAATGGAATAATTAAAGCACACTGCATAGTACAGGACAGAGAGTAAGAATTCTACACCTTGTAGTTCTTTTCTCTTTCCTGTTTAATTTGCTTGACTGCTTCTGGTCCAAGACTACATAATTTAACATGGTTCCATTTCTTTACTAGGATGAAGTGGTCCAACATCAATCCATTCCTGTACAAACTGGAAAAGAGATAGAAAAAACAACACGCAACAAAGTGTATGGCTTGATTTTATTTTTTATCCCTCCCAGCCCACGCTCCCCCAAGTTATGTGTGCATACTAAAACAAGAATATTAACCACTGAACATATCAAATTACCATTATAATTTTAGAGATATCTGCATTTGGCCCTGTCTAGGTTGTATATATCAAGTTCTTCAGGAGAATGCAGTGCAGCACATTACTGTCATTCCTAGCATTTATGTCTTAATTTGGGGACAATATTCTCTTTCCAATTTTATATCATATCTCTATGGAGAACACCAACTGACTTTAACAGATATGTGTATGGAATAAATTATTGGAACTGGGTAGAATTTCATGGTCTAGATATGTGTTGGCCAGCCAGATGCCTAAAGCCCAAGTGACAGTAACTCTTCACTTGCCAGCTATTCACGTGTGTAAGACCCCCAAGCATTCAGAGGAGATTTGGAGGCACAAGTCACTGAGGAATTCTCAAGGTTTGGAGGAACCGGAAAGGATAAAGATAAGTGAAGATACAAAAATCTGGAGAAGTCCTAGGACTGCTCTGGTGACTGATCTTAAAAGAAGAGAGAAAAAAGGCAGCAGATACTAGTAATGTTTCTAAAAGCCAAGCCCACTAGCACCAAAGTTGAGAAATTTGTCAATTCAGGGAGGCTGGTCAGGATGAGGGTAGAATCCCAGGAGACGGTAGCAGCAGGGATCTGGGGAGAAAGTGGGGAGGCTGGACAAATTCCTGCCCTCAGTGGCACTCAGTGGAGATATCCCCTCAGTCCCACTCATTTGTGGTCTTCACCCACTTCTGACATCACTGAATTTATGACTAGCCCTTCTGTTGCCCGGTCAGAAAGTAAAAATAGGTAGACAGCCTGGGCTCAAAATAAGGCAAACTCAGGTGTGTGTTGTGTACCTATGAATATGTGTATGTATGTATCCCTCACAGGGAAATGGAAAAGAGAAAACTTGTCGTGGAATATGAACTCAAAGAGCTGAATGACTCCCTAAAGAAAGTTGAAACCAAAATTAATGCTGTAATGGAAGAAAAGGAGGACATAATAAAGGAAGTTGAAGGCAAACGAGCCTTGCTTGAAACTAAAGAACGAGAGTATAATCAGTTGGTCAAGCTACTGGAATTAACCAGAGAGAACGAAGCAACTTCACTAACTGAAAGGTTAGTTATATTAATGTGTTTCTGTCATCTACATTTTCTTCAATTTATATTTGAGGATTCAAAACATAATCTCAAACATTTATATTGATTCAATAAACATTTTTATAGAATTTTACCATTTTTACCATTAATAAAAATATATTATTAAATAAAGCATTTCAAAGTATTTCTCCATCCTATATTTTTTACTGCCCTTAATTTCCTGTACCCAAAAACTTAAGGACACAATCTATCGCATTTTTTTCAGTTTCTAAAACGTGCCTCTGGGAAATTATATCCCTGGAGTATGCTATAATTGAGGGATTTTTTTTCCCTGAAAATTATTGTATTCTGAGGTAATCACGATTTTTGCCTAATGGGAGCAATTTTGTGGTGTGAGTCTCTGGCATAGTGTTAATTTCCATTTTTAAGCAAAATTTCAGGGAGACTGGGAACTTCTGCCTCCGCCAATTTGCTCTTCCGTGTGGGTTTTTTTAGTGGCTGTGACTCTGACAAGAACTTGCAAACAGAATTGCTTTGGGCATTACTTAATTTGATTCTAGCATGAGAATAGTTCTGTATGCACCTGCTGAGCACACTGTCTTGAAAAACATGAAGGACAGTTGATGACAAATCACTTTCATATTCTCTTTTTACCTGGAATAGAGGGATCTTGGACCTCAATTTACGAAACTGTCTCACTGACAAGCAAAACTACCACGATGAACTTTCTCGTAAGCAGAGAGAGAAAGAGCGAGATTTTCGAAATTTAAAAAAAATGGAGCTACTCTTGAAAGTGTCCAGGGATGCACTCACTCAAACTCAAGCACTGCATCAAAGGCTTCTGTTAGAGGTGGGTGCTAAACACCACTATTGGGTTTGTAAGCTCTGCGACGTCTTTTTGTTTTGGGGGGTTTTTTGTTTGGTTGTTTTTTTTTTTTTTTTTCCTTTGGGCTGCGCTGGTGCGGCTTGTGGGATCTTAGTTCCCCAGCCAGAGACTGAACTCAGGCCCTTGGCAGTGAGAGTGCAGAGTCCTAACCACTGGACCGCCAGGGAATTCCCTCAGTGCTGTCTTTTTTAAGCAAAAATATTTCAAGAATTTGTTTTTGCTGTCAATAGAGAAAGAGGGAAAGGAAAAGAACAGAGAAAAGATAACTTTAAAATGGATCAAACCTGTTATAGAGGCTCTGTCTTATAGTATGTTTCAATCTTTTTGTTAGCCCAAGATTAGAGAAATGTCTTATTGGGATCAAGCATCAGCCTGGCCGGGGGAGGCAGTTTGGCTATCCGGCTCTGGAAGAGCTAACGGGTTCGTTACAGGGTAGGACCAAGGGGACCACTATGTTTGAAGGAGTTGAAAGAGTCAGATCCAGCATGGTGTCACTGTAGACTACAATAGTCAGAAACAAGATCAGATCATGTAAATATAGATGGACAGTCAGCCTGTACCTCCAATTAGTCAAGGGCCATCAGAACCCAATGTCTGGCGACCTGGATACTTTTGTGCAGTGTCAGAGGTGTACTACAACCAGAGAATGCTCAGTGTAGCTGTTACTTTCTTACCGCCTCTGCGCTCCCAAATGGAGGGGTTTTGGTCCTGTTGCCTCTGATCCCCTCCTCTCTCATGTGGTACTCCCTGTGCTAACCAACCGAGCAGTGCTAAACGGCAGTGGATTGTTGAGAGGGCTGCCTCCCTGTGCCCAGGCCTTAGCCAGTGCTTCCTTTGCTGAAAATGAGATCAATCTCTGAGATGAAGCGGCTGGGGGTACAGAAATCATACCTGTTTTCTTCAGGATGGTCATGCTCCCTGACAGTATGGAGGTTCACGACCTCAGAAATGTAAACAGGAGTTTCCAGCTACGGTAGACACTTCTGATCCTAACCTGTAAGCCTAATGCTCTTCTCCTTCTGGGAATATGGAAGGTTTATACTTCCTTGTACCCTCTGCCATTGAGCAGGGTCATATGATTGGTTCTGGCCAACAGACTGTGGGCAGAAATGACACATGTTCCTTCCATCCTGGAGCAGTGTGAGACCCTCTAGCTCTTTCCCCCATCCCGTGGCCATTGTGGAAGTACATGATGACATGGAAGTGCTGTAAATGGAAGCATCCAGGAATGCTGAGCCAACTGTGGTCGTGGAGAATCACCTTGACTGGCCACAGGCTTTGTTAGAACAAGAAATAAGCTTTCATGCTTTTGAGCCATGATCGTTGGGCTTGTTTCTTTAGCATAACCTAGCCTATCCTGATTGAAAGACCAAGATTTAGCAAAGTGTGAAAATAACTGGTTAGAGTTATGAGTGTTCTAAATGACTAGGTCTTGGTCTTGCTGTCAGATGGCACTCATGGACCTTTCTTCCTATCTCAATGGGGCAAAATGTGCTTTCACAATTTTGCAAAACAAATAGAGCAGTTATTTGTTATTATTAAATAAAACAACAGTATTTATGCTTCTCAACTACTTTTAATAGTTTTATTAAAATTCCTGCATGTAGATTGATTCTTTTATGACAGTGAACTATTTTAAACTACAGAAATGCTTTCTTCCATAAAAGTTCACGTTGTCTGATGTTAGTACAAGCAACCATTTCACTAGTTTTTTTGTTGTTATTGTTAGATGTTGCATGATTATTTCCTTATCCATCCATTTACTTTCATTCTCTCTTTGTCCTCATCTAGGTGCGTCTTTCATACGCAGGATATACTTTTTAATATCTAGTCTGAAAACTTATGCCTTTCAGTTCTTGTATTTAGTCCAAAAACATTTAATGTAATTATGGATACACTTGGGCTCATGTCTACCGTATTACTATTGCTTTTTCTTTGTCCCATCTATTGTATGTCTCATTTTCTCTCCTATCTTTTCTTCTTTCGGGTTAATAAAAAAGATGAATTGTTCAATTTCTATTTTCTATTGTTCTATTTTCCCCATTTTTGATATGTATTAGTTTTGCATTCTCTTTCCATCCCTTGAGTGGTTATCCTAAAGGTTACACCATTCATCCTTAATTTATTAGAGTCCAGTAAAAATTCTTTTACTACTTCCTGGATAATGCTAGAACCTTTGAAGACTTTAACTCTATTTACCTTTGCAACTCTCATACGTTCACATATATTTTTTAAATCCAACTTTTCAAGTTATTCTTACTTGAAGTATTGGCTTACTACAAGCTATTCCATTTTAGCCCAAAGCCTTGCACATTAGGATGTTAAGTTGGAACTTTGGGTAAACACAGACCTTCTGGTACTCCACCTCAATCACGGTGAGATTTACAGTGATTAGCAGCTAAAACATTTCTTCTAAGACCTAGTGGAATCCTAGATGTGATGAGTAGGAAGCTCTTAAGAGCAGCGAATGCTGTTTTTATTGATAATACAATCCCTGTTTATTGACCAAATAACCATAAGTAAGATTTCTTTAAACAATAATAGGAAAAAAATTATCATTGCCTTTAGTAATCTATTGTGGTGATTCCAGTAGTAAGTAAAGTCAGTCTGTTAAATATTTGCTAATGCTGACTCAACAAAACATTCCTCTTAAAAGTAAAAAGAAAGATAAATAGAAGCAGTAAGATAATTTGTCACTTAGAGAAATACCTATTAGTGATCTCAAAAGCAGTTATACACTGATAAAAGTCACAATATTGGTTCTAAACTATGACACACCCTAAACAGAATTAAGTTGGTCTCTACCAGAAAATCTCAATTAAATAAAATAGAAGGGGTACATAAACATAATATAAAATGTAATTCTGCCATTTATACTTCCAGTTAAGATATGAAATATTGCAGGAGACCATGGTTCCTGTCACAGTAGCCAGAAAAAATGGATAAACTAAAAATCAGATATTTTAAAAAGACATATGAGAGTTGTGGGAAGTAAATTCTAAAACAGAATAAACACTTCCTAGGTGAACAGAGACAGGTAGGCTTTTTCCTCCCTGAAGCATTTGCCAAGTCTAGGCATGGGCAGGTAGAAGATGGGCCTCCCAAGAAATAACAAAGCTGGAGGCATAACCCTCCCAGACTTTAGATAATACTACAAAGCTACGGTAATCAAAACAACATGGTACTGGCACAAAAACAGACATATAGATCAATGGAACAGAATAGAGAGCCCAGAAATAAACCCACACATCTTCAGTCAGTTAATCTTCAGCAAAGGAGGCAATAATATACAGTGGAGAAAAAACAGTCTCTTCAGCAAGTGGTACTGGGAAAGCTGGACAGCCTTGTGTAAATCAATGATATTAGAACACTGCCTGACACCATACACAAAAATAAACTCAAAATGACTTAAAGATTTAAATATAAGACATGAAACCATAAAAATCCTAGAAGAAAACATAGGCAGGGGCTTCCCTGGTGGAGCAGTGGTTAAGAATCTGCCTGTCAATGCAAGGGACACGGGTTCGCGCCCTGTTCCAGGAAGATCCCACATGCCGCGGAGCAACTAAGCCTGTGCGCCACAACTACTGAGCCTGCGCTCCAGAGCCGGCGAGCCACAACTGCTGAAGCCTGCGTGCCTAGAGCCCATGCTCCGCAACAAGAGAAGCCACCACAATGAGAAGCCCGCGCACTGCAATGAAGAGTAGCCCCTGCTCACTGCAACTAGAGAAAGCCCACATGCAGCAACGAAGACCCAATGCAGCCAAAAATAAATAAATAAAAATAAATTAAAAAAAAAAAAGAAAACATAGGCAAAACATTCTCTAACATAAATTCTCTTGGGTCAGTCTCCCAAGGCAATAGAAATAAAAGCATAAATAAACAAAGGGAATCTAATCAAACATATAAGCTTTTGTACAGCAAAGGAAAGCATAAACAAAATGAAAAGACAACCAATGGACTGGGAGAAAATATTTGCAAATAATGCAACCGACAGGGATTAATTTCCAAAATATACAAGCAGCTCATACAGCTCAATATAAAAAAAAAAGAAAACAAACAACCCAATTAAAAATGGGCAGAGACCTAAACAGACATTTCTCTAAAGAAGACATACAGGTGGCCCTCAGGCACATGAAAAGATGCTCAACATTGCTAATTATTAGAGAAATGCAAATCAGAACTATAATGAAGTATCACCTCACACCAGTCAGAATGGTTATCATGAAAAAGTCTACAAATAGGGCTTCCCTGGTGGCGCAGTGGTTGAGAGTCCGCCTGCCGATGCAGGGGACACAGGTTCGTGCCCCGGACCGGGAAGATCCCACATGCCGTGGAGCGGCTGGGCCTGTGAACCATGGCCGCTGAGCCTGCGCGTCCGGAGCCTGTGCTCCGCAACGGGAGAGGCCACAACAGTGAGAAGCCCGCGTACCGCAAAAAAAAAAAAAAAAAAAAAGTCTACAAATAATAAATGCTGGAGAAGGTGTGGAGAAAAGGGAACCCTCCTACACTGTTGGTGGGAATGTAACTTGGTACAAGCATTATGAACAACAGTGTGGAGGTTCCTTAAAAAACTAAAAATAGAGCTACCATATGATCCAGCAATCCCACTCCTGGGCATATAGCTAGAAAAGATGAAAACTCTAATTTGAAAAGATACATCCACCCCAATGTTCATAGCGGCACTTTTTCAATAGCCAAGACATGGAAGCAACCTAAGTGTCCAATTAACAGATGAATGGATAAAGATGTTATATATATATATGCACATACACACATACATACACACACAGAATAGAATATTAGCCATAAAAAAATAAAATCATGCCATTTGCAGCAACATGGATGGACCTAGAGATTATCATACTAAGTGAAGTAAATCAGACACAGAAAGACAAATATCATATGATATCACTTACATGTGGAGTCTAAAAAAGTGATACAAATGAACTTATTTACAAAAGAGAAATAGACTCACAGACATAGGAAAAAAAATTATGGTTACCAAAGGGGAAAGGGGAGGGGGAGGGATAAATTAGGAGTATGGGATTAACAGATAAATACCCACATATATAAAATAGGTAAACAACAAGGATTTACTGTATAGCACAGGTAACTATATTCAGTATCTTGTAATAACCTATTATGGAAAAGAATCTGAACCTGTACACCTGAAACTAACATGATACTGTCAATCAACTATAGTTAAATGTTTTAAATAAAGAAATTAGAAACAACAATGTCTTACTGTATAGCACAGAGAACTATATTCAGTATCCTATGATAAACCATAATGGGAAAGAATATTAAAAAGGAATGTGTATATATATATGTATAACTGAATCACTTTGCTGTACAGCAGACATCAACACGTTGTAAATCAACTGTACTTCAATTTAAAAAATATTAAAACTGAAAAAGCAATCGATAATGAATACACAACCTTTAACACCTTCCCAGGCAGACAGCAGTGGACATGTTGCCTCTCAGTAACAACGGTAGTGCTAAGTACATGTGACACACAGCCGCTGGGGACGTGGAAATAAATGCAGCCTATGTGAGAAGCTACAGGTAGAAACAAGGAGACCTCATGAACCCTGTTTCCTGCCTTCACCCGGAGGCTCACCTCAGTGGCGCTCACTGCCCAGTAAGTGCCAAGCATAGTAGAGGATACCTCACTGGCCAGGGGCCTCCATCCATTGGCAAAAGGACCACCTCCACGGTAAGAAACATGAGGTTGTGGGGAGTAGGCAGTAGTGCTCAGTGTCGAAACTCAATTCTGGATTGAGAGGAGAAGCTTGCTAATTGGCTCCCAACACAAAGCGCACAGGAGTAAGTATTTAATGCAAAGTCCCGAGTCCAGGACTCTGCTGCTCCCAGGAACACCAAACTGAAACACCAAATTGAAAAGCAAAGTCATTTTGGAAGAAATAATCCAGCCTCACTTGCTCTGGTCACTTACTCTGCTTTGATGAATGTTCTAGGGTCTCTCTCCTTGTGCTGGCTTCTCAGCTCAGAATAGCTGGGGGTCTGGTGTTCCTCTCAAGGCAACTGATTTGTACATCATTTTGGAAAGTTTGAGTGTTCATAAAATAAAACTCAATAGTGGCCTAGTGCCTACTTCAAAAAAGAAAAAGAGAGTTGAAGATAATGGTTTAAATGACTAAAAAAAATGTTCATTGCAAGATTATGTTTTTGGTCAATGAATGTAGACTGGAAAGTATATTCAGGTAAAACTGATAAAAGAAAAATCAGAAGGAAGAAAAAAGAATGACCAATGACTAGAAGAGGCAATTTTTCACGGAGTATAAAGAACCAAGGGTGAGTGCATATGTTTAAGAGTCTGAACTACTTGGGGTAATTCTAACTGTTCAGGGAACACAACAGGGGCCTATACATCCCACACCAAATGGATAAATAATCCCTACTCCTCAAACTCTCACTTAAGAGGTAACATACACAGTCTACCAAAGCAATAGAAATAAAAGCAAAAATAAAAAATATGGGACCTAATCTAACTTCCAAGGTTTTGCACAGCAAAGGAAACTATAAACAAAATGAAAAGACAACCTATGAAAGGGGAGAAAATATTTGCAAATGATGTGACCAACAAGGGATTAATTTCCAAAATATACAAACAGCTCATACAACTCAACAACAAAGAAAACAAACAACCCAATCCAAAAATAGGCAGAAGAACTAAATAGACATTTCTGTAAAGAATACATACAGGGCTTCCCTGGTGGCGCAGTGGTTAAGAGTCCGCCTGCCGATGCAGGGGACATGGGTTCGTGCCCCAGTCCAGGAAGATCCCACATGCCACAGAGCGGCTAGGCCCGTGAGCCATGGCCGCTGAACCTGCGCATCCGGAGCCTGTGCTCCACAACGGGAGAGGCCACAACAGTGAGAGGCCCGTGTACCGGAATTAAAAAAAAAAAAAAAAAAAAAAAAGAATACATACAGATGGCCAACAGGCACATGAAAAGATCCTCAACATTGCTAATTATTAGAGAAATACAAATCAAAACTACAAGGAGGTACCACCTCACACTGGTCAGAATGGCCATCATTAAAAAGTCTACAAATAAGAAATCCTGGAGAAGGTGTGGAAAAAGGGAACCCTCCTGTTGATGAGAATGTAAGTTGGTGCAGCCACTACGGAAAACAGTATGGAGGTTCCTCAAAAAACTAAAAATAAAGTTGCCATATGATCCAGCAATCCCACTCCTGGGCATATATCCAGACAAAACTATAATTCAAAAAGATACACGCACCCCTGTGTTCACAGCAGCACTATTCACAATAGCCAAGACATGGAAACAACCTAAATGTCCATCTACAGATGAATGGATAAAGAAGATGTGGTATGTATAAACAAAGGAATACTACTTGGCCATAAAAAAGAATGAAATAATGCCATTTGCAGCAACATGGATGGACCTAGAGATTATCCTACTAAGTGAAGTAAGTCAGACAGAGAAAGGCAAGCACCATACGATATCACTTATGTGTGGAATCTAAAATAATGACACAAATGAATTTATCTACAAAACAGACTCACAGACATAGAGAACAGACCTGTGGTTGACAAGAGAGACAGGGTGGAGGAGGGATGGATTGGGAATTTGGGATTAGCAGATGCAAACTATTATATGTAGAATGGATAAACAACAAGGTCCTACTGTATAGCACGGGGAAGTATATTCAATATCCTGTGAAAAACCATAGTGGAAAAGAATATTCAAAAAAAGAATGTATATATATGTATAACTGAACCACTTTACTGTACAGCAGAAATTAACACAACATTGTAAATCAACTATATTTCAATAAAAAGAAATATATCCAAAATAAATAAATAAATGAGATGTGTGAAAAGTGTAAAAAATAAAATAAAATAAAAGCAACACACATATACATCCTAAACTGAACTCTGAAGTCTGTAATTATAATTTCCTCTCTGTTTGGTCCATCACTTTGCCAATAGTTTGTCCTTATTATAGTTTTTTCCTTCAAAGAAATGCAAATAAGATTCTTGGCTTTTAATCAAGAGAAGCCTTAAGTGCCCTGTCATCTATACTGCTAAAGTAGAGTGGGCTCTGTTTGTTTCTGTATGTTGAAATACAGTTGGTCATGCAGTACCAAGAAATATATATGATTTTTATTGGGCTTTAAAAAAAAAGAGAGAGAGAATATGGGCCTGCCATAGGGAGAGAGACTTTGCTGGGGTTAGGCAAAACGATAACAAATTGGAATATGGAGGATTTCTTAGTCGAAGACATCACACTCTCAGGAAATCATACTACACATTACAGTACACCTCTGCATTTAATCGTGGCTCCTATTAACTTCCACTTGGCACTGAAGAGAAATAAAACCCCATATCTACACTTTAATACAGTCCCCTCAGTGACTAGAGGTTTTGCTCTGACATTCACCGTCATGTTTGAAGGGCTGGCATAGTATGACTCTGCAAGGTTATTCTTTCTAAACACAAAACCATGCCCAAGATTGTGACGACGACAACAAAATCCTCTAACCAAGTAAATATGTCACTTTCTGTATATACATGTCAAGCAGTATACCATGCAGGTCATCAATCCCAAGCGAGCAGAATGCCATGCACCACTTACCAGTCCTGGGGAGGAGGCCCGTTGCATCTTGGTATTGGAGTCACCAGGGAAAACACAATAGTCAAGCACTGGACGGAACAACACTTTACCTACATAAAGAAGAGATAGAGAAAGATCAGCTTCAATAGTGGACATTGGTCCCCCGTGGCCAGCAGTCTCTCCTGACAGCCAGCTCAGGGTGACTGGCCTATGTTCACAACTGTCTTACCGCAGCGAAAGGAACATTGACCACCACCACCCCCGCCTTGTGGAGTCTGAAATACTGAAAACTGGGGGTGTGCCTGAGGGCCATTGACATACAGGCTTAAGCAGAACAAAGGAGTTCTCAATGTGCCTGAAACAGGGAAAGATATTCCCACACAAGGTGATAAACCCAGCACAGGCTGTGTGGACTCTCTATCGCTTTGTCAGGAAGTGTTCTAGGCCCAAAGCCCACTCTTATGTGGCCAAGTGGGGGTGGAAAGACTGCATGCAGGAGACTGCCTTTCCCAACAGCACTTTTCCTTTATTTGTAGTTTTCTAGAAGTTTCATTTTTCTCTCCTCTGATTTAGAAGTGATTCTGCATCTCTCTCTTAATGACTTCCTTCCAGTGTTAAAGACACTTGTGACAATAGAACTATACAGAGGAGAGCATTAGCTTCGAGTCAGGCAGAGTCAGGTTTAAATCCTAGATCCATTGAACAGCTTCTGATGTTAGGCATTTCTAACCTTCGAACTGGGATTATTGCAAGGAATAAAAGTGATTACACATGTGAAGGTGTGTGGTACCAAGAATACGATACCAAGAAATAAATGTTGCTTTCCTTCCTGTATACATATAAACTTTTCCAAAGGCTCAAGAAAATTCTATAATCAGGATAAGACTTTGAATATGGTTATTTCATTCCAATGGAGAGGATGGCACCTTTGGGCCCTATTGACAACACTCAGAAATGCCTCTTAGTATCCTCTCTGCATCACCTGAATGACTTCCACTGCGCATCAGCTGTTCTCCCTAGGTTCTGTTCCTTTCATGTCCAATCTATCCTCCATTTTGCTACTAAATTAATATATTTAAATGATACTTTCATGTGTCACCTGACCAAGACATTCAATGTTCTTTATTTTACATCATCATAGAATGAAAGAACTGAGAGGAATCATAAAGATCATATGGTCCAAGTGCCAGCTCTATTCAGCTGGTGGTAGCTCCTTGTAGTGACCATGTTGCAAAGGATTCTGAGACTCAGCACTGTCTTATCAGCTCTGCAGTTGATTAGTGATGTCTGCGTCAGGTATAGAAAGGTAGATGACAGTACATACACTATATATTTCCTAGTCTTAATCAAGTCATCTTCCTTTAGCTCATTCTTGTGATATATCTTCATAGTCTAAGTAATATACTAATAATGCTACTCCTAGATTTTTCAGTTCTAGACCTGATTATTTTTACTTCTCACTATAAAAGATGAGGATTAAGCTTTCTTTATATCCCTGTTCAACACACACATTTCTTGTCCCTCCACACAATAAACAGCCTCATGACATAATTTTAACAATTTTGAAATCTCATATTTACATTATTATGAATACATAAAGGTTATTCACACCTGAGTCATATTAGATAATTACTTACAAAATTTTGTGTTCCCCCAAATTTATAAACATTCTGATTTTTTTATTTGTAGTTTTCTGTATACTTATAATTAGTTCAACGCCAAACTGTCCTCTAATTGTATAAATTTTCTCTCAGCATGTTAAAACACATTTGGTAGTCTATTCATTTAACCTTCTTGAAGAAATCACTTGAGACTTTTTGGTAACCTCCAGTCAAAGTCCAGCAGGAACGTATCTGTGGTTGAATGAGTTGAGTTTATTACTCATTGCAGCAAGGGAAAACACTCACCAAGGGGAACAGTAGAGTATCTCAGTACAGGGTATTAGAAAGGCCTTACAGTATTTGGGCTTGTGTTACATGTTTTGGGGGATGGTTTAAGAAAATGCGACTCTGCCCTAGATTTGAATATTGTCAGAAAGTGAGGCTAATTCTGTGATTGAGTATCTTAATAAATCTTAAGATAGAAAGAGAAAAGACTAGATTAAAGTTAAAGCTGTAATTGGTAAGGAAGACTGTGAGATGGGAATACGTGATATTTTGTGGCTTGGAAAATGTTCATGTTTTTATCTGTGACCAAAGACAAATACAGAGTGGTCTTGTTTTTTTCTATGATCATAGAATGGTCTTGTCTGATGGTGATTTTCTGTGAAATTGTTTGTGTTCAGTAGGAGAACACCAAGGCCCAGCTGTGAGTGCCAACTCCCAGATCTCAGAAGCTGCTTTTCCCTTCTCAGCCTTCTGATCTGTAACAAACTGGTCTCACTTCTCTACATGTACACTCCCCAGCTTAGGAGCCTTACTCCATCATCTTGGTGACTCCCTTTACCTCTCTCCTATGTTGGATCCCCTATTTCATGTGTCTCTTCTATTTCTCTTTTGGCTTATTCTCTTTTTGTGGGAGGAGCATGTCTTCCAGTAGCTTCCTAAGAAAGGTGAATGGAGAGTAGTTTTTTAAGACCTGTGTGTCAGAAAGTGCATGCCAGAACACCTTTCATGTTGGAAAATATTTTATCCTCACTCTAGCTTCATAAATAATACTTTAAGTGGATATGACATTTTAATTGGAAATTATTTTTCCTCATAATGAAGGCATTGATCAATTGTCTTTTATCGTCTAAAGTCACTACTAAGAAACTTGGTGTCAATTCTGATACTTGATCCTTTGTTTGAAACCAGTTGTTTTTTTTTTTTCCATGCTGGAAACCTGTAGGATTTTTTACTTGCCTCTAAAATTTTTAAATTTCACAATGAAGTTCCCACTTGTGGGGCTTCTACTTTTAGTCATCATGCTGGACACTTAGTGGGCTCTCTGCATATGGAAGCTCATGTCTTTCAATTCTGAGACTTTGTCTTAAATAATTTCTCCAATTTGGTCTACTTTTACTTTATTGTTCTCTTTCTGGGACCCCTATTACCAAGATGTTGGACCTTCTAAAAGAGTCTTTTAACATTCTTGTCGTTTTTTTCTCTTATTTTTCATTCTTTTGTTTTTTGGACTTGCTAAAAGGGAGATTTCCTCAACTTTTTCTTCCAGTCATTCTATTTAATCCTACATTCTGTTATCATATTTTAAATTTCCATGATCTCTTTTTCTCCTAATGTTTATTTCTTATAGTATCCTTATTCTTCATATCTTCTCTTATCTCACTGAGAACGTTGATAGTTTTTTATATTTTTTCTTCTTTCTGCAAATTACATCTTTCTTCAGATTACATCTTCCTGGTTTTTTTGTTTGTTTTTGTGTCCTTGCTTGTTCTTTTCTCTTTCTTACTCGAAACTTTTCTCAAATATCTGGTCATCCTTGTCTATCTGCTTATATTTAAGAGTGGGATACTGTAAAGCTAGCTGGATGCTGTTTCTGATGATGAGGTTTGCCACTATAGACTGATCTGACTGGACACAAATATATCAGGAATGACTCTTCACCAAAGAGGAAATTGTGGTAGATTGCTCACAAGTTGTTCATATTTTAATAAAGAAATGCTATTTATATTAGGATACTTCTAGCTATTAAGCTCATAAAATAACACTCATATAATGTAGAACTAACAGAAATGAAAATATATTAAAATCCTTTTCCTTCAGTGCTTTCAAGAAAAGTCTATGTTTTTGTCCTAGTTCAGTTTCAGGGAGAGACTAACTTCCTCTTTGAACTTATGACTTATAATTAGCCCAGCCATAGTCCTATGCTGGCTGGCAGTACTTGAAAATAGGAGTGGGTCAGGCCAGTCACTCCCAGCCTGAATGAACATTTCAAACTTGCATGCAATCCGAAAACAAAAAGATAAAAAAAGATAAGCATGAAGGGCTCAGGCTATTCTTCAAAATTTGTTTCCCCCTAGGGACAGTTGTTTGATTCTCTTAGGCCTTTGACTGTAGAGACTCTCCCAGAATTCTGAGCCAAAAACCTCATGAAAATTTCAAATATTTTAGAAAAACATCAAAGCCTTAAAGAAAGGTTCACTGATATAACATAATTGGGATGTTTACAACAGAATACGTCTAATTTCTTAACTTTATGAAAGTTACTGATGTTTATTCATATATTAAAAATGTCAGGAAGAACAGACACCAATCTATTAATGCTGCCTCCTGGTGAGTAACATCTGAAGTAGAGGTGGGGAGCAGAAGATGTTTAATTTCTTACTTTACTTACTGTTTTATTTATTTATTTTTGGTTACAATGAACACACATTAATTTTTTTTAAATATGAAATGCTACTCTATAAAAATCAAAACAAAGAACTAAAATAAATAAGCTTACAAAACCTGATATATGCAGTTTGGGGCTCAAAAACAATGGTAAATTACTGTACCTCAATATTAGAACATAATTAGAACTTTTATACTTGATCAGTTTTTTTCCCTTTCCCATTAGTGGAAGCTTCAGTCTAACTCCAGCCCATTTTCCAGATTACCTTAGAAAGATTTCCTTTCAAAAGATATATCAATTAGGTTTACAATTTGGCTGCAAGAATTAACAAACTCAATTACAGTGGCTGAAGTAAATAGGGGGTTGTTTTATTCACATAATAAAAAATCCAGAGATAGGCACACACCAGGTAGTTTCACATAATGAAAAGTCCAGGATCCTCTTAGCTTTTTCTTCTGTCATCTTTAACATGTATATTTTTTTTCTCCAAGGTCACAAAATGGCCATTCTGCCTTTGGGCATAAAATCACACAGAAGTGGGGAAGGGCAGAGAGCAAGATGCATATGGCAGATGACTTGGAGGACTCTGTCTTTTTAACAGGAAAACAGTCACTTTCCCAGGAGCCCTATCCAGGAGATTTCCACTTACATTTTATTGGACTGTCCTGGCTCATCTCATCACCCTCAACTGCAAAGGAGTCTGAAGATTTTTTGATACACTGCAGCTCTGAACAAACTTGGGGTTCTGTTAGTAAGGTCAAAGTGGAGGGTAGATATTGGCTAGGCAGCCAGCAGGCTCTGCTACCTTGTTACCTCTTCCACAAACCAAGCATACTTAATTCCTTCCTGAAACCAGAGGGGTGGGTTTGTGGAGAGTTGAGAAATGTGTCAGAGAAGCAGTTAGCCAGAGTTCAAAAATTAGTATCATTCATTGCAGTACTGTTTGTAATTCGAAACACTGGAAAAAACCTGAATGTCTGAGACCTGAATCCAGGAAAATTTGTCAGGAGCCTTTACTTGACAGAGTAGTTGATGAGTGTGCTCTCATCATATCTTCTGTAGAAAGCTTATACGCTTCTCTAGTCCCCATTAGTATACATGTATAGATTTGCCTACACTTGGGAGCAAATCACTTGGAGCAGCCCACTCCTGGACACCAGTGGCAGAGAAATAGACAGACACCAAGATGCTTGCTGGACTCCAATCTGTCCAGGAAGAATTAACTCTACTTTCCAGAAGGAGAAATCAAAGTCTTCCTCGCTGGCTTATTAACTTTTCCATGAAATCTTTCCTGATTATTCAATTCTACGTTGAGCTCTCCATTTTCTGACCTGCTGTAGCAATTATCTGCTCATCAAAATCACAAGTTCTATATATTGTTACATGGATTTCACAAGACCATGTCTCATCTTCCTAAGTCCAGTGCGTGCTTCTCAGCAGCTAGCTCTCCATGCTAGGAGAGGCCATGGAAAGCAGGATGTCGTTGGGCATCTGTGGGTACAAAAGATGCTACTGACAACGCACAGGTTCGTGATTGTGGGGCATCCAAAGACACACTTCGGCTACTTTAAAAGAGTAGCGTAAACTTCAGAGGGATCCTGTTTAGTGACCTTTAAATCACTAAAGAGTATGATCTTCCCTTCCTGGGACAAATTTTAGTCAATACTCAATCCTGGTGCCTAGAAGTGTGTGCCATCACAGTAGGAAATGAACCACATCAGATTGCTTTCGGTGTGAGGATCCAACTCTAAGTCTGCTCTGAGTCAAGTATGCACTCAGCACCCCAAGATAACCCTTCCTGTATCCTTGGATGGTACTCCTTCCCCATCAGTTGCTGTGTGTCCTCTTTCTCTCTGCTCTCTTCTCCATCATAAAGAATCTGATAAGCTCATTCCTAATAAGAGAGCAAAGACTGATAGAATAAGATGTTGCCCTCTCTTCAAAGTACTTCAACAGAGGACAAAAGCACAAGCCAGTACAACTGAAATACAATGGTAGAGTTTCAAGTATCAACAAAAAAGTTAAGAGGTTTTTCTTTTGTGTAAGAACTTTCCAGGTCCTCAAACTACTACATAAGAGTAGCCAACTATTCTGTTATTAATAGTTCCAACTATTCTGTTAATAGTTCCTAATTTGAAATCTATAGTGTTTCATAAATGAATTCAGATTTTATAAGTATAATAAACATCATTTGAATATGCCTGTTTCCAAAGTGCTGAGGCATGAGTTACAGAGGCAGTAAAATACAGAGTTAGGACCATGGGATCTACCTGCCTGGGTGTGCACATACGTCACTGAGGCAAGGTGCTTAAACGTCTTTGTTCCTCATTCTCCTCATCTGTACAATTGGAGATAATATAACCTACCTCATGGGGTTATGTGAAGATTCAATAAGACCATACATATAAGCACTTAGAACTTTGCCTAACACATAGTCGTACTCTATAAATGTTAGCAACTGTTAGTAGTAAGAGTTTTTATTTCCAAATGAATGAGAAATAGAATATTTGCAGCTGGTGAATTATAGATTTTTGACAAGTCTTCATATTTTAGTTTACCATGACTTTATAAAGAATATTCAGCATAATAGACAATTCCTTTAAGAGTAAGAATCACAATTTCCCTACCATTTGCAAAAGGTTGTGACAGGGTTGACTACATGACACTGAAGATTTCTTTCAATAGGTATAAATACCTATTTTAAACTCTGATTTCCAGATTGAAGCTATCCCTAAAGATGATTCTACATTAATTGAGAGAAGGCGAGAGCTCCATAAGGAAGTTGAAGCGGCTAAGAGGAATTTGACCCAGCAGGTTAATATCAACTTTCACTTAAGCTTCTATCTAAGAGTGATTAAAGCAAACTTGTGTTTTTAACACTGTTCCATGAAACCTCATTAATAGGAGAGTTATCAAAGAGAATATGATCCTACTTAATGTGGGTCTGTTTCTTTATCTCAAAGTCCACTCCAAACCCATATTAAAATTTGGAAAAAAAAAAAAAAAAGAATGTGTTTTAACCAGCAAAAATTATACAGATTCATGAGATTGTAAAGTAAAAAGCCTACTGGTTAAAAATGAACAATAAGTGTTTTATTTCAGTCACGTCTAATTTCAAATTTTGCTTATTCAAGCCACTGTCAAAGTGTTTTAAAACATGCTTTTAATAAATAAATAAATAAACAAATAAACCAAAAAAAACATGCTTTTATTTCTCTTCAAAAAATTACTTGAAAATACAGTCTGAATAAGAAAAAGTTCTGCGTTAAACATGTTATCATGTTTGCACATTCTTTTATAAGATAAAGAAAATACTTGGTGCTAAGGCAGCAGAGTTACTTTTTGTGTTTTAACAAAATAAACTCTACATAGAAAATTTAAATAGTAGTCTGAGATACTGGCCTTAGTGTATTCTTTCAAATAAATGCATTATAATATTTGTGTTTTTTCAAAAGAAAATCCTATCAGAAGCTGAGTCTAAGTTAGTAGAACAGCAACTTGCTGAAGAAAACAAGCTTTTAAAGGAGCAAGAAAACATGCGAGAGCTGGTATTCAAACTTGTCCGTATGACTCAAATCAAAATTGACGAGAAAGAGCAAAAATCCAAGGATTTCCTGAAAGCTCAGGTAACTGCATTTTTGTAACCATCCACTAATTACCACAGGAGTCCAGGGTAGCCTCCTTTTAATACAATGTTCATCAGAAAACTATGATTTTAAGTCTCCTTCAAGTTCAGTGACTATACAGCTTCCCTAAACAAAACTCAATCATGCACTGAAAAATATTCCAAGGATTCAACTGGCAACAGCTAACAATCTAGAGGGGAAAAGAACTAGGTCAATGACAACAAGCAGAGGATTTGAACAGATGACAATTTCAGTAAGAATAAGGTGGGTGCCTTCAGGGAACATGGTTGACAGGCGCACAGGCGCAGGTGTCTGTGATTCACCACCATCTCATAGTCCATTGTGATTTGCCCAGAACAACTCAGAAGCCACAGCATTAGACCACTCTCCTTCCCAAGTTCATCAAGCCAGCATCATTTAAACCAATCCTAGGACAATTACCCTTAGTAACTGCTTCACGCCATGACTTTCCTGGGCTCCTGACAAAGTACGAGAGCTGACCCAGTGCAACATCCCCAAACAAAGCCAACAAGGAAACCAACAGCAAAAACAACCCTCCTATCATGCTAGCTAAAACTCTAAAATTAGAATCATTTATTCCACATAAGGATTGTGTCCAGAAGTCCCCTGTTAAAAATAAATACGATATGACGTTACTAAAATAGAATACCTGAATTTACCATGTGACCCAGATGTTGGCTGTTTCTGAGTGCAGCTTTGTCTAATTCTGAGCAAGCATTCACACAGGGTAGCATTTCTTCTTGTTTTCCAGAAAGAACTCACATCAAAGCATTCGTGAGCCATGAGGTTAGGTACAGATGAGAGAAAACTGGGGTGAAGATCTACGTCACACAACCCACAGCAAACTATTCAAATTGCCCTTTAACTGTTTATTTCTCACTCACCCACCCAAAACATTTGAGAGACAGAAACTAAAAGAAGTTTAGCATGGCTGGAGCATGGGAAGATGGGGAAAAGGGTGTCAAATACTGAAACCAGAGAGCAGGAAAGGTCAGGTGGGGAAGGTTACTTAATCCCTATTGAGCAGTTTGGACCCTGCTCCCAGAAGCTGAGGCAAAGCCCGGAAGAGTTCATGGGGTAGTTGCGTTTCAGTAAAGAAAGAAAAGGCAGTGGCCAGGGAGGAATGGGGGAGAGAGACTGCCTGAGGGAACAGGCTGGCGGAGGGGAGAAGGAACAGGAGCAAAACGAGGAGAGGAGAGGACACAGGGATACTTGTTACGAGGAACATGGATCTGTTTTATGAACTAGACAATTTTTAAATTAACCTCAAAAACTGATACATGTGTGGGCTTCCCTGGTGGCGCAGTGGTTGAGAGTCCGCCTGCCGATCCAGGGGACATGGGTTCGTGCCCCGGTCCGGGAAGATCCCACATGCCGTGGAGCGGCTGGGCCCGTGAGCCATGGCCATTGAGCCTGCGCGTCTGGAGCCTGTGCTCCGCAACGGGAGAGGTCACAGCGTTGAGAGGCCCGCGTACCGCAAAAAAAAAAAAAAAAAAAAAAGGTGAAGGGGAAAGAAAAGTCAATGTTACCACTACCTCCAAGACGACGTGGATGACACTACATTTTTTATCTCTTTAATTCTTCATACACGCAGTTACTTAAATAATATTAGTTTCTTCCTGACTCCCATTCTCACTGAGAACAACATAAAATTGCTACATGTCAATCTTGGCTCTGATGCCTAGTTTCTTTTGAATAACCATATGGGTTTTGCTCTCGCGGTCCTTAAGAGAAGGCCAGCAGAAACCATTTCCTCTGGTTCCTACTAGCAAAATACTGTACTTCTTTGAGTACGTTTCTCACCCTAGATAAAGGACCCAGCATCTTTGTACTTGAAGAACGTTAACTAGCGCATTTAACATGTGGTATATATTGAGCACTTTGGAAATATACCTGCCGTCTTTTAAAATATTCACGTGTAATCTGTTTTTCAGCTCCCTATGGGGCTGGTCTCAGCATGGCGCTGCACTGTGTAAGAAAACACACCCACCGTACAAAAAAATGGAAAAGCGCTTTAAAAGCATGGCTTCAGTCTCACAAAATATCACAGAGCCTTCAACTCGTAACATTTATCAAAACTGACTCCAAGTCCCCTTCTCTCATCTATCTTCCACAAATTCCTCACTCACCCAGCCCGGCTGTGCTGTCCACAACCATTCCTCTGCTCTTCAAAAGTTTCCCGAGGGGCTCTCCTGGTGGCACAGTGGTTGAGAGTTCGCCTGCCAATTCAGGGGACACGAGTTCGTGCCCCGGTCCGGGAAGATCCCACATGCCGCGGAGCGGCTGGGCCCGTGAGCCATGGCCGCTGAGCCTGCGCGTCCGGAGCCTGTGCTCCGCAACGGGAGAAGCCACAACAGTGAGAGGCCCGCGTACCGCAAAAAAAAAAAAAAAAAAAAAAGTTTTCGGAACTTTTCCTCAAACCAACCTGGGCAGTCTCCTTTCTTTTCCTCCTCTCTCCATCTTTCTCTCCTTTAATTAACCTCTGTCCTAGCCAATGTGATTCAGTTCAGCTGGCCAGGAAATTTTCATCCCCTCCCCCTTTCCTCTTCCCCCCCGATCTGCACGACCCAGCTGATGAAGATAGAATCGTCCTTAATGGACAGTAATGAGACGGGTTGAGGCTGGGAGTATCCGTATGCTGTTGGTGGTAGACTGTTTTTAAAATCTCACTATTAATTTCTATATTTCAGCAAAAATATACCAACATTGTTAGGGAGATCAAAGCAAAGGATCTTGAAATCCGGATACACAGGAAGAGAAAACGAGAAGTTCATCGGAGGTAAAAGAATTACATGAGAACTTAGCTAGTTGGCTGGGGGGGAAAAAAACCTATTTATTTCACAAATTTCAAAAACACTTGTATTTTCACAGACTCAGAGAGTTTGCTAAACTGTATGACACTATTCGAAATGAAAGAAACAAATCTATTAACTTACTTCACAAAGCTCACCAGAAAGTCAATGAAATAAAAGGAAGGCATAAAATGTCATTAAATGAACTGGAAATTTTAAGAAATAGTGCAGTTACTCAAGAAAGGTAAGTGTTATAATAACTACTGTCCTTTCAAAAGTTTCTCTTCCGAGTCATTAAGCGATAAAATACCCTGGGGGATGAGGAAATAGAAAAGTCTTTTACAAAACTAGAAAAGCCCTTGCTCACACACCCCGCTTTACAGCTGACAAGGTAAGCATCTGAGTGTGATTCCTTATGCTTCTGTTTGGGAGCCATATTTAAGTGGATGGAAAACTATACTCTGTAACTATGCTCACTTCATTTTCATTTACTCATTTACGAATAAAAGCACAAATTTGACAGTTTGCATTTAATGTTAGAAGACAATCAAATGTTTATAAACCAGCATCCCACAATTGTAGGTGTGAAGCATCTAATGAGCTTATGTGAGGCAGTATGGAGGAGTGGTTAAGAGAGGGGGCTTTCTAGACCCAAATCCCAGCCCTGCCACTTATTAGCTGTGCGATCTTGGGCAAGCTATGCTAGCTCTCTGGGCTCACTTTTTTTACCCATAGAAATAGTCCTTTATATAGGACTTTTTGTTATTAAATGAATTAATCCAATGGTTGTTTTTTTAAACTTTATTATTTACCGTGTGCCAAGATCTGGTAGACTCTTTCACCTGTATTTAGTCCCTGACCCACAGAGTCTATACAACCTGAACTTTTTCTGGTGGCCACTACTGCCCAGTTTCCTTTTATAAAGATATTACAAAACGGGCTCTTGTGTGTGGGGTAGTGGAGGGGGTTGGGTGGGAGTAGAGGTGTGAGGGGATTGGTATGAAAAGGCAAATCTAACATCCTAATCAGTTTCTCATCCTACATGAAAGTAAAATATCATTTATAGAGGCCATGCATTCACTCAGCATTTATTGTGATGCTATATGGAGTCAGGCACTACCTTAGGTCCAGTGGACATTGTCAGATATAACCGCCTCCGCCCTCAAGATAGCAGAGCCTCCTGGGGATGACAGAGCAGTAAATGAATCCCTTTAGTCTCTTGCTTTGATAAATCGGGGCAGCAGACACTTGGGGCACAAAGGAAAGATGTCCTAATCCAGATAAGGGCAAATCAGAGACCTGGGAAATTACAGAAGTTCCTGGAGAGTATCATGTGATGAATATCGTTACTACTATTGTCATTTCAAAGGACACACTAAATCAAGAGCTACCTTGGTACTGCTTGTGTTTCAGAAGTCTTTATTGTTTTTAAAGAAACTAAAGGAAATTATAATCGTACCCGTTTTCCCATTATTTTTAAAGAAAGCTAAAAAATTCTATGCTGAAGCATGCCAACAACATTACCATCAGAAAAAGCATGCAAAACGATGTGTGCAAAATGGTAGCAAAACTTCAGGAAATGAAAGAGAAGAAGGAAGCCCAGTTAAATAACACTGACAGACTTGCCAACAAGATCACAATGATTGAAGAGGAGATGGTGCAGCTTCGCAAAAAATACGAAAAAGCCGTTCAGCATCGAAATGAAAGGTAAAAACCAGGAACCTGATGGGAGAGCAAAGCACCCAGAGATCCGATTTAGAAATGTTGCACATTTTTCTCTAGACTTGACAGGGGATAGTGAGGGACATTTGACACTCAGGTTTCATCAGCCTTTGCAGGGCGGGGAGGGGGCTGTGTGCTTTCCCTGAGAATAAGAAACTCTGTCCTTGTAAGAAAGACAGGCAAGAGTAGGGTTTGGCAAGTTGCTTGCTTAAGGATCGAAGTCCTTTACCAGGCTACCACTCAGGATCAGGATACCATCAAATTATTTCAGTATAATGGACATAAGTAAGTCTTTGGATCTTGTATTTACTTGGGGGACAGGTTTATTCATTAAGCCATTCACCCAGTTCATTTTCTCAGCAAGTAAGTAAGACCCTCAAGAGTAGCATTATTTCTCCCAGCTATAATAATATTATTAATTGATTACTACTGAACAGTTTTCCCAAGTTGCTTGTGTTTGAGAAATCTGGCATGTGAGATTGTAGAGCCCTGTAGTAATTACATCAGGTATTAGATTTTTTTTCATCAAACCTTGATTGTGTGCTGTTCTGTGTAAGGCTGTGTTCTGTGTTAAATGCTGGGCCCTGAAAGTACAAAAAGGTGGTAAAGCATCACACCTGGCTTCTGTTGTCAAGAGAACAAAGAAGCTCATGAGATGAGCCAGTGAATGGCCAATGAAACAAAATACAGAGCTAAGATTAGCCAAATACACCCCTGTGCACACATGTTTTGAGGGAGGAGAGAGAGAGAAAGAGAGCAATTAAAGATGCACTTGGGGATACTGGATAGGCACGGTGTGGGGGAAGAGCTTCAGGGTGTGACCAAACACCACTTTTTCAAAGGGCTGGCAGGTGTTCTCTCTGGGGAAATAAAAAAAAAGTCCTCTTATTTGGCTCCTGGCACAAACCAAAGCATTTAGGAAGTGTGCTCCCAGGCCCTGGTCAGTTCTGGGGCTGGAGTTAGAAAATTCTTACTTTGTTTCTTCTCATAGTCTCCTCACAAGGAGGGGTATTTCCTCTGGCATGATTACAAAGGGCTGTAATCATGGGGATTTGCCTGTTTATGGGGAAATGTACATCAGAAATATTTAACTTTAAAATAGCCTAATGGTCCTGGCAAGTTAGATAGAACCGAATAGCTGCCAGAAACGCATTCCCTGGCCCCCTGCCTGGGTACTTCTGGCCAGCCCTCGGCTGGCAGGTCTGGCCCCTGAAAAGGGTCTGCAGAAAATCAGACTCTGGGATCATGTTGTTCATGCGTGGGGAGTGACATTCTTTTCCACCCCAGGAGGACCATTGGGACTTGCAGAGATACTGTGGCCGGCCAACAATATGGTCAGCTCAGAGTCCAGATTCTACACAACCCTCTCTCTCCCATGCCCAGAAAAATTCAAAATGTGGAGTTTAACTAGAAAGCCAACTGTGAATATCTATTGTCTTCTGGAATCATGCAGTGTTGATGTGTGTTTTGCACCCAAATCCAGAGAGAACCACAGTGACTAGTAAAACAGTGGCCTCAACATCCTCTTAGCCTCTGCCTCTCAATTTGACCATAGTGGTGTTCAGCTGATAGAGCGGGAAGAGGAAGTGTGCATTTTTTATGAAAAAATAAATATCCAAGAGAAGATGAAGCTAAATGGAGAAATTGAAATACATGTCCTGGAAGAAAAGATCCGATTCCTGAAACTGAAGATTGCGGAGAAGCAAAGACAGATTCACGTGACCCGGAAATTGCTGCCACTCAAGAGGGCTCTGGATGCTGATTTAGCAGTGCTCCAGATTCAGGTGGGAAAAGTGTTGATGACACACTTCCTGGGAACATTTGCTGCTTTTTTCTTTTTTTTTTTTCTCCTTTATTGCTTTGTAGGTCATATAAGTTCTTACATGTAAATCAAGCCATGCTACTCCTGGTACCTACAAGAACTCTTGAGTTAAATGTCCTGTTTAAAAATGCCTTTGAACACTGCTCCAGAGTAGAATCTGTGCTTCAGGCATCTGAGCTACAGATTGTCTTTTTTTCCCCCATGAAGCACTTTCTGCCTTTCTTGGAATTTAGACCTTCCCAAATCTCAGCTCTAACTCAGCTGCTTCAGAGCTCAAAACTTCAGTAAGCCAGGCTTTCACTACGGCCAGCATAATTGTTTTTTATTTGGTTTGTTTTTATTTTTATTCATAATTATGTTTTTGATGCTTGCTGGAAAGATCCTGCAGACCATCTAGCTCTCTTATTTTTGATTCTCTTTGATATTCTAGAACCAAGATTGTTGTTTCTTATTAATGGGTAATCGCATATAATTAGACTCCTTATTAACCCCTGTAGTTTCCCTGTAATTTAATAACTTGGCCTCTGACATGGCCTTTTTTAAAGTGGAATAAAGTCATAAAATTTAAATATAAAATAGCAATAAATAAAACCATAAATATAAAGCCATTTTCTTCACATGTAATAATTATACTTTTTTCTTAATGAAAACAGAAGAAAAAATTAAACTAAACAATTCGTGGCCTAAACTTTTTTCCATTGACTCAATGTAGCAGAAATACATTTTAACCTATAACATGTTTTCTAAAATGTCAGGTTTAGGGACTTCCCTGGTGGTCCAGCTGTTAAGACTCCACCTTTCAATGCAGGGGTGTGTGTTCGATCCCTGGTCCGGGAACTAAGATCCCACATGCCACGGGGTGCAGCCAAAAAATTTTTAAATAATAATAAAATGTCAGGTTTGCTTTCATATTTTTTTCTGATTATAAAATTAAGATATACTCTGTTAATGAAGTTTTGAAAAAAATACAAAAAATTTTAAAGAAAAAAATTCTATCCCCAACATATAATCACTATTAAAATTATCAAAAATCTGGACGAAATCATTCTGGTCGTTTTCTAGGTTTACAAGTAGATGGTTTTCATTAGCTCATGCTATAGACACAGTTTTGGGTCTTTTTTTTTTTAATTTAATCATGTCATGGGATTCACAGGACTTTATGGAACTGAATGATGGTTCTACTTTCATATTTTATGGCATTTCAACGTGTAATATGCTATACAGATGATAGGATCTTTCATTTTGCACAAATATGGTAAGGTTTTGATTCCAGTGTTTGTTTCTTTAGCCATATGTTCTCCCATTCACTTCTTCAATAAGTGTAGCCCTGAATTAGATGGATTGGCTGGAACATCCTCCAGGCCTCCCCCAGGTCTCCCACAAAGCCTCCCCAGGATTCCTGCAGCTCTGACTCCTGCTTCCAATTAGTGGTTCCTTTGGGGGATCCGCTCATCATCTTGACACACAGTGCCTGGGCCACTTCTGTGCCACTTCAGTGCAGACTCGGGACTGGTTCCAACTTCCGCCTACACCTGCACAAGACCATTCATGCCAGGCCTGTGTCTGTGAACTGACTTTATTGAAGAATTGGGGCACCAGTGTGAGGGGGTATATTAAAGAAATGCAAAGAACTTCAAATTAAGTATCAGACAAGTATGCCTTCCCACGCCACCACTGGGAACAGTCCCCCAGGTGTACTACCCCATGCAACCCCCTAGCCTGGTTCCATTTCACTGGCTTGTCTTTCCATCTTTCACCCCCCATCTCCCCTCCACAGCCTTACCGTCCAGACTGCGCCCCAGGCACCCCACGTTTGTCTCACTCCGTTTTACAGAATAATTCAGCTCTCTCCAGGTCTTTCCCAGAACACACTTTCAAGGCCATCTTCGCCCATGCTACATCATCAACATGCCCAGCAGAACAAAAGGACTTTAAATCCAGTAAGATCCACAACAGAAAAAATTCACTCTGTACTATGGAAGCATTTTACTTGTGTTAACTGCAAATTAGAAATTAGAAATTATCTATTCAATAGATTAAAATAGATAAAATTAGTTCTTCTTAAAAAAAATATATATATATGTATACTTAGCATTTATTATATAAAACCAGTAATCCAGTATAAAATATGAATTCAGTTTACCCAAGAGGAAAATACTATGCATTCAATGATAGTACACCCTGCCTGGTGTGAGCATTTATCATTCTGACTGCATATGAATTGAAGCATAGGGACTATGTGTTATCATCAGCTCCCTGTTCTACCAGAGTTAGTTCTAAGCTTAAGAACAGTGGAATAGAAAGTTTTGCATTAGTCTTCAGACTGCACCTAATTATTTAATTGTATACTCAGCACTAATCACATGGGCCCTTTGAAGGATACGGTGTGAAATTTCAAGCTTCAAGCAAGCTGTTTTTGTACCTTGCCATGTAGTGCCAGATCTCTCTCATATCCTGTTATTTGTTATAGCTACAGTGTTTTGTGTTTTTGTTTCAATCTTCCCCTTTTTTGTATCATTTTCAGAATTCTCTTAAGGTTTGCTTTTTTTTGGTTGCTTGAAAGTTTTTAATCGTCCAAGGATGATCATAAGGACATATGATAATCCAAGGATTATCATAAATCACATTTTCCTGCAATATTTTACTTGTAATAATAGCCTGTTTTTAGGGCTCCTGGAAGTCATGTGAACTGTTTTCCTGACACAAGAGCACTATTTTGTATCGAAAAAGGATACAGTTTTTCCTCAAAGGCCCATGGGGAAATAAGATCAATCAAGGCACCACTTTGATCAGCAAGCACCATATATTTTTTCCTATCTAATTTCCTAATTAACAAAAGGAGACATTAAATGTTGTTAATAACAAATACAACAAATACACATACATGGATACTTTAACTCCCTATTAAGGGCAATTAAGTGGGAGAGACAGGAAGAAAAAAAATATTCATGTCACCATTTGAAATTCTTTTTGTCGGGAGGATGAGAATAAGTTTAAAATTTTAAAGTACTCTAAATATATTATCTCGTTTAATGGATCAATCCCATGAGTTTGGGACTTATTTTCCCATTTGATAGTTGAGGAGAAACTAAGGTTTAGAGAAGATAAATGATTTGCCTGCAATTATACAGATTTTCAGTAGAAAAGCTAAAAGTGATGACTTGGTTTTCACTGTGTTCTACATCTCTCCCTATAAAACAGCTAAGTGTGGCTGCCACTCCTGCTTGAGAATTTCTGTATTTCTTCATCCACCTCCAAAGTCTCACTGAGTCAACAAATATAGTTGAATATATAAAACATTACATTGGGTGTTTACCAAAAAAGATACAAATAGTTCAGGCTATTCCTCACAGACTGTACACTGTGTTGACCTAGTAATTAAGAATTTTACTTTTCTTTGGGAAGCCATTAAGCCTATTGCCAGCAAAGGGTTTTAAACGGGAGTCTAGTATGTTGTGTGCCCTGTATGCTGTGCTGTCTGCCTTGACCCCTGTAACAACATGCAATAAAGAGGTCAAGTTTGTATAGTTGGAGCTCTGCAACCACACAGCATCCCGGGAGTATAACACAAAATGGGAAGCAATAAAAGGACTGGTTGTAAAGTCAGCTTTTTTTTGATGACCCAGAAGTCACTGCCTTGCTTTGCAGAGTCAGTTAACAGGCATCTTCCTCACTGTACCACACATGAGTAGAAACATTGCTTAACCACAAGTCCCAGCTGATGGGGTGTTAAGAATTCCCTTCCACCTTTGCCTGGAAAGACCCTAAAGACCTTGGGCTATGTGACTTTAAGATTGACTGAGCAAAGTTGCTGTTTCTTTCTTGTTTAATAGTTTTCACAGTGTACAGACAGAATAAAAGACCTGGAGAAACAGTTTATAAATCCTGAGGGTGAGAACAGAACACGCTTCCTTCCAGGGAAAGATATGACCAAAGAAGAAATGATGAAAAAAATGGATGCGGTAAATGTCCTTTCTTAAAATAGCATCTATTAGTCCCTGTTGATCAGTGCCACAGATATCTGTGGTACAGTTTCATGTTATGAGGATTCATCCCTCATTATTCTAGTCACTGATATAGTCCTTTCATTGCAATCTAGTAACGAAACCTAAGCTTGACTTTAGATGCTTGCCAACAAAGTTAAAACCTGAGTGCTTTCAAAATGCCTATCTCTGTCTCACAGCCCATAGGAGCAATTTTGGCATCTTGAATGGATTAATTTGTCTTCCTGATGGGAGCCTATCAGAGGAATGGCAACGTGGAATCTAGAAGGAGCTGAGAGGGCCATTCTTTGCCATGGGGAGGAAGAAGTGCCACAGCTCTCGGGGGCTGGGGGGCGGGGGGTGAGGGGAAGTGTTGACTTCGTCCAGTTCATTAAGTCATTCATGTTCATTAATGAAGCCCCCCTTCATTAAGGAGGGAAAACAGTGCTCTAATTAGGAAAGATCTTGACTTGCATGACTTGTTTTTCCTATTGAAATTCTTTTCGACCGTAGCTCGAACTACAGCTGGCCAAGAAGGAGGAGAAGTTGCTGGAGAAGGATTTCATCTATGAACAGGTCTCCCGGCTCACGGACAGGCTCTGCAGCAAAATGCAGGCCTGCAAGCAGGACACACTGCTCTTAGCCAAGAAGGTCTGCCAAGCCCCCGCCCCCTCTCTTCTGCCTTTCCTCCTCTATCACCTTCCATTTTCCACAGACTGCTTCATTTACTGGGGGAAGCCCCGGAGAGATTAGGCTTTATGAATAGATAAAGACAAAAAATTGAAATTTAAAATGTAAAGATGACTCAGAGAATTGTCCAAGGTTAAGTTTCAGTCTTGTTCCCTGAATGAATTCTCGTTATAGTGGGAAATCCTAAACCTTTCAATGACAGTATACAAGTTTCACTTAACAGGGCACCTACTCAAATATGACAGTCATTATCTTCATATTTCATGTGCCATGTTAAGTCCTTTCTAGGTCCTTGTGAAGGGAGGGCCTCATTTATCCAGCGGTCTGCATGGGAGCTGCCTGAATCCAGAAGTAGCCAGAAGCCAGCAATGGAAGGGGACCATTAAAGAGAACAGCAGTCGCACAACTCCCTGGGGTGGAGCCCCCACCCAAGCCTCACTAGTGAGGAAAGGCCAGTAACGTGGGGCTTCCTAATTCCATAAGCTTAAAATACCAGGGCTTCTGATCCAAAGCTACAGGGTCAGGCAGGGACTGCTAGAAGCTACAGCAAGAGGAGCAGCCAGCAGGAGGGAGGCTGGTGATTCGGACGCAGCAGGACTTTGCACCATCAGGCATCAGAGGGTCTGCTGCCTGCTTGGCCCCCCGGCCCCTTGGAGCATCCCTCTGTGACAGTCCAGGGTTTTTAGTCAGTCAGTCAGCAACAGTCACTGGAGCTGCTGAGTGCAAAAGGGAAAGGGACACACTGTCCACACCATGTAGTGTGAGGGAGACAGTTCAGAAGACGCCATGAACAATGGTGTCACCCACTGTGGGCTCCTGGGGGCAGTGACTGTCCCTTATTCTTAGTTTCCCCAATGCCTCGCATGTGCTAAACTCTAGAAAAACGTTTGTTGAGTAAGTTAACAGTCCTGTTTTAGAAGCAGTTCTGGCACACGAAACTACTGCAAGCCTCAAGGCTTCTTGGCCATTTTGATTTGGCTTTACACTTCCACTAACAGGTTGATGAGGCCAACAGCCCTTGTGCAAATCTCAATTTACCTCATAAAATAAGAAATGTTAAGACTTCTTTAGGCTCATGAACGTTGCCTGAATTAGCATGTCCGGAGTTTCTTTAAATGTTGCCTTCCTTTATTTTGCAAAATGAATTTCCCTTTCTTTGGGGGAAGTCGGCTTTTGCTGAGGCCTGCTTGTCAAAGCTGATGGCAGAGTCCCTCCAGGAGTCAACGGTTAAGCCAGAGAAACACAAATGGGAGCTGCCGAGACCGTCCACATGACCAGGAAGTTTCCAGCATTACTGAGTCCTGTCCTCGTGATTTATCTCCCTTTCCGTTCCCCACTTTCCATGCTCTCTACCTGGCTTTCTTCCTCCTCCATTTAAAATAATCTCCTCAGAGTAGGCAGAGCTGGAAGACAGAAAGACATTCAGATCCCAGATCTGTGACTTACCAACACTACCAAGTGACGTTGAGAAAGATACATAAATGGTCTTAAAACTCAGTTTCCTGATCTGTGAAACGGGTGTGATATCAGCTAAAGTGGTGGCAAGCATCACATAGTCGAGCAGAAGTGGCCTGGCCCTCGTGGGTGTTCAACAAGGTTGCACATCTCATCTGTCATCTCTCTTAGAGAGCTTATGGCTCCTCTTACAAGTTTCCCAAATGAACAGAAAATGGGAAGTCTCAGCAAAGACTCAGAGAACCCAGAATAATACCATTCTTTTTTTTTTTTTTTGGATTTATGGAGAAGGGAGGTTTGTTAGTTACACACACTCTCAAGTGTGCAATGACTAATTAATAAAATTTAAAAGATGACTCATCATTGAAGCTCTGAATGCCTGTCATTTTTATTCAAATTATGCTTCCTGAAAACTAATGCAGTATAGAAGTTATAGAAATTTATATTCCCTATTCCCTTAAAGAGACAAAGTTTTCACATAATAATTGGTCACTATATTTTCAGAGGCATGTAAATCACCAGCAGCAACGTTTCTATAAGCAAATGTACCCACAGACCAGTATATACTCTATTAAGAGAAGAAAGTATTTTGAGGTAGGGTGTAGTTTTTGGATGCTCACATTCATGTCTCAATTTACCTTGGTTCAAAGGAACGAACAATTAAAAGAGACTAAGAATTTATTCATTCCTTCATTCAACAAACATTCAATTTTAATTTTGCCTCCTATATTCTAAGCAGTAGGAACCTCATGAATAAAACAATCAGTCCTTGTCCCCATGAAGAGTACGTTCTTGTAGGATGATAGGCTATAACCAAATAACCAAATACATTTTTATTATAATGTCAGTAGTGAAAGGATATGAAGAAGTAATAAGGCAGGGTAATGTGACACTGAGGGTTGGCGGGTGGCAGGAGTCACCTCTTCCTGCCTCACCAGCCTTCGGCCACACTGAAAGGCCGTGCTGTGGGCCCGAAAGCTTACAGGAACCACCAATTCCAATTTTACGTCTTTTCTGTCTTTTAAAATCAATTTTCCCACCTAGTCTTATCTTTTAATTCTTTGATAATAAATAGCTTATATGAAAAGGTAAGCGCACACACACACACACACACACACACACACAACTAGGAACATTTCATTTCAAATTACTGGCCAGACTGTCCAGTTCAGCTCATGCTTGCTTATAACCTCATAATGATGCATCCTGGGAATTATGATCAATAATACAAACACACTGAAGTGTGATAGTTTCCATTAAAAATCATCACAGATGCTGATTATCTTATTTAAGCAAGTGTATTAATAACTAATACAATACTGTTCTACTATATTTTCCCCCCTGCATAAGTGGCAAACTAATAACATGGCAAATTTAGGCCAGAACTTAGACATCAAGAATACCCTTTCCCTTGTCCTTATCACCTCTTAAAAATAGACACTAAACTATTCCCCTCAATACTACCCACCTGGAAATCCAGTAACTAGATGAACAGATCTCTTTCTTCTCCCTCCTCCTTGTCCTATGTCACAGCCAGGGTGTTGGGCTGAATCTCTGAGGTCTCCTCCAGTTCTTATTCTCTGTGAATTCCCACTTAAACTTTGCTTCCTTCAGGCAAGAATGCCCACCATCAGAGACAGCCCGAAGCCTGCCATTTTCTTCATGTCTTCATGGAATGTATACATAGGCTAAGCCTTGGGCTTTTTAATTCTAGATGAATGGCTACCAGAAAAAGATCAAAGATGCGACTGAAAAAATGATGGCTCTTGTTGCTGAGCTGTCCATGAAACAAGCTATGACCACTGAACTCCAAAAGGAAGTCAAGGAGAAAGAAGACTTCATCCTCACTTGCAATTCCAGGATGGAAAAGGGTCTGCCCCTCAATAAAGAGATTGAGAGAGAATGGTTGAAAGTACTTCGAGATGAAGAAATGTATGCCTTGGCCATCGCTGAAAAGTCTCGGGTAAGCTATGGCTTCTACGTTGCATTTGTAAAATGTGCTGGGAAGGGCTGCTTCAGGGGTTGTCAATCCTCCCAAAATATATGAAAGGGTTCTACTCTACCACACACATAGGCCCAGCAAGTCATTAGAAATAAGTTTTGCTTTTTTAAGATATTATGTAGGCAAGCAAAGTACAACAGTCCAAAGGGTCAGAATATTCCCTGGAGAACACTGGGCGGGAATCAAGCCCCACCCCACAGTGTCCTATCGTGGGCTGGTATGGTGAAGACCAGGACCTCCCATTGGCATGGCAATGAGCAGGCTGGCATTGGTTTTATCCTAGGTCTCTAATCTCTGTCTTTGCACCCTGGCTCAGACCATACCTCACTCTTCAATGTCCATCTGCTGTGGCCACCACAGCATATTGTGAGGCCTCAAGCATATTATGGTTGTTACAGGCTTCTGCAGACTCTGCACCTGGTGCAGAAGCTATGATTAGGCTTCAGTACCACCCTTCTCCCACCAAAGACCTAAGTCTATCACTGACCACCTACACACTGGGGGCTCAGTTCTTATTCCTACTCCCATGACCTTTCAATAATCTTAGAGTGGAATTAGGCATCTCTTTCTGAGGAGACTACATCCTGGGGACCTATAACTCACTCTCAGACTACAGAGCAGACATCCCCAGAAGATCACTATTCCCTCCCTAACCCAAGAAAAAGGTGCATTCCAAACACATACTATGAACTCCTGAAAACAGGGTCTGATTTGTCATTTGCACGCTGCCTGGGATTATATTCTTGAGGGCATTCAGAGTTTACCTGTGGTGTCCCAGCTGTCATTTACCTGTCTCCATTTTTTCAAATTCTTTTTAATGCTATAAGAGATTCCTCTGTTTTCCAGAAACACAGGCAGAATCTTGAGGCTCAAAGCAAACTGCTGACCACTTCTCTCCACTGGTTCTACTTTACTCCTTATCTCCTCCTTTGTACCATTTGCTCACCAGTGACCTACCAAATGAAACAGATTATCCTGCCTTTGTCACACACATGGAAATAAGTAGTGTTTAATGAAAAATACTGAGTATGGAACGTAGCAAATTTAGGTCCCACCAACCAGTTTACGGTAAACCCTAAACCCCAGGAGTAGAGAGATGCTTGAGCAACATGGGTCATTCCAATGAGATGAAATGTGTGTGCAGGTGTGTGTGTTTGGTGACGCACCCTCACAACCCTCTTGTCCCTTTGGGGAACATCGGCCAGCAAGCATAGCCGAAGGCTGCTTAGACCCAGCTGTGTCTGATGGGCCCTGAGGACGAAGCGACTTTACCTGAGTTTTCAAAAACTAAAAAGGATAAATCATTCTTTGCAGGAGATCTTGGAAGCAGAAAATCGCCAGCTGCCCAATGGTGTTTACAAAACTGCAGATCACCGTCCAAACGCCTACATCCCAGAGGCAGAGTCCACTCTTCCTCTGCCAAAACCGTACGGCGCTTTGGCTCCTTTTAAGCCCAGTGAACCTGGGGCCAATATGAGGCACATAAAGAAACCTGTTATAAAGCCAATTGAAGTCTGAACATGTGAACCAACCCAGGCTTCTCAAGGAGGAACTTCAACCAGGCTTCTTCACATCCACAGCTAGAAAACGTCAGCGTAATAGCTCTCCTTCCTATCACACTCACCAATTTCTTTCTTTTTTTCACTTTATCTCTTGACTACATTTCAGAAATATATAGTAGACTGGGTGCTATAAAAAATGCAATAAAAATAAATACCTTTTCAGCAAAGTACAGAAATTGGCAGAGTGGTCTTTGTTTATTAAAGAAAGAAAAGCAGATCCTGTTCAATATACTCACTTTTAAGAAAAAGAAAGAATGGTTGAAAAGAAAAATAGCCCAAGTACTGCAGGGGCATAACTCACTTTGTTAAATAAACAGTTGCATTGCAAGTTGATGTCAGTAAACCTAAACCGAGTGAAAAGCAGTAGGGAAGCTTGTCTTTTTTAAAGTTATGTTATAGTGATTCTTTTTACAAATAAAGAATCCTTTTGGGCAAAAACAACTATGCCCTAATTTATCTTTCTTATAAATCTAGATTTTCCACAATGTTTTATGCAAATACACTTGTGATTACTTTGTTCTGATACCAGATTTTTCAAAATTTCAATGAAGATATTTATAATTTTGCATGTGAAAAAGAAAATGAGGCCAGTTCCACTGATTTCATTACTCTAATATTATTGTATTTCACCCAAGTATATTTTGCTAATTCTGTTTACTTTCTCACATAAAAATATAAAAGTAGATTTGAAACCGGTGATTTTACATTCATTAACATGCTCAAACTATTGTTATTTCATATTGTTATCAGTTATGAATTTCATTTCACGACTCTGGGAGTGAGAAATATCACATTCATTTATTTTGCTAAATCAAACAAAATCTGTTCCAAGCCCCCACCCTGACAGAATGGAGGGAAATTGAATCTCATTCTCAGTCTAGGAGTCCTGAATCTAACCTGACTGCTTTGTGAAGTCATTAAAAGGCAATTCCTTGAGAGAGCCTATAACAAGTAACGCTGTATAAGCTGCGTGCTTAATGCAAAGAAATACTGCATACTTACACACAGTTGCTATGTTGTAGGATCAGTAATTAGGGATTCAAAAAATAAACACATAGGAAGTTTAAATACATAGGAAGGAAAATTAATTTTTAAAAATTACGAAGGTTTGGATGCTTAAATATTACAACGTGTGTTACTGGTCCAGAGGGTGAGATGCCACTGTGCACTGGAATGGCCAGGGATCACAGTCAGATGGAACTTTTTATCTGGCCCTTAAGCATAAATAAGATTTTAATAAGTGGAGGGGATTCCGGGAGGGGGAAATCGCCTGAGCAAGACTTGGAAGTAAGAAGACAGAAGTTCTGTTCAAGGCCCAGTGAGCGAGGCTGGTTGGAACAGAATGTTCGTACTGGGGAAGTGTATAAGGCCAGAATTTGGGAGATCTTGAATGTCAAAGATTTTATCCTGTAATAAATGGCAAGCGACTGAAGGATTATGAGCAGAGGGGTGACAGGATCAAAGCAGTGTTTATCTCAAATATGCATCAGATGAATTAGACTTCAGAAAGCAGCAGAAACAACCCAGGTGTGAAGAGGAAAGCGTAGGGGAATGAAAAATAATGACCGTATCAAGAGGAAAAACCAGCACCGCCTTGCTGATATGGCTCCAAGACTTTGAGCTTCAGTGACCATGAAATATTTGACCTAAATGGGAAATTCTGTAGGAGAGGATAATTTTTAGAATGATGATTTTAGAAAAGCTGAATTATTATACTGGCTAGTGATATTTGTAATCTTTAAAATTTCACAAGTTCACTGAGGGAAACAGTGTGAAGAGAGGAAAGCAAAGGGTTTTGGGCTTTACCCGAGGAAGCAACTGTACTTATGGTCAGAACATCACTGTAGAAGAGAGAGGGGAAAAAAAAGAAAAGTGGGAGAACTCGATAGGTGTCATGGGGGTCTTTGAGGGAACATGTTCATGGAGTCATGATTCTTGGTGGGAATAAAAGGCTATGTTCAAAGAACAAAGGAGTTAGGCTAAAACTTGCAGTGTTTTTTTAAAGACAACATATTACTAAATCAAACTTTTATAAATATAAAAATAACTTTATAATATTAAATACAGTTCCATCTGAACGTTCACGAAGACAAATCCTACTCTATGTATGTATACATTGTTGTATTTGACAAATTATTCCCTACTAGAATTCGCAGATTTGACTTAGTCCAAATTCAGGTTTTTAAAAAGTATCTAATTTCCAAAATAGAGTTTTTCTGCAACTTGTAATTTTTCTGCTTGTCATATGCTATTTTCAGTGACAAAGCTAATTTTTGTTTTTCTAAGCACTGTTCCTACATTTTTAAAGTATATTTTATTTCAGAGTATAATAGAAACTAGCTTTTGGCCTATGAGAGCACTAGGAAGATCAGCCAGTAGGAAGAGAGAATCACTTATGCCATTGCATGCCCCCCTGGACTGGCTGTCATTTCTCTACACTTGACTGTCTAGTTCTGTCTGAACAAAGTACTAAACTGAAATTCAGATGGCTCAGCAATGTATTCTGATTTGGGTTACCAGTTTAAAATACTGCTAAAGAATTCTCAATGGAAGTAGAGCTAACGAGCAAGATGAAGATACTGGAAGCTGATATAACTGCACTTTCCCTTTCATAAGCCTAAAAGCATTGTGGTGTGTTTCAGAGCTGCTTCCTCTACAAATTTTGCATCCACGTTGTCATGTCCTTCAAAAGCATACAGAGCTGAAAGGAAAAAGAGAGAGAAGAGTTACTCTGAAGCCATAGAACATTTATAATATTGTGCCCACACTTCATTGAAATCATAATTATTTTATATTTTAGTAAAACACATTATTCTGAGAATGTGTTGTTAAAATTTATTAAACCTCAGTACCAAGAAAGGCCATTCACAACAACCAAATGGGTTTTTAACCTCTTAATTCCTTTTAAAACCTGAAAGGTGGCTATTCCTTTGGTAATTTAGGTAGTAAATTGTGTATTGCTAATTAAAACCTATTGAAAGAAGATCCTATTTATAATTAAGGGATATTCTGGCAAGGAAACGGTACACAGAAGTGCATAGAGACTGACTGATGTGTCAGGGGAAAAACAGGAAAATCCTGAGAGCGGAGGAGTGACTTACCTGGATCGGAGGACTCAATATCTGTCAGTATTTCAATGAAGTAGTTCAGAGGCAGAAATTCTACACTGAATGATGCCTTGTCCATCATAGAACTCCGGGGCTAAAAGGGAAACGGCTGTGGTATCAGCTGATTCTCCAAAACAAGCACGAACTTAAAGTGATGGGAACTACAACTGCTGTCCTTAGGGATACGTTACAATGGGCAAAGAGGTTCCAAAATCATTTAGCGGGGCCCCTGCTCCACACAGACTCACCTGTTTGTTATAGTTCTGAAGCAGTCGCTGTACATGGTTCCGGGAAATAATGTTAGAACTCACAGGATGATCCCAAAGTCGACAGATCTTCTGACCTGTGAGCTGTTTTTGCAAATTGAAAAATATGTAGAGGAGGATTTTTTGGGCAGTGAAAATACTCTGTATGATACTACAGTGTTAGATATATCGCCTTATATATTTGTCCAAACTCACAGAATGAACGACACCAAGAGTGAACCCTAATGCTAACTGTGGACTTTGGTGATTGTGATGTGCAGTGTAGGTTCATCCACTGTAACAGATGGACCATTCTGCTGGGGGACGCTGATAATAGGGGAGACTGTGCGCATGTGGAGGAAGGGGGTGTATAGGAAACCTCTGTACCCTCCACACTAAGAATTTTAAGTCAATAATAAAAATGAAAAGATGGAAAAATACAGAGAGGAGAATATAGCTCACAGCATTAAGTAAATGTATCTTATATCAATTCATAATTTTTAAAGATGTATTCCAGCTAGTGAGTCTAAAAGACAGACTCTATGGTTAATGACCTTGGAGAAAGGCCATTTCCTATGACGTATGCTTCTGAATTTTGAATACATACTCCCTTAAATGCAGCTCTGAGGAAAGCATTTTGTGTACTGCGGCTGCCAAACTCTTCTTCTGAAATGGAGTTCACCTGTTACTCTTCAAAACTGAGTCTCTGCATGCCAACCCTACGTGATATTTTGACGTGAAGCTAAAGGTTATAGGCATGTACTCTGCCAGTGTCTCGCCCAGAAAATTGTAATTCCCTAAGGGTATAAGGCAAAAAAAAAAAAAAAATCAAATTTAGAGCCCAAACTAAGTGTTCAGAGATATTCCCCAGAGAGATCTAGCCATGGAAAACATGCTTTGTTTTCTATTCCTGCCTCTGCCTGTAAGCCTGTGAGGGCAAGAAGGTGTTATAAAGCAAGACGATCAGGTCCAGGAAGGCATCAGACACCCCTTTGTGGGAGGATCGTGCCAGAGATACAAGTGCTCAACGTATGTAAATGGCACAGAGCTGGCCAAGGCTCTCATGGCCGGGAAGTCCGCAGAGTCAGAGGCTCTGAAGACCTTGCCGTGGAATGTCTGAATTTCACAGCATTTCTGACTCAGAGAGCTACTATACCCCACAAAAACAAGGAGTGCCTGTATAACCCTCTCCCTCGCGTTTCTTATTTTTCCTTCAACCAGGAATGTTTTCCTGCCGTGATGCAAACAACAGTGAGAGGAAACGCAGTTCCAGAACCTTCTGACCTCACCTGTATTTCCATTTCTTATCAGTTTAAAGGCCAAAAGCACATGTTTCCCCTCTGCCTCCCCTCAGACTCACAGACGTACATATTACTGTGGTTTCCTCAGAGGAGAAAATGGCTAAATGTTCTAGGTGGGCCTGTGCCAAAGCAGCATGCGCGCAGCCAGGGGAGCAAGCACTCGGTAGGCCCAGTGGGAGCAGCGGACAGACGGGTAGGGATGGACAGGATTTCTTGGAAAGGGCCGAAGGGTGAGACAATTCAATTGACTTCGGCCCAAAGCAAGTAACTGCTCTTCCTGCAAGAAGAAATTGAAGGAGGGGTACATGCCAAGGCTTAGAAAATAGAATATACTTCAGGATTACCGGAGGAAGCCGCACAATGATGCTGAACTTTACTTTTTCATTTTTCTCTGTATTGTCCAGGTCTACAAGAAAGTCAGAAATTGGCAAACAAAATAAAACAAAACAAAAAGAAAAAACCCAGTAATCTCCATTTTAATACCTGAGCAAGCTAATACTTCAGAGCTTCATCCTGGTAATGCATGTCCCAACCTTGTTTTTCAAGCTAAGTCTAACAACACTATGAAAATATTAGTTTGTGTCTCTCTGAATAAAAAAGGATTTTTTAAACATCTTTATTGGAGTATAATTGCTTTACAATGGTGTGTTAGTTTCTGCTTTATAACAAAGTGAATCAGCTGTACATATACATATGTTCCCATATCCCCTCCCTCTTGCATCTCCCTCCCACCCTCCCTATCCCACCCCTCTAGGTGGACACAAAGCACCAAGCTGATCTCCCTGTGCTATGCGGCTGCTTCCCACTAGCTATCTACCTTACGTTTGGTAGTGTATATATGTCCATGACACTCTCTCACTTCGTCCCAGCTTAGCCTTCCCCCTCCCTGTGTCCTCAAGTCCATTCTCTAGTAGGTCTGCATCTTTATTCCCGTCCTGCCCCTAGGTTCTTCATGACCATTTTTTTTTTTTTTAGATTCCATATATATGTGTTAGCATATGGTATTTGTTTTTCTCTTTCTGACTTACTTCACTCTGTATGACAGACTCTAGGTCCATCCACCTCACTACAAATAACTCAATTTCATTTCTTTTTATGACCGAGTAATATTCCATTGTATATATGTGCCACATCTTCTTTGTCCATTCCTCTGTCGATGGACACCTTGGTTGTTTCTATGTCCCGGCTATTGTAAATACAGCTGCAATGAACATTGTGGTACAAGACTAAAAAGGGATTTCTTAGTGAAGCTGCTGCTCTATATCAGGGAACAGCGTTCTGTAACAGGCTGCCAGTCACAGAACAATTTTGTTGACTAACTTAAAACATACAGCACCTTGAGGAATGGCAAATACTTCAATATATATTAACAAAACTCATCTATAAAATATCACAGTTAAATAATTTAACCAAGAGTCATTACACTACAGACCTTATTTCAAGTTCAAATTCCCATAGGCACTACACCTCTCATTACTTTTCCTTGCATTTCAAGTCTAACTTTGAGAGGACGAAGTTAATCAGCTGAAAGTAAGCCATTTCATGACATTTTTCTTGAGAAATAAGCCTTCAGTCTCCTATTCTTAAGTGTCCTCATGTACAGAAAAGGAGTCTAATAGTTGTGTATGGATTGAGAAGCCCTTTGGGGTCTCTTGAAGGGCAAAGGCACGGTGGTCCAAAGGATGGTTACAGGACATGAACGGTACTCAGCAGGCCCAGCTGTGTAATTGTGGAACCCACGCAAAACGAAAACGAGGAGCCCCTCTTCAACTATTAAGGATGTCAAGATTGAATACAGAACATTAATCCCTGGGTGGGCTCCTTCTGGGTGCAGCAGGGCCCCGTGTCACCACAGGTCGCACACCCACAAAGGCAGCCCGGGGGGTGCTGGGGCTGGAACAAGGCAAACTCAGAGCCCCTTACCTTTCATGAGCCTTGTGACAGCTGTTTCTGTGAGAAGCAACACTCCGTTATCAATGTAATGCAGCAGGTTATGCAAAGGCAGACAGTGGACGCCAAGGATGGTGTGCAGAGTGTGAAAACCTAGGATGAGAGACCCAGGACGGTAGACACGGTCAGCCATCATCTCTGGCCTCCCAGAGGGAATGACTCTGGTGATGGCAATAAAGCACTCAGCTCACCACTTGGCAGCTAGAGTCAAATAAATGCTCCTTGAAGACAAGGTCCAAGGTTCCTTCTTTCTGTATTATCACAAATAAGTATTGTGCTGGGTATATAGTAAGTTCCCAATAAGCACGTATTCCCTTCACCTTGTATGCCTTCCTAGGCAAAAAGAGAAAAACAGTGCAAGGTCTGCTCAATGAAAATGGTTTTACAGTTTAAAAGGTTTATAATTCTATGGTAAAATCGCAAAATAGAAAAATTAACAGTAGAGCTTCAAACTCCACATGCCCAGGCTAAAGCTTGATGGACAGGGACCATTTTGCTGCAGGAGACAATATTTGGACCAGAAGGGGACTGATTAGTTTAGATGACTAATCTCTAGGTATGCCCTAGAGAAAGGCTTTTGGGGTCTACTTGGACTAAATCATATAAAAGAAGAACTAAAATGATATTGCCAGAGAGCAAATCTATAGGAATTCAGTAGTAAGTCACTCTCAAGGCCTTGGGCAGGGCTAAGTCTGAGTCTCATGGGCAGGGCTACCCAAACTCTCACAAAGCTAGAGCTCTAAGTCCACTATTAATAGTAACCGACACAAACAACATCCACGGGAGAAGAAGGTATCAGACCGGGAGAGGATCAGAAAAGCTCTCTTGGAAAAGATGGCATGTGAGAGGCACTTGGAAGGGTTAATGCCATTCCTGAGAGTGGAAATGACGTGAGAGAACGTACAGGCTGGAAAAGCAGCAAAAGTCAGGTTTGACCTGAGTAGACAGAGGCTGGCATCATGCTGTGCTGCTTACTAGATGTAGGTAATTAAGCCTTTCCAGCCTCTGTTTCTTCATCCCTAAAGTGGAATCACCAGTACCTTTCCTGCAGGGCTGCTTTGAGAGCTACCGCTAGGTCTGTGAAGAACCTGGCACGTGGTATAACAACGTGACTAACACCAGTCAGGTCCTGAGGCCTTTCATTTACGCACGGGCTCACTTGATCCTCATATAACACCATGAGGTGGGAGCTACTTGATCCCCATTTTATAAATGGGGAAACCAAGATTCACAGGAGCTAAGAAACCTGCCCGGGAAATAGTAAGTGGCAGAGTTACCATTTGAACGCAGGCTGTGGGATTTTAGCCTAGCCTGTTAACCGCAACATTATCCTGCCTCAAGAACTGGTGTTAATGGAACAACACGAACAGAGGCCCGATGGTGAGAACGCATGGGGCACATTTAGGAAAGAGTAAATGACCCAGATGGGTTGGAACAGGTGTGCAAGAGGAACGGTGGAAGGTAAGACTGGAAAGGTTAATCTATTCAACAAAACCCCTTCGGCACACCAGGCAAGGGGATGGGTGTGCAGCTATGAGAACAAGCATGACTGCTGCTCCCATCCACCTTCCAGTCTGATAGGGAGACTGACCATCAATTAATCACAAAATAAATAATTCATTTTTTAAAAATATGACCAGTTCTATGAAGGAAGAGTACAGGGTGCTCTTAATATATGTGTCACGGGGTTGAATGCTGAGTGACAGCAAGGAATTTATTATTTAGTAAACTCTGGGGAGGCACTGAAAGCTTTTGAGCAGGATTGTTAGAGGATTTGAGTTTTACTTTTGGAATATTAACGTGGCAACAGGCAGAGAATAGACCGGAGTGACAGTTTGCTACCGGAGGAATAAAGATCTGTTGGGAGGTGACTGCGTGAACCTGTCCAAGAGGGAACGAGGGCACTGAGAGTAAGAGGGAAGGAAGGGATCATGGGATCGTGGCGACGGGAACTGGCTCGGAAACTGATTGGATGTGGATGGGGAATGACGAAGACTCGTTGCCTAACCTGAGAGGCTTACATGACAGAGACATGATGGCCAAAGAGAGCTGGGACTTGGATTCAGAGACGTCGTGGAGCTTTCTCTCTCTGAGCATATGAAACATGAGCAGTGGGAGACATGAGTCCCATGTCCTGGCAGCATTGAGGGTCAGATAAAGTTCAGACTCTGCCCTCAAGCAGATGTTAATGGGCTGACAGTGGGATGAGTCTACTAACTGCTCTGATTCCAAAAAAAAAATAGTGATTTTACTAGCTAATTAACAACATGAGATTTTTCAAATGGATTTGGGCAGTCTTCTCAAGATTAAAAAAGTTATGAAATTATTTCTGAGGAAGAGTTTATAGAAGGTTATTGATCCTACAGATTTTCTCGATTCAAAATTCCTCTCTAGCTCTGTGTCCATGCCCTAAAGATCCCTGATGACCCTTTATCTTCCATTCCCAGGGCACAGTCCCAAATTCAACAGCCCATCCCTGGCCTCCTCTCAGCATGTCAGCTCTAAGCAACAGAGCAAACTGGCTAGAAGTAGGCATCAGTACCGAAAGAGAGACCTTTTCCAGCCAGTTCTAGTCCTCACCCTCCAGGGCTCCTGGCCTTCTCCAGGAAGCAAAGAGCACACAGGTCCCTTTTAAACTGTAAATGCTCCAGCTCTACACTATGACTTCCCTTCTGTGGTCCTCATTCCCTTTTTTCTTTAAGTAACTCCGGTTACAAGTTTCTGACACTTGGAACTCAAACAGTTCTCACTAGTCCAGGGGGCCTGGGAAGCAAGCACATTTACATACATACACACAAAAATACCTGCATTTACACACACATGCCCCCCCCACACGATCCAGTGTCACTTCATATTAGGGAAGTGAACATTTCTGAGAAAAGGAGAAAGAGAAACTGCTCTTTCTTACTTGACCCATGGACACCAGCCATTAAGTTCTTACTCATGATAATTCTCAATCACTATGGGTAAAATTTTTCTATGTTTTCCCTCCTTATCCATCCCTGTGTAGAAATGCAATGTTCTGTAGAAAGTGGATTTTTATGATCTCTCGGATATAATATTGTCCCCAGTGAGTCAGTGTCATTTACTTATAAAAGGAGCTTGGAGATCCATGGTGAACAAATCTGAAACTGTCGACCCATTTCTCTACCAGGTCTTTTGTGTTAATGACAAACAATTAAGAATTTAAGCTAGAAAGCCATATATAATTTTCATGAAATCCCTTCACTCTTTCTAGAGGGCACCTCACAATTCATATTCCATTTAAAGCCATCCATTCTCCTCATGAGTGGTCACTTTCAGATCCCTACAAAGTCACAAGAAACTCCTTTTGTGCCTCCACTACAAGCAGATCTTATAAGATAAGGCATATGGACAGAGAAAGTGTGACGGATTCCAGACTGTACCAGATATATCACAAACGGAGAGAAGCTGAGAGGTGCTGTGGGGATTTTCCGGGCCCATAAATAGCCAGTGTTTCAATATCAACTAATTCAACTGGAATATAAAATTCAAGAGGCGGCACAGAATAGTAGCTAGAAGCATAGATTTTAGGGCCAGACTCCCTGGATTTGAGCACTGGCTCTGTTGCCTAATAGCTATGTGACTGTAGGCAAGTTACTTAACTTTTCTGTGCCTCAATTTCACCATCTATAAGGTGGGAATAATATTAAGTGGAACCATTTGAAAGTGCTGTCTTTGGGGCTTCCCTGGTGGCGCAGTGGTTGAGAGTCCGCCTGCCGATGCAGGGGACACGGGTTCGTGCCCCGGTCCGGGAAGATCCCACATGTTGCGGAGCGACTGGGCCCGTGGGCCATGGTCGCTGAGCCTGCGCGTCCGGAGCCTGTGCCCCGCAATGGGAGAGGCCACAACAGTGAGAGGCCCGCGTACTGCAAAAAAAAAAAAAAAAAAAAAAAAAAAAGAAGAAAGTGCTGTCTTTGTTGGTCAAAAACTGGCTGGATATTAACAATTTAATATGGTTCAATTTAAGCTCGTATCACTTAGCATCATTATAAAAATTAAATGTGCTAATTTATGTAAAGTACTTACAGTCGTACCTAGCACAAAATGGGGACCATATACATGTTGCCTTAAAATGAATGAACAAAGGAACAAATTAATGACGGATGGATGGATGGATAGATGTATATGAATGAATTAAATAAAATTGGCTAGTATATATTATATAGTGATAGCTATCATAAAGCTTAAAACTCATCAGAACTTATACACAATAAGCATAAGGTTTATAGCAAACAGGAGCTTGTTTCTTATAATGAATATTGATTTATATGCACATTTTCCCAACTAGAGTTTTGTTAATTTTTGGAATTGCTCTAATTTCTAGCCCAGTACCTGGCATGAAATTGCTCAACAAATGTTTGTTGACTGAATGAACAAATGACCAATTAAATGAATGACTGCAGACACATGCGCCAAAGACGTTTTGAGGCCTGATTTGGTCCTTTTTCAAAATCCTAAGGGAAATTTTTAGCTTCCAAGGAACATATAAGAATCAACTCAATTTCTGACACCCAGCCAGACCTACTTCCTTCTGAGGGTTAACTTTCTTGTTCAGATAAACTAGGCCTGGAGACATCAGAGAAAGATCTCCCCGAATCAGCTCCACTGGTTTTTGAACCAGAAAGTTGCATGGGGACCAGCCTTGGCTCCTAAAGTTGGTGACAAGCTACTGTATAGTTTAATAATCCGAGGAGATCTGGCCGGCAGAGACCAACCTCAGGCCCATCTGTCACAGTGACACCAGACACACAATTTCTAAGACATAGGAGGCCTCATTCTTAAACTCATTATGCACCAAAGTCCAGAGACTATGTGAAGAAGAAAGAACAAGTTTATTACAACAAAAAACAAAAAAGCCAAGACTTACCAGGAGGCAGAGGTAAAAACAAACTTTTAGTAGCTTCCAAAATCCTGGTCATGATGTGAAAGACCGCAAATTCAGCAGCACTCGCCCGTCTATTGCTGGTCAAAGAACAAAGCAGCACGTCAGCCAAGCAGCTCATCTCCAAAACCCCATTTGCATGTAAGCAGTAGCTCTGGGTGCCACATCCTGATGGAATTCATGCTAATTGTGAAAGGCTATGCCCCACAGAAAGGTTCATAGATGGGATGATGACCATCGGCCTAATGCCTAGCATCTAACCAGATGGTAGGCACATAAATGATAAACTGCATTAACTTAAATTCCCCTTCTTGGCAGTACTGAGCTCATGTGCCCCTCCCTCCTCATCAGCCAGATGCCAAGGAAAGAGGACAGGTGAAGTAACAGGGGCATAACTTTAAATGTTGAGTTCAGAACTAAGATGGATGGTGTAAGGGCTGGTGAGAGTTACTTTCAACTGGTAAGTTTCAAAAAGGCTTTGCTGCAACAGGCAGCAGAGTTGTTTTATCTCTTTGTACACCATGATAAAATAGAGCGAGAAATACTTGCTTACAAGTGGAGAACCCAGGGATGAAGATTATGTTTCCTCCAACTGGCTTCCAGTATTTGGCAAATGAGATCCAGCTAGAGGGTAAAGACAGTCTGTTAACCTCTGTTCATACCCTTTCCCCTACAAGCTATCCTTCTATAGCTCTGACAGGCATGTTCGGGCAGCTGGCTTTCAGGCTGTGCCCGGACACAGAACCAGCCTTTCTGAGGTCAATTCTCAAGCACTGGAATCCAAAACGGAAAGACTGAAAATGTGCAGCCGTGTCTAACAGAGCACCCTCTGTCATTGCAGGCAGTGCCCCAGCTGAGCTTCCCCACCGCTAACCGGCCCCATCGCTCACGAACACAGGCCCTCAATCACAGGCCCTTATCCACCAGTGAAGGTCAAGTGCAACAGAGTTCGCCCTAGGCGTGTTATGCGGCAAGGGTGACATAGCTGACAGCTGACAGAGGAAAGGCGGTTCTGAATAGAATGGAGGTCCTGAGCACGTGCTGTGGAGCAAAACTAGTTCCAAGTCCAGGTTCTACATTTTACTTGTTTGCCAGCAACAGGGCAATCTCCGAGGAGCTGTTATCAGGACCACAAATCCATGCATTGCACATGCAGGCAAAGGACAGGGGTCAAAATTAGGAAGAGTTTCCATATGATTACAGACAGACACTATTTATTCTCAATGATGTAGATTCTCAGTTTCTCTTTGGCTGAAATCAGGTAAGATAACAAATAAGCAATATAATCAGGTTTTGCAGCAACTTCCTCGGATGTATTTTCTAAAGGCTGTCCAGCCACTCTCCTGGGAGGGGACTGGGAGACTCAGCTGTTTGCTGCTGGGCAGGGTGGGCAGCTTTGGCATCAGTCAGTGACTGCTGAGTTGGAAAGACAGGGGCAACGAGTTTTCTGAGACCTCATCTCTACCATTTCTGGTCCTAATGGTTCTAGGAGATGTTAGCACAAACCAGTGTTACGGAGATTCTTTGATGTGATTAACTATAGGGAAGAATGATGCTTGAAGAAAAACCTTAACACTCTGGAAGAAGAAATTTAAAGTCCACAGAAAAGGGCTTCCCTGGTGGCGCAGTGGTTGGGAGTCCGCCTGCCGATGCAGGGGACACGGGTTCGTGCCCCGGTCCGGGAGGATCCCACATGCCGCGGAACAGCTGGGCCCGTGAGCCATGGCCGCTGGGCCTGCGCGTCCGGAGCCTGTGCTCCACGGCAGGAGAGGCCACAACAGTGAGAGGCCCGCGTACCGAAAAAATAAATAAATAAATAAATAAATAAAGTCCACAGAAAGAAAGATGGTGGGTGATGTGTTAAATAACTGTGTGTTATGAAAGGGCAAAGAAAGTAGGTTAGTATCAACACGGGGAAGATCAGTAACACATTCATAAAGGGAGCCCCTTGGTATCGTTCAACTGCACAGAATTATTATTTAAGAAAGTTTCAGGGTCCTGCTTGTAAACATTAGTATGTGCAAATACCAACCTCTCCTCCTATACTAAAACTCTGAAAGTCAAACCTGACCATAGAAATTCAAATATATGATTTAAAAACAGATACTCATGACGGCAATAAAGGCATAAAACTTTTTTAAAAAAATATTCCGCAACTTTATTCAGACTAATTAACTATGAACTGTCTCTAGGGCCATATGACCAACAAAGGATTTGAGTGAGTTACTTCCATGCATGCACTTTACTATAGAAATAAATCAATGGGTGGCACTTGGGAGCATTCTGGGGAGTTGTTCTAATTCAACAAACACTCATTAAGCAAGTGCTGTCCAAGAGCTCAGGCTCCATTCACAGGGCCATTCTGCCACTACCCAGTTTTCCAAAATAGAAGATTTCTTTCTGTATTTCTTTTTCGTTTGTTTTGCTTTTATTTTTTAAAATTTGTTTTAATTGAAGTATAGTTGATTTACAATGCTGTGCCAATCTCTGTTGTACAGCAAAGTGACTCAGTTCTACACATATAGACACTCTTTTTTTAATATTCTTTTCCATTATTGAATATAGGTCCCTGTAAGGCAGAAAACTTTAAAAATTAGACATGAAATTAAATCAGGGCCATATCTAATAAATTTAACTAATCTTCCAGAATTCAATGCAAAAATATTTGTTCACATTTACACACTGGTCCTATGCAAACCTGCAGAAATGGAGTGTTGGAGTGTTCTTTCTCTTTCTGTATATTTAAATACTTTAAAAATGTTATCCATCTTATTATTTCCAGGTTCTGAGTAGGGTGAGGCCTCAACTCCATATGCGTTTTGAAAGACTCAAGACAGCCTCAAATTTCAATCCAGCTGCATCACTTCTATTTACACATGGACCGGTGTTATTAATCTGGATCACACAATTTCAGTGAGTGGCTACCAGGTAAATGGGATGCCAATCTCATCAGCAGACTCTGTAACGTGGTAAGTATTTATACAACTGGGCTGGAATCTCACCTAATTGGGCTATTGGAGCTAAGTAAGAATTGAAGTTCAAGTTCTCTCATGTTTGCAGAAAACTCCATGTACAGAAATCACTACCTATGGTTTAATAAGGAGTTGGAAGATGACAAGATGACATGAACATTTGGCAACCATGCTGAATTCATCACTGTTCCAGGCTTCCATTAGCATATAACCACTACTGCAAGGGAGTGCAATAAGCCGCTTCCAGAGCCACATTGTCTTTGTTTTTGGTTCTTTTCCCCCTTTCTTCAATCTATAGCACCATATATACAGGTTTGAGGATAGGAAAGCTCTAAAAAAGCTAATATGAAAAACCTACTGAACCACATACTGGGAACTATGCACCCAGAGACCAAGCGGTTGAGGGGGGGTGGGTCGGGTAGAGAAGATAAAGCAAAACCAACCAGTTTTGAAACATAGTCCAGAACCATCTGTTCAATTTTCTTCTTTTCTACACCCTGTAGATGTCTCAAAAGATGGTCTTTTAGCTCAGACACCATCTGAAAACAGAATATAGATTAGATAAGTCACAACCTACCCACTCACACCTGCAACTGGTTTGAATTCTATTCATTTATTAACACTTCCTATCAATATGAAAGATATTGGACCTGAAGATCCCACTGGCAGAAATGCATAACCCACAATGTTCCTTTGGTGGGCGTAAATCAGGGGGCCCCACCATTTTCCTCGAGAGGAATGACTTATGATTCACCCAAAGTCCAGTGAACAGCTGAGAGCCAGGCTCCCAGCCCTGTTGAGAATTCTCCAAAGAAGCCAGTGGAAGTCACTAGCTTAGCAGTCAAAGGCTTTGGGATCTAGCAAAGGACTGAAGTCTACTGCTCCTGGCTCTGGAGAGCTCACAGGAACAGCTCTAAATGTGGAATGACTATGCTAATGGGGGTGGTGGGAAGGGATAGGCTTTGGGTGTTTGCAAGGACAGAGGATGGAGTAAAGGGAAATGCACCAGGTACCTGTCTCTGCACAACATTCCACGCAGCTCCCTGACATGTAAAGGTATGGATATATTTAGCCTAGTGCCTCCAAATGGGCTTGTTTCTATAGCCACACTCTTTTTTTGCCTATCTCTCCCTTTCTGCCTTTTTTTCTCGCTTTTGCCTAAATGGCCTGCTCAGCTACAAACCCTCTTGGCTAGAGAAATCTTTGCACCAATAAACACCATGGGAACTGTACAACTGACAACACAAGTATATATATCTCCTATTTTAGCAGATTTACATTTACGACAGACACCCTGGGTAAACCTGAGCCCCGTGGCATCCTGGGCCAAGACAGAGTGGCATATTATTTCAATTCAGTCTCCGGCATGTGCTAATTGATTAGGTTTAAAAACAATTATTTTTTTTTCTGTGTAAGTTACAATGCATATTTTTGTGCATTTCGATTTTTCTATAATAAGCATAAAGATGAAAATTTAAATTGCTCATAATCCTACCATCTACATTAACATTTTGGTTTTTTATTTTCCTTTTTCCCAGTGTGCACACTCATTCTAATATTTTACAATCTGCTTTTTCTCACATAATAATTTGTCATTAAATATTCATATTAATATTCACTAGTTGTAATGGCTGCAGTGTCCAATTTTATGAAAATACTATAATTGAATTATTTATTCCCTTCTTATACATATGCGATATTTCCTTTACTATTGTTACAAATACCACCAAAAAATCCTTACACAAAAGTTGCTTGCCATATCCTCGATTATTTTGTCAGGCTAAATTCCTAGAAATGGAATTCATTGGCTCCCTACTTAAGGTTATAGAGACACTGCTAAAATGGCTTCCACTGTGGTTATATTAATTTCCAATTCCATCTCATGAGGCTGTCAAATTCCCTGTACCCTGAACTTTCCTAGTATGATTTTTACATTTTTGTCAATTTGATAGACAAAAAAAAGACAAACAAAGAAAAACATTTATTCTGTTTGTCATTTGCTTACAGCAATGTTAAGCATTCTCTTTCTTACCCTGCCCCAACTCAAGACCTCTTGGCCTAAACTAACTTTTGAAAATTCACTGGTCACAGCTTTTGTCCATTTCTCTTCCAGTGTGTTGTTCTCTTACTGATTTATAAACATTACATGCCAAATGTTATTCTTTTATCACATATGTGGCAAATACTTTTTTCTAAACGTATTGCCTTTCTGTTGTTCTCTTCTAAGTTTTCAGTCAATCTTCTCCTGTAGGTTTATGTTCAATAATACACTTAAAAGGCTTTCTCAGTATTTTTTAACTGTCCACTTATTTTATTCAAATTCTTTCACACAGTTTAAATTTTTTATATTAGGTTCCTTAACCTGATATTTCTGTTGGTTTATGATATAAAGTGGCGGTATTTGGGGTGGGAAGAATCTAACTTAATTGTCTTTTCCAAATAGTCAGGCATTGACTGATTCATTGAAAATTATTTCTTTCCACATTGATTTTTAAATGCCTCATTTTTACACATACAACAAATATCCAAATTTAAACTAGAGCCTCCTGTCTATCTTTGTATCAGCACCATATTGTTCCAATTATTGTAGATCAACAACACATTTAGATATCTCGTAATGCCAGTCCCATTCCTCTTTATTTTGTCCAGTGAGTCAGTCAACTGTCAGAGAAATTTCACTGGCTTTTTGTTTATAATTTTACTAAAGTTAGATGCTAAGGATTTGGAAATAATATACTGTTTTTCGTTATATTTTTTAACTGGTTAATCCTAATCAAAAAGAAAATAAATATAGCATCACCAGCTTACTAATTTGCAGCATTATTTTTTAATTTTTTAATTTTATTATTTTCCCAGTTGATTATTTTGTTTGTTGCATTAGACAATCATAGCATCTTCTTTTACTTTTGTTTCTTATTGCATTGGCTAGAATTTCTAAAACAACGTAAAATTTTAGTGAAAATAGCAAGGATACTTAACTTCTTTCTGACGTTAATAGGAATGCCTCCAATGTGACATGAAGAAGGATGCTGGCTATTAGTATTAGACTATACTTTGTTTAAAATTCCAGGAGTGGAATTTTACTTTTATCAACTTTTAGCACCTATAGAATCTTTTTTTTCCTCTTTGACTTAGTCGTGTGATGAATTACATTAATATATTTTCTAATATTAAGCCTTCCTAGAAAGAAGCCCATGTGGCTATGCTATATTTTCAAATAGAGCACTGGGAAGTATTTTAATAACGCCTGTAGTATCTATATTCATAAACACAAGTAGTCACTGTCAGATTCTGGTTTTAAGGTTATGCTGGCTTTTTAAAGTGATTAAGAAGCTTCCCATCTTTTTTTCAAAAATACTTTACATAACATGAGAACGATCTGGTCCTTAAAAGTCTGAAAGCACAAATTCATTAAATAATTTGGGGCCTTTTTTGGAGATAATCTTTGATATTTTTTCCAAATTATTTTATGGTGATTATGCTTTCGGGCTTTCTATCTCTTCTTGGCTCAAGTTTGGTCATTTCTAGTTGCCAAGGAAACTTTGTTTAACTAGAATTTTTAAGTGTATGAATATGTATTTACACATATTTTTCTCATATTTTTAAACTAGCTATATTTAAGGTAATAGATTATCCCATTCCTAAGCCTGCACAGTATTAAAAATATTTTATCAGACTTTTCAGATGTTTAATAGTTTTTTTTTTAAGATTTTGGATTTATCTGCCAATTCTGCTCTTCAATTAATTTATTTTGATTTATATCTCTTTGGTCTTCCTAGTGGTAGGACCTCTTGAGAAAGAATACTTTATCCCGTTGTATTTTAAACCCAAATACAAATGCTACAGAGACGCTGCTGTTTCCTATTTTAAAAATTCTCAGTGCTATACATTTCCTTGTGATGTTTTATAATTATACATTTATTGGGGCGACTGATTAATTCGTGTCTCTCTCACAAGACTACAAATACCAAAAGGGCAGAAATTATATATGTGTCCCTCACCACTGAACCTACAGTGAGTGACTGGCAACAACCCTGTGTTGAAAGAGTGAATGAAAAACAAGAACAGAATGAGAAGTACAATCTAGCCCTTTTCCCTTTCCTTGGAGCCCACTGTTCACAAGCACTGAACATCCCACAGACCACTTACCAGCCCCATAAGCAGCCGCTGGTGGTTGTCTTCCTCCTGGAAGAGGGGTGTTAATCTTGGCTCTGAAATTAAACAGAGCAACAGTCAAGCAGGGTGGTTTTCGGGAATGGGCTGGAAGGAGGAGGCCTCAGCCTGGGTTTCCCTTCTCTGAGTCACTGGGAAAACATAACACTTCCCTGATGGGATGAAAATTTTTCATTCAGTGTGACCTAGTCCTACACGCTGCAACTTATCACTTAGTGATATGCAGAGAGAGAGAGCTGTGAACCAGAGAGGCAGAGACTGGGGAAGAAAGAAAGAAAACAAGGAACACGTTCCCAACACCAATATACTCTGACTTTGATTCCTCTTCAGTGTGAAGACTCACCACTAAGGTCCTCTGTTTCATAGGAGATTGAACGGCTTGGGCCCTCTCTAAACCCTAAGGGAGGGGCAAACCCAGGGATGGGGACTTAGTGGAAGGGTCGCATGACTCCCTTCTTTCTGACCCCAACTTGTCGTTTATAGAGTTACTGAGGCGAGGAGACCAGTCAGTTACTGCGGTAAATAAGAATAATCGGCACAAGTTATGGGACTGAAAAGGTAGCTAACTGAGATGGAAAAGTGGCACATAAGGTTAAACCAAAGGGCACTTTCTCCACCTTGATTTGCACCGCACCAGCAGGACTGGGGGGACAGGAAAACGCCGTCTCTAAAAAGATCTGCCCTAACGCTCTGCTAACGGCACCTTCATGCCGCATCTTCCTCTCCCAGAGCCTGAGTCACAGAGCCCGTCAACAGGCGGAACTGCCCTGGTCAGGGGGCTGAGGACTCCTCGTGGGAGGGCACGGAGGCCTCTTGACCCCTTGAGATAAATCCTAACTGGATCCTACACAGCCTTCATGGTGAACAGTTCAAAACTAGAGCCCAGTAGTTTTTTTTTTTTTTTAGTTCTAATTAAAGTATCCTTTTTTTAAAATTTTTATTTATTTATTTATGGCTGTGTTGGGTCTTCGTTTCTGCGCGAGGGCTTTCTCTAGTTGCGGCAAGCGGGGGCCACTCCTCATCGCCGTGCGCGGGCCTCTCACTATCGCGGCCTCTCTTGTTGCAGAGCACAGGCTCCAGACGCGCAGGCTCAGTAATTATGGCTCACGGGGCTAGCTGCTCCGTGGCATGTGGGATCTTCCCAGACCAGGGCTCGAACCCATGTCCCCTGCATTGGCAGGCAGACTCAACCACTGCACCACCAGAGAAGCCCTAGAGCCCAGTAGTTTTCACGGCTGTTTTGAATTTCACAAGGAATGTTCCGTCTCTGACGGTGATGTTTTTCCTAGGAAACTAGCACAACCAAAGCACATGAGAGGAAGAGGCAAGTTCCCTGAAGGTCATCAAGTGAGAACGACTAGTAACGGGATGCAAACAGGCCTGAAGTACAAGAACAGGAGTTCTACCCAGTCGTGGGAGCCGAGGACACACAGAAACCTCAGCCAGACTGGCAACACTTCCCACAGTGCAAATCCCCTAGCGATGCAAGCAGGGGAGCCTGCGTGCACATTCACATCCCTGGCGGGCTGCTCCTGCCTGGTGCTGGTGGCAGAGCCCTGGCTTCAGGCCTAGATGGCCTGGTTCCCGGGGCTACTCAGTGACTTCACAGCTCATGCAGGCTGTACGCACAGCTGCAGGCTGTGCGGCAACGCATCATATAAAATAATGTCCGTTAGGGTCACCCAACATATACCTAAACATCCAAGCCTGTAAAACAGAAGTGGGACATAAAAACAACAGGTCCTTTTTTAACGGAGGCTGACCTTTATGAAGTGTGAAAGAGTTCCACAGACAAAAATCACAAAAAAAGCCTGTATTGAATATGCTTAGCATCCTCTCCCCCCAGTTTCCCCTGGCTAAGTTCCCCTTCTTTGTCAAGACTTAACTCGGACATCACCCACCGTGGGAAGCCTTTACAACCTTGGTCCCCACTCCTGGCCTAGCCCCTCACCCCCTGCACCCTGCAGCTGCATAATGCCTGTCCCCTGGTTTAGAGACTATGTGTTAGCATTTCTTCCTCACACACTAAAGATAAAACAGCCATCTCAGGTATCCCATGCACCAAGCGAGGGACTGGGCTCTGTAAACACGACTCCGTTGACTCTCATTTTCTTCTCACGCTTGCCCTGAGGAGGACAACACACGAAATGGATAATGGCTTGCCTAAGAGCACATGGTGGCCAAGCTGGAGTTTAAGCCCAGGTCTGTCCACCCCTAAGCCCATGCTCTCCCCCCATAACCACACTGCTTGTCTAGAGGCCCCTCGTCTTTGTGCCCCTATGACCTAGCCCAGTGAGTGCCCAAGTGCTAACCAAAATGAAAGGAGCATACAAGTCAAAGATCCTTGTATGATCAGACAGCTGGAGAGAAAGCAGCTCTAAGCCAAGGGAACTGCACCCTGGGAGTACAGCCAGAGGGCATGCTAATTCGATCAGTTCTATGGGGAAACAGAAGGAAAACCAACAGTCAGGGCCTCCTCAGCAAGAGCAGCTGTCCCCGAAGGACCTGGTGCCAAGAGAGACATGGAAGGAGCTGGGTGGCCACCGTGATGGGAAAATAGTAAAGGGTGCTGCCTTCACAGCACTAGTGGAAGTGATTTCCCTGCCACCCCACAGTGGGAGGAAGAACAGTATTACAAACAAAACACTGACTGAAATCCAGAACGTTTTAGTACAGGTCTTTTCTTACCCAAATTCCTTGCGTCTAGGTTAGAAATCACCCTACAAAGAAATGAGCCAATGTTATTCACACAGGAAGCATCATTTAAAAAAAAAAAAACAATGAAAGCCACAACACCATACAAAGATATACTCCTTTAAAAACCCATAAAACCACCGCAGAAACTGTTCTCAGGCTGCCGAAAACCTCAAAAACTTTAATCAACTTGGCAAAAGCTGCATTAGGCAATTATAAAATCTCAAAACTCTTTGGTGCAAACAATGACAATAATTTAGAACAATTACAGCTCTCAGTCATTGGAAATAAGGGGAACAGAAAAGAGAACAGGGGTTGGAATGGGGCCTATGCTTATAGCACTCCGAGATGACTCATCTACCCAGAAAATATGCTTTAAAAATAAGAGCAAGCTCAGCAGCCCACTTACACTTTTTAAAAATCAACCTAATGTTTGTACCCCTCTAAAGTGCTCAACTAATAAGAGTTTTCTTTACTACTTATTCCTTCTAAGTCATCCACCCCCAGGATGCAAATCTAAAAGGTTTAACATATACATTTTTCCCACTAGAAACTCCAGCTCCAAACTCCAGAATAGGGCTCAGGTGGCTGCATTCAGAAGCTGATAGCATCATCTTGCTGAGGATACACAACAAAAGTAAGCTACGTCGCTGAAAGGTTAGCCAAGAAAGTAATTGCAAAATATAGCCATCTTACAGCTACAAGAATCCCTCATTTTACTTACTTTATTGCATTATCAAGAATATTTCTCACATACACCGTGGACCTTCTTTTTCCTTTTTTCTAGGAGTGAGAACACGTCAAGGGTGGGGAAGGTGAAGGTTTTGTGGGTGACATCTTTCACACTGAGGTCATAATACAATACAGTTAAGAGTTCAGAAAACAGAGAGGTACTTTCCAGGTAATCAGAACACCTAGATTCTTTAACAATTGCTCTAAAAAAGTTTTATTCTGAAACTATTACCTATTTTATACAGTTGCAAGTCAACTACATATTATATACAACCACACTACAACTATATCCAACAATGCTGCAGACAGCTCACGTACTCTTTACCCAGTCTCCCTCAGTGTTTACATCTTCTATAAATAACTATAGTACAACACGCAAATCAGCAAACTGGCACTGGTACAGTGAGCGTAAAGTGCTGTCATTTTATCCCATGTGTAGACTCACACACCACAACGTACCACCATAATCAAGATACAGACCTGCTCCATCACCCTGAAGATCTCCCTTGTGCTATCCCTTGATAGGGGTCACAGTCACTCTTTTCCTTTCAACCATCCCTAAGCCCTAGCAACCACTACTTTGGGAACACCTAGGTTTTTTTTAAATCAATTTTTAACTACACAGGTAGCAGAAAAACACATCTGAGACCCGGATGTTAATCCCACTTCTACTATGAACATGCCGTGTGTGTCCCTTATCCTCTTTGCACTTGAATTTCCTCTTCAAGAGAAGAGAGGTCAGAGAAGCACCGTGGTCTCCCTACTGGGAATCAGCAGCATCAAAGAACAGTGCCTGGCAAGTGGGGAGAGTGCTGGAACATGGGCCAGCCTAACGACCCAAGGGCATCACCTAACCTAATCGGCTGGGCTTCTGCTTCTTGCTCTGCTCTGAGGAACCCACACATACCTCTTCCGAGATCAGGCTGTGCCACTCTCTTCTGACCACGCTGTTGTTATAGTGTAAGTGTGGCTTGGAGTACTTAACATATTCCAGGTTGGAGTTCAGTTTTTCCCAGTAGCCCTTAAAGCTATGCACCTGTAGGAGACAAAATCATTGGTGAGCTTGAGAAGCACGTCCTGTGGTCCAAACTACTCGGCAAGGGCCACGCAAGCCTTGCTGCCAAGCTCGGCTCGCTTCACTTCCTTAGCTCTCATGAAGCAGCATTTCTGAGTGGACACTTCCCACAAAGGATGGCTTTCTTGCCTGATAGGAATTCTAAAATAGACCAGAAGAGGCTGGCCTTCCTCCCTTCCTTTTCGAGTCCCTTTTACACACAGAGAGAGCTACTCACCTCCCTAAGCCAGTAGGACTCCCCTGGGTGAGGGCTAAGTGGGGAAGCCTACACTGAACACATCAAATCATTTCCTCCCCAGAGACCCATTTTTCTGACTCAGATTGTGTCAACAATGCCATGTTTGGTGAGAGAATGTGCACAAGATTTGGAACACGTGGAAGAACAGGTTTACTTTCCCACTAAGTTCATTTACTTCCAAAGGATCTTTTTCAAAACTCAGGAATCAGAAAGGTGAAATGAACTCCTTTCACAATCAGCTGTCGAATACTCCAAGACAGAATTAGTTGGCGACCATCCCATCTAGGTTTTTGATGTATTGATATCATTGTACTACCCTGAAGCAAAAAATACCCATTACGTTCATTTTTAAATAAAATGCAAGTCATATATTTTTTAATGTTGAAGGATATCCTGACAAAAAATTGTTTTTGCAAATGAATGAAGATAGATTTATGATACACACTTTCTTGCCAAAACATATGCAGTTATAAAAGATTTGACTGGGGTCGAGGGTGCAATGTTTGGCCATAAAACAAACTGAGTTAATGTCTACTGTGCAAACAGACTTGGCTGTATTACAAGGGAAAAAAGAGAACTTAAAAAAGATGCCTCAGGCTTCCCTGGTGGTGCCGTGGTTGAGAGTCCGCCTGCCGATGCAGGGGATACGGGTTCGTGCCCCGGTCCGGGAGAATCCCATGTGCCACGGAGCGGCTGGGCCCGTGAGCCATGGCTGCTGAGCCTGCGCGTGCGGAGTCTGTGCTCCGCAACGGGAGAGGCCACAACAGTGAGAGGCCCGCGTACCGCAAAAAAAAAAAAAAGATGCCTCAATCAAGAAAAATGCCCTTTTGTTAAGTAATAGCACATCACCCAAATTCTTATTGGAAGGATAGTCACAACGGACTCAAAATGGATGTTGAAGTATCAGTAAAGTGAGTTACGTAATAAAACTAACTTGCTGTTTCAGAAATTAGTTGGCTGGGGAGGGAGTCCAGGAAAAAGTCTGGAACTGCTTAAGAGGCAAGAGACCATTATTTTGGGATGCGTGAGGAGAGGGGATTCAGAGCACCGCCTAACTGGGCTCCAGAGTCGGGTGCGAGCCACGGCTATCAGTGTGGACACCAGAGACGGTCATGAAACACTAAGGCTGCTGCTGCCGCCACCAAGAAGTCTGTGTGCAAGCACAGGTCACTATCTACACCTCCTCTCCCGGGAGCCTGTGCAGCCCGCCACTGCCAGGGTCCTGGGATCCAGGGACAACTTCCCCGGGAGAACACACGGCGCGCCTCAGGTTGTTGCAATGTCATGTCGGCCTCTGCCGCCGCAGCCTCGCCCCGCACTCCGTACCCCTCCCTCCCCCCGGCCTGAGTGAGCCACAGCACCCTAATCAGCTGCTCTTTTAACCCCCTGCTGTCTGAGCGAAGAATAGACTCCCTCAGGTGACATACATGCAGAGCCGGGGCCAAATCGAAAGCTGAAACCCAGGAGCTATACGAACAAACAAGAGAAAGGGAAATTTCTCCCAGCAGCCTCAGGAGCAGTGGATTAAATCTCCACATCAACTTGATGTACGCTGCATCTCTCGAATACCTGAATAGACAACGAATCATCCCAAAATTGAGGCGGTGGACCTAGGGAGCAACTGTAGACTTGGGGTTTGCTTTCTGCATCTAATTTGTTTCTGGTTTTATGTTTATATTAGTTTAGTATTTAGAGTTTATTATCATTGGTAGATTTGTTTATTGATTTGATTGCTCTCTTCCTTCTTTTTTTATATATAGATATATATATATATGTTTTTCCTTTTGCTCTTTTTGTGAGTGTGTATGTGTATGCTTCTTTGTGTGATTTTGTGTGTATAGCTTTGCTTTTACCATTTGTCCTAGGGTTCTGTCTGTCCCTCATTATTTTTTTTTCTTCTTTAGTATAGTTTTTAGCACCTATTATCATTGGTGGAGCTGTTTTTTGGTTTGGTTGGTCTCTTCTTTCTTTCTTTTTCTTTTTTTAAATTACTCTTTAATTTTTTTATTTTTAAAATTTCTTTATTTTAATAACTTTATTTATTTATTTTTCTTTCTTCCTTTTTTTTCCTCCCTTTTCTTCTGAGCCATGTGGCTGACAGGGTCTTGGTGCTCCAGCCAGGTGTCAGGCCTGAGCCTCTGAGATGGGAGAGCCGAGTTCAGGGCATTGGTCCACCAGAGATCTCCCGGCTCCATGTAACATCAAACAGCAAAAGCTCTCCCAGAGATCTCCATCTCAACGCTAAGACCCAGCTCCACTCAACGACCAGCAAGCTACAGTGCTGGACACCCTATGCCAAACAACTAGCAAGACAGGAACACAACCACAACCATTAGCAGAGAGGCTGCCTAAATTCATAAGGTCACAGACACCCCAAAACACACCACCGGACACAGTCCTCCCCACCAGAAAGACAAGATCCAGCCTCATCCACCAGAACACAGGAACGAGTCCCCTCCACCAGGAAGCCTACACAACCCACTGAACCAACCTTACCCACTGGGGGCAGACACCAAAAACAGTGGGAACAATTAACCTGCAGCCTGCAAAAAGGAGACTCCAAACACAGTAAGTTAAGCAAAATGACAAGACAGAGAAACACACAACAGATGAAGGAGCAAGGCAAAAACCCATGAGACCAAACAAATGAACAGGAAATAGGCAGTCTACCTGAAAAAGTATTCGGAGTAATGATAGTAAAGATGATTCAAAATCTTGGAAATAGAATGGAGAAAATACAAGAAATGTTTAACAAAGACCTGGAAGAACTAAACAGCAAACAAGCAATGATGAACAACACAATAAATGAAATTAAAAATTCTCTAGAAGGAATCAGTAGCAGAATAACTGAGGCAGAAGAACGAATAAGTGCCCTGGAAGACAAAGTAGTGGAAATAACTACTGTGGCGCAGAATAAAGAAAAAAGAATGAAAAGAATTGAGTACAGTCTCAGACACCTCTAGGACAACATTAAATGCACCAACATTCGAGTTATAGAGGTCCCAGAAGAAGAGAAAAAGAAAGGGACTGAGAAAAGATTTGAAGAGATTATAGTTGAAAACTTCCCTAATATGGGAAAGGAAATAGTTAATTAAGTCCAGGAAGTGCAGAGAGTCCCTTACAGGATAAATCCAAGGAGAAACATGCCAAGACACATATTAATCAAACTATCAAAAATTAAATACAAAGAAAAAATATTAAAAGCAGCAAGGGAAAAACAACAAATAACATACAAGGGAATCCCCATAAGGTTAACAACTGATCTTTCAGCAGAAACTCTGCAAGCCAGAAGGGAGGGGCAGGAAATATTGAAAGTGATGAAAGGGAAAAACCTACAACCAAGATTACTCTAACCAGCAAGGATCTCATTAAGATTCATTGGAGAAATTAAAACCTTTACAGACAAGCAAAAGCTAAGAGAATTCAGCAGAACCAAACCAGCATTACAACAGCGCTAAAGGAACTTCTCTAGGCAGGAAACAGAAGAGAAGGAAAAGATCTACAATAACAAACCCAAAACAATTAAGAAAATGGTAATAGGAACATACATATCGATAACCACCTTAAATGTAAATGGATTAAATGCTCCCACCAAAAGACATAGACTGGCTGAATGGATACAAAAACAAGACCCATATATATGCTGTCTACAAGAGACCCATTTCAAACCTAGGGACCCATACAGACTGAAAGTGAGGGGATGGAAAAAGATATTCCATGCAAATAGAAATCAAAAGAAAGCTGGAGTAACAATTCTCATATCAGACAAAAGACATTAAAATAAAGACGATTACAAGAGACAAAGAAGGACACTACATAATGATCAAGGGATAACTCTAAGAAGAAGATATAACAACTGTAAATATTTATGCACCCAACATAGGAGCACCTCAATACATAAGGCAAATGCTAACAGCCATAAAAGGGGAAATCAACAGTAACACAATCATAGTAGGGGACTTTAACAACCAACTCTTACCAATGGTCAGATCATCCAAAATGAAAATAAATAAGAAAACAAAAGGTTTAAATGATACATTAAATGAGACGGACTCAACTGATATTTATAGGACATCTCATCCGAAAACAACAGAATACACTTTCTTCTCACGTGCTCATGGAACATTCTCCAGGATAGATAATATCTTGGGTCACAAATCAAGCCTTGGTAAATTTAAGAAAACAGAAATTGTATCAAGTATCTTTTCCGACAACAATGCTATGAGACTAGACAGCAATTACAGGAAAAAATCTGTAAAAAAAAAATAATAATAATATGGAGGCTAAACAATACACTACTAAATAACGAAAGATCACTGAAGAAATCAAAGCAGAAATTTAAAAAACCTAGAAACCAATGACAGTGAAAACACGACGACCCAAAACCTATGGGATGTAGCCAAAGCAGTTATAAGGGAAGTTTACAGCAATACAATCCTACCTCAAGAAACAAGAAACATTTCAAATAAACAAGCTAACCTTACACCTAAAGCAATTAGAGAAGGAGAACCAAAAAACCCCAAAGTTAGCAGAAGGAAAGAAATCATAAAGATCAGATCAGAAATAAATGAAAAACAAATCAAGGAAACAATAGCAAAGATCAATAAAACTAAAAGCTGGTTCTTTGAGAAGATAAACAAAATTGATAAACCATTAGCCAGACTCAACAAGAAAAAAAGGGAGAGGACTCAAATCAACAGAAATTGAAATGAAAAAGGAGAAGTAACAACTGACACTGCAGAAATACAAAGGATCATGAGAGATTACTACAAGCAACTATATGCCAATAAAATAGACAACATGGAAGATATGGACAAATTCTTAGAAAAGCACAACCTTCCGAGACTGAACCAGGAAGAAATAGAAAATATAAACAGACCAATCACAAGCACTGAAATTGAGACTATGATTAAAAATCTTCCAACAAACAAAAGCCCAGGACCAGATGGCTTCACAGTTAAATTCTATCAAACATTTAGAGAAGAGCTAACACTTTCCCTTCTCAAACTTTTCCAAAATATAGCAGAAGGAAGAACACTCCCAAACTCATTCTACGAGGCCACCATCACCCTGATACCAATACCAGACAAAGATGTCACAAAGAAAGAAAACTACAGGCCAATATCACTGATGAACATAGATGCAAAAATCCTCAACAAAATACTACCGAACAGAATCCAGCAGCACATTAAAAGGATCATACACCATAATCAAGTGGGGTTTATCCCAGGAATGCAAGGATTCTTCAGTATACGCATATCAATCAATGTAATACACCATATTAACAAATTGAAGGAGATAAACCATATGATCATCTCAATAGATGCAGTAAAAGCTTTTGACAAAATTCAACACTGATTTATGATAAAAAGAAAGTAGGCATAGAAGAAACTTACCTCAGCATAATAAAGGCCATATATGACAAACCCAGAGCCAACATCATTCTCAATGGTGAAAAACTGAAACCATTTCCTCTAAGATCAGGAACAACACAAGGTTGTCCACTCTCACCACTATTATTCAACAGAGTTTTGGAAGTCTTAGCCATGGCAATCAGAGACGAAAAAGAAATAAAAGGAATCCAAATTGGAAAAGAACTAGAACAAAAAATTTCACAATTTGTATGGAAACACAAAAGACCCCGAATAGCAAAGCAATCTTTAGAAAGAAAAACAGAGCTGGAGGAATCTGACTCCCTGACTTCAGACTATACTACAAAGCTACAGTAATCAAGACAGTATGGTACTGGCACAAAAACAGAAAGATAGATAGATGGAACAGGATAGAAAGCCCAGAGACAAACCCACTCACATATGGTCACCTTATCTTTGATAAAGGAGGCAAGAATATAAAATGGAGAAAAGATAGCCTCTTCAATAAGTGGTGCTGGGAAAAATGGACAGCTACATGTAAAAGAATGAAATTAGAACACTCCCTAATGCCATACACAAAAATAAACTCAAACTGGAATAAAGACCTAAATGTAAGGCCAGACACTATAAAACTCTTAGAGGAAAACACAGGCGGAACACTCTATGACATAAATCACAGCAAGATCCTTTTTGACCCACCTCCTAGAAAAATGGAATTAAAAACAAAAATAAACAAATGGGACCTAATGAAACTTCAAAGCTTTTGCACAGCAAAGGAAACCATAAACAAGATGAAAAGACAACCCTCAGAATGGGAGAAAATATTTGCAAATGAAGCAACTGACAAAGGATTAATCTCCAAAATTTACAAGCAGCTCATGCAACTCAATATCAATAAAACAAACAACCCAATCCAAAAATGTGCAGAAGACCTAAATAGACACTTCTCCAAAGAAGATATACAGATTGCCAACAAACACACGCAAGAATGCTCAACATCACTAATCATTAGAGAAATGCAAATCAAAACTACAATGAGGTATCACCTGACACCAATCAGAATGGCCGTCATCAAAATATCTACAAACAATAAATGCTGGAGAGGGTGTGGAGAAAAGGGAACCCTCTTGCACTGCTGGTGGGAATGTAAATTGATACAGCCACTATGGAGAACAGTATGGAGGTTCCTTAAAAAACTAAAAATAGAGTTACCATACAACCCAGCAATCCAACTACCCTGAGAAAACCATAATTCAAAAAGAGTCATGTACCACAATGTTCATTGCAGCTCTATTTACAATAGCCCGGAGCTGGAAACAACCTAAGTGTCCACCGACAGATGAATGGATAAAGAAGATGTGGCACATATATACAATGGAATATTACTCAGCCATAAAAAGAAACGAAACTGAGTTATTTGTAGTGAGTTGGATGGATCTAGAGTCTGTCAAACAGAGTGAAGTAATTCAGAAAGAGAAAACAAGTACCGTATGCTAACACATATATAAGGAATCTAAAAAAAAAAAAAAAAAGGTTCTGAAGAACCTAGGGGCAGGACAGGAATAAAGACACAGATGTAGAGAATGGACTTGAGGACACGGGGAGGGAGAAGGGTAAGCTGGGACGAAGTGAGAGAGTGGCATGGACATATATACACTACCAAATGTAAAATAGAGAGCTAGTGGGAAGCAGCCGCATAGCACAGGGAGATCAGCTCAGTGTTTTGTGACCACCTAGAGGGGTGGGGTAGGGAAGGTGGGAGGGAGACGCAAGAGGGAGTGGATATGGGGATATATGTGTATGTATAGCTGATCTACTTTGTTACAGAGCAGAAACTAACAGACGATTGTAAAGCAATTATACTCCAATAAAGATGTTAGGGGAAAAAAAAAGGAAATTAGTTGGCTGAAAAGCCCATTCAGCCAACATCCATTCTCACAGAGACAGGAAAAGCTATTTCTAAGAAATTGTCATTTCTAGAGGAAGTCAGAACTGAGGCGACAGGTCCCACTCTCCACTTGACCTATCTCATTCATCTTTTCTTTCCCTTTCCATAAATTTATAATGAATATACCTTTATCCACCCTTTGGTCTTCCTTATATTGAAAAAACAATAATGAAAGCAAATCCTGCCGACATTTAGCAGAATTCAGTCCCTGACAGGAAATCACTACAGCTTTCTTGCTGTTCTACATCTCAGTTCACGCAACTAGTGCCAAAAGCCAGCAAACTAATTGGTGTTGTGGTGACATCTAGTGGTCATTTCCACTATTAGCTCTGCCTGCTTGGCCACTGGAGTCCCAGGGCGTCGTCCACCCAATCTCGTCCAGCACAGAGCAAGGGGAGGAATGCTGGTGTCCTTCTACCTGTGCAAGGCCCTCTTCCCCTCAGGCCAAAGTCATCCTCCTGTCAGAAGACCCCACTCTCATACTCACACTGTGGCTCCCAAGAAAAGTTCTCTCCCAAACTATCTTCTTCTCACACCCCCATTAAGAAATCCCTTTCCTCAGACCCTTGTCTGAGTTGAGAATAAGCAGACAAAACAAGTCCAAGGACATGCTTCAGAGGGGCTTCTGAGCCCACTGATTATATGTAAAATGGAGTACGTGTTTGTATGAGCACTTTTCTGGGGAGAAGGTCTACAGTTTATATCAGACTTTCAAAGGAATCCATGGCCTAAAATAGTTCAAAACTACTGAGTTAGAAGGAAAAATTATCTAAGTTTTAAAACAAAAACAACTTACATTTAAATAAGGAACACTATTAGCCAAAAGCCCCAGAAATATAGTAATATAAATGCGTAGGTCTTTCAAGGAGGTCACTGGGCTGGATGTTATGATACAGATACTGAGGGAGTACAGAGAAAACAGAGGCATATGTCATTACTTGGTATCTAGTACATAAGTGATGCAATTTCTTAAGTTCCGAAAATTCACAGACACCATTATAAATTGGGAGGTCTGTTAGGAAGTATGGAAAATAGCTAAGACCCAGAGGATGAAAATGGATATGTAAATGAAGGATGAAGAGAAGATATTCTAGGTGGGGCTCTGAGGAAACGAGCAAAGGCTGAGAGAGCAGAATGTGGATTCTGGGTTTAGATCAGACAGAGCTTTAGAGAAAGGAGAGAAAACAACCCACAGCCCTTCACTCTCCTTGGTGAAGATATCTGCCTCTAGGGTGTAACTACCAACCTCAGCAACCACCTGGGTCCCATCCCCTAGACTCCTAACTGGTGTGGGGTGTGACCTGAGCCTCATGAGTTTTCGACGATCCCCAGGCAAGCCGACCATTCAGCCTGGGCTGAGAACACGCTTGAGCATATACAGGTAATCCCAGTCTCCCTCCCACCCTCAAAGGTTCTCATCTACATCTCTGGTTTAAAGGCTGATGAAGAACCAGCTGTCTGAAGACTTGCAATTGTGTTCTGACAGAATAGGAGACAGGGTCAGAGAGGAGGTTAGGACCAACCTTCAAAGGATCTCAGATGCCAAAGTAACACCAGCATGCTCATTAACCCAGAGAGTAAAAGAGGCTCCAAGGTAAAAGGTTAGCTGTTATAGCATGGTATGGAGGGAAGAGGGCATGGGAGCTACACAGTCACACCCTAGCAGCCAACCTGGGAGCACGGAAAGCCACTCCTTTCCGTCAACCAGCACTTACAGGACTAGTTGAATACTAAGCACCATATTCATCAGGGACAACAGCAAAGTGAAAGCCACAACAGTCTGAAGCACATCGCCAGCTTCTTGAAAAGAGCTTATAAAGCTTTCAAATACACAAAAATGCTTTCTAAGAAAAATACCCGTGAATTTAGCTACTTCTGGGAGACTGTGGTGTTAGAAGCCATCAGATCCTCAAGGAATGACCCAGAAGCACTTCCCTGCACAGGGGGAGTTTTAAATTTTGATTTTAAAGGAAGGAAAATTATTCCAAGTCTCTTCTTGAGAAATAATCTTATTTTGTCTCTTAGGATGACATGAAATAATTACCAATGTAGCCCATCACAACTATTAATTGAACAAAAAGACCAAAGGGTTACATTAAGGGACTGTTTCCCATTTATGTGGGAAATAATTTTGATTTTTTTTTCTTTAAAAAGGAAGAAAAAAAGCCCTGTGGTACTTACTGGCTCACCTGCAAATTACTGCCAGGAAAAAAAACATCTGCCTTTCATTTCTTTTTTTTGGGTACGCGGGCCCCTCACTGTTGTGGCCTCTCCCGTTGCGGAGCACAGGCTCCGGATGCGCAGGCTCAGCGGCCATGGCTCACAGGCCCAGCCGCTCTGCGGCATGTGGGATCTTCCCGGACCGGGGCACGAACCCGTGTCCCCTGCATCAGCAGGCGGACTCTCAACCACTGTGCCACCAGGGAATCCCTGCCTTTCATTTCTTAAAGGCCCTCTGGCTTTGATGCTCCATCTGCTGATGAAGCAGCATCTTCTTTTACAGAAGAGGAAGCCAACTCAGAGAGAACCTTTACCCTTCATATCAGGGCTCAACTAGCAGAGGTAAAGCATCAATCCAACTTGGCTCTTCAGTGGATACCATCTCAGTATCAGCTTTTACTTGCAGCCCAGAGAAACACAGTGACTTACTACCTCCAGCACAGACAGAATAAAACAGAAATGTCTTTGTGTCCATAAAGCTAGTAAGGTACCATACTAAGCCAAGATGCTGTAAGCGGGCCATCCATACAGAGGACCAGCGACTGGAACTCCTGAGGCTTCCTGCCAAGGGGACTGCATGTTGTAAGTCCAAGTTCTCCTATTTATAAGTGGACTTTCTCCTTCTTCCCAACATTTAGTAAAAATATCTCTCTTCTTTGCACAGCTGGGTAGTACTCTTAGCCATTTTTAATGGGATGTAATTTTTCATGTAACTCCCTAAATATGGCTCTAAACTATTCCACCTTGCAATCAGCACATATCCTGAAAAGCCAATGCTAAGATAGTTCCCTCCTCTCAACCTTAAGAATTAAACATTATGTCTTCAACTAAACTATGAATAAAAGCAGCACAGCCTAGTGGCTGTAGGAGAGAGAAAAAAACAAGGATTCTTGATCCTGGGTCTGCTCCCCAATTTCATCATCTGAGAAGTAAACCGAAGGTACCCCCATCTCTACAGATATGACAGGAACGCTCTGTCTCTAGTAAGTTGTGTTTCTTTGTAAAATCATAAAATTATGTTTTTACAATATTAATTGAACGTGCCGTAACTCTCTGTCCCCAAAAATAGGTTGTATAGGAATAACTCTTGTTTTTTCTCTACAAGTCTATTCATGGCATATTTCACTTCTGGGCACCAAACGTGTGGGTTTTTTTTCTCCACATCCATCACTTCTCCAATGCCAGCAGGGTGTCCTACGATTACCTGGAGATAGTGTCAGATCCCACAGGTTGAGGGCTCAGTCCCACAAGACTGCCCCCCATTTCAGATGCTAATCGCAGGTCCATGTTGTTACCTGTGATTCTGACTGGCTGCCTATCAGTCCGAGGTTCCCAGCACCCCCTTCATGGGTTCTAGAATTTGTTACAGTGGCTCATGGAACTCAGGAATACAGTTTACTTACTATATACCAGTTGATTATAAAAGTATACAACTCAGTAAGAGCGAGATTGAAGAGAGGTGCGTGGGGCAGGCCGTGTGGGAATGGGCTCTGAGGTTCGGTGCCCTCTGCAGGCGCAGAACCCCCAGCCCTGCACCTCCATAGCGTCATCCAACCCAGGAGGTCTTCAGTTAGGGTTCTTTATGGAGGCTCCATTACATAGGCATGATGGATTAAATCACTGGACGTTGGTGACTGAACTCCATCTGCAGCCACTCTAGCCTTGGAAGGTAGTGGTGGTAGAAGGCTCAAAGTGCCAACCTGCTAATCACATGGTTAGTTTTCCTGGCAACCAGCTCCATCCTTAGGTGCTTTCCAAAGGTCACCTCATTAACAAACTCAGGTGTGGCTGGAAGGGGCTTGTTAGGAATAATAAGACATTCTTTTCACTTTGTACTCTGGAGCTACTTCAGGAACTGGAACAAACAGTAAACGTCATAACAAAAGATGCACTTGTAGCTTTTATCACTGAGGAAATTACAAGGATTTTAGGAGCTCTGTGCCGGAACCATGGAAGAAGGCCAAATATATATTTCTAGTTATATCACAAGATCACATATGTACAAACTAAGCTTTGGAAAGTCAGTATTTCCCACATAACCAATTGACATTTCTGGTAATGCTACATTGTTGTCAAAGCAACCATTCTCATTTTTAAAAACTGTAAGCTTCTACACTGCACTTGTTGATTCTTTGGATCTCTAAGAAACGTTGTCTTTAAGTGATGGTGGCTGTCTGTACTGGGAGGGTCAAGGAAAAGAGTGTCTTTTGTGTTTCATTAGGCGCTTAATTATAGTCATGCTCTGCTCAAAACAGTATTTTTTAAACACTTTTTAAGTGTTTCAGAGAAGAAGCATAATTAAGTGAACCAGTCTCTGAATGGAGAACAGCACAGGTGTCAACCACTCTTTCCCCGACTGCTCAGGGGCACCTAGACCCCTGATGGACACTGCAGCAATGCCCTCACTTGGAGTGGCCATAACTGGGATGGGGCTTGAAGCCTTTCTCCTTCCCAGTCTCTAGGTCAGATAGTTAATAGTCGCTATACAAATGATTAAAGGCTTCCTTACTTTATAAAATGAAACTAAAGATGTCTGGCTTAACAATACTTTAATAAAAATACTCCATTTCTCCATTCTTGATATTCAAGTAAGCTATTGTTTCTACTTTTTTTTTTAATCCTTACATGACTTCCCGTGGAAGAGAAATTCATTCTTAGGAAGGCCATTCTTGATGACATTCCTTTTTAAGGTGAGGACCTTGTTTTAACATACACTTCGTTTCATTTTTTAAAAATTCTTTTGGAAACCATTCTATAAAGGAAGGCTTTTGTCTTTCAGGTGATAAACTGGTATAAACCAATTAAAGTCGATGTTCATATGTTAAACATTTGTAAAGTGTTTCACTTCACACTAAACTTATTTGCAGAGAGAGAGCAGAAGGGAAGTGCTCATCTAGTTTCATTTCGCTCTTCCCTCTTCAGACGCCTTATCGGGCAGTCATCTTCCAAGCAGGATGGAAGCAAGTGTGGTCAGAGTAGTCTGGGGTCCCTTGGGCCTCGTGGAAAGTCTGGCAGCAAGCATGCCTTCCAAAGGTAACTTGTGTTTCAGGTCAAGGGTGCCCAAAGCCAACTCCTATGGGGAAGCTGCAAGAACAGTCACATAATGGGCTGGGGAGGGAGGAAAAGTAGGTGGGATGTGCCACTGCAACCAGATCCATTGCAATATAATTAGGCTGGGAATTGCGGTAAAACTAGGTCAGAGGCAGCTGCTTATTCTGAGAGGAATTATGCAAGCAGAGATGGGGGAAACAAATGAGAGCTATCAGGACCCGGTGTCCTGTGAACTGGAAGGTGCGATTAGTGATGGCAGTGGGGGATGGGGGTGGAGCTGGCCACCAAACCTGGTGACATCTTCTCCTGAGCCCAAGGCAAATCCCGGCAGCATTCCTCTGCCTTCCCTGATGGACTGTGTCTGCGCGGAGAGGACAGTGAAGAGATCTACAGCGCAAACTTGTCCTATATGACACTTCTTACTAACACATGAATGTATGTGGAGTCTTGGAAGGGCTTCCAAGCATGTTTGGGAACAGTTAATGGGAAACAACTCTCTGCAGAGCCACATGCTAAAGATAATTAGGGGAGAAGAGAAAAAAGTGAGGCAAAGGCAAAGTGAAGACAAAGAAGGAAGAAAAATGAACGACATAGAAACATAAGTTTACACACACACACAAATAGAAAAAAAAAAGAAAAAAATCAGAGAGTGCAAAAATAAGTTATTTTGTTCCCAAGCAAAGGCAAATTGTATTCTTAGAATAAGGTAATTGGTAAAAAGTTTGAGAACCTTCCCATCACTCTTTTATACTTACTTAATTTTTTAAATGAAAATACACAATAATGTAAGGTTATAGTAAAACCGATAAACTCATAAATCCCTTGTAACTGTAAATTATCACAACATTTTTTGAATATCAATTTGGCAATAAGAATCAAAAGCTATAAAAATTGTCATAGCCTTTCACCCAATAATACTACTGGGCATTTAACCTTAAGGGAATAAATCACATACACACAAAAAAACTACATAGAAGTATTCACTGCCACATTATTTTTAAACGCAAAAAAAAATTTTTTTAATGGAGGCTAGAGAGGCAAACTAAATGTCTCAAAACAGAAGAATGATTAAGTAAACCAAGACACCGCAACACAGTGGAAACCTATGGAGTCATTAGAAATCATAATTATGAAAATTATGAAGTTCATGTACCAACATGAAAATGGGTATGATATATTATAATTCATAATCTTTATTAAATATCGCTAGATGGCCATTACTACTAGGTAAAACATGCAAACCTATGACAAAGACCAAGAGGAAATGGGGCAAATAGACAATATGTTAGGAACTGTAGAATTGTGGGTGATACTGCTTTCTTTTTAAAATTTCCTTCACTGGTTTATTGTGTGTCCATTAAACACAGTATGGATTTGCTGGACTAGTGGTAAAAGCAGAAACGATAAGATGAAAGGATGGAGGCTCTTAATAAGAATCTTTTAAGCTATTAATCAAACCTTTCTTTTCCCTCGTCTTCCTGCTTTTATAGACCTTCACAGTTGTCTCACTCTGCTGCCTAGATACATCTCTTGTCCATCTCCCCTTAAAGGACCATTCTTAGGACCAAAACCCAGAACCACTAAACCTACCCCAGTCAGCCCTCTTTCACCCCCAGGGCATCACCGTGACCTCAAACGCCCAAGGCTTTCCCTCAGCTGCCTGAGCCTGGCCTGCTCTTTGTGGATCCAAAAGAATCAAATGTAAATAGTAAAAGGCAGCAGCATACTAGGCTGCCTGCTGCTAAAAGTTGAGATTTCCCAGCACACACCAAGCTATAATTAACAGGAGGCAATGCCAAAAACAACAAAAGAGCTTCAAGGGAAGTATGTGAAAATACTCCTCGGTTTTAACTACATACACATTCTTCTCTGCTCACCCACCCCACCCTCCCTATTGTACCAGAAACTCCTCTGAAACCACCAGACTGTAGAGAGACACTAAGGCTGCTGCTTAGTGGGCAGGAAGAAGGTGTGTGCTGAGACCACAGGGACAGCCCGAGCAGGTCACTCTTGAGAAACAGAAACACTGTTCTCAGAACGAGAAGGAAATTAGTTAATCCCAGTCCAGGTTACTTAATGGTTTTAAGATTTTGTGTGTGTGTGTGTGTATTTACAAGAACTCCTCCAGCATGGATTGGTTTGAGGCACAGTGGGAAGTATGACGTCTATACACTTCACACTGAGCCCTGTAGTTCTCTGTCTTCAGAAAACCTCCCTCTTCGAAGAGCATTCCTAAGAATTGCCCTGATATCATCATTGGTGACTACCATTTAGGAAGGACTGCCTAGACAACCAGCCTCACCCCTTGCAGCATCCTCCCCTGACAGTCTACAATCCCTTTTGGAACCACCGTGACACTGGGGGCAGGCGACCGTGAGGCCAGCAAGGAAGCCACGCAGGTCTGGGCTTTTTGTCTCTCACTGTAAGCACTTACCTTCATAAGAGGCAACGGAATCTCTTCTGTCACAAGGGTTATTCCAGGAATTTCCTGTGGTGGGGGAAAAACATATACACAACTGCTAAACGTATCAACTACCCCCAGCCCGAGCCTTCAGGAAGTGTCTTCCGTGCAGACAGAGGCTGAGGGCAGCTCCCAGTTTGCTAACCTCTACTTTAAATAAAACTTGGGGTTTATAAATACCAGTGAACACAGCCTATCTCTTGCCTCAGGAAGGGAAATATTCTGTAAAGTTATGATTATAATAGTTGACAGTGTCACTAAAGGAAGGGATAAACTATTATGAAGAAATACAGAGTAAATAATGTATTATTTACACATTTCCATTTAAGAACAAAGGAGGCAAATTACATTTGCACCAAGTATGATAATAAGGTGGACACTTTCCTTTTTCTTCACTCCTTCCTCCCTCTTCGTCTCTTTCACTTAAATGTATTATAGTCGGTCCCTGCCTCACTAATGGGATTCTTTTTTGACCTCAGGGGAAAACTGTTCTGCACCTCATCCTCTACCGTGATTTCGGAAATAAGAGATCCCCATAAAGTGTTTACCTAGCAAGATCACCATGGCAAATGTGCAAGATGCAATTCATATCAGGAAGTCCAAATTATAACATTCTGCTAACTAATGAGCATTAAAACCGAAATTTAAATAAAAAGATAAACTGACAAAATTGCCACTTATTTATTTTTAAAAGTGTGTTTCCATGTTAATTGTGTATCTTAAACTGTCAACTAGTCAATTCCTCTTTCATTTCCTAAAAAATAAGTAGATGATATATGAGAAAATAGAAATAAAACCTGGTATTTGTTTAGGACTTAAATGTCCTGGATTTTATTGACATACAATATTTCTGAGAAAAAGGGCATCACAGGGATGGAGAAATAAACTTCCAGAACATTCAAGCAACTGAGTCCTCCACTGGACAGGAGAAAGCCTGTAATAAAAATCTATGTATGCTTCACTTATCACTACTCAGCAAGAGAAATTTCACTACAGCTCTAGGTTATAAATAGCATCTTCAAATAAGTATAACAAGGCTCACTGTCTGCAAAGCATAATTCAGGATTAACTATGTGTAAGACACAGTATTTTCTAGTATCTTAAAAAACCCAGTTCAGTTATTTACAGAAATAATCTGTCTCCATACAGAAGTATGAAATTTATTTATTAAGGGTATAGCATTAAGAGCATATGCAGATTAGAGAAAAGAAAATGATTTACATCATTGCTAAAGAACATCATAGGCTCATAGAATTTCAGGATTAGAAGAGACCTTTAAGGTAACCTACTCCAACCGCAAGAAGTCTAAAGCAACATGATAAACCCAAAAATAAGCTGTACGCAGTGGTTAAAACTTTTGGGTTTTTCATATTGTACTTCTTGTAGGACTTCCTGATGTCACTCTGTATGTCCACACATTTCCTCTGCCCCACAAAGGAGGAGAAATGCAAACATGAAGAACTACCTGTCAGGATGACACTCACACAACATCCAACTAACACGTGCACCATGTTTAAACACAACCCTGGAAACCAGAGGTCCAGACCCAGCCTCCCAGACACTGAACACAGGACAGCCACAGCCAGCATTGGGTGGTGAGGGGAGGAAGATGAAATGTGCATTTCCTGCTTCTGGGGGAGGGGTAGGGATTAACCTGCGAACTTCCTGCCACATTACCACAGAGTCTGCATGTAGATTCACAGGGGTTCTTCAAACAATGAGGGCCTGGAGAAGAAACAAGCTCAGATCTTTCCTTATAATTTTACAGAGAGGCATGAAAGTTTACGAACTCTAACAGTGAGAGCCAAGAAGAAAGGGCCTTTGGGAAAACACTACCATTGCGTATACCAAAAATGTAGAAATTTTTCCAACATGGGACTTCCCTGGCAGTCTAGTGGTTAGGACTCTGCGCTTCCACTGCAGGGGGCACGGGTTAGATCCCTGGTCGGGAAATTAGGATCCTGTGTGCCGCATGGCGCAGCCACAGAAAACAAAAACAAAAGGAAAAAAATGAATCAAACACATCTGATATGCCTTTTTTTTTTTTTTTTTTTTTTTTGCGGTACGTGGGTCTCTCACTGTCGTGGCCTCTCCCATTGCGGAGCACAGGCTCCGGATGCGCAGGCCCAGCGGCCATGGCTCACGGGCCCAGCCGCTCCGCAGCATGTGGGATCTTTCCCAGACCGGGGCACGAACCCATGTCCCCTGCATCGGCAGGCGGACCCTCAACCACTGCGCCACCAGGGAAGCCCTGATATGCCTTTTTAAAGGACTATATTTAGATAGTCTAAAAACAAAATGGGAAGTGTTACCATTTATCCTAGTACTTATTTTCCTGTGTCTGTGCTACCTGAATTAAATTTATTTTTCTAAATGCTTTTTTGATACAAACCTCTGCCTCAAGACTAAGCACACAGTAGTTGTAACATCTAGATATGAAAGGAGGAGAGGCAGAACCTTTTTCAGGGGGAACCTGTACATGGTTTTCACTTCTGATCCAATAAAGCTCAGTTTACTGAACCACATTCAAGAGAAAATGAACAATGTTTTCTCCTGAAACATTTCTTCCCAACTAAAAGGAAGGGAGTCTGGACCAACAGGAAGAAAAGGTTGAATGGCATGGATTTGCTTAAGATTACTGACTTTTACTGATCTTGACGTTCTAAAGTTATCACAGATTTTCTTTCTAAGGCTGGGAAAAAAGCTCATGAAGGTGCTAATCTACTAAGTAAATAGAACAGCTCAGAATAACAGCAGTGGTCCAGCCGTTGCTCATTTATAAAACCCTAAGAAATATTTTCATCTGCTCTAGCTGCTTGAAAAAAATTAAAAACTAAAACCATTTGAAGATGATAGAGGCTTCATTCTGCTTGGTAGTAGGAAGAGTAACACGTATGCTGTGGCTTCTCCTTCAGTTCTACTGTTTTATGTAAATAAAACTGGCCAACAGCAAGGACTCACTATTATTTTTCTGCCAGAAAACTCCAATTCAGATCCTTATGCATCAAAACAGAAATGAAATCACAACCTTGGTTACTGTGACAGGAATGTCCTACAACTGACCCACAGCAGTGAATCAATTTTAATTACATAAAGAATATAAAGTGTTAACTTACTGTATCCCAAGTGAGCAGTGAGGAGTATGGCAAGAGTTTATCCATGTTACTTGTCTCTGGATAGATGCTCCAATATGAAGAAGCTGAGTAAGTTTTGGTGGGGAAAAAAAGACATTTTATTATGAAGAATAAGGCAGTAGACATTGTAATGCACCCAAACAAGCAAACCCACAAAAGTTTTCATTGCCTTATCCTTCATCTGCAAAAGGCTAATCATTATGGTTCTATCCGCTGATTAAAATGTTCAGGTTCTACTTTTTACACTGAGAATAGTTTTTAAAAAATTATTTGGCACTTACAGCTATCCAAATGACGTTATAACCACTTCACACAGAACCAGCCAACACAATGCTTTAAAAAAATCACTAATGGGCCTCCCTGGTGGCGCGGTGGTTGAGAGTCCGCCTGCCGATGCAGGGGATACGGGTTCGTGCCCCGGTCTGGGAGGATCCCATATGCCGCGGAGCGGCTGGGCCCGTGAGCCACGGCCGCTGGGCCTGCGCATCCGGAGCCTGTGCTCCGCAACGGGAGAGGCCACAACAGTGAGAGGCCCGCATACCGCAAAAAGAAAAAAAAAAAAAAAAAAAAATCACTAATAAGGTTACAGAATCAAGATCATATCTTATATGTCATCAGTCTCTGAACAGCCACAGCTTCTTACAAAACCACAAGAGAATGAAATTTAATTAGGTGCTGACTACAACAGAGTTTTAAAAAAATGAAAAAAACGCTCCTAAACAGCATTGTGACAGATTGAGGCATTATCAATTTACTGCTTTCCCTTAAGCAAAAGGGTCAAGGGTTCAACTTAATATGCACCATCAGCAACACGTACCAATTATAAATTCCTGAATGAGGTCAAAGGAATGGCAGGCAGAGATGTTCTCAGAAATCCACTGAATAATCTTTAAAAAGTAAGAAGACAAATCTATTGGTATTTAAATCTGCACGCCTGCCCCCACCACCAAAGAAGTACAAAATATATATGAATAGCTTAAAATGTTATATCTCTTTTAGAATTAAGAACACACTTCTACACAACCTCTGAGATACATAACGTAAGGCTGTGTGGGTTAAATATAAATGAGGTCCTTACATACATCATTTTAATAAATGCCTTTGACTGGGATCCAAATAAGCCTTCTTGAAGCCAATGTCCGTTTTTGCTAGAGTAGGACCTATTACAGCAAAGTCACAGTGTGAAGAGCTATGGATACAGGAGAAAACCAAACTCGACCACTGAGCTTGGAGGCAGGAGACCTATGTTTGAATTTCAGCTCCATTTCACCATTTAATCACTGTGAGCACGGCTATGCTATCAAGGAAGGTATAATCCCTGTGATGTCAACAGTTCTCTCAATCAGCCTCTGTAACCATCCTCACCTGCTGCAGGAACGAAACCCCTCGTTCCCGACCTTAGAACTGATGCTGAGGCTTGCCTAGCCATGGAGCAGTCTTGCATTTCTGTCAATAATTGCTCTTCTTTCCAAACCTACTCAAGCTAGTTGTGCTTATTTTCACAATTAGTTAAGTTAATAAAATATTACCATAGACAAGTGAAATATGGATACAAAAAGAATGCTTGTGGGTCAATATAAGTTGAAAGCTTGGGAAAGACTCCAAGGCATGTCTCTAAAACTAGGTGTGAGACAACTATAAAAGAAAAAATTGCCTGATATACACAAACTGCTTTGAAAGGATTTTTAAACTATTGACCTCCTTAGGCAATAAAAGGAAAAGAAAAAGAAAGTAACTGGAAGAGCCATACAGGTACAGATAAAGAAAGCCAAGACATTACTTAGTGGTTTTCTGTAAGAAAAACGATTTTGAGCTCCAATTAGCTGATACTCAAAGAAAGGGCCTTAATCTACATCAAAAGATGCAGGAATAAATGTACATTTATATATTTTAGGTTAAAAGAAAATATTTAGGCCATCTTTTTTCAATCAACCAGCCACCCATTGGTCCCAATCAAGTCTAATGGGGGGGTTTCTTCAACTTCACAGAACAGCTGTAATATTAAATGATAAGATGTATGAAAGTGCTTCATAAACTATAATGTGAAATATAAATGTGAGCTATCTCTATTTAAAATGTCATAAATAGATTTTATTTACCACCAGATTTTAGTCCTTTTCATGATATACACCAAATACAAACCAGGAGAAAAAGTAGATATTTGAGAAACTATTCACCAAGCACTTCCTTGGAATGTTACTGATAGAGCTAACATTTACTCACAATATGGAAAAGAGAATAGTGAAGAGAAGAGACACGCCCTCCCAGTCTGAGGTCTGTGTCCATAAAAAAGGAGCACAAGCGAAGAATATGGTCAAGTCAGGACGGAGACCATAAACCTCAATTGTTACCAAATAAAAATAACTTCTGTTCATTTCAGCTACTAAATGTACACAGCTTGTGTTGTCCATCTGCCACTTTTTAAACTTAAGCTATATTCCCACCTTGGCTTCCAGTCGCCGTGGGTCTCGGCCACATGACAGCACACAGTGCAACAAGGCCAGCTTCTCGCAGTCCAGCCGGGTGTTCCACAGGAACTCCAATAAATATGACTGGTTGAGGAGCGCCCTATAGAGCTTTCCAGAACACCAGTCGAGGACCAGGGATCCTGACAGTGACCGTAAAGGACTATGAGGTAGCATATCAATCACTTCACTGTTTCCTGGCCAAAAAAAAAAAAAAAGTAGATCAGCAAATAAAAGAAGACCCTCTCCCCCAAACATAAATATTAACGTTAAAACGAACCCAAATGTACCCTGTTCATGAGGGGAAAAACTACAGCCATACCTGTCAGAAACAGACTGTGGCAGATCAGGTCTGGATGTTGAATGTTAAGTAGATGAAAGAAATGACCAGGCAAGTAAACAGCTACATAATAGTCTGTGGAAGAGAAAGATTTAAGTCAGTTCCACGTGGCAAGAGCTGTATAGGTACAGATAAAGCCAACAACTTTACGGTGTCCCTATTTTTCTTTGAACCTCTTAAAACACAAAGGTTTTGACCAATGTAATAAGAAGCTGTCTGACGTCAGTATGGTCCATCTTCCTAGCAATATCTCATTTTCTTCAGGCATTTAGCCATGGTTATCTTAATTTATATCTGTAGTTTTGTTTCTAAGAGAACTGTGGCTTTATAGGAATCTAAATGAGCTCTGAGAGCAAGTTAGAATAAAAAATATCCAGCAACATGAATTATTCCTTAATCTGACAGGCTGGAAATAGCTTATCATGGGAATTTCCTGCATAATTTCTGCCATGTGGGGGAAGCTCTACAATTTAGTTTCCTATGTCTGCCCACTGCTCATCATCGTTGTCATCTTCTCTAAAGAAGCTTTAAATTGATACTCATCAAAACAGTCTCTGCAGGCATTCTGACACTTTGTGAAGTACTAATTTGTTTCCATGCATAGCAAGCTGCCTAGAATGCACATCTTCACAGTCCCTGCACTAGATATTTCTGTACAAAGAACATTTGTATACAGATTGAGGCAAGGTATAAAAAATAGGTTTCTGGAGAAGGGGGCAAGGTAGAAGTAGCCCTTGCCAATAATTTTTCTAGGATCTTAGAAAAACAAAGAAACTCATACAACAGTCGTGAATTTCATACAGATGAAACATTTAGATTACAAGTGAGCCAGCTAGACTCTTTTTTCCCTAAGAAGCAAAGAAATACATGCTAATCATGTACATAGAAGGCATTCTGTGGAAGGGAAAGGAAAGAGGATGTAAAACTCTAACCAGTTGACTTATAAGTGTCCTTGCAGTCACTGTGGATTCAGTGATGTTCAAGTAGTTCGCACAAGTGGTTGCAATGATGTCACCATCATGGTAATGCACAAGTAGAAACACACAAATAACGATATAGTAGGGCACAGTGGAAAGGCATCAAATGACCTAGATTAACTCCTAGCCCTACAGTTTAACCAGCTAATTAGGGTGGTACTATGTCCCTGGGAGAGGGGGCATTTGATAATACATAGGGTGTTCTGAGTTGTCACAATTATTCAGGTAGAAAGGAGATTCCTACTGCCATTTGATGAGCGAGTGGGCTCCAAGGAGGTTAAATCCCTCAGTGTGCAGGACCCTCCCACCCAAAAGTTACTTTCTCACCAAAAATGTCAGTAGTACCTGTGGTAGGCTGAATGATGGCTCCCAAAGATGTCCACATGGTAATCCCCAGAGCCTATGAATATGTCACCTTAAGTAATAAAAGGGACCTTGTAGATGTGATTAAGGATCTTGAGGTAGGGGGAGGGGTATCCTGGATTATCCAGGTGGACCCACTGTAATCACAAATGGTTTTATAAGAGGGAGGAAGAGGGAGAATGACTACAGAAGAGAAGACCCCATGATGATGCGAGAGACTGGAGTGATGTGGTCACAAGCCAAAAAATGCTAGCCTCTATGTGCTGGAGGAGGCAAAGAATGAATTCTTCCTTGGAATCTCCAGAAGGAACCATTTCTGGCCCCACCTTGACACCTCAGGACTCACTCATTGCAGAATTCTCACTTCCAGAACCATAAGACAATGTGTTATTTATCTAAGGGCTAAATGTGTGGTGATTTCTTATTGCAGCAATAAACTAATATAGTGCCCCTGATAAGAGACACTAGGAGAAGCTTGGGCACACATCACAGACTTTCTGAGACTCAGTTTCATTATCTGTAAAATGGAGATAACATCACCAAGAAGAATTGTTGTAAGGATCAAGATAACAAGTAAAACACTTAGAATATAGTATTAATTTTTAAAATGATAGTTTTTTAATGTTCAAACTTATCTTTCTTATATACAGGTGTTTGGGGTTCATGGAAAACTTCCTCCAAAACTCTATTCTTTAACATTTCAATCAATATAAGCCCCTTTTAAGAGGGTGACAATTCAGGGAAATTCCATGCAATAAATTGCAAAAAAGACATCACTCAAAAAGCAATATTGTTGGGGCTTCCCTGGTGGCGCAGTGGTTGAGAGTCCACCTGCCGATGCAGGGGACGTGGGTTCATGCCCCGGTCCAGGAAGATCCCACATGCCACGGAGCGGCTGGGCCTGTGAGCCATGGCCGCTGAACCTGTGCGTCTGGAGCCTGTGCTCCGCAATGGGAGAGGCCACAACAGTGAGAGGCCCGCGTACCGCAAAAAAAAAAAAAAAAAAAAAAAAGCAATACTGTTGTCATAAAAATTACCTCTAGAATAGTTCTAATCTTGGGTACAATTTTGTGCCTATATATTAAAATCTGTTTAAAGAAGGAAAGATGGCTTAATGTGAGATAGCCTATGTTTACAAAGCTCTAGTATTTTTGCCCTCTCCAGACTCTGAAGACCAGAGATTAAATCATGCCTGCCCTTTTCAAGAGTCATTCCCAGGGGTAAGAAGAGGAATGATACCTTTGACCTCACAAAAGGCTAAGTTGTTTTAGTGGAGAGTTTCCCACATCACTCTCGAGATGGGATGCTGATAAAGGATTTCTGATAAGAATCAAGTCTCAGACCCAGGAAACCTTGTATTTATCCTTCTTACCACAGGAAGCAGTAGAAGCAGGCCTCTCTAAAGCAACTTCCCACAGGTTCAGAGCTCATATTAAAAACTGGCACATGCTGGCCCACTTAGCATAAGATATGTCTCCTCATCAACAGTATCATTCAAAATAAAAATCTTTTTTTTTGCAACAGGGTGGATGGACCTAGAGAGTATTATGCTCAGTAAAATAAGTCAGACAGAGAAAGATAAATACGCTATGTTATCACTTACATGTGGAATCTAAAAAATAAAACAAACAAATATATATAACAAAACAAAAGCAGACTTACAGATATAGAGGACAAACGAGTGGTTACCAGTGAAGAGGGGGAATGGGGGGGCACGATAGGGGTAGGAGATTAAGAGGTACAAACTACGATGTATAAAAATGGACAGCACAGGGAAATATAGCCATTGTCTTGTAATAACTTTAAATGGAGTATATCTATAAAAATATTGAATCACTATTTGTATACCGAAAATTAATATACTATTGTACATCAATTATACTTCGATTAAAAAAGACCAAAAAAAATATCTTTATCATCTTTATCACTTTGGTTCTCACTTTGCCCAGTCCCTTCACGTAACACCTTCCTAAACCTTTGTCATGATAGTAGTTGGGCTGGGAAATAGGGAAAGAAGAAAATATTAAAGAATCCATCTGCTCTAAACCTGAAGCTTTTCTTTTTAAAATATTGTGCCAGGGCTTCCCTGGTGGCGCAGTGGTTGGGAGTCCACCTGCCAATGCGGGGGGGTGCGGGTTCATGCCCCGGTCCGGGAAGATCCCATGTGCTGCGGAGTGGCTGGGCCCGTGAGCCATGGCCGCTGAGCCCGCGCGTCCGGAGCCTGTGCTCTGCAACGGGAGGGGCCACAGCAGTGAGAGGCCCGCATACCGCAAAAAAAAAAAAAAAAAAAAATATATATATATACATATATATATATATAGTGCCATACCCCATATGCAGGCAAACAACAGTTCTGTTTAGTTTTGTGCTAACCGGTTTGTGCCCCTCATCCCAACTGGCACAGAACAGCAGCTTTCAGCAGGGAGGTACAATAAACCCCTTCCTTATTTTCTTCATTACAGACTCACTATGTTTAAGCCAAATACTCAAGTTCCCTTTACCATACTTACTCAATGAAAAACAACTCAATCAAGCTGATCCATAAATAATTTATGGGACTCAGAAGCTTTTAGCAATTACCAACAGGGAACAGACAATTTCTCAAGGGCCTTTGTCTCTCTAGAATCAAGGGACAACATCACGTATTATTTCTCATAGGCTTTTAGGAAACCTCTCGCTCATTGTCATCATTTTTATACTAACAAATGGCTTTTTAGGATTGTTACTAAAAACATAAGAAAGCCCACAGCCTAGGTTCCCTAAGGAAGGAGATGCATTGCCTCGCCCCTCTGCCAAAAGGCTGATTTTTTTGGGGGGGGGGTGGTTTCCAGAGAAAACCTTCCCTTATCTGGCTTCAAAAGGTCAGTGATAGTCATCACAACCTGAGTCCCAAAGAGGCATGAGGAAAATGAGGCATAACAGGTACTGGAAGGAAGAGACGGAGCAGAGAGGCGCCTATGCCTCTCACTCACCAAGGCTGAGAAAAGTAATGCCCTTTGTCACACGGGAGTCAACACGCCCAAGAGTAGCAGTGAAGGTCTTGCCGTGCCCTGTGGAGAGAGAACATGAAGCCAGAGAAAGGATGTTAAGAAACAAAGAGCTGGAATTCCACCCAAGGCAGTGACTCCATGTCATACTCTCCACATTTAGTAACTGTGAGACTGACAGAGCAAGTGTCTTTGGAGCCCTAGAGCTCATGGTTCCCTATCATTCTCCAAAAATCAGCATTGAAGACGGATCACCTGAGTGCAGTCACAAGCCAGTAGTTGTTCTGGGCTTACGTATCATCTTAGACCTTAAAAGGTGGTGGTTGTGCTGGGATAGAAGGACCTGAAGAAATCTACTTAAGGATCCAAGAGGTGGAGGAGACCAGGTGGCTCATTGGCCCTCGTGCCTCAAGGTTCACTGCCACACTCTTGCAGTCATTAAGGCCCTCAGAGGCTTCTCTGAATCACTTAGGAATCTCACTGTGACTCAGAAAGGGTGTTAGACTATCTACTAAACTCAGTGTAGTGTTGGGCTTCACTCTCCACTCTTCTAACTCTTAATCATGGTTATTAGCTCTTAATAAAACTTTCAGAAAAGTTTTATTTTCTGGCTTTAATCATTAGTCATTAGAAAAATGTATGAAAACGTTCCACAAATATCAGATTTGTACTATTAAAGCATAGATATAGGTCTTCTGAATTTACTTTTACTTTCTTTGTTATTACGTTATTCAACTCTTTTACTTTAATCTCTAACTTCTGAAGGTACTATTAGGCACTCCTACAGAATAAACTCTGGTGTGACCTGGCATAAATTTTTTTTCGTTTTGAAAATTCTAATTTTAAGCAATTTTAACTCTACCCACAGTATGTACTATATAAATACTAATTTTAAGGAACTAAACAAGCGAAATAAATACTCTATAGTATGGTTCAGGCTAAAACTGTTAAAGGGCACTCTGTGACCAACTACAGAGCTAGAAAAGTTTGGGCACTTTACTCCTGTCCCCAAGGCTGACTGTTGACATATCAATTTCTTGGGCCACAGATGTATGAAATGAAATAAATGTATCTTAGGACTAAGACCTGTTAAGGAAGGAGACCATGGAAGCTTTTAAAGAAAACCCTATGTACCTTTGTAAGTTAAATCTATTGGTACCTTTCAGTTGGTAATAATAAAAAAGCAAACACACACACTTTGGGCAAATACACCCCTTAGCACTGGTCTACAGGCTTAGAAAAAAGACACAGGTCAAGAAAAAAATGTATTACAAAATATTATTTTAAATGTAATATAAAAATAATTAGCTAACTTAATATTCATCATTCATGAATTTCTTCAGGAAATATGTATTATATAGGTATACAGATATACAATGTACTGATTGAATTTGTTACAAGGTAATAAGACTTTAAAGTCTATCTACTTTGCTGCTATTTGGAAAAAATGACTATGTAAAAGTAAAAAAATAAATGAAAAGTACCTTTATGAAAGTAAAGCACTGAATACGTGATTTGTTCCCAAGAGTCAAAGTTCGGGCAGTAACATACACACAAACTTCCTAGAAGGAAGAAGGTATTTAGTAAAGCTTAAAAGAATCGTAGACAAATAGAAAGTTTCCTAAGCCACTTAACCTTACTGCTATTCCTTTAGATGTTCTGCCTCAATTTACCTCATAGATTATTCCCAAATTCTAGAAATGGACTATTAACAAGTTGCTAAGAAATTTCAATTCAACAATTACTCAGCACACACTATAAGCAATTTATTGTGGTAGGTTACTGAAGGCTAGGAAAATGAAGAGAGAGAGACTTCTGTATATGAACTCACGGGAACCTAGAGAAGTTTACAAAGCCTCACGAGATTCTCTTTACATACATATACTCCCCTGTGCCCTTTTTTAGCTTGCTTTCCAGCCATTGCTAATAGCTATGGACCTCAGTTTATCAAAAATGTGTCTCCTATTTACAGAAAGTTTCCAGTGTTCTTCTTTATCTAGAATGGAAAGCAAACTGGGGCAACAAGAGCAAGTGTGGTGTGTGCGCCTGTCCCCATCCATATTTGGGTCACTGAGGAGAGCTCCTGGCATAGAGTGGCCTTTCCAGATGAGCCCTGACCACACCCACTCAGCCCACCACTCCAGAACAACCTCAGCCTTTCCACCTGCTTCAATGTGTAAAACTGTCCATCACCTCTAGCAGCTGTTGCCACCTGGACAGACTAGGTAAGTCCATCAATGACCTACAAATGAAGGCATTATGCTTAAACTGATACCTCTATTCTAATGCTAGCATTTATGTGATCACCTGAAATAGGAGATTTCCAGGGTGGAAAGGAACTTGACAAGGAGCCTGGAAACCTGGGTTCTAGTCCCAGAGCAAATATTAACTAGCTGTGTGAACTCAATCATTATTCTACTCAGTGAATTGCAATATTTCCTCTACCATACTCCACTAGAGTTCCTTTATCAAAAATCATGGTAGGAACAAAAGGCCCATTTTCCCTAAGAAGGCTATTTAAGGACATGTTTAAGCATTTCATTATAATATTTATCCTTTGTGACTCTTTTAATGACTTTTAAGACTGCCACATATTGTTAGAAATTCATTTCATTGCAATATTTTCAACACAAAACAACAAAAAAGAATAACTTTATCAGATAAAAAAGTAACAATTCTGGGGCTTCCCTGGTGGCGCAGTGGTTGAGAGTCCGCCTGCCAATGCAGGGGACACGGGTTCGTGCCCCGGTCCGGGAGGATCCCACATGCCGCGGAGCGGCTGGGCCCGTGAGCCATGGCCGCTGAGCCTGTGTGTCCAGAGCCTGTGCTCCGCAATGGGAGAGGCCACAACGAGAGACCCGTGTACCGCAAAAAAAAAAAAAAAAAAGGTAACAATTCTGTTAGATTTAAAATTACTGCTATGCTTAATGACCACACAATGATAATACCTTTTCTTTAAAATTACAGCAGACTCGCTAAGAATAAAATAATGCTATACTAAAGCAGATACAAAAATAGTAATTATAAGAGATACAAAAGTCCTTTGTACCACTTTGACTACTTTTATACAGTAAACATGCTACCAGCAAAAACCCTACTGGTTTATCCTGTTCTTTTACGTTCTATGATCACAAGCATTTTTAGCAAACGGAGTTAAAACTTCATCCTCTCTAGTAATAAAGAAATAAGAATTAAAACAAGGCACCACATTTTTCCTTTCAAATTAGCCAAGTTTTAAAAATGATAATCAATTCTGTCAATCGAGCAGTAGGAAGAACATTCTCAAATAATAGTAATGAAAGAGTGAATTAGTACAATCTCTCTGAAAAACAGTTTTGCCAAGGATTAAATATATTCACACCTGTTGACCCAGTAATTCTTCTTTTAGGAATCTACCCTGAGGAATGAACGTGAAATGTCAAAAATATAAGGAAGATCATAACCTCCATTCTAGCAAAATCCTCGGCACGCCATCCTTTAGAGAATTCAGGTTATCATTTTTCTTGTTTTGAAGAAAGTGAAAGTGAGATGTAGAATAAACTAACCTAATTACATACACCAAGAACCATATTCAGATCTCATAAGCAAATATCTCCAAATAGTTATGTTGTGGCTTAGTCCCCTCTCCCAATCCCAAAGGGGGAAAAAAAGACACAACAAGGGGAAATGGGCTGTGCACAGGCTCTGAAAAGCTGTCCCATCTCTAGAATTTTCTTTGATAATGGAAATGTTCGATATCTGTGCTGTCCAAAATGGTAGCCACTAGCCACATGTAGCTACTGAGCACTTAAAGGATGGCTAATGTGACTGAGGAAATTCTTTTAAATTTTATTTAATTTTAATAACTTAAATTTAAATAGGCACATGTGGCTAGTGGCTACCCTCTTGGACAACATAGCTCTGGAGCACTGGTTCTCAACTCTGAAAGTACATTAAAATTACCTGGGCCCACAGATGCCTAGGCTCCACCTGAGATCAACTAAATCAGAACCTCTGGGGTGAGATTCAGGCATCAGTATTTTTTAAATTTGCCTGAGTCATATTAATTAAATTCTCTAAGCCTCAGTTTCCTCAGTTGTAAATAAGGAAAACATAGAACCTCCTTCGAATGGTTCTAATGTGAGTGTTAAATGAGGTAGTATGTATAAAGCTCTGGCAAAGAAGTTATAGCTGGTCATAAAGGTTAGCTGCTTTATTATTATTATTTCAGAATAATTTTGCTGCTATTTACAAGTTGGGGGAAGTCAGAGTTTGAAAAAACAAAGCATGCTCTTAATGGCATACTCAGAGATGTGTAATGAATATTCATCAATGATGAAGATAACATCTCAAAGTTGGCTAGCCTGGGGGAAACCATTTGGACAATGAAAGCTATTATGGACAAAGTTTTCCAAGGGAAATTATCTCATTGTAAAAGGCTCTATAAAATGCTAAAACACAGGCCTAATTCTGGGAACTTGTGAAGGGCAACTCTTGCAATTATATGTACAGGAAGGAGAAGTTACACTTTTCACCCCTCACTACCTCCCAGTAGGTGGTGCACAAGAAAGAATTACAGCCACCATGGACTTAGAACACACAGGAGAACTCTAAGCACAGCTTCAGGGTTGACTATCGGATAGGGAGTGTATTTTCTTTCCTTCAATTCTTTAGGAGGTCCCTGATTTGTAAAAAATTTATTAGAAAAATCTATACAAACTCATAATCTTAATACTTAAGTGTCCTGACATCAGCACTTTGCCTATCACCAACTCTCATGAGCAGCCTCCAGATTTTAACCTCTAACTCCCTGGAAGGTAGCAGATATCATTTCTTAGGGCAGGAAAATTCAGGACAAAGATGCTTTCAAGAATGTAAAAAGTAATGCTGAAAGGACAAAGTAGCTCCCGATGACCAGTATGTGACAACTGAACATCCAATGTTATTAGAGCATCAGCATTAATGTAAATAGTTGAAATAAGTTGAGTTTGTAAAAAGCTCTGAGTCTACTTACATTTTTTTTCATGAACCATGTTTTCTGTTCTTCACACCAGTGGAAAATTAAGCTCCCTATTATAGAGGGAGCCATACAGGGATTAGACTGTTTGCTCTCTTCTCCATTCCTACTTTGCTGAAGTAGGTATTTGTTTGTTTTAACAACAAAGGTTAAAAAGTTATTTCTGAAAAGTAATTTGGGAAATACATGAACTGACAACTTCTTAGTTGAAAAGCAAAAGGGTGCTTCTCTGGTTTATTTCATTGTAAATCTGGAAGCATCCCATTTGAAACAGGTTTATTTTTTCTCTTTGAAAGCTGACTGCGAAAAGCAAGGCTCATTTGCTATTCTCCTCGATGTTGCTGAGAAAGGAAAAAACAGACCCTTTCACATCTCGTGCCAGATTAACCTAACATTTTATTTCTTAAGCTATGTCATAGATAGCCTATTTATAAGCTGCTACGGTTCATGAGACATGCCTACGGGAATAAAATAAGAAGGAATAAAAGCTTCATAGAATAAAAGCCTAAAATGATTATTTATATCCAACAGATTTAAAGTCAAGTACAAGGCAGTCAAGTACAACCCTGGTCCCACCACATGAGCTCTGGATCCCATTACATCCCACCTTCTAAGCAAATCTGCTCTACTGGTCATTCCTCTAGTGTATTGTCATCTTTTCTTTCCCACTAACTATCCCGTAAGCATTCAAACGTACTGGAGTCCCTTCTGTCTCAAAACATGATATTCCCTAAATCCCACTTTCCCTGTCAGCTGCTGCGTCTCTCATGCCTGCACATGCCGCTATAATTTTTCAACTCCACATGACACTTAACCCATCACAATCAGGATTTCACCTCAATCACCCAGCACAAACCACTCACAGTGACCTCCATGCAGCTATACCCAATGGACTCCACCTCTCACCACCTACTAACAGTCACCCTCTTTTACGAAACTCCCTCTGCTCTTGGCTGCTATAACACCTCACTTGGGTTTCCTCTTCTCTCCCCATACTTTTTCCTTTTTCTTCGGATGTTCCACCTAACTTTTATATATTTTTGCTCCCAGATCTAATTCCTAAACCTCTTCCCTTTTGATCCTTTACCCTTCCCACGGCTTCAAATGCCAGCTATGGTCTAACAACTTCCACACTTATTCATCTCCAGTCCCGACTCCCCTTCTAAGCTCCAGGTCTCTTAGTTAACATGTGCAAAACAAAACTCACAATCTCCCTTTCTAAGCCCCACCAAAACCACTGTACCTCAGTAAATGGCACCACTGTTGACCCATTTGCTTGTGCCAGAAGCCTGAGAACCATTCCTCTTCATCTAATTCATAGCAAGTCTCCTCAGTTCCATCTCCAAAATTCATCTCAAACCCACCTAGTTCTCTCCACCTCTACTGCCCATCCCAGATCAAGCCTCATCTCAAATATATGACTACACCTCATCCTAACTGCTCATCTCCCCACTTTTTCTCTTGCGTCCTCTGAACTATTCTTCACACAGCAGCCACGGTGATCTTTTCAAAATACATATCTAATCATGTCACTACCCACTTAGAACACTTCAGTGAAGGACCGCCAATGGACCCTAAAACCACCAGATGAAAAGTTGTTGGGGAATAGGATAGTAATTTAATGCCAAAGTATCACCTCACAGGTTATTAACGCAAAGGTTGAAATGTACCTTTTCAAGGGAGACAGGCAGTGGTTACCACTTAACCAAATGACCAAACTTAGCGTCACTAACAGCAGGACATCCTTACATTATACGTTTCCTGATCTGGTGCAAATAAAGTTCACAACATCACCTATGAAATATTCTTACCAAAAATGTTTAACCTATGTCTAACAACACCTTAGGCCTAACTTCCAACTTACAGAAAATGTAAAGGAAAGAGAAAGAAGTTAAATACTTCCACAAAGAAACGATCAGACAAATCCAGAATGTGAGCTATTCCACAAGGCAAATAGCCTGGACTCTTCAAAATGTCCATGTTGTGAAAAGAGAAGAAGAGGGACAGAAGATAGGAGGTGGGAATCGGTCTACGTTACGACACTGCAGAGACAAAACGACCAAATGTAACGCGTGAATCTTTTAAAAGTGATATGCGTACATGGATCTATTCATGTGTATGCATACACGTATATACATACATGTGAAAAGGACTTTTTAAAAAACAATTATGGAAATTTGAATATGTAATAGTTTACTGATTAATGTAGCTAAGTTCTTTCAGTGATAATGGAAATGAGATCATGTAAGAGTATCCTTAACCTAAGGAGATACATGCTGAATTATTTAGTGGTAAAGTATCATGGTGGCTGCAACTTACTTTAATGATTTAGTCAAAAAGAAAAAAATGCTATCTATTTAAGAGGAGAATGATAAAGCAAAGGATAAAGCATTGTGAATGATATGATTATTTAAGTAAAAGGTACATGGATGTTCATTATATTCTTGAACTTTTCTGTACAATTGAGCATTCTCAAAATAAAAGGTCGTCCTAAGAAGAAAAAAAAAAACTTTAATGACCTTATGACTCTTAAGATAAAACCTAAAACCCTTCCATGGTCTGCAAGGCCCTGTACAACCTGGCCCCTGCCTACCTCTTCAACGATCTCGCAGTACTCTCCCTCTTGCTCACTCGACTTCAGTCACCCTGTTCTTAGTTCATATACATCCTTCAAGTCTCAAGGGAAATATCATTTCCTGCCCTAAACTCCCCAAGACTGGTTTATAGAGGGACTTACAAGGCTGAGGGAGACCCTGGATGGACAGAAAAACTATAGGATGGATTTTGAAGGAGTGAGGTGGGAAAGGAAGCAATTTTCAGTTTTCATTCTGTAAAATGAAAGGTACTGGCTGGACTAGAACATATTTGGAGATATTAGTAGCTTCATTAAACATCTGTTATATGCTCTCATGGCTTCCTGTAGTTCTCATTCATAAAATGTACCATGACTCTATTCAAATACTACGTGTGCACTTATTTAACGCCTAACATCCATACTGAATAGTAACTCTCTACTAAAAAAGGTTTAGGTCAGTTTTGCTCACCATTGTATCCCCAACACCCAGCACACAGTAAGTGCTCCATAAATGTCAGCTCAATGAATACCACATAACTTGGCTTTAAAGGAAAGCAATTTTAGTCTAAGCGTTACTTAAGTGGTAACTGTCCACTCAAGCTGGGATGTTAAAAGTGGCTATAAAGGCTTCCCTGGTGGCGCAGTGGTTGAGAGTCCGCCTGCCGATGCAGGGGACATGGGTTCGTGCCCCGGTCCGGGAAGATCCCACATGCCGTGGAGCGGCTAGGCCCGTGAGCCATGGCCGCTGAGCCTGCGCGGCTGGAGCCTGTGCTCTGCAACAGGAGAGGCCACAACAGTGAGAGGCCCGTGTACAGCCAAAAAAAAAAAAAAATGGCTATGAGATTTAGTTATTAGAGTTGATTATTTAGATGATTATTACAGTTAATGAGCAGTTTTTCCACCAGATTCATTGACTGTAATCATACTGCTCTCCTCTCATTTTCAGGCATTTTTTTCCCTCTCTATTTTCTCTATCTACAATAAACAGGTGTTAAGAGATGGAATACTGTACACTAACAATTTTATGTGAAGCTCTGATTGTCAGCTCAGGTTATAGCATATAGCTCTTAAAGCAGCTAAGCACATAGGTTTAGAACCTAAACATCAGTAAGCCTGACACAAAAAGCATCCCGATCATCGTATGCCATTTGTTAAAAATGGAGCAGGTGAGAAAATGTAGCTTGATTAAATATGAATCTATCCCCTCTATTAGAACAATAATACAAAAACTAACTATTAGAACAATAATCTGACTGTGGCTTCTTTTATACAGACAGCAAATGTATACAATTACAGTGGAGAAGGTAATTTGGTATGTAAATATCCACATAATCACTTATGTAAGAGTGTGGCCCTATTATATTTTATTTTCAAGATCAATATAGCTAAACAATGGCTAAATGTATGGAACTCAAGTATAATTAAGTAAATTGATAAATACAACCCGGTTCTACCTGTATGGTTGGTAAAAACACACAAGGTTGGGTGTTTGGATAATTTCTCTTGGTCTTCAAGATCTTCATATCCAAAGTTGACAAGTCTAAGAACATAAATGCATTTACAAATAAGTTCCCTCATAAAGGATGTGAGTAACCACTATAATTTACCCATAGAAGTAGAGACATGTCCTCGAGAAATTCCTGTAGATAATATGTCTTTTTGTTAAAAACAAACAAACAAACTATAATACAGTAATTTTTAAAAATACATGTTACATAAATGGCATGGCCTGGCAATAGAGAAAAAAATATATATTCCTTTCAACTTATGTTTTTATAATTTTTTTGATTTTAGAGTAATTCTGACATTATGTTTCACAATGGACAGAACTGAATATTCATACAGGATGAAATAAAGGTAATGAAATATGTAACAGTTTGAGATTACCATTAATTCAAGAAGACTTTCATTTCTTCTGTGCAGTTATGGCCTTGTGTCTATTTTTTCAAAAGTGTCTCATGCTTTTACTACATGTAAAATAATCTGGAGGAAAAAAACCTCACCTTTTGTGTAAAAAGGAAAACAGGAAAAAAAGTAAAGCAATAGTCTCAGCTGAGCTATAAGTGGATTGACCTGCAATATCCTCCTTGATAGCAACAAGAAAAGGGTTTTGATGTTTGATTCTAAACGTAGCTCTCTCTCTGACTCATCGAATACTTTTGTTGAATCACAGGGAGAAGGGCACTTCCATAGATCAAAATAAATGGAGACGCCCTGCAGAAATAAATGACTAAGAAAAATCAATATGATTGACTTTCCATGGAAAAACCCTGTGCTCATGCTTGACAACATTGTTTATATTCCCTATAGAGAACAGAAACAGAAAAGATGACACCCCCCCACACACACACAGAATATCAAACTATTCTTTTATCTGCATACCATAGATTAGGTCTAAATATTATATAATCATTCTGCCCACAAGTGTCTATAAAAATTAATAGTAATCTATGAGTAACTTACTTGAATCCTGACTCAGTTAATGATATGTCCAAGGGTGCTTCAAACTGTCAAAATAATCAGGAGAAAACCAAGTGAAAAATGACATTAGTTAAGGGATGATAGTTCTGGACACCAGTGCAAACCTGACAACACTGTGCTTGCCTAATGATGAAGAGCTCCTTTAACCAGCATTATCTTCAGAGGATATCCCCCCAATCCACAGACAGAAAGTCCACTGGGGACATTCTGGAGTTTACATACATCACAAGCTTGATGTGTATTTATTTCTCAAAAGGCAAACTTTGCTTCAGATTGGACTACCATAAATGGGTTTTATAATAAGCCAGTTGGAAGTTGGCTTTTAGAAGACACCGATGATCACGTAAGGAGGGAAGGACTGGGTGTCTTTAGGAAGAGAATGAGCGAGTCCAAAGAAGGGGGTAGCAGGAGCAAGTGAAATTCTTGTAATGGTATGACATCAATCGGTATTAGACACCAACGTTAACCCTAGTCAAGAAGAAGAATGTTCTGTGCATCGCAGAGAAAGATGTTTGCGACTCCTCACTACAAGGCTGGCACTCCCAACAACTTTTCCAGGAGTGGTTCTGGATTTGTACTGACTGAACTCTACCCTCTCATTGACTTTTTTTTTTTTTTTTTGGTATGTGGGCCTCTCACTGCTGCGGCCTCTCCCGTTGCGGAGCACAGGCTCCGGACGCGCAGGCTCAGCAGCCATGGCTCACGGGCCCAGCCGCTCCGCGGCACGTGGGATCCTCCCAGCCCGGGGCACGAACCCGCGTCCCCTGCATCGGCAGGCGGACTCTCAACCACTGCGCCACCAGGGAAGCCCTCTCATTGACTTTTTACCTTATGCTCACATGTTCTTTTGGATCAAATGATGCCTAATCACCTAAAGCTATCTACTATTAACCACGCCTACTACCTCCCACTGATACTCACTCTTACCCATTTTTCTTTAATATGAGGCATTCAGTTAGCAGAAATTTACTGTGTGTGCTCTTCTAATAATCTATATTAACTGCATTTATTACAGAATTGAAGTCTTGAGATGGCAAGAACTATTTTACTTGCTCATACAAGTGAGTAAAAAACAAGACCAGGAATGTTAAAATGCTGTTGATGATAATAACTCTCTTTAAAAGGGTCAATGGGTTGTAAAAGTTCCTTAGCCCGATCATTTTCTGGACTTACCATTAAGCTAAAGTGCTCATCAGCATAAAACTGGATGCATTTTAAGACACTCCTTGATTTCTAAAAAAGAAAACAGAGTACGTGACAAATGAACAAAAAATCAACAAACACTAGTTTAAAGAGAGAGAGAAAAGGAAGCAACCAAAAATCAAACAGTAATGAAAACCTTTTCATTATTTTTCATCAACTTTTGTCGACCACCCCATCAATGCAAATGAAGTAATTAATAAATTACAATAACGATAATGTCAAAATTAAAATACTCCCACAAAAAGGAGGGCCAGTGGACTAGTTTTTACCTTCAGATCGATGTAGTATAATCTCTGCCCTGACATATCCCACTGAGCCCAAACAAAATCTTCGGCTACTCTCTGTCTTGGGAGATGGCCAGAATTTTTAATTACCTGAGGAGGCAAAGAGATTTTAGAAATAAATAACTATTTTAAAGGAGAACATATCTGGGTTTCATAATTATTTTGCTTATTCTATCTTTATAATACATGTAAATTATTCCACAGTTTATTTTTAGTAGCCCCTACTGCCAATACATACACATGGAAAGTCTTTCCAAAAAAGATTGAAGGCATCATTTCATTACTTGCTCTTCACAAACACTCTGCAATAAACTATCTTATTTTTATTCTTAGTTTGGCAGACAGGCTGAGGCTGCTGAAGGCAAGGCCACACCTACCACAAACCAACAGCTGTGCTAACACAAGATTCAGAGCTTCCTGTTCTGGACATAACCCACTCAGGTATCTGCAGTCTGGAGGGCTTTACCACCAAAGGTAGAGACTGTTAGGCCAAGGGAAAACTCAGGCCTGGGAGAGGAGGGTTCTGGGCAATGATCCTAGATCTGCCATAAACTCTTCATGTGTCTTTGGTCATGCTTCTTACCTTTATGTCTTCCACAATGAGCATGATGATACAGCCCATCTCTCAGCAATACTTAACTATTCATCCTTCAAGACCCAACTTAGGCATTGCCTCCTGTAGAAATCCATCCCTCACCTCCCAAGATGAAGGCAAAGCTCCCCATCTCTGTATTCCTATGGTGCCTTGGCATGCTTCTATTACAATTACATTTTAATGAATGTTATAAGTCTACCCCAACGAGTATGCACTCTTCTACAACACCTTTACATTCTCAGTGGCTTGACTGTTTCTAGCATGTAGAAGTACTCAAGGAATAATTGTCAAAAGAAGGAAAATGAAACAGGGTATGCAAGGGTAAATTGCCAAGGACATGATAAGTGTAATACAAGGAATGAAGAACTCACTTTCCTCAAAACTGCTCATCAAGCAAAGGTAATCTATATCGGGACAGATGAGTAAACAACGAAGACAAGTTGATGTAGAAGGAATAAGGGGAAAAGGGAACATCAGAATGGTCCATAGTCATACCTCAACCTCTCTAATCCTAAATGGGATTTCTCCAATGAGGCTAACTTGGAACTCAAGGAAGGACATGGCATGCAGAATCATACACCTCTGTTTCTTGTTTGCCTAGTTCCACCAAATTTGCTGGAAAAAGATCCAAGAGTACAGTACCTATCTGACTCTTAACTTTGGGGAACCCATCTTGTTTCCATTTTTCTGAAATTGTTCAGGTTAGGGTAGATTTGGGAACGCTCAGGTAAAGGCCTATACTAGCATGAACATGATCATCGGAACATGGCAACCAGGTTCACATGGCCGTTCTGTCCCTCTCTAGAGCTTCCTCACCTCTGTGAGTCTAGGTTGTCGTGTTCCCTGTAATCACGGGGATAATTATAATACCACCTCTATGGTATAGGGATGTTGTGATGATTCCACAGACCTGCACATGGCTTTATGAAGCTGTCATCTAAGCCTTTAAGAATGAGGGCAGGGGGCTTCCCTGGTGGCGCAGTGGTTGAGAGTCCGCCTGCCGATGCAGGGGACACGGGTTCGTGCGCCGGTCCGGGAAGATCCCACATGCCGTGGAGCGGCTGGGCCCGTGAGCCATGGCCGCTGAGCCTGTGCGTCTGGAGCCTGTGCTCCGCAACAGGAGAGACCACGACAGTGAGAGGCCCGCGTACTGCAAAAAAAAGAATGAGGGCAGAAGTGCCTCCCAGAAGGGCACATGTGGATGAGGGAGTGCTGAGACTGTATTGCTTGGCCAGGAGAATCCTTCCTGGGCTCTGACAGGTGCCTCCTGGCCTCTCTCTCTCTGCAGTGTCTCTCATGGCTCCCAACCCCTCTTCTAACCAGCCTGTCTGTGTCCATTTCCACTTCCTGACCCCAACTTGTTTATTTAACTCTCTCCTCTAAATTCTCATTGCTGGCTTTGGGATTCTGCACCTTGGTCTTTCCTCTCTGGCCTGACCCTTTTCTGACCACTGGCCTTGTCTTGGCCCTGCCATCCACTCAGCCACTAGTGGCCCAGAGCTCCAGCCACATACTTTCTGGTCATTTTCCAGCCAGGCCTCTTGATTTGATGCTTTCAATCATAGATACATAATTAATAAATGCCATCTCCCATTTCAATTTTGTTCACATAATTTAAAATTAAAATCAGAGAAGGACTATTTCAATGCAGACTATTTAAATATTGAAGGAAATAATTTTTTTTTCCTTTTTTTCTTTTTTCTTTTTTTTGCGGTACGCGGGCCTCTCACTGTTGTGGCCTCTCCCATTGCGGAGCACAGGCTCCGGACGCGCAGGCTCAGCAGCCACGGCTCACGGGCCTAGCCGCTCCGCGGCATGTGGGATCTTCCCGGACCGGGACACGAACCCGTGTCCCCTGCATCGGCAGGCGGACTGTCAACCACTGCGCCACCTGGGAAGCCCTGAAGGAAATAATTTTAATATCAATAATATATTAAGATCTCACACAAACTGTCAAGAAAAAGACAACCCGGGAAAAAACAGACAAGGATATAACTAAGCAGTTGTCAGAAAAACCAATTCACATAGCCAATAAGCAAAGAAGATGCTCAGCCTCATCAATATTAAGGGAAACACAACCTCGAATAATAACGATATCAACTTAAACGCATCAGACTGGATTTTTTAAAAGGCAAATACATCTATTACTGGTACGGATAGAGGGAAAGGGTACTTTTATAGTTTGCTTGCAAAACTGAAGTGTTACAAGTTTTTTGGATAGCAATCTGGCAAAGTCTGCTGAAGTTTATTAAATGCATATAACCATCAACCCACTTATCCATCCCTGAGGATTTAACCCAAAGAAACACATGTACCAAACATGTAAAGCTAAAAACATTTGAGACAATTTGTAATGCAAACAAATAAAAGGGGGAAAAAAGGCAATCAAGTGAATATCCATCCATGGGAGAACAGTGACAAAACTGTGCACATCCATGCCAGGGACTATTTGTACTTCTAAAGACAATGAACTGAGCTGCTCTAGGGTGCTTGTAGGTAATTCCACAAAGTTGAATGAGGAAGGAGTGAATAATAAACAAACCCCTGGGTGTGTCAGGGGTGGAGATGGGAGACATATAGGTATGGAGAAAAGTGTGAAAGGATACACACCAGGTTGTGAACAAAAGTTAGAGGTGAAAAGGCAAGGGAGAAGTAGAAAACAAGCAAAAAAGAAAAGAAAACTGAACTATATAGAACCTTAGCATATATGCTATGATCCCATTTATTATGTGTATGTATGTGTATATATGTATAAGAATTAGAGAAAAAAGTTACCTCTCTATTTAGAAACCTATACGGATACCCCTGATATATTAAGTAAAAAACAAAAACAAAAGCATCAAATTAATATTTATATTATGATTCTATTTTGGTAAAAGCAACTGAATCCCAGCATCTGTACACCTAACCTTGAGCAAGGTACAAGGCATGGGAAAGGTCACACAAGGCCGTCAGTAGTTATGTCAGGAGACTGAGATTGGGGGGTGAGGTAGATAGAAAGGAGATAATCAACTCCTTCATGTAGCTTGTATCATTTCACATGTTACAACAGCACGTCTATAATTGGAAAGACACCAAATAAAGTAGTATGTTTCTATAACAATCCATCTTTAATAGGCTAGAAATGCCACTCTTTATGGGAAAAAACTCTAAAGCGAAAGGAATTTCAAATATTTACCACTCCATTTCCATCTTCTTGGGTAACTTGGATATGAAGTTGTTCAATATCTTTTAAAAAAGAAACAATAGAGAGTTTAACCTTCATGAAAAATATGAGTACTTTTTTTCACCTAACAGTTGTGAACATTTTTTTATAAAAGCAAAGCAGATTAAACAACTGGCTGAAACACAGTATTATCACAGATGGCAATCTCACAAGGCTCAAAACAAAACCCACCTTTCTCCACCCTCCCTTTAAGTCTGTTTCAAGTCCAGCATTTAGTCTGCTCCTCAGTATCAACAATACATGAAGCATTGAACTCTTCTGGCCCCTGGGTTCCCTTAACAAGTATTTTCCTCCCCTATACCATCAGTCTTACACAGGGCTAATGAGGGCTCATTTGGCAGGGTTTATCTTCAATTTCCAAATACCCAATACCTCTTTATAGGAAAACATCAGAGAGAAAACTCATTATGCCAGATATTAGGGGGAGGTCTTTGTATAGGGGTCATTAACAGAACTCTGAACACTTTATTGATGTGCAGATGGTCTATTTTTCTCAGTAAGAGATTTAGATTCAGCCAGATGTACCTTCTGCTGATTCTAGTTACAGAAATATGAGACAGATTATTGGACGAGCGTATAGGAAGCGAACACAATCCTAACCCCTCAGACTTGTCCTTCTAATTATAAATCAGCACTTTCACCTTATAACATGAAAGACAGCTTACTAGATAAGATGCACCAGTGAAGTTTGTCCTTTCTCCACCCTTCCCCCCGACTTGAAATCATCATTAAACAATGTCCCAATCTTATCTGCCTCTATCGGAATTTGCCCAAGTTACCAAGGGTCCTCGAGTTCTGCCATGGAGCTCTTCTAGCTTCTAATGCCTTTGCCTCTGTCCATCTAAGCCTCTCTCCTTCAATCATGGTTATCCACTGTGAGAGACATCTTAAAGAAGGATGGACTAAAGAAGGCAAAAATGACCTGTACAACTGTTCTACAAATATTCTACCATGTGCCCAAGCTGGAAATCCATATATGCAGGAGCCCATCATCTACGGAGGTAGAGCCTAAGAGAACAACAAGTGGAGACAGAAGGAAAGCCTTTCCACAGGAGTCCTAGGTCTCCAGTGGACATCAAAGGTCAGTGGCCCCTCAGCACTGGCGAGTGGACAGCTAGAAGATTCATCACGCCTTTCCTACGCTTCACTGGGAGATGCGCCGTTCATGAAGTCCTCACGATATACTTACATTTCTCTTCTGAAATCAGTAGCAGATGATTCTCTGGTAGAGGGTGACTTTCAACATGTGGGTAGAGGAACTGTAAAAAGGAAATTAATCAGAATCATAAGCAACTACCTTGCTTACACAATTATTTCAAAAGTTGTGTTTCATCACTATACTACTACAGACCATAGAAGGGACTGGGAACCACAGAATAGTTTAGGTGAATCACATTCACACACACACATTACAGATGGAAGCAAGGAAGAAAAGGGGACACTTTCAGGAGCTCAGTTTTCCAGGGGGGGAGTGATCACAGGTCCAGCACAATTCATTTAGACAGGTTAAAGTGTTAGCCGTTTCTAGGGATGGTGCTTCCTATTTGGAATATGGGATCCTGAAGCCAATCAGAAACAATTTAAATAACATTTGTGCAGAAAGTTCTGTTTCACATGCACCAAAAAAGAGTGACTGATATAATCTGTTGTGCAGCTAACCCTAGTATTTAATTTGAGAGCCAAGTGAATGTACTCTCCGTGACAACTTCCAAAGTCCCACATGCAAGAGAAAAAGCAAAACAGAACCAGGGACTTTCCAGGAAAGGATAGTGAATCACAGTGTGGCAAGTGGTGGAGGATTTACCTCAAAGCACAGAACGACTGCCACTGGGAAGAAAAGGCTTGATCCACCCCACTCCTCCTCCTCTGTGCCCACCCTTATTTGTCAGCCCACAGGACAAAGCAGGCAGCCAGAAACACAAGGCCTGACACTGTCAGCTGTGATAATGAGGGAAAACTGGCCATGGGATAACTCCAGTGACTTAATTCTTTCATCGTCAAAAGGGTAACTATAAATCAGCAGTTTCATTTTGCAACATGAAAGACAGCTTACTAGGTAAGATCCACTGGCGAATTTTGGGTTTTCCCTCCAAACTTTAAAGCATACTGAAAGAACATAACTTTTCATGTCCCTGTTTTAACGCCTGCAGCCTCTCGAAAGACAAGGGAAAATTCTGACAAAATATATTACCTGGTGTCCTAACGTTTCATAATGACAAATTGGAAATAGAACTTGTCAACTTTTTTAAAAATTTATTTATTTATATTTTTTGGCTGCACAATGCGGCATGCAGGATCTTAGTTCCCGGACCAGGGATCGAACCTCTGCCCCCTGCAGTGGAAGGGTGGGGCCTTAACCACTGGACTACCAGGGAAGTCCCTAGAACTGGTCAACTTTTAAAATTGCTTATAGTCAAGTTTCCCTTTCAGAAAAACAAAACTTTAACTATATCCCATTCTTCACAGCAAAAAACTCAAAACTGTAAAATAGACAGGAATGCAGAATTCAGCTACAAGAATAATATAGACATTATTATCTGCTGATTTGTGAAATTGTGCACATCAATAAGGATACTTTGGGGACTTCTCTGGCAGTCCAGTGGTTAAGACTTTGCCTTTCAATGCAGGGGGTGTGGGTTCAATCCCTGGTCGGGGAGCTAAGATCCCACATGCCTCTTGGCCAAAAAACCAAAATATAAAACAGAAGCAATATTGTAACAAATTCAATAAAGATCTTAAAAATGGTCCACATCAAAAAAAAAAATCTTAAAAAAAAAAAAGGATACTTTGTGTACTGGGGTTGGGGAGAAGCAATGATGAGTGACACCACATAGATAATGGAAGAGCAAACACTCAGTGCCTCAAAATAAGGAGAGGGCTTCCCTGGTGGCGCAGTGGTTGAGAGTCCGCCTGCCGAAGCAGGGAACGCGGGTTCGTGCCCTGGTCCGGGAAGATCCCACATGCTGCAGAGCAGCTGGGCCCGTGAGCCATGGCCGCTGAGCCTGCGCGTCCGGAGCCTGTGCTCCGAAACGGGAGGGGCCACAACAGTGAGAGGCCCGCGTACCGCAAAAAAAAAAAAAAAAAAAAAAAGGAGAAACTACAGATTTGGCCTCCCCTGGGTCTACAGAGGTGGCCAGACCCTGCTGGCTTAGAACTGTGACCTGGACTAAGGTGCTGACCAGTTCTAAACCTTTCCCTGGTCTCTCTGAGGCAATCAGTGAAAACGTAATTTTAAAAGTTCCATTCAGGTGGTGGTTGTTTTTCTTTCTAATTTGAGGCAACCCTGAAGCAAGGCCTAGAAGTGAGAATACACATAGACAGGGTTCAGACAGAGCTCTACAAAAGTGTGCAACATTTTGTGGGGTTTTGTTTTGTTTTGTCTGCATTGTGAGTAGGAATCTATATAGATTAGATTATATCATATTAGGAAAATATTTATGTTGTAAATATCGAGCTAGACTCTGATTATTAATATTCATCGATGGAAGGTATGTACTACAGGCATGTAGACGAGTGTGTAATTACCCAATGGAACTATCTGGAAGATGCAATCATGCTGGTGGGGAACTCTCCAAGGATCCCAGATTGGGATCCAGACCCCACTCACGACTGTCTTGCTGAAGTGCCTCCATGAAGGGGGTCAAAGCTGCACATGTAGACTTAGGGAAATGTACTACTGGAAATCATCATGGACGTTCTGGTAAGAAAAAGGAGAGAGATCGCAGGGCAGGACCAAACTCCATGGACAGTGAACAGTGTTTCTCTAAAGGAGAGCAGAAGGCAGAGAGGAAGAAGGTGGGGATTTGCCATGGATGGAGGCCTGGAGGAGTTTCTCTCTCCAGAGGCCTAAGCCTGAGGAGCGGGGAGCAGGGCTAGGAACTGAGATGGGCCCACAAGATTAGTGTGGGTCCACTTCATGTGGGTGGGGACTTTTCTTTTGGCCTACAGATGACATCAGGCATCTTGTACTTTTAATTTTTTTTTGTTTTTTTTTTTTTTGCAATACGCGGGCCTCTCACTGTTGTGGCCTCTCCCGTTGCGGAGCACAGGCTCCGGACGCGCAGGCTCAGCGGCCATGGCTCACGGGCCCAGCCGCTCCACGGCATGTGGGATCTTCCCGGACCGGGGCACGAACCCGTGTCCCCTGCATCGGCAGGTGGACTCTCAACCACTGCGCCACCAGGGAAGCCCCTTAATTTTTTTTTAATTAAGATAAAATGCACATAACACAACATTCACTATTCACAATTTTCACTATTAAGTATACAATTCAGTAATTTTTAATATATTCACAATGTAGTGCAACCATACAGTTGTAAAAACCTTTTCCTTCCTACGCTCTAATTACCTTTTAGTTGGCCTCATCCTTCAATAATATCTCCACTGCCTACACAGCCCTGGATAAAGATGCTAAGGAAACCAAAATAACAGGCCAGGGAAGGGAAGTGTCCCACAGTCAGCCCTGCACTGATGACAGCGTAAACAGAGTGGCTTCCTGGGGGAGGGAACGCAGCTTAGAAGCTCCACGCCAGGCCCTGTCTGGCAGGGAGCAGCGGCCCACAGAGAAGCCAGGAGTGGTGGCGAAATGCACCACTGTAAGGACTGGCTGACAGTGGACGACTGGGCACATGAGAGACAATCCCCTCTCCCAACACACATTGCAAGAGGGAGACCCACAGCCAGAGGCTGGGAGTGGGTGGGGGGAGGGAGAAGCTACCCAAGGCAATTGTGCATCAACCCTGCATGAATACGGATAGTTGATTCTTGTTCTCTGCGGTAGTCATGTTCCATAAAGTCACCAAACACACTGAAAACGGAACCACTGCTCCCAAGGGAAATACAGGGATAGGAACGTGTGAGCCTCTAGTTACAACATTTTTGTCAACAAATTAAAACAAAACTTTGTCTCATGTGTGTTCCTGTTTCAAAGACACTTTCTTTCATACATGCTGTTGATTCGCTAGCATTGACCTCAGTCAACAGTCCTATAAGATAATGTCTAAATGAAGTGTATCTAATTAACACAAGTGTTCTCTGAAAAGAATATCGCAGCCTTCTTGCACTTAGGAGCATGAGACGGCACTTGAGCAACACACTTGGGGGACATTTTAAACAGCGAAATCACCAAGAAAAGCCAAAGAGTGTGAAAAACGTGGCACTAAGTTGACTGTGAAAACAACCTTTGTTTGCAGCCTGAGAACCGAATCAAGAAGGCAGTGTCGGGCCTCCCTGGTGGCGCAGTGGTTGAGAGTCCGCCTGCCGATGCAGGGGATACGGGTTCGTGCCCCGGTCTGGGAGGATCCCATATGCCGCGGAGCGGCTGGGCCCGTGAGCCATGGCCGCTGGGCCTGCGCGTCCGGAGCCTGTGCTCCGCAACGGGGGAGGCCACAGCAGTGAGAGGCCCGCATACCGCAAAAAAAAAAAAAAAAAAAAAAAAAAGAAGGCAGTGTCGGGCTTCCCTGGTGGCACAGTGGTTGAGAGTCCGCCTGCCAGTGCAGGGGACACGGGTTTGTGCCCCGGTCCGGGAGGATCCCACATGCCGCGGAGCAGCTGGGCCCGTGAGCCATGGCTGCTGGGCCTGCGCGTCCGGAGCCTGTGCTCCGCAGTGGGAGAGGCCACAACAGAGAGAGGCCCGCGTACTGCAAAAAAAAAAAAGAAGGCAGTGTCACCTTGTTCTACCTCATCTGGGAACATGTGCATCAGTTGAAAATTTTTTCACTGCTTTGCCCATGTCTGCAAATGACTGTGAAAGCACCATGAGTATTGATTTTGGGGTAACAAATAAATTTTAGTGGGTAGTAGAATTTGCAAATTCTATGTGCAAGTAATGAGAATTGACTATATCTAGTCTACTTGTGTTATACACACAGTGCTTCTGCATGGATTCACAGAGTTGATAAATTCAGGGATTAATTATATCATTTAATCATAGGTATTTAATCTGTCAACTCTATGAACACATTAGATAAACCATTTTTAACTTCCTTTAAATGTGTTTTGATATTCTATATTTTATCATGTGAAAACATTATAGTACCATTAGACAAACCATGATATAATAGAGACAGAGAGCTAGGTTTGAGTTTTGATTTTCATGTTTGCAAAGGAAGAGCTGTTAATTCCAGCCATACTCATTCACTGGATTGCTTTGAGGAAAATGTGATAATGTGTGTGAAAGCACTTTGTAACACCACTGCCTCTAGGTTTCATGCTTTTTGATTAATGAGATAAATGATAAAGATATGCTCACTTACCTGTACCCAAATATAGCTATCCACTGCTTTTAGAACCTTCACATTGTTAATGGGGTGGATCTCGACCAACAAAGTTAAGCACCTTGAACCTATAACGTAAAGGACGCTTTTAGTAGCAAAGTCCAGAATATCACAAATTATCTCCTCCACATAGGTCTGAACTTTGGAAATGTAAAATGTATTACTTATTGTATTAGCTACTCCACAAACAAAAGTATTTGCCTTAAAATTGACTTTGAGACTTCTTAAAACCCAAACTTTGAGACTTCTTAAAACTTAAAGAAAACAGCATTGGACTTCCCTGGTGGTGCAGTGGTTAAGAATCCGCCTGCCAATGCAGGGGACACGGGTTCGAGCCCTGGTCTGGGAAGATCCCACATGCTGCGGAGCAACTAAGCCCGTGAGCCACAACTATTGAGCCTGCGCTCTTGAGCCCGCGAGCCACAACTACTAAGCCCGCATGCCACAACTACTGAAGCCCGCACGACTAGAGCCCGTGTTCCACAAGAGAAGCTACCGCACTGAGAAGCCTGTTCGCCGCAACTAGAGAAAGCCCACGCGCAGCAACGAAGACCCAACGCAGCTAAAAATAAAAATTAAATTAATTAAAAAAATATATATATCATAAAGGAGAAGTCAACGTACACGGAATGAGGAACAAGCTCCTACCCATTTCACCATCATTTCACTGGCCCTCTCAGCTTCTAAGTCTAAGCAAATACAACTCAGTTCAGTGTCACTGCAATTCTGCATATTGTTTGTGTAGGAAAGTATAAAGATATTTCTGATGCATGAATGTGTTACGGTTGACAGCAGTTAGGACGGGGGCTTGGCCTCCCTCAGGAAGGGTTGCGGAGCTGCATGGATAAAGACTCACTTACTTCCTCAGTGCCACATTGGAGCAAATGTCATAAAAGATAGCAATTAGGAGGAAGTATGGGACGCAGGCTAGAATGGGGATATCCAAATTTAGGCCAAACGTTCCCCTCCTCAGAAAAGGAGTTGCCTTATATTTGAGTTCTTATCATGACTAATATTCTCAGGTGCTTTCTCAGTGACTTTTTTTTTTCCTATGCATAAAACTTTATTTTTAAGTCTGGTGAGAGCCAACACACTGTCATTTATTTTTGATTTGAGTTTTATTTTATTTATTTTTATACAGCAGGTTCTTATTAGTTATCTATTTTATACATATTAGTGTATGTATGTCAATGTCACTCTCTCGGTTCATCCCACCACCCCACCCCCGCTTGGGGCCCATACGTTTGTTCTCTATATCTGTGTCTCTATTTCTGCCCCGCAAACCAGTTCATCGGTACCATTTTTCTACATTCCACATATATGTGTTAATATGCGATATTTGTTTTTCTCTTTCTAACTTGGTGACTTTATTTTGAATAATAATTTACAGTTTGGGGATGGTGCAGCAGCCTGGAATTGAATCAGTACCAGTTATCTCTATTTTCACTATTTAAGAAAGTAAACTAACAGCACTGCTTTATGTTAAGAAAAAGGGAAAAAAAAGGTAAAGAATATAAAACAATTTCTGGGATATTGCCTCAAAACTGTGAGGACTGGGTATCTCTGTAAACACACCTTTTTAGAGATTACTAAAAAAGCAAAGCCGTGAGTGAGTTATTATGTGGGATCACAGATACACAATGACAGAACAAATGAAAAACAAATATTGCTTGGTTGACGGGTACTTGTAGCTTAGAATAAAAATCCAGTGACAGGATCATTCACAATTCAAAGGGGCTATATTTCTAATAACTGGGACAAGGTAAAGGTGAGGTACTTTGGGAATCTGCTTGATGACTCAAAAAATGGCTCTAAGAATAAGAGAGAGATTGGTGTCAAAGATACTTGTGGAAAAAAACAGAATAAAAATGTTCTGTGAGAGTGAGAAAAAAAGTAATTTTCCTTATTATGTTGTTTTAAGTGTATATAACTAGTTTAACATAGTAAATAGTAGAAGCTGATATTTGACTGTTTCCTCTTTTGCCCTAAAAGCTTATATATTCCTTTTGGGGGAAAAAGGTTTCTGGGGGGCAGGCAAGGGAATCTTCTCATTGAAAAAATAAGGAATCACTTTCTACTCGGCCTTTTTGTCAGTGAATCTGTTCCCAGATGAGATACCCAGCTATCAGCTAAATTCACTTGCCTTTAAAATGGGAGGATTATCAAGGTCAGAAACCATCTTCCTACACTAATTTTTTGCTTCTTTAGGGCGGCCCAGATACTTAACTAATATAAGTAGTTTAACGATAAGAGTAATTGTGTAAACAGGAATGTCTCTCAATAACATACCATGTGATTCCATAGTGTAACAGCAAGCACTCTGGATTAGGATTCTAGGGACATCGGTTCTAGTTTAAAATCTGCCACTAACCTAATATATACTTTTCAGCACATCATGAAGCTTTCCTAGGCCTGAGTGCTTTGGGGGCTTTTGTTGTTGTTTTTGGCCGCACCATGTGTGGCTTGCGGAATCTCAGTTCCCTGCCCAGGGATTGAACCCAGGCCCTGGCAGTGAAAGCGCCAAGTCCTAACCACTGGACCGTCAGGGGATTCCCAGTGCTTTGTTATTTACAAAATAAAGTGGAAAACTACAGAATCAGATCATTTCTACAATCATTTTCGTCCACAAAATCTGCTGATTCCATGAAGCGCTTAAAGTTGTCTCAAGAATTCGGAGAACCCAGTTATCACTGGAGACTGGGAGGGCATCACTGAAGGGCAAGGTAGGTCCAGGCACAGGAAGGAGAGCGGCAGGATCAAAAGGGACAACACGCATGGACCTCAAGGGTACTATGCTAAGTGAAGTAAGTCAAACGAAGAACGAAATCACACCGTTTGCTGCAACATGGTTGGACCTAGAGATTATCGTATTAAGCGAAGTTAAGTCAGACAGAAAGACAAATATATCACTTATATGTGAAATCTAAAAAAATGATACAATTGAACTTATTTACAGAAAAGAAACAGATTCACAGACAGAAAACAAACTTACGGTTACCAGAGGGGAAAGGGGAGGGATAAATTAGGAATTTGGGATTAACAGATACATGCTACTACATATAAAATACATAAACAACAAGGTCTTAGTGTACAGCACAGGGAACTATATTCGATACCTTGTAATAACCTTGTATAAAGGAAAATAATCTGAAAAAATACATATATGTATAACTGAATCACTTTGCTGTACACCAGAAACTAACACAACACTGTAAATCAACTTTACTTTAATAAAAGACAAATACCGTATGATCTCTCTTATATGTGGAATCAAAAAAACCAAACCAAACCAAAACCAAAACCAAGCTTATAGAGACAGAGAACGGATTGGTGGTTGCAGGAGGTGGGGGTAGAGGAGGGGTGGGGAGAAATGGATGAACATTTTTGTTTTGTTTTGTTTAAAGTGAATTTTAAAAATATATATTTTTTAAAGCACAGGGATAGGCATGGCATTGGGAGGATGAAGAGTGAGCAAAAGAAAGAACCTGGTCTGATGCAGGTGAAGGTACAGGTTGTGAAACGGTGACAAGGTTGGAAGAGTCCAGGAGAGTCTGGTTGTGAAGAAGCTCTGGTTATTAGAGCTCTGGAATCAAAGCCCCTGTTGTACCTTGGGACAAACATAACTCCACCAGGGAGAGTGAAAGGGGCACCTAAGCCTGGCCCCTATGGAAGGCCATTTTCTAAATAAAACATTAAGTCTGCCATGGCCTCAGCCAATAAGAGAAGCACTGTTGACAAAAACCTTACTGTAAAGTATGTAGACCAAGGAACCCTATCTTGCTCATTTGAGAGATGTTACAGTTTGTCTCATTTGCAATGGAAGAATCTCATTATAAGCAACAGAGTGTTAATACCCTGAGGCAAACTACATTTTATAATCAAATGGCTTATCAGGTTATTCATGGACAGATAAAATAAGTCTTTGCGAAAGGCAAAATATTTGCAAAATATTTGTTCAAAGGACGAATCACTACAATAGATCCTATAGGTCTTCCTGGTCACATGATTTCTGAAATCTGAACTGAACAAAAGGCCTCGTAAGTGTCTCCGTGATCTGTCTGCACCTTACCCTCATTTCCCACTGGCCTCAGTTCCCACCACTCTGCCGCTGCTCATGCCACTCCAGCCTCACTGACCTCACTATTCTCGAACAGTGAGTCTACCAAGTACTCTGGCCTCAGGGCCTTTGCGCTGGCTGTTCGTTCTGCCAGAAATGTGCTTCCCCGTGGCGCACGCTTGCTCCCTCCTTTCAGATCTCTGTTTAAACTCTCCTTTAATAGTGTTTCCTAGGATCATCCCTCAAATAAACGAACTGGGCTCAAATACTTGCCTCAGACTCTACTTACAGGGGAAACCCAAACTAAAACAAGAAGTCATCTCAGGGGACAGGATCACTGTAGCCCCGAGGTGCTGGCACGAGGGAGTGGGGACAGTGAAATCGGGAAGAAGAGTATGCAGTGTCCGGGCACTGTCAACTGACTGACCACCTTGCATGGAGTGCACCTCAGAACCACCCACTTTAGGGCTGAAAAGGGGGAGCATTTATCCTTCAGCTCCTTGCTCCCCGATTGGTCATGGCTTATCCTATTGGAAATCCTTTCCAAACATACTTCCAGGTGGTACACATGCAGGTGGTTAGCAGATTTTCCCAAGGGCTCCGGGCAAAAAGTGACAAGTAGGTAGAGCAGCTGAGGTGAGGCACTGCCTGTCACATTACATTTGGGCAGAGCTGGTTCTCACTGTAGTGGCTGGTATAAAAGGTGAGCTAAGATAAAGTATAGGGTTTCCAATACAAAAATTAACACTATTCATTCTACTATTTTAAAAGATGTGAGCAGGCTTCCCTGGTGGCGCGGTGGGTGGGAGTCCGCCTGCCGATGCAGGGGACACAGGTTCGTGCCCTGGTTCGGGAGGATCCCACGTGCCGCGGAGCGGCTGGGCCCATGGGCCATGGCCGCTGAGCCTGCGCGTCCGGAGCCTGTGCTCCGCAACGGGAGAGGCCACAGCAGTGAGAGGCCCGCATGCCGCAAAAAAAAAAAAAAAAAAAAAAAAAGATGTGAGCAGATAATGTCACAAGAGGTACATCAAATTTTCAAGGCTTAGTAACATTACCTGAATAGGATTTAATGTTGTAATCAAATCAAACTTACAATAAAGTTGGCCTGAAAGTACATTCTATAATATACATAATTGCCACTCTTCTGCATGACGATTAGGCATAGATGGTAAATATCATGTAAAGGTTATAGTTTCTACTGGGTTTACCAACATAGTAAGAAATTTCTAAGGCTCAAAGGAATAAGGTTTCAAAAAGAACTGGGAGGCACAAGGACCTAATCCAAGGTTCTGTACAGATGCCTAGCCTCATAATTGGGATGAACACAAGCAACTATTAGCCCAGGAGATCAGGTTCACATCCATTCCCTTGTTTTAGGAGTCAGAACACCAATGTTTTAGAACCTATCTTGCTCCAGCTAGTCTATTTCCATCATCTCTGAACTAAGCATTGCACCTAATTCTAAGAGGAGCAGAGGGTGCTAAGAGGAGGACATGAGGTACTTCCCTGGGGACACAGTGGTTAAGAATCCGCCTGCCAATGCAAGGGACACGGGTCCGAGCCCTGGTCTGGGAAGATCCCACATGCCACGGAGCAACTAAGCCCGTGCACCACAACTACTGAGCCTGCACTCTAGAGCCCGAGAACCACAACTACTGAAGCCTGTGAGCCTAGAGCCCGTGCTCTGCAACAAAGACAAGCCACCGCGATGAGAAGCCCGCGCCCTACAACGAATAGTAGCCCCTGCTCGCCGCAACTAGAGAAAGCCCGCATGCAACAACGAAGACCCAACCCAGCCAAAAAAAAAAAAAAAAACAGAGGAGGACATGACACAGAAGAGGGAAGAGGACTGTGGAGGTTCTCCACATGGCAGGAGGGAAGGTTAGGATAAGTAAAACAATGATGAGATTTCAGGGAAAGCCTTCTGCCTGCCAACATCTCTCATAAACTGTTCTGCTGAGGTCCCTGAGAAGGTCCCATCCAGACTCAGTTCTGGTTCCCTTGACACTCTGAGCTGGCTCTGTGGGAGCCCAGGACTGCCTCATAAGCCTCACTGGAAAGTATTTATAAAGGGATTTTCCATCACACATAACTGCAGGAAAATACATCCGAGTGGGAACTCTGCTAACAAAAGAAGGAGCTTAAGTGCCAAACAAACAGAAGAGATGGAAAGCACTGCAGGACAGGAATAGAAAGAGACCGACATGCGATCTACCTGACCAGAGGTTGAAAAATGGTAGTCCACAGGCTGGATCCAGCCACAGGTGGTTATCATTGCCTGAAGAGAATTTTTTTAAAAATATCTGGGCTGGTACTTCCCTGGTGGCACAGTGGTTAACAATCCACCTGCCGATGCAAGGGACACGCGTTCGAGCCCTGGTCCGAGAAGATCCCACATGCTGCGGAGCAACTAAGCCCGTGTGCCATAACTACTGAGCCTGCGCTCTGGAGCCCACAAGCCTAGAGCCCGTGCTCCGCAACAAGAGAAGCCACCTCAGTGAGAAGCCCAAGCACCGCAATGAAGAGTAGCCCCCGCTCGCCACAACTAGAGAAAGCCCATGCGTAGCAACAAAGACCTAACGCGGCCAAAAGTAAATAAATAAAAAAATTTATTTATTAAAATATATATATATCTGGGCCAACATTTAAAAATTAAAAGTTTACATAAAAGTCCATACTTCTCTTGACAAATTGAAAAGCTGGTCCCACTAGGCTTATTGCCCAACTTTGGAGATGGGACACATGCCTCATGGGGCACCCCGCCTACCACTAGACCCTATAGCTCGCCGTGTGGGCAATCGCCACTCCTCTCTTGCATCCATTGTATCCCCAGCGCTGTGCATTGGGCCTGACCCACTGCAGGCACTCCATATTTGTTGAGTTCTGGACAGATGGATGATAAAAAATGTTAAAAGGAAGTTAGGGAGGGAATCATATAAGTAATCAACTATGAAGCGGGCCTCGGCAAATGAGTAGAACTGATTTTTATTTAGAATTGATGGACTATTCATAATGCAACATGTGTTGCTTAGAAGTTCACCAGATATCTGGATAAAATGGCATTCTCCAAGCAATACTAACATCTTCCCAACCTTTTGTACCAGCTTCTGCCTGTAGGGTTTCTAGTGTGTTCTCCATGTTCAGTCTACAGATGCTAATTGCCTTTTTAATATTTCTGTTATTCACTGTTATATTATTTTCTGTACTTTCTTGTTTACTTGGAAAAAATGTAAAGAAACCTCTTTTTCATGCTTGACATGACCTTTGCCTTTTTATTCTGAGATAAAGCTATTTGTAAAAATGTTTGCAATTTGACTTAGTAGTTCAATAAATCTTCAACTCTCAACAAGTACTAAAAACTGTAATTTCATTACCTGGTTGAAGCTCATTCCTTCTTCCTTCTTTAGCAGCTTGAACTAAACTTGCGGCTAATGGAAAAAGAAAAATATAATCCATTAGCAAATGATCCATACAGCGGCTTGTTAAAGTTTACCATTTTATACCCAAAATAAGTGAGGGCTCAAAGCTGTCAGTGGATGATTAAAGTGAAATACAAAGTATTCTTTTTTGTAGATAGACTCTACAGATTCTTTATTTCAAATCTAATCTCCCAAGTGCATCTTCTCACAGAAAGCCTTTTTTTTTTTTTTTTTTTTTTTTTGCGGTATGCGGGCCTCTCACTGTTGTGGCCTCTCCCGTTGTGGAGCACAGTCTCCAGATGCGCAGGCTCAGCGGCCATGGCTCACGGGCCCAGCCGCTCCGCGGCATGTGGGATCTTCCCAGACCGGGGCATGAACCCGTGTCCCCTGCATCGGCAGGCGGACTCTCAACCACTGCGCCACCAGGGAAGCCCGAAAAACATTATTATAGAATGATCGAATATTGCAAAAATTCAATACTTTGAAACTAAAAAAATGTAGTTTAGTTCTTGACTTGTAGCAGTGAAAGAGTTCAACTTACCCAGCAAAGTTCTCTCCCTGTTGACCGAGCAACTGACAACTTGCAAGTCTTTCTCAAATGTATAGAGATGCTATTAAAACAGAAGTATTTTTTAATTTGGAGTTTCATGTTAAACAACAATTTCATGAATGCAATTCCCATTCAGCTCTCTAGCAAGTATCATTGTGGCAAAGCATTTTATTAAAGAACCACCAGTGAACCAGTTTATCCATACTGAGAAGTTTCAGATTATTTTTTAAGAAAAAAGTTTGCTATTGTAGGCCATCTTTGGCACTGAAACTTAACCATGAGACAATATAGTATAGTGGTTAAGAGCATAGAACTTGGAGCCAAGCTAGACCCAGGTTCAAATCCTAACTCTGCCACTTGCTAGCTGTGTGACTTTAGATGAGTTATTCAACCTCTCTATCCTCCCATCAGTAAAACAGGAATCATAATACAACCTATCTCAGGAGATCCTTAGAAGTGGTGAGTTAGATAATCCATGTGAAAGTACTTACTACAATGTCTGCCACACATAATAAGTACTCAAGTGTTAGCTATCATGATTATTGAGGCAAGTAACACTAATCACATTACATGACTATGACCTGATTAACTACGTCTAACAGACTGTCACAAGTGCACCCCCTAAAGGACTCCCATATTTAGAAGATTGGCAAAGCAGTCTTCTTTTTTATTTGATCTTTATTTTCATTTTCTTGCTGTTTGATTGTTGCAAGATTCCATTTCCCGGAATAGTAAAGAAAATTAAAGTGGTCATGCAGAAGGAGGATGTGAGGTGCAGCTTGAGGAACTGGAGGCAATCACAGTTATATTAAGTAAACTCTCTTAAAATACACTTAGAGGATAAGGAAAGATAGAGCCTTAGACGTCAGGAGAGAGCAGGCTAAGAGAAACAGTGACTGCAGACTATTACGAAGGTAATTAGTACCTGCAGACAAAAGAACCACTGAGAACATACTAGAATCCAGGGGCCAGAAGATGATAGAAAATGTTGAAAAGTCAGGAAAAGGGAACTTTGAGTTAATAAGAAGGCTCTGGATTCATGTGAGAAATTTTGGTTTCCCTTGACTCTTGTTCTAAGGGATTCTTATTTATAAGTAAGAAGAGTCATGAGTGTATACACTTAAGTTTTTAGTGTTTTATCCTTTTAATTAATAAATAACACACAAGGAGAGTCTCAGCGTTGAAAACATGCAAACACTACCAAACAAAAAGTCTACGTTCTCCATTACATTCACCCAATTCCAATTTCCTCTGAAAAGGAAACATGTTTGTAATTTGCTCTGTAGCCTTCCAGATCATTCAAAATGAATTTTTAATATATATTTAGGCACATGTATATTCGTCTTGCAAGTTTTTTACACATAAATGGAATGTATTATTCTGGCAACTTGCTTTTTTCATGTAATAATGTGTTTTGGAGTGCCATCTGTGCCAGTGTACATTTATAGACTTCTTAGTCCCTCAATATTGGTAAACTGTTTTTATGTAGGCACAAAGTGACTCCCTCCCATTTGCCCCAAGAATTAGACAAGCCTGTCACGTTAATCAATGTCTTATGTGAGTGGTTTGAGAAAAGATTAAGAAAAGGAGGCTGGTTCTAAACCTGGATCTGTGAGAAGTAATGAGAAGCAAGAACAGTAAAGGTTACGCAGAAGCAGAAGTCAGAGCCAGAGGTCATTATGAGATCCTAAGCTTCTGGGAGCACACAAATCCTGGGGAGGGCGGTGGACTTCCTACATCCCTACAGAACATTGGATACTTGGTTTGAGCCAACTTAGCTTAAATCTCAAAGGACTAAGAGACCAGGTGACATTTTGTTCCAGGACTCCTTATACTTTTCTTTTTTTAAGATAATGGTAAAGGGAGAAGAGAAGGAAGGCAAAGAAATATAAACTAAATTTTTAGAAAATAAAATGAAATAAGAAGTTGTATCTAGAAAGAAGGAAAAATTTTAAAGCAGTAAAGTAACCAATAAGTAACTATAATCTATGGTGATTTTTACCTCATTTTGTTTGGTTTGGTAATCATACAATCCAAAGAAGACATTTCCCTTATCATCCTGAAAAGAAAAAATTAACTAGATGTTTATTAAATGTCATTGTTTAGGAAGTTACTAGTTTTAAAAGAAACCTGCAATAATTCAACCAGTATTAGCAACAAGCACTTAAAGGTAGCCTGCTGTGCATGTCAGAGAGGGAATGAACCTGTTTCTGCTGGTCAGATGGATCAAAGAGTGAAAGGATATAAGAATGTACAGCTCAGTGAGTCTGGGGGACCCTGTCTCCTAGGACTGAGCATGGTGAAGGAGCGAATCTTTTTGTACTTCCATTTATTTCTGCAAGAGAATATATATAACGGTCACTGACAGTGGCTAGAACAAGTCCCTGATATTTTTTTTTCTTTCTTTTTTTTTTTTATATCCCTGATATTTTTATAAGTTAAACTTTTTGAATCGTACAACTCCTTTAATGCAGCATCCTCATAGATACAACTTAAAATAATTTTTTTAAGCAAAAAGAAAAAAAAAAGTACAGTAATACAACTGTGCAAAGCAAACTGACCACTGTTATTATTCTTCCACTTTTCACTACTATGGTAAAGTTATCTGTAAAGTTAAATTTTCTTTCCTTAGAACAATTAATATTGAAAACACACTGTCAAATAATAATACCTCAAAAGTCTGAGCATATATAAGTTTGAAAAGATGATGTACAGTAATAATATTTAATATTTTCTCAAAGATAAAAATTTAACATTAATTAGGTTTAAACATCTTTTTTTTTTTTTTTTTTTTTTTTTCTTTTTGCCGTATGCGGGCCTCTCACTGTTGTGGCCTCTCCCGTTGCGGAGCACAGGCTCCGGATGCGCAGGCCCAGTGGCCATGGCTCACGGGCCCAGCCGCTCCGCGGCATATGGGATCCTCCCAGACCGGGGCACGAACCCGTATCCCCTGCATCGGCAGGCGGACTCTCAACCACTGCGCCACCAGGGAGGCCCGGTTTAAACATCTTTTACTTGGCATTTTTCCTGTAGAAAATAAACTGTTCATCTATTCAAAACATTTGAGCGGTGTGTCAGACACTGTGTAGCTTTTTATTTAAAAAAGAGAAAACATTTCATAAGACTGAATTTCAATTATCCTATTCAAGCTCACAAAATAAAAAGTCATATGTTAAAGATTAAATGCCAACAGGTCTTATTCACTACCCCTCAATAAGATACAGCATAAAACTCTGTAAAAAAAAAAAGAAATGGTTAGGGCCTCCCTGGTGGCGCAGTGGTTGAGAGTCCGCCTGCCGATGCAGGGGATACGGGTTCGTGCCCCGGTCTGGGAGGATCCCATATGCCGCGGAGCGGCTGGGCCCGTGAGCCATGGCCGCTGGGCCTGCGCATCCGGAGCCTGTGCTCCGCAACGGGAGAGGCCACAACAGTGAGAGGCCCGCATACCGCAAAAAGAAAAAAAAAAGAAATGGTTAAAATGGTAAATTTTATGTTATGTATATTTTACCACAATTTAAAAAAAGAATATAGGCGTACCTTATAGGTATAAATAATATTTCCATTTCTTTCAACATTTAGTACACGTAAGCTCTCATAATTGTTTTCTAAAACACCTGAAACAATAATAGCAAGTTAATACTTAGCAGATGTTTAAAAACATATCTAACAAATACAATATTAGTGTGAAAAGCCAAATACAAAAGAATACTGATCATACCATTACATGGAGTTTAAAAACAAGCAAAGCTAATCTATCTTATTAGAGATCAGACTAGTAATGACCTTTAGGGAAGAGGAAAGGAGCAGCGATTAGGAAGTACCTCAAGGGAGCCTTGCTAATGGAAGTGCACACATTGGAAAAAACCAGCAGAATCTACTGAAGCTGAATATATATGGCTCAAAAATTGCCCTTGTACATATATCTCATAAGAAGTAGACACATACTGTGGCAAATAACACATATGACATCTACAGCGCTATGGTTCAGAGACTTCCCGGTGGCGCAGTGGTTAAGAATCCGCCTGCCAGTGCAGGGGACACGGGTTCGAGCCCTGGTCCGGGAAGATCCCACATGCCGCAGAGCAACTAAGCCCGTGCGCCACAACTACTGAGCCTGCGTTCTAGAGCCCGCGAGCCACAACTACTGAGCCCACATGCTACAGCTACTGCAGCCCGCATGCCTAGAGCACGTGCTCCGCAACAGGAGAAGCCACCGCAGTGAGAAGCCCACACACCGCAAAGAAGAGTAGCCCCCGCTCGCTGCAATTAGAGAAAGCCTGCATATGGCAACAAAGACCCAAAGCAGCCAAAAATAAATAAATAAATATAGCACTATGGTTCAGAATAGTCAAAACTGGAAACCCAAAATATCCATCAAAGAATGAATAAATTGTGGTATATTCAAACAATGGAATATTATACACAATAAAAATGAATTAACTTGCTATAACATGCACCATAAATGAGTACAAGAACCCCACATACTCACCCCTCCCAAAAAAGGTACAAACTGTATGATTTAATTTACACACAAGTTTCAAAAACTGGCAAAAAGAATCTATTGCACTAGATGAGTGATTGCTGGAAAGGAGTAGGAAGGAGACCTTTGGGGTTCTATTAATTTTCTCCTTCTGGCTCTGAGTGCTAGTTCCATGGGTGTGCCTCACTTCGTGAAAATTAACTGAGTTGTGCACTTGTGATTTGTGTACTTTTCTATATGAAGGCCATATTTGACAAAAGATATAAAGATTTTTTACACAAAACATTTAACTTGTAAGTTAACGGACCATCATTTTTCTTCTAAAATTTTAGGATATTCCTCCGATTTCTACAGTTAAAGGATTTAAACACTGGTTAGAAACAGCATTGATAATTATCATCATTAATTGGGAAGAAAAGTATATTTCCCCAATTTCCTTAAAATTAAATTGCTTAAACTTGACTCATTTCCCCCACACAAGAACAGTGTTATTAGATGTTAAAATATTATGTTGATTATGACAAATTCCAATATCCAGACAAAACATATGCAAAATATCCTATAAATCAGAGCAAATTTCAGTTTGTATTCCTGATGAAAAAGGAAAAATCAAGACACAAAATCAGGATATGGGCTTCCCTGGTGGCGCAGTGGTTGGGAGTCCGCCTGCCGACGTGGGGGACATGGGTTCGTGCCCTGGTCCAGGAAGATCCCACATGCCGCGGAGCGGCTGGGCCTGTGAGCCATGGCCACTGGGCCTGTGCGTCCGGAGCCTGTGCTCCGCAACGGGAGAGGTCACAACAGTGAGAGGCCCGCATACCACAAAAAAAAAAAAAAGAAAAAAAAAAAAGAAATCAGGATAATTGGTGAGCTCAACCCGTGCACTGGAGCTGGGAGTGGAAAACATTTAGACATGGTTCACTGAGAACTTTGGAATCATCCTGAGATCTCTCTTGCCAACTCCTCACAAGAAGAAGCTGCCTGGCTCTTCAGGGGCCAGGGCAAAGAGGGGGGCAAGTGTTGCTTATATATGGGTATATACACTTTTCAATGTATATTGGGGTATCAGACACATCATTCTCAATATCAAAAAAATAAGAATAATCACTTGGTCTCTTAGGATAATAGTATGATTCAATCAGCTTACTGCTGAACAGCACTTCATAATTTACAGATTTCTCATTGCTATCTCAATCATACTGTGTAAGGTACTACAGGCCCATTGTATGGGTAAAACAACTGAGTTTCAATGAAGTTAAGATATTTGGCCAATATCATATATTGAAAAAGTGGCACAGACTAATTTCAAGCCTAGGAAAAGGTAAACAGAATGAACTAAGTTTCCTGTATCATACTCACAATGGGAAAACGGATAATTACTGAAAAATCCTTTAAGGTAGATTTTGCAGACATCTAAAGAGAATTTCACTGAGTTTCTTTTCATCCTGCACATGACTCAAAACTCCTGGAATGCAATGTGTCAATATTTTGAGAAGTTTTTTTTTCTTTCAAGATTATAAGGATGCTGGAAGAGACCTTCTCAAAAGTACACTTAAAAGGTTTCAACTAAGAACTTCTTTACAAGAATCTTGCTAAGAAAATCCAATTTCCTTGCAAAAGCACAACTATTTCCAAATCACTAAAATATTAAGAGAAAAAAATTCTCGGGCTTCCCTGGTGGCGGGGTGGTTGGGGGTCCGCCTGCCGATGCAGGGGACGCGGGTTCGTGCCCCGGTCTGGGAGGGTCCCACATGCCGTGGAGTGGCTGGGCCCGTGGGCTGTGGCCGCTGGGCCTGCGCGTCCGGAGCCTGTGCTCCGCAACGGGAGAGGCCACAACAGTGAGAGGCCCGCGTACCGCAAAAAAAAAAAAAAAAAAAAAATCACCAACAAGTGCAGATTACAACACATGATATATGCTTATTCCATTAAATCGATGGTTCTCAATGCTTGTGTTGTGTTAGCATCATCAGGGGAGATTTTAAAAGAACATGGATGCCCAAGCCCTGCCCCAAATATCCTAATTTATTGGAGCTGGTGAGGGGCTTACTCGCTGGTGTGTGTATTTTTAAGTTTCCCTTGTTATTCTAATGTGCAGCCAGGGCTGAGAAACAGTGAACTACATATTTATAAATAATATACATTAAACAATATTCATTAGATAGCATAACTAGGACCTGCTTATAATGTAACCAGAGTAGAAAGAAATAATAAAAATAATGTCTTCATGGGTCTGTTAGGGAGTACGAATTGCAGTCTTAAATAATCCTGCAGTTAAGTACATGGTTCTCATCTGAAGGATATTTACATTTGACAAATTTAGCAATGTTGGTAAGCCAGAGACCAGTGTCTCACCACACACTATAAACCCATCAGCCCTTCCTCCCCAGATTAGTTGCTCATGTTTTAGACACACCCTTTTAAAAGACTTATTCAATAACCTCTTTGCTTATTCATTCTGACTCTTCTCCCACTAGTTCAACACTGGAAAGTCTAGAGGAGGAAGTTTAGCAATTTCAAATGAGGAAACGTGGTTTAAGTTAACAGTTCAGTGAAATCTGAGTTCATGAAGGAAAAATGTAGCATTCTGATAAATACTTGCATAAGTAAACCTACTAAAAAAACGGAGAGTAGGGCTTCCCTGGTGGCGCAATGGTTGAGAGTCCGCCTGCCGATGCAGGCGACACAGGTTCGTGCCCCTGTACGGGAAGATCCCACATGCCGCGGAGCGGCTAGGCCCGTGAGCCATGGCTGCTAAACCTGCGCATCCGGAGCCTGTGCTCCGCAATGGGAGAGGCCACAGCAGTGAGAGGCCCGCGTACCACAAAAAAAAAAAAAAAACCAGAGAGTACCTAGATATTAAAGGAGTTGGTGAGTCACAGCTCATGTAAAATTAAAGCTGGTTTGCCACCCCAGTGTCCACTGAAGCCCTATTTACAATAGCCAGGTCATGGAAGCAACCTAAATGCCCATCGACAGATGAATGGATAAAGAAGATGTGTACATATATACAATGGACTCTTACTCAGCCATAAGAAGGAACAAAACTGGGTCATTCGTAGAGATATGGATGGACCTAGAGGCTGTCATAGAGAGTGAAGTAAGTCAGAAAGAAAAAAACAAATATATATTAACGCATATATGTGGAATCTAGAAAAATGGTACAGATGAACCAGTTCACAAGGCAGAAATAGAGACACAGATGTAGAGAACAAACGTATGGACACCAAGGGGGGAAAGCAGCAGTGGGGGTGGGGAGCTGGTGGTGGGATGAACTGGGAGATAGGGATTGACATATATACACTAATATGTATAAAATAGATAACTAATAAGAACCTGCTGTATTAAAAAAATAAAATTCAAAAAAAACCCTATAAATATTTTCATTTATAGTTTCTATCTTTGATGTCATGCACAGAATTGTCTTTCCTACCCTGAGATTATATAAATGTTTGGTATATTTTTTTCTACAATTTTCATTTTTATTTTTTAATTATATATTTGATCCAACTAAAATTTATTTATGTATGTATTTATACTCATACGTATATAGTATGAGATAACATTTGTCATTATATTTTGTTTACAAATGGTTACCCAGTTGTTCAAATGCCATTTATTGAATTATCTGTTTTTTTCTGAAATGCCACACTTATAATGTAGTAAACCCCTATGTATATTTCTGAACTACTTATTCCTGTTCCATTGACCTATCTACATATTATTAAGTCAATGCCACATTGCTTTGATTACAGCTTTATAATGCTTTTTAATGTTTGGTGGTCAAGTCCTCTGTGATCACTCTTCTTTCATGGCTATTCTCATCCTTTTATCTTTTCAAATAAACTTTAGGGTAAATTTGTAAAAAAAAAAAAAAAAAAAAAAAAAAAAGCTGGTTTGCCAGATAACTCTCGTCCACTTCAATGTATTCTTTGCCAAACACGAGTGATTTCACTTTAAAAGAAGATGTCTGTCAAATATGTAAATTTGGTTTCCAACTGCTATGAGACAAAAATCAAATAAAAGTATTTCTTTTCTTTCCAATGACTATGGGGGTGGGGGGAGTCTCACAGCCTTATACAAAAATTTGAACTAGTTCCTAAAACAGAGATCAAGGAGTGCTAAGATATAATTATCCTATGACATTTCTATTCTGTAAATAATTCACATAAATCCTCCTGCTCAACAGGACCAGATATTATCATTTCTAAACGTATGAAGTAAACATTATTATATGATTTATATTTCATATTCTGAATAAAATGAGAAAAATCAAGGATGGGGTGATTAGTTAAGCAATAAAGAGAGAGAAGATTTAGAAAAGGAGACTAGGAAGGTAGGGGAAGGAAAAGTGAAAAGGAAGGACAGTGGTGAGAGAAGAGTGAAACAATAAACAAAAACAATGTGACTAAGCCAATCCTCTGGCCCCCAAATCTGTCTGGGGGTATCTAGGAGGCAAAAATAAAAGCATTACTTTTGAGTCAGTTAACTGGTAAAATATATCACTTCCCTGGAAAAAATGAATAACTACAATATTTGAAAGATTAATCAATCTAGATCATTAATAAATTCTAATAAATTCATAAACCTAATACTAATTGAAGCAGGCAAGGAGATATAGGCAAGAAAACCTACATTATTTCTGGTCTTAAATATACGTGACATTTAAACCTTAGAAAATTTACATACCGGAGACTTTTTCTTAGTTTCCTGAAGATATGATATATCCCAAGAGGGGATTAAGCATTAGATAGAAAAATTAATATATAAAATCTATTATATTGCTACATACCAGTAATAGTTAGAACCTATAATGTTTTTAAATGTGCTATTTATGAGAGCAACAAAAAATAATAAAAACCCAGGAATAAATCTGGCAAAAACCTTCATGGAGAAAATTCTAAGAGTTGTTAAGAATCATAAAGGGGCTCTAAATAAACAACAAGCTATATTTTATTCATAGTTGGGAAGATTTAATATTGTAAAGATGCCAATTCTCCCCAAGCTGATCTATAGATTCGATGCAACTCAAATCAAAAATCCAACAGACTTTTTGGTGAAATCTAACTGGCTGATTCCAAAATATATATGTAAGAACAAGGAGCATAGAATAGCCAAGATGATCCTGAAGACGACTGATATGAGAAGACTTACTCTACCAGTTATCAAGACTTAACAGAAAGATAGTTACTAAGATGTCTTCATCTAACATTGGCCAATGAACAAAATTAAAAGCCCAGAAAAGGAGACTCACACACATATGGAAACTTGATGTGTGAAGGAAGTGGTTTTGCTGTCAGTGAGAAAAGGTAGGGCTATTTGGTTAGTGACACTAGAACTACTAGCTATTAACACAGAAAAACAATGCAATTTACAAAAGAATATTTTAACACCTGTAAGCTATAAATAATAACAAAACAAAATAATGTAACCACCACCCAGCTTAAAAATAGCAAATATCAGGACTACTTTTGAAGGTTCTGGTGTCCCCCTATTTGATTCCTACATCATATTACAAAAATAAATTCCAGATGAATTAAAAAGATAACAAAATTCAAAGAAAAAAGCTTTAAAGCTTTTAGAAGTTAATATAAAAATGCCTTCATGACTTCTAAATTTCTTTAAAATATCCAAAAAGCACAAACCATAAAGGAAAAGACTCTTAAATTAGACTACATTATAATCAAGAACTCTTGTTTATCAAAGGTAATCACAAACTGAAAAAAACAAGAGATTGACGGAAGATATCTGCAACATATATGATGAACAAAGGACTAGAATCCACAATGAAGAATGCCTTAAAATCAATATTTTAAAACCCCACAATAGACAAATGGACAAAAGGATGAACCGACATCCCACAGAAGGGGAAACTTAAATAGCCAGTACATATATAGAGATGTTCAACCTCAAACCACAATGAAGTAACGTTTACACCCACCAGTTTGACAAGAAATTTAAAATCTGGAAAAATCAAGAGCTTGTGAAGATAGAGTACCAAAAACATTTCTATACCACAAATGGGGTAGTTAATAAGTACAAGTACTTAAGAAAACAATTTGGCACTACCCAGGAAAAGTGAAGACATGCATAGCCTGTGACTCAGCAACTCTACTGTCAGACATCCATCCTAGAGAAACATGTAAAGTGTGCACCAGGTTAGTAAAAGCATAGACTGTTAACAGCAAACCCCAGAAACCTCCCAAATGTCACTGCTGGGATAAAGATAAGTAAGTTAGGTTCCCTAGGAAACACCCTGAGACAGTTTCGTATGCAGGGTATTTACTAGGGAGTGGTAACTAAAGTGGGATTAACACGTGTAGCAGGAAGGAGAAGGAAGCAGGACCAGCTGGGGAAGAAGTCAAGTTACAATGAAGGCCCAGTGGCCTCAGGTGACCTTGGGGTCCTCCACTGGGGAAGCTCTAGAACTGAAATGAATTGTCAGAGTTGTCCCATGTGAGTTAAAATGCCCAGGTCTTTATACCCCACCTCACCCTCTCATTAAAGGAGGCCATACCTAAACTAAAGGGGCATAAAGCTGGGTGACGCAACCCTCTGCTGAGGCCATCCCTGAGGGGGCTGACAGCTGAGGGCTATCTGCTGCCCACACTTACAGCACTTGGGACAAGCCCTTCCTTGATAGGAAGATCTAAGCACTGCATCTCCATGTCCACCATAGTGTTGTATAGTCACATAAATGGAATACTATACAGCAGTGAAAATTAATGACCTACAGCAGTCCACATGGATAAATCTTACACTACTGAGAACAAAAAAAATGAAAAGAATACATACAGTGTTCTTTCATTGACTTAAAGTTCACAAACAAGCAAAATGAAATGATGTTTTGCTTAGGGAGATATACATATGGGTTAAAACTACAAATAGGATCAAAGAAATGTTAAAATATAAAAGTTTAAATGGTTGTAGGTAACAACTTACAGATGAGGGATACAGAGAGAAACAGGATCAAATAGGGAGACAAAGAGCCTACAAAAGTCTTGATATTATTCTATTTTTAAGGTGGGTACACAGTTTTGCTTTTTTTATTATTATTTATAGCTTAGATGTGTTAAAAAATATTCTTTTGTATAACTGTTTTAATTTTTTAAAGAACAAACGTTTTCTTCCTTTATTTCAGGAGAAATAATTTTCCCAAAGTTCAACCTAGAACAAGAAACACATGCAGTAACCAAATCTGGTCTCCTTACTTCTTAACCCCTTTTTGACTAAAATGCTATCATATATGCACTGAATTTCTGTCCTGGCTGACTTAGCCCCACTCTGTGGCTATTTTGCCAGAAATATGTCATACATCAGGAGTACTACTTAACACCACTAAGAAATCTTCAGTTGTATTTGTTGATGTAAAAATATTAAGGCTTCAAGTTTAGAGAGCAAGTGTGCAGAGAGGAGACTTTACAATGGTATAATTATTCATAATTTACATTTGAAAAGCCGAGACTTTAAAAGGAAAATAATTTGCACAAATGTGTGGAGTAATAGCTGTGCTAGAAATAAAATAGAATCCCACATTCCCCTGCCAGTGCTACAAATTACAGCAGCAGAATAATTAACTTGTGGTTTTTTTGAGCTACCACCCACTGGTGATTTTCAGAAATAACAATTTCTTTTAGTATAATAGGGCTAATATCTTGCCAAGGTGCTCCGCAGGAGCAAAATACTACCAATATCAGAAAAATCTGGTATTTCTAGTAAGTTTAGTTTCTGAGGACCCAGGGGTATCTGCTGTTTGGTGAAATGTCAGCACACAAGTTTATGTCTTCACAGATGAGTGAAAGACACAAGGAAGCCAAAATCTAACTGGCTCACACACAGCTTTTCAATCACAACACACATTACTGAAACATAAGACTGTGGCATTTCACACTTCATCTAACTTCTCATTTTCAGACACCTGCCACTTAGCTATATAAGGTGGAGGTCCAGAGGAAGGACTACTTTGTGGTGGAAAGCATAAACCTTCAAAAGCTCTTTAGACATTCAGGAGACTTTTAAAAAATTTCCCCCAAAAGTGAAGCTTTACTAATAATGACACTAGTCGTTTGTCAAACTCACTAGTCAAAGTGGAGCCTTGAACTTGACAAACATGACTCCCTGTTTGGAACCAACAACCAACATGCCAAGACAAGGAACCCTACAAATATTCTGTTAAAGCCGTAGGATAAAACATTTTCTCCAGCGATAAGGGGAAAGGAGTTGTAGATATGGGTAATTTGATGGACCTCTCGAAAAAATGCCCTACAGCAAGTCTAGTGTTTAAGGAAAACCAGAGGGGGAAAAAAAAGAGGTAAACACACTGAAGTGGCTAGCTCCTGTGCACAACTGGGATCCAGGGTATCGTTTCTTTGAACCTGCACCTAAGCCCTGAAGATGCAACATTATTTACAGCCAACGTTTCTTCTTGAAAAACAACCTGGGAAATCACAGAGTTCCCCTTCTTTAAAGTTTTGATTGATCAATGCTGGGAAGACTCGAGAGTCACTTTCCACTCCCTTATCAAAATCAAAACAAAGGATTTTTGAGACAGATGGAAACCAAAGGCTCAACTGCCCAGAATGTATTCCAATTCTCCCTGAGGAAGCTGGGCAGGACACCCGAGGATCACTTAGTCTCACGCCTCTTGCTGGCCGGCACTGGTGGGCTCTGGGTTGGTGGTGACGGGCTTGATGCTTTGGAAAACAGTGGGCTCTCAGTTCATTGCTCACAGCCTGAAAGCAGACACCTACCCTCTCGCACTTCACATCCGAAGTGGCATGTCCCCTAAATCACGGATACTGTTCACCCAGAAACACGTCTCACAAACGTGGGGACAAACTGTGCAGCTGTTAAGTATTTATACGGTGCTTTTCCTGGCGGCCATGATTCATCTTTTCTTTCTCATAACGCGAGAACTTCCAGGAGCCTCCAGTCTTGGTGGAACCCCTACCCGGGTGATGAATCTTTTTAGGCAGGTGAGATATGAATAAAGCATAAAGAACGACCCTCCCCCACCCCCTGCAGCCTTGTGCCGGAGGAGTTGGCGAGTCTGGGCAGCTGCTCCTCCACGCCCTGCTCTGATGAGATGATGCAGAAGGTACCATTAGTGTCCCAGCCTTTCTACTGAAGGTGGCTTACTGTGCGCAACCCTTAAGCCAAAAGCTCGAGGACTCGCTAGAAGAAGCAGTGACCACCTAGAGGGGTGGGATAGGGAGGGTGCGAGGGGATATCGGTATATATGTACACGTAGAGCTGATTCACTTTGTTATACAGCAGAAACTAACACACCATTGTAAGGCAGTTATACTCCAATAAAGATGTTAAAAAAAAAAAAAACAAGCAGTGCAACTCCGCCACCGAGACCTTGCCCACCTTGCCGCGGGGGCTGTCCCTCCGCCCTTCAGCCAGTGGCCCCGATGAAGGTGGCAAAGCCCAGACTCCAAAGAGGGGAAGGTCACCCCTTCAGCACCAACCTTCACAGGTTGGCAGGGGGCACAGGCTGCGCGTCTGGCGGTGCCCACCAACCACCCCGGCCCAGCCCGGGAACCACCTAGGTATGAAGGACTCCGACTCCCCCGCCTCCGCTGCCCCTGCCTGCCCCCTCCATCCAGCCCCCACCCCGCCCCGACGCACGCCTACAGCACCTGGGCCTCCGCCTCCGGCCCCAGCGGCCACTAACGCCGCCCGCTGTGCCCGCAGCCACGGGAGCACGTCCTTCCCGAGATCGAAGTCGGAGACCAGACGAAGAGCCATTGCCCGGACGCGGCCACCGGGCAGCTCTGGGGCCCTGCGCCGCGGGCATTCCCGGCCCTCCGCGCGCCACCGCGCCCCGCGCCCGCCCCTCCTTCCTCTCTCCCGCCCGCCGCTTTCGGTTCCGCCGCGGCCGAGGGGGAGAAGCCCCAGCACCGCCTCCTCCCGGCCCGGCCCGCGCCGCGCACGTGAGCCTCGAGCTGCGCACGCTGGGCCGGCGGGGGGATGGGGGGGAGGGGGAGCGACGAGGGCGCGGGGCCCAGACCCAGCCCGGCCGCGAACCCTGGGCTTGCACCCTCGCGGCGGAGGACAGAGAGGGAGGGAGGCTTTGTTTTTTAAAGAGGCGTGGAGATGTTGCTGGGCCGGTGGTTTCCAAACTATGCTGCATATGACATGTGCGTGCTGGGCGTTTTGGGGTTTGTTTGTTTTTCAATCCCCAGGTGAGTCCACTGTGCAGCAAACTTTAGAAACCAGTTGGCTAGAGAGAGGTATTACTAGCTGGGTCACCTGAGAAGGTTCAAGGTCATCACCGGGGCAGAAGCAGGCGGTGGCTTGGGCCTATTCAACCCAATTTCAGAGTGGTGGTATTTTATTCGTAGTGCTTAAGTAGAAAGTAGCAGCGAGGTGTATGTGAGATGATTCTCTTTTAACAGAGATTCGGAGACACTGGAAAGGGTCAATCAGCTCAACACAAACAGGTCTTCTGCCTGTTTACAGGGCTCCCTACACTGGCTGCAACGAAGCTGAATTGTTGAAGATTTCCTCTGCACTTAGTCTTTTAAAACTGCTCTCCTTCCAGGGGCACCTGTGGTGTGGGGCACCGTCTCATCCCAAAACCTATAAAGAAGTCCAGTGTTTTCTTAATCTTGCTACTCAGGTTTCTTTTCATTAGAGAGGGTACCATCACTATTGCTTGCTATACCTTTGGCACTGCAGATCCAGTCCATCCTGAACATCAATGCCAAGGTATTACTCTCCATATAACAAAGCTGTCCTCATGGCCCCGTGCAGAAGACTTTGAGTAACAGCTGACTGCAGGATAAAGTGCCTATACTTTACCTGACCCTTCCAGCCTTTTCACCTAGACCTTCGGCTCCAGGTTGGCCTGATTCCAGAACCCTCTGATTCCACCCACTTGCCTCCGAAAAAAATCACCAGACCCTTCCAATCTGGATCCACAAATCTTTCTCACAGTTTCAGCCCCTAGCGACCTTCCTAACCCTGAACTTCTAGACAGATGTTGCTAGTACACCTCATTTGACAATCAAATACTGCATGGAGCCGTGAATTGAATCTTGAGTCTTGCACACCCCTCTGCAGCGGCTAACAGAGCAGCCAGAAGGTGCTCCACTGTTACTGAAGAGTGAGTCAATACAGTAATGGACTAAGGGGTGCTTTGTCACATGTTTCCCAAAGTGAGGGTCTGAAAACTACCCTCTGTTTTACAATGCAGACTCCTAGGCTCTAGTCTAGACCTGGGCAAGCACAGAAATGTGCATTTCAGTCAGAGCCTCAGGTGATTCTTAGGCTCCCTAAGATTTGAAAACTACTCTAAATAAAGGTAAAAGAAATGCTTGATTTCGCCCTACAGACACGTTTCTCCAGCTGCGGTGGTGGATGATTTCAGGTAGCTCTCCACTACTCACCACCACATTTGTAGGAAAATCATCCTACCTGTAAAGTGCATGAAACTTTAACAGAAATGCTTACTGAGGCTGCTGATATTGCTAGTGCAAAGAAGGGTGGCCACTGAAATAATGGGGAGATACTACAACGAATGTTTCAAACCAAATGGAGCTGGTTGCCTTTGTCATATAGAAACGTCTTCACTTTCCTATTTTAAAAATTAAGTTTCTGTTGATTTTTCTTTCAGTTAACCTCTATTTTTACCAAGCAAGACTGATTTTATAGTCTTCGTCAAGCAGTGATTATATAAAAATTCCCTTCAAAATAAATTTAAGTAAAAAAGAACATAGAGGTGAGAAATAATAACTAAGATACCAGAAAGACATGGCCAAAGCCATGAAGGTAGTATATGAATGGCTGAGCTTTGGAGATAATTCACTAAGGAAAAGACTGGTGAATGGTGACTTACTGGTTTACAATTTGTGAAAGATTAACAGAAAAAGAATGCTGATGGATTATCCTTGAACTCTAAAGAAGGCAGAATTGGAAACTGTCCTATATTCTTTAGTTTAAAAGCTGCTTCACTGATGGATGTGTTAGCTTGACTGTGGTAATCATTTCACCATGTATATTTATATCAAATCATCACATTATACACTTAAAATATTTGCCTAAAAAAAGGGAAAAGAAAAGAAAGCTGCCTCAGAATCGTTAAGCACTGGAACTGGCTTTTTTTTTTTTTTTTTGCGGTACGCGGGCCTCTTACTGTTGTGGCCTCTCCCGTTGCAGAGCACAGGCTCCGGACGCACAGGCCCAGCGGCCATGGCTCATGGGCCTCGCCACTCCGCGGCATGTGGGATCTTCCCGGAGCGGGGCACGAACCCGTGTCCCCTGCATCAGCAGGCGGACTCTCAACCACTGCGCCACCAGGGAAGCCTGGAACTGGCTTTTGAATAGAATAGAAATATTTCTATTTCTTGGGGATTTTAAGAATTAACCATCATCTTCCTTAAAATCATAGCATAGCATAGAGTTGGAGACCTAAAGATTTTATAATCAAGACCTTTATTTTAGAGATGAGGGCACAGGCTCAAAATGGTGAAATGAATGTCTGGTATAAAGTAGCAAAGCTAGTTAACCACGATGTTGGGGTCAGAACACAGGTCTCCTGCTACTGGTGTTTGTGTTGATGATGTCCAGTGAACTGACTTAGAAGACTCAAATTACCTTACAGCCTGAGGATTCCGAGTTATCCAAATACCACACCCCGACTGGAGTAGAATTCTGGGACCACAGTGAGAAATCACACAACTTGAATCACATGGTTTCCTCAAAATAGTCTAAGTTCTTTGTAATTTCATCCTGAGTTGTAGAGTTGAAGGAAACTAAAGGAATTGGAAATGTGGGTTGAATGAATCATTTGTAAATGAAAATAGTTAATCTAATAGAGATGTTAAAATGAAAAGTTCCACTCGGTTCTCCTAACCAAGAAAGAACGTCTGGAAGTGGGAAACTGTACAAGTTGATTCTGAAGGAGTTAGAAAATGGCCTATTTAAGAAATCTAGTCCAAAATTCTAAAACTGCAAGGAATCTAAGGAAAGGACTAACAAAATCAATACTAGGTTTGAAATTGGCATTCAGTGGAGCAATAAATATGCTAAAAGAACATTTTTATTAATAAACTCATGTGGTTGAAATTAAGTAGAAGTGAATCAACTAAAAACCAAACGTTGCATTTTGGAGGCTAATCCTTTGAAAGCACAGCTGAGAATGTTTTTTCCTTAAAATTAATAGAGGTTACCAGAAAACCCATTAGAATCTAAATAGTGCATGACTAAGGTTCCTCTGAACTTTCTAGGAAATAATAATTGAAGTTTTGTAACTAAGATGCTAAAGCACTTACAATGAGGTGACTTCTTATGTAGGTATTAAGAATGCTGCTTCCCTACAGTAATCTATTTCTAGCAGATATATTTAATATGTTTTTAAGTAAATATCTAAGGTGGTGATCATTATGACACCCCCCATCCATTTGCCCCCAGTCAGGTGTTAACAGTTCCTCTTGCCAGTGACTGATTGGGAATGGGCATGTGCATCGGTCAGGATTAGGGTCGCCAGAAGCTATTGAAAACCCAAATTAACAATGAATTGAACACACAGCTTTTATGTTCTCACCTATCTGGAGGTAGGTATTCCAGTGCTTGTAAGGGCAGGTCTCTGAAATCAGGAATCCAGGCTTCTTCCAGCTTTTTCTTCTATCAGCTCTTTGAGTATATCCTTGTCCTCATGGTCTAAGGTGACTATGAAAGCTTCAACCATCTTGTCTGCATTACAAAAGTCAAAATGGAAGAAGGGAGATAAAAGAGGATGCTGCCTTCCTTTTAAGAATACTTCCCACAGGGCTTCCCTGGTGGCGCAGTGGTTGAGAGTCTGCCTGCCAATGCAGGGGACACGGGTTTGAGCCCTGGTCTGGGAAGATCCCACATGCCGTGGAGCAACTAGGCCCGTGCGCCACAACTACTGAGCCTGAGCTCTAGAGCCCGTGAGCCACAACTACTAAGCCTGCGCATCTGGAGCTTGTGCTCCGCAACAAGAGAGGCCACGATAGTGAGAGGCCCGCGCACCGCGATGAAGAGTGGCCCCCGCACCGCGATGAAGAGTGGCCCCCGCTCGCCACAACTGGAGAAAGCCCACGCACAGAAACAAAGACCCAACACAGCCGTAAATAAATAAATAAATAAATAAAATTTTATAAAAAAGGTGTTACTAGCTGAACCCATGTAGAGACTTTAAAAAAAAAAAAAAAAAAGAATACTTCCCACAGGTTCTACATAACATTTTTACTTAAACTTACAAGGAAATAACTTACAAGGAGTCTTTTAAATGACTAGTCATATGCCCAGATAAAAACCGGGATAATATTACTAAAGAAAGTGGGGAGAACCGATGCTAGAGGCCTCTATCATGGCATGAAGTCCAATTCTGGACAATGGGTTGTAAGGAAACCTCTACTCTGGTATTTCTGGGAAAGATTTCTCTATTCCTAAAAAAAGGAGACATGGGAAAAGAAGGTCCTTTTCAGCCTTTATATATTTCAAGGGCTGGATATGATTGCTGGAACTTCACCAAACCTGCTACCAGTCTGAAGAGGGAGTCAACAGATGGAAGTGGGCGGAGCCCAGAGAACTGCAGAGAAAGGGGGCCTTGGCCTGTCATTCTTGAAGCCAGCCCTACCTCTGGCCTTTTTGATATTAGAGATAACAAACTTCCCTGCTGTTTAAACAAAACTGAGTCAGACTTTTATTGTACTTGAGGCCAAGGCTCTCCATTTTAAAGGCCTATCATTTCAGAAGTTTGGTAACTTCCACCAAAGAGTGCTCCGATCATAACAGGTTTTGAACACATTAGGGCACATTGCCCTATATTTTTGTATTGTTCTTATTAACATAAAATGAAATAATGTTAAAGGAGTAGGCTTGGGGGAAAAAACCCAGATGAGCAAAAAAGTTAATTCCAGATCCCTGATAACTTAAGAACCTTTGGATCAGATCACACTTGAAACTCGTTCTATCAGCAGACTTTTTAATTACATGAGCCAACAAATTTCCTTTATTATGTAAGCCAGTTTGGATTGGATTCTCAGTTATTTCTGCTCAAAGCACCCCAAGTTGGGGATTCTCGAACTTTAATGAGCACACAAATCACCTGAGGATCTTGGTAAACTGAAGATTCTGATTCAGCAGGCTGGGGTATACATTTTAACAGGCTCCCAGGTGATGCCAATGCTGGTGGTCCACAGCTGACACTTTGAATAGCAAAGTTCTGCTACCTTATGCAAGGATCTTTCCACCTGTATATTGCTACCTTACTTTCACCACAGAGAGGGCCAGGTGGGGTAGGCTTGGATGGGTTAGCTGTGGAGATACCCCAGAGAGAAGGTCCAGAGAGAAGTCTAAAATGGGGGTAAGTACTGAGTCCATAAGTTAGAACAAGACCATGGGCCACAAGTTCTGGTAGCAGACCACAGAAAATCAGAAACTGAAGGGAGGAGATTTAAGGAAAATGAAAAGGATCTTAGCCCAGGACTTCTAGAAAGCAGAGCCTGGACAAAGATTAAAGTGCTAACACTTTATAAAGAGGAATGCAAACACAGGCAAGAAAAGAGGTAAAGCAAGGCAGTGAATCATAATCTGCATTTTAACAAGAACTCTGAGTGATTCATATGCATGTTAAAGTTTGAGAAGCAATGTTCTAGCTACCATATGCTTTAAATAAGAGTTGTTTTCTTTCTTTGTTTGTGACTGAGTTATTGAGTTCCAAGCCTGTGTTGATTTGGTGCAGAGTAGAGATTTCACTCCAAGATGCAGGAGACAACGGGAGAGTACAAGAGTCTTCCAAAATACACCTACTCTGTGCACATCACAACACAGTGACCCTAAAAATAGAGGGGTTTCCTTCTTTATCTGTGTTCAAACTTTTCAGTGTTTTACTTAATGCGGCTTCAGCAATAATATTAGAGATACACACAATAGGAAATGAAAAACGATGTGGCCTTTCTGGAGAATTTTAAAAAATACACAAGATGTTCAAGGTGGATCATTCATATGTCCCTAAATCATCATTTCCAAGTTCTGTTATGATAGGATGTTTTTGCAGTCATTTTGAAATTCTGTCCTAAAAATGAAAGTGAAGCACATTGACATCCAACACACTTTCTCCATCTAAGAAAGGAATCTTATTTGGATATGTTTAAAAATAGACAAAAGATATAGTCCTATTTCTTACCAGTTACAAATGGAATTCTAAAGACTGTCTCAACTGTTAACAATAGTTATCTCTGGGAAATGCAACTAGATGAAGTTTTTTTTTTTAAAACCTTAGCCATATATTATTTTTTTAATTTTGAAAACTAGCTTAAATTTTTAGAAATTTTTTATCTTCACTCTGATTTTGTTAATAAAATTATTGTTCAAGCTTTAAGGAACACCTTGCTGACAATTTGTGGCAATTTTTGTCCCGTGTGTAGTTGTAGTTGGCTGTATGCTTAGGGACGTCGTATATTGTTTTTACATGTTTTCTTGGAGAGCTGACACTGTTTAGCAGCAGTGATTGATAGCATAACTGTTTAAATATGCTTTCTTATCATTTACAATGTTAGTGTGAGAGCACTCTCCCTGCAGTTTGTTGAAAAGAAGACTGACATAGATCTTTTAAGGAAATGTCCTAGAGAATAATAGCCCTATGATTAGAAGGGAGATCAAGGGCTGACATTTAACAAGACGGGCTAGACAACATTTTGAATCCATTCTAAAGGAATTATACCTGATTTAATCAGGGCATAGGGAAGAATTGGGGTGAAATGTTAAGAAAGGTGCTAAACATTTCTGACACCAAGAATGCTTCCCCAAGTTCCTTTTAAAGTTTAGCAGATGAGTAAATATTAACTGTGTCGAATTACTCTATCTCAAATAGGAAGAATAATGGGGTGTACAAAAATATGAAAAGAGGGACTTCCCGGGTGGCGCAGTGGTTAAGAATCCGCCTGCCAATGCAGGGGACGTGTGCTCGATCCCTGGTCTGGGAAGATCCCACGTGCGGCGGAGCAACTAAGCCCGTGTGCCACAACTACTGAGCCTGTGCTCTAGAGCCCGAGAGCCACAACTACTGAAGCCTGCGCTCCTAGAGCCCGTGCTCCGCAACAAAGAGAAGCCATTGCAGTGAGAAGCCCACGCACAGCAACGAAGACCCAACACAACCAAAAATAAAGACATACATACATACATTTATAAAAAAATATGAAAAGATCATCAAAGAAGTTTATAATCATGAGAAAGTTGGGTGGCCATCTCTAATTCCTGGATTTTGGTATTACTTGTAATGACCAGGAGGGGAAAATGTTGTTATATTCTATCTCAGTCAGAAAGCACTCCATTTTGCAGTGGCTTCTTAGAGTTTTCTCATGTCAACTATCATCTTAACAGAAACAGTCGGCTTACTTGTGAGTTATTTAAACATAGATGTTGTTTTCCCCTTTCTCCTTCTCCTTCCTCCTTTTCTCCCCTTATTCTCTCCCTTCCTCCTTCACCGCCCGTTTCCTTTCTGTTCCCAAACAATTCCATCCTGAAACCGTCAGGGGGGACACAACATCTGTACAGCTAGGGTTGAGGGCAGGATGTTGGCCAAAATGTGTACTTCAGAGCCCAAGCAGGGTGAAGAGGGTGTTCGGTGGGGGGGGTCACCTAGCATGAGGTGTCGGAAGCCAATCAAGGGGAGCTGAGCAGGTAGGCAGCGTGGTTGTTCAGTATAGGGTATCAGATTGCTAGTGGCTTGCGGGGGGGCATCTGCACAGGGGTGGGAACAGAGATGGAAAATTGGCTATTTACATGTGGACTGATCAGTTAAGTAAATATATTAAGAATAATGTGAGTCAGGTTTCTCACTGGCAGGCTAGGGTGTCACAAGAAAAGAGAAAAAGGCTAAAGTGAACTCTGTAGTGTTGGACTGGACTTGGAAGTATTGGTGTACACTTATAGTTTTCATTAGAGAGACGATGATAGATAGATAGAAATGCAGATGTAACGTAAATGGATGTATGTGTGTATGCATATACACAAATTCTGTCCATTGAAAGCCTGGGAGCAGCAATACCCCCGATATCGGTTAAACTGCCTGGCGTGAGAAAGAACAAGATGAGCCTGAAACATCTCCTAGTGCCAGAAAGCAAGAATGTGCTTCAAGAATGATGGCGAGGGCTTCCCTGGTGGCGAAGTGGTTGAGAGTCCGCCTGCCGATGCAGGGGACACGGGTTCGTGCGCCAGTCTGGGAGGATCGCACGTGCCGCGGAACGGCTGGGCCCGTGAGCCATGGCCGCTAAGCCTGCGCGTCCGGAGCCTGTGCTCCGCAACGGGAGAGGCCACAACAGTGAGAGGCGCGCGTACCACAAAAAAAAAAAAAAAAAAAAAAGAATGATGACGACATGTCAGGTCATAGCTGCCAGTGTGAAGGGGGCCCCCACTGGCCAAGTCTGGGACAATCTGAGCATCAAAATGAACAATGATAATAAAGGATTGTGAAAAGATAAAAGATTGTTAAAAGATAAAAGGCACATTAAAATTTTAAGAGTTTATCTGAACAAAAATCCATTTGAAATTGGGCAACGCCAAACTAAAAGTGGTTAAGGGCACTCCACTAGGGAAAAAACCTTATAGAGGAGATGCAGAAGTAACATAAGGAAATTATTGATGGGCTCTAGCTTCGAACCTGGTTGGCTATTTGTGATTGGTTGTCCTTAGGTTTTGATTTCATAATCTTGAGGCATTTACAGGCTTAGATTCTGGTTTGCTTACACGGGCTGCCACAGCATTAGATCCGCCTCAGTCTAATGGCCTCCCTGTTTAATTAATATAACAAATCTATTAAATAAAACAGAAAACCATGGGAATACACACACATATAATACACATATAGAAAGTCTGATGCAGAAGAGAATGTCTAGCTAGTTTCCAAGTACCACCCCACAAAATACACATTAAGCCTCAAATATATCACCTAAATCAAGGGATCAAACTAAACAACAACAGTAATGACACAAACAGAAATTATAGGATAAAATCACTACCCAAAAATGATAACCTCATAGACTTAGAGAACGAACTTATGGTTACCAGGGGGGAAGGGTAGGGGGAATGGATAGTTGCGGAGTTTGGGATCAACATGTACCCACTGCTATATTTTAAACGGATAACCAACAAGGACTTGCTGTATAGCACAGAAAATTCTGCTCAATGTTATGTGGCAGCCTGAATGGGAGGGGAGTTTGGGGGAGAATTGATACATGTATATAGATGGCTGAGTCCCTGTGCTGTGTACCTGAAACTATCACAACATTGTTAATCAGCTCTACTTCAATGTAAAACAAAAAGTTAAACAAAATGACAGCCTTAATCTAATCATGAGGAAACATGAGACAAACCCAATTGAAGAACGGTCTACAAAATAACTGGACTGTTATCTTTGAAAGTGTCAAGGTCATGAAAAACACTGGAAGACTGAGAAACTGTTCCAGACAGAAGGAGGCTGACGAAACATGACAGCTAAATGCTGCATAGGATCATGACCTGGATACTTTGCTATAAAATTCATTATTGGGTGTAAATGCTGGAGAGGGTGTGGAGAAAAGGGAACCCTCTTGCACTGTTGGTGGGAATGTAAATTGGTACAGCCACTGTGGAGAACAGTATGGAGGTTCCTTAAAATACTAAAAATAGAACCACCATATGACCCAGCAATCCCACTCCTGGGCATATATTTGGAAAAGATGAAAACTTTAGTTTGAAAAGACACATGCACCCCAACGTTCATAGCAGCACTATTTACAATAGCCAAGACATGGAAGTAACCTAAGAGTTCATGGACATATGAATGGATTAAAGAAGATGTGGTACATATATACAATGGAATATCACTCAGCCATAAAAAAGAAATGAAATAATGCCATTTGCAGCAACATGCATGGACCTAGAGATTATCATAATAAGTCAGTCAGACATAGAAAGACAAATACCATAGGATATCACTTATATGTGGAATCTTGAAAAAGTGATACAGAGACTTCCCTCGTGTTCCAGCAGTTAAGACTCCCCACTCCCAATGCAGGAGGCCCAGGTTTGATCCCTAGTCGGGGAACTAGATCCCGCATGCATGCCACAACTAGGAAGTCCACATGCTGCAACAAAGATCCTGTGTGCTGCAACTAAGACTCAGTGCAGCCAAAAATAAATACTAAATAAATTTTTTAAAATAAGTAAATAAAGTGATACAAATGAACTTATCTACAAAACAGAAATACAGACTCACAGAAAACAAACTTATGGTTACCAAAGGGGAAGTAGGGGGAGGGATAAATTAGGAGTTTGGGATTAACAGATACACACTACTATATATACAATAGATAAACAGCAAGGACCTACTGAATAGCACAGGGAAGTATAATCAATATTTTGTAACAAGCTATGATGGAAAAGAATCTGAAAAACTATAGATATATATACATGTAAGTATAACTGACTCACTTTGCTGTACACCTGCAACTAACACAACATTGTAAATCAACTATACTTCAATAAAAAATAATAATAAAGTTAATTATTGGGTCAACAGAATAAACTTGAACAGGTCTGAGAATTAGGCAGTAGTGACATTTCAAGGTTAATTTCCTAATTTTGATTGTTGTACTATAGTTATGTAGGAGAATGTTCTTGTTTGTAGAAAATACATACTAAAGTATTTGGAAATAATGGGACATCATATCAGCAATTACTCTCAAATGGTTCAGAAAAAAAATTATTTTGGTGAAACTCCCAACTTTTCTGTAAGTTTGTGATTCTTTCAAGATGAAAAATATTTTTAAAAGCATAAATGTTATCAGAATGATTGGTTTTTCTAAAGTCTTATTAATTTCTTTTCCATAGAAGGAAATACCATCTCCTGTTGTCTTAAGAGCGAAATTTAAATAGTGACATGAGTGGATTTGATTTAAAACAGTGAATTATCAGAAGATGCACAGGTTTTTAATTAGATTGCATTTACAGAAATGCAAAGAAAATTACTAAGTAGTCTTGTGCTCTATGAAGTGAATTCTCCAAAACCGGCTAAAAAGAAACCATAGTCAAATAAAAGGAGAAGTATGATGGAAAATTATATTTTCACCTCTTACATGACTATCTTTTTTTCCTTTATAGGAATCTTCCATTAACTGCTCTCAGGAAAAAAAAAAATTGCCAAAATTAAACTTTTTTTTTCAGAGCAATCAGATGACTATTTCATCGGGAAGTTGATGTCATAAATAAATATATAAAAGGAGTAAATAATATATACTACAGATACATTTTCATTAAAAAATGCACACATTGAATTTAATGAACAGCACTTATCCATTTAAAAAGAAATGTATAACAGATATCTGTGTGTGCAGCAGATTTTTAATGTCCCACTGCCATGTGTTCTGTACATAGGTTTTTGTTTTCCTTTCAGATTTCTAAACACAGTGGAAACCACGAGAGAGAATATCTGAAGCAATTCATTAAAATCTTGGCAGCCGCACCCTCAGCTCCTGCTTCCCTGAAAGCTGCCTTTACTGAAGCTGCAATTCCGTCCACAGAAGACTATTGTCACTGCCTTCGGAGGGGCAATTCCTGGAGGAACCACTTCAGCCAATCTAGACTCTTGAATAAACAGAACTATGTAAATAAATTGCCATCTCGAAAGCAGTGGGTTAGTGTGCTCTTTTGAATGTTCCTGGGAAAATAAATTTGATTAAAATGAAATATTTTTGCTGTACGATGTGATGCTCCAATTCAGTGGATTCTGGTGTCTCTCCAAGTGTCAGTTGTATGGGGAAGGGAAATGACAGGCTGTCCCTCAGCTGCTGAATCAGACGAACCTCTTTTCTTGGACAAGATTTTACAGTGAAAATATGTTGCAGGTGATCTAAAATGAAAGAATTTCTCCTTGCCAAGAATTTCGCATTTTCTGCCTTTTTCACCTGTTTGTGGTTCTGGTTTTTTTTTTTTTTTTTTCCTGTTACTCTCCCCTCCACTGGGCTTTGGTAATTAGGGCTGGGAATTTCCTGATTCCAGTGTTCCATGGTAGCCTTTTCCCTCCCTCCAGTTTCCTCCCAGTGGCCTATCTCTTTGGTGTCTTTGTTCTCAGAACAAAATAGTCCCTGCAAGCATTCATCAAAGTTTTATGAATACACACTGACTCATTAACTACTTGAAGATCTTCTTCATTTAAGTAGCTTCTTTTTTTTTTTTTTTTTTTTTTACTTTCTTGGCTGCGTTGGGTCTTCATTGCTGATGCGGGCTTTCTCTAGTTGCGGTGAGCAGGGGCTACTCTTTGTTGCGGTGAGTGGGCTTCTAATTGCAGTGACTTCCCTTATTGCAGAGCACCGGCTGTAGGTGCGCGGGCTTCAGTAGTTTCAGCACGCAGGCTCAGTAGCTATGGCATGCGGGCCCTAGAGCGTGGGCTTCAGTAGCAGCGCCAAGAGGGCTCTAGAGCACAGGCTCAGTAGTTGTGGCCCACAGGCTTAGTTGCTCTGTGACATGTGGGATCTTCCTGGACCAGGGATCAAACCCGCGTCCCCTGCATTGGCAGGCGGATTCTTAACCACTGCGCCACCAGGGAAGCACCACCAGGGAAGTCCCTAAGTAGCTTCTTTTTAAATTTTGGTGATGGTTTATTTTTTATTTATCTTACCATGAATCGCAATAGACAAAGGAAACATGACTTGAGGCATAGAAAAAAATCCATATCATAGAAAATCTTTCTGAAAAAGATTTTACTGTACCAAAAAAAAAAAAGAAAAAAGGAAGCCTCTGAACCATTCTCTGCATACATGCCAATAATACAGACTACTTCAGAGAAATAGAAACAAGCCTAGCGCTTTCAAGAGGATCCAAGCAGTTAATCACCAAAATGACTATGCCTCAGTCCTCTTAAAAATCTCTGTTATTTACTGAAAATAATTTAATAGGTGGAAGTAGTGAGATTTGTAGGTAATTTTTGAAAGATGTTTATTGAGGGTTCCATGAACGTTCCCCCTTATGTTCATTTAATTTTTTGAAATATTTAATTTAAAGCCTCTTCATTCTCAAAAATCCAAACTTTTTCCAAATTTTGAGCTTACCTCCTCTGATGAAGAATTTTTCTTTAAAAAGATGATATGTATCTATGTCGTTATACTCCAGGCTGGTCTCTAGGCGTTGACTGGAAGAGAGACTAGAGACAAATATAAGCCAATGGGAAAGAGGTATCTCTCTGTCCTGTGTGGAATCAGAACACCATCAGAATGCTTGGTACTAATGGCAGCCTGAAGCCTGTAATGTGCCACCTTTCCCCTTAGGGCCTCCTAATCTGTGTCCAGCTTTCCAAACGTCCATCTAATCTGTGTCCACCCCTGGGAGTAGATAGTACAGTTCCCAGTCAGGGCGTTCTCTGATAGTATCAAAACCTCGCAGCTTAAGAAAAAGCTTGATATCTACACCAGGTTGGCCAAATGCTCAGCTGAGTCTCAAGAGGGTGAAGAATTTCAGGTATTAAAAAAAAAAAAAAAAAAAGCAAAGCAAAAGGGTGACCTACTCAGTACTCGACTGAGAGTTAAGAAGCCTAAATTCTTGTTACAGCCCTAGCAAGAGGTGGCTCTGTGACCTTGGGCAAGTCACTCAAACTTCCTGGACTTGGTTCTCTTATCTGTAAAATAAAAGAAGCTGGACTATGATTCCCAAAGTCCCTTTTTATAAACAGTTCTATGATTCTTAACTGTAGCAGCAATAAGATAACCTAAAACAGATAACCACACATCAACCTCTGTCACCAAGTACATACGTGGAGAGAGGCTTAGGAGAAATAGTGCAACTCTAGTAACCAAGGAAACACGAAAATTTTAACAGTGAAATATACCCTGTATAGTCAGATAAGACACATCCTACAAAGCCGATCAGGAAAATGGAATTGAGGACTAATGAATATAGGGAGTTTTAAAAAACAGTTCACTTCTACTCCCCAATTCCCCCTGAAAAGGCAAACTGTAGGTTTACCCACAGACTACTGGATAAGTGCCTGAGAGTTCTTTGGGGGTAGTTAATCCCTTCTAAGATTCAAGCACTGTTGCTAATTTTTGCTTTAAAATGCTTTTGTCTAAAAGAAAAAAAAAAAGAAAAAAGAAAGTCTTTGTCAAGGTTCCTTTTGGTGTTAGAAAAATCCTAACTCCCTGTGGACTGATGATATGGAATCCAACCGTGCTGTCCTGTCCTTCAGTCAGAAGTCTGCAGTGTATTCTGTGAATAATCATCTCATTAAAAAATATATATTGAGTAAATAAAGACCCAGATGCCTCAGATGGCTGAGTCCACTCAGTTTCCTCTTTCTCTTTCATATATTTCCATATTAATTTTAAGCCATAGGTGAAAATTAAAGCCTGCTCTCTCCCAGTCTCTCTTTTTTTTTTGTTTTTTTTTTTTTGTTTTTTTTTTGCGGTACGCGGGCCCCTCACTATTGTGGCCTCTCCCGTTGCGGAGCACAGGCTCCGGACGCCCAGGCTTAGCGGCCATGGCCCACGGGCCCAGCCGCTCCGCGGCATGTGGGACCCTCCCGGACCGGGGCACGAACCCGTGTCCCCTGCATCGGCAGGCGGACTCCCAACCACTGCACCACCAGGGAAGCCCTCCCAGTCTCTCTTTGATGTTGCAAAGATGAAAGGCTTCCTAAGGGAAGGTTTCTTGAAAGGAATACTGATGCCAAGTATGACTGGTCCCCAGAATCTGACTGCTAAGACTGTGTGAGGACTTAAGTGCTCTGTGGGCCTCAGGAAGCTAGCCACACTGCCAGGCACTCTCCACCAAAGCCTGGGGTGGGGATGGGGCTTCCTATTGGGAGCTGGGTCACCAAGAGCTGAACTTGGAACATACATCAGAGTTACATCCTGTTTAAGTGAAAGACAAGTTCTATTTCCAGAAGTTGCTTTTTGTCTGAGGAGAGGGAGAAGGAAGTGGGGTTGGATACTAGATAGCTATGGCTAGCTAACATGCACCTGGCCCCTTGGAATGAGACTCTTGCAGGTGAACGGGTGAGGTGGGGGACTGGCCTGGGCATCCTCCCTCTCTGAGCCATCTCTAGCACACTTCTCACCCTCAATTTTTCACCTCTCCCAATGTTCACTGGACAGCAGGCTGGACACAGGGAGGTCAAGAGGAAAAGGGGGGAAAGAGTTGTGGGAGAGGGTAGTAGAGACAAGAGATGGTAACGGTAAGGATCAAATCCTTTTCAGGACTTCATGTCCCTTTCTTCTCCATTGTGGGCCCCTCCTCCACCCCTGTAAGCGAACATCACAAGAGAAATAGAGAAAAGCTTTGTTTTCATGGCATACAGTATAAACCACAAGTTGGAATAGCTCCCATTTGAGCATTTTACCTGGAATGTGGAACTGAATCCCAGAGCAGAATAATTCCCCTCCCAAAATATAAGTTCTGAGCTGGCTCAGAGGAGCACCCTATAAGGAGTCAGAGGGATGAGCTCTGCTCTTGGCGATCAACCACTACCTACACCGCCCATAGGAGGCCCAGCCCAGTCCCCACCTCGCTATTACCCTGTGAAATCCCAGTTCTCAGATGCACATCTAATATGAATGGGAATCTCCTGCAGCCCTTGTTAAAATAAGGATTGCTGGGCTCCACATCCAGAGCTTCTGATTCGCATTTCTAACAAGCTCTGGGAGATGCTGGTGGACTGGGGAGCCACCCTTGGGAACCACCATCCCAGCACATAGCAGGCATTTAACAGACATCTGTTGTATATTTTCATAATGAGAGGTGAGGGATGAGAACTGTGGAATAGAAGAAAACAGCAGTCATTTCATTCTGGATTTCTGAGTTAATATGGATTTGTTTGTACTTTTCCTCAGTTTCCCACGTTGTTGATGCAATTTTAGCATTGTTACTGCAATTTTAACAATTTTCGGAAAACAGCAGTTGCTTTCCTCCTTGAAAGACAATGGAAATTTAATAATGGGTTAAACGATGTTTTGGAAGAAACCAGTGTTTCCTATATATCTGTGATACCCTTGCCTCTGACATAATTGACAATTGACATTATAGGCATTATGTCCATTGACTTTGATTTTCTTTCAAATCTTTAGGGAAACTTAGCAATTAAAAAGTTTCAGGTGATTTGCCAAGATTTACACAGGAATTTTTTTTTTCAGAAACAAGCATTTTTGACCTGAAGAAATCTTTTCTGACTCAAGCGATCATTTTTGATCATAAGCCAGAAAAATATTAGAGTCTGCACAGTGGCATTCAGCATTGCTGCTTCCTTCATGCCATTTCTTTAACTCATCTCCTTTACCTCAAAGCCTGAACACAAGGGAGTTCAGGCAAAGAAAATGGATCATTTAGGGCTTCCCTGGTGGCGCAGTGGTTGAGAGTCTGCCTGCTGATGCAGGGGACACGGGTTCGTGCCCCAGTCCGGGAAGATCCCACATGCCGCGGAGCGGCTGGGCCCGTGAGCCATGGCCGCTGAGCCTGTGCGTCCGGAGCCTGTGCTCCGCAACTGGCCACAACAGTGAGAGGCCCGCGTACCGCAAAAAAAAAAAAAAAGAAAATGGATCATTTAAAACCCACGTTTGTGGCTCCCAACCACCTCTTCTTAGACATACACACATCGGGGAAAACAGAGCATGAAGAGCTAACCTCTATGTAATGAAGATGAATAATGCATATTCATCAATACATTGATAACTGGAATTAAGATTTGCCAGGACCACTGCAACAACAATATATTTTCTTGTAATTATATTTCTCCATGCTCAAAAAGCTTTATAGACTTTTCAAACGAATCTCTGTAACATCCCTCTGAGGAACAGGTGTAATTATTCCCTCTTCATAGATGGATCGGCAGACACAAAGGAAGGGACTGAATCAGCCAGGAAGGAGATTCAGGATTAAGGACCCAAATAATTCAAATGCCTCTCCTATCAATGCCATTTTCCTTTGATTCACGAAAATGCGTTGTAGGAAACTCCGAAGTCACTGTTTTTTCATTCTTCAGTGATGTCCCCAACTCTGTAGGGACATCCAAAGACAGGAAATGATGAGCAGGAGTACAAGACTATGGAAACCAAAGTTTAATTTTCCTGGGTAATATGATCAAGATCCTTCAATGCTGAATTCCATCAGTACCTGATCAGCCAGCACCATGCTTTTATTTGCATAAAACCACACAAAGAGGAGGTAATATAAAACTAACAGACATGATTACAAGGCTGCAAATCTCTAAAAGTATCCAGCATTTGGTAAGTACTAATTTGGGAAGCAACTGGGGATTTTTCTGAATGACAATAGTTTTCAGAGCAACAGGCTTGGAAAATATGCTGTCTCTGGCCAGAAGCCAGATTCCTGACACGAAACAGCAGAGCCACAGACACTGGGGAGAGGAGAATACAGCAGCCTGAAAGCCTGCACTATGAACCCTCTTTCATGTTGCGCCCTATTTTTTTAAGAAGAGATTCATACTACAAAACCGTGTCCTTTAGGAATTATTAGTCTTAATACTCTCACCTTTTAAGCAATGGACACAATGGCAGGATCACGAACCAGAAGGCCTGGAAGGCTCCAGCTTCCACAAGGCCATGCACACCCCCAGCGCTGAGGTCTTCCAGCAGCACCAGCCCATTCCAGTTCTCCAGGTCTCTCTACCCGTCTCCTGAAAGCTCTCCTCCCCAGTGAACCTGAGACTGCAGGGAATGAAAGGCGACTGACTATGCTCTCAGTGGGTGGAGGTCTCAGAGTATAAAGCTCCAGGGTTTTCCTTTCTGTAAGTACTGTTCTTTACCAAGTGGAGTAAGTTTGAAGTGTGAAATTCTCCTATTCAAGGTGGGATGGGGCAAAAAGAAACAAAATTCTCAAAAAAGGCAGAGATTATAACATGAGTAATCTGCCATTGTAACAGGTGTTTGCCTTAAATTTCCAAAAATGAGAATAAAGGACGGCCTTATCTATGCCGTGTTCCTTTTAATATTTTACAATTGAGAAGGTAACATGCTCATGTACAACTACCTATAAAGACTGACTACATAAAGATACAAACAGGTATTCAGAGGGAGACAGGTTACTGTTCTAATCAAATAAAGCTTACAGCTTAGTTAATCATGCACATTTGACATTACACTTCATTGTTTGTGCTTCATGGCAATAAGATACGACAGGAAGGAGGTCACTGAAATGACTGTAATTAGTATTTTTTGACATAGCTTGACCAACATTTTCATTTTTTTTTTACTTTGATAGTTCAGTATCTTTTGCCACAATCAATATTATCAGTTTTCCATAATGCCATGAGTTTTTTTGTTTGTTTGGCTGTTGGGTCTTCGTTGCTGCACGCGGGCTTTCTCTAGCTGCGGTGAGCATGGGCTACTTACTCCTCATTGCAGTGCGTGGGCTTCTCATTGCAGTGGCTTCTCTTGTTGCAGAGCATGGGCTCTAGATGCACGGGCTTCAGTAGTTGTGGCATGTGGGCTCAGAAGTTGTGGCTCTCGGGCTCTACAGCACAGGCTCAGTAGTTGTGGCGCACGGGCTTAGTTGCTCCGCGGCACGTGGGATCTTCCTGGACCAGGGCTCGAACCTGTGTCCAGGCATTGGCAGGTGGATTCTTAACCACTGCGCGCCATCAGGGAAATCTAGGTGTTTTTTAAAAAACAATCAGCATTCACACAGGTATGTTAGTACTGGGAAAAGAGAAAAAAAGTGCTGGATCAAATTCCTTTTCACTCAGAAATTTCTTTGTCACCGATCTCCACCACTTATGCCCCTACTCCTCATGTGTCTTCACCTTCCTAGTCCTTGTTATGTACATTGGCAATTTTTCTTAAACTTATCAGATGCAAAGAATTACCTACAGAAAGATAAAAAAAAAAGGTTTCAGGCCCACCCACTTGATCTCCAGGGGAACTGCTGAGGAAATCTGTGTATTTAACAAGGAGCACAGGTAATTCTTTGCAGGCAAGTTCAGGAAATACTGTACAATGGGGTCCATATTTTCCAAGTCTAAATCAGAGCTCGTAGATTTTTTTTTTTTTTTACTGGTTAGTGAATTTATTTACAACAAATGTTTTACTAAGATACACTTGCCTTAAATACTTTTATAAATGAAGTGGAATACGAATTAATGGTTTAAAATTTAGGTATTAAATTGCATACTGACATACTTTATAAAATCCCTTGTTGGTTTTTCCAAAGAAGAAGATGCCTCTACCTGAAATGAGAACCATGCAGGACAACCTGTCTGGCTGGGAGTTCTACTCTGAAAGGGGGTGAAGGTTAGGGGTGTCAATGGGGAAGGGCAGACAAGAGCAGGGGCACAGAAAAAGGAGAGGAGAATGAGAACAGATTGGGCCCCAGGCTGAGAGGGAGAAGGAGAGAAAGTTTGGGAATTAAGGGGCCAGGACGATGTTGGTGGTGGGGCAATCACTACTGAGTAGTCAGCATCTTCCACAGAATAGACCCTTGGTACCTGCAGCTATGGCTCCTGCTGCAACCAGTACACCCTTTGGATACAGAAAAAGGTTAGAGAAGACAGACACTATGTCTTCAGTTTCTTAAGTAGCTCCCATAAAAAATACCAAAGCAGATTTACCTTCAGAGCCACCCAAGGCAGAACTGGCTTTCAACAGCAAGATGGACTGTGCCCAAAGAAATATATATTCTTCCAGGAAGGAAGAGAAAAGATCATTTATTGTGCGCTTGCTCTGTACCAAGTACTTCTGAAGGAGCTCTGATGTGGGTCTAATATTCATACAGTAAATTCTTCTTCAGTGTCTGTCAAGTACTGAGCACTGGGTTAGGTGCTAAGAATACAGAAGAAAAAAAGGGATGGTTTGTGCCCTCATGAAACTTACAATGTAGTGAAGATAGACATTTAAAAATAAACACATAAATGTGAGCTGTATAGTGGGTTTAAAGTTTATAGTCCCCCACATGTGTTGGAATTTGCCTTTATCCTTTTCTCACAGAATTCAGACTTAGCTCTTGAGTCCCCTTTCTGCTGATGGAAGGAAAATTAACTCAACCTTGCCACTTGAAGATAGTTCAGTCCCTTTCTGTTTAAAACTACTAAATATTCATTATGATTCAAAGTTTTCCTCCTCCTTCTTCTGATGAGCCAACTTCCCCAAGAAATCTTAACTACCTTCCACCACTGGGGACATCTGTAGTGTCACTGTCCACATGATCCTTGGGGGGGGGGGGTCACAGACATGCACCAGCTGAGGTACAGTTTACCACAAGTGGTATTTGGCACCCACTGTTGGTGGCCATGGTCCCTGCCATTGCTTCCAGCCTCAAGGTCTACATACTCAGTCTCTCCTGGTTCCCCGGGCCTCTTGGCATTTTGCCACCACCCTCAAATCCTTCAGAGGCTTAAAACCTCTCAGCAATTTCCTTCCGCCGGCACCCAGGCATATGCAGGTTCTATAAAGCTGCCCTCAGGCCACCTGCCAGGACTCACTCAGTCCTCGCTGGCCAGGTGTCTATTGGCTGGGTGCTATTCCAAACTTGAGATTCACCTAAGTAAATCTGGGTATTGCAATTACCTCCCTCGGTTTTGCCCCGGTAGGGGACAGGGTGCCAGCACCCTTCTCAGCACCCATTAGCATCTATACTATCACGTCCTCTGAATCTCCTCTTCTTGTCTGGAAGACTCACTGACCATAGAGTTTTTACAAGAAGCCTATGAAACTGGGACAAATGAAGGCTGAAGAAATAGCCCCAAACTCAGTTAAAGGTAAGAACCAAGTAAAGGACAGCATGTTCATGAGATGACCTGACCAGGAATGTAGTCGTCCCCCGGGAGAAGAGAAGAGGAAGGAAGAATGGAATTTGACTTGGTGCTTAATCACAAGAGAAAAAGTTCCAAAGTGGAAATGATTATCCTGAATTGTCAAGTTTATGTTTTCCCATTCCCAGCTGGAAACCATGGTTTGTGTGTTATAAAGAATTTAGTTATACACTGTTACATTCATGTACTCATGACTTTTCTGACTATAAATCTTCCAAGACCTCTATAATTACAAATTGTGCCAACTGCTGTGAAGGAAAAGTAAAGGGTGCTCTGACACTATATAACAAGAGGCCCAATTTAGATTAGAGAGCAGGAAGGGACTGGGGCACTAGACAAGTTTTCTCAGCCTGATAGCAGCTGCTCACATGGACAAGCACACCTAACTCCATCACAGAGCGCTCACAACCAGCTGGGATCACCACCCGGACCTCTAGTTGTTATCATCAGTACCCCAAATAATACCACCAAATTGGTGAAACCTGTTAATAATATGCACAAACATTTTCTTTAATGTTTAAAGCTGCCTTGTAACTACAGTGCAGGCATGTAAGCAAGCAAAGTCCAGACTCTGGGGAAAGCTACAGGTCAAATCATCTGTTTTCTTCAACAAGTGAATTGCAAGGAGTAAAGAGAGAAGCAACATAGATTAAAGAGAAATAGTCACAATGTGAGAGGTTAGATCCTGATTCAAAAAAAGAAACTAAGAAAGTTGATGTTTATAAAACAATGGGAAAATTGAATACGAACTGCCTGTTTGATTATATTAATAAATTTTAGGCATGATAATTGGTCATGTTTGTAATTATTTTAAAACTTTTCGCCTTCTAGAGAAATATGCTTCAAAATAATACAAAAGGGGGGATTGGATGAGGGGAGGAATGGGACAAGATTGGCCTTAGGTTAATGGAGATTGGGGCTGAGCGATGGGACCGTAAGAATTCATTACACTATTATGTCTGTTTTTGTGCATATTTAAAATTCTCCACAATTAAAAGTAAAAACAAACAAAAAAGTCAAAAATCACCTAAAATCTGCCTTGCAATTCTACCCTCATATATGACTGTGTGTCACAAGTGTGTCACCTTTCCACGGTGTCAGTGGAAAGGAGCTGTCCCTTCTCTTTACGTCTAGGTATTAATGTACATACACATTACACTCATTTAGTCTTACATACATTTAGTGTCTGTTGTCATTAAAGTGTCGTGACACAGGGATGGGTTCCTGGGTTCCACGTTGCTAAGTTCCACTGACATTTGCGTGTCGTCAAACCTGGAGCTCATGTTTCTCACTTTTAGCACCAAATAGTGATGTTGTTGCTTGTAACGTGGTGTTGTGAGCATTGATGGAGGGACAGTGAAAACAGTTTAGCGTTACGAAGTATAATGGAAAGGGTTTGGAGACCTGGGCTGCTTTTGACTTAAGATCTGGGTATTAGTCCTGGCTCTGCCACTGGTTGGTCATGTGAAGTTGGACACCTTGGATGAGTCCTTTAACCTAGTTAGTCCTCAGTTTCTTCACCTGCAAATGAAGTGCTGAGACGGCTCTCCCCAGTCCTCTAAGCTCTAGGACTCTATGATTCTATTAAGGCTTATTCTAAAATATATTAAAAGCTTATCATATAAAATATGTGAAAGCATGTTGTTTTTCTCATATCGTAAAGGAGAATATGGTACAGATAGCCTCAACAGTGCAAGTTAAATATTATCTTCTTTTAATTGTTTTTTTTATGGGGGTAGGGGTGGGGTTAGGGGGTAGAAAATGATTTTTCGTTGGTCTTCTATAAATAAAGAAAACAGAGGTTTTGTTTTGTTTTTTTTTTTGCGGTACGCGGGCCTCTCACTGCTGTGGCCTCTCCTGTTGCGGAGCACAGGCTCTGAACACGCAGGTTCAGCGGCCATGGCTCACGGGCCCAGCCGCTCCGTGGCATGTGGGATCTTCCCGGGCCGGGGCACGAACCCGTGTCCCCTGCATCGGCAGGCAGACTCTCAACCACTGCACCACCAGGGAAGCCCGAAAACAGAGTATTTAAATAATATTTAGGACTTCCGGGGAAGATAGTGGAAGAGTAAGACGCGGAGATCACCTTCTTCCCCACAGATACACCAGAAATATAGCTACACGTGGAACAACTCCTACAGAACACCTACTGAACGCTGGCAGAAGACCTCAGACCTCCCAAAAGGCAAGAAACTCCCCACGTACCTGGGTAGGGCAAAGCGGAGAGATTCCCGCACAGAGGATCGGTGCCGACCGGCACTCACCAGCCCGAGAGGCTTGTCTGCTCGCCCGCCAGGGCGGGCGGCGCTGGAAGCTGAGGCTCGGGCTTCGGTCAGAGCGCAGGGAGAGGACTGGGGCTGGCGGCGAGAACTCAGCCTGAAGGGGGTTAATGTGCCACAGCTAGCCGGGAGGGAGTCCGGGAAAACTCTGGAGCTGCCGAAGAGGCAAGAGACTTTTTCTTCCCTCTTGGTTTCCTGGTGCGCGAGGAGAGGGGATTAAGAGCGCTGCTTAAAGGAGCCCCACAGATGGGCGCGAGCCGCGGCTAAAAGCGCGGAGCCCAGTGACGGGCGTGGGACGCTGGGGCTGCTGCTGCCGCCGCCAAGAGGCCTGTGTGCGAGCGCAGGTCACTGTCCACACCGCCCTTCCGGGAGCCTGTACAGCCCGTCACTGCCGGGGTCCCGGGATCCAGAGACCGCTTCCCTGGGAGAGCACCGCGTGCCTCGGGCTGGTGCAACGTCACGCCGGCCTCTGCCGCTGCAGGATCCAGCCGAACTACGTGCCCCTCCCTCCCCCCCGGCCTGAGTGAGCCAGAGTCCCCGAAGAGGCTGCTCCTTTAACCCTGTCCTGTCTGAGCGAAGAACAGACGCCCTCCGGCGACCTACACGCAGAGGCGGGGCCAAATCCAAAGCTGAGACCCGGGAGCTGTGGGAACAAAGAAGAGAAAGGGAAACCTCTCCCAGCAGCCTCAGAAGCAGCGGATTAAAGCTCCACAATCAACTTGATGTACCCTGCGTCTGTGGAATACATGAATAGACAACGAATCATCCCAAATTGAGGAGCCAGGAGTCAGTGCTGTGCCTCTGAGGTGGGAGAGCCAACTTCAGGACACTGGTCCACAAGAGACCTCCCAGCTCCACATAATATCAAACGGCGAAAATCTTCCAGAGATCTCCATCTCAACACCAGCACCCAGCTTCACTCAACAACCAGCAAGCTACAGTGCTGGACACCCTATGCCAAACAACTAGCAAGACAGGAACACAACGCCACCCATTAGCAGAGAGGCTGCCTAAAATCATAAAAAGTCCACAGACACCCCAAAACACACCACCAGACGTGGACCTGCCCACCAGAAAGACAAGAACCAGCCTCATCCACCAGAACACAGGCACTAGTCCCCTCCACCAGGAAGCCTACACAACCCACTAGACCAACCTTAGCCACTGGGGACAGACACCAAAAACAACGGGAACTACGAACCTGCAGCCTGCAAAAAGGAGACCCCAAACACAGTAACATAAGCAAAATGAAAAGACAGAAAAACACACAGCAGGAGAAGGAGCAAGATAAAAACCCACCAGACCTAACAAATGAAGAGGTAATAGGCAGTCTACCTGAAAAAGAATTCAGAATAATGATAGTAAAGATGATCCAAGATTCTATTTCCAAGATCCAAAATCTTGGAAATAGAATAGACAAAATGCAAGAAACAGTTAACAAGGACCTAGAAAAACTAAAGATGAATCAAGCATAGATTAAAAACACAATAAATGAAATGAAAAATACTCTAGATGGGATCAATAGCAGAATAACTGAGGCAGAAGAATGGATAAGTGAGGTGGAAGATAAAATAGTGGAAATAACTGATGCAGAGCAAAATAAAGAAAAAAGAATGAAAAGAACAGAGGACAGTCTCAGAGACCTCTGGGACAACATTAAACGCACCAACATTCGAATTATAGGGGTTCCAGAAGAAGAAGAGAAAAAGAAAGGGTCTGGGAAAATATTTGAAGAGATTATAGTTGAAAACTTCCCTAATATGGGAAAGGAAATAGTTAATCAAGTCCAGGAGGCACAGAGAGTCCCATACAGAATAAATCCAAGGAGAAATACGCCAAGACACATATTAATCAAACTGTCAAAAATTAAACACAAAGAAATCATATTAAAAGCAGCAAGGGAAAAACAACAGATAACACACAAGGGAATCCCCATCAGGATAATAGCTGATCTCTCAGCAGAAACTCTACAAGCCAGAAGGGAGTGGCAGGACATAATTAAAGTGATGAAGGAGAAAAACCTGCAACCAAGAGTACTCTACCCAGCAAGGATCTCATTCAGATTTGATGGAGAAATTAAAACCTTTACAGACAAGCAAAAGCTGAGAGAGTTCAGCACCACCAAACCAGCTTTACAACAAATGCTAAAGGAACTTCTCTAGGCAAGAAACACAACGAAGGAAAAGACCTACAATAACAAACCCAAAACAATTAAGAAAATGGGAATAGGAACATACATATCAATAATTACCTTAAATGTAAATGGACTAAATGCTCCCACCAAAAGACACAGATTGGCTGAATGGATACAAAAACAAGACCCGTATATATGCTATCTACAAGAGACCCACTTCAGACCTAGAGACACATACAGACTGAAAGTAACGGGATGGAAAAAGATATTCCATGCAAATGGAAACCAAAAGAAAGCTGGAGTAGCAATTCTCATATCAGACAAAATAGACTTTAAAATAAAGACTATTAGAAGAGACAAAGAAGGACACTACATAATGATCAAGGGATCAATCCAAGAAGAAGATATAACAATTGTAAATATTTATGCACCCAACATAGGAGCACCTCAATACATAAGGCAAATACTAACAGCCATAAAAGGGGAAATCAACAGTAACACAATCATAGTAGGGGACTTTAACACCCCACTTTCACCAATGGACAGATCATCCAAAACGAAAATAAATAAGGAAACACAAGCTTTAAATGACACATTAAACAAGATGGACTTAGTTGATATTTATAGGACATTCCATCCAAAAACAACAGAATACACATTTTTCTCAAGTGCTCATGGAACATTCTCCAGGATAGATCATATCTTGGGTCACAAATCAAGCCTTGGTAAATTTAAGAAAATTGAAATTGTATCAAGTATCTTTTCCGACCACAATGCTATGAGACTAGACATCAATTACAGGAAAAGATCTGTAAAAAATACAAACACACGGAGGCTAAACAATACACTACTCAATAACGAAGTGATCACTGAAGAAATCAAAGAGGAAATTAAAAAATACCTAGAAACAAATGACAATGGAGACACGACAACCCAAAACCTATGGGATGCAGCAAAAGCAGTTCTAAGGGGGAAGTTTATAGCAATACAATCCCACCTTAAGAAACAGGAAACATTTCGAGTAAACAACCTGACCCTGCACCTAAAGCAATTAGAGAAAGAAGAACAAAAACCCCCCAAAGTTAGCAGAAGGAAAGAAATCATAAAGATCAGATCAGAAATAAATGAAAAAGAAATGAAGGAAACGATAGCAAAGATCAACCAAACTAAAAGCTGGTTCTTTGAGAAGATAAACAAAATTGATAAACCATTAGCCAGACTCATCAAGAAAAGAAGGGAGAAGACTCAAATCAATAGAATTAGAAATGAAAAAGGAGAAGTAACAACTGACACTGCAGAAATACAAAAGATCATGAGAGATTATTACAAGCAACTCTATGCCAATAAAATGGACAACCTGGAAGAAATGGACAAATTCTTAGAAATGCACAACCTGCCAAGACTGAATCAGGAAGAAATAGAAAATATGAACAGACCAATCACAAGCACTGAAATTGAAACTGTGATAAAAAATCTTCCAACAAACAAAAGCCCAGGACCAGATGGCTTCACAGGCGAATTCTATCAAGCATTTAGAGGAGAGCTAACACCTATCCTTCTCAAACTCTTCCAAAATATAGCAGAGAAAGGAACACTCCCAAACTCATTCTACGAGGCCACAATCACCTTGATACCAAAACCAGGCAAGGATGTCACAAAGAAAGAAAACTACAGGCCAATATCACTGATGAACATAGATGCAAAAATCCTCAACAAAATACTAGCAAACAGAATCCAACAGCACATTAAAAGGATCATACACCATATCAAGTGGGGTTTATTTCAGGAATGCAAGGATTCTTCAATATACGCAAATCAATCAATGTGATACACCATATTAACAAATTGAAGGAGAAAAACCATATGATCACCTCAATAGATGCAGAGAAAGCTTTCGACAAAATTCAACACCCGTTTATGATAAAAACCCTGCAGAAAGTAGGCATAGAGGGAACTTTCCTCAACATAATAAAGGCCATATATGACAAACCCACAGCCAGCATCGTCCTCAATGGTGAAAAACTGAAACCATTTCCACTAAGATCAGGAACAAGACAAGGTTGCCCACTCTCACCACTCTTATTCAACAGAGTTTTGGAAGTTTTAGCCACAGCAATCAGAGAAGAAAAGGAAATAAAAGGAATCCAAATCGGAAAAGAAGAAGTAAAGCTGTCACTGTTTGCAGATGACATGATACTATACATAGAGAATCCTAAAGATGCTACCAGAAAACTACTAGAGCTAATCAATGAATTTGGTAAAGTAGCAGGATACATAATTAATGCACAGAAGTCTCTGGCATTCCTATATACTAATGATGAAAAATCTGAAAGTGAAATCAAGGAAACACTCCCATTTACCATTGCAACAAAAAGAATAAAATATCTAGGAATAAACCTACCTAAGGAGACAAAAGACCTGTATGCAGAAAATTATAAGACACTGATGAAAGAAATTAAAGATGATACAAATAGATGGAGAGATGTACCATGTTCTTGGATTGGAAGAATCAACATTGTGAAAATGACTCTACTACCCAAAGCAATCTACAGATTCAATGCAATCCCTATCAAACTACCACTGGCAGTTTTCACAGAACTAGAACAAAAAATTTCACAATTTGTATGGAAACACAAAAGACCCCGAATAGCCAAAGCAATCTTGAGAACGAAAAATGGAGCTGGAGGAATCAGGCTCCCTGACTTCAGACTATACTACAAAGCTACAGTAATCAAGACAGTGTGGTACTGGCACAAAAACAGAAAGATAGATCAATGGAACAGGATAGAAAGCCCAGAGATAAACCCACGCACATATGGTCACCTTACCTTTGATAAAGGAGGCAGGAATGTACAGTGGAGAAAGGACAGTGTCTTCAATAAGCGGTGCTGGGAAAACTGGACAGGGACATGTAAAAGTATGAGATTAGATCACTCCCTAACACCATACACAAAAATAAGCTCAAAGTGGATTAAAGACCTAAATGTAAGGCCAGACACTATCAAACTCTTAGAGGAAAACATAGGCAGAACACTCTATGATATAAATCACAGCAAGATCCTTTTTGACCCACCTCCTAGAGAAATGGAAATAAAGACAAAAATAAACACATGGGACCTAATGAAACTTAAAAGCTTTTGCACAGCACAGGAAACCATAAACAAGACCAAAAGACAACCCTCAGAATGGGAGAAAATATTTGCAAATGAAGCAACTGACAAAGGATTAATCTCCAAAATTTATAAGCAGCTCATGCAGCTCAATAACAAAAAAACAAACAACCCAATCCAAAAATGGGCAGAAGACCTAAATAGACATTTCTCCACAGAAGATATACAGACTGCCAACAAACACATGAAAGGATGCTCAACATCTTTACTCATTAGAGAAATGCAAATCAAAACTACAATGAGATATCATCTCACACCAGTCAGAATGGCCATCATCAACAAATCTAGAAACAATAAATGCTGGAGAGGGTGTGGAAAAAAGGGAACACTCTTGCACTGCTGGTGGGAATGTGAACTGGTACATCCACTATGGAGAACGGTATGAAGGTTCCTTAAAAAACTACAAATAGAACTACCATATAACCCAGCAATCCCACTGCTGGGCATATACCCTGAGAAAACCATAATTCAAAAAGAGTCATGTACCAAAATGTTCATAGCAGCCCTATTTACAATAGCCCGGAGATGGAAACAACCTAAGTGTCCATCATCGGATGAATGGATAAAGAAGATGTGGCACATATATACAATGGAATATTACTCAGCCATAAAAAGAAATGAAATTGAGCTATTTGCAATGAGGTGGATGGACCTAGAGTCTGTCATACAGAGTGAAGTAAGTCAGAAAGAGAAAGACAAATACTGTATGCTGACACATATATATGGAATTTAAGAAAAAAAAAGTCATGAAGAACATAGGGGTAAGACAGGAATAAAGACACAGATCTACTAGAGAATGGACTTGAGGATATGGGGAGGGAGAAGGGTAAGCTGTGACAAAGTGAAAGAGTGGCATGGACATATATACACTACCAAACGTAAGGTAGATAGCTAGTGGGAAGCAGCTGCATAGCACAGGGAGATCAGCTCGGTGCTTTGTGACTGCCTGGAGGGGTGGGATAGGGAGGGCGGGAGGGAGACGCAAAAGGGAGGGGATATGGGAACATATGTATATGTATAACTGATTAAATTTGTTAAAAAATATATTTAACAGTAAGCAACAGTAAAAGCTAAGTTCATATCACATGTAAGCTAATCAAGGTTATGATGGAAGGGGTCAGAGACTATGAAATTATATGGAAACGTAATTAAATTGTTCCTATTAATCTCCATAAAAACTAAACTTTTTAAAAATCAAAGAAACATTAGTTAAAGCTGCAACATAGTAGACTAAAATTGAGAAAAATTTTGATGATAGCAACATAACAATATAATAACAACAGTAGCAAATGTTTATTTCTCTCTTACTATAATATGGTGAGCGCTGTTCTAAGCAGTATTTAACTTGTTTAATTTTCATAACAATCCTAGAGGTGGTTATTATTATTTTCCTCGTCTCTAAGATGAGGACCTTTGCCCAAGGTCACAGAGCCAGCTTAACTCTAAGGTGTTTTGAGAGGATCAGATTGTATTTGTGCAACAGTGTATGTAAAAATACTTAACAGGTGTTAATAATAATAATTAACAGGTGTTAATTACCATTTTTATGGGGGGGAAGTTTAAATGTCTAAACTAGATTTAATAATACAAGATGAAAAGGAATAATAAAATACTTCAATATTCTGGAAGATTTTATTGTAAAAAGGCAATGTGCATGATGAAATAATGGATCTAGGTAATGATCGTCAGTGGCAGCCAAGACCACAGGTGAAAACTGAGAACTTTATAATGGATGGATCAGGGTGACAACTCTTAAATCCACTGATAAACGTTACCAGCAAAAAAGAGACATAATGAGACATTATGTGTTTTGTGATGGATATACATAACCCCATTTATGATGAAAAATCAAACCAGAATCTGATCAAGATTCTAGACCTAACTCTAGCTTACAGGAAATGCTGGGGACTGAGGTACACTAAACTGTGAAAGAAACCGTAAGGATGGATTCAGCCATATCCAGAATGTGAGAACCATTATAGGACAAATGACTTGTTTCTTCAATAAATAAATTCCAAGAAAAAAGTGGGCAAGAGACAGAACTATATTTTTAAAAAATATTTAAGAGGTATGTCTAAACTGTAGCATTTGGATCTTGATTTGAAAAAACCAATTTTTTTTAATGGGGGAAATTTGATTACTAACTGGATTATTTGGTGATAAAAAGGAATTATTGTTATTATTGAAATGAGATATAGTATTATGGGGTTTTCTTTTAGGCCTTCTCTATTAGCAATACAAGTGGAAATATTTACACATGAAACAATATGATATTTATGTTTAGTTTCAAAAATGTAGTGTGGGGGCTTCCCTGGTGGCGCAGTGGTTGAGAGTCCGCCTGCCGAAGCAGGGGACATGGGTTTGTGCCCCGGTCCGGGAAGATCCCACATGCCGCAGAGCGGCTGGGCCCGTGAGCCATGGCCGATGGGCCTGCGCGTCCGGAGCCTGTGCTCTGCAATGGGAGATGCCACAACAGTGAGAGGCCCGCATACCGCAAAAAAAAAAAAAAAAAATGTAGTGTGGGACGGGAGTGAGGTATGCAGATGAAATGACACTAGTCATGAGTCAATCATCACTAAGCCAGGTGATGTGTACATGGGGTTTAGTTATAATATTCACTCTATTTTGTATATGTGTCAATTTTTCTATAAAAGGAAAGGTTTAGGAAAAGAAAGGGAAATGATGCACCAATTGAAAATAGTTTTTGAAGCTGGAAAGAATCTCATTATTCTTAAAGTGAAGATAATCCAGCTAAATTTCACTCTGTGTGTGAAGAATACACTGCAAATGTGCCCTTTAAAAGGACAAGGACAAAACCCCTAGTAATTTGTTATTTTTTGTTTCTCTTTCTGGTTTAATTTAGGAATTAAGAACAAAAACAAAAGCAAAACAACAACCAAAAAACCACTACATAAATTATTCTGTTATTTAACAAGGATTCACTGAGCATAGCTAAGTGCCAGACTCTCCTTCTGTTGTACACATTTGTGGAATTTTAGTCACAGTGTAAAATCTAGCTGGGGATACAAAGACACCAAGCAATTAAAATCAGTACAGGATAACACTGTAACAAAGCTAGACAGTTACCACCACCACGCCCACCCCAAGATTTATGCTTCCCTCCAAAGACTAGAGTAAGAGTAGAGCAGTTCCAGGGGTGCAGTCACCCAGCCAGAGGGTACATTTGCCAGTAAATGTGCAGCCCTGTGATTAGTTTTCACCAGCCAAAGTACTGACATGTCCCTACTTGACTGAGGTGCCTAAGCAGCAGGTACGCCTTCTCCACTCTTTCTCCAACTTCCAATGCCTGGGCAACTCTGGGAGTTTTGTGTTAAAGAGGGCAGAGCCTCCATCACCCTGAACCCCTAAAGAGCTGCAAAAAGCACAGCAGCCCCCCCACCACCATCAGCAATACAAGAACACTTACACTATCTTCACTGAACAACAAGTGTACATCTATGATGTTAAACCACTGAGATTTGGGGGTTTAGCTGTTATAAAGCTAGTACACACATCAATTGCTAAGTGGGATGTTATAGTGTATATTTAGGGGTGAGAAATCACTGCAGTGGAGAGAATTTAGAAAACTGGAGAAGGTGGAGCTTGAGCTGTATTTTGAACTATGAGCTGTATGTAAGTGGCTAAATGGAGAGAAGGGTGGGGAGTTTACCAGAGTAAGGAACCAACAGAGGAGCCACAAAAGGAGTTCACATGCAGCAAGGTCACAGTGAGACCATCCTGACGGGCAGGTGCAGGTTGGGGAGAGTGGCAAACAAGGATGCAGACGCAGGATGGGATTAGAGTATGGAGATCCCTGAGAATTTAGGACGTGATTCAACAGCAACTACTAAAGTTTCTGAAGTACAAGGATGCCTGATGAAAGGTCTATATTAGGAAACTCACTGAGACAAAAGTACAAGACGGACCTAAGGGGAAAAGATCAGTCTGAGTGACAGTCCAGTTTAGATACAATTAGAGACCATATTGGCAAATGCAGTAGAAAGAAAAGAGTAAATATGACAACAGAGGAAAAATATGAAATCAAAAGATTATTCAATCAGAATGTCTATGTCTAGTCCCAACTCCCCAAATTGCAAGTTCTATTGTTTTGGGCATATTTTTTTTGTATCTGTGTGTTTTGTTTATTTGTTTGTTTGTTTTTTGCGGTACGCGGGCCTCTCACTGTTGTGGCCTCTCCCGTCGCGGAGCACAGGCTCTGGATGCGCAGGCTCAGCGGCCATGGCTCACGGGCCCAGCCGCTCCGCGGCATGTGGGAACTTCCCGGACCGGGGCACGAACCCGTGTCCCCTGCATCGGCAGGCGGACCCTCAACACTGCGCCACCAGGGAAGGCCCTGTATCTGTGTGTTTTTTTCTTCCTCTGTAAAATGAGAGGATAGAAACAGATGACCCCAAAGTTCTTTCCATCTGTAAAATTCTATGCTTATGAAATCATCAAGAAAAAAATAAAACAACGTAAGTGATACATTCAGTAGGAGGAGACAGAGAAGGGAAGTGTTCCGTTGCATGACTGAAACAGTTTATTTGAATTGGTCTTCTCTAGGGGGATGCTTGAAATGTTTTTAACCTTTTGTATTACAATCAGTGTAGTAACGCTTGGTGCAAAAGGACTTTCACACTCCCAGATTGTCACTTGCATCTTAGTTTTAAGAACAAATCCTGAATACATCAACTTTGCCACAAGTTACACTGGCTGCGGTATCAATTCCTCTCTTAGAGTTGAAGCCAACTCTAAAGTTTATTTCCTGATTTCAAAGATTTAAAAAATGTGAAAAGTACGTTGGGAAAAAAAAGATGATGTCTTCACAAACTTGCAATATCATTATCAAGTTTATTACCATGAAATCACAGATAGCACTAGCTACTTTTTCCCCTAGATAACTATGAATAAAGTAATATTAAAATATTGTTTGGTTTTCTTTTTTTTTTTTTACAATTACTCTTAGATTTCTTTTACTTTGTACTACTTTATAAATAGAAAAAAAACCTAGATGAAACTATTTTTTTGAAAGAAAACTAAAAACGCTAATTTCCATTCTGAAAATAACCCCTGATATTGTAGAAGGACAAGTAGGAAAAACAGTCCTTGACATTCAACAGTTTTGTGGAACTACGGTATTGCCTTCCTACAGCATGGAAGAAAGATACCACCTAGCATGGATTTTACAAACCCATAAGGGTCTTTGAACAAGATATGTAGACAATATTTGACGCTGGTTCAATGATGCTACAGAATGGAGGCCAAGATGGATGAAATCAATGAAGACATGGGTTCACAGACATATATCTGACAAAGGACTGGTATCCAGGATATATAAAGAACTACAACTCAATAACAAAAAATGTAAACCACCTAATAAAAAAAAGTGGACAAAGATTTAAACAGAAATTTCACAAATAAAGGCCTATGAATGGCCAAGAAGCATATGAAAAGTACTGAACATCACCAGTTATTAGGAAATGCCAGTGAGTACCTATATGAGATATCATTATATACCCACCAAAATGGCTAAAATTCAAAAGACTCACAACACAATGTTGGCAAGAATGTGGAACAACCAAAATCACACATTGCTGAGAGAAGTGTAAAATGGCACAGTTATTTTAGAAACAAAACTGGTGGTAGTTTCTTATAATACTAGGTATACACCTACCCTATGACCCACCAATTACATTTCTAAGTACTTACACAAGAGAAAGGAAAACACATGTTCACAAAAACACTCGTACAAAATTGCTCATAGCAGCTTTAGTCAACATGGCCAAAATCTGGAAACCACTCAGCTCTTTGTGAATAGAATGGATAAACCAACTGTGGTATAGTCATATAACAGAATACCACTCAGAAGGAAAAAGGAACTAACGGTTGGTGCACACATGGATGAATCTTAATATTATGTTGAATGAAAGAAACCTTGCCCATAGAGCCTATTCTTTGATTCCATCTGCATGAAGTTCTAGAACAGGCAAAACTAATCTGTGGTGGAAAAAAATATTAGAACACTGGTTGCCTGGGGTGGGAGGAGAGTGGGTGAGGATTGGCTGAAAAGAGGCACAAGGAAACTTTCTGTAGTGATAGTAATATTCCCTGTCTTGATAGGGGTTTAGGTTACACAAGTGATATATTTGTCAAAATACAGCAAATGATAAGGTTAAGATGTGTATAGGTCATTATATGTACATATTACTTGAAAGAAAAAAAGAACTGTAAACTAATATAAAAGTCTAGTTAATGATATGCATGCTGAAGCCTTTACAGATGAAGCATACTGATACCTGCAACGTACTGCATCAAAAAATTAAGGTGGATTGATGGACGGATGAAGAAATGGATAAATACACAGTTATGTAATAAAGCATATATAATAAAATGTTCATAGTAGAATATGTATGAGTGGGTGTATGGATATTCACTATATAATTATTTCAACCTTTCTGCATGTTTGAAATTTATCAAAATAAAATGTTGGGTGGTCAAAGAAAAAAACGAGACTTCAATTCTATTTCTTATCAGGATGCTTGATCAAAAGATAATAACAGGGTGCAGAGTGGTCCAGCGTGCCCGCCTGGGTCCCTGCTCGCTGTCAGGCACCCGCTCTCCCTGACCCAGTGGCCAGCCTTCCCGACAAGCTTCAAGGGCACTGCCTCTTGCCCAGGGTCGCGGCTCCATCCCAGAACCAGTGGGGCCGGAAAATGCAGCCAAGCCGGTGTGTGTGAGGACTCCAACTCACTGTCCTGGACTCAGGGAAGCCCGGGGCTTGCGTACCCACAGCATGGTCCAGCACCCATATATAGCTAGGTAAAAGAGAACATCCTGCCTTATATCTATAAACAGTCAGTTCCCAGAAGGCAATATGCCAAGAACAGCATTGAGAAAACTTAAATTGTTTTAAAAATGGAAGCCTCAGGGGGGACCTTCAAGATAGCAGGGGAGTAAGACGTGGAGATCACCTTCCTCCCCACAAATGCATCAGAAATACATCTACACATGGAACAACTCCTACAGAACACCTACTGAACATTGGCAGAAGACCTCAGACCTCCCAAAACACAAGAAACTCCCCACGTACCTGGGTAGGGTAAAAGAAAAAAGAAAAAACAGAGACAAAAGAATAGGGGCGGGGAGCTTCCCAGGTGGCACAGTGGTTGAGAGTCCGCCTGCCGATGCAGGGGACACGGGTTCGTGCCCCGGTCCGGGAAGATCTTACATGCCGCGGAGTGGCTAGGCCTGTGAGCCATGGCCGCTGAGCCTGCGCGTCTGGAGCCTGTGCTCCACAACGGGAGTGGCCACAACAGTGAGAGGCCTACGTACCGCAAAAAAAAAAAAAAAAAAAAAAAAAAAAAAAGAATAGGGACGGGACCTGCACCTCGGGGAGGGAGCTGTGAAGGAGGAAAAGTTTCCACATACTAGGAAGCCCCTTAGCGGGCGGAGACTGTGGGTGGCGGAGGGGGAAAGCTTCGGAGCCGCGGAGGAGAGCGCAGCAACAGGGGTGCGGAGGGCAAAGCGGAGAGATTCCCGCACACAGGATCGGTGCCAACCAGCACTCACCAGCCTGAGAGGCTTGTCTGCTCACCTGCCGGGGCAGGCGGGGACTGGGAGCTGAGGCTCAGGCTTCGGAGGTCAGATCCCAGGGAGAGGACTGGGGTTGGCTGCGTGAACACAGCCTGAAAGGGGCTAGTGCGCCACAGCTAGCTGGGAGGGAGTCCAGGAAAGCCTGGAACTGCTTGAGGCAAGAGAACATTGTTTCGGGGTTCACGAGGACAGGGGATTCAGAATACCGCCTAAACGAGCTCCAGAGACAGGCACGAGCCGTGGCTATCAGCGCGGACCCCAGAGACGGGCATGAGACACTAAGGCTGCTGCTCCAACCACCAAGAAGCCTGTGGGCAAGCACAGGTCACTATCCACACATCTCCTCCCGGGAGCCTGTGCAGCCCGCCACTGCCAGGGTCCTGTGATCCAGGGACAACTTCCCCAGGAGAACACACAGCACGCCTCTGGCTGTGTAACATCACACTGGCCTCTGCCGCTGCAGGCTCGCCCCGCATTCTGTACCCCTCCCTCCCCCCGGCCTGAGTGAGCCACAGCCCCCTAATCAGCTGCTACTTTAATCCTGTCCTGTCTGGGTGGGGAAGAGATGCCCTCAGGTGACCCACACGCAGAGGCGTGGCCAAATCCAACACTGAACCCCAGGAGCTGTGTGAACAAAGAAGGGAAAGGGAAATTTCTCCCAGTAGCCTCAGGAGCAGTGGATTAAATCTCCACAGTCAACTTGATGTACCCTGCATCTGTGGAATACCTGAATAGACAACAAATCATCCCAAAATTGAGGTGGTGGACTTTGGGAGCAACTGTAGACTTAGGGTTTGCTTTCTGCATCTAATTTGTTTCTGGTTTTATGTTTATCTTAGTTTAGTATTTAGAGCTTACTATCATTGGTAGATATGTTTATTGATTTGGTTGCTCTCTTCCATTTTTTTATATTATATATATATATATATTTTTTCCCTTTTTCTCTTTTTGTGAGTGTGTATGTGTATGCTTCTTTGTGTTATTTTGTCTGTATAGCTTTGCTTTTACCATTTGTCCTAGGGTTCTGTCTGTCCGTTTTTCTGGTTTTGTTTTTTTTTTTACAGCTTTTAGTGCTTGTTATCATTGGTGGTTTTGTTTTTTGGTTTGGTTGCTCTCTTCTTTCTTTCCTTCTTTTTTTTAATTACTTTTTTATTTTTAATAACTTAAAAATTTTTTTATTTTAATAACTTTATTTTCTTTTACTTCTTTCTTTCTCTCCTTCCTTCCTTCCTTCCTCCATTTTCTTCTGAGCTGTGTCGCTGACAGGGTATTGGTGTTCCGGCCGGGTGTCAGGTCTGTGCCTCTGAGGTGGGAGAGCCAAGTTCAGGACACTGGCCCACCAGAGACCTCCCAGCTCCACGTAATATCAAACAGCAAAAGCTCTCCCAGAGATCTCCATCGCAACACTAAGACCCAGCTCCACTCAACGACCAGCAAGCTACAGTGGTGGATACCCTATGCCAAACAACTAGCAAGACAGGAACACAACCCCACCCATTAGCAGAGAGGCTGCCTAAAACCACAATAAGGTCACAGACATCCCAAAACACACCACTGGACGCGGTTCTGTCCACAAGAAAGACAAAATCCAGCCTCACCAATCAGAACACAGGCACAAGTCCCCCTCCACCAGGAAGCCTACACAACCCACTGAACCAACCTTAGCCACTGGGGGCAGACACCAAAAACAACGGGAACAACGAACCTACAGCCTGAGAAAAGAAGACCCCAAATACAGTAAGTTAAGCAAAATGAGAAGACAGAGAAATACACAGCAGATAAAGGAGCAAGGTAAAAACCCACCAGACCAAACAAATGAAGAGGAAATTGGCAGTTTACCTGAAAAATAATTCAGAGTAATGATAGAAAAGATGATCCAGGGCTTCTCTAGTGGCGCAGTGGTTAAGAATCCGCCTGCCAATGCAGGAGACACGGGTTCAGGCCCTGATCCGGGAAGATCCCACATGCCGTGGAGCAACTAAGCTCGTGTGCCACAACTACTGAAGCCCGCACACCCTAGAGCCCACGCTCTGCAACAAGAGAAGCGACCGCAATGAGAAGCTTGTGCACCCCAACGAAGAGTAGCCCCTGCTCACCTCAACTAGAGAAAGCCTGCGCACAGCAAAGAAGACCCAACGCAGCCAAAAATAAAATAAAATAAATAATTTAAAAAAAAAGATGACCCAAAATCTTGGAAATAGAGGAGAAAATACAAGAAATGTTTAACCAGGACCTAGAAGAACTAAGGAGCAAACAAACAATGATGAACAACACAATAAATGAAATCAAATATTCTCCTGAAGGAATCAATAGCAGAATAACTGAAGCAGAAGAACAGAAAAGTGCCCTGGAAGATAAAAGAGTTGAAATAACTACTGCAGAGCAGAATAAAGAAAAAAGAATAAAAAGAATTGAGGGCAGTCTCAGAGACCTCTGGGACAACAATAAACACACCAACATTCGAATTATAGGGGTCCCAGAAGAAGAAGAGAAAAAGAAAGGGACTGAGAAAATATCTGAAGAGATTATAGTTGAAAACTTCCCTAATATGGGAAAGGAAATAGTTAATCAAGTCCAGGAAGCACAGAGAGTCCCATACAAGATAAATCCAAGGAGAAACACGCCAAGACACATATTAATCAAACTATCAAAAATTAAATACAAAGAAAAAATATACATAAAAGCAGCGAGGGAAAAGCAACAAATAACATACAAGGGAATCCCCATAAGGTTAACAGCTGATCTTTCAGCAGAAACTCTACAAGCCAGAAGGCAGTGGCAGGACATACTGAAAGGGATGAAAGGGAAAAACCTACAACCAAGATTACTCTACCCAGCAAGGATCTCATTCAGATTCGATGGAGAAATTAAAACCTTTACAGACAAGCAAAAGCTAAGAGAATTCAGCACCACCAAACCAGCTTTACAACAATGCTGAAGGAACTTCTCTAGGCAGGAAACAGAAGAGAAGGAAAAGATCTACAATAACAAACCCAAAACAATTAAGAAAATGGTAATAGGAACATACATATTGATAACTACATTAAATGTAAGTGGATTAAATGCTCCCACCAAAAGACATACACTGGCTGAATGGATACAAAAACAAGACCCATATATATGCTGTCTACAAGAGACCCACTTCAGACCTAGGGACACATACAGACTGAGAGTGAGGGGATGGAAAAAGATACTCCATACACATGGAAATCAAAAGAAAGCTGGAGTAATCTAGAGACTGTCATACAGAGTGAAGTAAGTCGGAAGGAGAACAACAAATATTGTATATTAACGCATATATGTGGAACCTAGAAAAATGGTACAGATGAACTGGTTTGCAGGGCACAAATTGAGACACAGATGTAGAGAACAAATGTATGGACACCAAGGGGGGAATGCGGTGGGGGGTGGGGGGGTGGTGTGATGAACTGGGAGATTGGAATTGACATGTATACACTGATGTGTATAAAATGGATGACTAATAAAAAAAACCACTTTATGTTCATCATTAAAAAAAAAGCTGGAGTAGCAATTCTCATATCAGACAAAATAGACTTAAAATAAAGACTATTACAAGAGATAAAGATGGACTCTACATAATGATCAAGGGATCAATCCAAGAAGAAGATACAACAATTGTAAATATTTATGTACCCAACATAGGAGCACCTCAGTATATAAGGCAAATGCTAACAGCCATAAAAGGTGAAATTGACAGTAACACAATCATAGTAGGGGACTTTAACAACCCACTTTCACCTATGGACAGAATTTCATCCAAAATGAAAATAAATAAGGGAACACAAACTTTAAATGATACATTAAACCAGATGAACTTAATTGATATTTATAGAACATTCCATCCAAAACAACAGAATATACTTTCTTCTCAAGTGCTCAAGGAACATCCTCCAGGATAGATCATAACTTGGGTCACAAATCAAGCCTTGGTAAATTTAAGAAAATTGAAATCGTATCATGTATCTTTTGTGACCACAATGCTATGAGACTAGATAGCAATTACAGGAAAAAATCTGTAAAAAAAACAAACACATGGAGGCTAAACAGTACACTACTAAATCACCAAGAGATCACTGAAGAAATCAAAGAGGAAATCAAAAAATACCTAGAAACAAATGACAATGAAAACACGATGGCCCAAAACCTACGGGATGCAGCAAAAGCAGTTCTAAGAGGGAAGTTTATAGCAATACAATCCTGCCTCAAGAAACAAGAAACATCTCAAATAAACAACCTAACCTTACACCTAAAGCAATTAAAGAAAGAAGAACAAAAAAACACCAAAGTTAGCAGAAGGAAAGAAATCATAAAGATCAGATCAGAAATAAATGAAAAACAAATCAAGGAAACAATAGCAAAGATCAATAAAACTAAAAGCTGATTGAGAAGATAAACAAAATTGATAAACCATTAGCCAGACTCATCAAGAAAAAAAGGGAAAAGTCTCAAATCAACAGAAATAGAAATGAAAAAGGAGAAGTAACAACTGACACTGCAGAAATACAAAGGATCAGGAGAGATTACTACAAGCAACGATAGGCTAATAAAATGGACAACCTGGAAGAAATGGACAAATTCTTAGAAAAGCACAACCTTCCGAGACTGAACCAGGAAGAAATAGAAAATATAAACAGACCAATCACAAGCACTGAAATTGAGACTGTGATTGAAAATTTTCCAGCAAACCAAAGCCCAGGACCAGATGGCTTCACAGGCAAATTCTATCAAACATTTAGAGAAGAGCTAACATGTATCATTATCAAACTCTTCCAAAATATAGCAGAGGGAGGAACACTCCCAAACTCATTCTATGAGGCCACCATCACCCTGATACCAAAGATGTCACAAAAAAAGAAAACTACAGGCCAGTATCACTGATGAACACACATGCAATAATCCTCAACAAAATACTACCAAACAGAATCCAGCAGCACATTAAAAGGATCATACACCATGATCAAGTGGGGTTTCTCCCAGGAATGCAAGGATTCTTCAATATATGAAAATCAATCAATGTGATACACCATAATAACAAACTGAAGGAGAAAAAACATATGATCATCTCAATAGATGCTGAAAAAGCTTTCAACAAAATTCAACACCCACTTATGACAAAAACCCTACAGAAAGTAGGCATAGAGGGAACGTACCTCAACATAATAAAGGCCATATATGACAAACACAGAGCCAACATCATTCTCAATGGTGAAAGACTGAAACCATTTACACTAACATCAGGAACAAACAAGGTTGCCCACTCTCACCACTATTATTCAACATAGTTTTGGCAGTTTTAGCCACAGCAATCAGAGAAGAGGAAGAAATAAAAGGAATCCAAATTGGAAAAGAAGAAGTAAAGTTGTCACTGTTTGCAGATAACATGATACTATACGTAGAGAATCCTAAAGATGCCACCAGAAAACTACTAGAGCTAATCAATGAATATGGTAAAGTAGCAGGATACAATGTTAATGCACAGAAATCTCTTGCATTCCTATACACTATGCTGAAAAATCTGAAAGAGAAATTAAGGAAACACTCCCATTTACCATTGCAACAAAAAGAATAAAATACCTAGAAATAAATCTACCTAAGGAGACAAAAGACCTGTATGCAGAAAACTATAAGACACTGATGAAAGAAATTAAAGATGATAGAAACTGATCAAGAGATATACCATGTTCTTGGACTGGAAGAATTAACATTGTGAAAATGACTATACTACCCAAAGCAATCTACAGATTCAATGCAATCCCTATCAAACTACCAATGGCATTTTTCACAGAACTAGAACAAAATATTTCACAATTTGTATGGAAACACAAAAGACCCCGAATAGCCAAAGCAATCTTGAGAAAGAAAAATGGCGCTGGAGGAATCAGGCTCCCTGACTTCAGACTATACTACAAAGCTACTATAATCAAGACAGTCTGGTACTGGCACAAAAACAGAAATATAGATCAATGGAACAGGATAGAAAGCCCAGAGATAAACCCACACACATATGGTCAACTTATCTTTGATAAAGGAGGCAGGAATGTACAGTGGAGAAAGGACAGTCTCTACAGTAAGTGGTGCTGGGAAAACTGGACAGCTACATGTAAAAGAATGAAATTAGAACACTCCCTAACACCATACACAAAAATAAACTCAAACTGGATTAAAGACCTAAATGTAAGGCCAGGCACTACTAAACTCTTAGAGGAAAACATAGGCAGAACACTGTATGACATCAATCGCAGCAAGATCCTTTTTGACACACCTCCTACAGAAATGGAAATGAAACCAAAAATAAACAAATGGGACCTAATGTAACTTAAAAGCTTTTGCACAGCAAAGGAAAGCATAAACAAGATGAAAAGACAACCCTCAGAATGGGAGAAAATATTTGCAAATGAAGCAACTGACAAAAGGTTAATCTCCAAAATTTGCAAGCAGCTCATGCAGCTCAATATCAAAAAAACAAGCAATCCAATCCAAAAATGGGCAGAAGACCTAAATAGACATTTCTCCAAAGAAGATATACAGATTGCCAACAAACACATGAAAGGATGCTCAACATCACTAATCATTAGAGAAATGCAAATCAAAACTACAATGAGGTATCAACTGACACCAGTCAGAATGGCCATCATCAAAAAATCTACCAACAGTAAATGCTGGAGAGGTTGTGGAGAAAAGGAAACCCTCCTGCATTGTTGGTGGGAATGTGAATTGATACAGCCACTATAGAGAACAGTATGGAGGTTCCTTAAAAAACTAAAAATAGAACTACCATACAACCCAGCAATCCCAGTACTGGGCATATACCCTGAGAAGACCATAATTCAAAAAGAGTCATGTATCACAATGTTCATTGCTACTCTATTTACAATAGCCAGGACATGGAAGCAACCGAAATGTCCATTGACAGACGAATGGATAAAGAAGATGTGGCACACATATACAATGGAATATTACTCTGCCATAAAAAAGGAACAAAATTGAGTTATTTGAAGTGAGGTGGATGGACCTAGAGATTGTCATACAGAGTGAAGTCAGTCAGAAAGAGAAAAACAAATACCATATGCTAACATATATATATGGAATCTAAAAAAAATGGGTCTGAAGAACCTAGGGGCAGGACAGGAATAAATCGCAGACGTACAAAATGGACTTGAGGATACGGGGAGGGGGAAGGGTAAGCTGGGATGAAGTGAGAGAGTGGCATGGACATATATACACTACCAAATGTAAAATAGAGAGCTAGTGGGAAGCAGCCGCATAGCACAGAGAGATCAGCTCAGTGCTTTGTGTCCACCTAGAGGGGTGGGATAGGGAGTGTGGGAGGGAGATGCAAGAGGGAGGAGATATGGGGATATATGTATATGTACAGCTGACTCACTTTGTTATAAAGCAGAAACTAACACACCATTGTCAAGCAATTACACTCCAATAAAGTTGTTAAAAAAAGATAATAACAATTGATAAAATAAATATTAGAGCAATAGGAAAAGAGATTTGGTCATAAAATGAGGTTAGCTAATCTTTAATAAACTCATGATTCCCTAAGGTGTGTGAGGCCCCTTATGAAAGTTATTAGATTTAATAAAGGTGTTAAAACTATGGACACTGATGTCAGTATCCATTATTTAAGGGATTTGTAGAAAGAAAACCAGTGTGGGGACAGGAAGATTACAAAGATCAGAGGGAATGAAACTAAGCTAAAGAGAACAGGGAAAAGTGAATGAATAAAACAAAATGTACATTTTCATTTTGACCAATTTTATAAAGGAGCAAAATGGCCCGTTTTGAACTCTACGGAGTCCCGGTAGTGGTGTTTTTGTACACAAATTTTCAAATTCTGAATTAAGTGCTTCAGTAAGATTTTACATACTATTTGAATACTTATAGTCAAAATGGTTGCAACAGAAAACCAGGCACACTGATAATAGATTTAAGTAGGAATTTAATTTAATTTGATTAGTAATTTAAATAATAATATTGATATTTTGATTAAAAAACTGTAGCATGACTTTTAAAATATCCAATAAAATCTAAATACCATAGAGGTTTGATTCCACCATCATCCATTTTTCACAATACACAAATAAACTTTTTAACTGGCAAAAAAAAGAAAAACAGGCACACTGATCTTGGTTTTAGTATCTGTCAAAACAGTAATCAAAGTAAATGTGACTGGAGGCTCTGTTTCAAAAACAATGGAAAGGGCAGAAAAGTTCAGTTGATAGTATTGAGGCTGGTGGGGGAAAGATGTGTTATATCACAATAGAGAGATGATGTTTCAGGAACAGAAGATAAAGATATCATCACTAATGGGATACAAGCCTGTCCACGATGGAGTTTTTGACTCAAAATAGATTTTCTTTGAGCCTTAAATACTGAACTGTGCTGTGTCCCTCAGGATATCACAGAAAGACCTATTTCCACTTGTTAATCCCAGACCTAAATACTAATCTTTACCTCACTTGTTAGAGGATAATTTAAATTAGCTTTATTGATTGCAGAACTGGGCATTAAAAGGCATTAAAATGCCTTTTATAGTCCCTGACCTCAGTAGGGTATGAGAAGTATCTGAAGTATGAAATAAATGCAGAGTGGTACTGGTAAGGGGTTGTATTTTAAATTGCAAGTGCAGCATTGATTTAGTTTCTATTTTGCAGATTCTTTTAATTCTACAAAGAAGAAAATCACTTGCAATATTGAACCACAATTGTCTGCAGTCTGTAAACATAAAAAATCTTAAATCAATGGACTTAACTTAGCACATTTCCATTCCTTTTTTTGAGATAGAAATTCAATATCCTTCCACTACAACCTTGACAGCAGTCTTGACATATAGGTTGCAATCTTTTTAAAGATAATACTAGAATTTCACAGTAAATCTCATTTGAATGTAAGTTTTTAAAACCTGTTTGTTTATTAATTAAATAATGTTTTTTCTTATTAAAAATAATCAAGCTATATTCATGAAATAGGATTCTGCAAAAGAATCATTAATTCAAAAAATTCTTGAATGTGACATTCTGAAAAATAATTTTACTTGCCATTTAAAGCATGAATATAACTTGCCTTCTACAATTCCTGGGCTGGTTTGGTTGTACATGGTGACACAACCTGGGGAGCTGTAAGGTAACTGGGTCGGCCAGTGAGTAGCTCAGAGGCTCTGTGTGCAGGTGCACCAAGCCTTACTGCAAGAGCACTTCCACTGGGTATGCAGTAGCGATAGATAGCTGGGGAGCTGGAGATTTCAAACACCTGGGACCAAAGCAAATGGCTTCCTCACTGCTCCTCTATCCTTAGAGCCAGTCTTAGAAAAAATTACTGAGCCAGTTTGGTGTGGGCCAAACTGTACCTATAGAGGAGGTACAGAACAAGGAAGCAAGAACCACTATGAAGGGCTTATTAAATATCTCTCTATATAATCTCTATATATAATCCTCACTACCACTTTAATGAAGTAGTTACTGTTATTACCTCTTTTGTCCAGATAAGGAAATTGAATATCAGAGAAATTAAGTAATTTGCCTAAGGCCACCATGTAGTCAGTAATCCAACCTGGACTCAAGTCCCAGGACTACAAAATCCTGCGTTTAACCATTATACCACAGAAAGGACCTGAGGCTGAGTGAGAAGGGAGGCTTCCCAGAGGAGCTAGAACTGGAGATGGACAGTAAAGATTGCAAGGATTAGATAAACAGAAAAGGAGAGACCTTTCTAGAAAGGGAAAAGCAGAAGCAAAAGGACAGAAGTGGCAATGTCTGTTGGTGAAACAGTGAAGGAACAGGCCTGGCTGGGTTAATGGATTATCTTATTATGAATAATATCATAGGAACAAATTCTCCCATAGGGAAGAAATTATCATAATCCATCCCTGCATATATACAGAACTTAAATCAACTTAAATCAAGAGGATAAGTGATGCCTCCATCACATGCCATACCCGCCACAGGGCCTTTTCACATACTGCTCCTTCTGCCTGGAAAGCACTTCCTCTCCTCTTCACCTTGTTAACGACTACCAATCCATCAGGTCAGTTCAGTCTTGACCTCCTAAGAGCGTCTTAGCTGAATTCCCTGCCTTAGTCCAACTCCTCCCTACTGTGCCTCTCCTTTATAGGATTTATCATACTTATTCTACTTATTAGTGGGAATAAATGCAAAGAGAATAAATAATTGAATAAACAAATTAACAGAACTCAGGTCTGCCTAGGGCTGTGGCTCATATACTTTCCACATTAATAACACTATTTGTAAAAGGTACAACAGAAAGATCTGAAGCTATTTTACCTGGGAAAGAGAGAATTTAGGGGAGAGGATCTGACAGCTGTCTTCAAATATCTAAAGAACTATCATGTTGAAGACGGATTAGACATATTCTGCATACCTCCAAAGGGCAGAACAAAGACAAATGGGGTGAAAGTCCAGGGAGCCAGATTTCATTACAGCATACGGAAGTGCAAGGTGTAACAATGAGAGCTGTCCAAATATGAAGTGGACTGACTGCTAAGGAGGTGAGTATTCAAACAAAGGCTGGAGGAACACCTGTCAGGGCTGTTGTAGTGGAAATTCCTGTTCTGGTCAGGAAATTTTTAAGCCACTTAAGGCCTTTGCGAGCCTAATATGCTTCTATAGTTCTGGGACAGACTTGAAAGCAAAACTGAGTTTGATTTGAACTGACCTCTAGGGAGAGAGCAACAATATTAGGCCCTTTAAGTAATACATCTGCACTTGCGGGTGGCCACTTTATGCCACTGATGAGGTCTTTGAGAGCCAGCATTCCAATGGCAGTTAGGGCTGTGCAGCTGCCGCTGTGACTAAACAGTTGACTACTGCAGCGTACAGGGGACCAATTCCAGGGTCACTCCCTTTCCTTGGAGCAGTCGTCCTCTTCTTCCCCAACCCCCTACCCCCAGTCCAATTACACACAAACATATTTCTACAACAGGAGCTACAGTGGTGTGCTGACAGATCTCCTTCCAAACCTACTTTTGGAAGTTATCCTTTTTCCCAGCTTCTTAAGGCTATCCCTTATCCTGAGCACAGCTTGACGGCAATGTTTCTCCTCATGCAAACATTCAAATCATGAAAGAGACATTGAGAGAGGAGAAAATTAAAAATCACCTTTTGAATCCATCATTTCTATCTTAATTTCACAAAAATAAAGGACTTAAAAATTATGCACAGGCTGAAAACTAGGAATCCTGATTGGAAACCAAGGTCTTGATCTTGCAGAAGATCTGTAACTATTATTTTCAGTGGACGCAAGCCTGAACCGACAGTGAGTTTTTCTGTTAGAGAAATGTAATCTGAGTGTCAAATAACCAGTTTGCAAATTTTGGAATTCAACCCATTTGTTGAATAATCAAATTCAATACATTGTAATGTTGTTAAAATTTCAGGATCATTTATCATTTATATTTCAAACTACAGTGTCCATTTTGCTGTATGTTATTTGGTAATCCAATCACCACATATTTACTTAACACCTCCTATGTGCAAGGCACTATGCTGGTTATAGGGAGGGAAGCAAAATGGACATGATCTCTGATGTTACAGGGTTTATAATCTAATTTAGACAAAAAAAAAAGCACCAAATTAATACACAACTACAAATTGTGACAATCCATATGAAAGCAAATGGTAAGAAATTAGGAAGAGACATTTCTCTGAGAAATTAAGAGTAAGTGAGAACTAACCTTGTGAAGGGTTAGGGAAAGGACATTCCTGGCAAAGGGCATATCCCAAAGCTCTGGGGTGGGAAAGAATCTGGTTCTTTCAAGAAATGGAAAGAAAGCCAATATGAGCAAGGGCCGGGGGTGGGGAGCTGGGGAGAGAAGCCTTGATATGACACTGTGGAAGAACACAAGGGCAGCACCTGTGGAGCCTTGGAGATGGAAGGGGACTCTGAATGCAATGGGAAGCCCCAAAATAGGGGAGTATGCAATTTACATTTTTAAAATGATTATTCAAAAGGTTAGACATAGAGAATAGATTAGGTGCAGACAAGAATCATGTCTCTTTCTCAACCTCCTAGTCACAGAAAATGACAACATCCAATTTACAACCATATTAATGTAGCATATTTAGTTATTCCTTTTAAATAATTATGAGTTCAACATCCCACACATTTTTTGTTTACTAGGCGACTCTCTCCCAAGGAAACTGAAATATTTTCTGTTCAGGCAGTATAAATTCTAACTCACACTGAGAAGGAAGACAAATGACTATTGCTGTGCAGAAGAAGGAGTAAAAATAATTGCCTTTTTATGTAATGTTGCGTTCAGAATGTTATCTCTATTTCATAATCTGGGGAAACTATGCACTTCACTGAGGATGCTGGGACAGAAACAGAGCCAGAATTAGACATTCTCTGTCTTGGCCATTTCTCTGTTTTGGTTGCCCTATACTGTTTCTTTCTGTGGAGCATATAGGAGCAGGCAGCCAGTCCTCTTCATCATTCTCATCAAATTTAAGTGTAGACTTCGGGCAAAAGTGAGTATGTGTAACTGGTTAATACTTGGAAAAATAATATGCTCTTCTCGGGGCTTCCCTGATGGCGCAATGGTTAAGAATCTGCCTGCCAATGCTGGGTTCACAGGTTCCAGCCCTGGTCCGGGAAGATCCCACATGCCACGGAGTAACTAGGCCCGTGTGCCACAACTACTGGGCCTGTGCTCTAGAGCTCGTGAGCCACAACTACGGAGCCTGAGTCCCACAACTACTGAGACCATGCACCCTAGAGCCCGTGCTCGGCAACAGGAGAGGCCACAACAGTGAGAAGCCCGTGCACCGCAACTAAGAGTAGCTCCCGCTTGCCGCAACTAGAGAAAGCCGTGCACAGCAACAAAGAACCAAAGCAGCCAAAAATAAATAAAATAATAAATATATTTTAAAAAGAATTAAAAACTTACCACAAATTAAAAATAATAATAATAAATAATATGCTCTTCTGTTACTGCTCTGAGAACAGGACCATTGGCATGGTCAGTTCCTGGTATCCAACAGGGGAGGGGGCGGGAAATTAGCATATCTTAAAGAAGGAATGCAAAAGCAAAAGTAATAGCTTCTGGCATTGAAAATAGAATCATGCAGCAATCCAGGTTATCTTCCAAGTACCTTATTCCAACCAAACTCAAAGAGCCTATTCTCACAAGTTTTGTTTGTTTGTTTGCTTGTTTATTAGGGGATGTTGCTCTGAAATGTTGGTAGTAGGATATTACATCAGGGGAAGTAAACAGAAAGCTTACTTTTTTTAGTCCCAGGGAATTGTAAAAAGAAGAGAGAGACCAAGAGAAAAAGAGAGTCAGTCAGTTGAGCATGCATTTTGAGTTCTCCTTTCAATGAATTGCGTTAAATCCATGGTTCTCAAACTTTAATGTGTCTCAAATCACCTAGAGTACCTGTTAAAGCACAGTTGCTGGACTCCACCCCCAGAGTTTCTGATTCGGTAGGTCTAGGGTAGGACTCGAGAACTTGCATTTCTCACAAGTTCCCAGGAGATGCTGAGGCTGCTGGTCCAGGGACCACTGTGTTGAAAAAGTGAAAGTCAAATCAAGGGCAGAGGAGTTTGTCCTTGATTTTTATGTAGAGCCCTGGAAAGAGACCATTTCAATGACTGACCCCTGCTGAAACCTGGTGAGCAGCCAAATCTCCTCAGTTCATCCCACATCAATGGGGACACATAAACCACATCTCTCTTCCTTTTGCAACAGGCACCTTAAGGAGAGAAACAGGATGGGGATAGCTCAGAGGCTGACTGTTTTTTCCTAGAAAGACATAGCATTGCCTAAGGGACTGTTTAAATTCCCAAATCTAACTATTCTTGAACTATATTGGACACACTGTCAGGTGTCTTTCTCTTTCATTTCCCTTTCTAATAACCATGCCAGGTTTCATATGGCCTTCTGCGTCCCCTTTTCCTTTTCCCACTGTCTGGAATGTGGACCCAGTTGGTATGGTATCGAGCCAACTTCAGTGGTGTGAATGATAAAGGCAACATCTTCAAGAATGGCAAAGCCACAAAATAGAAGGAGCTTCAGTCCCAGACACTGTCAAGCCGCCTTACAGACCCTGGATTTTACCTGTCATTATATGTTGGGCCCATTTGATACAGCAGTCTGTCTAATCTGCAGCCCAATTGATACAAATGGAATGAGAGTTATGAGTCGTGTGAGAATAATACATAAAGTCCTTGCAGTGAGTGCTTAAGTTGTATAAACATATTTTTCCTATGTTACACCCTTCCACAATGACTGGCCAATGATACGTCCAAGGCTTTGGTTAGATGAGTCCTTCAGCGTTTCACTCTTCTTCTCATTTCCAATTTTTCTTTTCTTTCTTGGATGTTTTTTGTCTATCGTTATCACATTTTTTCAGGTCTAGTGATCTATGTAATTTCACCACGTTTTATTAGTATTTCTTCTAGCTGCTTTAGAGTTGTTAGAAATGGCTCAGGCATTTTTTATACCTCTTAATACTTTTGAATATCTGAATAAGTAAATAAATACTCAAAAGAGTATACTTGTTTTAAATTGTCATTATCAACCTTTCACTTCTTTGTGAAGTAACAGGTATAATTTATGAATTAACAGGTATGATTTTGATTAAGGTGATAATGTGAAAATTACATCTAGTTGAATCTTGGGGAAACATACCTAAGAATGTATACATGTATTTATTATTTACTTATATAAGTATATTTATTTTTATATATTTACATATATATCCCCGAATTTCAAATTTACATGTATGTATATAATAAACACAAAGATAGCTTCTAGTGAATAAAAGATCCTATAAAATACGTTCTCAAAAAAAATACATTCTCAAATCCCTATTCATTTAGTAGTCAAATATTTTAATCAAAGTTGTCTCTTTGTAAACTCAACATGCATTCATATAATGTTAAATATTTTAAAATTTGGGTTGTGCTTTCCAAAATAATGTATTGTTTGTTAAGAAAAAAAAGACTGCCCAGGCGTTGGCTCTCAGAATGTAGGACACTATTCAGTCCTGAATGAATATCAATTTTGAAATATTTTTGGTTTATAGAATATAATAATTTTCAGAACAAAAATTGCTCAAAATAGCCAGTAAATACAGTTAACCTTGGAACAACACAGGTTTGAACTGCTTAGGTCTACTTATACACAGACTTTTTTTCAATTAATATAGTACTCCAAATTCCTTTCCAAACCATCACATCACTGACTTGGTTTGGCCAAGATAAAACAATTTTAAAAGCACACACATCCATCGCAGTTTATCTCCCTTCTGGATCAGCTAATATTATACAATACTATTCTGTACCTCCCTCCATTCAAAGCACCAATAGCCCTCTTGCCCACCAAAAAAAGAAAAAAAAAATAGAGCTTAATAAAATAAGTACTCATAGCATCATTAATACAAAATTATAAAAACATGGCAAATTTATTTAAAACACTTTAGAGTGCTTTTAAATATAGTTTCAGAAGAAGGGAATATGTGTATGTATTCTATTAAACTCTAATGCTTCAGGAAACCACAAAATGATCATTTTATCACCCTAGCTAGCTACTGATCATAGAAATGGCATAAGAAGCCATGACTAGGAGAATGAAACAATGAACCTTTGTGACCAAGTACAGGAAGACAGCTAACCCAGATCATAGGCATTGCTTGGGAGCCAGTGCTCGAAACAGAGCCAGTAGTCAGAAGTCAGAAGAGCCACTGTGAGTTATGGAGCACACACATCCAGAGTTCAAAGCAAGTCTTGAATCACATAAAAACACAGAGGCCAAAGTAAGGCACAGAATCAAGAATCAAGACGACAGTTCAGAATCATACATATGTAGCACCACACTGTCCACTGATCCGTTGGTTATCTAGGTGGATCTAGTTGCAGCAAGAATAGTATGTGTTAGCTGCAGGTAGATCATTCCCAGCCATTCCTTCCACCATAGTGGCCTCCCAGAGACTGAGGATGAAACATGCCATTCATTTTCCCACTATCCATCAGGTGGGCTTCAGGAGGAAAGCTAGACTCATTATAGACTAAAGAAAGAACTTACGTTTTCTCTTTGTGTCTGAGTTGTAGTGTGAGTTAAACTTCTACCCTGTTACATTAGCGATTGGCTGGACTTTAAGCAGAATTAAAGGGCGAAGCAAATGTGAAATTAGGCTGAGAATATCCGGCTAGTCAGAGAAGTGCTAGGAGACAAAATTAAATGAAAAGAACACACACCCCTTTTTTCTTTTTTACAATTTTATTAACATATAATTCATATACTATACAATCCACTCATTTAAAGTATATAATTTAATCGCTTTTAATATATTTACAGACTTGCACATCTAACACAATCAATTTTAGAACATTTTCATTACCCCAAAAAGAAACCCCACCCCGCTTAGCCAGCACTCTGGGCAACCACTAATCTACTTCCTGTCTGTATAGATTTGCCTATGTGGAAATTTCACATAGATAGAATGGTACAATATGTGGTCCTTTATGACTGGTTTCTTTCACTTAGCATGTTTTCAAGGTTCACCCATGCTGTAGCATGTATCAGTTACTTCATTCCTATTAATTGCTGAATAGCATTCCACATTTTATTTATCCATTCATCAGCTAATGGGCATTTAGGTTTTTTCTACTCTTTAGCTATTCTGAATAATACTGCAAAGACATTCATGTATAAGCACAAGCTCTAGTGTGGACATATATTTTCATTTCTTTTCTGTATACCTAGAAGTGGAATTGTTAAATCATATGGTAACTCTATGTTTAACTATTTGAAGAACTGCCAGACTGTTTTCCAAAGCAGCTGTACCATTTTCCATTCCCACCAGCAGTGTAGGAGGGTTCCAATTTCTCCATACTCTTGCCAATAGTTATTATCTGTCTTTTTTATTATAACATTCTACCCCCTGGTTTAAAATCTCAAACAGATCTTCTGGATCTTTGGGCCTGGTAACTGAACCAGCTCCCTGGTTAGAGGAACCCACTTACAAAAGGCAAAACTGAGTACACACATGCCTAATGACCAAGCGGGAAAGAAAAGGTCAGAGCCAGGGCACCCAGTCCCTTCTGACTATAAACACAAAGGAGGCCTGACATTGACACTGCTTCTTCTTCTTCTTCTTTTTTTTTTTTTTAAATATTTATTTATTTAATTTGGCTGTACTGGGTCTTTGTTGTGGCACGCGGGATCTTTTTTAGTTGCAGCATGTGGACTTCTTAGTTGTGGCACATGGACTTCTTAGTCACAATATGCATGCGGGATCTAGTTCCCCGACCAGGGATCGACCCCTGGCGCCCTGCATTGGAAGCACGGAGTCTTACCCACTGGACCACCAGGGAAATCCCGACACTGTTTCTACTTGAACTTATTCAAGCCATGGTGAGGGCAGGACACGTAGATGTGCAAAGATGAGCAAAGGTTGAAACATCACTTGAAAGTTAACTGGGTGGGGGAATACGGAGTCAAAGCTGAACTCTGCCTTCTCTCCTCCACTCTCACTTGGTATTTTTCCACCAAAGAGTACATACTGAGAACCTTGGGGATCTTCTCTATCTTTAAAGTTCTATGATTCTGTGATTTTCTCCCTGTAAGTGCAATTTAAATTGACTGTGCTATGTATCTCTTTCATAAACAGAAGACTTTGTCTTAATAAGATTCAGTTTAAAGATTTTTAATGTTTATTTAAAAACATTTTTACTTTTAATGATTCCTGAATCTTGTCATAATATTATAACTTTAGCATTAGCATTAGTATTTCCTGGAAGTCACTAAAAGTTCCTGAAAGTTCACCCAAGAAAAAAGGTGAATATGGTTAAAAGGGAAAAAATAAAATTTATTCCTTGGAAGTACACTGATTACTTATTTAGCTAGTCAGAGAATTGTGTTCTCTCGTCCTTGAGAATTGTGCCGTGGAATAAATTAATTGCATTGATTTGCAATATAATGACCACATCTGAAAATATAGGAAAAACATTATAAGGATGGAGGATTCAAACTAAGGAGGACCAATTCCATACACAATACCAACCAACCATATTAGAAGATGTTAGAGGGTGTTACACATGCTCTTCCTTACTTAGCATGGAAGGAAACTGCAATTAATATGTGGCTAGTAAGGCAATTCCTGGGCCCTAAAGTTACTGGTTCTTCAAGTCAACAGATATTTGTTGTGCATCCGCTACGAGCCTGAAACTTTGGTAGCTTTGTCGCTGCCAAAATAAATAAGACAGAGTCTCTGCTGGCACAAAGCAGCAGAGGCCTTGGCCTCTGCCAGGCAGATGCAAACATATTATCCAGCTGCAATACCCTGGGACCATTCTACAGTTTTGCTAGTACAGGAGCAGAGTGAAATAATGAAGAGGGGTGATTTACAGTAACCTCAGCCAGAATGAGAGAACAGGATATGGACGGCCAAGGAATAGGGAACGTGGCCAGTGAACTCAAGCCTCATAAAGAACATGAAGGATTTCACCAAGCAGAGAAAGGCAAAGGACATTTGTGAAAACACTCTAGTGGGAGAGCAAATGTTTTGGAAATTTATAAGGTTTAACCATATAAAACTGTCAATAGATAACCGCTGTTTGGCCTACAAAAATAGCACATTCATATGGTTCCAACTAATAAAAAATAATCCCCACTGGTGTGTTGGGTGAGTGTTTCAGAGACTTAGTTAGAAAAGTAGTTAGGGTCAGAGTAGAAAAGGCCTTGAATTGCCTTCTAAGTTTCAACTTTATCCCATAGGTGACGAAGGCAGTCAATTCACAAAAGGAACTTTAAACAAATACCAATAAATGTGTTTTTTAATGTTTACAGAATTTTGGGTTTAAAAGAAAACTATGTATCATTTTCAGTACCACAAGTTAAAAAAAATTAATGATAATATTCAGTGCTAATAAGGACCAAGGGAAACAGGATGCTCCCATACACTGCTGCATGTGTAAACTGGAATAATATTTCTGGAAGGCTATCAAAATACCCTTTGACCAAGCGTTTCACTCCTAGAACTGTATCCTAGGGAAACGGCCATGGATATTAACCGGAAAAAAAAAAAAAAAAAAAAATGGAGTTTAGCTACCAGAATATACTTAATGTCTAACAATAGCAAGTTGTTAAATAAATCATGAATCACCCTTATAACTGAACACTATGCAGCTACTTTAAATATTTAGAGGAATATTTAATAACATGGAAATGCCTACAAATTTCTGTTATATGAAAAAAATTAGGTTATAAAACAGTACATGTATCAGAGCTCTTAAGAACGAGGTCAGACTCACTGGGTTTGAGTTTCAGAGCCACCATTTTCAGTCGTGTGACATTGAACACGTAACCTATCCTCTCTGCAACTCAGTTTCATCATCTGTAAAATGGGAATAATACCAGTACATATGTCATAGGGTTGTTGTAAAAATTAAATGAATTAATATACATAAAGCACTTTGAAATTTGCTTGGCACATAATAAGTACTTTCTAAAGTTAGTTACTGTTAATATCTATCTAAGAGTTAGTTATTGTTAACATCATTAGCACTTGTTGCCAGTAAATTAATTCAACTTTTAAGCTAACTTAAGAAGTAAAGGTGGGAAGACAAACCACAGGGCAAGAACCACACCCAAAGCACTCTGCAGAGCTGGTCCTGTGAAGTCATCACCACAGCTGCCAAGCACTGACTGACTCTATGGCTTGCACTGCCAAGTCCTCAGATGTTGGACACTGCACACTGCCCCAGAACAGCTGTCTCTGCTGCCACTGGAAACCGGATGCAGCTGCCATCACTGCTGGGCCATGGTCAGAACAGATTCTGCGTCATCCCTGTTGCTTTGAGTCACCAGGTCCTGAATCAGAGCCTAGAGAGGATGCATCTGCTTGGTTGTACCAAGTCCCCAGTTCCCAGATATAAGGGAGATTGAGCAAAGGAGCATTGAGTGTTTTTATCATATAGAAAAGGCAGATTCTACTTTGTAAGTCAGGGGATTCAATACATGTAGCAAATTTATACATTGGGCAACAAAAGAAAGATATAAATGATCCCTTTGGTGTTTGAAAAATACAGATATAATCTGAACATATATTTACTTGTTTAGAAAGAAGCAACTAAAGGATATATATATATATATACACACACATATATATATATATCTCAAAGTGTTAATGATTAATTTTTAATTGACCAATGTGGCCGATTTGAATTTTTTATCTTCTGTCTCTGTAACTTTCCAAATCTTCTGTGACATAGAAAAGACCTTTTCTCTTTTCAAACAAGACTAGGCAATATCCAATCTCTATTTCTGAAGGAGAATTGAGCCTTTCTTAGATTTGGCCATGGACTGGGAAGTAGGCAACCAGGTCAGGTGGCCACTGTCAGCCTAGAGCAGGCCCTTGCTTATCAAAGCCTAGACCAGCACCATCAGCTTGATTCAGAAGCATATTAGAAATGCAGAATTTCAGGCCCCATCCCTGATCTACTGAAAGCAAAGGAGAAGATGATTCAAGAGATATTCTAGAAGTATAACCAGCAAGGCTTGACAAATGACAGTGTGAAAAAAGTCATGAACGATTACAGACCTTGGAAGTATTTCCAAACTTGGAAGAAGGCAGAGTCATTAACACAAATGGGTCACTGGAACAGGAACCAGTTTTAAAGGAAAAAGATAAATGTGGTTTTAGATGTGTGAGGTTTGAGAACTTGAAAGATGGCCAGGTAGATATAACCAGCCTGGTACATGTAGAATTGGGAGACAATAAGAAACGTCAAGATTGGGCTTGCACATTTGAGAACAATCTAAAAAAGGAGGAAATAGAAGCCATAAAACTGGATAAGAGCATGCAAAGCAAGAGAAGAAATCCAAGCAAGATCCTTTGTTAATACCTATATTTTGGAAACAGGAGAGAAAAGGAAGTCAGAAAATGGATGGCCAAAACTAAGGTCAGCAGATTACAGTGTCAAAGAAAGCAAAGGATAGATGTTTCATTATTATTCAATTCTTCCCTCCTTTCATGACAAATTAGGAGTGGTTTACACAGTTATACTTACATAAAACTTGACAGTGATGGATTAAAGAAGATCTTAATTCTTGAGACACAGAATGCCCAAAATATAAGAGAACACTGATGCTTTAGATGTTATAGTAATAGGTCTCATCCTCAGAAGATATCCAAAGTATCTGTGACTTTTTAAAAAGTTATTGATGAAAATTTTGTAACTTTCACAGTGCTGCAAATTAAATAAGACCATGACTTATCTTTGTTTTATTTGTCCATTCATTCAGCAAACATTTATTGAACACTTACTATAAGCCAGGCACTCTTCTGGGTTTTGAGGATATAGCAGTTAACAAAACAGACATAACCATTTGCACTCCTGGGGCTTACATTCCAGAGGGGAAAGAAGAAGATATTATAGATAATAAACAAAAGAAATAAGTAAACAGATTGTATGTTAGATGGTAATAAGTGTTATAGAAGGAAGGAATATAGGGGTGGGATGACAGTTGCAATTTTAAAAGAGGTGAAAGGGAAGTTGCCACTGAGAAGACGAATAGACCTGAAGGAGGTAAGGAAGCCACTCTTGCAGGTATCTGAGGGAAGCACCTTCCAGGGCAAGGCTGAAGTGGACCTGAGGGTCAAGAAGGCCAGTGTGGCTGAACTGAGGGAGTGTAGGGGTGGGCAGGAAAAGAAGACTGAGGAGTAAAGGCCATCGAAGGTTTTTGAGCATGTAAGTGACATTATCTGACTTGGATTTTAACAGAATCATTGGGGCTGCTATTCTAAGAACAGACTGAAATAGGAAAACCAGATAGGTGGCTACTGTGACTACCAAGGCAGGAATAATGGTGACTCAGACCAGGTACCTTTGACAGTTTTCTCTCTTTTCAAATAGCTACCTTTTTTTCTTCTAGTATATCGCGCTACAGTGGGATGCAGGAGGGCGGAAAGATTGTGTACATAGCAGGGAAAGGAGTGCAGAACTCTCCAATCTTCTAGTTACATGATTTTATATATTTTCACATTTATCTTCAGTCACACAGAACAAAATGTATATGCAACTTGATTTAAACATTTAACTTAAACATTTAATATGTTTAAATAATTAAATCTTCTAAATTATTACAGATTCAAGGAAATGTTTTAAAAAAACAAAACTAAAAACCATTATCATCACCCTGTCAATAAATTTATATTTAGGCCAAGGTAACAATAAAAGAAACTGATAATTTAAAGACATGAGCAATATTTTTTAAATATAGAGTCACTAAGTAATGACTAGTTCTGAAAAATGTCATTTTAAACCTTCCACTCTTTAATACTGTAATTAAAAGCAAAATGAAAGCAAGATCTAGGGGCTTCCATGGTGGCGCAGTGGTTGAGAGTCCGCCTGCCGATGCGGGGGATGCGGGTTCGTGCCCCGGTCCGGGAGGATCCCACATGCCGCGGAGCGGCGGGGCCAGTGAGCCATGGCTGCTGAGCCTGCGCGTTCGGAGCCGGTGCTCCGCGGAGGGAGAGGCCACAACAGCAAGAGGCCCCCGTACCGCAAAAAAAATAAAATAAAAAAAATGAAAGCAAGATCTAGAGAGTACCCACAGAGACCTGGGTCACATCAGGACATGTAATTTGCCTCTTCTATGGATCTAAGACCAAAGGCTCCACTTATTTGCTAAGATTAAAAGGATAAACTGATTATTTCTTATTTTAACATACAAAGGCAACTAAGTCAAGTTAAACATTGATTTAGAGAGAGAAGAGCTGTCAACACTATTAATATTACCCTAGATGTGTAGAGTGGTTATTATTTACAAAGCACTTTCACTACCATTATCTCATTTGAGCCTCACAATAGACCCATTAGCATCATTGTTCTTAATTTACAGATAAAGAAACCCAGACTCAGAGAGTTTAAGGACTTATCCAATGGCACCCAACTAATTAGCAAGTGCTAGAGCTGGGAACGGAACCCTTACTTCCTAGGTCTTTATACTTTACCAACTTGTGTTTTTTTCCAGATATAGAATTGTGGGAAAAAATGTTTTTCCTGTGCAGGAATTATCAGGTCAGCAAACCCAAAGGTGGTAAGCAGTACCTACTGAGAAGTCCCAGCTTGGGAATAATTGCCTTGTGGTAAATTCTGTCATCCCTATTTAAGGTTAGAGAAACCAAGGAACAGAGCTTTGTTAAGTCAGACACTGGCTCTTTAATTATTCAGGGGCTGGTTTGCCATTTAGGCGTACCTTGGTCTCCCCCTCCCCATCCCCTGTTCCCCTGCCCTCCCTAACCCCCTGGAGTTTATGGCTGGCTTGCTCTCCTGGCCTGCTCTTTGGCACCTCCACCAGAGGGCAGGCAGGGCAGGAAGAAGAGCGTTGGTGACCTGTTTGATCAAAACGTTGGAAGAAGAAAACTTAGATCACTATCTTAATTTAAGCTTTTGCAGTCTTTCTAGATTTCAGTTATGAATGAAAACTTTGCCACCACAGAATAAATAATGTAGCAAAATGATCAGAACTGGAGACTGGAGTTTCATTATACCGCTCTATACTTCCACTCTGATTTTTCTAAATGATCAATATAAAATGTTGAATCCTTAAAAATATAACACTTGGGACCTCCCTGGTGGCACAGTGGTTAAGACTCCACGCTCCCAATGCAGGGGGCCAGGGTTCGATCCCTGGTAAGGGAACTAGATCCCACATGTGTGCCAAAACTAAGAGGTCGCGTGCCACAACTAAGAAGCCTGCGAGCCACAACTAAGGAACCAGTGAGAAGCAACTAAGGAGCCTTCCTACCACAACAAAGACCCAGAGCAACCAAATAAGTAAATAAATAAAATATAACCTTTTAAAAAATATATAACACTTAAAAACATGTAGGGAGGGACATCCCTGGTGGCGCAGTGGTTGAGAATCTGCCCGCCAATGCAGGGGACACGGGTTCAAGCCCTGGTCCGGGAAGATCCCGCATGCTGCAGAGCAACTAAGCCTGTGAGCCACAACTACTGAGCCTGCACTCTAGAGCCCATGAGCCACAATTACTGAAGCCCGCGTGCCTAGAGCCCATGCTCCACAACAAGAGAAGCCACCGCAATGAGAAGTCCGCACACCGCAACAAAGGGTAGCCCCTGCTTACCGCAACAAAGAGTAGCCCCTGCTTACCGCAACTAGAGAAAGCCCGCGTGCAGTAACGAAGACCCAACACAGCCAAAAATAAATAAATAAATAAATTCAATTTTAAAAAAACATGTAGGGAAATAGATGGGCAATGAACAAGAATAGAAAATTCACAAAAGAAATTCAACTGGCAGAGAATATGGAAACATGTTCCATTTCACAGGCAATTAAAGAGATACACATTTAAAATAAGAAACTGCCACCTTTCATCTGTGAAATTAATGAATATAAAAATGAGAATTATTCATAAGGGTGTAGGGAGACAGGCATTTTCATATATGATTAGTGGAGATGTAAATTGGTACCATCTTTCTGGAAAGAAATCTAACCATATAGAGAGATTAATCCTGACAGAAGAAAATCAGAGTAATTTCCTACTACTCAAGTTGGAACCAAAATCTGGTTCTTTTTCCTCTAATCAAGTGAGCCCTCACATGGCGAATACAAACTCACGATACAAGATAAAATGAAAAGCAAGCTTCATGCCACCTCCAGCCCTCTGCTGAGTCAGTGGGATGGAAAGATGAGGGTCCCTCCCCCAAGACAGAGTAAGGGTTATAACTCTCACCACTCAGGAACAGAAGCAGAGCATACTGACAGTGGAGAGAATTGGGAGCATCTGGATGTCTGTGCGTCTCCCAAGATCACAGGGTCTGCCTCAGATCCACAGGAGAGGAAAGCGGTGCTTTCTCTAGGTTCCAGAAGTGGTAACACATCATACTGACCTGCATCCTATCGTGCAAGGCTGTCCTGCAGAGAGAGCGAGCCCAGGGGTCTGATTTTTATGGGACTATCCAGATACATCTGAGGGTCTTGTCAACAATGGCCAGACATGCATGGACTAGACCACTCCTGCACCCTCGAATTACATCGCTGTAAGACAGTTATGGTCTTAAAGGTCAAATACAACATTTGCCCCTAAATGCAAACTATTGTACTATAACAGAGTTGCTTGATCTTGCTTATAACTTAACACCTACTAGATTGAGCTAATTTAAGAGATAGACTGATGGTGAAAAGGAGAAGGAGTCTTATTATATTAATAATAGAAATCTGCTTGGAAGGCCTAGGTCCCACAAAAAGAGCGATTTTCCTGAGTTCTCCTAAGTATACACTCATCACAGGTTACAATAAGGAAAAACGGAAAGCAACCTAAATGTCCAATCAAGAGTGCGGTAGGTGTCTATGAACTATTTAACGAAAATGGAAAATGCTTGTACTAGAATAGGAAGTGAAGATGTAGAATACAGAGGTTCCAGTTCAGGGTAAGCTGACTCCCTCCTGTGTTTCCCACTGAAGGGAGATATAACATGGACAGAATGCATGACTGCTCTAAAATGAAACAGCAGTAGTCAGGTTGGAAAAGAAGATGAGAACGTCAAGTCCTGCTAAATCAGTAGTGAGTTTCCTATTTTCTTTTCCCTCCAGTATTTCCTAGCCTGGACTCAGGGCAGCCTGAAACCAGAAGTGGGAACCGGTCCTGGACAGAGAGAGCTCCAGAAGAAGGCTCTAGTTCCGGCTCAAGAAACAGAAAGAGGAACCCCAATGCTCAGAGAAAGCAGAATAAATTACCTAGTTTTTAAAATCTTTTTTTTTTTCCATTTCTTTTTTTTTTTTTTTCTGTTTCAGCCTCCAGGCAACCTAGGAGTATCCACAGCTGCCACTGTGGCAGAAGCAAGGGGCCACAATGCCTAAAACTCTGAGGGAGAGGATCTTTATTGAGAAGAGAAGCCAGTTTGGGGTTTCAGGGAGGGTAATCACGGTACCAGAACTGGACAGTGGACATGATATTGGCAAACTGCCTGTAAGAAGATACCATGTGAACCTGTCACAGGTAACTGGAAATGTAAATCTAGTTCTCAGAAAAGAGGTCTGGGCTGGAATTATAAGTTTGAATCATCTGCATTTATAAGTTATTTAAAGCTAAATACTCTAGATGTTTTCTCCTATTACTAACAGCTAATTACTGAGATTTTCTTGCAGCATTCTTTAGTATCTGCTCCACTGCCAAAGTAAAAGCTAAGACCATTTATTACTATGCTAAAGATGGAGTCTATAAAGTACACAGGATTTTATTTGGTCCCAAGATCTGGGGCCTGGCTCCTAAACCAGCAGTGCTTAGACTCTGCTTGCAATCTCCCTAAAATAACTTTAAAAAACTTTATATTCCCTCGCATATTTTAAAATTTGCATCTGAATTTTTTCATCAAATTTAAATAATGGCAAAAGATGTGATTTCGGGTGTCTTGTAACTACTGACATGTTTAAAATTAAACTATTACATCACTCTTAAAAACAATCAAGGAATGTAAATACCATAGAGATTTCATTCCCATCATCTTTTACATTTCAAAAATATATATGAACAAACTTTTTTAATTGTCAGAAACTTCATTTCTTTTTCTCCTTGAACTCATACTTTCATTCCATTTTCCCCACAAAGTTTTAACCTAATATGCCATGTTTTGATGCTTGAAAATCTTTGATCACGCTATCATAATTTTTTGCAATAAAAATATGCATACAAATTGAAATATTCTCTGGTTCTATAATGCTGTGTTATTTTTTTCTTCTGTATTTAGTTACCATTACAGTTATTAAATAGATAAAGATGATCAAAGAACATAAATGACATATTTAAATAAATGTTAAATACGGAAAGTTAAAATTTTATTGTAAATATATATTTAATAAGATAATGGGACCTTTTTTCTTTTTTGTGTGTGAATTCAATTCAATAAAGGTATTATAAGTATGTGTTACTTTATTAGCTTCTCTAATATTAAAGTTATGCATCCATATGGTTTAAAGAATCAAATTGTCCTAGAAGACATATAACAAACAAAAGTATCATACGCTTCCCCCATTTCCCGTTTCCAACAGGCAACGACTTCTATTTTTAACTCCATATATCTAAATAACATACTTATATTGCAATTTCTTGATTTTGAAAAGTTTTAGTCATTATTTATTGACACTCCCCTAAAGGAGATGAGTTTTCACTTTTTTAAACTGAAATATAGTTCATTATCTCTGTTCTTTGGGTAGGTTGAGCTATACACTGTGTTCATTCTGTTTCTTGGTATTCCATCATCACTATATTGCAAAGGGGGAGGGGGTGAGGAACTATAGCCCTTCTTGTACAGGAATGGTTTTGTACAGGAATGGTTTTGATTTTTTTTTTGAAGATTCTTCAAGGCTTCATGATTATAAATAAATTAACACCAGAAAAGAAATAAATTGAAATATAGTTGATGTACAATATTATGTTAGTTTCAGGTGTACTACATAGCGATTTGACATTTGCATACATCATGAAATGATCACCATGATAAAGCTAGTAATTATCTGTCTCCATACAAAGCTATTACAATATTATTGACAATATACCTTATTCTGTATATTACATCCCCGTGGCTTATTGATATTATAACTGGAGGTTTGTACCTCTTAAACTCCTTCACCTATTTTGCCACCCCTCACACACTCTGAAGGGGCCTTTTTTCAATTAGTTTATGTATCTGTAGGTTAATATTACTTACTGCCAGAATTTAGATATACATTTTGTTTTGTTTTAATGTAAGCTCTGAAAAAAACTTATTCACATAAATGAGAAGATGGAACTGAAAGGAGTTTTATTAGAGCAATAGCCTACAATTATTTGAACCTCTTAAGAGTTATAGAACTAAAATCACATAGTAATGGATAATTAAAAATATTTTTAATGAGTCACCAACTGATGATTCAATTAATCCCTCCTTTCACTTTGTGGAAAGTAAAGAAGTGAAAACCTCCTGAGTTTCACACAGATTATTATAATTATTCCTCCTGCTCACTGTCGACACCAATAATTTGAATTCTCTGGCACGTCAGAGGTTCTCCCACCCACAGGGCAATGTGTTGTAACATCTCAGAGGAAGGGGGGCCTTTTTAAAATTCATTAATTAATTAGTTAATTAATTTATACATCTTTATTGGAGTATAATTGCTTTACAGTGGTGTGTTAGTTTCTGCTGTATAACAAAGTGAATCAGCTATACATGTACATATATCCCCATATCTCCTCCCTCTTGCATCTCCCTCCCTCCGACCCTCCCTATCCCACCCCTCTAGGTGGACACAAAGCACCGAGCTGATCTCCCTGTGCCATGCGGCTGCTTCCCACTATCTATCTACCTTACATTTGGTAGTGTATATATGTCCATGCCACACTCTCACTTTGTCACAGCTTACCCTTCCCCCTCCCTGTGTCCTCAAGTCCATTCTCTAGTAGGTCTGTGTCTTTATTCCCGTCTTACCCCTAGGTTCTTCATGACATTTTTTTTTCTTAGATTCCATATATATGTGTCAGCATACAGTATTTGTCTTTCTCGCCTTTCTTTCTTAATGTGGGAGCTGGAGGGGATGGGATTATGCAAGGGGAGGTGAGAAAGGAGAAAGCAGCACAATGAAAGGGTGTCATCGAGCAGATCAGTTTTAAGGAGAATGAAGGAAGTTGAAATCCAGAAGCTGAATCCATCCTGTAAATCTATCTTGCCCCTTAGAAGCCTTTATGCACCCTTAGTTGTTTTAAACCAACTAGCATTTCCTTTCTTTCATCTTACCCCATCGTGGGGGAAGAAAAAAAGAGGTAGGAAAGAAAATATAAACCTGAGAATATTTTTTGAGGGTTGTAGAAAAAGAAGTGTCTGATCCCTAGGGATCAGGAAAATTCTTCAGGGAAGGGGGCTGGGTGGGGAGGAGGAGGAAGGAGTGGTACGTGTCCATGGGTGGGGCAGACAAGGGACTACTCCTACCCCCCACCCCACAAAGGTAGAGCCTTGAGATAACGTCTCTTCTTCTGGAATCAGCACCGTGGTACTGCATTTCATTTATTCAACAAACATTTTGAAGGCACCTTCAATGTCAGCCTCTGTGCCAGGCCCCAGGGTACAAAGACCTTTACACTCCTTGTCTTCAAGGAAATTGTACCAGCTGCTCAGGACTCAGGGTCTTCACTGAGGTGCTCTAGCCAGACACCCTCCCTGCTTCCCAGCAAATACTTCTCCACATCCTCTGATTTCTCCCCACCCCCTCCTTTCACTATTCTACTACCACCAAAAGCTATATGATCTCATTTCCTCCAGACACTGTTCAGTGCTTTCTAATGCAGGGGCACTGCAAATAGATGGGTTACAGGGATGCCCAACATAGCTCTTCAGGCCCTCAATAATTCAGGGGGGAGGGCTGAGACCTAGGCATTAGGAGGCCACAGTTCAGATACCTCTAGGCAACAAGAAGCTTTTTTCAGTGTGCTGTACAAATATTATCATAATTTTATGTGTGCCCTGGTGTCAAATATGTTGGGGAAGCATTGTAAACTAATTTATCAAAGTATGAATCAACAGGTCTGAGCAGAAGTCCAAATGTACTGCCTGGGAGCTACATCTGGCCTGCAGACATCCTTGGTTTGGCAGATACAGTGTTGACAACTTAAAAATAATTTGTTTTTTGTTTTGTTTTGTTTTGTTTTTTTGCGGTACGCGGGCCTCTCACTGTTGTGGCCTCTCCCGTTGCGGAGCACAGGCTCCGGACGCGCAGGCTCAGCGGCCATGGCTCACGGGCCCAGCCGCTCCGCGGCATGTGGGATCTTCCCGGACCGGGGCACGAACCCGCGTCCCCTGCATCGGCAGGTGGACTCCCAACCACTGCGCCACCAGGGAAGCCCAAATAATTTGTTTTTGACATAAAAAAAAAAAACTTTGTTGTTCAATACAATATTACATACTTTGAACCTTATATAATATTTTAATTTCTGTAGAACTCATTACATGCATTAACCTTGTATGACATTTTAAACTGATTTGAAATTGGTTTGAGCTCCCCAGAGGGCATATGACGTACTTTGGAGCTTAGATCATAACATCCATCACTTGGTTCTAGCAGAAAGCTGTATGCTATCACTTTCGCTTTCAGTATCTTAGATGTCTGTAATAGCCAGTTTGAGACCACTGTCAACTGTGTGTGGCTTGTAGCTGTACTGTGTCCATGTGCGTATTACAAAAATACTTGAGATAGCTAGTTAGATGATTAGAGTAAGGGCCAAACACGCCTTCTCCCCACCCCTCTGACACCCAGGAACTACATCAGCCCCTAGACTTCAAGAAGGAAAGAGAAGTCCAAACTGACTTGGATTAAGTTTCTGTCACCTCTCATTCTAAGATTAAGTTTCTGTCACCTCTCATTCTAGTTGCCTTCCAACTAGGGCTTATATTGAAATTAAGTTCATAGAATGACCACCCTGTAAAAAAATAAGATAATATCTCCTGGAAGCCCAAGTTTATGAAGATTCATCCTGTTGTGCCTGTTGTTTCTCCCTATGAAAGCATACTGTTTGGGGACTTGCGTTTTTCTCAGAATTACATTGTGAACCTGTAAGTAAAATGTCTAATAACTTTAGAGAGTGGTTGAAGAAGTGTAAACAGTAGTTACCTCTTCTGCTTTTTTTTTTTTTTTTTTTTTTTTTTTTCTTTTTGCGGTATGCGGGCCTCTCACTGTTGTGGCCTCTCCCGTTGCGGAGCACAGGCTCCGGACGCGCAGGCCCAGCGGCCATGGCTCACGGGCCCAGCCGCTCCGCGGCATATGGGATCCTCCCAGACCGGGGCACGAACCCGCATCCCCTGCATCGGCAGGCGGACTCCCAACCACTGCGCCACCAGGGAGGCCCCCTCTTCTGCTTTTAAGTAGGTTTGATAAGGTTTCACAGATTTAAGATGCCAGTGACAACTGCAATTTGAGAGAAGGGAAATTATGAATTTATAAGATTATGGAGGGGAAAAAAAGCTTCCTTTTCTTTCCAAGTAAAATAAAAGAGTATCAAGAAAGGTTGTTGTTTTAATGTGGTTCTTTCTAGTCAAGTCAAAATAATGTTTACTGTAAGTTTTTTGTATTTTTTGAGCCTTTCTATTGTAGGTCGTAGCAGTTTCAATAGCGTTAAAAACAATTTGAATCAACAACTCTTATAATTAATCCCATTTTAAAGCTGCTCCCTGTTGAACTTTTCTTTCTTGGGTTATTTATACATTGGTTACCATAACATACATTTAAAGAATGCCTACTCTGTGCCAGGCATTATGCAAGGTGCTGAGAGGAAAGGATGAACAAGATACAGTCCTCTCCCTCTAAGAGCTCTCAGTGTAGAGAAAGTGGACAACTGCACTGCAGTGCAGTGATGAGGTGCAATTCAGACTAGGATGAAGCATGCAGTGGGACACGCATGGGAACGTACCAGCAGAACAGCAAACTGGAAGAGTGGTTAGAGGTGAAAAAAGGAGACGGTGGCTGACTCTTAAAGGATGAGTAACAGTTTCCCAAATGAAAAAGTGAGGAAAGTCATTCCAAGCAAGAGGAGCAGTACGTGCAGAGAAATATGGCGAGAAAGCAAGGTGCATTTAGGGAGCTAAAATCTGGTTCAGCATGACCAAGCAGTTAATTTGGAGTGTGGAAGAGAGGGCTGGCAGATAAGGTTGAACAGAAGGACGGAGGTCAGGTCATAAAGAATCTTTTATGTCATGCTGAAGGTTTGAATTTTATTTCCAAGGCAATGGGAATTCATTGAAGTCTTTTTAACAGAAGAGAGCCACAATCAGACTTTTATTTTAGGTCAGTTTGTTGGCAGAATGGAGAATCGACACTAGAAATAGAACAGGTGGGAGCTGGTGCAGTCATCCAGGTAAGAAATGATAATGGTGTGAACCTCAGTGGTGACAGTGAAGACAGAGAAAAGAGGATGCAACTGAAGATGTTTAGGACATAGAGTCAGTAAGACCTGATAACTTCCTGGATGTGAGCAATGAAGGACTTTCTGGTCATGGTCATTATAAACACTTGTGAAAATGTTTGATCTCCTTTATGGTGTGAAGTTCAAATTAAAACAAGTAATACTCATTCTTACTTTTGAGTCCTAAAATTCTTTATTGAAATCTTTTCACCCTCTTGAATAAAAATGATTTTGATGGTCTAGTCTCAACATTCAGTACATATTTTTCTGAACCATAAAACCACTATTTGTTGAGAAGGTGACAAAAAAAAATGGGGACGTGGTTCTTTAGAAATGCAGCAATTTCACATCTCTGTCACCATGGTCTACTACACTTGTTTATACACCCACCTCCTGTCATTATTAATAGTCCTTTGCTTTTTCAATTTTCCATTCAAACCAAGTTTTTAAAAAATAGGCTGACCACCAAACTCGGTGAGTCACTTTTAAAGTCATTCTAATGATTGGTGGAGTTTCAGTTCTCAAATTTGTTTTAAATAATGAGTTATCCTAAGGTTTAAAAATTTGGTTGAGTAATACCATCAACCTTCTTAAATGTATCAGAGAAACGCATGGGAATTGCCATGCAATAGGAATTTAAATTTAGGACTCAAATCACGTATTATGACAGGTGTGATTTGAAGGAAAGTGTTCTCGCTAACGTCAACTTGCACACATTTCAATCAACTGGGAAAGGCACTGCTCAGTGGACTTTATAGATACTAATTGTAAAACATAATACTGCATTAGTTAGAAACTAATAGATACAGATATAAGTTGTAAAACAAAATATTGCATTAGTTAGAAACTTTGCAAGCCTATTGAATACAAGCTCATTTGCAAGCTCATTATCACATGAAACATATTAGCATGCTTTTAACTTGAACCATTTTTTTCTCCATATGCCCTTAAATTTAATGTTAAATTGCTGTTGTTATAATAAAGTATTTAGAACTCTATTACCAGTGGTACTTAATGGTAGAACTCAGGAATAAAGGGAAATAGAGTTTGGGAAATTCCTGACTTCACTAACAATTCCATAAAGAGACTCAATGTCCAAGACAGAAATTTGGGCCTTGTTTTAAACAATAGATTAGTTCCTGTTACTTGAATTTATAGAAGAAGCCATGGAGATTATCTTGCTCACTAATATGAAGAAACTGAGGGCCAAAGACTTATCTGATATAACTAACAAGAGAAAACTAGTTGGTAATGGCCCTAGAATCTAGACCAGAGTTCTTCTCAAGCATCCCTGCCTATCTTTTCCATGAACTTATCACCACCTTAGTTGGGCCAAAGAAGTTTCAACTAGAAAAGGAACTCTTTTTCATAAAGTTAATAACCCCCCTCTAAATTACATTATATTTTATCAAATCCTGATTTTCATATCTCTATTCAGTAGGCTTAAAGGAAAATACATTCAAACAATCACACCTGTTGAATTTGAACAAGAAGAGATTAGAGATTGTGTGGAGATGCAGCCTGAATTATTCAAAAGAGTGAAATTTTTTAAAATTTAGAAGAATTTGTTCTTTGGAGTAAACACAGTAATGAGACTATGAGCTGACCATGTCTTGCTCATAAAGATTAGAGATTCTGTTTTAATAACTGGTATGGATGATAGGTAATCAGCATATCACAAGTCTAAGCTGAGTTGTTCCATCTCCCTCTACATAGAAGGGCTCTAAAGCACATCCAGCTTCTATCTAGTTTGTGATTTTCAGAAGTTCTAATTATGGTGTTACTGTAATTGTGAAAAATCTCCAGCAAAGAGAAAGTGGAGGTCTGGCAGGAAACTGCATCAGAGGCTTTCAATGGAGCCCAAAACAGGAACATTCTCAATCTAACTCCTTGTCTCCCCCTATCACCACGGACTGTAAAAAGAGAAGCGGAGATAGTCATGTTAATGACATGACATGTAAGAGTCCTTGGATTTATTGGGAACCTTGGTATTCATATGCAATATGCAGTTGTAGTTACTTGCTTTCTGGCCATTAAATTCCTTTTCACACATTTGTGCTGAGAGTGCTTACAATTGAGGAACACTTGGCTGCTCAGTGGTACTCATTTTCATATGGGCTGGGTGGGACCCTGTGCCAAAGGAAGTTCAAGGCAATAAAACGATTACTCAAGCCCTTGAAGCTGAGACATTAGTATCAAAGAATCAGCCAATTCACTGAAGAACTAACCTTCTGAGTCATAGTCATGTACTGACAACCCCTTTCACAAAGTAATGGCTACTCCTAGTCAATAAGGGAAGGGAAGTGACATCTGAGCACCTGCAATGTGTTTTACATGTTTCCACGTTTTCACAGCAGCCCTGTAAGAAATGTATTACCCCACTTCGCAAATGAAGGGACCAGTTCCGAAAAATAAGCAAAGTTGCTCAAGATCATACAGCCAAAACACGGGTCTGTCTAAGCTCAAAACTAAAGTCCATTCCACCATTCTCTGCTCTTTCCCTAATCTAACAAGAGGTAGAGGATCCCCAGATCTCCATTCCGAATAAAAGTATATTGTAAAATCCAGTGTCCTTTGGATATGGAGAGAGTTGGCCTTGCTGTGATGCCATATTATGTCTCTGTTCACTTGATCTGCAAAATCTGCTGGCTACTCTTCCCTTCAAAGAGCCAGAAAGTATCTCTATGATTAACTAACTCTAGGGTGGGGCTTTAAGAAGGGCAAGTTGATGATGACTGTGGGAACATCTGCTTCACAGCCATCAAGCCAGACCTAATCCCAGCTTCACTGAACTGAGATTGTCAGGTGCCAAGAGAAGTGATGACAGGGGGCCCAGGCAGAGGTTATGACAAATTAACGAGGGAGGCTGTGGGCCAGGAAAGAGGAATAAAGGGTTTGAAGCATATGTTTTAGTATAATTTCAAGTCATCTAACATCGTTGACTGAAAGAGGTTGTCAGAAAAGTAACCCAGTTTTGACTGAAAGAGCCACAGAGACAAGACAGCTGAGTTCCCAGCAGGACCTGGTTTTGCCATTAGTAGCTTCACTGCTGTCTAGCTGAGCATGTGGGCTGGCTTTCACAGGCACTGGGATCGTGTAAGATGGAACATAAGGTCGTGGCCAGTTTGCCAGAGCCAGTCAAGTGTGATCTACATTTAGAAGAAGAGGAAGAATTTCTGGGCCCTTTCCCCTTAATAGGCCATAGGACAACCTAGGGTCAATCAGAATGACAATGTCATGGTTTTACTTACCCTACGTGGAAACTGTCTCTAGCACTACCTAGGTCACATTTTTATATTATTCAACTTGGAAAATACTCTGCTATTATCAGTAGCAGAGTATTTTCATCCTATTCACGGAGGTGAATATTAAAGACCTGCCTAGTTGTGACAATTCACACACATTAGGGTACATTTTATCAATGTGAGTTATCTCCCAAATATGCCGATCGCAAAATGCAATGGTGTATTGAAGGGGCCAAAGAATAAATGTGGTAAAAGATAAATATGTAAAAACAGAAAGGCTTTTACCAAAAACTGAAGGATGTGCAAACAGCATTTTAAAATGCGGGGAAAAAAATGTTCACTATCACAGAGGCATCCTACAATCCCAGCTGACGGAGTTACCAAGAACTTGTTTTTTGGGGGGTAAAACTGACAGAATTAAAAAAAAAAAAACAGTAAAAAATCCCCCAAAACCCAAGATGTGCAGAATAAAGTTGCAATTAGTTCACATTTTTTGCCTCTAATATTAAAAATTACAATATTGGGGCTTCCCTGGTGGCGCAGTGGTTGAGAGTCCACCTGCCAATGCAGGGGACACGGGTTCGTGCCCCGGTCCGGGAGGATCCCACGTGCCGCAGAGCGGCTGGGCCGGGGGGCCATGGCCGCTGAGCCTGCGCGTCCGGAGCCTGTGCTCCGCAACGGGAGAGGCCACAACAGTGAGAGGCCCGCATACCACAAAAAAAAAAAAAAAAAAAAAAAATTACAATATTGAACGCAATAAAGGGTACAGTGGCACGGGCTTTCTCATATTCAGCTGATAAAAATATAAATTGCTAGGAGCTCTCTTGAAAGTCAAAATTTCAAAAGCCTTACAATGTTCATATGCCTCTGCAAGTACAGTGGTACCAGAAACCTGGGGGGTGGGGCAAAGCGATCTGTCTCTCAACAAGCTCTCCAAGCGATTCTGATGCACATGTAAGATCGAGAACCACTGCCCTATGGGATCTCACCCACTCCCGTTGCTTACGGACCATGTATAGAGGGATGGGACCTAAATCGACACCTGTACCCCAGATGTCTTTTCTGAATTCCAAACCAACAACTCACTTGGCATTTGCTTTCTGATATCTCATAGATACTTCAAAATAAACACGTTTAACATTCGGTTCAGATATTTCTTCCCCAAATACTCTCGACCTCCAGTGATCCCAATCTCCATAAACAGCACTATCACTTCTACTCAAGAAACCTAAGAGTCGTCTTGGACTCCTCCCACTCTCTTCTACCTAAGACTGTGGTTTTTATAAGAGGAGGAAGAGATAGAGAGAGCGAGAGAGATAGAGAATAGAGACCTCTCTCTTCCATGTGAGGACACAGTGAGAAGGGGGCCATCTGAAAGCCAGGAAGAGCGCTCTCACCAGAAACCAACCCTGGTGGACCTTGATCTGGGACTTCCAGCCTCCACAACTGTGAGAAATTAAGTCTCTATTGTTTAAGCCACCCGGTATTTATTATATATTTTATTATGGTAGCCTGAGCCAACTAAAACAGATGTCTGTAAACTGTCCCTTTCCTTTTATCCCCACTGCTACCATCCTTGTACAGACTACCAACATCTCTTGCCTAGACTACTGCAACATCCTTCTAGAAGAGTCTCACCTCCTTCAAACCACTTTCTATACCCAGTTAGAGAGGGTCAGGTTTTTATTTAAAATCCTTCAGTGGCTTTCCGTTATCGTTCAAATAATGCCCAAATACTTAACAGAGATATGTCAGGATGATATGAGATGTTAACAGATAGACTCCAACCCCACCCCAATACACTGATCCCTTGTCTTTCCTCCTCTGGACACTTGCTCCCTCCGTGCTTGCATCGCCTCGCCAGCACCCTCACGGTCAGTCTGTTCTTATGTGCCAATTTCTGGCCGTGTGGGAAAGCATCTGGCTGGTCCCACCGGCCCACTAGGGATCATGTTTATCTGTGAGGCTGTGCCAGGCCCTTCTCTTCGGCACCTTATGCAGGCCCTGTACTATATCCTTACCCAGCAACTACATACAGTGCCCCAAATTTTCTAATTCCTGGCCTCTTTTTTTTGGTTTAGACCTAAAAGTCAAAAATTTGAAGTTTCTGTTATTGGTTTTCTTTGTGGTACTCTCTTCACATCTCGGGGGAATACCTCTTTGCCGACAGCCCAAGTGGTGGAGGGTTGAAGGTTAATACAGTACTGGCATTAAAAACACATGAATTCTTTATAAATTACCCCATTGCATTGCATTGGCTGGAAAGTCCTGGACTCTTCAGCCTCTATGCACAGCTCACTAGTCTCTCTAGCTTTGTTGGGGAAGAGCCATGCTGACCTTTAGTTTCTCAAGTAAACCATGATTCTCCCACCTTTGGGCCTTTGCACATAGTGACCCATCTACCTGGAATACTTGTTTTGCTCTTCCCTTTGCCTATTCACCTTTCATGTCTCAATTTAAACATGATTTCCTTAGGAAGAACATCTCTGCCCACTTTTATACAAGGTTAGGTCTCCTGTCATACATTCCCAGTATACTTAGAATTTCTTTCACCTTGCAATTTATGCACTTATAATTACTTACAATTATTTGTTTAGTGTCTATCCTCCTGGTTAGGTTATAAATTCCATGTGTCTGTCTTCTCTAATGCAGTCTCAGGATCTAGAACATACAAAGCGTTCAATGAATATTTATGACTGACCCACTGTCAAAGTCATATCATTTTAGGGTAGATTTCAGAATTAGGATTCTGGTACCATATCTGTTTATCTATAGTATCCTACAATTGCAAAACATGCTGGGTTTTTTTAAGTTCCATTTGCAACTACTCTTCTGAATGAATCAGGATTTTATCAATATACAGTTGGAAAGAAATTTGTTTGCTCACATACAACCATCACCCATATATCCTAGTTTAAAAATTTTATCTCCATCAAAATAACCTCACTGTTCTCATGAAACCTAGGCTACAACTTTAGAATGAATAAATGGTATATATTTGAACTCGATCAAGTACAGTTACATTTCTGAAATACTATTTCTGCATAAGATTTCACTTGAAAAGAGAGCTTGAAAGCCACTTTTAAACAACGGGTTTCAGTCCCAGAGACGAAACAATTTCTACAATAGGTTGGATGAAGCCTAGACAAAGACCTGTGAGACATCTGTAGGAAAAGTATTATTTCATCCTACCTACTTTGTGGCCAGTTGAAACATTTACAATAATACTTGTAGTTTGAGGTTTTATTCCCTTCTCTTACAATTATCCTACATAATTTTTCCTTCCCCAGTTTACATAATAGAGGTATGTTTGTCAGTCGCCTGGGGAGAAAGATTTGAGGGAGAGGAGGAGAGCTCTAAGGGAAAGAGGTGGGCCTTAGGCATCTCCTAAGCTACATAGAACACTGATTATCCTACCATGAATCTTCTCACTTTTCTTATTATACAACCCAATAGAAAACACAAAATATATCTGACTCCATGTCATATTGGGAATGACACCAATAGATGTATGTCATCTTCAGGACAATCATGGTTGCAACACATTAAAGAAATAATTTAGCTACAGCAGCAATTCTCTGAAGTCCATTCAACAGAGAATCCATCTCACTAATTAACCTCAAGACCTGAGTCATCAATCCATTACAAGCTGCCAACAATATATCACCTTCACTTGGATGTCAAAACCAACATGTCTCAAAGGGAACTCATTATTTCCTCCACAAACTGGCTTCCCTTCTTAATTTCACTGTTGAATCAGTGCTCCAATCATAATCCTACTCATCCAAATTTACAACCTAGGGGCTACCTTTAACCCCTCTCTTTCCTCACCCTCCACAGTACAGGGAAGAGGGAAGGAACTAGGACCTACTCTCTGTCCTAACCCCATCAGAGAGTTGTCAAGGTGTAATACAAGGCCAGGGTGGGTCAGAGAGCCCTGTTGCATTTGGTTAAAATGCGGACTGCCATGGGCTTCCCTGGTGACACAGTGGTTAAGAATCAGCTTGCCAATGCAGGGGACACGGGTTCGAGCCCTGGTCCAGGAAGATCCCACATGCCACGGAGCAACTAAGCCCATGCGCCACAACTACTGAGCCCACGTGCCACAACTACTGGAGCCCGTGCTCTGCAACTGCAACAAGAGAAGCCACCGCAATGAGAAGCCCGCACACCACAATGAAGAGCAGCCCCTGTGGGGCTTCCCTGGTGGCGCAGTGGTTAAGAATCCGCCTGCCAATGCAGGAGACATGGGTTCGAGCCCTGGTCTGGGAAGATCCCACATGCCGCAGAGCAACTAGGCCCGTGAGCCACAATTACTAAAGCCCGTCCACCCTAGAGCCTGTGCTCCGCAACAAGGGAAGCCACCACAATGAGAAGCCTGCGCACCACAATGAAGAGTAGCTCCTGCTCGTCGCAACTAGAGAAAGTCCACACGCAGCAACAAAGACCCAACGCAGCCAAAAATAAACAAAATAAAATAAATAAATAAAACTTTTTAAAAAGAAAAATGTTCCTGTTTTAAAAAAAAATGCGGACTACTAGACACACCTCAGACCTACTGAATCAGGGTTGGGTTCGGGAATCTGCATTTTAAATGAGCTCTCCAGGGAACTTCTTAGGTCAACTAAACAGAATCAGTGCTTTAAAAGAAATGACCCAATTACAGAAAGACACACTGTGGAGGAGCAGCTAGGTGAGTAAGTCATCCTGTCCAAAGAGCACAAGAGGAAGTAAAGGAGTCCCAAGCAGGTGGATGGAACATAGAGGCAGAGAAATAGAGTAAACAGTCTGTAAGAGTTCAATACTTCTGAAGTCGCCTTTTAGATCTGTTCATGAATAGCCTTCACCAGGGTAGGGCAGGAGAGACTCTAGTTCACCACAAAGAGCATCAACAACAAGTCTTGTCAGAAACTAGTTCTGAGAATTAAAATACACAGGAGAGGAACAGTGGCAACTCACGTAACAATGTACCCATTCCAGGGTTATCATTGACCTGTAGGATAACAGCTCTGTTTGACCACAAAGAGACCTAGGGAACAACACAAGAGGCTGGTAGGAGGCTGGGAGTAATGATGGGCTTCATTTGTGTCAGCCAGAATTTGGCTGCTAATAAAAGAAGCCATTCTAGCTCATTTAAACTTAAAGGGACTTAATATAACAAATCAGGTGCTTACAAAATTGTTAGAAAGTCTGGGGAAACAGGCTCCAGTCTGAGCTTCCAGGAATGATTGTCAGACATGCCAACCAAGGTAGCTATTGCCTGTGTCATGGTCAGAAAACTGGGGAATGATCAGAAAGCTGGGGAATAAGGAAAGGGGAGTCTCAACTGCTGGTTCCAGGCACAGTGCCTCAGTCCAGATCCATGCCATCAAAATTGATGTCCCCGGCACCCACAAAAGTAGGTATCAGACGCTGGGGCCTCTGCTACGCTGCCATAGAAAAACCAGATCCTCGACGTCCCTGCTTGCTAGTGGAAGCAGCAGATGTGCCACCTCTGTCTCACTTCCGTCTTCCAAATGTGACATTCATACGTCTGCTTGGGCAGAGGCTGGGCCACACGTGGAACCTGAGGAAGTCTGGGAAATGGAGGCTTCAGCTTCCTATCCTCTATCGTGTTGCAAATGGGAGGGAGGTGGAGCTGTGTGAGCCATATATGATATCTCTCTCGCCGCCACGCTCAGCTGTAAGCTTCCCTACTATAGGGAAGGGACCTGATTTTAACTGTTTCAGAAGTCCCAGCACTTTGCAGAGTGTCTGATGAATAGTGGGGGAAGGAAGAAAGGAAGGGAGGAGAGAAGGGAGGGAGGGAGGGAGGGAGGGAGGGATGGAAGACAGAAAGGAGCTCAGGACCAAGTCGGACAGAAGCTAAAGGTGGAAAACACTGGGAAATTCAGTTTTGACCGTATTTAAAACTTAAGATGAAATGAAGCAGGGACTGACACTAATAATTCTTATTTCTTAGTAGCTTTTGGTTTCAGTCTGTTTGTCTTCATTTCCATGACTATAAACTTAATACAGTTCAAATTCCTTATGTCTGGAAAAAATCAATTGTCCCCTAACTCGTGTCCTGCCCATTTTTTCCCCACTCTATCCATTCTACACACTGATCTCTGACTGAGCTTCCTAAAATAGTGGTCTTCAAACTTTTTACTTGCAAACATTTCCAAAAAAATCTTGTAAAGCTTTGTATCCTCTTGCACATTATGAGGTTGACATCTAAAACTTTTCATCCCAAGCTAAAACAGTTGCAAAGGATGTAACTTCCAGTGTATTGTAAATATTGTCTCTAAAAAAAAAATTACAGTACTTTAAAAAATATATCCAATAGTATCTAAATACCACATCGTCTATTTTCAAAAAATACATGAACAAGCTGTTCTTTAGTAATGAGATTTGGCATCTTTCCTTTTTCTCCTTGAACTTGAATTTATTTCCATTCTGCTTCTATCAAAAAATTCATCCTAATATGACATATTTTTATTATTGTCTTTTGCCAATTGTCTAATTATCACAACGAAAGGCATAAATGTTGAAATTATATTTTTTATATCAGTGACCATGAAGCTGTGTTTAAAAATTATTCTAGATTGAGTTATCAGTTTATTACTATTAGTTTAGTATTGATAAAAACCATATGAATATATTATAAATTTTGATAAGTAATTATTAAACAGAAAAACCAAAAGTTTATTTTAAATGTATCTTTTAATGAGCTGGATGAGGACTGGCTAGTTTTGCTAAAATTAGGTCCAGTATCTAATTTTTGCTAAAATTAGGTCGGGTATCAATTTAGCCATAATTACTTACTACTTGGTACTTATTACTAAATTGAGATAGGGTTCAACCCCAGTATTATCTCCACAACTTTTTGTGTTTTATTATTAATGTAGATGTTGAGAAAATTTTGTTCATGTAAATAAATAGGTAGGAACAGAGGGAATTTTGTTACAGCAATGCCCTCAATTCTTTGCACTCTGTCAGAAACATATGCCAAAAATCAGGGGAAACCTAGCACCAAAAATTTGTTTTTAATGATCTATCAATTGACAACTTGATTGTAGATCTTCCTGTGATTTTACTAAAAGCAAACTAGGAAGCCATTTCATTGCAAAAGGATTTATTATTCATTCTTTAGTGGGACTCCCTTTCTCAACACCAATACCAGTACCTATACTGTATTACACCAGTGGGTTACAGAGGTTTTTCTACTGTAGGGTAATACACGAAGGAAAGATTAGGGTGAGAGAAGGCCTTTCTTCTTTAAAATATGAGATAGTGGGGAAGGGGTGTGTGAAAGAAGAGGTGGAAATGTTGTATCCTCAGGCAGATCAGCTAAAAAAATCTTTCAGCTTTACTGATGTATAATTGACAAATAAAATCATAAGGTATCTAAAGTGTACAATGTGATGACTTGATATATGCATACACCATAAAAGGACTTGTCCCGTTGAGTTAATTAACATATCAAGCACTGCACATATTTACCTTTTTTTTTTTTTTGGTGAGAACATTTAAGTTCTACTCTCTTAGCAAATTTCAGTTATACAATACAGCGTTATCAACAACAGTCATGCTATACATTAGATCCTCAGACTTTATTCATCTATTTTGTACCCCTTTACCAATCTCTCCCTATTTCCCTCACTGCACCCCACCCCACACAAGGAAACTACTTTCCTACTCTGTGCTTCTGTGAGTTTGACTTTTTTTTTTTTTTTTTTTTCCCAGATTCCACATATCGTGATACCATGCAGTATCTGTCTTTCTCTGTCTGGGTTATCTCACTTAGCATAATGCCCTCCAGCTTCACCCAAGTTGTTGCAAATGATGGGATTTCCTTCCTTCTTAAGCCTGAATAATATTCCATTATATATATACTACCACATTTTCTTTATCCCTTCACCTGAGGACAGACACTTAGGTTGTTTCTACACCTTGGCTATTGTGAATAATGCTGCTATGAACATGGGAGTACAGATGTCTCTTCAAGACAGTGATTTAGTTTCCTCCAGATATGCACCCAGAAGTGGGATTACTGGATCATATGATAGTTTTTTCATTTTTTGAGGAATCTCCATACTGTTTTCCATAGTGGCTTCACCAATTTACATTTCCACCAGCAGTGCACAAAGGTTCCCTTTTCTCCCCACCCTTGCCAATACTTCTTATCTCTGGTCTTTTAGAGGACAGCCATTCTAAAAGGTGTGAGGTGATATCTTATCATGTTGTTCTTTTTTGTTTTGGCTGCGTTAGGTCTTCGTTGCTGCACGCGGGTTTTCTCTCGTTGCGGCGAGCGGGGGGCTACTCTTCATTGCGGTAGCTTCTCTTGTTGTACAGCACGGGCTCTAGGTGGGCAGGCTTCAGTAGTTGTGGCATGCAGGCTCAGTAGTTGTGGTGCACGGGCTTAGCTGCTCTGTGGCATGTGGGATCTTCCCAAACCAGGGCTCGAACTTGTGTCCCCTGCATTGGCAGGCGGATTCTTAACCACTGTGCCAACAGGAAAGGCCCTCTTATCATGGTTTTGATTTGCATTTACCTGCTGATCACCTTTTCATGTACCTGTTGGCCATTTGTATGTCTTCCTTGGAAAAATGTCTACTCAGATCCTTTGCCTATTTTTTAATTGAGTTATTTCTTTTTTTGTTATTGGGTTGTATGAGTTCCGTGTATATTGTGCATATTAACCCCTTATAAATATGTGGTTTGCAAATATTTTCTCCCATTCCTGTCCTCAAGTGAAGGCATACAGAAAATGTGGTAGTATATATATATAATGGAATATTATTCAGCCTTAAGAAGGAAGGAAATCCCATCATTTGCAACAACTTGGGTGAAGCTGGAGGGCATTATACTAAGTGAAATAACCCATTCCACAGATTGCCTTTTCACCTTATTGATGGTTTCCTTCGCTGTGCAGCTTTTTAGTTTGATGTAGTCTCATTTCTTTATTTTTGCTTTTGTTGCCTTTACTTTTGGGGTTAATTCCAAAAAACCACTGTCAAGACCAGTGTCAAAGAGCTTACCCCCTTATGATTTCCTCTAGAAATTTTACAGAATCGGGTCTTATATTTAAGTCTTCAATCCACTTTGAGTTGATTTTTGTGTATGATGTAAGATAAAGGTCCAGTTTTCCAACACCATTTATTAATATTATCTTTGTTTGTTATGGTCTTGTGGGTCTTGTGGATGCAAGCCCCATTGGCTTTCAGAGCTAGGTGTTTTGGGAGCTAGTCAAATGGAAGTGCTAAAAGCTGGGGTGCTGAATATGGGGTCCAAACCTTTCACTCCTCAGGGAAAAGCTGGCAGTCAGTGGATTAGTCCTTATTGTATGGCTCTGTGCCAGGGGCGAGGTTTATGGTGAGAGAATGTCTCAGTCTCTCCTGCCTGTTTTGATGTGGGAATTTTCTTATTTGTCAAATGTGTAGGAGTTGCTTGGCTAGTTTCTGGATCTCTTTCAGTGGGAATTGCTCCATATGCAGCTGTACTTTCTGTGCGTCCGTGGGAGAAGGGTAGCTCAGGAGCCTCTCAGGTTGCCACTTCGGTCCTCTCTTCAGAAATTATTTTTTCAGATCACTTTTAAGGAGTGCAAAGAGAAACTAAATATCCAGAATCCTAATTCCCTTAAAACTGTTTTTGGCCTTCGTATCTCTTGTAAAGTACCTGTACCATAGTATAGGTATAGGTACAGTTTGAAGACTGCTACCCCCAAACAGCACAACTTGCCTAAGTAGTATCTCCTTATTGGCATAAAATATTCACAATTTGAAAAAAATTTTTAAGTGGAGAGTGACTAATCACTTAAACATGCTTTTTTTTTTTTTTTTTTTTTTTTGCTGTACGCGGGCCTCTCACTGTTGTGGCCTCTCCCGTTGCGGAGCACAGGCTCCAGACGCACAGGCTTAGCGGCCATGGCTCACGGGCCCAGCCGCTCCGCGGCATATGGGATCCTCCCAGACCGGGGCACGAACCCGTATCCCCTGCATCGGCAGGCGGACTCTCAACCACTGCGCCACCAGGGAGGCCCTTAAACATGTATTTTAAAAGAGCTCACTATTAAGTGACTTGACAACTGGTAAACATATGTATAATGTCACCGTTTCTAGAACTGAGGGATATTTTTGCAGTTATTTCCGAAATTTTACCCAAAATGTAGGGTTTCTTTTGCATAAGAAGCTGTTGTTTAATCAACAGTGCATTTTATAACTTGAAGAAATACACTTCTAAAGAAGGGGGTGGGCAGGAGCAGAGAGGTGGTTTACTGTTCTTGGTCCTGCCATTCCACAGCCAAATGAAAACTTCCTCCAGAAGTGACCTGTTGGTCATTAACGTGCACTGGAGCCCCGTCCTGGAGTTCTTAAATAATTTTATTAAAATAGGTGGAGGAGGGCCTCCCTGGTGGCGCAGTGGTTGAGAGTCCGCCTGCCGGTGCAGGGGATACGGGTTCGTGCCCCGGTCTGGGAGGATCCCATATGCCGCGGAGCGGCTGGGCCCGTGAGCCATGGCCGCTGGGCCTGCGCGTCCGGAGCCTGTGCTCCGCAGCGGGAGAGGCCACAACAGTGAGAGGCCCGCATACCGCAAAAAGAAAAAAATAAAAAATAAAAAAAAAATAAAATAGGTGGAGGAGGACACTATAAAGAGGGCAAATAAATCAATATAACTTGATATATTACAAGAGAGGGGAAAATATCTCTACTTTTACATTTGATAATATTTATTCATTAGTGTTCACTGTGCAGTTATGCTGTAAAATTAAAAAACAATGACAAACTAAAATAAGAAGTAATACACTCTGGGGTAAAAGGTCGAATTTTTAGTATACATTAATTTGTTTGATTTGCAGTATATGTTTAGTTGCCTACTTAGTTGTCTTTGGAATTAATAAAAATTATTTATATATGAATATATATTAAAAATCTTTATAGTAAAAGGTATCAGAGGTACTTATAGAGAACTCAGGTTCTCTATACTTAGGTGGGGGGTGGTAAGGAACTGGTGACAAAGTGTACCATATACCTTGATGTTTGTGAAAATGTTTATTCCTTTCCAACCTATAAATACAAGACAAAGTGTGACTACAATGTAAGGTGACTTTCTTTTACTTTTTATTGTTGGGAGTTTCAAACATATGTAAAAATGGATTATTACAATGGACCTCAAATGTCTATCCACTAATATTGTTTCATCTATACTCCCCACACTACCCTCCCCTCCCACCACTGGGTTATTTTAAAGCAAATTCCACTCTGTTTTACCATATTATTTCAGGGCATATCTCCCCAAAATGACTTTTTAAAACACACAACCACAATACCATTATGATACCTAAAAATTAACAATACCTGGCTATTTTAAAATGCATAGGAATTTGCACATCCACAGGATTACTTTCTTCAAAGAATCATCTTAAAAGGCTACAATGATGCTAAATGCTAGCATTTCTAAATACTTTTTAGAAGTATTTTGGAATACTTCTCAGGATTATTTTCAGGATTTGCAATGTATTCCTTAATTATCCCAAGTGATGACAAATCTTTACTCTTCAAGAGTAGACTTGACTTGAAAACAGTCAAAAGTCTTTGGGAATAAACCCCAATAAATAGGGGGAGTAATGAGACTGGGTAGGACTGGTTCTGCTAAAGAGAATAATATACACAGAGGCACAAGGTGTGTCCCCCTTTCATGGAAGGAGTCTGATGCTCATAAACTAGCTCAGAAATTACCCTCAATGACCAGAGATGCTGAGTGAGAAAAAGAGCTCTGTTGTATTGGGAGCAGAAGCTGGAGTGAAACTAAGAGGAGAATGTGACAGGCAGCTGCTAGAGAGCCAGCCAGCTGGTGAAAGGAAGTTATGCTTAATCTTTGTACCCTAAATTCCAGTGATTCCAGGCCACTTTCAGGATTTATCTTGCATTTCAGGCTTCTGTGCTTTTGCAAACAATGTTCCCTGTGATTGGAATGCCTACTCCCACTGGGTGGACTCACTGGGTGAATATCTAGTCATCCTTTAAGACCTTGATCAAATATTACTACATTCCTTGACTCTCTCTGGAAAAATTAGTTGTTCCATCGTCTGGTCCTAGTTGTACTTTGTAGGTATCTCTTCTAACATCTCTGTGACTACTTAATAATTATTCAGATATGTATATATTTCCCCAGTTAGACTGGGAGCTTCATTTTTGTGTCTTTGGCACACAGACAGTGATTGGCACATAGTAGGCCTTCAGTAATCATTTGTTTAGCACACAGATAAAATTAATAATCTATGTATTTTTACATGGGGCAGACCTTGAAATGTCCTCACAATGCGGCAAAGTAATTGCAGGCTTGAAATATTATAGAATAAAGCAAAGAAGAAAAGCCTTACATGCAAGAGCAGTTTTTGTAACAGAAACCCTGGAAGTTTCGGATGTTGTCAGTGGAAGGTTACAGCATAGAACTACCCAGAGAAATGTCAGCAATTTCTTTTCTTCTTTTTAAAAATAAAATTTCCAAATCCATTTTTTTTTTTTTTTTTTTGGTACGTGGGCTTCTCACTGTGGTGGCCTCTCCTGTTGCGGAGCACAGGCTCCGGACGCGCAGGCTCAGCGGCCATGGCTCACAGGCCCAGCCGCTCCGCGGCATGTGGGATCTTCCCGGACCGGGGCACAAACCCGTGTCCCCTGCATCGGCAGGTGGACTCTCAACCACTGCGCCACCAGGGAAGCCCTCCAAATCCATTTTTTTAGGATCATAATTGTTTTATTTTTCTTTGAGGGACTGCTACTTGAGGAGTTAACAAATGAAGTACCCGTAAAAACTCAGATCAAACTTAGTTGATGCACATTTTTCTCAAAATAAATTTGGAAGGCAGAACGCAAAACATAAGAAACGAATCATCTGCTTCAAAGAGAATAGATGACTGACTCTTAAGGTCACTGTAAAAACTAAAGAAATTTGTAATGATTGAAACTATTAAGTATGCTCTCCCGTCAGGACAATTCATATACTCCTCTCACTTTCTCTCCCACTTTTTGCTCCAGAGCAAGAACAGCCCATCCATTCCTGCTCCAATGACCTGGTCTTGGGCCTCGGTGGGAAGCAGACGCAACTCTTCCAGCATTATGCCAGTGGCAATGCCACACCTGTGGCATAGTCCAAGGATGAGAAATAAAGGAGTTTGTGGGTAGCCCAGGTGGATAGAAAGGAGCAAGGGGAGAGCCACCCATAGAGAACAATTACATCTGATGTCACCTGTTCTTGGTTGAACCTGAATCTTACCCAGACAATAAAGCCTGTTTTTCAGACTGCTTTCTGGGCCCCAGTTGGCTCACGGCATATTTTCAAACCGATTTTTAAAGAAAATTCAGTAAGTCCACAGAAATTTTTACAATCCTTCTTGTCAGGTGGTAAATATCCTGCTGAACCATGTATGGAAATAACCTGATTTGGATACAGAAGAAACAGGACTGAAGTAGCTGAGCAACAGGTTTGCTTAGTTTTAAAGGTTACATTGCACGACCTGGGCAAGGCACCCCATGATATGAAAGACTGTTCTAACTCAACCCGGAAATCGGGCCAGACCACCCAGGGACTTACAAAAGCTCTTTGGCCCCCGCACCACTGACCTCATGACACATGGCCTCTTGGATCCTGTGGCCACTCTCAATTGGAGAATACACAAAATAAATTAGCACTTGCTTTTTGCTCGTTTTATAAAGGAAATCTATCTTTTTAAAGAAAACTAGAATCCAAAATTACAGCCTAAAATGAATGCATGCACACAAAGTTGAGAATATAGAAATGATGCTAAGCCAAATAACAGTACCATTTTTATGTTGTTTGAAAACAGCATATTTTGATTGTTACATACAAAGAATTTCACATTTCTCATAAAGAGGGAAATGATGAAACATCCAAGACTCCCTTTTATCTTCTGAAATACCAAATCCCAAAAAGTAAGATTTAATCTGCTTCCAGATTTCAAGAGAAAGTTATATGACAGAGATCTTCTTAAAATCTCAAAGAAAACAAAGCTAAAATATTAAAAATGATTTTTGAAATGTATATATTAATAGTTTTCTCTGAAGATCGATGTGCTAAATTGAGATTTATTTTTCCCAAAAGAGGTTTAATTTTTTTTTTTTTTTTTTGGCTGGGTCCAACTTTTGCATAGGGAAGTTCAAAACTGTTCATTGTAACTGTCACTTCCTACTTAATCATCAATTCAGTTCATATTAATAATGCAACCTTTTACATGCAGATCTCTCTATGACATTATACTCGCCTGGAGGAACCACCCATTAAAAGGATGAGAGAGAATTCATCACCCTCATTACTTCTTTTAAGCACATTCATGAGAATAATGCATCAATTATGATAAATTAATCTTAAAAGGTTGCTAAGGGCAGACTTACGCCTGTGATTTGGGCTTGTAAGCCTTTACTAAAGAAATTCTTTTTAAAAAGTCAACTAGTTGCATCAAGAAATCAATTACTTTCTATAAAAGATAAATTATTTTTGAACTTTTTATTATTAAATAATTTTAAACTTACAAAAGAAATGCAAGAATAGGACACAGAATTACTGATATTTTTCATCCAGATTCACCAATATTTAAGTTTGTCACATTTGCTTTAGTACTTGCTGTCTCTGTCTCTCTCTGCCTATCTGTGTCTCTATGTATGTATGTATTTATATTTATAGATATTCTTTTACATATCAGGAATTTTAACATTAATGAAATATTATATCTAATATACTGTCCATATTCAAACTTCACTAATAATGATCTTTATGGCAAATTTCCCCCAATCCAGAATCTAATCCAGGGTTACTCATTGCACTTAGTTGTGTATCTTTTAATCTCCTTTAATCTGGAAAGCTTCCCAGCCTTCCTCTATTTTTCATGACATTGAAATTTTTTTAAGAATATAGTCCATTAAATATGATATCACTTATATGTGGAATCTAAAATATGGCACAAATGAACCTATCTACAAAACAGAAATAGACTCATAGAATAGAGAACAGACTTGTGGTTGCCAAAAGAGGGAGAGGGATGGACTGGGAGTTTGGGGTTGGCAGATGCAAACTATTACATTTAGAACGGATAAACAACAGGGTCCTAATGTATAGCACAGGGAACTATATCCAACCTCCTGGAATAAACCATAATGGAAAAGAATATTAAATAAAAGAATGTCTCTATGTGTATAACTGAGTCACTTTGCTGTAGAGCAGAGATTGGCACAGCACTGTAAATCAACTATACTTCAACAACAACAACAAAAGAAGAATACAGTCCATTTGTTTTTATAGAATATCCTCCAATTTGGATTTCTTTGAAGTTTCCTCATTATTCCATCAAAGTATGTATCATTGGCAAGAATGCTTAATCATTGATGTTGTGTCCTCTGTGCATGGCATCAGGGGCACACAATGAAAGGTTTTTCTCATTAGTGATTTTAATTTGATCACCTGGTTAAGGTGATGCCCATTAGCGAAACAAGATAATTATTGGCTGCCAAGAGGAAATAATTAGTTGAAATTTTAGAGTTATTTTGTGTGGATTGCTTTCTGAATATTAAAATTTCATATTTAATGACACAATACCAAGCACCCAAAATAAAAAAATATATACGACTTGCTAAATGACGTGCTAGGAACTCAAGCAAGAAATATTACTTACTGGGCTTCCCTGGTGGTGCAGTGGTTAAGAATACACCTGCCAATTCACGGGACACAGGTTCGAGCCCTGGTCCGGGAAGATCCCACATGCCGCGGAGCAACTAAGCCTGTGCGCCACGACTACTGAGCCTGCGCTCTAGAGCCCGCGAGCCACAACTACTGAAGCCTGTGCACCTAGAGCCCATGCTCTGCAAGAAGAGAAGCCACCTCAATGAGAAGCCCGTGCACCACAACTAAAGAAAGCCCGCGTGCAGCAACGAAGACCCAATGCGGCCAAAAGTAAAATAAACAAATAAACAAACAAATAAGAAATATTACTTATTGTATCAATGACTAATGGAACTCATGACCTAATAAACATAGCTTTGATATATTTTATGCATACTACCTAAAAAAACACTTCAACGTGTATTTCTAAACTTTATTACAGACCTGAAAAATTTTAATATCGCTCCATTTTGCCTATGACGCAAGAGAATTCAGTGATTCTTTTGGGATTAACAGGTAGTAAGTGGAAAAGACAAGATTTGAACACAAACCTACCTGGATCTCAAAGCCCTCTTGCTCTAGCATATCATACTGCATTTCTTCTAAATGAAAAATCTAAGTTTCTATATGTTAGCCAAAACCAAATATAAATGTTATTGACCTTCCTCTGTATAAAAAGTAGGTTAATTTTTGAAGAGAATTTTTTAAAATGCCAATGGTAAATTTTTAAAGTTAGGAGTATATTTTAAATCAGGCACTGGAAATAATGGGAATCTGGTGTGCCAGCTGTAAGACTTGGTGTATATATTGAACTTTTATTTACTTATTGAACTTTTATTTGCCACGTCTCTCTTTATCACAGACGTTATCCCCTTTTCCACATCCTCTCACTTAGTCATATTATTCACCTACATCTTTCTTTCTGGATATTTTGGATCTCTGTATCTCTCTCTCTCTCTCTTTCTCTCATTTTGGCCTCTTTCCCTTTCCAAAAAACCTTCTCCATCTTTTCAAGGTTTACTTCTTTCCATCATATTATCACAGCTAACAGGGATCTGGGCAATGAAGATCATCTCAAGGGATCAGTTCTGAACCCTATGCCATTTAGCACTTCCATTAATAATTTGAATGGTGATAATTAAAAGTAATTCCAAACTGAAAGGGGTGGCTGTAACCTAAGAAATTTGCATTAAAACTAAAATTTCTAACAAGACAGAAAAATGGATGGATAAGAACAGCAGATGTTTTGCAGGACATCAGTAGTGTAATGTAATTACTTTAGGAAAGAAAAAGCATCTGTTCAAGCACAAGGTGGCACAGGATGGGCTTTATTCAAGTATATCAGGATAGAGTAGAAAAGAATAGAGGATTAAAGTGATTCCCATTCTAAATATGAGTCAAGACAGTAGCACATTTGGAAATGTATCTAATATTGTTACATATGAACAACATTCCAAAATTTATTAACTTTGAAGTTATCCTTCCTTTGTTCTCAGCATTGGTTAGTTCTAAAGTACAGTAATGTTTCTATTTTGTCTGTTTACATTTTAAAATGTATGCACCATTTAGGAATATTGGAAAAATAAATGCTTGTAGACATATTACAAATTACTTAGATTCCAGAGAAAAGCAATCTAAAGCTTTAAAGGACATGCAATCAGACCTATAAGGACAAATTTAAGAAACTGAGCTTATTAGCTTACTCTATATTTCAGAACTGTTAATATGGACTGTACTAAAGCAGAAAACTTTTCAGATAAGGCCATGGAAATATTATTTATAGAATCAAAGACTATTTGGACTACAGGATGTAATAATAATAGATACTACTTGCTGTATGGATACAACCCGCTAAGCACTTCATTATTATTTCTAAACTTTACACAGGCCTGAAAGGAAGTAACATTAGCTCCAACTTCTAATATCTCTCAGTTATAAGCATTTTATTCCTTAATCAATAGGTGCTTACTTTAAAAAGCAAATGCCTGCTGGAGAAATAAGTGTTTTCAATCAATCATGCCTAAATGAAAAACATTTCATCAGGTAATCATTCTGTTCCACTCACTATCTAATAAGTAGCTGTTTTGATGGGGGAAGGGAAGGAGAGGATAGAACAATTTGGGGGTACTGAGATTGAATGCGGTGGCGAGTTTGAGTTGAGCATCAGAGTAGGATTGCTGTTACGTAACACGTAGGGTGGGCACGTTGCAATTTGTTCTGCACCTCACGTGGCGAAAACCACTCCACTGAGCATTATCTGCCTGAGTTTGGGAAGGCTCCCTGGTGAGGGAATTTCTGTGCAGCTTGTCCCAGTCAGCACAGCAGGCAGAGCCAGAGAAAATGCAGGAATCATATATGGTAGATGCAAAGATGAACTTCCTGATTATAAGGATGAGTAAACACTGGAAACGGCTAGTCAGAGAGGGAGTCTGTGGAATCTCCATCCTGAAAGAAGTAGTTCTCTCATGGGAAAAATCTCTGTGGACTACATACCCCTGACTGGACATGACTGGACACACTGAGGGAGGACAAGCTTTGCTTTGAATGAGGGGCAAAGGAGTTGTTTTTTTTTGTTTTTTTGCAGTAGCGGGCCTCTCACTGTTGTGGCCTCTCCCATTGCGGAGCACAGGCTCCGGACGCGCAGGCTCAGCGGCCATCGCTCACGGGCCCAGCCGCTCCGCGGCATGTGGGATCTTCCCGGACCGGGGCACGAACCCGTGTCCCCTGCATCGGCAGGCGGACTCCCAACCACTGCGCCACCAGGGAAGCCCAGGAGTTGTTTTTTTTTTAAATTAAATGTGATGAGTGAAGTATTCATTTCTGTCCAAAGCAAAACTAGACACTTACTACATTACAAAAAATGTTTATGCTGCAAGAGATCTAGTAAACACACCATCTGGAGAACCTTAGAGTTCAGGTTTTCAGAACTACTGATTTTTAAAAAATAGGCCAGCTCTCCTAAATGTTTTAAGTAACAGAAGTACTTCTAGTTGGAAGTCGGTAAAGAGTAGGCTAATTTGGGGGAACTTCAGACAAGAAGATATGCTCTTATGATTTCTCTAAACTTCCATGTTCCCCTAAACCAGTTTTTAAGCATTTGACAGGAAAATGGTAGGAGAAGTGGGGGGAGGTCTGAGTGGGGAGCTGGAAGGTCCAAGTTCAAGCACCTGGATTTTATTCATTTAGTTCACTGATGACTGTCTCACTGCCAAAAACATCCTTCTCTTCACAAAAAAGTTGACCATTGGTATCATAGTGCCCTCTTATTTACTTATTAGAATATGAGTGCCTATTATGTACTAAGCAAATAATTAAATTGATCCAATAATTTCACACCTTATTTCCATTTGAAAGAACATTAGTGTTCTTGAACATCTGTTTCCCCACGTATAAAACTGGTGTGCTAAAGGACAATGAACTAGATGATCTATGAAGCCTCTTTCGGTTGTAAAATTATATGTTTCTGTAGCCTCTCGAAGCAGGTGCTGCTGCTTGTGTACGACGGAGTCAGACCCCAGCTCTGCCACCTCCTCACTGTGGGACTGGGCAGGTTACCTAAGCCTCTTTGGAACCAGCTTCCTTGTGTTCCTGCCATCATTACAATCCTCACTTGGAACACTTTTTTGATCACGTTACTTAACCCATGTATGAGATGCCACGGACAGGACTTGAAGACATATAATACCTATCAAAAAAAGCCTAGCATAATGCCTCACAGTGTCTCTCATAGGAGAGCCTCAATAAAGTTAATCCCATTCTTTCTACTGTCTTTGGAGAGGCTACTCGCCCATTTCAAACTAATGTCACGCACAATTTCCCAAGAAAACAAAGGGCAAGACTGTTAGGTTTTATGTTTTGGAGTTTGATACAGGCTTTGCATGACAACATTTTCTCTTTCACCTTTTATCACCCATTATGAGCAAAATCATCTGACATGTATATTAGCTGTCTGTGTTCCCCAAGTCGAGGCTCAAAATAAATGCACATGAACATGACCTGAAATTTTGCTTGTATCAGAAATACAAATGGCTAGGTCAAATAGCCAGATAAAATTTTATGAGAGTCTGGAATTTTTCTAGATATTTTTAATCCTTTGCTCGTTGTTTGAACTGTCCGTCTTTTATTTTATTTTATTTTTTGATGTGGACCATCTTTAAAGTCTTTATTGAATATGTTACAGTATTGCTTCTGTTTTATGTTTTTGGTTTTTTGGCCGCAGCGCATGTGGAATCTTAGCTTCCCGACCAGGGATTGAACTTGCACCCCCTGCATTGGAAGGTGAAGTCGTAACCACTGGACGGCCAGGGAAGTCCCTATTTGTCTTATTAACAATTTAAAATACATCGCCCAAATTAGGCCCATAGAATACTTTTATTGAATTTTTTTTAACTGTATATCCTCACCTTAGTATAGGTGAAAATCTAACTAACTATAGATCTCATAAAAACAGTAGTTGAAAACAGAATTATATATATATATATATATATATATATATATATATATACATATATATATACCTCAGAGATTGAATTGACAATAAGCATAATTTTTCCTTAGAAGCAAATGGATATATAAATCATATATAAATACTTAAGGACCATCTAAAAATGAGATATTCATGAACATTTCTAGGCCACAGGCAGAACAAATATATACATTGTGACATCAATACTTTCTGAATTAAGGAAAACAAAAGATCTCAGGAGGTTTGTGAGTCTTACAACGTGTCATCTTCAATATATCTTTCATTGTTTGCTAAGTGGACACTCTAAAAGGCACAGCAATTATTTAGTCTATCCTTGTTCATGTTACCATCACTCCCAAATTACAAAATTAATCTACATTTCTTCAGCTTTCATAGAAATCTATTTAACATTATGCCCTTGGACTTCTGCCAAAAGCCTATGTTGAAATGACCATGCAAGGAATATTTTGGCATCTTTCATAAAATTGCAATTTGGGGACACTTTTGTTTGTGCAATGTCCTTCATAACAAGCTTTGTGAGGTAAATTTTTCTTTGAGTTCAATGCTAGGCAATATTTGTTTCTTCTGAGCAACTGGTATCATTCAATTTAGTGGTTAGTAAGACTATGCAACTTGTATTTCCCTTTTTAGCAAGAAGTCCAGAGTTAAGTTTTCTACTCAGTTTTAACATCTAGTCATTCTTAAGGTTTCAGGTTAATTATACACCATCTCTACACATCGCTTCCACTCCCACAAACCCATTTATAAATTGGCTTTTGTTTTTTCTGTCTCTCTCTCTCTCTTTCTCAAGTGCCTCTGTATTCATTATAAGCTAATTCAAATTTTTTTTTTTGCAGTACGCAGGCCTCTCACTGTTGTGGCCTCTCCTGTTGTGGAGCACAGGCTCCGGACGCGCAGGCTCAGCGGCCATGGCTCACGGGCCCAGCCGCTCCGCGGCATGTGGGATCTTCCCGGGCCGGGGCACGAACCCGTGTCCCCTGCATCGGCAGGCGGACTCTCAACCACTGCGCCACCAGGGAAGCCCTCAAATATTGTTTTAAAGAGTACAGACAAATAATTTTACATTGTTAAACTTAATAAGTTTAATAAATAAACTTAGTAAATTTTTTTCTTAGTTTTACCATTATTGTAATTCAAGCTAACACATTTGAGTACATAATATTGAAGTTTAAATTTAACTCTTGATAAACAATACTCTATCACAAGAGGCAAACGCTTCAGATGTGTGTTTATTTAGATGTAACCTACTGACATACTGTAGCGGCAGTATATACGGTTACCTCTAAATATGTCAAACAGCTCCAAATAGAAATATGTATACTACTGGTACAATGCCAAATACTCTGAAAAATTCCTTTAATTCTATAAAACATATGGCTTTATGCTTAAATTTAAAGAATCTCAATCGTTCCCTGGATTTATAGTCCAAAAAGAAACAAGCCTGACATATTTCTGGGTGTGGTTTCTGAAGTTTTTATCCCCTTTGACTCTGATTAGTTGAATATCTGAGGTCATCTTGAAATATAAGCCTTGTCGGTCAGGCTATGTAAATTTTGTACTTGTCCTTGAGAAGACCCTAATGAAGATCACTGTATTAGAGTATTCTCCGTGACTTAACTTTAGTGATATGCATGCAACAGAACGGCTTAACTGTGGAAGCCACTATAAAAGAACTGGGTCACCCATGCATTCACATGCAGACATGTCAATAGTACTCTTTGGTTCTAATAAAATTAGGGGTAAAACCTTCTTCCCGTCACCATCGTCTATGAACTCTGAATTGGCTACATATAAGTAGGAGAACATCAAGCACTAATATCAGTGGTGGGAAGTACAAATACAAGAATAAACATGAGAAGGAAGTGCCCTCTGGGTGTTGCTACCAGATCATGTTTGGCCTCTGTGCAATAAGTTAGGCCTCTCCTGCGTTGGTTCCAAGTATACCATGGAAGAAAGCCAGCTCTAAAATTAATATTCTTCTGATCATTTGAACGTTGAATAAAAATTGAGAAGGGATGAATTACCTTCTCTTCCTTTTTGGCCTTCTATTCAGGAACCCATGTCATTTAAGCAACTCTATCCTTGCAAAGGGAAATCATATCTCCGACCTGGAAAACAACTAGAACAAATACATGTGTTGAGAGAAGCATGTTCATGGGAGATTATATGAAAGACATGAAATCAATCCATTCCTCTAGATAAGCAGTCACAAACTAAGATTGATTTAACCCACAGGAATATTTTGTTTGGCCCACAGTGTATTTTTTAAAATTGTGAGATTTCAAATATAGAAGGTGGCAATAGTGTTCTTAGTGTCCCCACATGGCAACATCTGCTGGAGCTGAGCAATGGCAGCTGCTCCCTCTACTTGGGGCAGGGGATCTCCAGGTGGTCACAGTCCACACATACATGCATTTGCTCTGCCTACAAAGATTCTACAATCAGAGTGGCCAGCTGAATGCCAACTGAATGCCAGGATTGCATCGTTACTGCCATTCTCGTGTCAGGATTGCTTCTACTGATTTTCACTTTTGGTGGCTGTCATCAGCGCCAAGCATGTGATCCGATTGCAGACTCACTCCACTGGAATCTGGGGCTCTTTTCTTTCATTATGTCAGTACAACTAAATCCTGTACTCTACTGCATAGATATCTAATTATTTATAAGCACTTTTCCTATCCCATCAGAAGAGTAAGATCTCAATTATGGCACTCCCTTTCTTTTCATTTTCTCATTACACCCACAGCATAGAAAATACACTCACTGTCCACTGTAGACTGCAGGGATTATCCCCAAATACAGGTTTCCTGAAAGAGGATTATGTAACCCCACCCACAGATGTCAGGTTTAGCCAACGGAATGTGAGCAGATATGATACACGTAATCTCTGAGAAGAAGCTTTAAAAGATATGGTGAGTTTCCACCAGCCATCTTTATCTGCCATGAAAAGGGAATGTCCCAGAAAGGCAATGCTCCTTCAGCCTAGGTCCTGAAATGAGGACACATATGACACCTACTTGAAGGCTGATAGAGCTGAAACTGACCCACATCCTACATGTAATATGAGCAAGCTACTGAGATCACAACCTTGGAGATGAATTCATCTTCACATAGCATTCAAACTCTGAATAAATGCCAGCTCGCTTTTGTTCCACTCAATTCTTGTTTCTAAGGATTCACAGAGAAAATTGGCTGCTAAAGAGGAACCATGGAACAAACCAGAAGAATCCCTGTCTTCTAAGAACTTATAATCATGCAATATTATAAAAACAGTGGCATTGGGAGACATTTGACTTTTGCCTTCAGAGAGCCTACCACATGTCAATTCTTCTGGTACCATCAGAGACATGAAGATCCTGCTTAGAGACACGAAAAGCTAACAGACATTGGGATAAGGACAGTGCTACAGAAACTAAGAGAAAAATCCTCTCATATGTCAGAAAGTGAATTTTTCTGAAGCCCTTGACTGTGTCAGGTATTCTGGAGGGCTCCTAAACGGGCCAGGAGAGGTATTTCTAACAATTGCTGCCAGTGAGCAAGAACAGAAAAACAAAAGTTTCTTGAAGTGTTGTTTAAAGCAAATTGGCTAATGATTTCATCTACCATCTATTTACTAATAACTCCCAGGTCTTTATTTTCCACTTCAGGCTTTTCACTTGTGTTCTGGACCTGCATTTGTAGCTTCCTATTAATTGATGCACCTCAAACTCAACATGTTCTAAAATCATTAGCCTTCTCCATTTCATCTTCCCAATCTGCTTCTCTCCCTCTATTTCCTATCTTAGTGAATAACACCATACTTCTAATCATAAAAACAAACAAACAAAAACAGGAGACATCTTAGGACAGAGGCTGCAACTTAGCTGTTTATTTTCTGAAGTTGTTTTTATTTGGTTCAGACGGAACTTTAAAAAAGTTTGGGCCAACATGTAAGATTTGGGAGATGTCGCAGAAAAATACAGATTTAGGCTTCTCTTTAAAAATCAGACAATGGGGACTCCTCTGGTGGTCCAGTGGTAAAGAATCCGCCTTCCAATGCAGGGGACGAAAGTTCGATCCCTGGTCAGGGAACTAAGATCCCAAATGCCATGGGGCAACTAAGCCCACGCGCCACAACTATTGAGCTCCTACACCTCAACGAGAGAGCCCGTGTGCGGCAAACTACAGAGCCCACACACCCTGGAGCCTGTGCACCACAACTAGAGAAGAGAAAACCCGCACGCCACAACTAGAGAGAAAATGCACAACGTAAGGAAAGGTCCCGCATGCCTCAACGAAGATCCCACGTGCCGTAACTAAGACCCGACGCAGCCAAAAAAATAAGGAAAATAAATAATAAGACAAATAAAAACTTAAAAAAAAAATCAGAAAATGAAGCAACATCAGGCCCTACCTCCACGGAATAATGGGCTAACGCTGAGGAGCAGGTGTCCCATTTAGATTCAGGTAAGCTCTTGCTTCATGTAGTATTCATAATGGCCACAATGATTGCTGAGGCTTTTCATTCATTTTTGTCACTGGCTGGCTCTTGAGGCATCTGAGATTATGACTCTAATGCTGAATCATTTCTCTCCCCATACCTCCACCACAACCATCAGCAAGTCCTATGGCCTCTAGCATTTCTCCAATCTGTCTCCCTCCTCTTCATCTCAATCGCTACATTCTCACTGTGGGATCTCAGGCAATGCTCATCTGGACTACTGTAACAGTTGAAATACCTCTAGTTCCACCTGTCTAATGGGTTACTGACATACCAGTGAAGTAAACGGATGTAACTAGCCTTCCTGAAGGACTTCACTGGTTCTGCATGGCCCACAGGGGAAAGTTCAAATTCCTTTAGTCCATGGTACCAGGCCATTCATTCTGTGACCTACACCCACCACTCCAGCCTTAACTCATTTCACTCCCACAGCAGTCTACACTCCAACCCTTGCAAACAGTTCTGCTAACCAGGTGGGTTATTTCCATCCTCTGGATCATGCAGCTCTTTATGCCCAGAATATCTTCATCTCATCATTCAACCCACACAACAACATTCTTTCTTATCTCCAGAAATTTGGTTCAAGTGTTACCTTCTTTTTGAAGACTTTTCTGTCTCGTTCCCAATTCTGCAGGTAGATATGACCATTGCAGTCCCACGTCTATCCCTTTCTGTCCCCTGTAAGATTGCTATATTGGTGACCATGACATTTTATTGTACCTATTTGTTTACTTGCTTGTATTAGGCTGGGACTCCGCCTCATTTGCCTTTATATTTCCAGACCCATGCCTGGTGCATACAGCTGCTTAAAAAATATTGGCTCGGGGGCTTCCCTGGTGGCACAGTGGTTGAGAGTCCGCCTGCCGATGCAGGGGACACGGGACCGGGTTCCCCAGTCCGGGAAGATCCCTCATGCCGCGGAGCGGCTGTGCCCATGAGTCATGGCCGCTGAGCCCGTGAGTCATGGCCGCTGAGCCTGCGCGTCCGGAGCCTGTGCTCCGCAACGGGAGAGGCCACAACAGTGAGAGGCCCGCGTACAGAGAAAAAAAAAAAAAAAAAAAATTGGCTTGAATGAATAAATGAATGATTATGTCAAATGATTACTTATAGGTAGGTGTTCTCTTAAATAGCATGATCATCCTCTTTACACCACTGATTTGCTTGTATTTGGAGATTATTGAAGGGTTAAAATTTTTAGCTTAGTTCAAGAAAATTAATTCAATTTCTGAAACAGCAGGAGCTCAAATCAATAAAGTATATTCGTATTAACAATGTTTCCCCAGTTTTATTCTTAAGAAAGGTACCATATATTGCCTCTGACACATGGAGGCAAATGATTGATAAGTAATTTATGATTCAGGTTAATTATACTATATGTAGGACACATATCAGTGTGCTTTATGGGTATAGCTCATAAATAACACTAGGTTTTAACTATCAATCTTCTTAATGAGGAAAAGAATACAATAGGACCTTCAGAGAACTAATTATGAATCAACCAACCTTTACAACATGAGAATGTAAATGGCACATCTCTAGGTAATATACTTTGTATTACTCTCTAGAAAGCCATGTTAATATAAAACTAAAAATATTTAAAGCTTCAAACTTTCAGATAAAATCACACAAAAACACCTCTCTTGGAGTTCTAAAAACAGTCATTCATTCAATAAATATTTATTGAGTACCTACTGTGTGCTGGGCACTATTCTAAACTCTAGGGATGCTGCTGCCTTTATAAATACGACTAAGGGCTGGGGAAGCCAGTACAATATATAAGGCTGGAAGATGAGAAGGGAGCCCAAGGCTGACTATGTAGCATATCAAAACAAATGCCAGTCTGCTGGGAACTGGACGACTTTCTTTTCACTGGCACCAACGCACATTTTGCACCTGTGTCCTCGTGAAATTTAGATGTTAGTGTGGTGCTGGGGAGAGGGCATAGGGCAGGTCAACAGATGACAAAAAAAATAAGTAAGTAAGCCTGTCAAGAGACTAATAAGTTCTGTAAGAGAAATAAAGCAGGGAAGAGACAGGAGGAGTACTGAGGGGTAGCGGTGCAGTTTACAACAGGGCGGCCAGGGAAAGCCTCACTGAGAAAGTGGCATTTAAGCAAAAAGCTGAAGAAAGCGAGGGAGTGGGCCATGTGGATACGTGGCAGAAGAGCATTCCAGCAGAGGAAGCAAACAGCAGATGAGGACAGGGGTCCAGAGGTGCCTGCAACTTTCATGGAACAGCAGGGAAGCCAGTGGCCAGTGTAGCTAGAGCAAGGGAGCATGGAGGAGAATAGTAAATCATAGATTCAATCAGAGCGGTAATCCAGGGGAGGAAAGAGACAGGATTGGAATATATAGGACAGTTCTTCTCCAATCTGACAGGCCCAACGCTCTCTTACTTACTTACTTACTTACTTACTTACTTATTTATTTATTTATGGTTGCATTGGGTCTTTGTGGCTGCGCACAGGCTTTCTCTAGTTGTGGCGAGCGGGAACTACTCTTCGTTGCGGTGTGCGGGCTTCTCATTGCGGTGGCTTCTCTTGTTGCAGAGCACAGGCTCTAGGTGCGAAGGCTTCGGTAGTTGTGGCACGTGGGCTCAGGAGTTGGTGGCTTACGGGCTCTAGAGCGCAGGCTCAGTAGTTGTGGCACACGGGCTTAGTTGCTTCCTGGCATGTGGGATCTTCCCAGACCAGGGCTTGAACACGTGTTCCCTGCAGTGGCAGGCAGACTCTTAACGACCACGCCACCAGGGAAGTCCCAACTCTCTCTTTTTATAACAAATATTTTATATTCCTCCCTTACTATACTGAAATTAACCTCACAGATGATATAACTTATCTACACACCTAACTTCAAAAGAATCAATATAATACTGAACCTATCATATAAATGAGAAATAAATGAAAGTAATCTATAACAAAATAAATCTATTTCAATATGTAAATGTTCAGACATGAGCACTGTAAAAAACATAAAGAAAGATGTCACCTTTATAATCACCATAAATGCGGCAGCTACAAATGCAGAATGATAAAGGAGTGTTTTCTTGGAACCTCAAATGTCACAAATGGTGATGCTGATGCAATCTCTGACATGACTTTCTAAATGACAAAACCTCTGGTAAAATTCTGAACACTCTAGAGTGTCATCTTCCCTCAATTTCTATGATAGTTGCATTTCTGGAAGATCAAGTGTACATTAAAATCACTCAAAAAATATTTTGTATTTATATATAAATGGAGTTAGGTTCTAGGCTCAGATCATCATAAACAGGTTTTCACCTTTAAGAATGTCCAAAGGACATCCAAGAGTCATGTAGAAGACACACAAGGGGACTTTTCCTGGTGATGGGAATGCTTTAATACTTTGATTACTGTGGTGGTTCCACAGGTGTATACATTTGTCAAAACTGATCAAACTGCATACTTAAAATGGCCTATTTTATTTTATACAAATTATACCTCTAAAATTGATTTTTAAACATCATACAGGGTGAGAGACGATTCTTTACGGTAAGGGAATCTGTAGGATGGACTAGCAGGGCCCAACATACTAAATCCCACTCAATCATGGTACATCCCAAAAGGCTTGCCTCAAATTTCCAAAACACACCCTAGTAAGTAATACCACATCCACTGAGAATATGGCACGCTGTCTCTTAGTGGGACAGGAAGTCACTAGGGGGTTTTGAGCTGAGGAGTGATGGGATCTGACATGTTTTAAAAAGGACTGTTCTGATCTTTGGAGCAGAGACAGGCAAGGGCTGATGCAGAAAGACCAATTAGAAGACTATCATGAAAGGTAGGCAAGAGATGATAGTAGCTTAGCAAAGTGGTAATCATAAGATGTATCAGAAAAGACCTTCACAAGTTTCCAACAGAGCCACCGAAGGTAATGTAGGAAATAGAAAGAACTCAAACAATGTTTCTCAGATTAAAAGAAGAGTAATTTTCAATATTCTTAACCATACTCCTATAAAACTCTGTACTTCATTATGCAATGCAATTAAAAAACACTTCGTGGCCCTAGCTGTGTCATTTTATATCTAAATGTAATGAAACATTCTTCTGGTAAAATGAGATTTAACAAAAAAGTTTTTTAAAAAACACTTTACCATAAAAAAGTATATTTCTTGCCTAAGTGAAATACTTTACCTTGGCTGTTTCTGTGATAATTTAGATCTTGCAATACCTTTAAGCTCAGTGTAATGAATGTTAGCTTGTCATCTGAGAGTTTCTAAGTGTAGAAATTCAGAAGATTATTCTGGATTTCCTGTAAGATTAGAACCTACTAAATCGAGTTGTTTAAGCTTTGAGATCATAGATAATTTCTTATGATTTGTCTTGTTCTCTCAAAATTGGGGGACCGTTAACAGAGAGTTCTAGTTAGTTGATCCCATGTACACTAAAGTTTTATATTTAATGTTCAAATCTTTCCTTTAAAAATATCAGAAAAGGGACTTCCCTGGTGGCACAGTGGTTAAGAATCTGCCTGCCAATGCAGGAGACACGTGTTCGAGCCCTGGTTCGGGAAGATCCCACATGCTGCGAAGCAACTAAGCCCCTGCGCCACAACTACCGAGCCTGCGTTCTAGAGCCCACGAGCCACAACTACTGAGGCCCATGCGCCTAGGGCCCGTGCTCCACAACAAGAGAAGTCACTGCAATGAGAAGGCCACGTGCCGTGAGGAAGAATAGCCCCCACTCGCTGCAACTAGAGAAAGCCCGCACGTAGCAACGAAGACCCAACACAGCCAAAAATAAATAAATAAGTACTTTATAACAACAACAACAAAAAAATCAGAAAAGCATTTTTGAATGAAATGATTTCTCAGGTTTGCTTCAAAATAATACAGTGGAGAGAGAGCGTGGAAGGGATTTAGATGAGACAACATTGGCCATATGATGATACTTGTCAAAGCTGACAGATGAGTAATGGTGATTCATTTCACTGTTCTCTTTATTTTTGTATAAATTTAGAAGTTTCCATAATGAAAAGTTAAAAAAAAATTCAGGGCCTGATAATTCATTCAATATTTGTTGAATAACTGCTATGTGCCCAACTTTTACTGGGAGCTTGGGAGAGATTTATTAACTATGAGGATAAGATCCCAACGTTAAAGAGCTCATATCCTAGCTCATATCACATAAACAATTATAAAGCAATGTAAGGACTATAATATTGTGTTAAATGTATAAAGTGCTACAGGAGCAAAGAAGGAGTAATTGATTCTTCCTGGTGAAATCACAGAATCTTCTCAGTTAAAATTCCCAGATAAAATTGCACCCTGAAGGTTAAATAGGCTTTCTCTGGGACAAAAGAAAGGGGCAAGAAGCCTCTGCAGAGAAGGCAACATAACTCCAGAAAATGCTCACACTAAGGCATTAAAAGAAATACAGAAGACAGTGAAAAAAATAAAAAGGTGTCAGAGAGTAAACAATATTTGTTTTTTGTTTGTTTGTTTTTTTCGGTACGCGGGCCTCTCACTGTTGTGGCCTCTCCCGTTGCGGAGCACAGGCTCCGGACGCGCAGGCTCAGCGGCCATGGCTCATGGGCCCAGCTGCTCTGCGGCATGTGGGATCTTCCCGGACCAGGGCACGAACCCATGTCCCCTGCATCGGCAGGCGGACTCTCAACCACTGCACCACCAGGGAAGCCCCAATATTTGTATTTTTATTGCCACTACCTAAAACAGTGACTAACAATATACTGGGTGCTCAAAATTATCCTACTGAATAAATTTTTTGCTTGAAAGAGAGCTAGGAGGAAAATAGCAGACAGCAGTGTTTTAAAACCCAAGGAAGAAGATAACCTACGGGATGGGAAAAAAACATCTGCAACTCATATATCTGACAGGGGTCTAGTAACTAGAAGATATAAAGAACTCTTACAACTCAACAACAAAAAGACAAAGAACCCAGCTAAAAAGTGGGCAAAAGACATGAATAGACATTTTTCCAAAGAAGACATATAAATAGCCAATAAACATAAGATGCTCAACATTTGTCTTCAGAAAATGCAAACTAAAGCACAACAAGATACCACTTCACACCCACTACAATGGCTAAAAATTAGCAAAAGAAATCTTTTTAAGGAAAATAACAAGTGTGGCAAGGATATGAGAAATTGGGACCCTTGTACATTGCTGGTGAGAATGTAAAATGGTGCAATCCCTGTAGAAAATAGATTGCTGCTTCCTCAGAAAGTTTAACACAGAAGTACTATATGATCTAGCGGTATTGCTCCACATACATGTAAACACATGTTCATAGCAGCACCGTTCACAACAGCCAAAATGTGGAAACAGCACAATGTCCTTAGATGAATAAATAATGAAAATGTGGTAGGTAAATACAAAGGAATGTTATTCAGCCTTAAAAAGGAAGGAAAATCCTGTCACGTGCTACAATATGGATGAATATTAAGGATATTATGCTAAGAAGAATAAACCAATCACAAAAAGACAAATACTGTATGATTTCACTTATATGAGGTATCTAATGTAATCAAAAGCATAGGAAAAAAAAAAGAAGCCAGATACAAGAGATCACATATTGTATGATTCCATTTATATAAAATATCCAGAATAGGTAAATCCAGAGACAGAACACAGATTCAGGGTTGCCAGGGGTTGAGAGGTTGGAGCAGTGGGCAGCAATTGCTTAACAGGTACAGGGTTTCATTTTGGGGTCATGAAAATGTTTTAGAACTAGACAGAGGTGGTGGTTGCACAGCAGTGTGAATGTACTCAGTGCCACTTAATTGTTCATTTTAAAATGGTTAATTTTATGCTGTGTCAATTTCACCTCAATTTAAAAACAAAACTAAGGAAGGTGAGGATTTCAGGAAGAAGGATATTTATTGAAAAGGGTCGTATGCCAAGGAAAGATTGAGCTGGATGTAAACTAAGAGGTCATTGGTTTTAGCAAGTAGGAGGTCCTTTTAGGAGAAATGTGCCAGTAGTCAGAGTGTTGTGGGTTGCAATAAATGGGCCTGTGCAGTAGCCTGTGGGAGTCCTGAGCATTTAGTAAGATAAGGGGAGTCAGTGGAGAAGGGAAGACTGAAGACAGATAATGGAGAGGAAATATTTGTACAGCAAGACTAGGAAGAGATAAAAGAATGGAGAGGATCAACAGGGAGAGGAGTTAGCTTTGGAGAGAATTAAGAAGCCTAATATTGGAGAGAAACAAATGAGAATGGGATATTGTGATTTCCAAATTTCACTTGGAAAGGGGTGAGTTGAAGCTAGGTAACTTCTATTTTCTCTAGGAATGAGGAAGTAGGGTGTAGGGCTTCAGGAGCTGTGGGAGTTGACTGAGAATGAATAAAAGGGCTGCCTGGGCAGCTCTGAGTGCTTTAGTGGAAATCATAAATATCTCCCCACACACATACAAATACACATTTTAAAAGTTTAACTGTTAAAAGCATTGCATAATTAATATTATGCCTCACAAATTGCTCACCAGAAATAAAACCACTGCATAGTACCATTTATGTGACGTATGATACTGGATTTGTGACATATTATGAATATACTTAAAATAGTCTTTATGTAACATGCAACATAAAGGTCAGTCAGGGAAAATTAGAGAAAGAGAGCAAAGTGGAATCTACTGAAGAAACATTAAATATCAAACATTCAACTAGGAAAAGGAAATGAAAGATCTCTAGGAGACAACTTAGTATTTAAAGAAAGATATAAGCAAATATCTCACTTGAATTTTGAAATAATGGGACTACTTAAAAATGGATAAGGAGAGGGTAGACAATAATTGCTTTGATAAATTACATAGCTTATTTCTTTGAAAAAGAAAGAAATATGTACCACAAAATTTAAAATAAATTATTTTGGGGACTTCCCCGGTGGCACAGTGGTTAAGCCTCCGTGCTCCCAATGCAGGGGCCTAGGTTCAATCCCTGCTCAGGAACTAGATCCCACATGCATGCCACAACTAAGAGTTCACATGCCACAACTATGGAGACTGCCTGCCGCAACTAAGACCAGGCGCAACCACATAAATAAATAAATATTTAAAAATAATAATAAAATAAATAATTTTTAAAGTTTACTTAAAAAAAGTAACTGTTAGAACATATTAAAAGGAAATTTTAAAATTATTTTAAAACCTGAATGTTTATTAGTTGAAAACAAAGGAAAAATGAGTTACTAGCTATTAACAGTAAATGCCTTTAAACAAATTTTCAACTACTGAATGAATTTGAATATAACTACAAAATGGGTATCCTGAAATGAGATAGTCACTGATGAGGTAAGGTAATCATCTAGTGATTTCACTGAATGGAACATAATATGCATGTAAGGTGCCTTGTGGAATTCTGTGGGCACTAAAAGATTTTTTGCATAACGTTATGATGAGTCTTGGAAATGAAATTTCCCTCTACAGATTTTAGTTGAGATTTGAACAGCTCCCTAACAATACAAATTATTTATGTTTAACTATAGTTGAATAACTGAGAGGCTCAAAGAAATCTTAGCTTTAGAGTGGCCTATGCAGAAACGTGAAATGCAAAGTTTTTCACAAAATAATGAAAGTGATAAAAAGATAAAATCACACTGGTACTTTAAATAAAATTTATTTATTTATCTTTTTTACTGTGGTAAAATATACCTAACATAAAATTTACCATTTTAACCATTTTTAAGTATGAAGTTTAGTGACATTGAGTCCATTCACACTGTTGTACAACCACCACCATTATTCATCTCCTATACTTTATCATCATCCCAGGGAATACAATGTATTTATTTATTTATATTGTGGCAAAAAACACATAATACAAAATTTACCTTCTTAGTCACTTAAGAAAAACCAATTTATTTAAATTTTAAAAAAGCAACAATAAAACAGGTCAACCATTTCTCCCACCCCTTCCCTCCACCTCTGACAACCACCAGTCTGTTCTCTGCATTTATGAACTTTTTTTTTTCAGATATGAGAGAGATCACACAGTATTGTATTCATTTTTCCCTGACTTGTTTCACTTCACATAATACCCTCAAGGTCCATCCGTGTTCTCCCAAATAGCAAGTTTCATTCTTTTCAGGGCTGAATAATATTCCATTACATATATATCACAATTTCTTTATCCATTCATATATCGATGGACACTTAGGTTGTTTCTATATCTTGGCTAAACAATGCTGCAATGAACATGAGTGTGCATATATCTTTTGAGTTACTGTTTTCATTTTCTTCAGATAAATACCCAGAAGTGGAAATGCTAGATCATACAGTAGTTCTATTTTTAGTTTTTTGAGGAAACTTCATAGTGTTTTTCCATAGCAGCTGCAACATTCCCACCTACAGTTCAGAAGAGTTTCTCTTTCACCACATCCTCACCAACACTTGTTATTTCCAGTCTTTTTTTATAATAGCCATTCTAACATCTGAGGTGATATCTTATTATGGTTTTGATTTGCACTTCCCTGATGATTACTAATGTTGAACACCTTTTCATGTACCTGTTGGCCATCTGTATGTCTTCTTTGGAAAAATGTCTATTCAGATCTTCTGACCAGTTTTTAAATCAGACTGTTTTTTGCTATTGTCTGAGATCTTTATATGTTTTTCGATATTAGTCCTTTATCAGATCTATGATTTGAAAATATTTTCTCCCATTCAGTAGGTTGCTTTTTCATTTTGCTGATGGTTTATTTTGCTATGCAGAAGCTTTTTAGTTTGATGTAGTCCCACTTGTTTATTTTTGCTTTTGTTGCTTTGCTTTTGGTGTCAGATTCAAAAAATCATCACTGGGGACTTCCCTGGTGGCACAGTGGTTAAGACTCCATGCTCCCAATGCAGGGAGTCCAGGTTTGATCCCTGGTCAGGGAACTAGATCCCACATGCATGCTACAAGTAAGGAGTCCACGAGCTGCAATTAAGGAGCCTGCCTGCCACAACTAAGACCCACCACAGCCAAATAAATAATATTAAAAAAAATCACCAACACCTATGTCAAGTCGCTTATTGCCTATGTTTTCTTCTAGCAGCTTTATGGTTTTAGGTCTTACATTCAAGCCTTTAATCCATTTTGAGTTAGTTTTTGTGGATGGTCTATGACAGAGGTCGTTTCATTCTTTTGCATGTGACTGTTCAGTTTTACCAAAACCACTTATTGAAGAGACTGTCCTTTCCCCATTGTATATTCTTGATTCCTTTACTGTAAATTAATTGACCACTTATGCATGGGTTTATTTCTGGGCTCTCTATTATGTTCTACTGATCTAGGTGTCTTTTTATGTCAATATATTGTTTTAGTTACTATAGATTTGGAGTAGTTTGAAATCAGAGAATATGATATCTCCAGCTTCTTTTTTTTCAAGATTGTTTTGACTATTCAGGGTTTTTTATGGCTACATACAAATTTTAGGGTTGTTTATTCTATTTCTGTGAAAAATGCCATTGGAATTTTGATAGGGATTGCATTGAATCCATACGTTGCTTTGGGTAGAATGGTCATTTTAACAATATTAATTCTTCCAACCCATGAGCATGGAATATGTTTTCAGTTATTTGTGTCTTTTTCAATTTCTTTCATTAACATCTTGTAGTTTTCAATATACAGGTCTTTCATCTCCTTGGTTAAATTTATTCCTAGGTATTTTATCTTTCTGATGCACTTGTAAATGGGATTGTTTTCTTAATTTCTCTGATAGTTCATTATTTGTGTAGAGAAATGTGTATTGATTTTGTACCCTGCAAGTTTACTTAACTTGCTGATTAGTTCTAACAGTTTTTTGATGGAGTCTTTAGAGTTTTCTATGTATAGTATCATGTCATCTGCAACCAGTGACAGTTTTACTTTTTTCTTTCCAACTTGGATGCCTTTTCTTTTTCTTGCCTAATTGCTCTGGCTAGGACTTCCAATACTATGTTGAATAAAGTGGTGAGAGTGAACATTCTTGTTCCAGTTGAACAAGGAACGTCACTTGTTCCTGGTCTTAGAGGAAAAATGTTCAGCTTTTCACGACTGAGTATGATGTTAGCTGCGGTCTTGTCACATAGGGACTTTATTATGTTGATGTACATTCCTTCTATACTTGTTTTGTTGAGAGTTTTTAAGAGTTTTTAATCATAAATAAATGTTGAATTTTGGCAAATGCTTTTTCTGCGTCTATTGAGATGATCATATGATTTTTATCCTTCATTTTGTTAATGTGGTGTATCACATGGACTGATTTGTGGATGTTGAACCAGCCCCCGCCCCCCACATCCCTGGAATAAATCCCACTTGACTGTGGTGTATGATTTCTTTTAATATACTGTTGATTTTGGTTTTCTAATATTTTGTTGATGATTTTTACATCTATGTTCATCTGGGATATTGGTCTGTAATTTTCTTTTCCTGTGGTATCCTTGTGTGATTTTGGATCAGGGTAATGCTGGCCTTGTAAAATGAGTTTGGAAGAGTTCCCTCCTCTTCTACTTTACGTAAGAGTTTGAGAAGGATTGGTATTAATTCTACTTTGAATTTTTGGTATAATTCACCAGTGAAGTTGTCTGGCCCTGAACTTTTGTTTCTTGGGAGGTTTTTGATTACTAATTTAATCTCCTTATGGGTAATCATTCTGTTCAGATTTTCTATTTCATCATAATTCAGTCTTGGTTGGCTGTATGTTTCTAGGAATTTATCAATTTCCTCTAGGCTGTAAAATTTGTTGTCATATAATTGTCTATAGTAGTCTTTTATGATCCTTTGTATTTCTCTGGTATTGGTTATATTACCTCCTCTTTCTTTTCTGATTTTATTGAGTGCTCCCTCTTTTTTTCTTGGTAAGTCTCACTAAGGATTTATCAATTTTGTTTATCTTTTCAAAGAACCAGCTCTTCATTTCATTGACCTTTTCTACTGTCTGTTTAGTCTCATTTTAATTTACTCCTGCTCTAATCTTTGTTATTTCCTTCCTTCTACTAACTTTGGGCTTTGTCTGTTCTTCTTTTTCTAGCTCCTTGAGGTGTAAAGCTTCTTGACAAATACCATATGATATCACTTATACCTAGAATCAAAATATGACACAAATGAACTTATTTATGAAACAGAAACAGACTTGCAGACATAGAGAACAGACTTGTGGTTGCCAAGGGGGTGGGGGAGTGGAGCAGGGATGGACTGGGAGTTTGGGATTGGCATATTTAAACTATGATATATAGAATGGATAAACAACAAGGTGCTACTGTATAGTACAGGGAACTATGTTGAATATCCTGTAATAAACCATAATGGAAAAGAAAAAAATAAAGTTAGGTTGTTTGAGACTTTTCTTATTTCTTGAGGAAGGCATTTATTGCTATGAACTTCCTTCTTAGAACTACTCTTGCTGCATCCTATAAATTTTGGCATGTTACATTTCTATTTTCATTTGTCTCAAGGTATTTATCTATTTCTCTTTTGATTTCTTCTTTGACCCATTGGTTGTTCAGTAGCATGTTGTTTAACCTCCATATATTCGCAAATCTTCCAGTTTTCTTCATGTTATTAATCCTAGTTTCATACCATTGTGGTTGGAAAAGATGCTTGACATGATTTCAATCCTCTTAAATTTATCAAGACTTGTTTTTTGTCCTAACATATGATCTATATTGGAAAATATTCCATGTGCACTTGAGAAGAATGTGTATTCTGTTGCTTTTGGATGGGCTGTTCTGTGAACATCTGTTAAGTCTATCAGGTCTAATATGTTGCTCAAGGCCAATGTGTTTCCTTACTGATACTCTCTCTGTATGATCTATCCATTGATGTAAGTGGGGTACTAAAGCCCCCTATTATTGTATTGCTATATATTTCTCCCTTTAAGTATGTTAACATTTGCTTTAGAAATTTAGGTGACCTATGTTGGGTGCATAAATATTTACAAAATGTTTTATCTCTTGTTGGATTGACCCCTTTATCATTATGTAATGCCCTTCTTTGTCTCTTATCACATTCTTTGTTTTAAAGTCTATTTTGTCTGATATAAGTATAGCTACTTCACCTTTCTTTTGGTTTCCATTTGCATGGAAAATATATTTTTCCATCCCTTTACTTTCAGTCTGTGAGTCCCTACCTCTAAAGTGAGTCTTTTGTAGGCAGTATATAGATGGTTCTTTAAAAAAAAATCCATTCACCATTCTGTATCTTTTGATTGGAGCATTTGGTCCGTTTACAGTTAAAGTAATTATTGAAACGTATGTGCTTAGTGCCATTTTGTTAATTGTTTTCTGGCTGCTTTTGTAGTTCCTTTCTGTGCCTTTATTCTTCTCTTGCTCTCTTTGGTTGTTGTTTGATTACTTTCTTTAGTGGCATGCTTATATTCCTTTCTGTTTCTCTTTTGTGTATTTACTATAGATTTTTGCTTTGTGGTTACCATGAGGCTTACATATAACAACTTATATCTATAACATTCTATTTTAAGTTGAAAACAACTTAAGTTTGATCCAATTGTAAAGCTCATTGTTATTACTCCCCCTGCCACATCTTAATTTTTTGATGTTGCATCTTTTTATATTGTGTATCCCTTATAACTATTGTAACCATAGTTATTTTTATTACTTTTGTCTTTAACTTTCATACTAGCTTTATAAGTAATTAATTCACTATCTTTACTATGTATTTGCCTTTCCAGTGAGATTTATTCTTTCATATGTGTTCTTGTTATTAATTAGCACCCTTTCTTTTCAGCTCCAAGAAGTCCCATTGACATTTCTTGTAAAGCCAGTTTAATGGTGATGAACTCTCTTAGCTTTTGCACATCTGGAAAACACCTTATACCTCCTTCACTTCTGAGTGAGCTTTGCTGCCAGGTATAGTATTCTTGGTTGGAAGTGTTTTTCTTTCAGCACTTTGAATATATTGTGCTACTCCCTTTTAGCCTGCAAAGTTTCTGTTGAAAATTCTGGTAATAGTCTTATGGGGGTTTTCTAGTATGTAGCAAGTTATTTTTCTCTTGCTACTTTTAAGATTCTCTTCTTATCTTTAATTTTTGACATTTAAAGTGTAATGTGTCTTGGTATGGGGGTCTCTTACTGGATTCCTCTTATTTGGAACTCTGGATTCCTGTATCTGGGTGTTTGTTTCCTTCCTCAGGTCAGAGAAGTATTTAGCCAATATTTGTTCAAATAAGATTCTGCCCCTTTCTCTCTTCTCCTTCTGGGAGCTTGATGATATGAATATTAGTCTGTTTGATATTGTACCATTAGTCCCTTAAGCTATCTTCACTGTGCTCCTCTGACTGGGTGAGTTCCACTGCTCTATCTTCGAGTTGACTGATCCTTTTCTCTGCTTCATCTAGTCTGCTCTTAAACCCAGCTAGTGTATTTTTCAGCTCAGTTATTGTATTCTCTGCTCTATGACTTCTATTTGGTACTTTCCTGTATTTTCCATCTCTTTGTTGACATTTTCATTGTGTTCACCCATTCTTCCCCTCAGTTCAGTGAGCATCTTTATGACCATTACTTTAAAGTCTTTGTCACGAAAACTATTTATCTCCATTTCATTAAGGTTTTTTTTCCCTGAGGGTTTATCTTGTTCTGTCATTTGGAACATATTCCTGTATTTCTTCATTTTGCATGACTCTGTGTGTTGGTTTCTAACAGTAGGTGAAACCACCTCTCCCAGTCTTGAAGGTGTGGCCTCACGTAGGAGACAAAATTTGTTGTTTCATTTCCTCTTGTTTCTCAAATCTTTGTGCTTGACCAAGCAGACTATTATATTTCTAACAGCTCCTAGTTGTTGAGGTTGTGCCAAGATCTGTCGGTATCCCAGAATGGAAGATCTCAGCACCTAGATTCAGGCTGATTAGAAGCCAGACCCTCAAGCATCAGTTTTTAAATGTATGCAAATATATACACTCCTGCAGGACCACAGGTGTAAGTCCCACTGGCCACCAGAGCCATATGATCTGGAGGTGTCCCTGGATGGCATTAGCAAAACTCAGGGCTCCAGACAAGTGTATAAGGTTTTTCCTGGGTGATATTAATGAACTGGAGCAAGGCAGAGGGAGAGAGCCCAGATGGCATGGCAAGGCCTATGTTCCTTAAAAGCAGCTCTATATGCCACAAAATGTGGTCAAACCTGAAGCCTGCCCCTCAGGCTGAAGCTCCAGGACAAGCAAAGAGGCCTCCTTCACAGAAAGGCTGGGGGTGTGTGCCTCAGTCCACTATCTGTACAGTGCCTTGGGGATGTAATTTGCCAAAGCCCATTTCTCCAATTGCCCCAGCGCCATGGGACCCAGAAATGCAAGCCTCATGGCTACCAGAGCCAGGCGAATCAAGAGGCATTCCTCAGGCAGCAGCCCCCCAAACTGGGGCAAGAGACATAAAAACCAGGGTACCAAGCATATATAAAGCTTCCCTCCAGGCAACACTTAAACACTTTTAAGTGTACAGTTCAGTGGTGTTGGGTATATTCACATTGTTGTGAAGCAGATCTCCAGAACTTGTCCACCTTGCAAATCAAAACTCTATATACCCATTAAACAGCTGCCCGTTCCCCTCACCCCCAGACCCTGGTAACCACCATTCTACTTTATGTTTCTATGAATCTGACAACTTTAGATACCTCATATAAGTGGAATCACAATTTTTTTTCTAGTTTTATTGAGAAATAATTGACATGAATCACTGTGTAAGTTTAAAGTGTACAGCATGATGGTTTGATTCACATATATTGTGAAATGATTACCACAATAGGTTTAGCTAACATCCATCATCTCATATAAATACAATAAAAAGAAAGAAGAAAAAAGAAAATAACTTTTCTCCTTGTGATGAGAATTCTTAGGATTTACTCTTTCTACAATTTTCCTATATATAAGTGTTAACTATAGTCATCATATTGTACATCCTATCCTAGTACTTATTTACGTTATTACTGGAAGTTTGTACCTTTTGACCACCTTGCTCTGATTCCCCCTCCCCATACCCTCTGACTCTGGTAACCACAAGTCTGATCTCTTTTTTCTATGAGTTTGTTTTAGAGTCCACATATAATTGAGATCATACAGTATTTCTCTTTCTCTGTCCACAATTTTATTTATTTATTTATTTAATTTTTGGCTGCGTTGGGTCTTAGTTGCTGTGCGCGGGCTTTCTCTAGTTGCGGTGTGTGGGCTTCTCGTTGCGGCGGCTTCTCTTGTTGTGGAGCACGGGCTCTAGGCACGCGGGCTTCAGTAGTTGTGGCACACGGGCTCAGCAGTTGTGGCGCACAGGCTCAGTAGTTGTGGAGCATGGGCTTAGTTGCTCCATGGCATGTGGGATCTTCCCGGACCAGGGCTCGAACCCGTGTCCTCTGCATTGGCAGGTAGATTCTTAACCACTGCACCACCAGGGAAGCCCCCACAATTTATTTTTAATTTAAAATAATAGTAGTCACTGAATGAAAGGGATTTTTTGCTTGTTTTGTGGCATTTTGCTGATAGTTGGACCTGAGACCAACCAATATACTGGATGGATTTTATATATGGTGCAATCATATGTCACAGCCCTTGTTAATCATCCATTCCTGAATACAGAAACTAAATGTCATCAGGTTGAAGGATCACTAATTAGATGCTCAGGTAGTCCTTGACTTTGAAGTTATTTATAAAATTTTAATTTTTCTTAGAATGCTAAAAAAAACAGCATGAGAAATATGAGATAGAAAATTTAGAGAGAGAGTGGATTTAATTACAGCATTCTCCTGCAGTTAGTATTTATTATTACACTATTTAACCTTTGTTGTGTAACACTCTGAGTGGTGAACCACCTGGGTTTTGGTTTCAGTTCTGCCCTCTATATGACCTTGGGCAAATCATTTAATTTCTCTAAGCTTAGGCATTACAATCCCTACTAGTATTCTAATGCATAAATAAAGATGGAGATGATACTACCCAGCCTGCTTACTTTAGGGTAGAGTTATAAGAATAAACAGGGAGTACTGTGTGAAAAAACTCTGACATATTAAGTTTAGAAATATATATTATTTAAAAAATTTAATCTTTTCCAAATTTCTCTCCATTTTTATATGCCTTTCTTCTAAAACTCTCATACTACACTAGACTAAAAAGATACGCTCCTTTCCCCCAACCCAGTTCCCTATAAAATGGATTTCATATTTCAACAATAAACTCGCATATTAAAAAAATGGTGAACAGCTTTGTTGCTGTAACTAGGTCTAGGAATGAGGGAGTAAAGAATACCAGGAATGAAGTAGAGAAGAATTTCCCTCCCTCCTTTCTTATCCAGGCTCCCAAAACTTCTCAGCTATGAGTCCTTAAGTTTGAGAGTATGGAGAAGACTGAGGAATGTAGCGTGAAATGACAGGTTAATATTAGAAGTGCTACTTTGGGAGAATCTTAGGAATGGTTTGACTCTTCACCGCAGTCTCACAGGTATAAAAGTATTGTGACTCAGTGGTTTATGCAACAAGCTGGAAACTCAGGACCTGTGGCTTCTGGCCATGCATGACATTTGGTTTTTACATAAGCTAGTCATGTTCACTCCCATGTTTTATTTAGTTTTTCATCTATTAATGAGGACAATGATGCCAAATTACTTCCCAGGGTTGTAAAGAAAAACAGAGCTCACAAAGAGCTATAATGCCATGAAAGCCATAACAAAGGTAGTTTTTATGAGAGAACAGGTAACAATACTCCAGAAGTTAAAATTTCTATACAGAGGGCTTCCCTGGTGGCGCAGTGGTTGAGAGTCCGCCTGCTGATGCAGGGGACACAGGTTCGGGCCCCGGTCCAGGAAGATCCCACATGCCGCGGAGCGGCTGGGCTCGTAAACCATAGCCGCTGAGCCTGCGCGTCCGGAGCCTGTGCTCCGCAATGGGAGAGGCCACAACAGTGAGAGGCCCGCATACCGCAAAAAAAAAAAAAAAATTTCTTTACAGATATAAAGCACTACTTCTACCTGAGCTGGGAGGGGAAGGGATACTGTGAATATGAAGTAGGTATATAATTCTGAACCCTCTTTTGGATTATTAAACTCCCACTCAAACCTTCACAAAAGTATTGTAATACTAAGAAGGAAGATTTCTGAAAACAGTATTTGGCTTTCTTCTCATCCCTCATGTGTTTACCCAGAGTAAAGGTGGCCAGTGAGCAGAAAAAAAGCCAAAAGAAGAGACGTAGGGTAAAAAAGTAAAAGGTCTGGAAATCATTAATTCTTTGTTTAACCAGTTCTTGTGTTTTCTATAAGCAAGTGTAAGGTGTAGTACACTAATTCTGAAACACACCTCTTTAAGACAGCACCATGCAGCTTTCCTAGAAGATGAAACTGAGAATTAGAGAGGTTAAGTGATTTGCCCTGAGTAAGAAATGGAGTGGGTTTTTGAATCTTCATCTCTCTCATTTCAGAGCCCACGCTCTTTATTATTGCCCTATTCTGTTTCAGGAAAAGCAGAAGTGACTTCTGGAATAAATGTCAATGGAACCTGTCCTAAACAGTTATGAAGAAGTTAAGTTGCTCCAGAGATTCTCCCCATCTCTCCCATGGCCATATGGGTATAAGGTGACATATCTACCTATCTCTGCAAGCATGCTTCATGCTCCTTTCTTGACTAACTAGATTCTCCATACTTTCTACTCTTCTCACAAGGCTTCGGCTTGTCAGATCCCTATTTCTACCCCATGGCATTCAGCTTCTGCCCTTGCGGCTTAATGACTTACTCCCTCTAGGTTTCTAAGTTCCAACTCTTCACAGTGAGGACCGATATCCCCAGATCATGTTCCTACACCAGGCCATAGGCTGCTGGCCAGTCCACATGGGTTGGTTAACTTGGGTCAAGTGCCCAAACCCTCAGCTGTGGCTGTGAATGGGCAGGGCAGTTGTGTTCCTTGAGAACTGTGGTGTAAGTAGGTGGACATTCTGAAACAGCTGTGCCATTTTAAAACATCACCCAGACAAGATCTGCTTCATTTTTATTTATTCGTGTGTTTCTGTTAAAGATAACACCATTCTTCCTATTGACCGGATTTAAAGTCTAAAAAAATTTTCAAATAGATTTAACTTTGTTGGAAAAGTAATGTACACACATCATAAAATACTCAGAATATGACAGGGTATGCACACTGGCACCAAAGATTCTCAAGGCCCTCCTAGAGGCGATCACAGCTAACAGTTTTTGAAGTATCCTTCAGGAAAATCCTATGCGTGTTTTAGCATCTTATCCGTATTTTATCCACATTCCATTTTACATAAATGGAAGAATATGATAAATGCAATGTGTGCCTAGCTTTTCTCATTTAATAAGCAGATCCTGAAACCTATTCCACATCAACACATACAGATTATTTTTTTCACTTTTTAATGGTTTCAGAGGACTTAATTATATATATGTGATTCTGTTTTTTAACTTTTGATAGGCAGGTACATTGTTTCCACTCTTGCCCGTTACAAAAAAGCCTGCAATAAGCACGTATGTTTGTACACAGCTATAAATATTACCTATAAATTTTTCAGTTAAAGCATGCATGACATTTCCACTCTGATACATTTATGGCCAAATTGCCTCCAAAGATGATGTGCCAATTTCTCTCACCTCCTGTGCAAAGGTCCCCATCTGCTCATACCATGCACAGCCCTGTGTTCTGTCAAACTTTGTGACCTCTTCCAATCTAATTTCAGTCATTTTTAAATTCCACCTTCTTTCTTGTCCACTAAGTCAGTCACCGAGTTCTGGGTGTTTTCGGTCTCTCTCACCTCCATCTGTGTCTTTGTAATTGCAGTGCTATGACCTTAGTTTCAGCTTTTGTCGTGTCATGTATTGGCTCCCAATAGGGCTCATTCCATTCTCTTCCCTTATTACTTCACAACTTATCCATACACGGCCAGACTAATATTTTCGTAATTTCACTTTTATACTCAGAAACCTTTGGTGGCTCCCACTGACAACAGTATCAGGTCCAAATCCTCAGCCAGAGTCCAGTCCTAGTCTACTTTAGTGCCTTTACACATATACAGAAGTTCTGCTTCAAACTTCTGCTTTGCTATCTTCATGCTTTGTTTCGTCACTTCTCTTCCCTGGGAGTTCTTCTTCCCATTCAAACCTAATTTAACTTATCTTTCAAGGTCCTCTGTGACCACTTCACGCTGACAACCCAGTTCACAATTCTCTCCTCTGAGAATTGCTAAACTACTCATTGTATCACTCATTTGGCATTTATTAACTTACAGTAACCAAGATTTTAGTGTTTTTTCCTGTCTCCTGAAACAGCTGTAAGCTCTAGAAGAAGCCATCTCTGAGATATTTTTGTATCTCCCCCTGCCCTCACACAGCACAACCCCTCCTATTTTGAGGTGCTCAAAAAATATCTGCAGATTGAAACAAGATTTAAATATATTAAAAAGAGGAAAGTCTTTCCAAAAGACCTGAAATCCATAAAGGCACTTTACTTTTGTTTTCCTTAACCTACGTGAGATGCCAAAGGTAGATGCTGAGAACTCAAAAGAGACTTGTGTTGCAAGAAAGAGAGAGAAGCTTGCAGTAAGAGGAAAAGTTAAAACAAACAAAAAAAAGAAAACAAAAAGACTGCAAAACCACTAGCGAAAATAGGACTCGATAACTGAAACAACTAACACTTTCGATAACTCAAACAAGTAACCCGACTGACACTAGACTGATATACAGCTTGTCCAGCATATAGTCTTTATCAATCACCATCTGATTTGCACATTCTTTTGACATATCAAAAGTAGAAGCAGTCCTCGATCATCTGCCCATTTCTCGGCCCACGTCTAATTTTTCTCCTAGTTCTGGGGGGAAAGGGTACCCTACAGTGAGCTATACTGGTAGGTGATCAAACCCAGATCCTAATCTTTACTCATATCCAGTGAAACTGAGTCTCAGTAATCTGATTAAAGTAAAATACTCCAGACCCTTATTTTAAATAAAGCTTACCTTAGAAATTAAACTATTCCTCTAAGTGAATTTTTAAAATACAGGACAAAACTGTATCTTTTTACATGCACATACCTGTATATACATGCATAGGAAGACATTTGGAAGGGCACATCTGGAAGTGGTTATTTCTGAGAAGAAGAGTAGATCGGTATATGTCAGTTGTTTTATTTTAAAGAGTAATATTTTTCTTTAAAACAAACAGGAAATTGGATCTTGTTACTCATACCTGTTTTCTTCAAGTTTATCACTAAATTCCACGGTGCTTCTAAACATTCATCTGGGAAAAGGGGCCTACCACTGACATTTCCTATTTTAACCAAATTGCCTGACCAATCTGATCTGTAAAAAACGTGTGTGTGGGTCTAAGTGACCAAAAGAAGTCCACGGATCAGGTCCTTCACCTCAGTCACATTATCACAAGTTTACGCTTTGTGAGAAACAATATGGTGTTGTAGTGAAAGCAAAAGGATCTGGGCTCTAGTTTGGGCTCTGCTAAGAATACGCTGGGGGACCATGGGCAAACACTTTCTTTGTAAAATGATGAATTAGACTGGGACGGATTTCTCTGATTACTAGAAGACTTACAAAGATGCATTCTACGGAGAAAAATCTATTAATTCAGTTCTGAGGTGTTGCGAATCTAAAGGCAAGAAGATAGATTCCTTTCAATTCATACTAGGACAAACTGAATCTCAGGCCCTCACTCGCCGGGGTTTAGACGGATGTGCAAAAAGCAAAAGTCCTATCACTGAAGAAGCGTTTCGTTTCTCTTGGCCGTAGCCATTCCCCAAAGTGCCAAGGTCTAACTTCCCTCAACATTAAGGATGAAGACATACCTGCGGCGAACGTGGAGATGACACTACTACAGTTCCCAGCATGCCTCTCTTCCCACCGCCGCCCTCCCCCGCCCCCACTCCTGGACTCCGGCCGGCCTGGATTTGCAGTCCCAGCCCATGGCTGGCGGCGGGCGGAAGCACTCTAGAAATATGTTTTTCCCACTAACAGGCGGTGAGACCGCAGTTTCCAACTGAAGTCCTACTCCAGTTGAGTAGGGTTTGCCCGGCTGTGTCGAATTCCCTACTACGAGCGCTCCTCAGACCTACGCGCTACCCGGGCGGGACCACGCCCCGGAAGTGGAGTGAAGTCTCCCAGCCGATTGCCGAAATGCTTCCCAGCCACTCCTAGCCGGGCTAGGGCCGGCGGGGCGGGCTTGGGGGCGGGGCGGGCGGGGGCGGCTCGGCGCGGCGTAGCGCCCGGGACGGAGCCGCTGCGCGGAGCCGCGCGTTTGGGTGGCGGCGGGGGCGCGCCCGTGGGGAGAGGCGGCTGCGGCTGCTAGCCGGGAGGGAGGGAGGGAGGGAAGGAGGAACCGGGAAGGGGTTGGCGGGGGCAGGGCGGTCGGAGAGCCGTGTTCCTAAGGCGGTGGCGGCGTCTCCGGCAGAGCAGGAGGAGGGCGGGGAAGGAGGATGGAGCAAGCTGGGGGTTGGGGTTGGCGCTAGCCGCAGTGGCTCGCCCCGTACTGTGGGAGAGCGGCGGCTGCTCCTGGAAGTTGTAGGATCGGGAGCCGGGTTGGTACCGCCGCTGCCACCGCCTTGGGCGGTGGGGAGGAGCAGGGAGCGGCGGGGGTCGGGAGAGAGGGGTCGGGTAGGGGGAGCGAGCTGGGGAAGACTGAGCGGGCTCTGCGCCGGGCGGGAGGGCGGCGGGGGGGCCAGCGACCGCAGCCGGGGGGACGCGGGAGGATGGAGCAAGTGGAGATCCTGAGGAAATTCATACAGAGGGTCCAGGCCATGAAGAGTCCGGACCACAATGGGGAGGACAACTTCGCCCGGGACTTCATGGTGAGTCCCTCCCCTCGCTGTCGACTCCTCTCGCCGGCACCGGAGCCCACTGCAGCCTCGCCCGGCCGGCTCGGGCCGCCAGCGCTTTGTGTGCGGCTGTGAGGAGAGGGGCGGAGGGGGCGCGCGCCAGCCCCAAGGGCCGGGTGGACTCGGAGGCCGGCGGGAGGTGAGGTCGCCTCCGCCCCTCGGCCGCCTTTTCTCCTCCCGCGATCGCGGCCCCCTCCGCCGGCGTCCAGGACGCGAAGGGAGAGGCCGCCCGGCCGAGCCCGCACTCAGCACCGCCGCCAGAGACCACCTATTGTTTCTCGGGCCAGGAGCCGGAGGCGAATGAGGTACAGGCCGGGGGGCTCGTCTCTCCTCACCTCCCCATCCAACTGCCCCTCCAGGGAGGGTCGAGGCAGGGAGGAGAGCGTGTCGCGGCTGAGGGAGGAACGGGACTCTTAAGGTGGCAATTAACTCGTGGGGTCCCTTTGCTCAAGCTGGTCTCAGGGGTGGGCAAGGTAGGACTGTTTGCCGTTCCTGGGTTCGCAGTTGCCTCCGGTGCATGGGAACGGGTCTGTCCGTAAGCAATCTCGTGGTTTGCTCAATTTCCATTTACCCCTCTTCCATCTCTGGTCTCTTGAGACCCAGGTTTGAGATGGTTGTGGGGTCAACGTGACTTGAGGTTGCGGGGGTAAGCGCGTGTGTGTGTAGAGGTGGGGAGGTGCGTGGTTATCCTGAAGGAAGCCTACTTCAGACTCCCTAGGGGACACTGCCGAAGGCAGAGGGGATGTGACTATCACTTCCTATCCGGGGTGGGGGTGGGGAACTTGGGAACAATAGTCGTGTTGAGGCGGAGGCGACCGTATGGGCCGAAGCCCTGAAGTGGGAGATAACCTTCGAAGTCTCCCCCCCACCTCACCATCCGACACCCCCCTCCCCCCCTTTCGCCCTCTGCTTGTACAGGGCGGGCTGGAGAGGAGGTTAAAAGTCCTGGTCGTGGAATTGCTCTTGGTCCATCACTACGAGGGGGTCAGATCCGAAGGCGTGGGACGAGAAGTCGACTTCCTCCATTGCCCCCCCTCCCCCCTGTATTTTTCTGCTGGACAATGTTCCCTTTAGGGTTGTTTCTCGGCTTAGGAGGCGGTGGTTGCGGCGGCTGCTCCTACGGATATTGCGCAAGACTGGGGCGTTGGAAACCCTGGAGGTCTGGGGAATGGAAAAGGAAGTGGGACTTTGGAAAGTGGCTGCTCCTTAGTCTTGGCGGGGTTTGGGAATGGGAAATAGGCTAGGGAAAATTTTGCTCCCGGGCCAGATACACCTCCAGGAATAGTCACTTAACTCTGAAATTCGCGATTGTTCAAGGGATACACAGTTAATGTGTATAAAAGTGAGTGAGCAGCAAACATTGGCTAGTTTTTGTTTCAAAGTACAGTTTAATTGTTTACAAGGTGCAGGTGAAATGGCTTTTAGTGCTGAAATAATTTTTCACATTTTAAAGAGACTTCGGTCTAGTAAAGCTTTAGCGTTAAAATTCTTAACCCTTCACCTTACACAATATTATAACAGTGTTGTTGGAGCTTTGTGATTCCCATCTCCCTAGACCAATAATAGAGGAGGCTAGGAGTTAGGTTTTCTTAGTATCTTTTGAAGGTGCAGAAAATGTTGATTAAGTAATTTATGCCTTATTTTAAAGATTTTCTCTTGATATTTAGCCTATGTATTTGAAAAATTACTTTTTGACCTGAAAAGGTTAAAGAAAAGAAGACATGTTCCCTTTTTACTATTGCGAATTTTAAATGTGTTGGTATCTTTGGAATGGTATCACAAAAATTGGACAGAGTCCCCTTTTTATTACTCTTCGGCAAAAAGAGAAGAAAATATTTATTTAGAATATATTAAATGTTTAAAACTAGTCTTACTCAGTCTTATTTTGGTTGTGGAAGAAGAGGTGGTGTGGTCCCTGGCCACTTATTCTTTGCATGCTAATCATCTTGTTATCCATGGGCATATCCTGTCAGGAAAGAGCATTGTTTGGTGATGCAGGCCATCAGGACAAGTGCCCAGTCTCTGAACTCCTGTACAGGGGAAGTAGCCTTAGGGTTCATGCTTTGGGGATGAGTCAGGGATTCCTATTGGAGATTTCTTTTTTCCAGGACAAAATGAGTTAGTTTCCTTTTTCTTCCATAGTACCTAGGCATAGTTAGGGGATTCTACACTTGAGATTTGATTACCAGGGCTGTTCTTTTGTAGTGCTTGCTTTTTTTATTCCGTGACTTGATAAGCAATCTTTTCCCCTTGACTAGAAGGCTGGAGGGAAACTTTGTCCCCTCTGCCATGGAAAGAGAACAGGAGATCAGCTGATAGATTCTGACTCTTCTGTTGTTCTAAAATTCTGATGTGGATTAAAAATGCATTTAAAAATTTTTAGCATTTTAGAACTGAGTCTTAGGGGTAATCTAGCTACTGTATTATAACCTTATTCAGATATGAAGTGATAATGTTCATTGTTTCACATTTGGAAATTATACAATAATAATTAAGAATGCCTTACCTGTAGGAAAGTAGAATGGGCATTCAAACTGTGGTCTTTCCATTATTCCGTTCAGCCTTCCTATAGTCCCATCTCCCAAAGGCTATCTCTGTTAATGTTTTTAATGCTTCTCTGTGACCATACTACATATATCAATACCATTTAATATTCTTGGAAATTTTTTTCCAGCTTAATATTTAAGTGTTTTTCATTTGTAAAAATGATTTTAGGTGGCTATATAATATTTCACCTAGCCACTGTCTTTTAGCTTAACTATTTTCTTATGGTTGAATGTTTAGGCCATTTATTTTCTGCTATTATACGTCATAATTCTGTAGTGAACACTTACACATAAAGCTTCTTTATTTTGGATTATTGCATAAGGTATCTTCCAGTAGTGGAAGTACTAGATGAAGGGATATACACATTTAATATGTGTTTATGAATAACTTTTTGAAGAAGTTCTGTCAGTTGATACAGCTGTCAGTACTGTATGAGTGTTCATATAATAATTATCTTGGATCTTTGATAATTTGATAGTTGAAAAATGGTATCTTGTTTTAATTTGAATATCTTGATACTAGTAAGGGTAGAAATTTTTCCTCTTGTTGTTAACTATTCTGTGAATGTCTGTTCTTGGCCTTTGCCTGTTGTGCACCCCATTCTGTGAAAGAGAAGAAAACTAAGGTATTGAGATGGTGTAAACTACGGCACCAAAATGATTACTTTACAAGTTGATGGTTAAATAGCTAATCTGTGGCAGATCCAGAACGTGATCTCAATTATCTCGATTTTTAGTCTTCTTTGTGAAATGGGAGACAGTGATCATGACAAGTAAATGTGTATGGTAGGGTGGTGCACATTTATGTTTGACAGATGTTTTACTCCTATCTCTGCCATTGGCTAGTTTTCTGACCTTGGGCAGGCCCCTTGAAAGAAAATGAGTTGACTGAGTTTTCTCACCTTTCAAAGAAGAAAAATACTACCTACTTCACAAGACTGAAATATGAGACTGATATTTAGGGTCTTCATCTAACAAATTATTGTGCTGTCTCTATATTCTCAAATGGCTAATTTATATAGGCAGTTACATGTAACTAGAGATAGAAGGAAAAAGAGATGTCTGGGCTTTCCATTCTCAGTAATTTTCTTTTACTTTTTAAAGCTTTATCATGTATAATTAAAGTACTGAAACAAGAAGTAAATTTATTCTGATTAGGCTAAAGTTTATACACTAGACACTTGCATATAAAAAATCATAAAAGACAACAGTGAAGCTACAAATATGGCAGTTTCAGTTTAAAAACTAGTTCTCTTTCTACTTATGAAGATGAAAACAAAAATTTAATGAGTGGACTTAGTAGAGTATTTAAAAAACAGGATGCAGTGGAGGTGTGAATTATAGTACTTTTTTGTGAAACACTGGAAGGAGAAGATTTATGGACATTTTTTTCTAAGGCTAAACTGAGGTATAATAGCAAGCATTCCTATGTCAAAATGCTATTTAAAATAACTGATTTTTTTAAAAAGATTTATTTATTTTTAAAATTTATTTTCGGCTGCGTCGGGTCTTAGTTGGGATCTTCGTTGCAGCGCGTGGGCTTCTCTCTAGTTGTGGCGCGCTGGTTCCAGAGCACGTGGGCTCTGTAGTTTGCAGCACCCGGGCTCTCTAGCCGAGGTGCGCGAGCTCAGTAGTTCTGGTGGGCGGGCTTAGTTGCCCCATGGCATGTGGGATCTTAGTTGCCTCATGGCAGGTGGGATCTTAGTTGCATGACCAGGGATTGAACCCGCGTCCCCTGCATTGCAAGGTGGATTCTTTACCACTGGACCACCAGGGAGGTCCCAATTACTGATATTTTAAATTAATCTGAATTTATCAATCACAAGTAACTGCAGAACTACCTTAGTAGTTATGCATTTCAGGGAATTTATTATATAAAACCATCTGCTCTACTAATAGTAATCCTGAAGGAACTGCTCAAAACAACCAATTTGCTTGCTTTGTTATGATTAAATAATTGTATTGTTTTTAATCTTACTACAGTAGTGTTTGTGATTTTATAAATTATTTTAAGTAGAAAGGAAATTAACATTTTTTCATCCCTACTATATGTTAAACACTGTGCCAGATATTTTACACTGTCTTATTTAACATATTGGCAATTTATGAGGTAGATATAACCTATATTTTACAGGTAAGGGAACACACTCTGAGAAGTTATGTATCTTGCTTGACTTCAAAACCTGTTCTCTTTATCCCATTTCTCCAGAATGCATCTGAGGTCCCTTAGGACTAGGCAGGTGGTGGAGGATGCATCGCCATGCAAAAGATGGAGGTTTCACAGTTGATCATATTTAGAGAGTGGTAGATAATCTGCTGTAAATAATGTAGCAGTTCTCACACCTTTTGATCTTAAGAGTCTTTTACACTCTCAAAAATTACTGAGGACTCCAAAGAGCTTTTGTTTATTTACTGTATTAGAAATTAGAAGATATTTTAAAAAAATTTACTTTAAAATAATGATAATAAAACCATTCCATATTAACCTGTATACTATATTTTATGACAAGTAATTATTTTTCAAAAAGTTATTGGTGGGAAGAAGCATTGTTTTTATATTTTTGCAAATTTTTTTAATGTCTGGCTTAATAGAAGAGAGCTGGATTCTTATAGCTGTTGCATTCATACTGTTGCATTGTCACATTTCACAGTATCACGTGTGATGTACCCTCTAGAAAACTCCGCTGTACACTCCTAAAGGGAATGAAAGTGATTAAAAAAAAATCTTGTACTAAAGTCTGTACATTTGCATATTTACAGGTGAGGAAGCATAACTTAATATTGTTAGGAAAAGAGTTTTGACCTCGTGGACTCTTTGAAATGGTCTGGGGGTGGGCCATCACCAGATTTTGAGAAACAGTGAAATAGTGCATGATAAAGGCTAACATGATGCTGAGACACCAGGTAGGGATCAGGTTTTGAAGGTTCTTGAATCTATGCTGGATACTATAGATCAGTAATAGTAATTTTGAACAGTAACACACTACAGATCTTAGAGTTACAGGAAAAGTAGGCAGGTGTTAAGAAAATAGACATTCTGTTTGAACACTCCAGCAGTGTTTCCCCACCTCCAGTTGTCCCCTCACCACCCCAGTGCTTTACTTTGAGCCTTCACTTATATCATTCAGGTTGGTTCTGGTAAAATGCTGAGAATCAGTACTATAGGTCTCTGCAGATCGCTGCATATTTTTTATAAAAGTAAGCAGTCATTTGACAGATTTGTGCTGCAGAAAGTTGGATTCTGATGTTAGTATGAAGCATGGATTACCGGATTGAAGGAGAGCATTTTTGAAGCTGTTGAAATATAGGGAATGGGGTACGAGGGCCTGAGCTAAACTAAGACAGTAGAACAGAGAGTATACAAAGGACCTGATAAGGATAAAGGAAGAAGTCTCAATGAGTCACTAGACGTGAGTAGTGAAGGAGATAGGAATGTTGTAGTCTGGCTCCAAGGTTTCTAGCTTGGTATCCCGTCACTCAAGTTGGAAGGTACTGTTTGGTAGGGTAAGGAGGAAGAGAGGAGAAACAAGCAGAGGAGACCAAGCAGAAGATGGTTGGAGGAAATTTCAAAGTCGAAGAGAATGAGTTTAGCTTTGGACACGTTAAAAGGAGGTGCCTATGAGACATCTTGTGGAAATGTAGAGCTCGAGAGAGCTGACGGGACAGAATTAAAGCATGTAAGAGGTATTTGAAAGCATGAAAGTGAAACGAGCTGATTAAGACAAGCCTATAGAGTGACCAGCTTTAGGTTGAAGAGCATCAGCATTTAAAGAGCAGCTTCTAAACGGAAGTGCTAGTGATTGCTCCCGGGAAGGTGTGGTCAAAGGGGAAGGAAGGGAACCCAGAGGATGTCAGCAAAGCCTGGGAGAGTTTCAGGAAAGGAGTAGTCACCGACGTCTGATACAGTAATTCTGGGAGGACCTGTACGGTGAGCTTGAGAAAGCACCCATCTGTTTGCCAAGTAGGAGTGATTAGGTGACTAGAAAAAGCAGTTTGGGGTTGGGGTATGGGAAAAAGCCAGACTATAGTGGGTTGAAGACGAAATAGGCGAAGTGGTATAAATTTCTTTCATTTACTTTTAACATTCTGAAAGGAGATGGCAGAAGCCAGAGGAAGACACAGATCCCCTCCCACCCTCTGCTTTTTTAAAAAAAGATGAGATAGGGACATTTTTCCTATATGCACTCCTTCTCTATATCTTTTTTTGTGAAATGATTGCTGTTTAAGTATAATTTTAAAAGACAGATAACAAGAACTTGTCTTTTGGTTAAATAAGACCTCTGAAGTTTTGATTTAAGGCTAGGATTTGATTTGTTAAAAAATAGGACGGGAGGAAGGACTGAAAGCCTGGCAAGATCTTAATGCTGCACAGACTAGGTAAGTATAAAAAACTTCATCGTTGTTAAACTGTTCAATATTGTGGCTTGCAGGTGTTTTAAAAATTAATAACAGCTTTATGGAGATATAATTCACTTAGTGTAAAAGTCACTCATTTAAGTTGTGCAATTTAATAGGTTTAGTATATTCACAAAATTGTGCAACCATCACCACAATCAGTTTTTATCACCCCCCAAAGAAACGTCATACCCATTAGCAGTCATTCCTCCCCCCTCCCCGCAGACCTTGGCAACCACTAATCTACCTTCTGTATCCATAGATTTGCCTCGTCTAGACATTTCATATAAATGGAATCAGTATTCTGTGACTGACTCCTTTGACTTAATGTTTTCAAGGTTCCTCAGTGTTGTTGCGTGGTCAGAAATACTTCATTCCTTTTTATGACTGAATAATTTTCTGTTGTGTGGATATACCATATTTTGTTTATCCATTCATTTGTTGATAGACAATTTGAGTAGTTTCCACATTTTGGAATATTTTGTATGTAATAATACATAAGATGCAATATATTTTGTATTATTTTATGAATAATGCTACTATGAACATTTTATGCAAGTTTTTGTTTTGCACAATGTTTTTAATTGTCTTGGGTATGTACCTACAAGTATGTTTCACATTTTGAGGAACTGCCAGAGTGTTATCCAAAGCTGCTCCATGTTTTACGTTTCAACCAGGAGAATGCACATTTTCCATTCCCACCAATTTCTTTACATCCTCACCAATACTTGTCACTGTCTGTCTTTTTTATTATAACCACCTTAGAGGGTGTGAAGTGCTATCTTGTGGTTGGCTTGTAGGTTTTTAAAATATCTCAGTAAGCTTATATGAATGGTGCGGTATGTCTAACATGTCTTTAAAGCTAGAGTGAAAGGAAATATTTTCCAGTCGTAGGATCTGAGCTAATCTTAGTCCTTTCCCAGTGCCACTGGTTTAGTTAAGATTTTCTTACCTTTGATGAGTGTCCAGCCAAACGTATTTATATTTTAACTAACTTCAAAAGTGGAAGTGAACTTTTAAGTAACTTTCCAGACATGGCTCACTGAGATAGCACAATAAAAATTTACCTCAAGTGTTAATTCTCAAGGATGTTTTCCTGTATTTAATTTTAGAATATTGTTAGCTTTTTTTCCTTCAGTATTTGATATCTAATTTGGAAAAGATTTTTGAAAGATTGAAACTGACAGTAAGACATTAACATTTAGATAGATTAAGATTTTGTGTTCGTATGGTAAACATTTCTGGGTTTCTATAGTACTCAGTTCATTAGATTAATAAACATTTACATTTCTGATTTCCCCAGACTGAAAGCCTCCAAGGGTACAAACTGGGACTTAGTTAACTATCTCTGTATCCCCATTGCTTAATATAGTGCCTGGCATTTCATAAGCATTAATGGCCATTGCGTTAGCAGAAATTATAGTGAGCTTAATGCTGTAAGACAGAGCTTGACTCTTCAGGTGGTCCAAGGGGCTTGTCTCTTAAACCAGCATGAGAATTGCTGTTTCTTCCTCTTACCTACAGGTGTGCTGGCACAAATGTTGTTTTATTTTTAGTATCCACTGAAAAAAAGAAAATAAAAGATAAAGTATTAGACTGAATTTAGTAAAACTTTTAAATAAATACATTTTTATTAATTGTAATATCTTCTACATAAATGTGAAAAATAGTACGGTGCGTATTTTTCTCTGGACACTGGTTGATATGCATAAGGATTGAGGGAACCACTTAAAGTAACTACTCGTATATCCTCCACCCCATGATTAATTTTAATAAAATGTCCACGTTTAACTTTCGGTTTTAGATTTCATTAAGGAAATCCAGATATCATGTCACTGACATCTCTTCAACAATAGTGGTGTCTTGTAAGTCGTGGGTGTTTTGGGAGTGATTGCAGCAATAGCTGTTCTCTCCTTGCCTCTAGTTTCTTGCCTCATCTAATTCATTCCATATATCATGCTCACTTTCCTAAAATATCACTTTCAAGTGTTGGCATCTGTGGGATAACGGAGGGCATACGGGTTATAAAATCAGAAGATGTGGGTCTGAGTCCCCGTGTTGCTGCCTATTTCGGTTTTCTTTTATACATTTATGTAGAACTGTATTGGAAACATGGTTTTATTTTTATCATCGAAAAATATAAGTTCAAAAAACCCTCAAGGCTCCCTTTGATGACCATTAAAATTATTGGAATTTTAAATGCCTAAGGCAACTCAAAGCATCAGACCCAAGCTCTGCTTTTTTTCAAACTATAATTATATGTCTGTCTGTCTGACGAATTTCCCTTTCTCCTATCCCCCTGCTGCCTATTTTGTAGCTTTTGCCCTGGTTTAGAATCACAGGCCAATAGGATAAAGTCTACACTTCTTAACCTGGCCTTCCAGAGCCTTCTTAATATAGTCTCTCGTACCTTTACAGTATTAAACTCCTGTACTCTGCAGTGTGTGTCCTTTCGTTCCTCTGGGATGAGCTATTTCTCATCCTTGAGCATACCCACTGAATGAATGAAATCTTGCTTATCTGTCTGTGTTTGTACTGTTGAGCATATTTTTCCCCTTTCTTAGAAAACTTTCCTTCTATTTTATGGGCGAATACCTTGAAGATCAAAACACTAAAAATTTAGAATGACTTTACCACATTCACCCAGAACTCAGAAGTAAGAATTGTAATTAACTCTCACTTTCTGAGATAAATGTATTAGCCCAGTTTATCTTAAAGCACTTGTTCTCCATTGCAAATATGATTTTTAATACCATGGAAAAAAAGCCTTCATTAGATTTGAGTTGAAGACTTACTTGCTAAGGCAAGTCCAGTGACATGCAGTTCTTCTAAACCACTAGTCTCTTCCAAACAGGAATTGAACCCCTCTCCCAGCATTTCATATTTCCTGTAGTAGTTAATTTTTTTAGATTCATGCATTCAAACCTTGACTGTTATCTCCTTCCCTCTGAAATAGCATAGATATCTTGTTTCCATTTGTATAATATTATAGTGTCTGTGAACTGGCTTATAGCAGATATAAGTAGTTGCTCCCCAGAAGTTTTTCCTAGAGAATGTGGAATGTGGATCATGTTAATCTCAGAGGCTTTGGGGTGTATGCTAATATCTACATTTCCTATAGTAACTGTTTTTAGATGTAACCTGCATTTGAAAAGCTATTTAACAACGGTGGAGTAGCTACCCTGGTAGGCTCTGAAGGAATGCAAAAATGGCAGCCCTGCCATCCTTCCATGGTTCCTACCATCCACCATTCAAAAGGTGCTCACTGAGTGCCCCCTATGCCCTAGGTACTGTGTTTAGGACTGATATTTGAAAATATGACTGTTGTTGCCCTTACAAAGTTTACTGGCTGTGAATAGACTTGTGAGAAGCAGCAAGAAGTTTTCCTGGGGGCAGTGGACGGGCTTCAGGGGGTTTGCGAACCCCTTCAAATTATACGTAGTGTTTTGTGTGTAAGCTCATTGGGAGAGGGGTGGAGAAGGTTCATAGCTGTTGGATTCTCAAGGGGGTTGGGTTCCAAAAATCTTAGAAACTCTAGACTAGGAGAAAGATAATCAGCTTTGGAGTCATCAGGTAATTAATTTCTGTCCTGGCCCTGTTATGATTATAAGCAGGTAATCTAGGGAAATTGGGGATATAATACCTACCTAGAAGGACCAAGATAATATGTATGTAAAGCTTCTAATGTAGTACATAGAAGGTGGTCAATAGTAGTTAAAGACTTGGTATTACTCTAAGGGAAGTGTATTCAAGATTTAAACCACAGAGGCAGGAGAGTCTAAATCTGCCTGAATAGAACATGGACAATTTCAGCATGGAGGCCACATTTGACTTGACTCTTTTTTTTTTTTTTTTTTGCGGTACGTGGGCCTCTCACTGTTGCGACCTCTCCTGTTGCAGAGCACAGGCTCCGGACGCTCCACGGGTGGGATCCTCCTGGACCGGGGCACGAACCTACGTCCCCTGCATCGGCAGGCGGACTTTCAACCACTGCGCCACCAGGGAAGCCTTGACTTGACTCTTGAAGGAAGAGTTTGTCGGGTGGATTAGGATAAAAGGCATTTCAGAGATAGAAAGCAAACAGCACTTGCGAAGACACAGAGATAAGAACTGTGGGTTTTAGATGAGAGGAACAGGGTGGCAGTGTAAAAAATAAGCAAAGCCCATATACCCAAATAAATAAGAGGGGATTCCCAAAGGGAGAGCAGCTTAAATGCTGAGCATGAGATGAATATAATATTGGCCTCATCATTCCTGAATGTTCTGGTGAGGAGTGTTTTGATGTCTCATTATTGTGGCATAGTTGTTCACTCGTATAATGTATGGTTTGGTTGGTATGAAGGATCTTTTTATTTATTTATTAAAAAATTTTTTTTTGGCTGCATGGGGTCTTTGTTGCTGCATGAAGACTTTCTGGCTTTCTCCAGTTGCAGCTATCAGGGGCTACTCTTCCGGGGGCTATTCTTTGTTGTGGTGCGCGGGCTTCTCATTGCGGTGGCTTCTCTTGTTGCGGAGCACGGGCTTAGGCGCGTGGGCTCAGTAGTTGTGGCTCGCGGGCTCTAGAGCACAGGCTCAGTAGTTGTGGCACATGGGCTTAGTTGCTCCGTGGCATGTGGGATCTTCCCCGGACCAGGACTCGAACCCATGTCCCTGCATTGGCAGGCAGATTTTTAACCACTGCGCCACCAGGGAAGTCCCTGAAGGATCTTTTAAAAATGGAGTTCCAGAAGCCCAGTGTTCTTAAATCTGGTAATTTTACCTTATCCCAGATATATAAAGTAATACACTCTCTGTTTATATAGTTCTTAAGTGGCCAGATCAGTGTTTTTCATTGGCTTCTGTTAAAAGTGCCCTGTAAAAAAATTACATTAAAAAGAGTCTTTAGAACCTCAGCAAGTTATTTATAATGGTAAGCATCTGTTTAGTTTGGATTCCTCAGCATATTTGAGTTTTCTAGGAGATGACTCTGAGAGATTTTGAGACTACACATTTGGGGCCAGAACCAAAGTGAGAAATGAAAGGAGTTCTAGCTCCCGTGCTATGAAAATGTGGAGAATAGCTTTTCTGGACACCTTCTCCCCTCACTGTGTACACTGGATTTACTCATAGGTCATAGACCCTTGGATGTTAAAGGGAACAAGAAAGCTGTTTAAGGAGCTTGTTACAGGTTTTATGGTTAGAAGTTGGCAGAGCTGAGTTTGTCCCAAATAAGCAAGATGTACAATAGTAAGATGCTTTTTCTATGACATGATGTTGCTTAGACCAACAGTTGCATTCTTATTCTTTAGGGAAAAAGTCAATAAAGGAAAAAAAGGGGGGGCATAAATATCTTGAAAATTATAGAAAACTTGTTTGTTGGTATAGATTTTTGGTTGTAGCATATTTGCAAACCAGCTTAAGTGGAAAAAAAATATTGCAGTAGAATACTGCCCTTGAGCTGCTTTAAGGACAGGAACCAAGAAATGGAGAGCCATCCGTAACCTGGGTGACTCTGCATTTCAGCCCCTCTGTCTTTCTGTGGTTCTCCATATTTATCAGTTTCTGTGTCTATCTAGGGCTGCTTGGTTACTTGTCTTTGCTTCTCTGTGCACCTGCTTTACTCTTAGCGGTCTGCATTTGACTTTCACTGTTTGGGGTTGCACCTGCTATTGAATAAAGGCAACCCTTACGATGATCTAACCTATCTCATTCACTTTTTCTCAGTTTAGGGGAAGAACTCATTATGACTAGAATTGCTCTATCTCACTTTCACCTTCCTGAAATTCACATCACATCAATCAACTTGCCACCAGTGAAATGGGTATTGTGTAGTATAAATGTGTGGAGTTGACCAAGGTGGGGAACTTGCTCAGATGTGATTGGTAGGTACTTTTCTTAAAGAGAAAAGGGATAGTTCCCTAACTAGGCAGGTAGCCCAAAGTGTATTTGTTTTGAAGCAAAACAACCAAAAAATTTTAACTATTTTAAGGTTTCAGCCCCAAATAAACTCCACCCACCTTTCAGAGAAGGGAAAAAGAAGCATAAAGAGTCCTTGTGAGTTGAGAGAACATCCTGTTGGCTCTGGCAGAGCATTATTTCACATACTCAGTACATATGAAACGTCAAACCTTTAAGGTTTCTGTGTAGAAACTATAAAATTACGATAATCTGTAAGCTGCATATTTATGGTACTTAAGATTTAAGTTGTAATTTTTTAGTGTTAAAATATGGAACCAGAACATTACCTTCTTGCAAGGAAGTGTAATTCTAAAGATCAATTTTATCCAAGTATTATATTGTCATTTTTTAAATTCTCTCTCTGAATATGTCTCTGAAATTTATCACTATCTCAAAGACTAATGTATTTTCTTCACAATAGATTTTGCATTAATAAAATAAATCTAATTGTAGTTCCCGGATCATCTAAAACCCAGGTGCTGTAATACTGTGTTTGCCTGGTTGTCAGCGTGCCTCTGTCTCTGCTGGGTACCTGCTTGCCTGTGCGCCTCTGTCTTCGTAGCTTTCTCCATCCACTCTGTCCATTGGCCTTTCTGTGCCTAAGGTTCATTAATGGGTGTTAGAGATAAATCTGGATGCACTGTGTAATTGAGAAATTTCCTGTAATTTATGCCTAGTTGTTTGTAATTCTTTACTTCTAGTGCTGTAAATAGGTTATATGTAAATGCCGAGGAGGAACACAGAGTAGGTGGGTATTAATAATAGGATTTTGCAACTATTTGAAGAAATTGAACATGTTCAGATATCTCTAAACCTATTCACTGGCATTATTAGATGTTGTACAAAATAACAAAGTTTTTTTCATTACTTTATAATTTAGATAGTAGAAGATTAATTATTAAAGTAAGAAGCACAGTTTTTTTTTTTTTTTTTTTTTTTTTTTGCGGTATGCGGGCCTCTCACTGTTGTGGCCTCTCCCGTTGCGGAGCCTGTGCTCTGGACGCGCAGGCTCAGCGGCCATGGCTCACGGGCCCAGCCGCTCCGCGGCATGTGGTATCCTCCCGGACCGGGGCACGAACCCGTGTCCCCTGCATTGGCAGGCGGACTCTCAACCACTGCGCCACCAGGGAAGCCCAGCACAGTTTTAATGTTCAGTACACCAGATGCTTTGATCTTTTCATTTTATGGAAAAGTAAAGAGGATGGACATTTTAATAGTTCAAAAGCTAGAAACCTTTTTGTGTGAAAGACAGCATTCAACGAAAGTATTATTAATGGTAAAATGAAGGCTTAAACTAAGCTTCCTTGAATGAGTAATTAGGTGGGCAGTGGCTAGCTCTGCTTCCTTGGCCTCCTCTTCATTCCTTTAACCCCCACTGTAAGCTGATTTCAAGCACTACCATTCTGCTGAAATTGCATTTACTGTGGTTGCCTTAGATCTCCTGGACATATCCAGTAGATACTTTATAGTAGTAGTGCGTAGCTTTCTTGTTGCCTCTTTAGCATTCAGCACTGTTGACTTTTTTTTTAAAGTCCTTCCTGCCCTTGATGTTGAAGCATCATTTATACCTAGTTTTTCACCTACCTCTTTAGTCTCTCTCCTCTATTATTGGCTCAGATGCAGCATACTTTCTATTTTTCATGCTCTTAGGTCTTAAGGGAAATATAATTGAATATTGGATATTTAAAAATAAGAGAGAATCTTGAAAATCTTGTAAAATAGACTACAGTGACATGAATTATTCTAATGCTGCTTAAGAGTTTCAAAGAATAATAAAATATTGATATTTTCTCATGCTCTACATTCTTGTGATGGCTGGTAGATTATTCTTAAGGTATTTTTGGAAAATGCAATTTAATCTAAACCAGAAGTATAAGATGAATATTTAACCAACACATTTAATTTTCTGTTGTTGCTTTCTGTTGTTGCCAGTTTTTATATTGTTTACAAGCCATGTTTTGTTTGCAAACCATATATTGTTTATGCCATATCTAATATTTTCAAATATGTTCCAAAATGATCTCACATTCTGTTGGTCAAGGCAAATTATAATGCCACCTCAACTTCAAGGGGTTGGGAGATAAATTACACCTTTTAAGTCTGAAGAACTGTGAAGTCACGTGTGGTTTTAATATAGGAAGAGTTGAAAATCAGGCTATTAACATGATCAGTCTACCATATGACAGGTGTAGGGGATATTATTATTATGTAGGGTGGTTAAAACATGGAACCAGGACTTGAAATAGTGAGGGAGTGAGCCATGCAGTTATCTGGGAGAAGAGTATTCCAGACAGAAAGAGCATTAAGTGCCCAAGTATTTGAGTTAAGAGTGTATTGAAGGGATATCATGGAAGCCAGTGTGCTTGAGCAGAATGGGTGAGGAAGAGAGTAGTAGATTTGTAATAGTGTTGGGAGTTAACGGCAAATCATCCAGGGTTCTTGTAGGTCATAGTTAGGACTTTGGCTTTTACTCTAAATGACATGAGTTTTACTCTTAGGTATGATGTTAACTTACATTTTAACAGTATCACCTTGGCTGCTGTGTGGAGAATAAAATGCAGAGAGGTAAGGATACAAGCAGAGACTGCTTAGAAAGCTATTTGAGCTGTTCAAGCAGGAGGGCCTGGAGACAGTGACAATGAATATGAAGAAAAGGGATGGATTTGGAAGGCAGTTCTGAGATAGCATTCACAAGATTTGGTGATACTGGAGGGTGAGGAAGAATTTATCCGAGCTAATGTGGACACTAAGTGGTAGTGATGAGATAGGGAATACAGGAGGAAAGATAAATTTGAGGAGTTGTGTACTGAGTTCAATTTTAGAGTATAGAGTTTGAGTTGAATTTAGATCTCAGGCCAGTCATGGTTGGCCCTGTAGCTCTCTAATTTATTGTGTATGGGTGATCATTGAACTCATGGAAGAAGATGAGATTTCTGAGATAAAGAATATATACTGAGAATAACAGGGAAGAATATGGAACATTCGGGACACTTAAGTGTCTACTTGAGGATGATAAACTCTCAGTGCTAGAGAGTTAGGAACAGAACCTGGAGGGTAAATGGATTGAGGAGTTACAAAAAGAATTGTGACTTTGGATTTAACCCTGAATTTGGGAATAGAAGTCATGGGTGAGCTTGTCAAAAGCACTGAGAAGAGGGTAGGACAAATTTGCATTAAAAATTTTTTTGAATGGATTTTATGTTATTTTTTTTTAAAGCAGTGGGAAAATTACCCCTGTCTATGAAATCCTGTCATATATGTGAGTTGTCCTGAAAGGTAAATCTGCTGTAGACATTCTAGGGAAAAGAGAAGTTGGGGAAGGGAGTGAGGATTGCTCAGAAAGCTAATAAATGTACTGTTTTGGTTTATTATTCTCCCCTCCTCTCTTAACCCTGGATCCCTTCTCCCATTTCTACCCTCTTACTGCCAACCCTTGTGTTACTGTTTACCTTGCACTCTGTACATTTTTTTTTTAATTTTAATTTTTTGGCCGCGTTGGGTCTCCGTTGCTGCATGCAGGCTTTCTCTAGTTGTGGCGAGTGGGGGCTACTCTTTGTTGCGGTGCACGGGCTTCTCATTGCGGTGGCTTCTCGTGGAGCATGGGTACTGGGCGCGCAGGCTTCAGTAGTTGCAGAGTGTGGACTCAGTAGTTGCGGCGCACAGGCATAGTTGCTCCGCAGCACATGGGATCTTCCTGGACCAGGGATCGAACCTGTGTCCCCTGCATTGGCAGGTGGATTCTTAACTGCTGCGCCACCAGGGAAGTCCCTCTACTTTTTTGGGGGGGGCAACTTTTTTTTATTGTGGTAAAAACGTACATAACAAAAGTCAGCATTTTAACCGTTTTTACGTGTACAGTTCATTGGCATTAAGTACATTCACGTTGTTGTGCAATGAGGATTCTTTTTTTTTAATCTGTTTTAAATGAGGATTCTTAAAAAGGAAAAGTCATATACTGTTAGGAGAGTCGTGGAATGCTTAATAAGAAAGTGCTTTGAAAATGAGCCTAGAAGGATAGGTGAATTTTGGTGGAAGGACTTTATAAGTAGAGGGAACCCTATGAGCAAACAAATAAAGGTGGGGATAAAGAAGAGACTTCAGGGAACAGCAATTAGCATTATTAACTAAATAAGCACAATCCAAAAGAACATTTATAGAAATAACTCATATAGTAGGGCTGTTGGTGAATTTATAAGTATTAAGACTTCTACTAAATAAACAAGGAATTGGTTAAAAATAGTATGAATTTTTAGAATAATTGCTAAATCAGTTTTTCAGAGGTAAAAGTAGATTTGGTCTTTGTCATTCATGAAATGTTCTAGCCAGCAGAAGATTTATAATTTAAATAATAAATGTTATTTGATTATAGGGGATATGCTTTAAAATATTTTACTCCCAGAGATTGCCAGTGTACCCACACTACACATTAAGTATTATTACAGGAGGTTTTGTATGGCTCAGAGAAGTCAAGCTGACAATGAAGTACCAAGTCACCCTAATGGCCTCATCCTATTAGAAATTAGCTTGTACCTAGGAATTGTCACTTCACAAAGCGATGCAAGAGAATACTGCTTTGCCTGAGACTTCACTTTGTAGTCTAAAATGGTAGCTGAATTATAAGAGTTTTTCATTTTATTTTAAAATAAGCAAGTTCAAAAAAGATCCACCATATTTGAGTAAACTTTTTTAATGTAATAGTTGTCTAAAGGAGTCAGTTTGCCAGTGTAAAGAGACTGGTGAAACATTTAGGGCCAAAGCCAGTGTGAATTAGAGTGTTTTTTCTCCTGACTTGTATTTAAAGCACAAATATTATAATAATAAAGCTCAAATTTGACCTCATAAAAATGAAAGACATCTATAATACAAAAGGTAATGCAAGATAAGCAGTAGATTGAGATAAAACATTTTAACCACATTAAACAGTTGGAGGATTATTATCTAAAATATATGAGTAGCTTCTATATATAATACTCCAATAGGAAAATTAACAAATGCTAAGAAAATTAACAGAAGAAAAATGCAAATAATTATTTAAACATGGGGGAAAAGTCACCAACCTATTCAGTAATCAGAGAAATACAAATTAATTAATGTTACCTTTTGAGGGGTCTATCAGATTCCACCAAAGTTGGTGAAATTCAAAAATTGATAATCATGGCAATTCAGAAATTGATAATAGCAAATGTTGGCAAGGATAGAGAAAAACTAGTATTCTAGATCTGTTAATAGGAAGGTAAACTGGTAAGGCCTTTTTTGGAAAGCAGTTTGGCCACTTCTAATAGAATTGATCATGTGTATACTCTTTGACCCATCATGTCAACTTCCAGGAATCTTTTCTTTAAAATATTTGCATATGTGTGTAAAATAGTATGTCCAAGTATATTAGTTACAGCAATTTTTTGTGAAACAATGTATAAAATATCTATTAATAAAGAGGCTTAACATGGTTGGTTACTTCAAAGGGGAGGGATATGGAGGAGAGGTGATTACTTTTCATTTATAATTGTGTGCAGAAAAAGTTAACATAACAAGCCTGTGACTGCTGTCCTCAGAAAGGCCTACTTGCAAGATTGGCCCTTGGCTGGGGTCTGGGAACTTGGACTTTTGGGAGGGTTCCCATCATTCCATGATAAGAATGGCTCCCTTTGCCTTTACTGTACAAGTATAGTTTTTGTTAAACATCTACTTTCCTTATGGAAATCTGGGAATTTGGTTCCTGCTAAGACAGAGAGTACCTGTATGACCAGCCACCAATAAAAACTCTGGCTGCTGAGTCTCTAATGTCTCCCTGGTAGACAGCATTTCACCAATGGTGTCACAACTCATTGCTGGAGTAATTCAGTGGGTCCTGTGCGACTCCATTAGGGGAGGACTCTTGAAACCGTGTGCCTAGTTTCTTCTGGACTTTGCCTCATGCTCCTTTCCCTTTGCTACTTTTGCTTTGTATACTTCAGCCATAATAAATCATAGCTGCGAATATGACAGTAGAGATAGTCCTGTGAGTCATCCTCATGTATCACTGAACCTGTGGGTGGTCTTAGGAACCCTTGGCACAACTTGACATTATGGTTTGAATGTTTTAGCATCTGCATGCATTGCTTGTATAAATTTTAAACTGTTAAATTTAATATATTACATATTTAAATTATATGTATGTATGTGTATACATAGGCACACATATATACCTCATCTCTAAGAATATGTTGATGGGTTTTTATATGTGTGTATTAGCACCCATGTATTCTGTACATTTTCCCCCGGTGATAAAAGATTGAAAACTTTCATTGGTGACATTGTAGGTAATATAATAAAGAAGCAAATCAAAAACAAAGTGTCTTCAGGTATGTTATTTAGGACAAGGGGATTATTACTTTAAATAAATTATTTTAAATTACACTTCATTTTTTATCAGTTTCATATGTCAGTATGATGGTAAACCACAAAGATCAAATTTCAAGTAGCATTTTAAATGTATACTCTCCAGTTATACAAACTCTATTATCTCAGCTTATTGAACTGAGTAAGTTATAAATTTGATAGTAGGGTGCCAATTCATTGACTATGTGATGCTCTGAATATGGTATCAGTGCCCATTTTGTTTAAAAGACTTGCCATGCTTTACTGAATATGTGATACGTGGAAGATCCTAGGTATTGTGGAGGAATAAAGAAAAATATAAAAGATTATCTCTGGAAGACAGAAAATTATTACCTTGGGTAGCAGCAGTGGTTGTAGTGTTGGGATAAAGCCTGTAAACAAATGGGTAGAAGAAGCGGGAATGATAAATACTATATGACCAAGATCTACTTTTGGAATATATGCTACCTGAGGGCAATATATTGCTCACCACTATATCTGTACCACCTAAAAGAATACCTGACACATAGAGTAGGTTAGGAAAAATGATATAAGACTAGTCATCCTCATGAAGGTGATAATTGAATCTTACTTTTTCCTTTTATTATAGGTGTCCAGATCCAGTATGTCAGCAAGCTGAGAAAGTAGGTTTTTTTTTGAAAATCATAACAGTTAATTCATGAGTTGAGCAGAGCTATCTAATGTTATATGAATATTGTGTGGCTTGGTAATCTGAGACACTGTAATGGCACTTACCAACAACTAGCTGGTTCCTCTTCCTTTAGTGGTTAGGGCAAACAACTATATAGGTAGAGATATTCGAAGACAAAATCATGCCCTTGGTAACTTGGGGTAGGAGGTTATGTGCAAGATTTCTTGCAGAAATCTTGATAATTATATGTAGGTAGATCCTAGTTTTTATCATGATTGAAGTTTGGCTTTTTGTTTGATTTTTGTATGTTATATAAAAGAGGAGCACTGTTTATCGTTATTACAAAGAGATATTCAAAGACAAAATCATGCCCTTGGTAAGTTGGGGTGTACATAACTTCACAGTACTGTGATCTGGCCTTTTCCCGACCAAGTCTAATACAATGCCAGAATGAAATACTTTTTGCAGGAAATTATCACTATCTAATTTCAGAGCTTTTTCATCACTGTGAAAAGGAACCCCATACCCATTACCAGTCACACCTCACTCCCTTTCACCCCAGCACCCTGGAAACCACTAATCTACTTTCTGACTATAAATTTGCCTATTCTGGACATTTCATATAAATGGAATCATATAATATATGTTTTTTGTGTCTACTTCTTTCACTTAGCATAATGTTTTCAAGATTTATCAGCTGAGCATGTATCAGCACTTTATTCCTTTTTGTGGCCAAATAATATTTTATTGTATGACTAGACTACATTTTGTTTATTCATTCATCAGTGGATGGACATTTGGGTTGTTTCCACTTTTTGGCTTTTATGAACAGTGTTAGAATGAGCACTTGTGTACATGTTTTTGTGTGGACATATGTTTTTAGTGCTCTTGGGTATATACCTAGGAGTGGAATTGCTGGGTCATATGGTAACTCTATATTTAATCTTTTGATAGTTGCCAAACTGTGTCTCTATTAAGAATTTAAAACTTAATTTTACAAACAAAAGTTTGCCCACCTAACTTGACTTTATCTCTACTTGGTCTTCCCTTCTTTTTGAAAAATGAAATGATTATGTGAAAGCACATCCTTTATTATACTTAATTTTTTATCTTTTTAAAAGCATAAATACCTTATATTAAAGCGTTTTTATGCATTGATAGGAAAAATGGGCCCAGCAGATCCCTGAATAGTAATTCCTTATGTGTTACTAGACTTGGGGAGTGGAATGGGAAGTTGCAAAAATATGGCTTGTAAAGTTAAGTCTGGTTTGCCAGGTAATTTTCAAGCTTTCGAATAAATAACGGGACATATGTGATCTCTGTGTAGATCCATAATGGAAGTATTAGGGAGAACATCAATGACAATTTATTCTACCATTCTGGAATTTGGCCCATAATTTATTTTGTCTAATGCAGCCTAAAATAGACTTGCAATATACAGTTGAAAATTGCTTTCTGAAAAATTTTTTTTATTAATTAATTAATTTATTTTTGGCTGTGTTGGGTCTTTGTTTCTGTGCAAGGGCTTTCTCTAGTTGTGGCGAGCGGGGGCCACTCTTCATCGCGGTGCGCGGGCCTCTCACTGTCGCGGCCTCTCTTGTTGTGGATCCCAGGCTCCAGACGCGCAGGCTCAGTAGTTGTGGCTCACGGGCCTAGTCGCTCCGTGGCATGTGGGATCCTCCCAGACCAGGGCCCGAATCCGTGTCCCCTGCATCGGCAGGCAGATCCCCAACCACTGCGCCACCAGGGAAGCCCGCTTTCTGAATTTTTAAATAGAAACTGTAACTGGTAATGAACAGTGTGGTCTCAAGTATTGTACTGTGGTATGGCATCAAATCTTAGGGTACACAAAAGATTAAAATGCTCTTTAAGAACAACAAAAAAAGATAGTATTTGAGTATACAAATAAAGATATTTTGGTATTTGCTAGTTTCAATAACAAGTCAACTACTCTGAGGCAGGTAATTAAAATATTTCCTTAAATTCCTCATCTGTTAATAAATCTTATATGGTCATCTCACTCTTTACTTTTTTTTTGCGGTACGCGGGCCTCTCACTGTTGTGGCCTCTCCCGTTGCGGAGCACAGGCTCCGGACGCACAGGCTCAGCGGCCATGGCTCATGGGCCTAGCTGCTCCGCGGCATGTGGGATCTTCCCGGACCAGGGCACGAACCCGTGTCCCCTGCATCGGCAGGCGGACTCTCAACCACTGTGCCACCAGGAAAGCCCCTCAGTCTTCACATATTTAAAGGCATGCTCTATGCTAGATGTTGGGTATGGTGCTTTATATGCATGGTTTAATGAACATAAATGCATTTTTTTCTGTCTCTATTCCTTGACATACATTAATTAATTCGTTATTTATTTATTATACTATTTTGTTATGCTCACCAAATTTTCTCTTTTTCCTCAGTCATTCAAAGGGTTTCTTTGGGACTTCCCTGGCAGTCTAACAGTTTGAATATGGAACTGGAGGGATTTCCCTGACAGTCCAGTGGTTAAGACTCTGTGCTTCCGATTCAGGGGGCACGGGTTTGATCCCTGGTTGGGGAACTAAAATCCCACATGCCCCTCAGCGTGGCAAAAACAAACAAACCAACAACAACAACAAAGCATTTCTTAAATCTTTTTATTTTTAATTGAATAGACAGTATAATTAAAGGAAAGAAAATTAAGTTACCTATCATCCTATACTTAAAACAACTGTCTTTCTTCATTCGCCGTGGGACTAGAAAGTTAAGGGCCAGGTTTGGGAGTTGTTTACTGAGGTGGACCCACCAGAACTTGAAACTGACTGGATGTGCGAGGAAGCAAGTGGACATATAAGGGGGAAGAGTCCAAAACTACTAGGAGGTTTTTAAGTCTGAATGGTTAAGGAGGGCAGAGGTGCCACGGAAATAAAAAGGGACATAGAAGCAGGTGAATTTCTTTTTATCTAGTTAAGTTTGAGTTGCTGTTGTGGATGTTCTGTAAGCAGTTTGAATATGGAACTGGAGGGATTTCCCTGGCAGTCCAGTGGCTAAGACTTTGCCTTCCAATGCAGGGGGTGCGGGTTCAATCCCTGGTTGGGGAGCTAGGATCTCACATACCGCGCGGCCAAAAAAACAAAACATACAACAGAAGCAGGGACTTGCCTGGTGGCGCAGCGGTTAAGAATCCGCCTGCTGGGGCTTCCCTGGTGGCGCAGTGGTTGAGAGTCCGCCTGCCGATGCAGGGGACGCGGGTTCGTGCCCCGGTCCGGGAAGATCCCACATGCCGTGGAGCAGCTGGGCCCGTGGGCCGTGGCCGCTGAGCCTGCGCATCCGGAGCCTGTGCTCCACAACGGGAGAGGCCACAACACTGAGAGGCCGGCGTAAGGAAAAAAAAAAGAATCCGCCTGCCAACGCAGGGGACACGGGTTCGAGCCCTGGTCCGGGAAGATCCCACATGCCGCGGAGCAACTAAGCACGTGCGCCACAACTACTGAGCCTGCACTCTAGAGCCCGCAAGCCACAACTACTGAGCCCGCGCCCCTAGAGCCTGTGCTCTGCAACAAGAGAAGCCACTGCAATGAGAAGCACGCGCAGCGCAACGAAGAGTAGCCCCTGCTCTGTAGCCCCTGCTCGTTGCAACTAGAGAAAGCCCGCCCGCGGCAACGAAGGCCCTACGCAGCCAAAAATAAATATAAATAAACTAATTTTAAAAAGTCTTAAAGAAAAATATGGAACTGGCACTGGGGAGAAAAGTCAGCAGAAATACAGATTTGGGGATCGTCATAAATGTAATAGTTAAAGGCATGGTAGACAGGAGATAAACTTGCTAAAAGACAAAATCTGAGGAGAGAATAGTTCAAGAGAGAACACATACGTTAAGGGGCTGGATGCAAAGGACCAGAAAGGGTTAGAGGAGAATCAAGAGAAACTTGTTTCATGAAATTGAAGAAAGGAGTTTTAAAAGGAGGTCATCATCTGTTAAATACTTTATAGGAATTGAGGCTTTTGGTTTTGATGCCTTTTGGAGATTATTGGTGACTTCATGAAAGTAGTTTTCAGTATAAGTGGTAGAGGGAAGAGTGAAATTTTCAGGGGGTTCAGGAGTTAATGGTTCCCCAGGAAGTATAGGTTTCTCTTTAAAAGTTTGGTCTGTTGACCACAGCTTTGTGGCAGTCTGGACTAGCAAAAAATAATTTATTTCCATATAGTGGTAGATATGAATTGAGCTTTCTTAAACTGCAAAGGTGACTCTTCCTGTGCTACATTTTTGCAAAGACGAAAATACGAATTCTGCATCCATGCTATTAATTTGAGGGGTCTTCTCTGTTTTATTTTTTCGTTGGACAGTCGATGTTATTGTAACTTAACGTGTTAAACCTGGGCCTCCATATTCTCAAGCTCACTGTATGTTTATATTATATATTTTGGAATAATGAGATTAGTGACGGATTGCTTTGGAATACTTTGAGAGTCTGGTCTTGGCAGAATATTCCTCAGTGGAGACTAAAGCGTAAAGAGCACTAGAGTGATCATGTTTCCTTAAATCAAGACACATAACTAGATAAAGGGAGGCATAGCCAGAAGCCATAGTATTAATACCCAGGTTTTGGAATGTTTGAGCAATTTGCTGTGGGGACAGTGGGACAAAATATTTGAAGTTGGGATTGACCTGGAAAATGTGGAACCAGTGGTTACATGAGTTAAATAGTTAGAGGGACATGAGATAAAGGATGATGAAACAGATGAAAGAGAAGTTGAGGGCTTTGTGAGTAGAAACAAAATAAAGTAAACCTGGGAACACTTTTTTTTTCCCCCCATTTGCTGTATTAACAAAACAATTGTATTGTCCTCTTAGTTCAAATAGGATTCTACTTTTTTCCATAAAAAATATAGCCCAGAGGTAGGGAGGGGATAAACTTGGATTATATCCTCCTAATATTTTGATCTTGAGAAAGCACTGTATTTTCTTTTCAAACCAGAGAACAGGAGCCTTTCCTTTAAGAAAAGGAAACCATTTGCTTGTTGTCTACGGTGTGCAAAAAACAATTATAGTCTTGCTGTGAAATTTTTTTGTTACCTTTTTTCTTAAAAACTTTTATGTTTTGCCATATTCATTGTTTTAAAATATAAAGTCTGTAGTACAAAGTTTTATTTAAAAATGAATTCTCAATATGAAGATCCATTGCTTCATCTATTCAGGGAGGATTATAAAGCTACTATGTTGAGGAGATCTCCTTTGCTGTTATTTGATGGAACTAGGAATTGAACCCCAGCTTCTCTGACTCAAAGCTGTCTCACTGTGAAGTGGTAATGAAATTTAAGGAGTGAGAGAAAATCGTTTCCTAAGTTTACTGGTCAATTCTCATTTGCATCCATTTCTTCTGAACATAACCACCTGAGAAGACCTAAAGAGTATATTGACTTGCTGCAGTTTGTCACAGGTTATGCTTGTAGTAGCTGGTATTAATAGAATAAGAAGATATGGTCTGCATCTTCAGGGAACTCATGTTCTATCAGGGATGGTATATGTGCACATATAAATAATTATTGTACATTGGGAGATGTCCTAGATGAGAGGTATATAGCAAGTGCTGTGGGTAGAGATGAGGAAGCAGTATGGGAGGAAGTGGAAGATGGGATTGGGTGCCAGGACTATTCTCAGGGAATGTTTCAGCAAGATGATATCTGTACTGAGCTAGAAAGAAGCGAGGAGTTTGCTTGGTAGACTACTAGGAAAATAACTGAAGCATAGAAATCAGGATGGTCAAAGAGTAAAAATCAATACTCTTATTAATACCCAAAGACTGGTAAGGTTGGCCCCTGTTTACTTCAAAGTATGTCCTTTTAGTATCAGCCCTGACTTAGCTTTAATGAGAAGGCATAGCTATGCATTTCTGAAGAAGAATGGCAGACAATTTAGTCTGTCAGGCAGCAGTAGGTAAAGCGTGAGCAAAGATAGGAAGATGAATTTTGAAAGGCAGAGTTTCATATTTTGCACCTAAAGGTAAACGTTGCAGTTGTGTAGTTGAAAGACCCATTAGTTATTTTAGTTGCTTGTAACAGTTATTATTAGAGGCATACATTTTTTTTTTTTTTTTTTTTTCGCGGTACACGGGCTCTCACCGCTGTGGCCTCTCCCGTTGCGGAGCACAGGCTCCGGACGTGCAGGCTCAGCGGCCATGGCTCACGGGCCCAGCCGCTCCGCGGCATGTGGGATCTTCCCGGACCGGGGCACAAACCCGTGTCCCCTGCATCGGCAGGCGGACTCAACCACTGCGCCACCAGGGAAGCCCCGGCATACATATTTTTATATAAATATATTTGTAAAGATTTAAGAACAGCCAGTTAGAGATAGTTATGTTTGGTGGAAATTATACTCTGATTTTACTACTTGCTGCTGTTACTTTGTATTTGAGGCTTTAAAATTTTTTATTTTGTCTTAGTAATCATCCACCTTGTGTGGTTGGATTAGCTCAGTCGTATTACCATTGAGGGGCTTTTGTGACTGATGGCCTTAACATTTCAGGCATAAAACCAGATGAATTTTTTCATTTAACAGTTATTACTGTGTGCCAACTGTGTGCCAAACGCCCTGCCTTTTAAAATTCAGATGGATTTTCCAGTATTTGCCTCAGAAATATTTCGGCGCAATGGCAAAAGCAGTACTATATAGGTACTCATATATTTTGCTACAGTGTAACTCTAAAGCTTGAAGTAATTCCATTTTATTTCACTTTAAGGTAATGTTGTTTGGATTTGTATAGTGTGTGCATATTTACTAAAATTAGTGTCTTATGAAGCTTTTTTTTAAGTGCTAATGACATTCAGGAATTTGGGGCAGTAGTGTGTGGCCTAGTAACAGAGCATGAGAAGGCTTGAGCTCCAGTATTTATTTATAGGCCACCTTATACAAAAAGAATTTGAGTTAGCTTAATTTTATTTTAGCTCTACTACTTTTCTGTCCATTTGTTTTCTTAATTGTCCTGATTGAAAATCCAGCCAACAAGTAAATTTAACACCTGTTCCTGTCTACATTTATTCTGAATTCTAAGTCTGTTTGGTGAGTATGAAGAGAATTAGATAAGTTTTAGCGGTGGAGCTAACACAGCTTGCTGATGGATTGACTGGATGTTGGCGGTGAGGGGAGGCGGAGGTAGGAATCACGATGATTCCCAGCTTTGAGGCTTGAGCAGGTATTGAATGGTGGTGCTCTTTGGACATGGTTGTGATGCCTGTGAGACACCCAGTGGACAATTGGGTAGACAGTTCGCTGTTTGACTCGAGAGATTCAACAAGTGTCACAAACACATTGTCACTAGCTTTGGTCCTTAGATAAACAAGGGAATTGTTCTACCCTTTTAAAGAACCAAATCTTGACACACAACTGGACACCTTAAAGAAGATAGTCATATTGCATGTGACTTTAGGGGCCTCTGAGAACCAGTTATTGATTTAGGATTGGGGAATAAAACGTCTGTGTTTTTAAGAAATAAAGAGAAAGTAATTTGTTTGGAACTTTAAAACAGTGAATATTAAACTCCATTTTTGTTTGCATCACAAATTCTAATGTATTAGAGACATCTCGGTGACTTATCTGAGAAGGCTAATTAAACAATTCTTGAAATCACCCATTTTAATGTGATTTGCATTGCACTAGGTATAAAGTACAATAAGATAGTTCAGTCTCTTCTTTCAGTTTTATAGTCTAATGGGTGAGACATTAGACTGTAAATACTTTTCAGAAGTGGTAATAAAACAGTATTGTTGACTACTAAGTGCTGGGAACTGGGAGCAATGAGGAAGGGAGTGTTCAAGAAAGACTTAGGGGCTTCCCTCTTGGCACAGTCATTAAGAATCTGCCTGCCAATGCAGGGGACACGGGTTCGAGCCCTGGTCCGGGAAGATCCCACATGCCGCAGAGCAGCTAAGCCCGTGCACCACAACTACTGAAGCCCGCGTGCCTAGAGCCCGTGCTTCTCACCGCAACGAGAAGCCCGCGCACCACAACAAAGACCCCAAAATAGATAAATTTATTTAAAAAAAAAAAAAGAAAGAAAGGCTTCAGAAAGGAAATAACACTCTAGCCAGAGTCCTCCTATTAACTCACCAGCAAGAGGAAAAATTGTAGAACTGTGATGATGAGGGGTGGAAGGGTACTTCTGCTGGTGGTGGTACATAATTCTATATGGCTGAAGCGTCATACTCTGAGTAAGAGAGTGTTATAGAAAGAAGAAGCTGGGAAATCAGACAGGCAGCTTTCAAAATATGTTAAAATGAAAGGATTTGGTAATTTATCTAGGAGGTGATAGACCCATTGGAGGGTTTTTAAGTGTGGGACAAATTAAAATAATCAGGCTTGCTTTTTAGAATAGAAACTGAGATAAGAATGGAATTATGAGTTTATTATGTGACTTTCTCAAGACTTTTAAGGGTAGTTGAAAATGTCTTTCTTAAAGGTTTTTTGTTTGTTTGCTTAGTTAAAAAAAAAAGCGCCACACGTGATAAGGGGTGTCAATAGTACCTATAAGTTTATGTAAATATACCATTTAGCTATATTTTTGCCAGTTAGGACAGTAAACGATTCAAAATATTTTCTTGCTTTAGAGTAATTATGTGTAGCTTAATAAATGATTTTATTAGTGTTTAGTTCAGTGCTGTTCTCATACAAACTGTCACGTAGCACTGTAGTTACGAATAATGTTCCTTAGTGTATTATGGCATGTTTCTCAATTTCATATTGACACCTTCACTACAGACAATGGAAATGGTGGTCAGAAGTTAAAATGAAATGATATGTGTAGGTACTTCCCACTTCATATAGTTAAATGAACTTTGGTGGTGCTGCGTCTCCTCAATTTGGTGTGGTATTCAAAGAACAAAACCATCTTCTTTCGTTTAGGCCAGCATTCAAATCTTATTCTAAGATTAATTTATTTAACATATAAGCATTAAATATGCTCCAGGGATTCAGGGCATTACCCATTTTAATCTCACAGTAATTTTGTACTCATAGAGTTTAGAGTTTAGTAGAGGAAATAAGATGTATTCTCTTTATATATTTATCATAAAGAGAAGGAAATGGTGTTTCAAGAGTACATATACAGTCTAAAAAAGAACTCAGAAGGGAAGGATTATTGTTGCATGAGGGGAGTAAGAAACTCTGAAGGAGCTAGGACTTAAAAGATGTATAAGATTTGGAGGTATGTGAGTGGAATGACCACTAAGAAGCAAAGAAGGAGCATACACAAAGACACAGAAAGATGATTATCATGATAATTTTTAAAAGTCGAATCTCGAAAGCATCTTTTTATGGTGTTTTGTTTTGTTTACCAATTACATACTGCTGGTGTCAAGGGCTACCAGATCTGTACGTTTTTGTATTATTCTGATGTTTTAAGAGATTTAGGAAGGAGTTTTGGTTTGCTGTACCTCCCAGTTTATCTAGAATTTAATCTCAAAACTTTGTGGGTTTTTTTTTTTTTTGGCCACGCCGCGTGCGGCTTGTGGGATCTTAGTTCCCCGACCAGGGATCGAACCTGAGGTCCTGGCAGTGAAAGTGCCGAGTCCTAACCACTGGACCTCCAGGGAATTCCCTCAAAACCTTTTAATTCTTTCATTTAAGTACTTTTGTTTATAGGTGGTGTGGGTTTTTTGCTCCCACTTGCTGCTCAACAGTGATCTCCTCCCCATCCCTTTGTTTTTGCTACTTGATAATTACATTTTTCCTTCTTCATCCCTAATCTGTGCTCCTCCTCCCAAGAAAAATCCCTAATCACTTTTCAGAAATTGTCAGTGCTGCCAATCTGTACATAAAATCCAGAGGAATCTAAGAATTGTTGAAAATCAACATCCATTCCTCCATGCGGTCGATCACCGTACTCCTTCTTCTTGAACATACCCTTATACCAGTGGTTCTTATGCACAGCCCACAGACAGCAGCCGCAGCATCACCTGGAAACTCATTAAATGCAAAATTCCCAGGCTGCATCCCAGACCTACCGAGTCAGAAACTCTGAGGGTGGGGCTCTGCAGTCCTCCTTTTAATAAGCCCTCCAGGTGATTCTGAAGCATGCGCAAATTTTACAATATGAATGAAGCATGCTTTAAAATACTCAACACACCCAAGCAAACAAATTGGCCTAGAATATGTGACTCCTTTTGATCTCTGATCTAAGAAAGGTTTTATTTAAAGAAAGAAAGAAATCTGTAGTAGCAAATAACATTTAAAGAGTTTCAGTAATTACTCAATAGTAATAATTAACATTTATTGAGCCCATTTTTTCATGCCAGGCTCTTTGGTGAGAGTAGTAGATATTATCCTCAGATCACAGAGGATGAGACACAGGTTAAATGAATTCAGTGTCTTATAGCCAGAGAGTGTCAGATCAAGAATTTTAATTCAAGCAACTAACTATAAAGCTGATCTTTTTGTTAGGAAATAAGTTCCTATTTGAGGATATCTTTTTAATACAGTTGGGTAGAATTTTTTGATGCCAATATTTTTAAAAGTACGAAACAGTTTTTATGTTTAATAGGCCACCGTTGTTTTATTTATACTACATCATAGATTACTATCTCTAAGGGGTATGAAAATTTCTAAGTACACTACTTATGTAGACTTATTTTAATAGAACATTCTTCATTGGAACCATGACAGTCGAAGGCATCCCATGCTGTGCTAGTCTTTGAGAAAACTGAATGTATAAAAATTCAAACTCAAATTAGATATTTATTTGTGCACAGAAGTGTTCTTAAGTTTCATTATATGAGAAATGAGAAGTCATTTTCTATAAAAACTTTGTTTTGCACGTTTCTCAATAACATAATTTGTCTTGTAAAAGAAGAAATGCTTGGAGTGATTGCAGCAGGTATTCCAGAAGTGCATTTACATTTTATAATTAAATTCATCCCCTCTTCCCTTTGCTTTGTAGTTTTTTTGTATGTGTGTATATATGTGTATGTGTGTTTTTTCAGTGACAGTTACCTAAGTTATATCCCTTTCCCCCTGTGTTTCTGCAACTGTTTGGATTGATATCCTTCTGTTAGTCACATTCACATAGAATATTTTGTAATACATTAAGGTACTATATTTAAAAATGAAAATCTTTGAGCAGAGAAAACGCAAAAATTCTGATTAAATATGTGAGATATATATGTTAGTAACTGGGAGGATCTTTGTTAATGTGGAATAATGAAATTATGAATAGTCTTTTCTTTTACTTTTTTAAACATTTTATTTTTGAATAGGTAATGCATTCATGTAATCCAAAAAGTATGAAAGGACGTATAGTAATGTTTCCTTCCCATCCATTGCCTACAGCAACTCATTCTCTTCCCCATAGACAACAACTTCTGTTAATAGTTTCAGAGATGTTTTATGCACATGTACAAGCAAATACAAATGTATTTTTTTCTTCTTAACACCAAGTTATATATACACTATTGTGTTCTCTGCTTTTTTACACTTAGTATATATTTTTGAGATCTTTCTATATCACAGTATATCAAGAGCTTCCTCGTTTGTTTTCAACATATGTCATATTTGATTGTATAAATGAAACATCTTTTTTTTGTGTGTGTGGTATGCGGGCCTCTCACTGCTGTGGCCTCTCCCGTCGCGGAGCACAGGCTCCGGACGCGCAGGCCCAGCGGCCATGGCTCACGGGCCCAGCCGCTCCGCGGCATGTGGGATCTTCCCGGACCGGGGCACGAACCCGTGTCCCCTGCATCGGCAGGCGGACTCTCAACCACTGCGCCACCAGGGAAGCCCGAAACATCTTTTTAGCCAGTCCTCTATTAATAGTCTTTTCCAATTTTTGCAGTCTTTTGCTGTTATAAACAATTCTGCAATAAATAACTTTGTGTGTACATCATTTATGAGTGTGTGCCATTTATCTAGAGAACAAATTTGTAGAAGTGCAGTTCCTAGGTTAAAGGGTTATGTGTATTTGTAGTTGACAAATTACCCTCCTTAGGGGTTGTGCTAATGTTCTTTTCTACCTGTATTGCATCAAAGTTCTGGTTTTCCCACACCCTCACGAACAGCCCATTTACTTTTTAAATACAATTTTTACCCCCCAGTACACCTACATACTTTGAGAACTTTATTACTACAGGAAATAACATCATAAATGTGGAGAATTTTGCTTTGGCATTGTGCCAGTGCAGAACAAGATTCTAGTTAAATCTTTTTATCTTAAAAATGAATATTCCTGCTTTAGATCTCTAAGATTGTGATGATAAAGTTCAGTAGTTTTTCAGAGAAAAACAGAAAGCTTACTATTCCATGTGTAAGGGTCTATTTTAAGATTATTTCAAGTGTTGTATGTTAAAGTATGTCAATGTAAGAGTAAGTTAAGGATCTTGAATTAAAGTTCTATCTGTGATTTTTAAAAAATATAGACATAATATTCTTAGTTGCTTAAATATTAGCATCCCAAGGAGCAGAAATAAAATGGTGAAAAAGTTAAACATTACCAGATTTCTTTTTCATTTGTATTTAATAATTTTATTGAATAGTAAAACTAGAATGCCTTCAATATGTCTTTAAGCCTGGAAGAAAGCAGGCTCCTTTGAAATTAAATTTCAGCAATGTAGTTGAGTAGTGAATTTAAACAATTCACAATGCTGACTTTCAGTGCTTCTGAAAGCAGGAAGTGTATTACTGACATGCAGAAATATTCCAGCCCAAAGAACATCCCTACCGCCATATGTGGTAAGAATTTGTCACTAACTCACAAACCACTTCTGTAATGCAGTGAATAAGCAGAATTGGTCTTTGTTAGACATTTCCAATCCAATGTCAAAGAACTTTGTTTTGCAGTGTCTTATAAGTAATTATTAGCTTATGCCTTGGAAGGACGCTTGCATATCATGGGTGCTCAAGGTTTATTGAGAGAAGAAATCAAGAAACTTGTACATAATCTTTTAGGCATGATTTTCAAATTTGCTTTTTGAGACCCTGAGTTAAATATTCTGATTCAGTGTATTAATGATGTATTTAAATAAAATTACTTTTATTCTAGTGTCCCCCCCCTTTTTGTTTTTCACTACTCTTTGGAGTATTAATCTTATGTTTGCACTTGTGCTAAAAATAAAATTATCTTAGGGTTAGTTATAAAGGGGTAGGGAGATACTGTGAAATTAGAAAAACAAGAAAATGAGTTGTGAGGAATCAGGGTTAGCAAAGTTCAATGAAGAGCTGTTTATCATTAAAATTTTCATTAAAATTTTGAAATACTAATGTTTTTCTGAACTTGAATTTTCTTTTTTTGATTTTAAGCGACTAAGAAGATTGTCAACCAAGTATAGAACAGAAAAGATTTATCCTACAGCCACTGGAGAAAAAGAAGAAAATGTTAAAAAGAACAGATATAAGGACATACTGCCATGTAAGTTTGAAATGCCATTAATGGAACAAATGGAAATGCTAATTAGCAGTTTTATAGCCTAAACTAGCTTTATTCTAAATAAATAAATGATAATAATTTGTGATTGTGCTTGTCTTTCCTTCTGATAATAGTTTTGTTGTTGTAGTTGTTTTATTGTTTAATTTTTCTTGAAGCATCACAATTACTCTGATACTAACTCACTTTTAAATACTGAAAAATCCAAGTAAAAATACCTTTTGTGGAATCCCTGTTCAAAGAAGTTATTTTGTTAAAATAAAATAATACAGACAATTCAATAAGTATAATTGAATACATTTTGTAAAATGCTAAAAATATTAACTCTTACCTATTGTCTGTTAACAATAAGAACCTTAATTGATTAATTATGCATTAAAAATGAACCATAAGATGATTCATGCCTGTGTGTCTGCTGTTCTCAGTAGTCTAAATATGATCTCTGAGGGCATCTCTGAGGGCATGCCTAAGACTGATAGCATCATATTCTAATAACGATAATATAATTATATTCTTAAATAGCATAGTTTTCTAGCAAAATACCTTTACCTCTAAAAGCATGCATACATAAGGGTCCCCATTTTATAAAGTAAAAATTTATATCATACCTGCTATCTGTTAAAGCTACCAGTAGTCTTTCTCTTTTCCTTCAAGTATCTTGAAATATACACATTCCATGACATTCTTTTTTCTCCATTCATCCTTTTTCCCCTAGCTTTACTGAGGTACAGTTGACAAAATGTCATTCATTCCTAAAGCTTCTTCTTCTAAAATGTCCTTGATAAATTTCTCAGTGACTTTAATTGCCATATTTGGTAGTCTTTTTTTAGTGCTTATTCCTTTCTGTTAACTATTTTGATGTCATTGACCAGCCCCTATTTTTGAAATTTTCTTCTTCCTTAATATCCCTTTTCAAATCGCCTCCTCTCTCTGTCTCCTTCCCTCTCTTTCTTACTGTCTTCTCTGCATAAATTTAATCCTTCATCTTTCTATTGTTGTTCAGCTTTACTCTCAGCTGTGGGATCTGTGAGTGGCTGGTAGTAGCAAAATTATTACAAAGTGTCAGCATAGCATAATGGTGAAGAGTTCTGACTCTGGAAGTTCATATCCTGGTTCTGTCACTTGCTATCTATGACTTTGGACTCATCCTCTCTGTGCCTTTGTTTCTTCATCTTCGAAATGGAGATTAAAATAATAATACTTTTGGGCTTCCCTGGTGGCGCAGTGGTTGAGAGTCTGCCTGCCGATGCAGGGGACACGGGTTCGTGCCCCGGTCCAGGAGGATCCCACATGCCGCGGAGCGGCTGGGCCTTTGAGCCATGGCCGCTGAGCCTGCGTGTCCGGAGCCTGTGCTCCGCAACGGGAGAGGCCACAACAGTGAGAGGCCAGCATACCGCAAAAAAAATAAAATAAAATAATAAAATAAAATAATAATACTTTTAAAGATTATTTTGTGCATGTAAAATGCTTACAGTTATCCCTAGTATATAGCAACCACTCATTAAGCTTTTGGAAAATATACTCTACTTTTCTTACCAGTCCACTTCAGAATAGTGAATAGTATAGGTTTCTGGACAGTTTTTTTTTAAAATTAAGCAATATAATCTTGAGGTACTCTTACTGTGCTCTGGAATTAATGCACATACTCTTAAAGAGACAGTTTCTCTACCTTCTTTTTCTATCATCTGAGGAAATGAATCTCAAACAGCTTCAGGTTTGTTTTCATATGTTGTGTTTCATTCATTAATTTTATAAAAAACTTTGAGCATATACTATGTGCTGCAGATACAGCAGGAAACAAACTGACAAAATTCCCTGGCCCCGTGGAGCTTATATTCTAGTCAAGGTGATGGACAATTAATTCAAATAACATATTATGTTCTCTCATAGTAATTAGTGCTATTGAGAATAATACAGTAGGAGGTACATAGAGAAAGTTGAGAATAGAAGGGGGAAGCTTTATGATTTTAAATAGAGATAGAGGGGGAAGGTCAATGGTATGCTGTTCAACTGCCCCTCTGAAAAATAAAAGCCTTGGTTTGTATTGCTTGCCAATTTCCATAGTAAATGGACTATTTACCATAATCATCACAACAAAACTATGAGGTAGGTACTATTATATGCCATTTTGCAGATGAAAAACTGAGACAGAGAGAGGTTAAATACCTTGTCACACAGCTAATAGGGTGGTGAGAAGTTAAACCCAGGCAGTTTGTACCCAGAGCACTGGTTTTCAACTACAGTGATTTTGCTGCTGAAGGGACATTTAGCAATGTCCGGATGTGGTTTGGTTGTCACAACTAGGCTGTGGAGTGAGCAGGCTGCTACTGGCATCTAGTGGGTAGAGGACAGGGATGCTGTGGCATCCTACAACACAGAGGCTTCAGCCTCCCCGCAGCAAAGAATTATCCAAGGCCAAAATATCAGTAGTGCTGAGGCTGAGAAACCTTGCCCTAGAGCCTGAGCTCTTAATTACAGTGCTATAGGCAGAGTAGCAGTGCCTTTTTCCCTTTAAGTTATTTAAGGTTTGATAAGTCAGTTTCCGATAAATTTCTAGTCATTTTAATTTGGAAAACTATATTGAAAGTAATAGTATTTAGAGAGAATGTTTTCTTACTATCATAAGAATAATGTAAATTGTCAATTTCCTTTGAGTATTTAGCATGTCCAGTGCTTGCAGGTACGGTATATTTTTAAAAACAGCTTTGTTGAGGTATAATTTACATACCATAAAATTTACCCATTTTAAGAAAAGGGAACTTGTGTACACTGTTGATGGGAATGTAAGTTGGTGCAACCACTGTGGAAAACAATATGGAGCTTTCCCAAAAAACAAAAAATAGAACTACCATATGACCCAGCAGTTCCGCTTCTGGGTATATATCCACAAAAAACAAAAACACTAATTTGAAGAGATACAAGCACCCCAGTATTCATAGCAGCATTATTTACAATTGCCAAGATATGGAAGCAACCTAAGTGTCCATCAACAGATGAATGGATAAAGAGGTATTTTAAATATAGACACAGATATAGCGGAATACTACTGAACTATGAAAAAGAAGGAAATTTTGCCATTTGCAGCGACATGGATGGACTTGGAGGGCGTTATGCTAAGTGAAATAAGTCAGACAAAGACAAATACTGTATGGTATCACTTATATGTGGAATTAAAAAAATACAACAAACTAGTGAATCTAACAGAAAAGAAGCAGGCTCACAGATATAGTGAATAAACTAGTGGCTACGGGGAGTGGGTGTGGCAATATGGGGGCGGGGGTGGGAAGGATAAACTATTGGTGTACGATATGCTCAAGGATGTATTATACAACATGGGGAGTATAGCCAATATTTTGTAATAACTATAAATGGAAAGAAATCTTTAAAAAAAGTTTATAGAGGGCTTCCCTGGTGGCGCAGTGGTTGAGAGTCCGCCTGCCGATGCAGGGGACACGGGTTCGTGCCCCGGTCCGGGAAGATCCCACATGCCGTGGAGCGGCTGGGCCCGTGAGCCATGGCCGCTGAGCCTGCGCATCTGGAGCCTGTGCTCTGCAACAGGAGAGGCCACAACAGTGAGAGGCCCACGTACTGCAAAAAAAAAAAAAAGTTTATAGAGTTGTACAATCAACACAATATAGTTTTAGAATATTTCCATCACACCAAAAAGGTCACTTATGCCAGTTTGTAATCTTCAGCCCCAGACAACCACTGATCTGCTTTCCATCTCTAGATTTCCTGAAAATCTCATATAAATGTAATCATACAATATGTAGTCTTTTGTGTCTGGCTTTTTTCACTTAGCATGTTTTTCAGATTCATCCATGTTGTATAATAGTACGTAGTTCATTCCTTTTTGTTGTTCAGTAGTATTCCATTGTATGGCTATCACATTTTGTTTATCCATTCAGTAGTTGAGGAACACTATAAATAATGCTGCTGTGAACATTTCTAGGTAAATCTTTGTATGGACATATGGTTTTATTTTTCTTGGGTAGATACTTAGGAATGGAATTTCTGGGTCTGTGGAAGCTTATGTTTATTTTTTTAAATTATTTTTTGAAATTAATTAATTAATTAATTTTATTTGGTTGCCCTGGGTCTATTTGGTCTTAGTTATGGCTCGCCGGCTCCTTAGTTGTGACATGCGAACTCTTAGTTGGGGCATGCATGTGGGATCTAGTTCCCTGACCAGGGATCGAACCCTGGCCCCCTGCATTAGGAACACGGGGTGTTAACCACTGTGCCTCCAGGGAAGTCTCAGAAGCTTATGTTTAACATTTTAAGGGACTCTTAAATTGTTTTTCAAAGTAGCTGTGTACCATTTTACACCAGCAGTGTATGAGGGTTCTAGTTTCTCTACATCCTTGCTAACTAACACTTGTTATTGACAGTCTTTTTGATTATAATTATTCTAGTGGTTATGCAGAGGTATCTCTACACATCCACTAGAATAACAGAGGTATCTCCTTATGGTTCCAATTTGCATTTCCCTAATGACTAATGATGTTGAGCATTTTTTCTTGTTCTGTTAGCCACTGTATACTGTCTTTGGTGAACAGTCTCTTCAAATCATTTGTAGTTTTTGAAAATTGATTTTTTATAAAATTATAAAAGTTCATAACTTTCATAAAAGTTATAAAGTTTTATAAAGTTGAGTTATAAAAGTTTTTTACATACCCTAGAAACAAGTTTTTTTTCAGATATTATGATTTGCAAATTTTTTTCCCAGTTTCTAGCTTGTCTTTTCTTAATGGTGCTTTTTAAAGTGTGCAAGCTTTTAATTTTCATGAAGTCCAGTTTATCAGTTTTATGGATCATGTTTTTGATATTCAATCCAAGAACTCTTTGCCTAATCCAAACTCAGAAAGATTTTCTCTTATGTTTTCTTATTTCATTCCTAGAAGTATTATAGTTTTAGCTCCTACATTTAAGTCTATAATTCATTTTGAGTTAATTTTTAATATGGTGTGAGGTAAGGGTCTAAAATAATCTTTGAGCATGTGCCATTGTTCCAGCACTATTTGTTGAACATTATCCGTTCTCCATTGAATTGCCTTCTTTCCTTTGTTGGAAATCATCTGACTGTAAATGTAAGGGTTTATTTCTGGACCCCTAATTCTATTTCATTGACTTATTCTTCAGCCAATATCACACTGTCTTGATCATTATAGCTTTATAGTAAGTTTTAAAAGCAAGAAGTGTTAAGTTCTCTGTGTTCTTATTTTTAAAAAATTGGTTTGGTTCTTCTGAGTCCTTTGCATTTCCATATAAATTGTGAGATAAGCTTTGTCAATTTCTGCAAAAAATCCTACTGGAATTTTGATAAGAGTTGTGATGAATCTGTGGATCAATTTAGGGAGAATTGCCATCTTAAACCATATTGACTCTTCCAATCTAAGTGTCCATCAACAGATGAATGGATAAAGAAGGTGTGAAATATATATATAGAATGTCTCTCTCCATTTAGATCTTCTTTATTTCTCTCAGCAATGTTTTACGGTTTTCAGTGTACAAGTCTTGTATTTCTTTTTAAAAAGTCTTTATGCTATTGTGAATGGAATTATTTTAATTGTATTTTCAAGTTCTTTATTACTAGTATATAGAAATACAATTTACACATTTGCATGTTGATTTTTTTTTAATCCACTGACCTCCCTGGACTCATTTATTTTAATATTTAGTTTAGTATTTTTTTGTGAAAACTAGGATTTTTTACATATCAGAATCTTGTGATTTGCAACTAATGACCGTTTTACTACTCCCTTTCCAATCTGAGTGTCTTCTTCGCCTTACTGCTCTGGCTAGAACCTCTAGTATAATGTTAACTTGAAGTGGCAAGAGCAGACATCCTTGCTTTTGATCCACTAAAAGTAATTTCCTCACTATTCAGAGATCACTTAGTTTTTTCTCAAGCCATCTTGGAGATTTGGTTTATTTTATGGTAGAACACTGAGGCTAGTCCTGTAATTAAGAAATTTCTAGATACTCTTGTGTCAAGGATGACCTGTGCTTTTGTCTGTTGAAAAGGGCTCAAACTGAGTTGGCTAGCCTTTAGAAGTGATGGATCAGTGTGTTCTGCCTATCCCAATATTAATTATGGAGATCCTTTTATTTCTCAGACCTAGGATTTATCAATAGGTGTGTGTTTGCTTGGAGGTGACAATATATATTTTTGTTGTTGCAATAGGTGTTGATGTTTGTTCGAGAAAAAAATGTTGCTACTTTAAAGAGCCTCTTGTGTAGCGAATATTGGTTTTATCTATTTGGAATTGGGCTCTTGGGAGATTGTAGAGGCAGTCTGCAAAACCATGGAGAGGAATGATTGTTTTCATTTCTTTAATATTCTTTAAATTATTTCTATTCATGTTTATGCTTAATAACAGCACCGATGAAGAATATTAAAGTATGCATTATGTGTTATACACAGCATAATACTGATTTTAAAATTCTCAGTAACGTACTATGATTGGGACTTGCCTTGCAGTCCAGTGGTTAAGACTCCATGCTCCCAGTGCCGGGGGCCCAGGTTCAGTCGCTGGGAACCCTGGTTGGGGAACTAAGATCCCACATACCACAACCAAGCCCGCGGCAACAAAGACCCAGCACAGCCTAAATAAATAAATAAATAAATAAATAAATAGGTCGGGGTGGGGGGGGAACTAAGATCCCACATACCACAATTAAGCCCACGTTGCAACAAAGACCCAGTGCAGCCTAATAAATAAATTAATAAATAATAAATAAATAAAAATTTAAAAAATTATAAAATATATATATATACTATGATTCTATAGTATGAAGTAGTGACTACAAAATTTGCCTGTGCTTTAGAGTTTTTAAAAAAGCCATTTCTTTTTTAAAAATTGTTATTGAAGCATAGTTGATTTACAATGTTGTGTTAATTTTTGCTGTACAGCGAAGTCATTCAGTTATATATTCTTTTCCATATTCCTTTCCATTATGGCTTATCACAGGATATTGAATACAGTTTCCTGTTCTATACAGTAGGACCTTGTTTATCCATCCTATATGTAATAGTTGGCATCTGCTAATCCCAAACTCCCAATCCTTCTCTCCCCCCGCCACCCTCCCCCTTGGCAACCACAAGTCTGTTACCTATTTCTGTGAGTCTGTTTCTGTTTCATCGATATGTTCATTTGTGGCGTATTTTAGATTCCACATATAAGTGATATCATATGGTATTTGTCTTTCTCTTTCTGACTGACTTTACTTCGTATGAGAATCTCTAGGTCCATCCATGTTGCTGCATGCAAAGGGCATTATTTATTTCATTTTTAAAAAAAGCCATTTCTGTGCCCCATCTTGAACTGACTGAATCAAACTTACTGCAGAATATGCAACTTGGAAATCTTGCATTTTAATTTGCTTTTCCCAGTCCCCAGCTGCTGTATGATTAGCCATAGGTGAAATAAGATTGGCAAAATACTGATAATTATTGAAGTTTGGTAATGGATAGATGGGGATTCATTATACTATCATATTTTTGTATATGCATAAAATTTTCCATCACAGAAAATTAAAAAAACATTCCCAGCTTGCATGTAGCAAGCACCTTGGCACAAGTCTTGACTATCATTTGGGAGCCACTGTTCTCATTTGGATTCACAATCCCCAAAACATTTACTAAGAATCCAGTGGTAAACCAACTATTGTACAAAGTCTCTGGCTTTGAGATACTTTGAATAGAGGCTAACATGCCACATGAATAAGGGTAATTAGGTGGGACCCATCATTACTGGCAAACATGGTTGAGAGGAAGCTTCATATAGTTACTTAACTGTCATTGTCCTAACTACTGAATTATTCTATTGTCATTTGCCCAAAGCATAGGATTTTTTATATGTATATTTCTTATCCCAAATGGCTTTTAAAAAAGACATGTAGGATGGAATTAAATAAGAAACAAAGCATTGATAAACATGTAAACATTCTTTTTCCTGGAAACATGGTAAGGAGATACATAATTTTAATTGGAAGCTACTATGTCTTTCTTATATATCTCTTCCTACAAATTTCCAAAGAAAATTTCACCAAAAATAAATAAATGAAATCAGCAGAACTGGGCCGTTGTACTAATGTATAAAATTCGGGTCATTAGCAAATAAATTAGTTATTCATTAGTTTTCCTTTTAAAAAGTTTGCTAAGAAGTTTATTTGTATCTGTTACCATTTCTGTATGTCTTTTTGTATTTTCATTGCCTTTAATAGTCATTGTCCCTGGATTAGAAAGGACCAAAATGATAGAGGCATGTTACATGTTATGGCCCTTTCTAATCTAGAGACCATGAATCTTAGATAATCCTACTACTTTAGGGTTTCATAGGCTCAAAGTATGTCCCCAAATATTTATTTACTACAAAGGGAAAGATAGTAACTTCACAGTGGAGACACCAGCTGACACCAAATTAACCAAGACCAAGGTTAACCTCACAAGTAACATGACATATTGACATCATGAACCCCTTGGTGTGTCTTCTCACTGAGGACACATGATTGTTCTCTGCTGTTCTGGACAAAATGCATAACCTCATTCCAATCATAAGAAAAATATCAGTCAAAGGAACTTTTATGGATTGGAAGAGACTTAGGAGAAATAATAACAAAGTGTATAGTGGGATCCTGGCAAGAAAAAAAGATACTTTTTTTTAACTGGTAAAATTTGTTTACAGTCTGTTGTTTAATTAATAGTATTGTAACAATATTAGTTTTCTCATTTTGATAACTGTGCTATGGTTATGTAAGTAAGATGTTAACATTAAGGGAAGATGAGTGAGGGATGTATGAGAATTCTCTATACTATTTTTGTAATTTTTCTGTAAATCTAAAATTAGTTCTAAATGAAAAGTTTTAAAAAATCTATCTGCACTACCTATGACCAAGGGCTGATTTTTCTCTCTTTCCATAGATTTCATATAAATCAGCAGGAAAACATAGACATATGGGGATAATGTTCAGAGGGTATAAACAAGCAGCTTTGGTAAAAGAAATACAAACAACTATATGAAAATATGCAACCATTTGCATAATTCAAGAGATGCAGGTCTGATGTCTTATTTTTTAGATTGTCAGCTATTAAAATATATGATAACACCCAGTTAGTTACTCTTACTAATAACACTTGCATAAGTTGGTATATACCTTTTAGAGGGCAAGTAGCAATTCCTCTGTTAGGAACTTATTACCCTCTGGTACTGCCGGTAACAGATCCAAGTACTGCAGTGTTCATTGTAGTAGTGTGTCTAGTAAGAAAAAACGGCCCATCGGTAGTGTAGCTAGTGAGATAAATAATGAAACGTCCATATAACATTAAAAAAGAGTAAGGTGATCTGTTTTTGCTCTGGGAAGAGTTCTAGGATATATTGCTAACTGAAAAGTAACAAGGTTCAGAACAACATGTTTAGTATGATTGTATTTGTCTGCTTTTTCAAAGTATATAGGTATATGCATAAAAATTTCGGAATGAAAAAGGAACTTTAATAGTGTGTTTTTTGGAAAAGAGAGAGCCCTGGAATTCAAGAACAGGGGCAGTTCACTTTTCACCTTGTATCTTTTTTTTTTTTTTTTTTAAATATTATTTATTTATTTATTTGGCTGTGCCAGGTCTTAGTTGCGGCACACAGGATCTTTAGTTGTGGCATGTGGGCTCTTAGTTGCGGCACGTGGGATCTAGTTCCCTGACCAGGGATCAAACCTGGGCCCCCTGCATTGGGAGCATGGATTCTTAACCACCAGACCACCAGGGAAGTCTCATCTTGTATCTTTCTTTAAGATCTAATTTTTAAAAATCATATTGATATTACCTTTATTTTAAAAATAAAAGTACATAATTTTATTAAATTAATAAAATTTATATTTTGAGACTTTCTTGTAAAGATTTTTTTTACCCTAAGTGGACATTACCTAATAATAAGTATCACTGGTGAAGTGCAGTATTGAGCACTTTTCATACATCATCTTAATTCATTTATTTGTCACAGTTTACTTAATTTTTCTAATTTCTTGTGAAATATGAAAGTTAGATTTCCTTACAAGAACTTTGGCAAATGTATTTATGTATAAATGGTTAGTGTTCATCACCTAGTATGCTTGTTAAAAACTGTAGACACTTAAACCTCAGACTCTTGTATAGTATATCTAGGACGATGCCCAGGAATTTGTATTTTAAAAGAGCTCCTGAGATTTATTCTGACTCCAACTTTAAAACACAGCTTTACAATCAGACTTCCGGTCAATATGATGTTAGAAATTAGCCTGCTGGTACCTAGAGTCAATTTTCATTCATTGTTTTTTTTTTTTTTAATTAATTTATTTATTTTTGGCTGCATTGGGTCTTTGTTGCTGCGCACGGGCTTTCTCTAGTTGTGGCAAGCCAGGGCTCCTCTTCGTTGAGGTGCACTGGCTTCTCATTGCCGAGGCTTCTCTTGTTGCGGAACACAGGCTCTAGGCGCATGAGCTTCAGTAGTTGTGGCGCACGGGCTCAGCAGTTGTGGCTCGTGGGCTCTAGAGCATAGGCTCAGTAGTTGTGGCACATGGGCTTCCTTGCTCTGTGGCATGTGGGATCTTCCCGGACGACAGCTCGAACCTGTGTCCCCTGCATTGGCAGGCGGCTTCTTAACCACTGTGCCACCAGGGAAGTCCCATTCATTGTTTTTTTTTTTTGCGTTACGCGGGCCTCTCACTGTTGTGGCCTCTTCCATTGTGGAGCACAGGCTCCGGACGTGCAGGCTCAGCGGCCACGGCCCACGGGCCCAGCTGCTCCGCGGCATGTGGGATCCTCCCGGACCGGGGCACGAACCCGTGTCCCCCGCATCGGCAGGCGGACTCTCAACCACTGCGCCACCAGGGAAGCCCCGATTGTTTTCTAAAGTAAATAACTTTAGTTATTTATTTAATCTTGTTTATGGTTTGTTAGGAAAAAACCTGTTTGCCAATGGGATATAATTTATGAAATCCTTTTTTTTCTTGTAGTTGATCACAGCCGAGTTAAGTTGACTTTAAAGACTCCTTCTCAAGATTCAGACTATATCAATGCAAATTTTATTAAGGTATGTATTAACCTTAAGTATTAACTCTGCCATATTTGATGTCTTCCTACATACTAATTTTATTATAAGTTTTAAAATTGCCTAACATGATACCAACACTAAAAGGAGTAAAAATAAAAGCACAGCCATGACATATTTTTATGGGCTTTCCTTCTAGCTTCCTTATTCATAAAGAGTTTTGCTTGGTTTTATGATAGTGGAGATAAAGTTTTTCTATTTTTGTTTTTTCTTTTACATTGAAGACTTATAAACACCTTACTGATTGTTAAATCTTCTCATTTGTCCCCTTGAGTTTAGGTACACAAATGTACATGGTCATTTCTGTTGTTGAACCATATAGGTTGTTTCCAGATTTTCTTGATGGTAATATTGCAGTGAACATTGTTATTCTTTTTTTTTTTTTTTTAATTTATTTATTTAATTTATTTATTTTTAGCTGTGTTGGGTCTTCATTGTTGCCCATGGGTTTTCTCTAGTTGTGGCTACTCTGTGTTGCGGTGAATGGGCTTCTCATTGCAGTGACTTCTCTTGTTGTGGAGCACGGGCTCTGGGCACGCAGGCTCAGTAGTTGCGGCGTGCGGGCTCTAGAGCGCAGGCTCAGTAGTTGTGGCTTGCGGGCTCTAGAGCGCAGGCTCGCTCAGTAGTTGTGGTACATGGGCTTAGTTGCTCCATGGCATGTGGGATCTTCCTGGACCAGGGCTTGAACCTGTGTCCCTTGCATTAGGCAGGCGTATTCTTAACCAATGTACCACCAGGGACGCCCTGAACATTGTTATTCTTTTGAATAATTTCTTAGAATAAATTACCAGGGCTGGAATTACTGGGTAATACTGATTTAAAATTACAGAATATAAACTTAGATTAAAAACTTTTGGCAATTGTCACTATGTTTCAAGTGACAGCTGAAATGCAAGATTAAATATAGTCTTTGTAGATAACCTTTTTTGGATACTCTGATCAAAAGCAGTCAAGTTTTTTACATATTTATCAGCAGAGAGAGAGAGATTCAAACTGCTACTTGAGTAAATAAAAGACTGTTTTGTTCTGTTAGTTATTCTGTGCTTTTGAATCTTTCTAGTTATATGGCAGTATAATTTCAATTATTTTATATATGGTATTTATACATTTTTTTAAGGTTCTTTTTCTTTTTTTAATTTTTTAAAAAAATTATTTATTTAATTTATTTATTTTTGGCTGTGTTGGGTCTTCGTTGCTGCACGGGCTTTCTCTAGTTGCGGCGAGTGGGGGCTACTCTTCATTGTGTTGCATGGGCTTCTCATTACAGTGGCTTCTCTTGTTGTGGAGCATGGGCTCTAAGTGCTCGGGCTTCAGTAGTTGTGGCGTGCAGGTTCAGTAGTTGTGGCTCGCAGGCTCTAGAGCGTAGGCTCAGTAGTTGTGGCACACTGGCTTAGTTGTTCCACGGCATGTGGGAGCTTCCCAGACCAGGGCTCGAACCCATGTCCCCTGCACTGGCAGGCAGATTCTTAACCACTGCGCCACCAGGGAAGCCCCTATATATATCTTAATATAATATTTTGTTGAGAAACATATTAAGGTGGTAAGAGTTATATGGTAAAATTAATATCTATGTCAACATTGAACAGTCATGGTTTCAAATAAAAACTGTTTTTACTAAAAAGTCAATTTTACTACAGTTATGGCAAAACACAAAACTAATAGGTTAAACAAAAATTAACACGTAGGTAGTTCGTTCTTTCAGATACTATTGATGTTTATGTTCTTTTATAAGGACATCTGTTAAAAGTTCTAGTTTTTAATTGCACTTAATAACACTGACCCACTGTATGATTCAATTATGTGCTGGTTTAGTATTTTAGTCCACTATTTTGTTTGATATATTCTTGGGTTTATTATTAAGTATACATAGTAGGTGCTTAAAAAACTTTAAGTTGAATAAGTTACTAAAGGCAGTTATGGAAGAATCTAGGTAAGAAAGAACTGTTAGCTAGTTTCAGTATTATCTTTTGGAATTGATGCATGCTTTTATGTTTCTGCTAGAGTTAGCTTTGTTGACTAGGTACTAAGACTTTTGTTTTTAATTCCTAGGTAACTAATAATTTTAAAATTAGCACAAGGAGGTTTAATTATGAATTCTGTGCACCATGTCTAATAATTACACAAAAGTAGTAACATTTCATCAGAAGCTGAAGTGAAATATATTTCGCCATTATTTGGGAATGGTTTAGGCAAAAACAGCAGTATTACTAATAAAATTTGAAAACTTAAAATTTATGTAAGGAAATATTTTTGTTAATCATAATAAATATGAAATTTGCTTTTAACCCTTTTAGGGTGTTTATGGGCCAAAAGCATATGTGGCAACCCAAGGACCTTTAGCAAATACAGTAATAGATTTTTGGAGGATGATATGGGAGTACAATGTTGTAGTAAGTATTACATGTAATGACATGACTTTTGAGCCATAATGATATGTTAATTATAGCTAATGTTTATTAAAAAGACAACAACTGATGGCTAGGATTTCTCATTAGATTTTGACAAACTTGTCGAAATATTTCAAGAATAGGGTGTGATAATACTTTGAATCTTGTCCTATGTCAGTACTAGTAAGACAACTACCAAATAAGATAGACTGGTAGATGAGTGGAGGGAGAGCTATGTGATAAAAACAATTATTGTGAAATGTTAATGGTAGAGAATAGATGGTGCCTATAGAGGGTTTACTGTAAAATTATTTCAACTTTGCTGTATGTTTGAAATATTACATTATAAAATGTTGGGATGGGTAAGCAAATGTAATAACCTTTATGATCAAAGACAGTTAAATACCTTCAACCTTAATAATTTTATTAAATGTATGTAAAGTATTGCTATTTTATTGGGTAAATATCCTGAATGCGTTATTTTAATATTATTTCAAAAGACAGAAGTCTATAAGCTTTAAAAAATTTAATTCAAATCAAATACATCATGTTATTTGAAGCCAAATTTAATTTGTTGATATTTAGTTAGTTAGCCCTTTACTTCAAAGGAATGATTTTGATCATTTCTTTAACTCATACTTTAATATTAAACCTACTTTTTTTTTTTTTTTTGACAGGCCAGGCATACTTTTGCTCAGAATAAAAAATAATTATTGAAATGTACATTTTATTGAAAAAACAAAATTGTGTTTAACTGATACATTCTTTATCTCATCCCACCCCCACTTCTTTTTAGATCATTGTAATGGCCTGTCGTGAATTTGAGATGGGAAGGGTATGTATAACTATTAACACTTAAAATAATTGTGGAGTATTCTTTTTATTACTTCATTTCTAGGAATATATATACCTGGTCTTTTATTATACTCTTAGCCCTAGTTTTTAAAATAGTTACTTCTTTTCTTTCTTTGTGTTCTGCAATTGCTTTTATTTCATCAAAAGGAGCCAAATAATCCCCAAGCACATCAACTTTTATATTTTATAAATACATTTAATAGATTTTGTACTGTTACTTAGTAGTCTTCAAATATTTAATGGTGGTGTAAGTAGAACACTTTTTATGGATTGAATAAAACTGAGAATAAAAATGAATTCAATAATTCTGATTAATTTTCATCAATTTACAGCTTGAATATTCTAATTTCTGTGTGCCAGTACCACTACATTTTTGTAATGTTATCTCCAAAGAGAAGAAAATTCCTTAATCTGAAATTTTTAACATTGGTAAAAACTCTGTCCATGTGAAATTAGTTTCAAAACCGTTGTGATCTCCTGCAGCATCAATTCCTAAGTCTTCATTTTTAAGTGTGGGCTTCTATAAATGTGAGAAACAAATCAAACAAATTATGTGGTGATTTGAAGTCTCCTTATACAAAGGTAGTTCATTAGTTAAAGTAAAAGTCATTTTTTAGTTGTAAAACTTCTTATGAAAAGTTTCAGTAAAGGATATGTTGCATAAAACAAGATAATACATCTTTCAGTTATGTGAGATTTTATGATCTATAAATCATTGGAAAACTTTATTTTTACTAGTAATTTTTGTCATTCCGCCCAACCATATCATTTACAAATAGTGGAAGTATTAGCAATATTGGACAGAAAATGAACAGTCTAAGATTAGAAAATAAACAAACTGAGAAAGTAATTAAGTAATTGTAATTACAGTGCAAACTGTTAAGTAATTAAGTTATCTGTTTAAGTATTGTCAGTATGTACTTCAGTACCATTACTATTAATCAGTGGTGTTAGGAAATTTAAATTTCACCTTCCTAATTTTTTTACAGTTACTTTTAAGATTTAGGCTTTGTTTCTCTTCATTCTATTAATAAGCTCACACTGTATATCAGTAATAATACTTGAAAAATTAAGTTGTATTGCATGCAGAAATTTTTGAAGCTAATGTTTTTTTGATTCATAGTGTTTTGTTAGTAGTCAGTTTTGTTGTTTTGTCAGTTAGGGCTATGAATTTATTTGATAACCTTGACTTTGACTTAGAATGTGACCTAATGGAAAGAGCACAGGTAATAAAATCAAACAGACCTACACTTTACTAGCATTTGGAGCATGGTACATTGAACTGTCCCCCTGAAGCTGAGCTTCAGCTTCCTCATCTCTGAAATGAATGATAAATTATTATAGATTATGTATATATGATGTTTAACATTATTTTTGGAATCAATTGTAATTAGTTCATACCTGAAATATAAGTACCAATATAATCATTACTCAGTTATTGCTCATCTGAATGAGGGGCATGTTAGTCACAAGCTTTCATTCTTACTAAGTTAATCTTCTATAAATCTATTTTCTGTTTGAAGATGTTAAAACTTTCCTAGGCCAAACAACAAGAAAAAAAAACCCTTCAAAATAATTTAATTTTATCATTTTCTATAAACTTTACTGGGAAATGAAGTTTGTGGCTTTAAGGCTTCTAAAATATTAATAGTATTTACTCTAAGCTAAACTGACACACTAGGCCGTTCTACTTTGTTGCCCTGAGAGCAGTATTGTCAGCTTACAGTTAATTCTAGCCTATAGGTAACAATTCCACTTACTATATATGGAACTATGAGAATTTAATAAGAACTGATGTATTTCCCATGCCAAAGGTTTATTTTAAGCTAAATTGTCACTTAAAGGGTTTCATTTTATTGGGTCTTGGTAAAATTGCATCATTTCTTGCATCAGAATCACTGGATCTTCTGTAAAGTTAGGCTTTCATTCACTTACCTAAGTTTCTAAAATGATGGGGCTTGATATTAGAAACCAATGAAAATTGAATAGTTTACTATTTCTATACCTGTTTAAAATGGGCAAGTAAAAGGGGAAACTGTTCGATTGCACTTTCTAGAATCTCAAAAGTGGATAGTTTAAATAATACATTATTCTTGTATGGCGTTCCACCAGTGGAACATTTGAAAGAAACTTTTATTTAGTACTTGAAACAATCATATAAGATAAGGATTATTATTCCCATTTTTACAGGTAAAGGAACTAAAGGTCAACCAAACAGTAAAATTGCTACTTGCAAAATTCTTCGGATACCAAGTGGAGGGCTCTTTCCACGATGCCACAGATTTTACACTTAACAAGAATTCAGCCAGTTATTATAGGGATTGTCATTTTACAAGCATTAAAACTTGCCTGGCAACTTTTTATACTGAATGGACCTCCTTGTGCCAGGCACTTTTTTTTAAAGCAATTTTTCTTTTCTAGAGGAGGATCTTTGGAGTCTACTCTATATACCAAGCTGGTAGCAATGAACAGTTTATAAACTTATGTTAATAAGTTTCTTATGACTAATCTTGGAGAGGTCATGGTAGCCTACCTTTATGGTTAGTTGGGTAAGTCTGAGAGCTCCTAGTTCCTTGCCTGTTGATGGCAGTTTTTCTGTTTTCTGGGAAGGAAGAGCAACCTGAACACAAAATATTTGTTAAAGTTCAAGTAAAACAAATTATCAATTATTTACTAACTTTTTTTTGGAAAACAGAAAAAATGTGAGCGCTATTGGCCTTTGTATGGAGAAGACCCTATAACATTTGCACCATTTAAAATTTCTTGTGTAAGTATCTATTTTTATATACATTATTTAATCAGGTAATGAGTATGTTAGACTGATAATTAAATTATAATGTGGTATGAACCTGGTTTTATATAAGCCAAGCCTTCAATGTTTTCATGTAAATCTACACTTAATAAACAAAGATTAATAATAATGTTTGTTTTTATACTGCTTTTAAATTAAGAAGCTTTGAGAATGACTTTTCATAAATGTATAATTTCCTTGTACCTTATTATGTTAATTCTGTGTTAGTCTTTGTATATAAGTTGATCATAAGTGTTATATATCTAAGAATAAACAAGTAACTGCTTTGAGTGATCTATTTGAAAAGTGGTATAAAGTATTAGTTTCAAATTCAACAAATGAGAAAGATCTTTGATGGCTGAAGTATAGTTTATTATGTTAATCTTTCATATCTTTGTTATCCTCCCCAGAATTGTTATAATTATGTACAAAGATGGGTTTGAGAACTTCCATCCTGAAAGTAGAGATTGATCTTTTATGGCAGAAAACTTGATATGAAACTTAAAATATATACCTATTTGATGAGCTGTGGAAGTGAATTAAATTCAAGTTCTAAAACTAACAACACAAATCTGAGAAAATGAATTAAAAAACAAAAGCAGTGAAGAAACAACAAAAAAGAAGTAAAATATAAGCTTTAGAATAGAACCAACAATTTGCTTAGGTTTACACATGAAGGTGTCTTTTTTAATCACTTGAAAGAAATATATTGTCTTATTTACTCAACTCAAAATACGATGATTAAACATACATGAAAATTAAATAACTTCCCTGTATTAGTCACGGTTTTCCAGAGAAACAGAAGCAGTAGGATGTTTATATATATAGAGAAAGAGGTTTATCATAAGGAATTGGCTCACATAATTATGGAGGCCGGCAAGTACAAAATCTGCAGGGGAGGGTGGGCAAGCTGGAGACCCCCGAGGAGCTGATGCTTCAGTTTCACGCTGAGGAGCAGCAGCCTGGTGACCGAGAGCTGATAAAATAGTTCTAATCCGAAGGTGGGCAGGCTGAGACCCAGGCAAACTGATGTTCAGCTCCAGTCCAGAGACAGTCTGCTGTAGAACCAAGAAGAGCTAGTGTTACAGATAAAAGCAGTCTCCTGGAGAATTCTCTTACTTGGAGGAGGCTGGTCCTTTTTTTCTGTTCAAGCCTTAACTGATTGGATGAGGGCCAGCCACCTTACAGAGAGCAGTCTGCATTACTCAAAGTCCACGGATTTAAATGTTAATCTCACCCCAAAACTCCCTCACAGGAACACCAAGAATAACGTATGACCAGGTATCTGAGCACACCATGGCCCAGCCAGGTTGACACATAAAATTAACCATGACATTACCCATCTCATAATTGCTTGTTTTTGACTTTGTTTTCCATGGTTAAATGAAATATAATTTCTGTGATTTTACTCGCCATTGGTGAATTCAAGAAGTCCTTAATTTTATGACTTATTTGTACTTAGGACTTATGAATTCCTCTGATGCTACCAGAAATTTAGTGCTTTCTAGGTTTATGTAGAAAGGACTCAGACTGTTTTACACAGTCTCCTTTATAAATACAGTGTGATTTTTGTAATGTTAACTGTAACTCATAGTTAAGTGGCCTGGATTTAAAGTGTAGTCAATACTCTCAAGTCCTGGTTAGAACTAACTGTTTGTGGATTAAATTTAAAAAATTTAAAAATCCTACTGCATTTCATATTGTTTGGAATGAATAAAAACCAATGCATAACCATATTGTACTCCTGTGAGGGAACACTACTCCCTCACCAGTTCAGAAAGTATTCTACAATATTAAGTCCCTGGACAGTCCAGGAAACCTAGTTCTGTGCAGCATGGTTGTGTTGAACATTTGTAAATGTAAATGTAATAAGATAATTGTAATGAATGTCACAGTTGAAGTGACCACATATAGTGATTAATAGTCAACAACAAAACAACGTAAAATTTTTTACAGTCGGGGATCAGAAATAGTAAACAACTTATAATAATGAATAGAGAAAAGTAAGAAATAGTTTATAATTTGGAAAAGATGAATTGACTTTTTGGGTTGGTTTTCCAGTTGCACTAAAAGGTAATTTTAAAAAGTCCTCTTGATAAGAGGTTTGATTTGATTCGTAACAGCTGGTTTGATTTGTCAATAATGGAATTAATCCATGCTGAAGAAGCAAAATTTTTCTTTCAAAATTTCAAAGTGGAAAGTAATTTGTATGGCATGTGGTTGTTTCAGACAACTTAGGGTTCGTTATCACTGTTGCCAACATATCAAATTTATAAGTAGAAAGCAAGGCAGTGAAAATAACCATAGTATGTGACTTGACCATACTTGGCAATCAGAGTGTTTGAGACTGAGACAGGACAGTATCAGGAGCTCTCTTGGTTTGGGGATGAGAAGGAGGGTGAAGTGTTGGTGAACAGTGGGGAATGGGCAGGCTGGAGCTCAGTAGCATGTTGCTGCATGTAACCACTTAGATCAGATAGCAGCATACTGGCATGGGTCAGTCTAGCTCATTGCCTGTTTTGTGAGTGAAGTTTTATTGGCGTACAACCACACCCATTAATTTATATATTTGCCGATCACACCAGCAACATAAAGTAGACAGAGATTTTATGGCCCACAAAGCCAAAAGTATTTATCTCACCTTTTATAGGTGAGAAAAGGTTAAGTCTTGGACGAATATTTTCATTCATACTCTGTTACGATGAAAATAAAAACAGACTTTCCTCTTAATGTTATTTTTTTTTAAAAATATTTATTTATTCTGGCTGTGCCGGGTCTTAGTTGAGGCACGTGGGATCTTCACTGCATCATGCAGGCTTCTTAGTTGTGGCATGCAGACTTCTTAGTTGCAACATGCATGCGGGATCTAGTTCCCTGACCAGGGATCGAACCCGGGCCCCCTGCATTGGGAGCGTGGAGTTTTACCCATCGGACCACCAGGGAAGTCCCCCTGCAATGTTATTTGAAAAGTTCAAAATAAATTACTATGGTTTAAAAAATTAAAGCAGGAATAATATTGAATTTTTTAAAATTAATAAAGCAGCATACCCTGTTGTTCTTGACAATCGCTGTCCTACCCTGTCTGTAGTTTTAATTAAAAAGGCAAAAAGAATAGTTAGCTTTCTAATATACTGACAAATGACAGTAAGAGACTTTTAAAGTGATTATTGACAAATGATAGTAAGAGACTTTTAAAGTGATTATGTTGTCATCAACCAAAATAATAATTTGGGATTTTGTGAGTGCATCCTTTTCCTTCCACATGTGGCGTCCAGTTAATTCAGAGTTGAGTGTTAGGTAGAGAAAATCAAGCTTAATGGAAAGATAAAATGGTTGAAGATGTTTGTAGGTACTAAGGAGTGACATTTTGTTTGTAGGTGTTATTTCTGTTACATGATTCTGGGGATGGTTGTCACTTTGCAAATATTTTGTTGGATGATAGACTCCTAGCTAAGTAATTGGTTAACAGACACTTCTGTTTATTAAAAAAAAAAAACCTAGATAAACAAATTGATGACTTCTAGAATTGTTGTTTTTATAATTATCAGGCATACCTGGAATTTTAAAGATTAATTTCATATTGTGGACTTTAAATATGAGGTTATTGTTTGTTTTGGTGTGTATGTTTTTGTTTTAATGTTCTACTGACTCACAAGTGTTTCCCTTTACTTAGGAAGCTGAACAAGCAAGAACAGACTACTTCATTAGGACACTCTTACTTGAATTTCAGAATGTAAGTATTTTCCATTTAGAGACAGTTTCTAAGGATAGTTTTTAAAGAGAGGATATATATATAAATAGTATACTGTCTTACCTTACATAGTTAAGGAGGCTTGCTGATTTTTTTAGTTATATAAAATAATGAAGAAGAAAATCAGATGTAATATTTTATTATCTTGAGCCTTATGTTTTATCAATTAAAGTAATATAATTACTTACTTAGAACAACTTTCTCTAAATTAAATTTACTGTGTTTGGAATAGTTGGTTTCTGTGCTGCAAATATTTTTCCTCTATTGCAGTAAACAGATTATAGTATTATTTACATAATTATTACCCACTTTTATTAGTTTACAATGTTTTAGAAAGAGACAAGCCACTATTAACGCTAAGTCTTCATTTAGATATAACTTGTTTTCACTAGAGGCCCATGAGTTCAGTTTCAGAGCTATATAAAATGATAATTTCTCCAGGAAGGAATCAAAGAAAAATCCGATGGGCATTAGAGAATGCCTATCAGTTCTTCCTCAATTTCTCTGTTTTTATTATCTTAAATTTTAAGTCACTGTAAGTAATTAAGCTTGGCCACGAAGCTCATCATTCTTCCCCAGACAGTGCATTGTAAGCATACTTAACAACTCCTTCCTGTTTATAAGTAGACATGGTTCCAGTACTCTTAGCAACCCCTGACCTGACTAATCATTTCCCTTTAGTTGAGTCAGTTATTATCATTTGGTTGCTATTTTTTAACCTATAATATTAATGATAGGTAACTTACTGAACTTCAGTGTTGTATCAGGCATTTCAACCCTCCTTGCTTCATAGTGGTAGGTACTGCTATCTCTGTTGCCCATAGATGAAGATAAAGAATCTTTGAGAAGTTGGGTAGCTTACCTGAAGTTATTCAGTTAATGGCAGAAGCAGAATTTGAATACAGTTTTACCTGAATTCCAAGTGGTGCTCTTTCTATTAAACACCAGAATAGCCATTCTCAAAACATTCTGATGTCAGGACTCTTAACATTCTTAAAAATTGCTGAAGATTCCAAAGAGCTCTTGTTTCTGTGGGTTATATCTTTTAATATTTACTATATTTGAAATTAAAACTGAGAAGTTTTTTAAAAAGCATGAATATACAAGCAGACATTCCATTACCTTTCCAAGTGATGACATCATCCTAAATCATACAGTCTTGAGAAGACTCTGCTGTACACTCATGAGAGAATGAGAATGAAAATGGCAAATAACACCTTAGTATTATTATAAAAATAGTGTGAAGCTCACAGATCCCTTGAAAGGGTAGGGAGATGGATGGCAGCCCACACCATAATTTGAGTAGGTTTGGGTTTGGACAAGTTCATTTCTAATTTTCTTTTTGGTTTAAATAGTCTATTCGTCTTCTGATTACAATAGATTCTAAAACAATGCTTATGGTATATTGCTCATCCATTTAATACTGTAGATTAATTGAGTAGTATACATAGTATAATGGTTAAAGTGTAGGTTTTGGAAGTAAGACTGCCTGGTTTCAGATCCCATATCTGTCACTTGCTGTGAAACATTGTGCATGTTATTCTTTCTGTCTCAATTTCCTTACCTATAAAATGAGGATAGTATTAACAATACCTTCCCCATGGTGTTACATGGGGATTAGGTAAATTGTTACATGTGAAGCCCTCACATCAATACTTTATATGTGATGAATGTAGGCTGTCATTTTTTTAAGAAAGTGCTAAATATGAATTACATATCTTAGAAATGGCAGTAAAGTGAGATTTGCAGCTTTTCTGTATGCTTTAAAATTTGCAAGTATATTTTCATAATGGCTGAATTTCTGTTATTCTTGAAGGAATCTCGTAGGCTATATCAGTTTCATTATGTGAACTGGCCAGATCATGATGTTCCCTCATCGTTTGATTCTATTCTGGACATGATAAGCTTAATGAGGAAATACCAAGAACATGAAGATGTGCCTATTTGTATTCATTGCAGGTACAAAAGAATTTTCTAAATATTTAAATACTTTGAAATATAGGTGGCATTATAATATGGGTAATGTATGGTATTTTGAAACCTAAATTTTGGAATTTCATTAAGATAGGTCATTATATGGGTTTCCAAATAGTAAAAGCTATTTGAATCCTGAGGCAGCTTTTCTTCTCTTAATTTTTATTTTACGTTCAATGCTTCTAAAAAACTTAAAACCATAGTACTTATAAAACTACAATTTATCTTTTTAAGTGACTTATATCTCATTCACATTTGTTATAAAAAGCATCAATAAATGAAAATTTTCAGACTCAGAGATTTACTGGTTAATTAAATAGTTAAAAGATATTAGTGGAGATGGAACACCAAAGATAGTTTTCTTAGCCAGTTGGTTGGATTGTGATGCCTATTATCAGTGAAGTGAAAGGGCTTCTTTTTTATTTATGGGCCAGAAAGGTGGCTTGCTGATGGAGATGTGGGAATAAGTTAACAATCTGGTTAATTAAAATTATTTTTCTGTAGTTAATCCTGTGGTTAGTTGACTTTTTAATTAAGTAGTTAACTGGTTAAAAAGAAAAAGATCTATTTAATTGTAGAATTAAAAGATAAAGAAATTGCTTTGGCTTACCTTCTTTACAAATTAGTTGAAATTATTTCCTGTTCTATTAATATTGTCCGGTCAGTGTACATAGTTCATAAATCCAATTTGATAGGAAGATTTTCCTTTAAAAAACTAAATTGATCATTTAATAGTTTTGAACCAATAGTATGGTAACTGTAGTGACTTAGATAGCACAAACATAAAAGGATGGAGTCATTCACAATCCCATTAGCGATGACCATTGTTAAAATTTTAGTGTATGTGCTTTCAATGTGTGTATAGTATTTTTTTTAAGAATGTTTCCCCATTTCATATATTATGTACCTCTTTCTAAGTCATATAAATTTTCTTCTGGAATACATTATGACTGCTCTGTATTTTATATTTAACCTCCATTTCTTGGCATTTCACTTATTACCCCATTCATTTTCAGCTATTTTAAACAACAATTTAAATACCCAGTGGCCAGTCTTACGGTGAAATCGTTGAACACATCTGTAATTCATTAGAATAGATATCTAAAAGTGGGATTTCTAAGTTAAAGGACATGAACTTTCTCATACTTTTACTATATATTTTAAAATTTGTTATCCATAAATTTGATGCTCATTATAATTAAGCATACCACTGCTGGTTTGTTTGTGGGAATGCCCATTTCCCCATATTCTTCCCAATACTTTTATCTTTTTGTTTCAGTGTCAGTGTGACAGGCAAGCTTTTTTTCTTCTTGGTCATTTATATTCTTTTGTGAATTGCTTGTTTGTTTACTTTGCCAGTAATTTTCATCTCAGTAATTATACGTTATGAATTCTTTATATATCTTTATATGTTGAAGATGTTAATGTGTAGTCATGTTGTAAGTGCTCTGGTTTTTCATGGTTTTTATTCTGCCTGTGTTTTACCATACATAATTGTGAATATCTGCATTAACGATTTGTGTGCATTGACATATGCTTAGACAGTCCTTCCCTAACACAGTAGTGCGTAAAAATACACTTATAGGTTTTTTTAAACATTATATTTTTAATGCATCTGGAATATTTTTGTGATTAAGATAAAGGGTAAGAATCTAATTTTTGCATTAACTAACTTTCCCTGTACTATTTACTGAATGGTCTAGTCTTTCCGCTTTACTTGGAGAATCCATTATGTAATAAATACTTAAATATACTCAAATCTGTTTCTGAAGTTTCTATTGTGTTGCATTGATCTGGTTTTCTGTGTCTCTGTAATATCACACTTTTAACCATCGTTTTAAATATATATCATTTAGCCCTAGTAACTGTTAACTCCAAAATTTTAGAAACGTTCTGATGTGTGGAATTGACAAATATATCAGTGGTTTAAAATTAATATTCTTAATGTTTATTGTTAAGAGCTTTTTAAAAACCATACTAAGTTGCTTATAATATACTTTATCAGGAATTCTTAGATTACATGTTTAACAAACTACTGATACTTCTAAAAGTTTCAAAATACACATTAAAGTGCTGCCCAACTTTTTTTCTGCTTATAATTATTCCACTGATGTCAGTAACATCTTTAATTACTCATAATGTTTCTCAATCCTTAGGTGCATATGCCTCCCTCTAGCTGAAAATCAGTTGCTTTAAAGTATTTCTGTCATATTTTAAAATAACTACCCTGTGGTATTTTACTTTACATTCTCCAGGTTCTGTTAGTTCTTCAGGAGATTAGAGAGCATTAGTGGCCTTTGTTTCTTTAGTGAAATCACTGCTGGTGTTCAAACCAGTTTCTAGGGCTTGTAGCATTCTTCCTCTTTCCTATACCTTTTGCAATTGAAATGATGTAGTCTTCTCTACTCTAAAGCACCAGAGCCATCTAGAACATAGTGTAAGTTTATATCTGCAAGGTATTTTGTTAGCTAGCCAAGGTTTTCTGAGGTAGACAGACTTTCAAAGTGAAGGCTTCTAGGTATTCTGTGAGTTACTTTTGGAAGTTCCTTAAATTAAATGAAAACAAGATATAAATCTTAATGTTAAGGATGTTTGCCATGCACACGCTTTAAGTTGTAGTTTGTTTACTAAATAAGTAGAATTTTGTCAGATTTCTGAAATGATTTTTTGCTTCTGAATATTAACATGTCCACCCATGTATTTAACGGTTCTTTTATCACAAAAATCAAGTTGTTTTTTCAAATTTTATATCTATAGTGCAGGCTGTGGAAGAACAGGTGCCATTTGTGCCATAGATTATACGTGGAATTTACTAAAAGCTGGGGTAAGAACAGTTTTTATGTATCATTATATCTAATTGATCTGTTATGATTTTCAAACTTGATAACTAATTGCAGTAAATTATAGCATATGTGTTGTTACACATGTTACTTTTTTAGAAATTTGCTGTGTAAGAGATAAAGGCAGTGAAAGGTATAAATGATGCATATTACCTTGAGGTAATACACTGGGCAGCAAGGTAAACATATTGTCATCCATTTGTTGTGGATGAATTAATTCCTACATTAGGCATGTAAAACTCTGCATTGACTTTTCCAAATACAGCACGCTTGCTGCCTTTTATATATATTCTATGTATACGTATAATCAATTCAGTAAATATTTATGCCTAACTGGAAGCATTATATAGTACGGCGGTTAAGAATGCTAACTGCAGCCAAACTTCCCAGACTAAACTTCTGGCTCTCTCATTTACTAGCTGTGGGATCTCGGTCGATTTACGTAATCTCAATTTCTTTATCTGAAAATGGGGATCATAATGTTAATAACGCAAAGAATTAAATAAGCTCTTAAGAACGGTTGTACAGTTCCTCAGTACTCTGTGTGACATGTAGCAAGTGCTAACTTTAAGGTTCATCTCTCTCACCATCCCTTGTATTATTGTTGCTATACCAGTACTATTTCCAAGAAATTGGGTTTGATATTACGGAGCATATAAAGACATAGCCCTCATTACAGAGTTGAAAACCACAAGTCTCCTCATTGTATGCAGATTTGCTTTATTTGCTGGTTCTATAGTATGTTTATTTTCTATGCATTAGGGAGAAGCTTTTATTCTTCATAGCCTTATAGTTTCTATGAATTTGTCAATCTATGTCATATAAAATAGGAATAATAAAATATTTAGTTTCTTTTTCCTTCTTTCTTCCTTCTATTCTTTTTTTCCCTGCCTTCGTTCCATTTTTCACTTTTGCTTAGGGAATATTTAAGTGTTTTAAAATTTTAGTTATTTATTTTTGGCTGCGTTGGGTCTTCATTGCTGCACGCGGGCTTCGCAGTTAGCGGGGCCTCCTCTGTGTTGCAGTGCGCGGGCTTCTCATTGCAGTGGCTTCTCTTGTTGCGGAGCATGAGCTCTAGGCGCGCAGGCTTCAGTAGTTGTGGCTTGTGGGCTCTAGAGCACAGGCTCTGTAGTTGTGGTGCACGGGCTTAGTTGCTGTGCGGCATGTGGGATCTTCCCGGACCAGGGCTCGAACCCTTGTCCCCTGCACTGGCAGGCGGACTCCCAACCACTGTGCCACCAGGGAAGCCCCGGAATATTTAAATTTTAAACAGTTTTTCAAGAAGCCCTCTGTTAAATTTTATTTTTGTATTCCCCCTAAACAAGTCATTTCCTAACATTCGTATGAAAATTTTTAAGTGAACAAAAATGCTAGATTTTAACACATTTTAACATAAAAGTCAAAGATTAAAATTGGGGTGGGAAGAGGCATTTGGTTGAATAGTAGCAAACAAACACCTTGTCATTTCAAAAGCTGTGTATTTTGAACACAGTCCCCATTTGATTGAGTTTGACGTAACATAAAAAAAATCTTAAGCCTTAGTTTAGGAATTGATATAAAAATCTTCTGGTGTATATAAAGACTCCCAAGCAGTGAACCTGGAAATCATGTTTAACTCTTCTGTCTTCTTTTATCACTCCAAAATATTCTTGTTGATCACCAAGTTCTAGTAATTCTGCCTCAGAAATGTGCCTTAAATCTATCTTTCTGTTTTTTTGGACTGCTTCAGTAAGCCTCCACCAGTTTCTCCCCTTTTCCCTGTCATCTTCCCTGCTACAAAAGTTACCCGAATATCAGATCTGCTCATGTCACGATTGCCTGTTGCAGTCGTTATAATTCCAGATGTACAAACGAATTGTCTAGGATGTTTCAGTCTCCAGAGATGTAGCTCTCTTAGCTGGTCATTATGTAGCCAGCCCAGGAAACACTGGCCTATAGAATGAGTTCAGACTCTATTATGTTTGCAGTCTGATGCCAAGTAGCCTTATCTTTTCTCCTCCTTTGAATTGCTCTCCTTCTTTCCGTCTTTTAGTCAGTTTTATCTACATCAAGCTTCTCAATTCCCCAAATAGATTATACATTTAATCCGCCATGCTTATGTATATTTCACTTTTCACTCACACACCAGAGTTAGTCACAGCATGTTTATTCCCACTGCACTGCAACCATGCGTTCGCTGGACATTTATTTGTTCACGTATCTAGCTCACTAGCTTGAGTGCTGAGGGTCAAGATTAGTTCTTGACTAAGCACAGTCTCTGATGCATGATAGATAGTGCTCAATAAATTTTCAGTTACCCAGCACGTATATAAGGTCTGTGTGAAAAGCTGAGTTGAAGACTATTTTACTGTTTTTTCTGAACAGTTGTCCACAGTTCATGTTTTAAATTCTTTGTTTTAGAAAATACCAGAGGAATTTAATGTTTTCAACTTAATACAAGAAATGAGAACCCAGAGGCATTCTGCAGTACAAACTAAGGTATAGTTTTTTGTTTCACTTTATAAACTATATTTTTATAAATGCCTTCTTATTTTTTTTAATGTCTTTTCCCTTGTTTATCATTTCCTCTCCCTAATAGGAGCAGTATGAGCTTGTTCATAGAGCTATCGCCCAACTGTTTGAAAAACAGCTACAACTATATGAAATTCATGGAGCCCAGAAAATTGCTGATGGAGTGGTAGGTATTCTTCACCTATTAATTTTAGAAAACTTTTACTTTTTACCAAGATGTGATATTTAGCTTTTTAATTGCCATCTTGTGTTTTATCTGAGAATATCCGTTACAGTTATTATTTTTATTTAACTTTGATTTTTTAACTCCTTTCCTTCTTCCTCTTTGAATCGCTATTGTGATGGATATATAATGACTCCACTACAAGTTAAATAATATTCTAAGTAAAATATAGTTATGAATGTAGAGCTCAGTCAAAAGTTATATAATTCAATATTGTTTCAAGTGTAAATTACTTTTAACAAATTAACTGCATTTTTCTCTCTTCCCTTCCATCCAACCAAAGTAATTCTAAGTTGATTCTACCTCAATTTTATTTTGTTCTTGGTCATGATGATATAAAGCTTTGTCATTATTTTGTATATGCTTTTTAATTATGTAGAAATATAGGACCATAATTAGGTCCCTTTGGGGCTTGTTTTAGTTCACTGTCATTTTAGCGTTAGAATCTATTGGATATTCAAAGTTGGTTTTTTTTTTTTTTTTTTTTTTTTGCGGTACGCGGGCCTCTCACTGCCGTGGCCTCTCCCGTTGCGGAGCACAGGCTCCGGACGCGCAGGCTCAGCGGCCATGGCTCACGGGCCCAGCCGCTCCGCGGCATATGGGATCCTCCCGGACTGGGGCACGAACCTGTATCCCCTGCATCGGCAGGCGGACTCTCAACCACTGCGCCACCAGGGAGGCCCAGATATTCAAACTTTTGACCTGACAAAAGTACTCTTTTCTCACAGTGTTCTCATTTCGCCTCTGTTTAAAGTATTTGTTTTATTTCCTTTATATATCATCTTATCCTTGAAGGTATCAGGCTGTTTTTTTGTATGAATTTCTTTACATCTTTATTATTGAATCTAAGATGACTATCGCATGATAAACCAATTTAGCCCCAATAACTGAAGTAAAATGAGGAAATTAGTGGCAAAATTTATAACCGCTGTTTTCCTTTTTCCCCTTTGTATGGTTTTGGTAATTTCCCAGACTGTTTGAAATTTCTTGGTGTTACAAATGAGAGATTTGTTAACCAAATGCTTACCTCAGTGTGTTAAAATAATCTAATATTAATCCATGGGTTTTGGGGACAGTGTATTTCCTTTATTAGACAGGTGATAGTTCCAGATTTTAAAGATTCATATATGTGAATTTTTTCTTATTTCCTTTGTTAACATAGAAATCATTTTGCAACTATGCCTCATATATTATCATCTCTGTTTTCCCTTTAGTTAAACTAAAGCCTGTTATAACCTGTGCTCAATGAAGCCAAATATTTTATAATATAGAATAGAATGCTTATATATTACTGTGTATAATTTTATCTAAATTGAGACTCCTTTAATATTTCAAAAAGCTAAATAGGCTACTTTTTCTTTAAACTTTAATTGAAAAATATTTTTTCCATAAATGCAATATTAATTTCCAAGTTAAGGTTTTTATACTTCAGAGTTATACCATTTCCTTATTTCTAGAAGTGAAAAAGTTTTTTAATGTATAGAAAAAAAATTTTTTAAATTAATTTTTATTGGAGTATAGTTGCTTTACAATGTTGTGTTTCTGCTGTACAGCAAAGTGAATCAGCTAGAAAAGATTTTAATTAATTTTTATTGCGATATAATTGACATGTAACATGTTACTTTCAGGTGTACAACATAGTGATTCAATATTTGCATATATTGTGCAGTTATCACTACAGTAAGTCTAGTTAACATCCATCATCATACATAGTTACAGAATTTTTTTTTTCTTGTGGGGAGAACTTTTAAGATTTACCCTGTTAGGAATCTTCAAATATAAAATACAGTACTATTAACTATAGTCACCAAACTGTACATTATAGCCTGTAACTTACTTATTTTATAACTGGAAGTTTGCAACTTTTGACCCTGTTTCACCCACTTTGGGCCCCACCACCACCACCACCTCTGGCAAGCACCAATCTGTTCTCTGTATCTTCGAGTTCATTTTTTTGTTTTTTGATTCCACATATGAGTTCATACAGCATTTGTCTTTTCTCTAACTTAGTTCACTTGATATAATGCCCTCAAGTTCCATTCATGTTGTTGTAAATGGCAAGGTTTTATTCTTTTTTATGGCTGAATAATATTCCTCTGTGTGTGTGTGTGTGTGTGTGTGTGTGTGTGTGTGTATGTATACACACTACATTTTCTTTTTTTTCTTTTTAATACCACATTTTCTTTATCTGTTCATCACTGCACAGTTAGGTTGTAAATGATGCTGCAGTGAACATGGGGGTACATGTATCTTTAGTTAGTGTTTTTTATCTTTAGTTATAGTGTTTTTGTTTTCTTCAGATAAACATGCATAAATGGAATTGCTGGATCATATGGTAGTTCTATTTTTAATTTTTTGAGGAGCCTCCGTGCTGTTTTGTATAGTGGCTGCACCAATTTGCATTTCCACCAACAATACACAAAGGTTCCCTTTTCTTTACATCCTCTTCAACACTTTTTTCTTCTCTTTTTGATAATAGCCATTTTGACAGGTGTGAGGTCTCATTGTGGTTTTGATTTGCATTTCCCTGAAGGCTAGTAATGTTGCGCACCTTTTCATGTACCTGTTGGCCATCTGCATGTCTTTTTGGAAAAACGTCTATTCAAATGATCTCACTTTTTAATCGACTTGTGGTTTTTGTTTTTTGTTTTTTGGCTATTGAATTATATGAGTTCCTTATATTTTTTTGGATATTAACCCCTTATCAGATATATGATATGCAAATATTTTTTCCCATTTGTTAGGTTGCCTTTTCATTTTCTTGAGGTTTCCTTTGCTATGCAGAAGCTTTTTAGTGTGATATAATACCACTTGCTTAAATTTGCTTTTGTTGCCTTTGCTAGAAAAAAATTTTAAGGCAATGTTCAATGTTGTATTTTTAAAGGTTTTAACTATATTTATTTCCAAAAAAAGTGAAAAATATTGCATTACTCTCTCATCTTCGTTTTCTCATTACCTGATTTTTTTTTTAGGTTTTATTCATAAAATTAAACTTCCTTTTTACTAGCCTGAACTCCACACTACAATTACAATTTTGTTATAGATTGTTTCTGTCTAATAGGTCAAAGATTTACAAATCCCTAAGGAATACAAGAAGAATCATACATTATATGAGATTAGATGAAATAGCATCCAATAGCAGATAGTGGTTACTTCAATCCTACTTTCTTATCTCATTGCCTGGTTATATGGGAGACACACACTACATGTTTGCTTGCTAACTGAACTTAAAATATTAGATTATGTCCTTGTGTTTTGTTAAAGCTGACATGATGACTGCTGAATTTGCCATTTGTACAAGATGTTTTTTCCTATTTTGCAAAAGGGAAAAACAATTTTCTATAGAATCCATTCTGAGAAACTATATTTTATGAGAATAAATACTTTGCCAAAGGTTGTGTACCATAATGTCTAGTACTATATATCTCAATGGATGAATGGATGAAAACGTGGAAGGACAAGTGGATAGGAGAAAAAGATAGCATATCATTCTAGATAACTTTTTAATGTTTTCCGCTTAAGAAATCTTATTTTCTAGGTACTTTAAAATATAAATGACTGTTTTTATAACATGTTTATATCTGGTTGGAAACCATAAATCCCAGTTAGAGAAAATGTAGGATCTAAGAAATCGGGGAAAATTATCTTAGAGCTGTGTGGTTGAGTAAAATGATTTGAAATGTTACTTATCTTTCTGAACCTATGCTCTGAAAAACAATCATAAATCTCCATTTATTATTTCTCTGACAACTTAATTTAGAAGTAAAGTTAAGGAATATTTAAAAAGCTCTTAAAGCTCAATGTCCCAAAATTATTTTTGCAGAGATTTTAGTTTGAAATGCTAATCAGCAATATGACTCTATGATAAATGTTATTTGTTAGAGGTATTTAAAACTAAAATCACTTCTCAGAGTAGAAGATGTAAAGAGAAAATTTATTTTGGAATCCAGTAGCATTTGACGTGGGATTTAGAAACACCTCAGTAAGCAAGCATCTCTAAGGTATGCGCACATGCCTTTTTATCTTGTATATAAAAGATACTACCACCAGTTGACATCAGAATTTTCAGTTCTAGGGTAACAGCAACAAGTTTGTGTTATGGTCCTTCTGTTATGCTTGTGTTGTACATTTTAGATGTGATATTACTGAATTCTGAATTTTTTTCCTATGTAAAGTTTTTTTAAAGCACCTTGTTTTAATATTTATTTTGTTCTGCAGCTGATAATATATCCTTATATATTTGATAATTAGGTTCTGATTTTTTTTTTTTTTTTTTGCGGTACGCGGGCCTCTCACTGTTGTGGCCTCTCCCGTTGCGGAGCACAGGCTCCGGACGCGCAGGCTCAGCGGCCATGGCTCACGGGCCCAGCCACTCCGCGGCATGTGGGATCTTCCCGGACCGGGGCATGAACCCGTGTCCCCTGCATCGGCAGGCGGACTCAACCACTGCGCCACCAGGGAAGACCTGATTTTTTTCTTTTGTGGCCCTTGATAAAGCTGTTATGTGGAAATATTAATACACAAAAAATATTAATACACTTTAGCGAAATGGGTAAAGGTGGGCAAAAGTTTAAAAAAAAAAGCTTTAGCAAGCTCTGCTTGAAACAAAAGAATACACTAGAACCTAATCTCCAGTAGATTCTTTAATTTGTAAAATTCCTTTCAACTTCAAAAGTTGGTGATTGTTTTAAGTGGTAATAAAAGCAGCCAAAGAGAGCTGTATACATTAGGACAAGTGTGGGGACAAAAGCTGTACATATAAGAGGATCAGAAGATATAAAAGTACAGCAAACATTATTGTAGGTACAAACTAGGAATCCAAGAGGATCGTTGTTTTCTTCTCAAGTCCAGTGACTAGGAGGTTTTGTTCATGCTGTGTGGGGCAGTGGCTCTCTGAGTTGCAGTTCTGCATTGCCACATGGATTCCTTTAATCATACGGAATTCAACATGCTCAAAAAGCTTACCTCCCCCAGAAGTTCTTTTCCTGTTTTGTCCCTTTCTGTTAATAGCTTTCATTCACCCAGAATGAGGAATCCTTCATGACACCTTCTTTCCTTTGTCACATGCAGTCATTTGCTTACAAATACCCTTCCTTTCTCTTCCTGTTCCATACTTCCATCCTCTGTTCTTTTATTTGTCAGTGTCTTATCCACCCCTTAATGCCATTCGACACATGCTACCTTAATATTTTCAACTTCCAAGTATATTCTTAATATTCTCACCTATAACATCTCCTTTCTCTGATTTCATAGCTTCATTGTACTGATGTTACCACTTTATGGTTTTACTATTACCCTTTCACTTTTGTGTGTGATGACTGTACAGTTCCTGAGGTTAAGGGCTATGTCCTGTACATTTTTGTATCCTTTCCAGTGCTGTTCATTGCCTTTCACATATGGATCCACCATGCCTTACCTGCTGTTCCAAAATCTAAAATGCACTGAAAACCTACAGTTGGTTTGTGTGTGTGTGTGTGTCTGTGTGTGTGTGTTTGGTATTTGGCAGCAAAACCTGATTTGACATGACATGAGGCTGTTTATGTTGAAATTGTAAAAAATTGATGTGTTTTTGTAGGTTAGAAACAACAAACAGTTCAGTCAAAGCGGTTTCATATGGTTCACTAATTTTTATTTAACCTACTTAATAAGAATATTTATAGATTTTGGTACAAAAATATTAATGAGTGTTATTATGGGAATATGATTGTTTAATTAATAGAAGTAATAAGCAAATGAATCACTAATTTGTGAGAGGAATCTTTATGATGAGAAGATTCTTTAAATTCTGGTAATATCTGAGGATCTAAAAGTGTGGTAACAGAGTCCTGATTTACTCGAAGCAAAACCAGTTTATACTTGTTGTCTAGGTGTAAAAGCCCTGATTTGGACAATAAATTATGTGGTTATCCTATCTATAGCAGATATCCCTGCAGCAGATGCCTCCGATTTGATAGGCAGCTGTAATTAAGGATGCAAGCTTTCAGTCTCATAATGTAACTCTTGTTTTGGTCAGAACAAGATGCATAGTAAGATGTGTAAGACACTTCTAATGCATCTGATATTAGGAAACAGGGTCCATTAAAAGTTGCTGTAAACTTGAGGTCTCTGTTTCCTATTGTTGGGAGTACTTAGTAAAAAAGGACACTGGCAAGAAACAGTTATATAGACAAAGAAGATGCCATGATGGACATGGTAGAAGTGTCTTTTGACTTAAAAAAAAAAAAAGTCAACTACAGTTTCAGAGTTCCTTAATTGATTATAGTATATGCAAAGATGGCTTTTTTCCTAATATTATCTGAGATGTAGGCAAGGGTGAAAACCATTCTTGTCTTCTGGCCCAGAATTAACATAGCCTAGCTATATAAAAATGAGGTACTTTCTGAGGCTGAAACTAATTCAAGACAATGTTTTATATAATAATTTCACATCTCCTCTATTCACAATCTTAAATACAACCTGAGGTTCTTATAGGTTGTATAAGAACTGTATTGACTCAGGATCATCCCCTTTAAAGTAGTAGGTAGCAACAGGAGTCCCAAAAAAGTCTGGTAAAGGTGAAGGATATAAGACTTACCTTGTTTTTTTCCCCTCTATGTGCACATTACGAATCTAGTGGTAGTAATGCCTGAAAAAAAGATCTTCTTGGATCTTTATTTTCTTGGGAAATCTGTTTCTTTACAGTAGCATTTGAAATATGTTGAAATGCTGTTCTACACGGTTGATTTTCTTGGTAACTGGATATGGACTGTTTTTTTGATATTAATTTTTCTCATTGAATTTGGTCTTTCGGGCTTAAATATTGAGGACATAACACCTATTTTGTTATTTGGCAAAATTAGCATTGTTTTAAAAATTCACAAGCCCAGTAACAATTTATTTGAAACATGAGGAAGGAAAATGATCTTTCCCTTAACTTTGATGAAGCATTTTTTTTTTCTTGGCAGAATGAAATTAACACTGAAAATATGGTCAGCTCCATAGATCCTGACAAACAAGATTCTCCCCCTCCAAAACCACCAAGGACCCGCAGGTATTGTACGTCACATTTTCTTTGAAAGGATACTTATCTTTTACTCATTGTTACTAAAACAAAAAAATTCTGAGTATTTCTAAGTTTTATTTTATAACTTTTCTTATCATTCTTTTGTTTAGGATGTAGCATATGTATGGCAACTGACTTTAATGGTGTATTGTAAAAAATTCTTTTCAATTTAGATAAAATTTCAGTAGTATACTATACCAGAACAGTGAGCATAACCATGAATTGACTATAGCTCATCTTTTGGTATGTGGTACAACTAAAATTTTAGCTATTCCTAAGATTTATTTCAGTTTTCTAATGACTGAACAGGTAATATGATTGTCAAAAATTGTATGCATGTTGAAGAGGTTATGTGAAGATGTTTAATAACATCACTGGCAAAGCTGAGTTTCTTTCTTTCTAGATTATCTTACTGTCGTACCAAGCTCTCATTTATAATAGTTAAAATCAATATATATTCGTATCCCCCTTTTTCCCTCTCTTTTCTTTCAGGGTATCTAGGTCAGTTAGATGGTAGTATGGAAAGAATACAGATAGAGTCAGAATGATTTAGTTTCAAATCCTTTTCATCCACTTACTAGCTCTGAAGTCATGAGTAAGCCACTTAATTTATTTGATCTTGGGATTTTTTTGGTTTGTTTGTTTAAGTATTGTCCTAAGAATTAAATGAAATAAAGTATGTGAAAATGCTACATATAGGACCTGGCACATACTTGGTCTTCACTAAATGTTGGTTTTCCCATTACAATGTGGAGTTAAGATTGAGTTACTGAATTATTTTTAAAAGGAGACACAGTGGAAGATAAATAAAAATGTTAGAATGACTTATACTGTGTCTTGTCCCTATCATAGATCTGCCCAAACTGACTGACCTTCTCTCAAAGTAGGACTTCCTTTGTATAGGATTCACCAATTTTTTCCCCTTTAAAGTTTGATAGAAGTTGAATAAAGTTGGGTGAGGTGACTATGGTTATGTCTTGGCATTGAGTTGCTGTACCTTAATGAGATCCTTCTTTACAAAAGTAAAAGCTTACAACAACTAAGGCAGATGTAGTAGCTATTATAGTCTCTGGAATGCCTTTGCATACTTCTCTAAGGGAGATCAGAAAGCCTATATAGGTGGGTTTAGGTCTCAGAGTTTAAATGCTCAGGATGTTAACTGTACACCAGCACTTCTCAGCAGTTCTTTCCTGTTTGATTTCCATTTTGGTATTTACTGTGGAAGGTAGCCAGTTAAAACCTATAAACTGTTAGTTCTCTAATTTTTTTGTCTCCCATATCAGTTCTGTAGAGTCCTAAAGAAACTGTCATGATCTTAAAGGAAATTAAGAAACACTTTTGCTACACTGATATCTTTTTTTTTTTTTTTTTTTTTTTTTTTTTTGCGGTATGCGGGCCTCTCACTGTTGTGGCCTCCCCCGTTGCGGAGCACAGGCTCCGGATGCGCAGGCCCAGCGGCCATGGCTCACGGGCCCAGCCGCTCCGCGGCATATGGGATCCTCCCAGACCGGGGCACGAACCCGTATCCCCTGCATCGGCAGGCGGACTCTCAACCACTGCGCCACCAGGGAGGCCCTACACTGATATCTTTTAATTTGGCTTTTGAGTGAGCCAAGGTAGAGGCCCTCAAAGTGTACACTAATATTTGTGATTTATATGGTCATCTACCTCCAACAACAAATCGTGGTAGCCTTTTCCTAATTTTGAAGGAAAAAAAATGAGTGTAGAGTGTTCTGAACTTTAAACCTTTCTCATATACCTTTTTAAAAGTTTGGCTCCTATTTTTCTTCAGTAAATGAAAAAATTCTAAAAAGTAGTAAATGAATATTAACAGAAAAATGTTTATTCAGCTTATGTCAGGGTTTTATTTCGGGATATGTGCTCAAGTTTTTATATGTGTGTGAGTTTGTATTACATGCTTTAGTCCATATTCTTTCTTATTCATGAAATAGAGGTAACTGGCAGAATTTCATTGTGTTCCACAAAGAATACTTTGTTAACTGAAAATAAAATCCCAAGAGCATATGATTGATTGATAAAAACAGTATACTTTGTTTTTCAGTGTGGCTACAGTAAGCAAGTCAATCAGTCGTTTAGAGTATATTGGAGTTTTTGGAGACGGATCTAGAGAGGAAGGCTCATGTTTGTTGTATTAGATTTAGTCAGTCATATGATTCTGGTTTATAAACACTTAAAGAAATCAAATTGTAGATTTTGAATAGCAGATTTCATTTTCTCTTTTCAATATATATGTTGTTAAACTAATAATATTCTTGATATTTTTTCACTAACACCAGCACTCTGGAAGTATACATTGTTAGTTATTTCTATAAACTGTCAACAGATTTACTACAGAGACACAAAAGTATGCCTTAGTAAATTTTTCTTAATTTATACATATTTCAGAGACAAAAACAATATACTTGATGCTTCTAATGCCTCTCAATTCAAACAAACTTAAGTTGGAATAGGACTGGAGAAAGACAGAAAGTGGTTCTGTTTTAGACATTTTGATATCTAGGCTGGAGGTAAAGATATACTGAGAACTCTGTATATAGCTGATGTAGAAGACTTGGGCATGAATAAGATCTTTCAGATTCTGGGTACAGTATCTCAAAGTACCAAGGAGGGAACCCGGGTAAGCACCAAAATGTGTGAAGAGCAAACTAAAAGAAAGCTGTAAAAAAAGAAATGAACAATCAAGGGATAAAGGAAAACCAGGAAACAGTGGCATTATATAGGCCATGAACGAGAGAGTTTTATATCTGGCAGAAATGCATGAATATCTATCTACTTCATTTAAGGGCTGCCTGGGAGAATGAACTGGACTTTTAAACATCTGTGGCACTTAGAATATCCTAGATAGGTGAGGGTATTTCTGGGATCAAAACAAGGAGCTGAGGTATGCTCAAATAGAGGCATTTGGGAACTCTCATCAAGCACAGGATGTGGTGGGATTCAGGTGACCAAGGGCCCTGGGAAAAAGGCGAGTAGAAATTTGGGTGATGGGAGAAATCCGTATACATAAAACAGCTACTATTCTACTTGACTGTTTTTTTTTTTTTTTTAATTAATTAATTTATTTATTTATTTTCGCCATTGTTGGGTCTTCATTGCTGCGTGCAGGGTTTCGCGGCGAGCCGGGGCTACTCTTCGTTGCGGTGCGCTGGCTTCTTATTGCGGTGGCTTCTCTTGTTGTGGAGCATGGGCTCTAGGTGCATGGGCTTCAGTAGTTGCAGCACGTGGGCTCAGTAGTTGTGGAACGCAGGCTCTAGAGCACAGGCTCAGTAGTTGTGGCCCACGGGCTTTAGTTGCTCCGCGGCATGTGGGATCTTCCTGGACCAGGGCTCGAACCCATGTCCCCTGGCTTGGCAGGTGGATTCTTAACCACTGCACCACCAGGGAAGCCCTTTGGTTCTTCTTTGAAATATTATTTTCCTTTTGTTGATTTAAAAAATAATTACATTAAAACCAAATATATTTCCTTAAAATGACTAATTTATAAGAAAGAGGAGCAAAGTGGTTGAATAAAAGTAGAAAGTGGTCCTACAGACCAGCCAAATAGGAGAAGAAAAAATTTTAAAAGCGATCCCATTCAAAATATAAATACCTGGAAATAACCGTAAGTAGAAAGTAGAACCTGAAGTAGAAATGTATTCATTTGCATTAGTGAAAAAAATTAAGTGTTCTTGGTTGGAAAAGTTAACTGTAATTTAGCTGTTTTTAGTGATATTTAAAATATCAGTTGTTTTCAAATTTGATACAGTTCTCATCAAAATACCAAAGGAATCTTCTCTGAACTTCCCAATATAATGTTAAAGTTCACTTGTAAGAATAAAGAGACAAAAACACCAAAGAAAACTTAGGATGAAAGTAGTGATGAGTGAGAACCAACCCTTTTAAAAATTATAAAACTATATTTAAAACAATCTGTTAGTGGGACTTCCCTGGTGGTCCAGTGGGTAAGACTCCATGCTCCCAATGCAGGGGGCCTGGGTTCGATTCCTGGTCAGGGAACTAGATCCCACACGCATGCCGAAGCTAAGTGTCTGCATGCCTCAACCATGAGCCCACATGCCACAACTAAAAGAATCCTGCGTGTCGCAACTAAGACCCAGTGCAGCCAAAATAAATAAACAAACAAATAAAATGCATTATAAAAATAAAATAATCAGTTAGTGGTGTAAGAATATACCAGTTACGACTTCCTTGGCAGTCCAGTGGTTAAGACTCCACACTCCCAATGCAGGGGGCACGAGTTCAATCCCTGGTCAGGGGACTAAAATCCTGCATGCTGCATGTAGTGGCCCAAAAAAAAAAAAAAAAAAAGTGTGTATATATATGTGTGTGTGTATGTATACACACACATACATACATACCAGTTAGTTGATGGACTTGAATAAGCAACTAGGAAATATTACAGATCGCGTTATGAATTAATTTAACATATATTAAACAAGGAAAAAGAAAGGGGTTATTTATTAAGTCATATTATATTATTAACCATTTGGGGAAAAATATATTTAGATCTTTATATCACACCACATACCAAAGTAAGCTTCAGATAGTTAGATTAATTAAATATAAAAAGTCAAATCATTGAAACATAGAATATAGTTTAATGTTTGACAGACTTTTAGAGGGGGATATAATAGAAGGGATAAAGGAAATCACAACGGACAAGATTGATTCATTTGACTACTGAAAATTTAATTGAGTTATCCAAATTGGCATTTTTTTAAGATAAATGAGGGTAGATTTTGGCAAAACACACTGCTATGCATGCTTACGGTAGTTCTCTAATTTCCTATGCTCTCTGTGCTTTATTTCTTTTCTAATTCTTGTTATGTTCCTTTTCACTGTTTAGAAATACCTTTAATCTCAGATGTATTTTTTAAGTTATTGATAGATATTAGAATACATAATAAAACCAAGAAATAAAGGTTAAACACAAGTGGATCATCTTCCTCAACTCCAAAGTTGTAAGGTGTTTAGGAGATATCATTTGGTTAAAAAGTAATCATTAGCATTGATATAGCATCTATTATATATGTTTTCTCATCTTTTTAAGATCACATGTATTCTTTATTCATTCTGTAGATAGTCAATGATATGTCAAAGTGATAAGTGATAGAGTAAACCCAGTGATTTTTACAGTAATCTTGATCACATGGATGTTAATATAGCTAGTTCCCAAAGGTGTTGACCTGCATAGACTAGCAGAGTTCAACTAAGAACACACATCTGTTATCTTCTAGTCCAATACTCTTTTCATTATATAGTATTAACTCTCTAGAAGAAAGGGTAGTAGTGAAGGTTTTTTGTTTTTATAATGTTATGTTCTAATATTTTGGTTGTCATTTCCTTCACCTCTATAATTTTTCCATCTCAGATGGAATCCAGCCTAATTTATTATAAGGAAAATAATTTTCTGAGTTTCTGTAAAACATCAATTTGAAACAAAAGTTATAGAGTTACTCATTTTAAGACTTTGTCACACCAATTAAATGTAATATTTCTATATTATAAAGACCAAACTTCTTACCGTGAAATTCTGGGCCTTCACAGTACGTCTCCAACTTACCTTTTTAGCCTTATTTTACTCCTTAGGGACCCAAACTGTTGTGTTTCTTGTTCTGTCTTCTGGTACTGGTGTAATACCTCGCAAGTGGTAGGTCCTGAATGTTTTGTTTTGTTTTCGAGAAGTAAAAAATGCATTCCTCAGGACAGATGAAATTAAGAACAATATTTACAATAAGAATGATGCAAGTCATTATCGTCAGTGGAATTTTTTTACATCAGAATACCTCATGAAAATATGAATGCTGAATACCATAGTGGAAAGTCAGTATGTAGCACATATTTTTTTGTGATGGGGCTTATAATTTTTGTGCATATGAAAGTACTATAAAAGTGTATTAAGCCTTATTTCAACAAGCATTAGATTAAGGAAGGATAAGGGGAAAGTCTGTTAGTGTAATTATCAGTTAAATTTGAGTAACAAAAAGAACCACAAAGGGATACAAGGAAACTTTTGGAGATGATGGATATGTTTATTACCTTCATTGTGGTGATCGTATCATGGATGTATTGGGCTGGCCAAAAGGTTTGGTTTTTTCCATAAGATGATTCTAGTAGCACTTAGTTATCTTTAACTTCATTCGAAACAATTTTGTTAGATTGTATTGTGACAGCTGTCATATCAGCGTGCATTTAAAAAACACTTATCAAAATTGGTGAATTTTTGTGTAGCCATTTTAATATTGAAGATGGAAGAAAAAAAGCAATATTTGTGGCATATTATGCTTTATTATTTCAAGAAAGGTAAAAACACAACTGAAATGCAAAAAAAGATTTGTGCAGTACATGGAGAAGGTGCTGTGACTGATTGAATGTGGTTTGCGAAGTTTCGTGCTGGAGATTTCTCGCTGGACGATGCTCCACGGTCAGGTAGACCAGTTGAAGTTGATAGCGATCAAATCGAGACATTAATTGAGAACATTCAGTGTTATACCATGTGGGAGATAGCCGACATACTCAAAATATCCAAATCAAGCGTTGAAAATCATTTGCACTAGCTTGGTTGTGTGAATCGCTTTGATGTTTGGGTTCCATATAAGTTAAGTGAGAAAAACCTTCTTGACCATATTTCTGCCTGCGATTCTCTACTTACACATAACAAAAATGTTCCATTTTTAAAACAAATCGCGATGGGCGATGAAAAGTGGATACTGTACAATAATGTGGAATGGAAGAGATCACGGGGCAAGCGAAATGAACTGCCAGCAACCACACCAAAGTCTGCTTTTTATCCAAAGAAGGTGATGTTGTGTATGTGATGAGATTGGATGTTGTTTATGTGGTGGGATTGGAAGGGAGCCCTCTATTATGAGCTCCTTCTGGAAAACCAAACAATTAATTCCAACAAGTACTGCTCCCAATTAAGCCAACTGAAAGCAGCACTTGACCAAAAGCATCCAGAATTAGTCAACAGAAAATGCATAATCTCCCATCAGGATAACACAAGACCGCATGTTTCTTTGATGACCAGGCAAAAACTGTTACAGCTCAGCTGGGAAGTTCTGATTCATCCATCGTATTCACCAGACATTGCACCTTGGGATTTCCACTTATTTCAGTCTTTACAAAATTCTCTTAATGGAAAAAAATTCAATTCCCTGGAAGACTGTAAAAGGCACCTGGAACAGTTCTTTGCTCAAAAAGATGAAAAGTTTTGGGAAAACGGAATTATGAAATTGCCTGAAAAATGGCAAAAGGTAGTGGAACAAAAGGGTGAATATGTTGTTCAATAAAGTTCTTGGTAAAAATGAAAAATGTGTCTTTTATTTTTACTTAGAAAGCAAAAGCATTTTTTGGCCAACCCAATATATGCATATGTCCAAACTCATCAAATTGTATACATTAAATATGTTCAGGGACTTCCGTGGTGGTCCAGTGGTTAAGAATCCACCTTCCAGTGCAGGGGACGCAGGTTCAATCCCTGGTCAGGGAACTAAGATCCCACATGCTGCGGGACAACTAAGACCGCACGCTGCAACTACTGAGCCTGCACACCACAACTAGAGAGTCCACGTGCTCTGGAGCCCGTGTGCCACAAATAGAAGCCCACGTGCCACAACTAGAGAGAAGCCTGCGCACACCACAACAAAAGATCCTGCATGTCGCAACTAAGACCCAACATAGCCATAAATAAATAAACAAACAAATAAATAAATACATATATTAAGAAAATATATTCAGAGCTTCCCTGGTGGCACAGTGGTTAAGAATCTGCCTGCCAATGCAGGGGACACGGGTTTGAGCCCTGGTCCGGGAAGATCCCACATGTCACGGAGCAACTAAGCCCATGCGCCACAGCTACTGAGCCTGTGCTCTAGAGCCCGCGAGCCACAACTACTGAACCCACATGCCACAACTACTGAAGCCCATGTGCCTAGAGCCTGTGCTCCGCAACAAGAGAAGCCACCCTGCAACAAGAGAAGCCATCGCAATGAGGAGCCCACACACCGCAATGAAGAGTAGGCCCCGAGTGCCGCATCTACTCTTGCGAGAGAAAGCCCGTGCGCAGCAACGAAGACCCAACACAGCCAAAAATAAATAAATAAAGTAAATTAGAAAAAATGTATGTTCAGGTTTTTGTATATCGACTGTACCTCACTTAAAGCAATTTTTAAAATGTGAGTAGCTAAGAATTTCTTTACTATGTACATAACATCATGTAAGGCTACTGCTTCTAAAAACATTTACAGGATTGTTGGTTAAATAGGCAGTTTAAGCACATTTAACTCTGGTCCCTCCCTAAACTTCCTAAAATTATAGTGGAGGAACATAAAAATATATAAAGATTAAAAACCAAAAAACTGAAGAGAAGGTGGTAGTAAATGAGATTTTGACAGAATTTTGGGAAGTGGAAAACACACTGACCAATGTGAAAAGGGACTTAGAACACAGAAAGCTAAAACTTGCTTTCCTGTAGGTGAGGGACGCCAATAAGAATCAAGATGATTGTCTTCAAAGAACCCCCAGAAAGGCCCAGAAGTTGGAGGTCCCCCTTAAGCCTGGTTGTGTAGGATGGGAATGAAAACAAGAAGAGTACTTGAATGTCTCTATAAAGAGTGTTTAGAACCCCAGATTCCTCCCATCAAATTGAGCAGACAGATGACAGCGTCGCACACACCTGGGAACAGAGTAGGGAGGGATTTACTCTGGCGTGGTTGAACCTGGAAGTCTCTGGGTTCAGTATATCAGGTCCAACTGATGGTGGGGTTGTTAGTTCCTTGCTGAAAGCAGGGATCTGCATGCTGAATAGTGAGATTGCTCCCACCCCTTATTTGGCTCCCAGAATACTGATAGCCACTTCTGGTGGGAGACAGAATCCCTCTCTTGAAAAACCAACCAGCCCAAGAGAGGAAATCGATAGTTATTGATGTTTGTGGCCCACCAATGACATTCCAAGGACTGTATTCAGTCACCTAGCAGTAAGATGGCCACTAAGCCACAAGCCCTCCCCCTTACATTTACATACACATTTCCCAGTCATTTAAAATATTCCATTCTCTCAAAATGAACAGAACCAGGAATTATCAGACACTTGACAAAGCCTCTAACATGAAAGACATAATCCAAATAAGCAGGAAAAAATGGATGGAATGGAGACAACACAGAATAGAAAAAAGATGGGGGGGTGGCAACTGTCTGTTTTCTCAGTAATTAGGAAATATTGCAACCATGAAATAAGAAACAGGTCATAATAAATAAGAAGCTCTTGGAAATTAAAAATATAATAGCATAAATTTTAAAAATTAAAATTTAATTTTAATTAAAGAAGCCTATAAGACAGTCAAGGAAATCTCCCAAGAAAATGAACAAATAGAGAAAATAGGAGAGAGAAGATAAAGAAATTAGAGAATCAAACCAGGAGGTATGTCACATAATCATAGTAATAATAATTATAACTAAAACTAATCATAGTCTGGAAGGAGACTGGAAGAGAAGAAATTAGGAAAGAAGTTTCTAGTAGTAACATGAATTTTTGCACAGAAAGTTCTCAATATAATGGATTAAAAATTGTAATACAATGGATTAAAAAGTTACACCATGAGATTGTAGAACATGAAGAATTAAAAAAAAAAAACTAAAAGCTCAAAAGAGAGAAAAAACAGCTCACATTCAAAGGAACGGGAATCACAATTATAAAATTCGGAAGGAAAGTTATTTCTAGTCTAGAATAATACACCTTTTCCAAAAGTCAGTAACCTTGAAAATATAACAATTATGTAGGCCTCAGGAAATTTGTTTCCTATGTATAGTTCTTAAGAAGCAATTGGAGGGTATAACCCACTAAATTGAGCAAGTGTAGCTAGAAAAACAAAGATGGGACCTGGGAAACAGGAGAGTCTAACACAAGAGAGAGCGTCAGCTCTATGGTAGCCTGGGGGGCCAGGGGTCTACACTGGAGCGCGAGGCTCAGGGTTTCTAAGAGGGATGTCTGTGATATTGACAGTTACCTGGTATGCCTGACCAACTGAGAGGAGGTGTACAAATCTGCAGGAAAGTTTGAGGAAGGGCTGAATTACTGATGGAACATAGGAAACCCAAGGCAATTATTAGGGGAAAAATAAGAGTTATATAAGAAAAAATAGGAAATCATGCTGTCATCGGTATGAATAATAACTGTAGTCATAAGATTGAACTAACCAAAAATTAGCAGTATTAGGAAGATGGAGAAGACATTTCCATAGTAGGAAGACAGTAGAATATGTGTGAAATAGAAGGATCAAGTAATAACGTTTATGCATTTTGAAATACTTTGAAATATGGAGGCAAATCTTGGAAGTAGCTGTTTTTAAAAAGTTGAAACTTGATGTCTCAGGGTAAATGGAGGGCTGTGGGAGGGGACTGCTGTTTTTTTATTAAAATTCTTGTGTTATTTGACTTTGTAAAACAATGTACATACATTACTACGTTGTTAAACATTAACTTTTCTTAGTTTGGCAAATTTTAATTTTTTTTTTTTTTTTTTGCGGTATGCGGGCCTCTCACTGTTGTGGCCTCTCCCGTTGTGGAGCACAGGCTCTGGATGCGCAGGCTCAGCGGCCGTGGCTCACGGGCCCAGCCGCTCCGCGGCATGTGGGATCTTCCCGGACCAGGGCATGAACCCGCGTCCCCTGCATCGGCAGGCGGACTCTCAACCGCTGCGCCACCAGGGAAGCCCCGGCAAATTTTAATTTTTTATTCATAACCACAGACTCTACTGACTTTTAATTTAAAGAGGCTTAGCTACGTAACGGTTACCTATCAACTTATTTTTTAAAAGGAGGAACCTTCTTCTAATACCCCTTTCTTCGTATTTTCCAGTTGCCTTGTGGAAGGGGACGCTAAGGAAGAAATTCTGCAGCCTCCAGAACCTCACCCAGTGCCACCCATCTTGACACCGTCTCCCCCTTCAGCGTTTCCAACCGTCACTACTGTGTGGCAGGACAATGACAGATACCATCCAAAGCCAGTGTTGCACGTGGTTTCCTCGGAACAACATGCAACAGACCTCAACAGAAACTATAATAAATCAACGGAACTTACAGGGAAAAATGAATCAACTGTTGAACAAATAGATAAAAAACTGGAGCGCAATTTAAGTTTTGAGATTAAGAAGGTCCCTCTTCAAGAAGGGCCGAAAAGTTTTGAAGGGAACACACTCTTGAACAGGGGACACGCAATTAAAATTAAATCCGCTTCGGCGTCACCAGGTACAATTGATAAAATCTTCAAATCACAGGAATCGAATTCAAGAGATCTAAAAATTGATGATGTTTCCCAGAATTCCTGTGTGGACTGCAATGCAACACAGTCAAATAAAGCTCCAGTTATCCTACCAGAAGAATCACAGAAGAATTCAGACACACCTCCAAGGCCAGACCGCTTACCTCTTGAGGAGAAAGGACATGCACCATGGTCATTTCATGGACCTGAGAATACCCTACCCATGCCTGATTCCTCTGAAGGCAAATCCTCAGATACCCACTGTCAAACAATGAAAACTGGGAGTTCAACACCAAGCCCCACGCCACAACTTGCAACCCATGATCTCACAGATCATCACAACAGCTCCCCTCTATTCAGAGCACCCCTCAGTTTTACTAATCCTCTTCACTCTGATGACTCGGACTCTGATGAAAGGAACTCTGATGGTGCTGTGACCAGGAATAAAACCAGTATTTCAACAGCAAGTGCCACTGTTTCTGCTGCCGCTAGTACTGAAAGCATTTCTACAAGGAAAGTATTAACAATGTCCATTGCTAGACATGATATAGCAGGAACAGTACATTCAGGTGCTGAAAAAGGTAATGATAATAGCATCTAACACTTAAATATTTTTACTATGTGCCAGTCACTGTTCTGAGCAGTTTAGCTATATTAATTCATTATGTTTTATTCCACACTTTACTCCAGAACCTATGCAAAATTTCATTATTTTTGATACTAATTATTTTTTTTAAGTAAGCCTTTATTTATTGTTACCTTAGTTTGATCACATTTTGCATTACTGGACTTTTTGTTTCCAAAATATTTAAATTGTTGTAACTGAAAATTTTCTCTTCTTATATCTTACAACTCTTAGTATTTACATGGGTCAAAATTTTATATGACTAAATAATTAGAAATAATTTAGGGATTACTTAAAGTGACAGTGACACAAATATTGTAGAATGGCTTGATTGGCCATCTAATTTCTCCCATGTATATTACAGATATCTATTTCATTATCTTTTTATGATCTTTTAACTACAAAATACCTTTAAAAAATTTTAAACCTCCTCACAAATGCTTGCAAAAAAGGCTTCTTTCAACAATGAGTTTATTAACCAAGAAGCAATATGGCAGCTGCTCAGCAGAATACAGGAAGTTTAATTCAGTCAGTAGAAAGTGGGATATTTCCATGTCTAGTCATCAGTGCTACTACTATTTAATTAATGACTCTCTTCTTTAAGCAATCTAAGCATTTCAAGATAACACATGCCCTAAGTTCCCAAGATCTATTTTCAGGTCTTGAAACTCCTCTATAATCTGCTAAAAATTACCACGGTGCCGTCTTAAACAGACCATGAAGTTGATAGCAAATATATAAACACAAAAGCTGTTTATTGATAGGTTGATTATCAGTGGTCTTTTACTTGTTGGTGAACTTTGATAGCGACACACGTAGACTGGTATTTATAATGTGCAGTCAAATAAGTACTGTGAACTTGAAAGATGACTTTTTCTAATTCTGACCCAGTAAGTACCACCCATACTGTGGTGCCTCTATTTTCCTCAACTCACACATACTTTTTTTTTTTATCTTGGGGATGTATCTAGTAGAGTAAATGAGAGTCTAAGCTAGTTTTTTAAATTTACAGGGTTTTCTATGTTCTTGATTCTTTTGTGGTTTATTTGAAGGATCTTCAGAAGATAATGGTTGCCAAAATAAATACTTTACCAGTTTGGCATAATTTAAAATTGTTAATATATTTTTTCCCCTCGACTTCAGAGTTTGAAAAATAACTGCTAAGTTGTAACTACACAAGAAAACATGTAGATAAGAAATTGTCGTTTTGGTTTTTTTTTTTTTTAGCATATCAGGCATGTGTTTTGTACCTAGGAAATAAAATTTTTTAAACCATTACTAGAAATAGAGTTTGGTGAGGGCAGGAAGGATGCATGATATAACATGCTCATTAAAAGTTACTGCCATATGACCAGTGTTTTGGTGATAGCAGAAAGAGTTCCTTTAGAATACAACATACTGTACAGAATAGTTGAAAGCACTCTTCTGTATACCAGCTCACTTCCTTTCTCTCCATTTTATTTGTACTTCAAAGCAAAGATAGCTGTAAATGTGATTTCTGGTTTCTTTTCACCCTACCTTAATTATGCTAAATGAGTTTGGTATTAACAGAAGATTTTCCTGTGTAAGTATTCTGTGTTGCAGTGTAACTACAAGCAGTCCTATTTTTAATGTTAGTAATTATTTACCTTGTAGATGAACCTTTGGCACAAGGATTAGATTATTGTTTGCTTGTTTGTTTTAAAATTTGCTATGGAATAATTTTGTTTTGATACCTAAAACAACCTTTTGCATAAGTTACTGCCTGAAAAAAATTCCTGGCTATCATTCTGGTTTTAATATTGACTCAGGCCTCCTGAAAGACTTCTCAAACATGGTTACACTAGGCTCCCATAAAGTGTATGATTTACAAAAGCCTATGAAAAATGTGCAGGCTCTGGTTGTATAACCTCTAAAACACAAATTTATAACACAGAAAAGGCAATCGAGAGATCCAGGGAGAAACATGCAGTTGAGAAGCCAAGGCCACAGTTAGAAAATAAAGTCTTTTAAGAGCGAGGACTGTTATAACAGAAGAGGTATAGAGTTTCCAAAAGGTACTTGATACTTGATGTAAACAAGCCATACTGTCCTTCCTGATTTGTTCATGTAATTGTGAAATGGCACCACAATGTCAAGAGTATGCATCCCTGCCTTCCAACAGCCATCTCTTCACTGTGCGCTCTTAGTAACAAAAGAGCAAGGGGAAATATGATTGCTTAGGCTGTTACTACCAGACAGGGTAGATAGTTCTTTAGTAGCTTAACTGTATATGCAAGAGAGTTCCAGTACTCATGTTTTATATGTGTGTGTGTGTGTGTGTGTGTGTGTGTGTACAGATTTTTATATATATACACACACATATATATATAAAGTATCGGACTGGAACTCTTCTCTCAGCAGGATCCAGGGGCTGTATTTTCTTGTGTCTTCAGCTAAATAATTGTAGGAGGAATCAGAGCAGTCATACCTGGCTCACACATGTTGAAAACTGAAAAGGCTTTTCTTGATTTTCACTCTCTTTTTAATGCATAGCCTATCAAATGTGGTAAAATAGCAAAGTATCATGGCACAGTTGTTCACATTTTTAAGAAAACAGTTGTCAAGGCCCAGACAATATAGGATCCTCACATCTTCCTTTCTTTGCCCCATCTTTTCTAACCTGAGAGTCCACACACAGAATTGTATCCTCATATTTTTTTTTTCTACCTCCAGTGAAACCTCAAAGGATCTAATACTCTCATTTCACCTTATGCCATAATAAGGCTAACTGACAAGGCTTACTTAATGCGTTATCTTTTCCAAGAGCTAATTTTGTTTTTACTGGTGAAAAGCTTTTTTATGGCTTCAGTCCGTATTCTCAAAGTATGGTCATATGCCACTGTTCACAAGATTTTAGGCAATAAATAAATGAACAACCAAAAATTTTAATGGTTATATTTTTGAATATTAGAAAAATAACTAGCACGTTTAATCTGCTATTTTAGTCATTACTATTTAAAACATGACTGAAATACACAGTTAAGTTTAAAATGAGTGGGATTTAAAAAAATAGGACATATGGTCCACAGTATGGCAAAACTCATAAAAGGAGTTAAGCAATTGTTTACAGTTTGGGAAACACTGACTTGACTTAAGTCAAATGACTGAAGCTTTCCTTTGTGGACTCAAAGCATTATCGGCAAACCCAGTAGAGAAGGCACTCGCCTGCTGGCTTCTCTGCTGAAGATGCCTTCAGACTCAGAGGACAGTGTGATTAATGCCTACATGGTGTCAGGAAAGTCATGGGAGAGTCATTTTCTCTGTGCAACAGTGATGGAGTTCAGTCTTTGCTCAATAAGCTTTATAATTGTTTTTGATAACAAGTCAAGTGATAAGGATATCTTGGTTTTTTTTGCATTTTTAAAAACTGGTTCTCCTAGATACTTGTGGCAGTGATTTTTAAGAATGTCAAGAAAGCTGTCTTATTTTGTTTAGATAACAAGTGCACTTTTAAATGAGTTAACATTTTTTAACAAGTTCATAATTTGTCTAAATTTTATGTATTTGATATAGATGTTGATGTTAGTGAAGATTCGCCTCCTCCCCTACCTGAAAGAACTCCTGAGTCTTTTGTATTGGCCAGTGAACATAGTGAGTATATCTTCTGATTTTACATATTTCATGCTTTAATAATAAGCTCTGACAAACATGGCTGATTTCAGTCTGTTGCTGTTGAGCTACACAATTAAATTCAAAAATAGGTTTGAATTTATACTGACAAATGTTTTTAATTCCTTGTATGAAAAATACTTATAATGGTATTTTTTATTTGCTAAGACTGCTAAAAAAATGGCTGCATTTATATCAAACACTATAATCCAGTTAAATGCAACTATAACTGTATACAGTTTGTTGTCTTTTCATTCATTAAAAATGGCACTTACTTATGAAAAGACATTAACTGCTTCACTTGGTACCAGTTTAGGTAAGTAAACATTTAAATTCTGTTGTAGGCAGGCACCACTCAGTTGATGTTACCTGAGGACCCTTAAGGCCACAGGAGTATCAGTGTGGGAGAAAGTGATACTTCAGAGTGTTGATAATATATTCCTCCTCCTTCCCATCCTGAAAAGAGTATAGCAACAGCTTTAATATATTTACGGTGTCTTGTGCTCAGTGGAGGTGCACACTACTAGTCTTATCTGAGCTGCATTTTACAAATATTTTATTCATTTTAACTGATTTTAAGAATGTTAAAAACAGTGAAGCCGTATACTCCACTAATATTAAATAAATAAGTCTATGTCTGTCACACCTGTAGATTACAATGCACTTGTAATAAACTCTGATAACTCAGTTCTTTAAATTGTAAGGAAGAAAGCTTAAAGGGATATTCTTCAATTAATAGAAGCTAGAAATTTTTTAGTGGAAGTGATAGTTTCTAAAAATCTATAGTATCTGTTTTTTTATATTACCTTAAAGCAAGAAATTTTCAGAATTAAAGATGTTAATTTTAATTGTAAGATTTCATTTTTCTCAGATACACCTGTAAGATCTGAGTGGAGTGAACTTCAAAATCAGGAACAGTGTGAACAAAGAGAACCTGAAGTGAGTCCTTTTGGGATTGGAACAGCTATAGCTCAATATAGTTTTGTTCTTTTGTTTTATTAATTTATCTTACAGTTGTTTGTTATAATAATTTACCTTAAGACTATTAAATACAATTTTTGATAATTATTTCTTATGCTATGATTTCAGATGAAAAGTGTATAAAATGTGAGATCTAAAATTTTTTAAAAGAGCATTATGATCTACATATGACTATCACTTCAGAGTATTATTTTCCCAAGCTGCTTTTGAAATTTGTAAATTATGCCTTGTTTCAAATCATTTTGGAGGTATGAATAGAACAGGAGTTACTATTTTCAGGGTCCTAGTACTTTCCTGGATTTTGTTCTTTCCATTACAAAACCAGGTATATTGTCTCTCCCTTTGGTTTTTCTGGTCACGTGAGACTTCCTTTCACATTCAGGAAATGTTTTGGTAGCTAAATATTTTAGCCACGGGAAATGCCATTTTTCATCAACATTAATATTTTTTGTATTTCTCTCATGTTTGAATATCTGAAATTGGGGTATATCTTAAAATTGATTAAAAAAGCATTGTGATATACTTTAATTGATAAATAAAGTATTGGTAACCTAATAATGATGCCATGTCTTACAATCAGTGATATCATAATTTGATGAATACAGTAGAGGGCTGGCAAAATGCAGTTGTGTGTATGTTCTCTTATGTAGTAACTTCTGCATTTTCAGTTTTCATCCAGAAGGAAAAGGAATTCCCCTATCCTTTTACTCCCAGTATAAAACACCACAACATTAAACATTTTTAACCCTAATTGAAAACACCATTGTTTTCTTTTCCTTTGAGATGAGAATCTTGATAGATATTGATTTGTTGGTATATATACTCATAACAGACCAAATTTTCTATAATTTGTACATGAAAGGGATGTACTGTAATAGCTATTGAATGTCTTCCTTATAGGGCTTGATAACCTCTGGAAGTGAAACATGTGGTAAGTTGGATTGTGTTCCTTTTTGCTATAGATTATATAGATTAATTTCCATAAAATAGCATATCTCATGGTGTATGCTATTTATTTGGTTATTTCAGTATGTGAAAATATGTAGGACAACTCTTCTAGAACCTGAATTATGTAGTATAATTCTTTTAAATTTGTTGTTATACCAGATATTATTATTGATCAGGAGGACAACAGCATTTATTATCAGTAGTCAACAGGCTGATGGGAAGGAAATTATTTAAAAAATATTTTCCTGTATTTTATTTCTGTTGTTTGTAAAGACACTTAGAATCTAGATCTGACAATGATTTGAATAAATGCCCCAAATTAACCTAGATGATTGAATTGGGTGCCTAAAAATCAATTGTTTCAGAAATCTTCCTTTTAGGACTTTTACATTTGTGAAGGCTAGTAAGATTATGTTAGCTCAACCCAGTGTTATAATGCCAAGTTAGAAAATTTTTCTACTACATTACTTTTATGATCGTAGTAAAATAGGTCAAGTTATTGTTAATTCTTATAAATCAGTAACTATGTAAGCAGCTCATCAAACATCCTAGCTTATACAGTTCCCTCAATTTATCTATCACCTCTGCCCTTACCTTCCATTCTGCTTTAGCTGCTCTCTTCCTAGATCTTTGCCTAATGGGGCTCCACTCCATCTCATAAACTCTTTATTACTCCCTGTTTACTTTTCTGCAGCAACATATTATAAGGAAAAGAGCGGAAGCTTTAGCGTCAAGCCCACCTGGATTGGATGGAGTCTCATTTTTGCCATTTTACTTACTATTTGGGTTTGGGCAAGCTACCTAATCTTTCTAGGCTTCAGTTTTCTTCTCTGTGAAATGCAGATAATAGTAGTAACCTACCCTAGAGGATTGTTGCGAAGATGTAATTAAATTAAATCATATATGGAGAGTATTAGCCAGTGCCCGGCACATGGTAGGCACTGAAATGGTAGCAATGCTGTTATTATTACCTATGTTATATTACTACTGCTGCTACGGCTAGAGCCCTGGGCCTTTTATTTTCTTAGCATCTGTTAACTCCTTTCTGGTTTCTCTTCCTTCTCTATTCAATCTAGATTCCATCACTCTAGTCACACTCACAGTTATCCTTAACTTTCTTGCCCCTAATTCCCATACCATTTTACTTTATCCCTCAGGATTACTGAATACTGCTGGGGAACTTGGCTGTTTTACAGACTGAGCATACAGTTCTAGGATTGATCCACGGTTGAGCCCTCAGTGTTGCCTGGTTATCTTACATGCTCTAGTTTATACCCTTTTTATTTCCCCTGAATTTTCCAAATCTTTATTTTCTTCATGAATCCCACTCACTCTTACCCAGTAGTAGACCCTTTACTTCATTGAGAAAATTGAGGCTCTTAGCCTAAATCATCATTTCCTCATAGAAGCCAACCCTGAATACCTCTCCGCCACTAGTTTCGTCTACATGCCTCTCCTTTCTGTCCCTGTTTATTATAAACCTTATTACACTACTGTAATAAGTAAGGTACTTGTCTGTTTCTCCTACTAGACCAGGGGTTAGCAAACTGTGTCCCACAGGCCTAATCCTGCCCGTGGCTTGTTTTCTTATTCCGCCCTTGAGCTGAATGAATTATTTTTACATTTTAAAGAGTTGTTTAAAAATAAAAACAAAGAAATAAAAGTCAATGAAGAATGTGCGACAGAGACCGTATGTGGCTTGCAAAGCCTAAAATATTCTCTAGCCCTTTACAGAAAACGTTTGCTGACCCCTGTCTAGACTATAAGCACCTGAGGACAAGGATTGTCTGTTATTTGACTTGTATTCCAAGTTTCCAGAAAAGTTCCTTACAGGGGGTGTAGGGGATGTGATGAAGGTGGTGAAAGAATGCCTGAATCATAGTAGTTGATTTCTTTTGTTACTAATCTTATGCATTGGCAGTTAAATAACTAACTAAAATTTAAGCAATGCTAAATCTTAAAAGAATTACTACTTTTAAGCACAAATATTAAGTCCATTAATAAACTATGAACTTGTTTGCCATTGATTTCCATATAAAGGCATTTCAGTTGCAGTTAAAGTAGGAGCATAAGGAGAATGGTCACACAGCAGAAGTACTGGCTGCAGATTTCTAGGTGCCTGCAAGAACACCTAATATAATTTCCTGTGTTTATTACTCTTGCATTTATATTTATCTGGGCCTCTAAAATTTTGATGCTCAAGAAAAAACTTGCTCTTTTAACTAACTGCCCACATTAAAACAATTAGAGGATTCTTCTACCTATGATGCTACACATGATTATGACTAACAGTGGCTTTGATTTGCATTTTAGACCATCCAGCACGAGGTATTCATACAGAGACTTGTACAGAATGTCCACCTACTTTCAGTAACAAGAAAGATCAAATATCAGAAAGTCCAACAGAAGCCACAGAGATTGGTAATTTGTTTATTAGATAATTTAAAAACTGTAATTGTGTAGTTAATGCTGGCAAGAATGAAAAGAAGTTATTTGCCATCGTTCCAGAATTTCCTTAAGGCAAAGTTTATCTTTGTGCTATGATTTATTCAGGTTCTTAAACGGCACTTGCCAAGAATAAAACATGTAGCGTCAAAGTTGCTTGGAATTAATTATGAAACAAATGAACCAATTTATTCTGTTTCATACTGAGGTTAAAAACTAAAATATGAAAAACTGCAGTATGTAAACAAATCTTTCTTTTGAGTTGGAAAGACTAAAATATCTTAGCTGTTTTTCTTACATTTTGATAGAATTGATTTTATTTTTATAAAAGAAGCAATTATTTTCAACTACCCAGAACAAATTAAGAGTTGTTTTGTGTTTGTAGAGATTTGTTTAGTTTAAGTTCTAAATTTCCATATGGAAATTTACTTGTTACAGAAAATAAGAATGTCTACAGACATGAGCTTAATAGTGTAAAAATATTTCTGAACACTAGAGAATTATTGTGGTATTTTGATTATAGGCTTTGGTAATCGCTGTGGAAAACCCAAAGGACCAAGAGATCCACCTTCAGAATGGACATGATTCAGGGAACTAAAAGACACTTTAAATTATACTGGAAAATTCAAGTGCCACTGAAAGCCAGATTTATAGTATTCCATCTTCAAAATGTGGGACTAACAGCAGTGTAGATTGTTACCTTACTGTTTTTTGCTGGGACCATCTACCTGCCTTATATTACACTTAGGAAAAAGTATTACCTACGGTTTATTTTGTAACTTCAAGTATTATTGCCTTAATGTCTCTTAACCCTGTTACACGCTGCTTGTAGACATGTTAATATAGTAATACTTTTATGATAAATTGAGTTTAAGGACTACTCTTTTGCTAATGTTTTATCATGTATGCATTATTTTGTATATGTACAGGGCAAGTAGGTATATAATTTGATAAAGTTACAGTCATAAAATATTATTAACAGAAGATGTAAGAAATTTCTGCATGGTCTAAATCTTTGTGTACCTTATTTGTAAATTATTTGCCCTGAAGTTTTAGAAAATAGTTTCTGAATTTTAAAATTGCTGGATTCATGCAGCCAGCATTACAGGTTATCAGAGATCAAAGATTGTAATAATAATACATTTTGTAAATTGTAAGCAAAAAGTTATTTTTATATTATAAACTGTCTAATTGTCCATCCTAATTGTCCTTGTTTTCATCTAGTCATGGAGATTCAGTAAGTGCCTTGGAACAATATTGAATTCTCTTAGCTCATGTGTGTTACTTTAATATTTGAACTCAACTGGGATTAGAAGACTATCAGAATATATGTATGTTTCAGGATATTTGACCTGCCATTAAAAAGACAAAAACAATTTTACAGTGCCTACTTGTTTTGGTTTTTCATTCCTCTTGTGGGATATTAGACTTAATATCCACCTTCCTCCCAGCTCAGTCTTATCTTTAAGTCCTGAGTATGAATGGGGTTTAATTGCTTCATTATAGAATAGGGAGCACCTTCTGCAGAAACATGGCTTTGCAGTTCTAAATACTTATCCTGGAGTCAGCCCTAGGCATTCTTAGCCTTCTCATTGTTGCCTCCTGGGATGCCAGGAAAACACCAAACAAAGGTGCAGCTGGGAAAAGGGGACTGGTTTCTTCCCATCCTGCACTGGTGCAGAGGCCCTTTCCGTAAGTACCAAGTTTGAATTTTGACATCATGGATCAAAGCTGATAGACATCTGTATTTTCCCTCTGCATATAAAAGAGGGAAGAAATTATGAGACTAAAGTGAGATAAAGTAATCGTATATGAATAGAAAGAGGATTGTTGTGGAAGAGAAAATAATACTATGATTTCATGTCGGAAAATTTATAAAGCTCAGTAGTCTTAGAATTCACATTTTTCTCATATATTTCTTCAAAAAATGTGAATACAGTGGACCTTTGACAGTCATAAGACACAAACACCTCTATAGCATATCATTTTCTTAATAAAATTTAAACTGAAATAAAGTATAACTGAAAAAAAATTTAGTCTCCATACACTTTATGGTTTGTATAATATGGCACTAAAATCATTTGTAAAGATTTTTTTCTTGGGAAGGAGTTGCATTGGAACTTCTTCATTGAAGTATACATGTATTCAGAAGGGTGCAAAAAGCATATTAACCACCACAAAGTATACACTCCTATGAGTGTGACCACCCTTAGGTCAAGCAGTAGAACAGGACCAGCCACTGAGAAGCTTCCCCTTGGGCTTCTAAGATTTGTTCATTATTATATGTGTAGCAGTTGCTTGTTCATTTTTCATTGCTAGAGTTTTGCATTGTATGAATATACCACAGTTTGTTCATTCTGCTACTAATAGACATTTGGATGGTTTTTGGCTTGGGAAAATTACAAATTTTGTTGCTACAAACATTTTAAAATGTGTTTTGGTACACTTATATGTATGAATCTGTTAGGTATATATCCAGGAGTGCAATTTTTGGATTATAGAGTATGCACATATATATTCAGCTCTGTAGATACTGACAAACAATTTTCCAAAGTGGTGGTTCTGATTGTTAACATATTTCCCTCCTGACTAACGAGGTTGAGCACATTCTCATGTGTTTATGACCATGTGGATATTCACTTTTGTGAAGGACCTCTTCAAGTCTCCAGCAGATACTGTTTGGCAGTATCTTCTAAAGCTTGAGTATGCAGATATCCTATCATCCGGCAACTTTGCACCTGTTTTTCTATTTAGTTGTCATTTTCTTATTGATTTGTTGGAATTACTTATACATTCCAAGTGGGTTTGCCTGTGCTTTGCCTTTTCACTCTGCTAATGGTGTGTTTTTGTTTGTTTTAATTGAATTTAATTAAATCCAATTTATCAGTCTTTTATAATTACTCCTTTTTGGTGTTCTCTTTTAGAAATCTTTGCCCACCCCACGATCATAAAGATATTCTTTAGTTTTCTGGAAGCTTTATTATTTATATTTTTATGTTATGTTTTTATGTAAAGCTACAGAATTCATTTTTTTGTATAGAGTGTGAGGTAGATTTCTTTTTCCTTTTATGAATCACCAGTTAATGTCCTTCCTCCATTAAATATATAGTCTTGTCATATGTTATATATTCATTGATCCGAGTCAATTACTAGATTTTTTTTTCTTTTTGTTCCATTGCCTATCTTTATAATATTTTAACTTCTGCCTTTTTCCACCTTTAGCTTTCTCCCAATGATTTTTATATTGCCTAGAACACTCAATAAAGTTACCCATTTTTATTTTTCTATATAAAGTATATAAGGTCATTTGTGTCTGAGATAAACCACTAGCAAATTTATCCTGCCACTTTATCCAAATCCTCTCCCTTACAGCTAATGCTACAAAGATCTTTAATCTTTCCTTTTCCATCCTAACACTATCAGTTACCTTTCTTTTGGAAGCAATTTTTCACAAATAGTATTTTTTTTTTTTTTGGCAGTACGCGGGCCTCTCACTGTTGTGGCTTCTCCCATTGCAGAGCACAGGCTCCAGACACGCAGGCTCAGTGGCCATGGCTCACGGGCCCAGCCGCTCCGCAGCATGTGGGATCTTCCTGGACCGGGGCATGAACCCGTGTCCCCTGCATCAGCAGGCAGACTCTCAACCACTGTGCCACCAGGGAAGCCCCCACAAATAGTATTTTTTACTCTAGTATTTTTCACTTTATGGACATTTTCTCCTAATATTGGTAAACAGAGAGCAGTAAAGCCATAGTCATATGTCCGTGCTGAGCTAGGCTCAGTCATTAGCTAAGTGACTTCCTCTCAGGTAACAGCCTCGTAGGACATGTGGTTGAGTTTTTACCTGAGCAAATTTACATAACTGTATGTCCTAAACCCCTGTGGTCACTTCAAATAGCTGAAACTATGAAATTCTTTTTTTTATTTTATTGTTTAAAACATTTTTTAACGCCATTGCCTGTGTCAATTTTTAACTGAAGTATAATTGACTTATAATATTACATTAATTTCAGGTGTACAACATAGTGATCCAATATTTTTATACATTACAAAATTATCACCATGGTAAGTCTAGTTACCATCTGTAATCATACGAAGTTACTACAATAATTATTGAACTGTATTCCCTGTGCTGTACACGACATCCCTGTGACTCATTTATAACTGGAAGTTTGTACCTCTTAATCTCCACTGATTTCACTCATCCCCTCACCCCTTTCCCTCTGGCAACCACCAGTTTGTTCTATCTGTGAATCTGTTTCTGGTAGGTTTGTTCGTTTTTGTTTTTTAGGTTCCACATATAAGTGAAATCGTACAGGATTTGTTTTTCTCTGTCTGACTTAGCATAATACACTCTAGTTCCATGCGTGTTGTTGCAAATGGCAAATTTTCATTCTTTTTCATGGCCGAGTAATATATATTCATCGTATGTATACGCCACATCTGCTTTATCCATTTGTCTATTAATGGGCACATAGTTAAACTAAAGAGAGACAATTTTGTGCTAAATGAGAAGGGAAGCAATAAAAATAATGCAATTTGTTTTGCTATCTGAAGCTTTTGAGAGAAATTCAAGTGAAGAATGACATCTTAAGTATATTTAGTCTTAAAATGTGTTCTGATTATAATATTTTTGTTGAACTACATTTTTGGTGGTCTTGATTGCAATCTGTGAAGTCATTCTATTTTAATCCTAAATATAGAATTAAATTTAATTAAATCACTGTTGTGCTAGTTTTGGAAAAGTTTTTGCTGTTTTTGTTTTCTTACACAGATGTCTCCTAATTGCCTGCTTTTAGTGACGTTATTTTAGATATCAAATGTTCACATCCACATTTAATAGCTTTCTAAATAATCAGATGTGAATTAATTTCAGTTTTTTAATACTCTATTCTCCAATTTTAGACCTTTGTTACACAGCTCTTAAATGGCAGAAGCTCATATTTTCAATTCTGGCAGATGGAGAATTGTGAAAACTTCAACAAAAATTTTGGTACATATCCATTCAATATATTGTGCTAAAAGTAGCTCTAGTTTTGAATATAAGCTGTATTTTCTAAACAGATTTGCTGTAGTCTGTTTCCCCCACTATTTGTCTTTAAGGTGCACAAATCTTGCATGATATGCAGATGACCAATTATATTGTGAACAATTTAATCAGTAAAAAGCAGCTATGCTTGGGTAGCTCAAGAAGATGTGTCTCAGTGTTTTAAACTACAACAAATCTGGGCTTTGTTGAGTTAGTGGGGGAAGGGAATTCCAAAGATTCCAGCCATTTTTCATTTTTTAGAGATAAGATGGCCTATGTACTATAATCGTGATTTAATGTAATAGTATTTGTGACTTAACTCTCTTGCCAACATTTCAGCAAGAACATATTCTTTAGCTACTACAGATTTATACCCAAATAGCCAAACATTAAACAGAAAAGTAGTTCTAAATTTCTCCTTAAAACATTGTTTTCCTGACTGAAAAATATTTTAGTAGGATTTTTTATAGTAAGTACACAAATGTACAATACATCTGTGATATTTTAAAGTATTATAGTTTTTAAATTTTAGCTTTATCAACTTATATGTAAACCTGTTAGAATATTTCCAATACTTTCTAAAACTAAAATGTGAGAAAGCATTAAATAATTTACTGTATTAAATAATATAAAATCTAAGTATTTAGCATTTCTCATTGTATTTCAATTAATTATACAATAACATTTTCATGCAGCTTCTATGCAAAAAATTTTAAATACCAATGTGGGCACACTACATGTATTGTATAATTTGAAATGTGCAGAGATTAGCTGAGATTAACATTAGAAAACCATTTTTATTTCTTTTTCTGATCACACTGCGCCTCGCGGCTTGCAGGATCTTAGTTCCCCGGCCAGGGACTGAACCGGGGTCTCCACAGTGAAAGCACTGAGTCCTAACCACCAGGAAATTCCCTAGAAAAACAATTTTTAAATTAAAATTATATATGTATACATTTTATTGTTTCAGAAAGGTAAAATGAAGTTTATAGGAAATTTACTATTGCCATTCAGAATAACAAAGTATTCTTGGCATCTTTTCAATCTAAAGATTGAAAATGGATTGATCCATTTTAATATTATTTCATCTGTCAATATCGATTTCCATGTAACAGAAATAAAGTAAAATTTATATGTAGAAATTTTACAGTTAGACTTTGCTTTCATGTGAATTCACTTGAATTTACAGCCAAAGGCTTTTGAAAGCTGGATTCTTTGACATTGATAGGTTTTAGCAGTTTCAGTGGCTGTAGAGGTGGGACATCATGGAACTCTTCCCCATTCTGTCAGAAGGGGGCAGCAAAGCAAGCCAAGAGGAAATTCATGGGTACCCCAAAAAAAAAAGTCAGGAAAGGCACTCAAGAAAATTTAGAAAGCTATAGTCCAAAAGCTTCTTGGGGTGGCTTCACTGTTTTAGAGTGTTTGTGAAGTCCCTAATGCCAAGTGCCCCCCTTTGCAAGAGTTATATGCAAATCTTAAGGCATCAATACACCTTCATGCAGACTCAGGCCTATCTAATAAAAATTATTAACCTTGCTAAATGCTTACCAAGTGCCAGGCCTTCTGCTAATCTCTGAATACATTATCTTTCTTTTTTTTTTGAATACATTATCTTTCTTAATCTTCACAAAAACTTTGCCAGATGGACATCCCTGTTTTATGGATGAATCTGAGGAATACAGACTTTAGATAATTTAAAGTCACACAAAGTAGCAAAGCCAGAATTTAAACCTAGCTCCTGTTACAAAATCCTTGCACTTAATTACTGACACTACTATATGCCCTAGTTTTCAGAGAAGCTAGGAGTGTAGGCTTTAGCAGGCAAGAAATGTGTGTGCTAGTTAACTGACTACATTTGACTACATAAGTCAAATGTCACTAATAGGCTTTAAAATACACAGCTTGAAAACTGATGAAGGGAACTTCCCTGGCAGTCCAGTGGTTGGGACTCCGCACTTCCACTGCAGGGGCCGTGGGTTCAATCCCTGGTCGGGGAGCTAAGATCCCATGTGCCACATGGCGTAGACAAAAAAGGAAAAATAAATGTTAAAGAAAACCGATGAAGGCCATCTGCGTGCTTTTCCTTGGTATCTCTGTTTACTTCCTATCCTGCAGTAAATTTCTAGGGCAAAAGTATGGGACAGGAGTCAGAATCTGGAATTTTACCACCTTGGTCAATTTTAATTTTATAGTTAACTTGGTAAGCTATTGTGGCAGGTTGTAAATCATGGCCACAATATTTTCAGCTCCTCCCATCAAAGTGGAGTTTGTTTTCTAGTATCTGGGCTGGCCTTCTGCTTTGCTTTGACCAATCAAATGCAGCAGATGTGCTTCTAGGCTGACTCTTTGTGTAGACCTTAAGAGGACGGGCTGCTTCAGTCTCTTGGGTCCCTGCTGGCATGTAAAGAACCTCAGGCTAAACCAATGAACAATGAGAGAATGATGAGGAACTATGTGAAGAGCTAATCCTAGCCAACACCACGTGGAGAAGTGTCCAGGTGGCCTTCCTAATCCCCAGAACTGTGCAAAATAATAAAGTGTTGTTTTAAAGACATTATGTTTTACTGTAAAGTTTATTATGAAGCAATATACAACCAAAACAACTACAAACATGGAGAACAGAAAGTGCATAAGTCAAGTCTCAAAATATTTCATGTAGATTCCACATTTTACCTATTATCACTTTTCCACGGTTCATAGGTGTATATACAGTTGGTAATGAACTGAAAATGTCAAAACGCTGTAGCTAGAAGCCAAGGAATTTCCAAAGTCTTAAATAATGCCATACATAATTAGAAATGTACTCATTTAATGAAACTCTGTAAGCAGCTCCTAGGGCTGGAAAAGCAGCATCTACCTGAGCTCTAAAATAAAAGGGCACACTAGCAGTCCTTTTAGCAATTATGTTCTTTAAGGCTGTAGTGACATACTTAAATTTGTAATGTGAAAAGTCTTAAGCCCAAGGTTGGGAGTTAGCAGAGATCTAAACATCTGAAATCCTTCCCTTTCCTTATATGACTAAGAACAATCTTTTGAGATTTTCTACTAGGTAGAGCTGTATCCATTATTTATGTAACGAACACTCATATGTTGCTGACTATGCCCATATACTGCTGTAAGTGACTCCCTTAATGAGTAGGGACTACCTTTAATATCCATTTATAGATGAGGAAATCAGGGTACAGAGAGAAGTAAGTTGTCCAAGGTTCCAATGCAGGGGCATTTTGCTCCCTCTCTGAGGGATGGAGGGGGAGGGGGAGGAGGCGGACGTGGAGTTAGGTGGTATTAGGTATTCAAATAACAGCCCCATTTAAGTGATTCTCCCCAGAGAAGTAGCTGTGAGAGCAGGGAGGCTTTTGCATGTCATTTGAGGTCCATGACGTGGCTCCAATCGTAAAGCTTCATCTGCCACCACTGGCCCCCGCACCCTAAACTTCAGCTATAGAAAACAGCCCCCAAATATACCTTGGAGGGACTTCCCTGGTGGTGCAGTGGTTAAGGGTCCGCCTGCCAGTGCAGGAGACATGGGTTGCATCCCTGGTCTGGGAAGATCCCACATGCCGTGGAGCAACTAAGCCTGTGCGCCACGACTGCTGAGCCTGCGCTCTAGAGCCCGGGAGCCACAACTACTGAGCCGACAAGCCAAGAGCCCATGCTCGCAACGAGAAGCCACTGCAATGAGAAGCCTGCGTGCAACAAAGAGGAGCCCCTGCCCTCTTCAACTAGAGAAAGCCCACATGTAGCCAGGAAGACCCAACACAGCCAAAAATAAATAAATAAAATATAAATAAATTTATTAAAAGAACAAAAGCAGAAACAAATATATCTTGGAATTGTTCTCCTCTGTGCTTTGCTCATCTGGTCCCAGCCAACATCCAGCCCCTGCACAGAACCCTCTTCAAATGTAAAAGGGGAGTCATATACCTTTCAAAGTCTACCAGTAGTGCTTTCCCTGTAAAGCCTTCCTAATTCTCAATATATTAATTTCTTGACCTCTAGAATCAATGGCTCCTTCCATAATGTTTCCTTAGGTCTAGAATTCTTTTCTTAAAAATTTATTTATTTATTTATTTATTTTTGGTGAATCATTTTTAGGAAGACAAGGTAGCATTTTGATTTCATAAGCCACTTGGAATCTGGAAAAAAAAAGAACTTTATATATATATGCTTGAGTATTTGCTTTTAAAATTAATTTAATGAAAAACAAATGTAATAACACAATGTCAGCGCCTAGTCCACAGCGAGGGTGAAAAGAAGCTGGTTTCCTTAGGACCAAGGAGGCGCCCTTGCACCTGCAGGACAACTTGCCCCATCCATAGGGAGAAATAAGCTTCCTGTTACAGCTGCAACTGCTAAGCAGCTGGCCCTGCTGTGGTTTCTCCCAGACGTCTTTCTAGATACCATGTGGCTGACAGGGTCTTGCTGCTCTGAGGACGTCAGGGCTGAGCCTCTGAGGTGGGAGAGCCGAGTTCAGGACATTCGTCCACCAGAGACCTCCCAGCTCCACGTAAAATCAAACAATGAAAGCTCTCCCAGAGATCTCCATCTCAATGCTAAGACCCAGCTCCACTCAACGACCAGCAAGCTACAGTGCTGGACAACCTATGCCAAACAACTAGCAAGACAGGAACACAACCCCACCCATTAGCAGAGAGGCTGCCTAAAATCATAATAAGGTCACAGACACCCCAATACACATCACTGGCCACACTCCTGCCCACCAGAAAGACAAGATCCAGCCTCATTCACCAGAACACAGGAACGAGTCCCCTCCACCAGGAAGCCTACACAACCCACTGAACCAACCTTAGCCACTGGGGGCAGACACCAAAAACAACAGGAACTATGAACCTGCAGCCTAAGAAAAGAAGACCCCAGACAGTAAATTAAGCAAAATGAGGAGACAGAGAAACACACAGCAGATGAAGGAGCAAGGTAAAAACCCACCAGATGAAACAAATGAAGAGGAAATAGGCAGTCTACCTGAAAAAGAATTCAGAGTAATGATAGTAAAGATGATCCAAAATCTTGGAAATACAATGGAGAAAATACAAGAAACATTCAACAAGGACCTAGAAGAACTAAAGAGCAAACAAACGATGAACAACACAATAAATGAAATTAAAAATTCTCTAGAAGGAATCAATAGCAGAATCACTGAGGCAGAAGAACGGATAAGTGACCTGGAAGATAAAATAGTGGAAATAACTACTGCAGAGCAGAATAAAGAAAAAAGAATGAAAAGAATTGAGTACAGTCTCAGACACCTCTGGGACAACATTAAATGCACCAACATTCTAAAGATAGGGGTCCCAGAAGAAGAAGAGAGAAAGAAAGGGACTGAGAAAATATTTGAAGAGATTATAGTGGAAAACTTCCCTAATATGGGAAAGGAAATAGTCAATCGAGTCCAAGAAGCACAGAGAGTCCCACACAGGATAAATCCAAGGAGAAACACACCAAGACACATATTAATCAAACTATCAAAAATTAAATACAAAGAAAAAATATTAAAAGCAGCAAGGGAAAAACAACAAATAACATACAAGGAATCCCAATAAGGTTAACAGCTGATCTTTCAGCAGAAACTCTGCAAGCCAGAAGGGAGTGGAAAGACATATTGAAAGGGATGAAAGGGAAAAACCTACAACCAAGATTACTCTACCCAGCAAGGATCTCATTCAGATTCGATGGAGAAATTAAAACCCTTACAGACAAGTAAAAGCCAAGAGAATTCAGCACCACCCAACCAGCTTTACAACAAATGCTAAAGGAACTTCTCTAGGCAGGAAACAGAAGAGAAGGAAAAGACCTACAATAACAAACCCAAAACAATTAAGAAAATGGTAATAGGAACATACATGTCAATAACTACCTTAAATGTAAACGGATTAAATGCTCCCACCAAAAGACACAGACTGGCTGAATGGATACAAAAACAAGACCCATATATATGCTGTCCAGAAGAGACCCATTTCAGACCTAGGGACACATACAGACTGAAAGTGAGGGGATGGAAAAAGATATTCCATGCAAATGGAAATCAAAAGAAAGCTGAAGTAGCAATTCTCATATCAGACAAAATAGACTTTAAAATAAAGACTATTACAAGAGACAAAGAAGGACACTACATAATGATCAAGTAATCAATCCAAGAGGAAGATATAACCATTGTAAATATTTATGCACCCAAAATAGGAGCAACTCAATACATAAGGCAAATGCTAACAGCCATAAATGGGGAAATCGACAGTAACACAATCATAGTAGGGGACTTTAACACCCCACTTTCACCAATGGACAGATCATCCAAAATGAAAATAAATAAGGAAACACAAGCTTTAAATGATACATTAAACAAGATGGACTTAATTGATATTTATAGGACATTCCATCCAAAAACAACAGAATACACTTTCTCCTCAAGTGCTCATGGAACATTCTCCAAGATAGATCATATCTTGGGTCACAAATCAAGCCTTGGTAAATTTAAGAAAATGGAAATCATATCAAATACCTTTTCCAACCACAATACTATGAGACTAGATATCAATTACAGGAAAAATACCTATAAAAAATATAAACACATGGAGGCTAAACAATACACTACTAAATAACCAAGAGATCACTGAAGAAATCAAAGAGGAAATAAAAAAATACCTAGAGGGCTTCCCTGGTGGCGCAGTGGTTGAGAGTCCGCCTGCCGATGCAGGCGACACAGGTTCGTGCCCCGGTCCAGGAGGATCCCACATGCCACAGAGCGGCTGGGCCCGTGAGCCATGGCTGCTGGGCCTGTGTGTCCGGAGCCTGTGCTCCACAATGGGAGAGGCCACAACAGTGAGAGGCCCGCATACTGCAAAAAATAAATAAATAAATAAATAAATAAATAAAAAATAACATAAAAAAAAAAAACCTAGAAACAAATGACAATGAAAACACGACAACCCAAAACCTATGGGATGCAGCAAAAGCAGTTCTAAGAGGGAAGTTTATAGCAATACAATCCTACCTCAAGAAACAAGAAACATATCAAATAAACAACCTAACCTTACACCTAAAGCAATTAGAGATAGAAGAACCAAAAAACCCCAAAGTTAACAGAAGGAAAAAAATCATAAAGATCAGATCAGAAATCAATGAAAAAGAAATGAAGGAAACAGTAGCAAAAATCAATAAAATTAAAATCTGGTTCTTTGTGAAGATAAACAAAATTGATAAACCATTAGCCAGACCATCAAGAAAAAAAGGGAAAAGACTCAAATCAATAGAATTAGAAATGAAAAAGAAGTAACAACTGACACTGCAGAAATACAAAGGATCATGAGAGATTACTACAAGCAACCATATGCTAATAAAATGGACAACCTGGAAGAAATGAACAAATTCTTAGAAAACCACAACCTTCCGAGACTGACCCAGGAAGAAATAGAAAATATACACAGACCAATCAGAAGCACTGAAATTGAGACTGTAATTAAAAACGTTCCAACAAACAAAAGCCCAGAACCAGATGGCTTCACAGTTGAATTCTATCAAACATTTAGAGAGGAGCTAACACCTATCCTTCTCAAACTCTTCCAAAATATAGCAGAGAAAGGAACACTCCCAAACTCATTCTACGAGGCCACCATCACCCTGATACCAAAACCAGACAAAGGTGCCACAAAGAAAGAAAACTACAGGCCAATATCACTGATGAACATAGATGCAAAAATCCTCAACAAAATACTAGCAAACAGAATCCAACAGCACATTAAAAGGATCATACACCATGATCAAGTGGGGTTTATCCCAGGAATGCAAAGATTCTTCAGTATACACAAATCAATCAATGTGATAAACCATATTAACAAATTAAAGGAGAAAAACCATATGATCATCTCAATAGATGCAGAGAAAGCTTTCGACAAAATTCAACACCCATTTATGATAAAAACCTTCCGGGAAGTAGGCATAGAGGGAACTTACCTCAACATAATAAAGGCCATATATGACAAACACACAGCCAACATCGTTCTCAATGGTGAAAAACTGAAACTATTTCCACCAAGATCAGGAACAAGCCAAGGTTGTCCACTCTCACCACTAGTATTCAACATTGTTTTGGAAGTTTTAGCCACAGCGATCAGAGAAGAAAAAAAAAAAAAAGGAATCCAAATCGGAAAAGAAGAAGTAAAGCTGTCACTGTTTGCAGATGACATGATACTATACATAGAGAATCCTAAAGATGCTACCAGAAAACTACTAGAGCTAATCAATGAATTTGGTAAAGTAGCAGGATACAAAATTAATGCACAGAAATCTCTTACATTCCTATACACTAATGATGAAAAATCTGAAAGTGAAATCAAGGAAACACTCCCATTTACCATTGCAACAAAAAGAATAAAATACCTAGGAATAAACCTACCTAAGGAGACAAAAGACCTGTATGCAGAAAACTATAAGACCATGATGAAAGAAATTAAAGATGATATAAACAGATGGAGGTATAAACCATGTTCTTGGGTTACAAGAATCAATATTGTGAAAATGACTACACTACCCAAAGCAATCTACAGATGCAATGCAATCCCTACCAAACTACCAATGGCATTTTTCACAGAACTAGAACAAAAAATTTCACAATTTGTATGGAAACACAAAAGACCCCGAATAGCCAAGGAAATCTTGAGAAAAAAAAAAACGGAGCTGGAGGAATCAGGTTCCTGGATTTCAGATTACACTACACTACAAAGCTATAGTAATCAAGACAGTATGGTACTGGCACAAAAACAGAAATATAGATCAATGGAACAGGATAGAAAGCCCAGAGATAAACCCACACACATATGGTCACCTTATTTTTGATAAAGGAGGCAAGAATATGGAATGGAGAAAAGACAGCCTCTTCAATAAGTGGTGCTGGGAAAACTGGACAGCTACATGTAAAAGAATGAAATTAGAACACTTCTTAACACCATATACAAAAATAAACTCAAAATGGACTAAAGACCTAAATGTAAGGCCAGACACTATAAAACTTAGAGGAAAACATAGGCAGAGCATTCTATGACATAAATCACAGCAAGATCCTTTTTGACACACCTCCTAGAGAAATGGAAATAAAAAGAAAAATAAACAAATGGGACCTAATGAAACTTAAAAGCTTTTGCACAGCTAAGGAAACCATAAAGAAGACAAAAAGACAACCCTCAGAATGGGAGAAAATATTTGCAAATGAAGCAACTGACAAAGGATTAATCTCCAAAATTTACAAGCAGCTCATGCAGCTCAATATCAGAAAAACAAACAACCCAATCCAAAAATGGGCAGAAGACCTAAATAGACATTTCTCCCAGGAAGATATACAGATTGCCAACAAACACATGAAAGAATGCTTGACATCCCTAATCATTAGAGAAATGCAAGTCAAAACTACAATGAGGTATCATCTCACTCTGGTCAGAATGGCCATTATCAAAAAATCTACAAACAATAAATGCTGGAGAGGATGTGGAGAAAAGGGAATCGTTTTGCACTGTTGGTGGGAATGTAAATTGATACAGTCACTATGGAGAATGGTATGGAGGTTCCTTAAAATACTAAAAATAGAACCACCATATGACCCAGCAATCCCACTACTGGGCATATACCCTGAGAAAACCATAATTCAAAAAGAGTCATGTACCACAATGTTCATTGCAGCTCTATTTACAACAGCCAGGACGTGGAAGCAACCTAAGTGTCCATTGACAGATGAATGGATAAAGAAGATGTGGCACATATGTACAATGGAATATTACTCAGCCATGAAAGGAAACGAAATTGAGTTATTTGTAGTGAGGTGGATGGGCCTAGAGACTGTCATACAGAGTGAAGTATGTCAGAAAGAGAAAAACAAATATCGTATGCTGACACATATATATGGAATCTAAAGGGAAAAAACAAAGTTCTGAAGAACCTAGGGGCAGGACAGGAATAAAGATGCAGACGTAGAGAATGGACTTGAGGACACGGGGAGGGTGAAGGGTAAGCTGGGACGAAGTGAGAGAGTGGCATGGACATATATACACTACCAAATGTAAAACAGATAGCTAGTGGGAAGCAGCCACATAGCACAGGGAGATCAGCTCGGTGCTTTGTGACCACCTGGAGGGGTTGGATAGGGAGGGTGGGAGGGAGATGCAAGAGGGAGGAGATATGGGGATATATGTATATGTATAGCTGATTTACTTTGTTATAAAGCAGGAAAAAAGACACCACTGTAAAGCAATTATACTCTAATAAAGGTGTTAAAAAACGTAATGATATCCATTTCTAAGAACATGAAAACATGATTTAAAAATCACTGTATTCTACAATGGACTATTACTCAGCCATAAAAAAGAACGAAATAATGTCATTTGCAGCAACATGGATGAACCTAGAGATAATCATCCTTTTCAGCAACATGGATGAACCTAGAGATAATCATTCTAAGTGAAGCAAGTCAGACAGAGAAAGACAAATACATGACATCACTTATATGTGGAATCTAAGAAAACGATGCAAATGAACTTATTTACAAAACAAAAATAGACTCACAGATATAGAAAACAAACTTATGGTTACCAAAGGGGAAAGTGGAGGGAGGAATAATTAGGAATTTGGGATTAACCAATGCACACTACTATATATAAAACAGATAAACAACAAGGATCTACTGTATAGCACTATAGCACAAGGAACTATATTCAGTATCTTGTAATAGCCTATAATGGAAAATAAGCTGAAAAAGACACACACGACTGAATCACTTTGCTATATACTTGAAACACTGCAAATCAGCTATAGTTTAAAAAAAATCACTGTATTCTAAATAAAACATCTTTTGGCCTAAGGCAGTGTTTCTGAAACTTTTGTTTTCCATTATTGCCCTCCCCGTACAGGAGAAAATTTAAATTAAATTTAAATTCTTCCTAGTGAGAGAAATAAGGAGTAAGATTTTGTTGGGTAGAGTTGAGTTTTGGAGGGGCAGAATCCACTATCATATCTAAAGGTCTTCTGGCCTCCAAGAACAAAGTTTCAGAATGCATGGTCTAAGCCCATTGACAGCAAACTCAAGATTCTGCCCAACTAGTTTTAGACGCACTGATGGGCCAGGTGTCATCCCCTTGGCTGTGTCTGAAAATATCAAGACTCTCAATGTGCTTCTCACCCTTAGCTCACCCTGCTGGGAGTGTGTTTTGGGTTTCACCCTCTCTCATAGTTTTAGGGACAAGGGAAGAATTTGAAAATATTCTGAACATTGAATCTAACGTTTACTTTATGGAATCTAACAAATCTGTTTTCTTGAAAGGAGATCTCTGATAATTTGCCTTACCCATTACTTAGCTGAGATGCCTAATGGTGTTCCTTCCCTGAAAGACTCTCTGCCTCCGTGCTCCTTCCTAAACATACTAAGTGTACTTTAAAACAGATATTTGTTTTTATCCACTTCCAGAAAGGCTGTAATCGGTGTTTCCCTTAATGAACACCATAATTTCCTTTTACCAAAGGACTGTTACATGGATTAAATTATTTAACATACATAAAATGCCTAGCACAATAAACTTTCTCTCTAGTATAGAACACACGGACTTCCCTGGTGGCACAGTGGTTAAGAATCCGCCTGCCAATGCAGAGACACGGGTTCAAGCCCTGGTTCAGGAACACCCCACATGCTGCAGAGCAACTAAGTCCGTGCGCCACAACTGCTGAGCCCGCGCGCCTAGAGCCCGTGCTCCACAACAAAGAGAAGCCACCACAATGAGAAGCCCGTGCACCGCAACGAGGAGTAGCCCCCGCTTGCTGCAACTTGAGAAAGGCCCCATGCAGCAACGAAGACCCAATACAGCAAATAAATAAATAAATAAATAAACACGAAGCCATAAATTATGAAAGAAACAATATACAACCAACTGAAAAGCAAAGAGCTTATTGTCTAAGTGACTGAAACTATTGTTGACATAACCACAATACCATACCATTGTCGCATCTAAAAAATTAATAACTCTTTAATACGATCAATTTTCCAAGTATTATACATGTTCAAATTTCCCTGAGAGTCTCATAAAATGTTTTTGACAATTGTTTTGTTTGAATCAAGATGCATACAAGATTCACACACTGCATTTACTTGAAACACCTCTTAAATTTCTTAATTTTAGGTTCCCCTCCCTTTTTTTTCCTTTGCCATTTATTTGTTGAACTGTGTCATTTGTCCTATGAAGTTTCCTACACTGGATTTTGCTGATTGCATCCCTGTGGTGGTGTTAACATGTGCCTCTATCCCTCTATTTCTTGTAAACTTGATAGTTGTATCTGGTGGCTTTCTCAGATTCAGGTTTGATGTTTTGGGCAAGAAGGCTTCATAGGTGCTGCCATTTACTCATTACACCCAGCAGAAGGGCTACAGTGTTTAGTGACGTAGACACTCAATGGTAATGTTAGATCAGTGAGTGCTGTCAGGCTGATTTGTTCATCAAAAAGTCTCCAACAGTCTTTCATTTAATGCCACCCTCTTCTTAACATGCCTTCTTGGGCTTTAGTATCTAGAAGGCTAAAAATGCATTTCTCAAATTCCCTTGCAGCTAGAGTTATTAATGTGATATAAATTCCACCACTAGAGGCACTTATGTAGAGTGAACTAAGTGGGGGAGGGGCAGGTTATGAGGCATCTTCGTGACAGGGTGTATTGTAGTGAAGGACATATGGCTGTGGAACCAGTGGCTGTAGGGGTGGCTTCCCCATTCAACAGGTGGCCTTCTAGAATGGCCTGAACAATAGTCCCTTGACAGCTCGGTTCTATAGCCTAGATTTGTGAGTCACTCCTGAAGCTTAGCCCGCAGGCTGTTTTTTCAACCCTGCCAACCATTTGTAATAGACCATGTAATAAATCCCTTTTGGCTTAAATTACTGAAGAGTAGATTTGTTCTCTGCTTTGAACCCTGACCAATACAGCTCCTCTAAGAAAAAGCATTTTCAGCAGTTGTCAAACAGTTGCCTCTCTGATTTTATTTTAAAAAGTGAATTTATTAATAGTTAAACTTGTTAACAATTGCCTGAGTATGTGAAATAGATATTCTAGGAAGATATGCCTCTTTAAAACAAAAATATCATATAGCAATTTCACATTCCCATTGTATAAACTTTCTAAAAAGAAACACGGAAGTGCTTTTCCCCCCCAGTTTTATTGAGAAATAATTGACAAACACTGCTGTACAAGTTTAAGGCATACAGCATGATGGCTTGATTTACATATATTGTGAAACGATTACCACAATAGGTTCAAGTGACATCTATCATCCCATAGATTCAATAAAAGAAAAAAAATGTCTCCTTGAGATGAGAGCTCTTAGGAGAGCTCTTAGATGAGACTCTAACAACTTTCCTGTATGTCATACAGCAGTGTCAGCTATAGTCATCATGTTGTACAGCACATCCCTAGTACTTAGTTATCTTATAACTAAAAGTTTGTACCTTTTGACCACCTTCCTCCAATTCCCCCTCCCCCCAGTGTTTTTAAAAACATTTAAAAATTAATCCATGTTAAGAAAAATTAATCCATGTCCATTAATGAAGACAATTTTACTGAAAGGTAATTTAAATATTGTCTTCACAAAATTTTAATTCCATAATGTGAACTAAAAAATATAAATCTTCAGTCTAGTAAAGAGATTTTTATTCAATATTTTACTACATAAATGTTCAAACACAGAGAAGTTGAAAGAATTATACCATGACCTATCCAGTGACCTAATTATATGTATACCTGTCACCTGGACTCTATAGTTAACATTGTTATATTTCCTTTATTACATACCTAACCATCTATGCATCCCTCTATCATACATTAATCCATCTTATTCTTTGATACATTTCAAAGTAAGTGGCAAACATGAGTACACTTCAGGCCTAAATACTTCAGCATAACAAAAGGATTCTTTTTTTCCAGATATAGTATTTGGGCACTGAAGGGCTTCCCAATGACATAAAATGCACTAGAAAGTAAACTAGTCTATAGTGTCCTGAACTGTCAAGTCCTGGCGAAGATCTAGGGAAGAGTTGCACGGAGTGTAAATGGCGTCAGTCAGAGTGAGAGGCTCAACCTGAAATCTAGCGAGACTGCAACACTCTCTGCCTTTACCCTCAGAACTCTCCTCCTCTTTTTACAGTTACGTTAATTATAAAAGAGAAAAGACGTAACTGGCCCCTCTCCCCCTCACATGATTTGTGCTATTGAAGGTAGCAATTCTTTAGACCAGAATCTCAGAAAACTTGATGGAAATCAAGATGTTCTATTTGCAGAAATGAGTTGGCATCATGAACTCAATGTTAATTTGGTGATTGTTACTCTCCACGAGGGCGGGGGCTTAGTTTGTTTTATCACTTATCCCCAGCATGTAGAACACTGCCTGGCACATACTAGCGTTCCATACATATTCACTGAAGGAAGGAGTGAATTCAAGTGCTTGATTCCAAACATAATCTTCACGTATTTCAGGCCATTACTAACGAAAGAAGTTTTTCTAAAATAAAAATAAGCCTTAACATAAAAGTAAGAGCATAGGTTGGTTACCTAGAGCTGGAGCTGCAATTACACAGAAGGGACCATGTTTTCCATACGTGCAGCAGGAACCTCAGCACCAGCCTACCGTGCACCCGCCGCTGAGGCTCAGCTGACTTGTGGGGCAGGTTGTGCCAAAGCCCATGGCTGGGCAGAAGCAGCACTGCCTTCTTTTCGTTTTTTTACTTTTTAGTCTTTACTGAATTTATTACAATATCGCTTCTGTTTTCTGTTTTGGTTTTTTGGCCCCGAGGCATGTGGGATCTTAGCTCCCCGACCAGGGATCGAACCTGCAGCCCCTGCGCTTGAAGGTGAAGTCTTAACCACGGGAAGGCCGGGGAAGTCCCAGCCCTGCCTTCTGATGGGGACCATAGGAAAACTTCCCAGAACTGTTCGGGCACTTTGCAAACACACCCTGGGACTGCCCAGAAACAAATGCGAAGTTTGTCTGTAAATCAGTGGGGGCAAGAGTCGGTGGAATTTGAATTATTACTGTTGATGTTACTCTCCTCTTGTACCTTCAGGCTGGTGATACCTGAGGAAATTTAAATGTGCTGCAATGTTAAAATTACCTTTTTAAGGTGATAATTTTCTTTGAGATTTCCTTGGCCTGGAAGAGCATTTCCATATTCAGCACATGTTCATCAAGCTAGCACACATCTCAACAGCTACTGTGAGATTTTTAAAAAATATATTTTTGTCTCTTCAAGAGAATGAGAGACAAACTATTTTTTATTGTGTCTGTATAGAGAGCAACATAAACAATACTTTCAAATCTATCAGTTTTCCTGTTAGAGATCACAATGGCGGCCCACCGAGATGGGAATCAAGGGACCGGCAAATGAGAAAGATTTAAAAACCATAAAATCACCTTGTACTTTATACTCCAAATCGGCATGTAGAGAAATTTTATGCCATGAGCTATAAAAGGTTAAATGTCCAAAGGTTAAATGTCCTGCTACAGCTAGTGTTGCCCTCTGACTAAAGAAACATGTGCTCTGCAGGTCCCCACAAGACTTTCAAACAGCCCAGTGATGACTGTCATTAAAACATGCCTAAGAGAAAGCACATTCTTCCAAGTGAGACATCAGAGGCTCCCTGCCACCTGGAAGAATGTGATGAATTCAAGCGCTGGATATTGGTGGAAGGTGGTTGACTGAGACCAAATACTCATGTGCTTTTTCTAAGAATGTTGCTTCTGTATGTCAAGGTTTCCACTAGCCACTGGTACATTCAGAGGAATAAGAAACATGCAGTGAGTGACACTTTCATAAGGGTAAACGTACCCAACTGAATTGAATTTTCTTTCTCTCTGTCTTTATGACTTTCCTATTTATTTTGCTGTTACGATGTCCTTTTTGTTAGCAGTGGTGATGAATGATAGTTTAATATTTTCTTGCACTTACCTTGGCAAAAATGAAAGTAAAAAACTCCATGTTAGTCTCCAAAATTATCTTGAAAATTTAACTGTACATGAAAGTCCAATGTGTAGAAAAACCAAAAAGTCTCTTCCAAAATAAGATTCTGCAATGCAAAAAATAAATAAAATAATCAACAACTCTATGAATTCATTTTCCCTATTCAGGTGTTGGACATGAAACTGAACAAGTTGAAAATATTGGTTGGTAGGGCAGGAATCCCCCCATTTTCAGCCCCCTAAAGCATCTCAAATTCCCTCAAGGGATGTAATAAAATTAACCAATACAAGATAACTTCTGAAGTCAACTGCCTAAGTTTAATTCTTAGCTCTAATATTTACCAACTGTATTATCTTGATCAAATTACTTAACCCACTCTGTGCCTTGATTTTCTTATTCACAGAATGGAGATAATAATAGTATCTACATCATAGGGCTGTTGTGAAGATTAAATCAGGTAATCCATGTAAAGATTTCATCATCACTTTTGCATCATCCTAAACTGAAACTCTGTACCTATTAAACAATAACTACCCATTAACCCATTCCCCCCAGCCCCCGTTGAACACTATTCTACTTTTCATCTCTATGAATTTGACTAATCCAGGCACCTTATGTAAGTGAAGTCATACAGTATTTGCCTTTTGTGCCTGGCTTATTTCACTTAGCACAGTTTCCAAGGTTTACTCATGTTGTAGCATGTATCAGAATTTCACTCCTTTTTAAGGTTAATAATACTCACTTCTATGGAAATACCACATTTTGTTCGTCCATTCATTTATCAATAAAAAATGAGGTTGTTTCCACCTTTTGGCTATTGTCACATTACATATTCTTAATAAATTACTTGAATTATTTATTAAGTTATAATTGACTACTTTTGGGAGGATCTTACATGCAAGCCACAAAATCAAGCAAGAATTTACTCTGAGTTTCACATCTCATCACCCCCAAGTAATTGGATTGTGCTGATAAAATTACTGTGATAGCTCTTAGTAATTCATCTTTGTGCAATATCATTGCAAGTCACTTAATCTCTCTCAATCTCATCATTTTTAGAATAAGAACAATAGACACCCAAAGCAAAAGCAACAAAAGCAAAAATAAATTCAAGTGGGACTACATCAAACTAAAAAACTTCTGCACAGCAAAGGAAACCATCAACAAGATGAAAAGGCAACCTACTGAATGGGAGAAAATATTTGCAAATCATATATCAGATAAGGGGTTAATATCCAAAATATATAATGAACTCATATATCAGAAAACAAATAATCCAATTAAAAACTGGGTAGATAACATGAACAAGCATTTTTCCAAAGATGTACAGATGGTCAGCAGGTACATGAAAAGATGCTCTACATCATTAATTATCAGGCGAATGCAAATCAAAACCACAATGAGATATCACCTCATACGTGTCAAAATGGGTATTATCAAAAGGACTCAAAGATGATGTACAGAAAAGGGAACCCTTCTGCATTGTTTGTGGGAATGTAAATTGGTGCAACTGCTATGCAAAACAGTATTTAGATTCCTAAGAAAATTAAGAATAAAACTATCATATGATACAGAAATTCTACTTCTGGGCATTTATCCAGAGAAAATGGACTAATTCAAAAAGATAAATGCACCCCATTCATTGCAGCCTTATTTACAGTAACCAAGATATAGAAACAACCTGAGTGTCTACTGATGGATGAATGGATAAAGAAATTGTGGTATATATATATATATATATATATATATATATATATATATATATGTACACACACACACACACACACACACACACACACACTGGAATATTATTCAGCCATAAGAAAAGAATGGAATTGTACCATTTGCAACAACATGGATGGACCTCGAGTGCATTATGCTAAGTGAAATAGTGAGATGTCAGACAGAAAAAGACAAATACTGTATGATCTTTTTTAAATGTGGAATCTAAAATATGTATATAAAGCTAAGCTTATAGATACAGAGAATAGATTGGTTGTTGCCAGAGGTAGGGGAGTGGGAGGTGAAAGAAATGCGTGAACTGCTTTTTAAATTTTTTTTTGGCCACGCCACGCGTTTTGCAAGATCTCAGTTCCCCAACCAGGGATTGATCCCAGGACACCGCAGCAAAAGCCCCGACCACTGGACGGCCAGAGAAGAACAATACACGTTATCTGATTTATAGGGCTGTTATAATACATGCAAAGCACCCAGAATAGTAAGTACTGTATAAATTTAAGCACTGTATGACTATGTAAATGTAGTTTTTGTTATTATCAATTTGTCAGTTCAGTTATTTCAGGTACAATGAATAATGCTGGCTGCCCACCCAGTGTCCATGTTGCTCCTCCTCCTTTCTAACAGCTCCTTTGTTCAAATACCTACCCCTTGTCCTTGTATCCCATGAGATTTAGATATGCTAGCCAAATTTCTAGCTCCAGGGAACTTATGTTAGCCAATAAAAATCCTATGGTTTAGGCCAGTTGGTGTGTTTACTTATTCATATCACTTGCAGCTGAAAGCATCCTAATTGACACAGATCAATCTTAACTGCCAAAGAGGATTCTAATACTAGACTGATTTCTGGTATTGAAGTTGGAGAGACAGATCCATGGAAAGGGGAAAAAAGAAAAAAAAAAGGATGAAAAAATGCGAAGGATGTGATTCTTAGATTATGTATTCAACAAATATCAAATGTATATCATCACCCAAAGATTACAAAACAATTTTTTTATAAGAATGGCAAGAGCTAAAGGATGAATGAAGCAGAGTCCTAAAAATGTTAAAATTGTACCAGAATGAGGGATATCACACATTTCTACTTCACTGTGAAAAGTAATAATCAGCTAAATGAAGGAGAGAACATGCAGTTCTCCATCTCTATAGACAGAAGGGAGATTTATCTGAATGTAATTATTAGCATAAGGGGTACAGAGATAGTATGAAGTTCAGGCGGAAAGTAACTTGACCATTACATAACTTCTTAGGGAGTAAGTATTGGGTTGGCCAAAAAGTTCATTTGGCTTTTTCCATATTACAAAAAAACTGAACAAACATTTTTGGCCAACCCAATAATATACCACAATCATTGCTATTTAACTTGCCCCTGGCTAACTCATTATTATGAAAAAATGTCTTTGTCTGGTCTTTGTTCTGAGTTCCTTTCACCTGGCCTCTAAAGCTTTTGGAATTTTCTGAATGATAAGAGTATCTTTGTTATTCATGAGCCCCTTGGATCACACCTGATTTTATGTTAATGACATGGCTCAGGATGGGGCCTGGTTACCAGGAAGACCAACCCTGTGTTTAGCAGGCTGGGGCTTTGAGTCAGCCAGAGCTCCAGAAAGGGGAGGAATGCTGGAGATGGAGTTCAATCATATGGCCAATGTTAGTTCCTAAGTAATGAAACCCCAGTAAAAACTCTGTAAGCTAAGGCTCAGTGGAGTTTCCTGGATGATGAACACATTGACATGCTGAGAAGGTGACATGTCCTGATTCTACGGGTAGAGGGAGTGAAAGCTCCGTGTCCAGGACCTTCCCAGACTTCGATGTTAACACATTATAATTTTCTTATAGCAAGCTAAACACTTGGTGTTTTTTTTTTTTTTTTGGTTGTTGTTTTTCAGGCTGCACCGTGCAGCATGTGGGATCTTAGTTCCCTGACAAAGGATCGAACCCCCTGCATTGGGAATACAGTGTCTTAACCACTGGACCACGAGAGAAGACCCAAAATACTTGGCTTTATATTTCATTATTTGTATATTTTTCTCTCCTGTCTAGACTGTAATGTCCTAAAGGGCACTGATGGGGTCTTCTAGGATTCCCACAGTGTCTAAGATCAGGGCCCAGTGAAACAGGGGGCAGGGTGCAACCTTTAAAGGAATGACATAGCCGAGGGTATGACATAAACTGGTTAGAATCAATTAGGCCCAAAATGGTAGAAGATTTGACTTCCAGTAGAACTTGAGCCTCACTGTAATGCATTAGCATGCTAAATGACACACCCACCAGCAACAGGACAGTTCTGAGGCTGACCATAAAAGGCCAAAAAGTGGGTGGGGCCCAACTCCTGGAAATCCCCGTCCCTTCCCCAAAATAGGTGGAATACTCTTCCCACTTGTTAGCCTATGAAACTACCCAGCCCATAAAAATGAACCACCCCATATTTGGGGGCCAGTCTCCCTTCTGAGACAGACCACATTCTGTCTGTGGAATATGTATCTTTCTAAATTAACTTGCTTCTGCTTCACTGTGGCTCGCTCTTGAATTCTTCCCTGTGTGAAGCCAAGGACCCTCACTTGGCGGCCCATCCCAGGGACTCACTTGAGACTTGGGACACGACCATCCTCTTGCCCTGCATTTTTCCTGCAACACTAGGGTTTAGAACCCTGAGGGACTAGGGAGGAACCAAACAACAGTCTCAACAAGCGGACGCTAATGCTCTTCTTCAGAGCATGGCTGAGATTCTTGCTTTTTGGAGCATTCTTGGTGTTTGCTAGTTTCTGAGCATGGTTCTTCAGCCTACTGAAAATACGGATATCTTTCCAATAAACTCCCCTTTGCTTAAGTTGGCTGAAATTGGTTTATAGTGCTTACAGCTGAACTCTGATAGGAGAAAGCAAAGCCAGCCTGCTGCTTCTGCAGGTTTCAGCAACCTCTCTTGGTATCTAGCCATCTGAATCCTTTCCAGTTCACATCACAGAAATACTCTGAATTATTCAAGCCTTGGGGTCCTTGAGACTCAAGCACTAAATTCCACATTTATACCAATGGTTCATGGAACAATCTTTGAAGGAAAAATACATGGAATCCTCTTATGAATTTAACATTTAACTTTTAATATGCTACTGAGTTGCAACAAACATGTGGAAATACCGATTAAGACAGCCATGAGTGAAACAAAGCCAAGTGAGATCCAACAAGTATGGTTGGTGTCAAGTTGGATGAGTCTTCTCTATGTTGAAATGAGACAAGTACTTAATAGGACTGTATTAAGGCATATATGAGAAAAAGGAGAAAAGCAATTACTTTTGCTTTATTTGGCACTGGCCAGGCTTCAGTTGGATCAAACTATATTCAATTTTACATGCCATGTTATATACAGAAAAAAAAACTTGGAGAGTGTTCAGAGAACAGCAACTGATTAAAGGTTTGTTAAATTAGACCTGTGAAAAGTTGTCAGAAGAACTGGGCATGTTCAGTCAAATGCAAGACATTTGGGCAGGATGAACAACTAAAGTACAAGTATGTGAAAAGATGGTTCCCATATCCGAGGTTTAGGTTAAACAGAAAGTTAAAAATCATGGGATTAAGAACATAAAAGTCCACGGAAGTATGGATTAAATATCGTGAAAACCTTAAACTAAAAAGCTTTTAAGAAATTGATGAATGGAGGTATCTGGAAGTTAGAATTCTGCATATACTATTATTAAAATAAATTTAATTTTAGGGCTTCCCTGGTGGTGCAGTGGTTGAGAGTCCGCCTGACAATGCAGAGGACACGGGTTCGTGCCCTGGTCCGGGAAGATCCCACATGCTGCGGAGCGGCTGGGCCCGTGAGCCATGGCCGCTGAGCCTGCACATCCGGAGCCTGTGCTCTGCAACGGGAGAGGCCACAACAGTGAGAGGCCCATGTACCGCAAAAAATAATAATAATAATAATAAATTAATTTTATACTTAAATAGAAATAACCTAGAAAATAGAAAAATATTTTGATGGATTGCATTTAAAAAGTAAACAATATCAGATCAAGTATGAAGAATGTTTTTAAGAAAAAATGGTCTATCTGGGGGCCTTCTTTGGGACCCAGGTTTGCGAGAACAGAGAGGAGCTCTGAGATTAAGTCTCTCAGTTCCTGAATGAGGGTAATTCCTTTGTGTTGGTGTGTGTGGGGGGGGTGTTGGTGGGGGGGCAGTGTCATCAGCAGCCTGTCTGGCTTCTTGAGGTTCAACCCTCATTAAAGACTCCCCAGAAATCCCCACCATGAGATACATGATTCTCTCCAGAATGGTCCCTGTTAATTATCCTTTTTCTTTGTCCAATAGAAACAGTTCCTTCTCTGAAGTAACTTCTGCTATTTTTTAAAATATTTATTTCTTTATTATTTATTTTATTTTTAAATTTTTGGCCGCGTTGGGTCTTTGTTGCAACATGCAGGCTTCTCTCTAGTTGTGGCGCATGGGCTCCAGAGCTCGAGGGCTCAGTAGTTGCAACGTGTGGGCTTAGTTGCCCTGCAGCATTTGGGATCTTAGTTCCCTGACCAGAGGTTGAACCCGCGTCCCCATTGGAAGGCGGATTCTTAACCACTGGACCACCAGGAAGTCTGCACTTCTGCTATTTGGAGGTCTTGTTGGGCAAAGCATGTAGACAAATATTTCTTCTCCAGTTTACACTCTTTTTTTTTTTTTTTTTGCTGTATGCGGGCCTCTCACTGTTGTGGCCTCTCCCGTTGCGGAGCACAGGCTCCGGACGCACAGGCTCAGCGGCCATGGCTCACGGGCCCAGCCGCTCCGCGGCATATGGGATCCTCCCAGACCGGGGCACGAACCCGTATCCCCTGCATCGGCAGGCGGACTCTCAACCACTGCGCCACCAGGGAGGCCCTACACTCTTTATTTCTTAAATGCAGAGGGAGAGAGATGAAACCAGGAAGTTCGTACCACTTTCTTTTACTTTGAAGTTGCTTTATTAGCCTCATAATTTGTTTTTAAATTAGATGTAGATGTTCTAACAGTAATCTCATTTAAGTGTCCTAGTTCTCTCTTTCGGTTTGGCACCTGAATCCTGCATCTATTTGTTTATTACGATTCTGACACCAATGAAAATGTGTGGGTTTTCTCCCCACACCAACCAATTCTCAGTCACCAGCTGGGTGTCCTACAATTCAACTCAGTTCTGACACTATTTACCTGGAGATAGCATCAGATCCCACAGGTTAAGGTTCAGTCCCACCAGGCTGCCCCCTACTTCAGACACTAATCACAGGTCCAGGTGGTTACCTGTGCTTCTCACCAACTGGCTATAAAGAGGAGGTTCCCACAACGCCCTCCTGTGGTTTGATTAATTTGCTAGAGTGGCTCATAGAACTCAGAGAAACATTTTATTCCTAGGTCACTGGTTTACCATGAAGGGATTTAACTCCTCCAAGGAGCCCTAATTCTTTCCTTCCCTTATACCAGTTCCACAGTACCTACCTACAACACACCTGACAAAAGTTAAGTAACAATTCAGTTAATGCCAAGTTCTCATGATTTTCTTAGACCATAAATGAGCCTAGATCCAAGTTGTGAAAGTACGTAGCACCCTCAGGTCTGCAGTATCTTTGAGGATACCAGACCAGCAGCTCTGGTGATAGGAGAATAATATGCTCTACAGTTTCACAGGGCAAAGTCCTGATAGGACAGTCTGATGAAGCTGTTAACAAGATCAAAAAGGTCCCAGACAGCACTGGGGTCTGTTGGGCCTGTGGAAGACCAATAATTATTAGTGATAATGCAAACATTGTATTTGTAATATATTTAACAACTGGTGAAACTGAAATGAAGAGTGTTAATACGGATGTTCATTGTACTAATCTCTCATTTTTTTATTTAATTAATTATTTTATATAATCTTGTTTTTTTTTGGCCGCACCGCAAAGCTCATGGGATCTTAGTTCCCAGACCAGGGATCGAACCCAGGCCCTTGGCAGTGAGAGCACAGATTCCTAACCACTGGACCACCAGGGAATTCCTTCCCAGTTTAAAAAAATAAAAGTTGGGGTACTGAGTCTTAATTTCCTATTTGGGCCCCTCTTTCCTAATCTGGCTTCACTATACTGTTTTGATGTCTTCTTGACAGTAATTTTCTTGTTGCCATTATGTTATTACTATGTAAGCTTGTTGGATAAATTAGATAAATCTTCAAGAACTAGACAAATGTTTTAATGATTGAAAACCAAAATAAATACATCTTACTACAATTCAGGCAAGCAAAGTCTTCTTTTAAGTTATCACACAGTTAACTCTTATTTTTTAGATTTTAAATATGAACATGCAATGCATTCACATGGCTTAATAGTCAACAGATACAAGAGGACATACAATAGAAGTTTCCCTCTCATGCCTGTCAAGGCCACTCAGTTCCCCTTTCCAGAGACAACTAATGCTATCATTTTCTGTGGATCCATCTTCCCAGGGACAAAGAAACGTGTTTTAAATTTAATAAAAAGACATAGAAGAAAGCCAAAAGGTGATACAGGGGACTGTTTTTGGTGTCATGCTGTAAGCATTCTAAATTTCAGCAAATCTATAGAAATACACCTGTGTTATATTTTTCACTAGCAAAATATGGTCAGGACATTCCTGTTCACAAAGATGCTGTACAACACTGGACATCTGGTTTTTATGTGACTACTCCTAAACAACCGCCTACAATCAGTTCATTGGTTCCACTGCTGGTGTGCAGCCTGCAGCTAACATGTTCCACGGGCACAGAGCGCACGGCAGTCAGATAGGTGCTTACGGTTCAGGCCAATATCACATAATAGCAGCCTTTAAAAATGTACAGAAAAAAAATCATCTCATTTATATGGCATGGCAAAGAACTGAGTCTCAACCATGTGCATGTTCAAAGATTCAAAGCTTTGAGAGAAAAATACACGCCAAATAATAACCCTGTCTGGTGGCACCCCTCTAGTATAATTCCATAGCAAACTGGGGTGGAATTTATCCAGATAAAAATATACATCAGACTATAAATTAAAACAAGAAAAAAAACTGATGTAATAGTATTACTTTTAATAGCAACATTTACAATAAATTAGAAATTATGTCCTTAGTAAATATTTAAACTCATGATAAAAATTTTGAACGTTAACTTAAAACTGTGTAAGGAGGTGCATAGTTTTTTCAAATTCTTGGAGAGACACAAAACACATTTTTGAGGATCACTGTTCTAACCTATAAATATTAGACTCCCAACCATTTCCGCCTCTGTGGGGGACTCTGAGTGAGCGCTCCATTCTGGGCTTTAAAGGGGAAGAATGATTGATGGGGAGGGTGAGACTGGGGAAGGCGGGCATAATCAGACCAGCAACGAGTATCTGGTAAGGTCTCTGCTCAGTGTGGCCTCGTGATTATCCTCTCCTGGTGGCTGGGCCTGGTGCTGCCCTTTCCTTTGTTACAAAACTCACCACAAGGTCAACAAAGGATGAGGGAGCCCTGAGGCTCAGGGGCCTTCAATTCACAACTGAATTATCCCAAGTGACCGGCGCAGCTCAGTTCTGCGTTATGACTGAGCAAGTCAGAGCTTTCTCCCTGTTCTTTCTCCCCCTTTCCCTTCTCCGCTGCCTTTAAATCTATTAGAGTGTACTTGGCACTGCTGTGCTCTGCTGACTTCACTCACACTTAAAATAAGTGTTGACTACCCAGTACAGAAATGGTGAAATTGGTCTGCCAGAGCTGGGGAACCTGGTGGAAAGGATATTTTCCACCCCTGGTGAGATGCGTGTACATTTTCTCCTCAGGTGGATATGCGGGGATCAAAGATGCTAAGCTTCTCTGTCATCTCTTGTACTTTGAGAAACAATATCGGACAACGCCAGCGCAACACGATTCATTTCTGTGCACAGTGCCTAATTTTATTTTTTCGAGGGGCTTCTCACACCTTGCTGACCTTAAGAACCATCATTTGTGTTCCATGTTCCACGTTAGCGTCTGAGCCAGTCTCTATTCAGTTGGCCATTTCTCTGCAGCCAGGACTCTAGATACAGCAGATTGTCTGAGGTTTCTCAAGTTTTCTCTGCAGGTGATGTTTGCTTGGGTCTTATCTCAGAGTGGTGTCGCTCTACAGGGGCCGTTGGGCCTGGCCTGGCTGCTTTTGGCTCAGTCTATGGGATTGGCTGAAGCTTTTTGGCCCTTCTCGCTCTCTTCTGCCTTCTTGAAGTAGTTAAAACTTCAGAAGAGTATTTTTTTCTTGAACACACGTGAGGTGGTCTTTTTACCTTCTTACATATCTTCACCACCTGATAAGGCAACAAGGTGAGCCCAGAGGTCATTCGTTGGGAGAAGAGGAGGGGGCTGGGTGGAAAGGGGGTAGCTAAGGAGGAGGTCTGTGCCAGGCAGGGGCAGGATTATCTGGGGGTGGGTTGGGGGATAGAGGGCATAAAAGGGAAAGAAGAAAAGGAGCTTGGGTAGGGTCATCTGACCTTGCCTCCTGATCCAGGCCGAGAGGGGGTCTTCCTCTTCTTCCCCCGCTTGATGCTTGTAGTTTGTGGCTTCCATGATTTCTTGGTCACTTCTGCCATGTTGAAGCCACTCAGTTGTCCACCTGTCTGCCAGGCCTCCCCTTTGTATATATACCTCTCCCCAGGATAATGAGGAGTCGTACCTGTTCTGCTTTGTTTGGTCATTAGGGCACTCCCGACAGCCAGTGGTGGCTACGGGGGGCTGATACACCACAAAGAACCACTCCTGAGGGCTGGGGGTTCTGGGGAGGCCCAGATGCCCTGGCTAGAAAAAGTACCCACTAAAGAGCCTTCCCACACTGACCTGTTACCCCTCCTCATCTCCCCATGTTCAGTTCTGGTTGTACACAAGGCAGAGAGGGTGTTTCCCCATGAAACCATGGGGCTTCATTCCCCATGGTTCATTCTACCGTCTCCCACCCTCACTGTCACCTAGTATTTTGGATATCTTACCTAAAATCAACAAGACACAGGTATGGCCGCCTGATCTGAAAAACCTAGGAATTAGGGACTTAGAGGAAAGTGTTTGAGGCATGGTGTCCTTCACTGGCAGTTTAGACAAGAAGGCTTTGAAATATAACTCAGGAAAAGGTGGGAGTGTGTGCACGTGTGTGTACTAGGGTTACTCATTCCTAAGAAATAAGATTAAAGTTATGAAATAAGATTAAATTTTGGTATCTGTCTATGTATCTATTTATGTTTACAGATACTGTATGTAAATACCTTAGGAAGTCAGATGGAATCTTTGGAATGAAATTAATCTTCAAAGAAGCAAGGAGTTCTCTCTTCAAATTCTGGGATGGCAGATAAGCAGAGATCAGAAGTAGAAGCTCCCCTCCAGACCAGAGCTCACCTTTCTCCCCGTCTGCACCCGTCCCCTCTACAAACAGCACGAATGACAGATCTGTAGACAGAAGGTAGACTAGTGATTGACAGGGGCTGGCAGGAGAGGAGAGGAAAAAGGGGGTGACCGCTAATGGTGTGTGGCTTCTCTGGGGTGATGAAAATGTCCTGCACTTAGATTGTGGTGATGGTTGCACAACTTTGTGAATATGCTAAAAATCACTGAATTGTTTAAAAAAATCACTGGAGTATGATTGAGTTATATTAAAATATGATTTTAACTACAATTCTGGTTCAAGTTGGCTGACGGACAATGCATATTTATCTCTTCTTCCCCAAGAGGCCCCAATACAATGATAATGAAGCATTTGTAAAACCACAAAATGAAGAGAATGGTAGAGGCTATACCTGGCTGAGAGATTACACTTCTGGAAGAAGGAAATCTGGTGGAGGAATAGCTAATGAAGAAAGAGGGCAGGGAACAGTGCAGCAGAGAAATGCAGAGATTGGGGCCGAGGGGACAGCCACTCCCTTCTGCAGAACCTGGCAGTATCTCAGGAATGGGAAGCACCAGGTCATACCAAGAGCAAGGTAGTGAGAGGATGAGTACCCTAGAACTCAAAAGGAGGATCTTGATACTATTCTACCAGTTACGTAGAGGGCTTAGGCAAGGGGGAGAGGGAAGGGAATAGGGCGGTGATCTGGCTTTTAATTATTTTGGTTATTATTATTATTATTATTATTCCAGCAGAGGCCTGCCCACCTGGAGCTGGGGTTCCTTTAAGATCCAGGAGAATAAATTGGCAGTTATACAGGAGCAGACTGAGTTGCCTCATTAAAAAGGCTGCAGTGGGGCTTCCCTGGTGGCACAGTGGTTGAGAGTCCGCCTGCCGATGCAGGGGACACGGGTTCGTGCCCAGGTCCGGGAAGATCCCACATGCCGCGGAGCGGCTGGGCCCGTGAGCCATGGCCACTGAGCCTGCGCGTCCAGAGCCTGTGCTCTGCAAGAGGGAGAGGCCACAGCAGTGAGAGGCCTGCATACCAAAAAAAAAAAAAAAAATGCTGCAGAGACTGGCAAATCTTAAGACAAAACTTGCCTTCACATGGGGAACTTTGTCTACGGCATCAACTAAATTTAACTCTTGCTACAGCTTCACTTTCTCTTACAGATTAAAAGATGGAAAGTGGTCCAGGCAGCCATTCCAAATTAAATTAAATTAAATCTTAAAATTCCAACAGTAGAGATCAGCCTTATTTGCTAAGGTTTTAGAGAGTACAACCACATACAATGGGTGGGAATAAGAGGGGAAGAATGTTTGGCTCAGTGAAAGAAATAACTTCCTGACAACTAGGGCAATTCAAAAGTAGAACAGACTACTCTGAGAGGTAGCAAATCCCCATTCACTGAGAACCTAGGTGCTGATCAGTGTTATAAAACAAACATTAGCTTTGCAGCTCCACTCAAGGTTATTTTTAGTATATGTTGGGAAAAAGAGAGTTTTGTCTTAATGTCCCTCTGAGTTCTCCACCAAGCAATCATTCCTTAGCTTCCCAAAGACTTCTCTGCTAGTACCAAGACTCAACTCTGCTGGTCACTCCCTAGAACTATGGGTAGAGGCCCCACAAAACAAGCTATCCCCTTACAATAGTGCCAGAGGAGGTGTGAGAGGGGCAAGCCTTCTATAAAAGTCACCATTAGTTTAAGTTGCATGGGTTTATTGAGCATAACAACATTTAAAAAATGATTTTCCCTTGCTTTTGCTTCTGTACGTGTGGTAAAATCTCTTCAAAAGGGATACTCACTGGGCGTAAGTTGCTATACAGTAGGTAGATGACCAGAATGTTTCTCTCTTTTTTCCTCCATGGCATTGACTTTTTTACAAGACCAAGTCTGTAATCTTGCAGAATAACCCACATTTCTGATTTTCCTTGCGACCTCACTTAGGATGGTCACTCCCTCAATAATACAAAGACCCAGGAGAAACTTTGAAATTATTTTCTTCAAGGGCTCGATTAAATTCTTTGCCAAAGGTTAATTTCTTTTGGGGCTTGGTCTGAGGGTTGAGGGGCAGTGGTAGTTCTAGGGATACAAAGATAAATCAGATACATTCACTTTGCTAAGATGCTGACGAGGTGAAATGCACAGGAAGTTAAACCCATTCATCTTGGCTCTAACATACAGTCATTTAGTGATTTCTTTGATCTACCTGTCTCCACCTCTACTGCACTCACGAACCTGGGTTTCCCTTCTTCCATTTTTGCTCCCCACCAAACAATTCCTCACACAGTTGTGAGTGATCTTTATAAAATGTAAATTAGATCCCCCAGTTTTTAAATTTTTTTTGCGGTACGCAGGCCTCTCACTGTTGTGGCCTATCCCGTTGCGGAGCACAGGCTATGGACGTGCAGGCTCAGCAGCCACGGCCCATGGGCCCAGCCGCTCCGCGGCATGTGGGATCTTCCCAGACCGGGTAACGAACCCGTGTCCCCTGCATCGGCAGGTGGACTCTCAACCACTGCGCCACCAGGGAAGCCCCATACCCCAGTTTTTTTTTTAACAGGACTTGTTGTCTTCTAGATCTTGCCTACTTTTCCAACTTCAGCTTGTACTCACTACATCCTAGGTATACAGGTATTCCTTCAGTCATACACAAATATTTCTGTAGTGTCTATTATTTAAAATATTGTTCTAGACAAAAGAGAAAAATCTTTTCCTCATGGAACTTAACTTTCTTCTTGTTCCTTGAAAAAGCCCACCTTCCTCCTCCCTCAGGGCCTTTGCACAGGCTATTCTCTGCCTAGAATGCTTTTCTTTACACTTCCCGTTCCTTTTCTGACTATTCTATTTAAAGTAGCTTCTTCTGGGGCTTCCCTGGAGATCCAGTGATTAGGACTCTGTGCTGTCACTGTGGTGGCCCCGGGTTCAATCCCAGCTTGGGGAACTAAGATCCCGCAAGCCACATGGCGCCCCCCCCCCCAAAAAAAAAAGTAGTTTAAAGTAGTTTCTTCTACTCCTGCTGTGGAACTCCATTTATTTCCTTCATAACTCATACCAGGGAGTGTGTGTGTGTGTGTGTGTGTGTGTGTATACATATATATAAAGAGTTTTTTGTGTAATACATCTATTCTCTAAGGCCGGGATCATGTTCATTTAGTCTGCCACTTTAAACTTAAAACTTAGCATAATGATTGTTAGCACATGGTAAGGGCTCAATAAACATTTGCTAAAAGAATAAAGACTCTAATTATATTTTTGTTGAAAAGAATCACTGATGACCAATTATCTAAAAAGCCTGTTATTTATATCCTTTTATACGTACACTTCAGAAAAAGGTAGGTAAGTCTCTAGATTGTGATTTATGGGCTGTCAGATTGGCTACCTGACCTATCTTGATCTTAAAAAAGTTACTCATCTAATAAATACCGTGAATGTGAAAACTCTAATTCTGAGTCTCCACTGCTATCTCCTCTCCACATGGTGCTACTTTTTATAATAATCTAAGCAGATAAAAAGTATACATAGTTCCAAATATTTATCAGCTTACAGCAATATGATTGTAAGTCATGGGTGAGGGAAAAAATAACCATGTACTAAACTGGACAAACAGGTTTTTGAGTTTATTAGAGTCCAAAGGTAGCAAAGGTGTAGTTAAATGAATAGAGCAAAACCAAAAATTGTTAAAAGAATGGGGTAAAAGCAGAGAAAAGGAGGTCCCTTAATGAGAACAGTGGATATTATATTCTTGACCAAGTAGATATAGGTCACAGAGTGCTGTGTTGGTCACAAAGGGGACCAAATTAGAGAAGATGGATGGATTCTTATAAATCCAACCCCACTATGGGAAAGCAACTCCAAGCATAGGCCCTGTGATCATAGGTCAGTAGCATATTTGTTATTCCTATCACGTAAATTTCTTTTCATTCTGCTAACATATTAAACAGTGAATACAGAATATATATTCACAAAATACAGAACTTCCAGGCTAGATATAAGAAACAAAGATTTAAAACACCAAGGGTCTATATTTGGTCTTATGTGATGGAGTAAACTGCTTAATGTAGTTATTGTATATTGGGCTTCCACATAAGAATTCATTTGAAGAATGGATTCTTTTAGAAAGTCCGAAAACTACTTGTCTGAAGGATGGCAGAACTATTACAATACATGTGGATTTTTTTTTTTTTTTTTTTTTTTTCCGGTATGCGGGCCTCTCACTGTCGTGGCCTCTCCCGTTGTGGAGCACAGGCTCCGGATGCACAGGCTCAGCGGCCATGGCTCACGGGCCTAGCCGCTCCGCGGCATGTGGGATCTTCCCGGACCGGGGCACAAATCCGTATCCCCTGCATCGGCAGGCAGACTCTCAACCACTGTGCCACCAGGGAAGCCCCATGTGGATTTTTTAAAAGGTAGTATTTCAAAATGCTTCAGTTGATTTGCAAAAGTAAGGCCAAAAATTATCAAATATTCCATGGCCCACAAAGATCTAAAATGCCCAAAATATAATACACAAAATATACTTTGTATTTTAATTAATTAATTAATGTATTGCTGACTTCTGGATTTTGCTGACCCAAAAACGGGCTTCAAATAGGTACATCTGAATTTAGGGTATTATTCCTGGCCTTGAAAACTCTCTCAATCACTCTGTTTTGGAACCTCAGGCAAGTGATTAACATATGACTTATATAAAAAGGACTGGTTGTGCTTAATACTTGAAGATTAGATAGCTAGAATAATGCATGTCTTACCTACAATTCTCCTTGCACTGATTAAACTCTTTACAGCTTATGACTTCTGTTGGTAGGATCCTGTTTCTTAGTTCCATTTCTACCTAATGGGATTAAATGATACTTTTTTTTTCTTAAATGTAATTTTTTTTCCCCTAAAACTGTTGCATATTATCTCCGTCTGTTTTGACCTAAAGGTATTTCCTAATTCCTTTTTCCTTTACCATAAACTATACCAAACACAAATGCAAACAAGTTATTTGCAAACTATAATGTTTTAAAGAAGGAGAGTAAGAACTGGGAAGTCAAGAAATCAATTCAAGTTAAGTAAATTACTGAATTCTGAGACTGAATAATTACAGGACATAAATAATTTGGACTCTTAAACATAAACCAACTCTTCTATTGCTCCCCATCCTCTAATCAGGGTCTCTAAACTTTCCGATACCGTAGCGTGTGCTCGTTTTCTAGGGCGGCCGTAACCAAGTCCTACAAACTGGGTGGCTTAAACAACAGAAAATTGTCTTACTGTTTTGGAGATTAGGAGTCCAAGATCAAGATGCCGACATGGATGGTTCCTTCTGAGGGCTATGAGGGAAGGATCTGTTCCATGCCTCTCCCCTAGCTCCTAATGGTATGCTGGCAATCTTGGAGTTCCCTGGCTTGTAGAAGCATTACCCCCAAATCTGCCTTTATCTTCAAGAGCACCATATTGGCTTAGGTGCCCACTCGACTCCAATATGACCTCATCTTAACCAATTACACCTGTAATGACCCTATTTCCAATTAAGGTCATACTTTGAGATACCAGAAGTTAGGATTTCAACATAAATTCTGTGGGGGGACACCATTCAGCCCATAACACACCATAATACATGTATATTTATTTATTTATAAATGATTTACATCCAGTACTGCAGAAAATTATATACACTATAACCCCTACACAATTAGAAAATAAAAAAAAAACAATACAAAGGTAAATACACTAGAAGTAGTAATATGTTCTTTATGAACCGGAACAGGTTGCCTTGCACACACTCTGGGTTATACACATTTCACCAGTTTCAAGGATAAAGTCAAGCCCTTTGACTTGGTACATCCCACCTTCTAACATCTGCCCTCTGCTTACCTCACCTGCCTCTCCTGGCACCCACCACATACCTGGCATTCCAACCAATCTAAAGTATCTGCAGTTTCCCACACGTGCCAGGCTCTTTCTCGGTTCAGCAACTCTGCACTTGCTGTTTCCTGTTACTGGAATGTGCTCATTCTCTTTGCTTCCCGTGAACACATCGTGAACGCTCAACCATTTTCGGAAACTCAGCTCAACTGTCATCTCTGGAAAGCCTTCACAGACTGCTCTAGGCAGCACAAAGCACTTTTGCAGGGCACGTAGCACCTTGTTCATATCTCTATTATTGCAAATTTGTTTACGTATACATTTACATATACATTTATACATCTCATGTGGTTCAACTTAATATTTCACTAGACAACAAGTCCATCGAGAGCATGGACGGTATTATTCATTTTTATATTTCCAGTGACTAAAATGGAGTTTGTCATAAAGTCCGTAATATAATGCTTCTTGAAAGTAAGGGAAGGCTTACACATATACCTTCCACTTTCAGATTTTCCTTTTCAAGAATGGGTAAATATTGGGCTTCCAAAAAAAAAGAATGGGTAAATATTGACTTGAGCCTTCCTATAAAATAAACCATTGGTTTAAGCTTCATTGGCTTTATTTATTTATTTATTTATTTATTTATTTTTTTTTTGCGGTATGCGGGCCTCTCACTGTTGTGGCCTCTCCCGTTGCGGAGCACAGGCTCCGGATGCGCAGGCCCAGTGGCCATGGCTCACGGGCCCAGCCGCTCCGCGGCATATGGGATCCTCCCAGACCGGGGCACGAACCCGTATCCCCTGCATCGGCAGGCGGACTCTCAACCACTGCGCCACCAGGGAGGCCCCTGGCTTTATTTAGTTCAATAGTATTTTAAATTACTTTCCCTTGCTTTTGTATCTGTGTGTGTGGTAAAATCTCTTCAAAAGAGACACTCGTTTTTTAAAAACAGAGAAAAAGCAGGAAGAAGCTACGTAAGTATCGTTTTGTAATCAATATAAATATGCTTTACAATTTTACTTTCAAAATATTTTTATGCTTTCGAACAAAAAATACAAGTAATCATAGGGAATATAAACAGGAGAGCTAAATAAAGAGATTAGTTGTATAAAATGAATATGATATTTTAAATTCCAACAATATTTTAGAGAGCTAATGTAAATCTAATTTTAGAATTTCAAATTTTTCCTAATTTTATTCAGTTTGTAGAAAAGCTGTGATAACTGAGATAGCATTTAAGTATTACACAGAGAGTTAAAAAGCGTGGCCTGCAGAAGTATTCAGCTAGAGTTAGGAAGCAATACTTGGTGAAGCCTGCGAGAAATTAGAAGGAAGTGAAACACGGTTACATGAACATTTTCCACTCTTCCTCATTAAGCCCTTAAATTAACAAAATGCACACACTGAGTCTTCAGCATGCCAAGGCAGTCACGAGCAACACCTTTCACGATCTGGTTCTTGTCTATTTTAGAGACTCCTCTCCTTTTACGGCATTTCATGCCCCTTATACTTGAACTACAATGAACTTCTCACAGAGAAAACCACATAAAATATGTCGTTATTATATATCTTTTTCTAAATGCTCTTTCCTCAGCCTCAAAAATCTTTTTCCATCTTTTTGCCTTCTAACTGTTAAAAAGTCAGCTCAAATATCTTCTCTGGGACTTTCTTCCTCATTTCTCCAGCTAGTGTCGTGGACCTGCCTTTTGCATTTTCACTGTGCATAGTTCATGCCACCACTGCATTATTTTAACCATAGTGCTATAATTCACCTGTTGACATCTATCTTCTCAATTATATTATCACACAGTGCTGGGTACACCACAGATACTCAATGCCGTTTGTTATACAAATAAATCAGTAAGAAATGTAATGACAGTCTTGAATAACAAAGCCCTAATGAAAAGCTTATCTGGAGACAGAAATTGTGACTACAGAGTGAAGTCTGTTCCACGAGGACAGAGACCACGCCTGCCTTGTCCACTGCTATATTCCCAGCGCTCAGTCCACTGCCTGGCAGCATGTGGATGCTGTGTAAGTATTTACTTGAGAGCTTGTTTGGAGGTTCTAGCAGGGGAGCACAGCTACTCCTACACCCTTGACCTAAGAATGGTCCACCTCTATCGAGGATGGTTGTCCTCTTCGACCGAGCGCACAGCTTTGGGAGGGACACACATGGAGTAGTGAGGGAGGGGATACCTGCCTAGCCAGCCAGATGGGCCAGATCAACCCTGGTGATTGATGGGGTGACAGAGGTTGCAGCCAGATCACCCTCACATCCTATAAATATTTACTAACTAAATACTTAATGTATATGGAAAATAAGAAAAAGCAGACTACATATTAATTGAAGATAAACTGAAGGGCATCCATAAAGAGGCAATAAGAGAAGCACCTCTAGCATAAGAGACGGTATATCAAGGAATAAAGAAACTGTAGAAAACAATACCACCATTGATTAGCAAAAAAATTTTTTTTTTGTTTGCGGTACGCGGGCCTCCCAGCGCTGTGGCCTCTCCCGCCGCGGAGCACAGGCTCCGGACGCGCAGGCCCAGCGGCCATGGCCCACGGGCCCAGCCGCTCCGCGGCATGTGGGATCTTCCCGGACCGGGGCACGAACCCGTGTCCCCTGCATCGGCAGGCGGACTCTCAACCACTGCGCCACCAGGGAAGCCCCGGCAAAATTTTTTTTAAAAAATTACTAAACAGGGCTTCCCTGGTGGCGCAGTGGTTGAGAATCTGCCTGCTAATGCAGGGGACACGGGTTCGAGCCCTGGTCTGGGAGGATCCCACATGCCGCGGGCAACTAGGCCCGTGAGCCACAACTACTGAGCCTGCGCGTCTGGAGCTTGTGCTCCTGCAACAAGAGAGGCCGCAATAGTGAGAGGCCTGCGCACCGCGATGAAGAGTGGCCCCCACTTGCCACAACTAGAGAAAGCCCTCGCACAGAAACGAACACCCAACACAGCAAAAATAAATAAATTAATTAATAAACTCCTACCAACAACATCTTCTTAAAAAAAAAAAATTACTAAACATATTACAAACATGAAAGAATACTGAGGGGGAGAGGCAAATGTAAGTTCATGTAAATATGATTTATGTTTTCAGTTAGTCAGAGTGGTCATAGACATTAGCCTGACCACAGAAATAAAAATAACAACGTCCTTCACATCTGCAAAAGATTCTGTATCATTTGCCCCTATGCATTTGTGTTTTCCTGTTTAATACCTCTACCCGGGGCATCAAAGGTGGTATTTAATCTCCAAATGTAGTTAGTTATTCATTTACAAGCATACCACACTATGACTGCATACCTGTAATTTATATTGGTGCTGCATTATTTTAGGTTTGCTTTCTTATGATACACTGAAGCACTTAACTTGGTATCATCATCAAACAATATTTAAGAGGACCTGTGTGCCTCTAATACCTATGCCCATGTACTTACAGTTCACTATGAAGAAGCTGAAATCTCTAAATGTCCATTCCACTCACACTATTTTTTTTTTGGCCGCGCCACACAGCATGTGGGATTTTAGTCCCCTGACCAGGGATGGAACCCATGCCCCTTGCATTGGAAGTGTGGAGTCTTAACCACTGGACCACCAGAGAAGTCCCTATACCACTCACACTTTTGACCTAGATCAAGGTGATGGTCAAGGTACACTGGTAGTATTTGTAAACTCAGATGGCAAGATTAAGACTGCAGGGCAAACTCCACCCAAGGTTATAAGAAGTCTACGCATAGAAAGCTTACCCTCTTTGCTTGGCACTTGGACTTGCCCATCTGTGCTGGCAAGGTTGGATGTGGCAACCCCTGACCCCAGGTTTCATGCCGTGGTAGTCAAGGTTTCCAGGTACCTGATTTGTACCTCCTTTTTCGGTCCTCTTTCACTAGCAGATGTAAAACTCCCAGTGAATTTATTCTAGAATTTAGTATTTTCTACTTATTGAAATCAAACATAGGGATAAAATGGGGCAAAGACTAGGATTAAAATCCTAAAAATAGAAATTACAATGTAAATAGACTTAACCAGAGCTTGGCTTGGATTTAAAAGTTAACTTAAAAAGTGGGTATTTATTTGATGGTTTTTTAGTTTAGCTGTTTTAGTTATACATCTATTTTTCAATCTAATGGTACACAGAAGTAGTCGTTCATCCAAGGGGAAACAGGAAAAGCCAGCACTTGCACCTGAGGCAAGATACATGTCACTTCATGGCACTGTTCGTTAATTATTCAGACAAGCTTTTCAAATTAGAATCTGTGAAACCAAAATATTCAAATGATAACTTTGTGACAGTCATAGTTTTGTAATTTCCTGGCTCTACTGACGAGTGCAGCATTTGCACAAAATTGTTCTTCTGTGGGTCATCCCTTCTGGGAATCTGTTAGACCGGCTTCAGGATATTCAGGGTACCCAGACTTTGTCTGGGAAACTGAATTATAAAGTGTCTTGAGAAGTTCAAGCCACTGCTTATATAGGTCTGTCTGTCCCTACCCTCTCCCACTCTCACTCCTTCCCCCAAAAATACTCTTGGCCTAGTATGAGATAAAAGCACTTGTGTCTACCAGCACCCTAAGAAACGCTGCATCTTTTCTGAATGTGTCTTTTTGAAACATAATTTAATTAACTGAAATTTCTAAAAAGGCATGATCAATGTTTAGATTTAAAATTTTGACACTTTAGACTTCTGCTTCCTCCTGCAAGATAGGCTACATTAGAAAATTAGTTTAGTGTCAGGATGAACATGGAATTCCGGTTCATTTGTGAAAAATTCCTTGTAAGGCTTTTCAAAGCATAGGATAAGGTAAAATGTCCAAAAACATGAGGCTTACACAAGGCACTCAGTAAACATTATCCCCCTACCCACAGTGATGGTCTGAAAGTGTGGCTGAAACAATGAAGCAGAGAACAGTTATTCTGGAGGTGAGGTTTTCCTGTTCAAGAACAAAGTAAAGTATAAGCGGCAAATGAAATTCACAAATTGGGTACAGGGCTGGGTTTTCAATCTAGAAATTCCATGAATTTATCATCTTCCTTTACACCCTTTGCCACACTTAGGTTTCAAAGTCATAATATATACTTTACCCTCTACCCACCAATTCTTAGCTAAAATAGTTCCCTCTTTCCAGAAAACTGACTAGTTCCATAAAACTTATGCTTGTCTTTTTAGAGATTTACAACACTGAGTAAGGCTCCTGTCATACATTTTACAGGCTTCCTATCCCTTTCTTAAAGATAAGTATCAAAGGATTTCCCTGGTGGCACAGTGGGTAAGACTCCATGCTCCCAATGCAGGGGGCCCAGGTTCGATCCCTGGTCAGGGAACTAGATGCCACATGCATGCAGCAACTAAGGAGCCCTCAAGCTGCAACTAAGGAGCCCACCTGCCACAGCTAAGACCCAGCACAACCAAATAAATAAGTATCAAAATGATCTGATGTCCTTCCATACAAAAATTCTGCCAGCAAAATTAACCTGCCAAGAGATGTTACAGATGGTTTCTATTTACTCTGTTTGATCCCTTTTATTCTTTCTGCCTTCTTCCTGCTCCGTGGTGGCTGCTGACTCTCCAACGAAGCCTTTAAGCAGCAGCCACTGCCTCACCTACAATTTTCAACTTCCTCCAAGCTTGATTACATACGCGAACTGGAAAGGCTGTGATTGAGCAAGCAGTTAAGTCATATTTGTTGTAAAGTATCAGTGGTTAAGAGGTGAGAGTTCAACTCACCTGCATTGTTGAATTAGAAAAATATGGGCTGAAAGTTTCACATCTAGATCGTTAAGGCCCTTTCTTTTCCCCCTTACCCCAGTTCCAGGCAGGAGAGAAAGGGGGAAGGGCAAAGGGGTTAAGTGCCCCCTCCCACCCTGAAAGGAACTGTCCTGAGAGCCTCAACCAGACTTCCATGACATCACTGCCATCCCTAGGAAGGAGGGAGGTTGGGCAGTCTACATTTTTGTTTGTTTGTATTTTTTTACCTAGGCACCTTGCACCTGAATGAAATAAAGTTCAGGTAGTAGGAAGAAGGGGGAAAACAGACACTAGACATCTCTGCCAGACATACTGAGTTTGAGGTGCTTTTGATATATTTGTGGAAGATGCTGAGTGGTTAGGTCACAAACACAGAGGACCAGCCAGGTTTACAGATATACGCTGGGGAGCTGTCACTATAAAAAACAATTTACTGACATTATGGGCATTTTTGAGATTGGCCAAGAAAAGGAATAATGTGAGGGAACAAATGCCCTTAAATTGAAACTTGAGAGTCTCCAGAGGAGGAGCCCATAACATGTTGTGAGAAGGAGCTGATATGATGAGTCTGAAATGTTTCTGAGATATTCAAGTGAACTAACAGTTGCACTTGAATTTGAAGGATAATTTTCTCCTGGTGTCCCCACATCCATCCTTTATTTGATAAAAATTTTTATTTTGGATACTGTGTGGCTAAACAAATGCTATTTGGGTACTTTACCTTTTTCTTGTAACCTGATCTCATAATAATTAATTGCCTTTTATTTTTTTAACCGGAGTTACTTTAATTATTTCTGTATGCAACACCTCTACTGACAACACAGAGTATATCTCAACTCCGGACTCAAAGAGGTTGTTTTTTACCTCTTAAATTTAAGAATGATTATAACCAGGGTGAGGGAGAAGATTTACATAATCATCACAGAGCCCAATGTTGGTGGATGCCAGAGGAATTAATGGTGGATCTATGGTTCAGTGGGTTCCTTTGTCATATATGTATACATGGATTCAAACTTGAGAGGGATCTTATTTGTCAGCAGAAAAGGCAAAAATATAATGTTATGCACGTTAATACGTTTCCTTTTCTATAGTTAATTCCAATAGTTCTTTTAACAGGTTAGGTGTGGATGGATGCAATGCTGGTCAGTAGGTTTTTTGCTTCAACAGTATAACAGAAAGTTTTCAGATGAATACAAAGAAACTGGTCCTAGATATGATGTTTTGTTCCAGTTTGACAGAGTTCTTTTTGAAGTTTATTCAGAGGTGCTTAACTCCAAGATTCTGAAGACAGCTATGGAAGAATCAAAATTGACCCTCTTACTCCTGTTACTACTCTGTTATCTAAACAGACCTTTCTTCCTACAGGACAAGATTATGTCAGTGTTTTTCTTACAGCCCTGACCATCCCTGTATGAGGGAGACACCCATAAAATCTCATGGTATAAACCTGGCATTGTTTCACTATTCAGATCTGCAGCTAGAGCTATTCTGCACTTTTGGAAAAGAGTTATAGAAATGTATTCTGAGTTGTATGAATTTTCAATGCATCACTGTACTAGTATCAATACATTAAGAAAGAGTGAAACTAATAAACTAAGAAACAGTCACTATGACTGAAATGCACATGTAGGTATAACTAGATTCATCAGAAAGCTAAAATTTTGACTTTTTTTTTTTGGCTGCACCATGTGGCATGTGGGATCTTAGTTACCTGACCAGGGATTAAACCCGCACCCCCTGCAGTGGAAGCGCGGAGCCTTAACCACTGGACTGCCAGGGAAGCCTATTGATTTTTTTGTGGATATACTGCTGCATCACTATAGAACTATTTTATTAGTTTCTGGTGAAAAAACAACTAAATTAGTTAATCAAAATTCAGGCTGAGTCACTAATTGATTTATCCATTCAATAACCATTTGGTGGGTGTCTAATGTATACAAGGCATTTGCTAGATTCCAGAGATACGGTGGTGAATAAGAGTGAATAAGAAAGATGTGGTCCCTGTCCCCATGGAGCTTACTATTTACTGAGGGAGACAAATGATAAAAAGTAAGGAAATAATTGTAAAGTAATTATAAACTGTAATAGGTGCTCTGAAAGAAAGAGAATGCTGTGACAGAGAATAATGAAAAGAGGAAGGCCTGTAATGACATCTGAAAGAAGATTTAGAGGTGGGAGGGAAGAAGCATTCCAGGCAGGGAACTAGCCTGGGCCAAGGGTCTTAGGCAGGACTGGGCATGATCGGGGAACAGAGAGAAAGCCATGTGACTGATGCAGCAGGAGCAGAAGGGAGTGTGGACGAGACGTTCAACTATCTTTTCACATGGTATAAAGGCAGAAATCAAAATCCTAGAGCAAGAGTCGGCAAACCATATATTGCAGTCCAAATCTATCCTGCCTATTTTTATCGTTTTACTGGAACACAGCCATGCCCACTCATTAATACATTGCCTATGGCTGCTTTTGCGCTACAAGCAGTAGTTGGTACAGAGACATGTGGTCTGCAAAGCCTAAAATATTTACTATCTGGCTCTTTACAGAACAAGTTTGCTGGCTTCTGTTAAGTGTGGACTAAATTAGAACTGACAACATGGAAGTTGAAAAGATCAGGCTTTCCTAAAGCATAGAACCACCCTTTATTACTGGTCAGTGTTGACTGACAAAAGAAAGACACATAAAGATGTGCAGGTCAGTGTGATAGAGGTAGGACTTTGAGATTCCCATGCCAGAAGGGTAGAAGGGATGTCTTTAAGGTTAATACAGGGTTTCATAAAGCAGAGGGGGGGGGGACTTCCCTGGTGGCGCAGTGGTTAGGAATCTGCCTGCCAGTGCAGGGGACACGTGTTTGAGCCCTGGTCCGGGAAGATCCCACGTGCCACGGAGTAACTAAGCCCGTGTGCCACAACTACTGAGCCCACGCTCTAGGGCCCGCAAGCCACAACTCCTGAGCCTGCGTGCCGCAACTACTGAAGTCTGCGCGCCTAGAGCCCGTGCTCTGCAAAAAGAGAAGCCACTGCAATGAGAAGCCCGCGCACGGCAAGAAAGAGTAGCCCCCGCTCACTGCAACTAGAGAAAGACCGCGCGCAGCAATGAAGACCTAACGTACCCATAAATAAATAAAGAAAGAAAGAAAGAAAGAAAGAAAGAAAGAAAGAAAGAAAGAAAGAAAGCACAGGGGGTCAGGAACCTGGACAAGGCCAGAGGACAGTATACTGCAGAGCAAAAATGCAGTTAGGCTCAGGAATATTGGAGGACATTATACACAGAGAAAACCAGATTCTAGGAGGACAGCTCTAAACACTGCTAACACACATTTACCATGGCTACAAGTTCACATATATTTGCTTAGTATCTATCTATTCTAGCAACTGACAAAGGAAGGGCCCTGAGTTAACAAACAAACAAAACTCTCAAAGGCTACCTTATCCGAAGTTAAGTCACTTTTTTCTAGATCAGAAGTCAGACTGGCTTATGTGACCCACAGATATGTTTTGTCTGGCTTGCATAGTTTCTTAGGAAACCTCACATTAAAAAAATCTAGATATTTAGCAAGTAGGCCTGCTTCATTTCCATATAGGGACAATCAGCAATGTACCTTGTAGATAAGGCACATAATTCCCAGTTTCCACAGTCCTCACCACTTCCTATTATATTATAGTCAACCTGCCTTATTATTTTTTTAACCTATCAAGACCATTTGATTGTAACCTCTGATCCTCATCTTATCACAAAGATCACAAACTGCTCTTTATATACTTCTTTTCAACATTTGTTTTCTAACCATGTCCCAGATACTATGCATACAAATATAAATAATGCATCATCCCTGCTCTTACGGAGGCTCTCAGGCTAGAAGCAGAGACCACTGAGTTAAGTGCTCCTAGGCAGAATGATGATGGCACAAAGGAACGATCAACTCTGATTTGGCAGGTCAGGAAGCACAGTACTAGGGAGATGCTTGAACCCAATCTTGGAGGGGTATGACAGGCAGAATGCAGAGAGCGACAAAGAGTGCCACTCTTTTGGCAATTACACATAGTTCAGAATAGATGAAACAGAGGAAAGCTGTAGGAGAGTGAGAGAGAAAGGAGTGCTGGGGTTATATCAAGAATGGCTTGGGCTTCCCTGGTGGCGCAGTGGTTGAGAGTCCGCCTGCCGATGCAGGGGACACGGGTTCGTGCCCCAGTCCGGGAAGATCCCACATGCCACGGAGCGGCTGGGCCCGTGAGCCATGGCCGCTGAGCCTGCGCGTCCGGAGCCTGTGCGCCGCAGCGGGAGAGGCCACAGCAGTGAGAGGCCCGCGTACCGGAAAAATCCAAACCAAACCAAACCAAAACAAAAGAATGGCTTGTATTTACACTGGAAAGTGTGACTTTTATCCCATATGCCAAAGGGAAATAGTGAAGAGACTGAGGTGTAATCAGGTTAATATTTTAGAAATATAATTTTGGAAGCAGCATGGAGGATAGTTTAGAAGATGGAAGACTTACAGTTAGGAAGGGATCATTGACAAAATCCAAGCTGGCTTGAGGCCTGAAGGCAAGAGACAGCAGTGGGAATGGAGAAGAGAAACTGGCTAGAGACAGCGACTGACTAACGCAGAGGGTGAGAGAAAAAAAGAAGTCAAAGAAGACTCCCAGGCTTGTAGCTTGAATGATAAGGTGGATAAAAAATGCAGGAGAATGATACATGGGAGGATGAGAATGCATGGTATAAAATCTGAGGTGTAAGTGGCTACAAAAGCGGCAACATACATTTAGCATCTGGATAAGAGTCAGGAATCAGACAGAAGGTCAAGGCAGGAGAGAAAGACTTGGGAATTGACAGCATTTCTGATAAATCAGAAGACACTGCTATGCGTAATACCACAGAGTCAGATAAAGAGCAATGACATTCCTAAGAATCCCCAACTCCCCAATAAAAATTAATTAAAAAAATAAAATAGCATATGAAAGGGAGAAAAAAAAAGTACAGTCTGTGTCCTCAGAAGGCAGCCAGGTGTCAGACAAGAAGATGGAGAACCAGGGTACAGGGTAGTATGTTTTCAATAGAGCTGTTAGCTGTTAGAGGAGGAATGAAAAGAGGTGGGAGAGATAGTAAGTGAGTAAACAACAAGCAGGAAAAGGAACCAGCAAGTTAGGAATCTAGTCTTGACAGGGAGAGAAGGCTTCTCCAAGGAAGTGAGGCTTAGCTTGAGCTGAGATCCAAAGGATGTGATGTCTCATAGGTACCCCATGTTCATCAGGTCCAAGATCAAAGAGCATCCCAAACTTGTCAGTCACTCTTCCAGTGTTTCCTAGCTCAGTGAATGGTCCCACTGTCCATCAAGTCACACAGGTTAGAAATGTAGGAGGTATTAATGACATCTGCCTCCCTTATGCCTATTATCCAAATCATCACATAAGCATCAGGTAAAGAGAAAAGCAGTCGGGTAGAGAAAACAACATATATAATATTCCTAAATTGTAAGACAGTATGGTGCATTCTGGAAATTGAAGACCTTTTACTTTGAGATAGAAGAGGAAGGGGCTAGATCATGATGGGTTTTGTTGGCCAGTTAAGGATTTTGTTCTTTATCCTAAGAGAAATGGAAGCCACTGATGGGTCTGAAGCAAGGAAAGTGACAAGATCAGATTTATCTTTTGAAAAGTGCATTCTGGGTAGAATGGCAGGCAGACTGGAGAAAACTGGAGTATAAGAAGACCAGAAAAAAAGGCTACTGTAGTCATCCAGGCGAGAGGGGTGGTACTTGGAATAGGGTACCTACAATGGACATGGAGAGAAGTGGGTGGTTTTAGTGGTAGTAGAGATTAAGCCAGTAGGAACTGGTAACAGTAGTGGGAATTCTCTCCTAGTTCAATGTTGTTAGGAATGGCCTAGTTGTAAGGGAATGGCTGATTACATGGGAGAAAAGACAGATACTTGAGCACGCTTTGTAACAGTACTGCCCTTAGACCTGAGTGAGTACCCTCCTCCTGCTGCCAAGGACAAGGAGTCCATGAGGTCAAGGGGCCATGTCTGTCCCTTGAGCCTGCACTCCTCTTTCCGAGTGGCTAGATCTGAGGGCAGATGGAGCAGCGGATTACACGTCACTATGTGCAGGGGGTTCAAGATGTGGACATAGCTTGGACATGCTGGGTGAGGTGGGTGAAGGAGCTGGGAATGAGAAGAGAACAGGGTCAGGGTGAGGACTCCAGAAGTCTGAGAATTCTAAATTTAAACCTGGCTTTCCAGATCATTATTTAAGTAGATTTGCCAAGGTAGGAGAGTAGAATGTATTTTTAATAATTGTTTGTTATCTTGATTTATAACTTAAATATTTAGACACACGGTCTGTGAACCTCCATAACCACACTCTTGCTCAGGCTCTATAAATTTAGGGTCTGCCTTGACGAGAGTGTATAAAAGAATCTAGTGCAATTAGCAACAAATTCAGGTGAGGGTCCACTTTAGCTGGGCCCTTAAGAAGTCAGATTTTCCAGACTTCTGCAGGGAAGATAAGGGTATAAATGGTGCAAATTTACAGGCACTACATTATGTATATAAGAGACACTCTCATATCTGGAGGGCCAACAATTAAGAAGTTATTTTAATTGTAATGATTTCAGTGTGATTTTGAAAAGCTTCTTAAATACAGCCGAAGTTTAGAGCGCAGAAGGGATCTTAATAATCATGTAATCAAATATACTCACTTAATAAATGAAACAGAAGTTCAGACAGATAAAGAACACCCTGACTGAGGTCACAAAGCTAGTCAGTAGCAGATGATTTCCAGCCCCATAATCTCTGTCCACACTTTTCAGTAAGACATCTACTGTCGGTCAATTCCAACTACACAGCTTACACTTGCTTTCATTGCTATGCATTAAAGTACAGTGAATAGTTTTCATTACTTTAAAAATTTGACGCACCTCAAAAAAAGTCTATAAACCAACATTAAATTTTGACTCCAAAATATTCTTAAAACCAATCCCCTTTACCCCTCAAAAGTGAAAACAAAATAAAGAATTCCAACTTCATGAGGTCACGAGAACTGGTAATTCTGGAAAGTTACTTTTAATTGTTTTCCACAATGTTACAGGCAGCTTAGGGCACCTTTTGGGACTCAAAATAGCCTCTGACTGGTCATCTCCTCATTTGACTACTTTTATTTTTACATCTATTCCTTTGACTTCTTGGTCTCATGTAAGACCTTAGAGTAAAATTATAATCGTACTCTTCACTTGGTTGCAATTACTGTAACCCATCTCCTCAAATTCCTTATCTTCTAAGCTACAAATCAAAGCACGCGCGCTTACAAAACATCGAACACTCAGACTGCTAACTAAACGCTAAAATACACTTAAAAAAAAACTTGCTTTTCAAACATCTATAAATATCGCTAATGAATTTTTCTTAGCGAGTCTGAGTTACAACAATGATAATAAAATTAAAATCTTTAACGGTCTAATCACAAGAGCTTAAAAAAAAATTCTCCAGGAGAGTCTTACCTTCAAGCTCGGTAGTAATCCGAAAGTTCTAGGTGTGCAGAAGTTATCTCCCTCAAAGCATTAGAGATGACGATCTTAGCAAAAGAGTAACACATCTTGTCAGGACACCAAGTGACTTTTAGCTCCTCCCATCAATCGACTACTGCCTAACAGAAGGAAGGATTTAATTTCCGGCAAAATTTTCTCCTCGGAGCTGAGAATCTGCGAAATTGGGCTTTCTGAGCGGGAAAAGGCAGGGGAGGGACCAAAAGGACCCCCCAGGGAAAAAGGAAGGGAAAGTGGTATAAGACAAAGTCGACGAGGCAGAGACGAGCGCGGGGCCGGGGCGGACTTTGGGGTCTGGAGTTGGGGTTCTCTCAGACACTCACTGGGCACCCGCGTTCACGCTGACGACAACTGGACGACCCTCCCCTCACAGCTTGCTCCGCCATTAGCCGCGCCCCGCGGACCTGTGACCTCCAAAACTGGTACGCTTGGCGATTCCCCCCACAACTTCGGCTCCAGACTCGCGCTTTTGATTGGCTCTTAAGATATCCCTCAGCGTAGCTCGCCCAATGGAGGGCCCGGCCGCTCCGCCCCTTCCCTGCCCCCTGAGGAGAGCCCGCCCCTGCCCCGCGCCTGGGAGCGGAGGAGAGTAAATACAACAGGAGCGCAAAATGGCGGAACCGCCGAGCCTAGTGCACTGCGCCCCCGCCGCCGTCTCGGAGAAAGAACCGTTTTCCAAGCTGCAGCCCCCCTCCCGGGACCCGCCGGGTCCTCTGTCCGCCAAGAAGATCCGGACTGAGGAGAAGAAGACGCCGCGGAGACTGAACGGAGAAGGAGGCAGCGGCGGCAACAGCAGGCAGCTGCAGTCTTCCGCGGCACCTTCGCCTCAGAGATATGGCAGCCCTGGGTCTTGGAGCTTCGCCGCTCTGTCTGCTGCCCCTTCCCCATCCTCTGCTCGGAGCAATTTCTCTTTCTCCGCTGGCACGGCCGTCCCCTCCTCAGCCTCTGCTTCCTCGTCCCAGCCGGTGCCGCGCAAACTGCTGGTCCCTCCTACGCTGCTGCACGCTCAGCCTCACCATCTCCTGCTGCCGGCCGCCGCCTCCTCCGCCAACGCCAAGCCGCGCAGACCCAAGGAGAAGCGAGAGAAGGAAAGGAGGAGGCACGGCCTCGGCGGGGCGGGCGAGGCCGGCGGGGCAGCCCGCGAGGAGAACGGGGAGATGAAGCCGCTGCCGAGAGGTGGGTGCCGGCGCCGGGTGGGGGGAGGGGAGGGCGCCCCGGGTCCTCGCCACCCGCTCGCGCCTGCGGGGCCCAGGCAGGGGGAGCTCGGGGGCCGCTTTCGCCAGCCTGGAGGGGGCGGGAGGCGTCCAGTTCTCCGCCGGAGATTTTGCGGTCCCCATGGGGACAGGAAATGGAGCCTGTAATTTCGGTAGCACCGAGGGGGATGGCTGAAATCTATTTTCTGTATCGTTTCTGCCTCGATAATGCGCGGCAGGATTTGTAGAATTCGATGTGGAGGACCCGCCTAGGTGTGTTTCGCTACGGAGGGAGATGGGAGGGAATGGGATCTCGAAGGGTTTGGTCCTGTAGAAGATGCTTGATTATTAGACCGTTTAGACGTGATCACGGAATTTGTATTTGTGACACAGGCTCCAGCGCCAGAAAATCCTGTCAAAAAAAGGGGTGTGGAGAGCATTGGCGTCAGCTGGAAGCTACCAGAGGCCTGAGCTTTTCATCCCTATTAGGGAAATGAGGTAGTGTGCAGGGCCCGGAGTGTGCTGTTTCATAAGGTACCCTCTCTCCACCCTCCTCTCCGCTCCGTATTCTTAAGTGTTGTGAGTGGTCCTGTTTGAAATACCACCCTTCAGAATTTTCAGCCATATTCTTTTTTTCCTGCAGCAAATGATAAAATCAAGAGCATTGACGTTTTTTGGCCAGACCAAGTACTTGCTGCAAAATGTTTTAGCATCAGAGAAAGGCAAATTCTTAAGCGTTCTTTTCAGACACGACTGCGCGGTTTTCTTTTAAAAAGTAGGCTAGTCATATAATTTTCAGGAAGTATTTCTATAAAATAAATGGTCCTACCTATTTAGATGTTTGATACACAGTTTTGACAGTGGTACAACGTGGAAACTGGTTGAAAATTAGATCTTTATGTGATCAAAAGCTTAAAGCACGTAGTGATCTTTATTATAAATGTACATTGATACACAGTATTGTGAAAGTATTTTTGTTGGTTTTAGGAAAAATGAAATGTCAAGCAGTTTTAGCGTTGCTGATCTAATGGTAGCTTAGATCATGAAAAATTCTCTGTATGTTTGAATTGGAATGGCATATTTTTGCAGTTTTTAAAAATGTTGTGCACGAGTATGTAGCAACAGCGTTACTTTTTTGATATTTTGCCTGTAGCAAAGCTTTGACATCTAAGCATAGGCATCAGGTACTCTGGCACAAGGTAAAGGATCTCTCAGCTTTGGAGAGTGTTGTTTCTAGGAAAGTGGTTTTGAGGATGGAATTTATACTACTTTTAGTCTGAGATTTTAGGTGATTAGTATTTTAAAGCAATTTTGTTTTAATAATTACATTTAAAATTTAAAAGTGCCTGGAAGTCAGCATTTGCAGCTCAATATCAGTCTTATTTGTGATGTGTAAACAGTGTATTTGCACTTCTGAGTTCTTTGAATGAGAACGTGAATATGGGTATAACATTGTCGATGTATTGGAATGGCTGAAAATAAATAAGTAAGCATTCTTTAACAATTCTCTGGAGCACATAAATTGCTTTTAAAGTGAAATGGCTGTTAAAGAGAAAGTTTTCTAGTCTTTTAAATTACATTTAGAATTCTCCTTTTGAAGGCTACAGCTTACATTATTAAGCCTGAATATAAGCAATGATAGCTTTTATTCCATGATTTATGTAGGTTTTTTGAGTAATGACTAGATGGTAACACTATGGTAAGATTTTCTTTTCTTTCTTTTTTCTTTTTTTTTTAATGGAAATGCTGCTATTTTATAGAGAAATAACTAAAAATCAATGAGAAGGATTGCTTTTCAGTGTCTTGGTGATACATTTAATGGTGAAAATCTTTACCTCTTAATTTGGGAAGTACTCATATCCTTCTGAAGTTCAGATTTAACTGAATTGAGGTTCTATTTTATTCAACTAAGAAAATTTTTAAGCAACAGAAGTATTAAAATAACAAAATTATATACATGCATTTAATATAGATATAATTGCAAATATAAAAGTCCTAATTTACAATACATTTCTCATTTTTCTGCGTTTTTTGTGAAAGTCTTAGTGAATGGATGACCACGTGTCTGTAGTTTTAAGTATATACCTCTTTTTGGTATTGCTCTAAGTTGGATAGTTGATAGGATAGCGCATAGGATAGTTCAGTGACTCCCACAATTATCCCATAGATCATTGAGTGACCAGTCTTGATCAGAACTGGAAATTAGTTATAAAGACACCAAAGCAAGGAAAATAAATCCTTCTCTCAAAAAACAAACAAAACCCCCCAAACCATCCAAAAGATGCAGCCCCCAAACTCCATTAAGCAATTAAACTCCTGTATTTATTTGTAGTAGGTTTTTTTTAAGTCTAGTCAGAACTGCTAAATTTTTACGTTGACTACCATTCTAACAGAAGTTATTTGGATTAAATGAAAGTGTGTGTATGAAAGGCAGGGCATTTAGTAAATGTTGAGTCAGAAGCATGACGATTTTTTTTTAACCCCAGAGTAAATAAAAGATGGGTCAATCCAGATAGAGGAAGGCTCATTGACAGTAGATCTGAAAGTTAAGAGTGATGAACATGAAGATTATAAAAGCATACCAGTCTAGGTCCATTTAGCATAAGGGCTGATGCCTTCCAGACCTAAAACCTCTGAGGCCATCTAATCATAGTACTGTAGCCCACTTGCATGACAGCCTGAGTCATCAAGTAAAAGTTAAATTTATTTCTTATAAAAAGAAAAAGTGCAAAACATCTTACATTTTTTTAAAATTAGTTTTATTTTTTAATTTATTTTTTATTTTATTTTTAAAATTTATTTATTAATTTTGTCTGCATTGGGTCTTCATTGTTGCCCACGGGCTCTCTCCAGTTGTGCCAGCAGGGGCTACTCCTCACTGCTGTGCGCAGGCCTCTTATTATGGTGGCCTCTCTTGTTGCAGAGCACAAGCTCCAGGTGCCTGGGCTTAAGCCCTTGTGGCTCATGGGCTCTAGAGCACAGGCTCAGCAGCTGTGGTGCATGGGTCCAGTTGTTCCACGGCATGTGGGATCCTCCTGGACCAGGGCTCGAACCCGTGTCCCCTACATTGGCAGGCGGACTCCCAACAAGTGCGCCACCGGGGAAGTCCTAGATTTTTAAAACTATGAAATAAAAGTTTTGGTGTATAAAGAGGTAAACTACTAAAGAGTTCGCAGCCCATTTTCCTGTAAGACTGAATAAATTATTAACTGGTAAATGTGGAAGGTAAAAGCGGACATGTACTGAAGGTGTCCAACATTTAGAATTACAACAAACAGGGACTTGTGTGGCGGTCCAGTGGGTAAGACTCCGTGTTCCCAGTTCAGGGGGCCCAGGTTTAATCCCTGGTCGAGGAACTAGGTCCCGCATGCATGCTGCGACTAATAAGTCCATATGCTGCAACTAGAAGATCCTGCATGCTGCAGTAAAGATCAACTAAAGATGCCACATGCTGCAACGAAGACCCCGTGTGCTGCAACTGAGACCAGGCATAGCCAAAATAAATATAAATAAATACATAAATATTAAAAAGAAGAATTATAGCAAACAATAGAACAAACATATTACTGGATAATAAGCTGCCTTAACTGATTCCAGTAACCAATAAAACTTGTATAGATCTTCTAATTTTTGTTAGCATTTTTGCTTTGCATTTATTACCTTATTTCCTTAAAATGACCCTGTGAAGTAGCCTAAGACAAAACCAGTGCATTTCACTAAATTTTTGCCTTGAAAGTGTAGTTACAGGATTTAATGAAAATAGAGGCTTTCCTTAGAATTGAATAATTTGAGGTACGTAATTATCAATGATTTTAAAGGGATAGATGTTAAAAGATTTTTCAAACTAGGCTTTTCTTCCATCTTTCTGATACTGTTAATTGTGCAATTTCGGGTTAAATTCATGTTGAGAGTTTTCATCATTCCAACCAAATATGTGTCACTGCTGAGATAGTAGTTTCCTATGATTTCGTTTGCTCGTGTAACCTTTTGCTTTTCATGCCTTGTTTTCTCATTTGCTTAGTTTTGTCTTTCTATATCCTCCAGCAGCTCGGTAAAATGCTTCTCAGTACAATTTTCCACATGGTCAAATCTGTCACATAAACTTACCACTTCCACTTATTCCTGTAGTCATCCCTTCTGTAGCTGTCCTTCCTGCTTTATTCTGGATTGTTTTCTGTTTAGGCCTGCTGCAAAGCTGTTATCTTGGGACATTCTGGGAATTTTTTTCACTTTTGTTGAGTCCCTTTTTTCCTGGATCCCATGCCTTCCTTTTAGTTGATTCCTTCTTTTTGGTTTCTCTACTATTACTGTGAAAGAGTGCATGAGATATTTTGGGGGGGTTTCATTTTTACCCTCACCCTTGACTGTTGGGCTGTTGAGAGATTTCTGTATTGGAAATCATTTTTCCTGAAAAGTTTGGAGGTGTTCCTTTATTGCTTGGCTTCCAGTGTTGATGCTGAGAAATTTGATCTCCAAAAAACTGTCTTTTGTCCTATCCGGGAGATTTCAATCCTTTCACTGAATTTTAAAATTTCAGGTATCTTTTTTAAAAAAGTGTTTTATGAGCTCTTCTCTATTTCTGTATTATAGCATCTTGTTTCTTTTTCAGGGGTACAGCATCTTCTGTTACCTCTTCAAGGATATTAATTACAGTTTCTTTGACATTTTCTTCCCTGCCTTGCATTGTTTTTGGTTCCTCTTTTTTCTGTTTGTTTTGGTCTCTTAGTTTTGTTGTTGAAGGCTTTCTTCAGATCTGTGTGATCCTCAGCAGTTCCTTCATATTCAAGAGAATGTTGCAGAACTGATTGAAAGCTCACTGGTCATGCATGAGCATAGCTTAGTGACTGATGAAATCCCTTGTTTTTATTTTTATTTTTATTTTTTCTTCTCTAGGTGGTGGGTAAGAAGGCTTTCAGTTTCTTCATCAGATAATGGTCCTTCATTTTTCTGTCCATCTGCGTAAGTGGAATAACGGAGCGAGGAGAGGATTGGCAGGAGTAATGAGTATTGATGGCAGAGTTCTAGTGCTGGGTGGAGGAAGAAAGCTACTACAAGTCTCACCAGTTTCTAAATTTTCACTTAGTCTGCTTGTTTTCATACCAGCACTCGCTTCTCCCTTCTTCTGTGTGTGTCGCCCCTGAGGCTGGAGCCACGCTCTGGTTCAGTTTTGCTGAACACCTCTCATTCCCTTAGGAGTGTGGGGGTGGGAGCGGGGGCGGGGGGGGAAGCAGTGTGGTTCTGTCATCTTGCCTTTCCCAGCACCTCCCATTTCTAAGCCCTTCTGGGGTGCTGCAAAGTAAACAGGGTTGTTTGTCATTATTTCTCTCTATAGGGACTTACCCTAACCTTCTTCCATTTATGCCAGGTCATTTACCATTCCACCATCGACGTTCTGTCTTTATAAATTATATCTCAGGTTACAGTTACAGTATCTCCTAGTTACATTAAAGGTGGAATTTATGTTTCTAGTTCTTTTTCTCCCTATTGTTGTGGTATGTTTTTCAAGAAGAGATCTTAAATTGTAGCCTTATTTTGATTTGTTCCTATTTGTGGGACACTGGTGAAATCACTTAATCTTTTTGAGCTCATACTCATCTGTTATTATCGGTGCCCACAGCATGACTGTTAGAATTACATGAGCCTGGTATATGGTAGGCATTTGTAGGGATATTAGTTCCTAACCATTCTTTCCTGTATAACACGTTGGACACGTTTAGTTTCACTAAATTCATGGGTATGTATAACCTGTATAGTTTTCCCATTGGTATCCTGGTTTCTGAGAATTTTTGGTATTAGTATGAACCATACTAACTTGCTGAAAGAAGTTTATATGTCAGAGGTTTACAGTTGTTATAGTAAATGTCATTAATTTTTCACCATCCTCAAATGAATTAAAGTTTTAAATTACGGATAAACTACTTAAAATAGGATATTGAAAAAATAACGATACTTTTTCAGTTAGAGTGTTAGAGTAAAAAGAATTCTGATGAAATAATTGTGGCTTATATAAAATCTTTGTGTGTGTGTGATTAAGGAGAATTAATAATGTACACTCCTACCAACTAAACTAATTTTTTTATCACCTTAAATATTTTTATTTCTGAAGGTACATTAAACTTTGTGCATTTTTTTGAATCGTAGATTTAAAACATTTAACTTTTTTTGAAAATATTTAACTTTTTATCATGAAAAAAGTGAACACAAAAGGAACTAGAACAGTATAATTTTGGTCTTCTCCTTTGAGGATGATGAAAATGTCAGAATTAGTAAATGCTGTCAAGCTTTTTTGAGATGGGCCACAAGCTGAAGCAGTGAGTACCCAGGTGCAATCTGTGCTAGAATATAAGCTTCTTGAGGACAGAAACAACAAAAATAAGAACAAGGGCTGACATTTATAGAACTGTATACTCAGCACTTTATACAGATTTTTATTTAATTTTCGCAACTTTTTTAAAGTTTAGTTAGATAGTAGACTTTTGAAAGTGCTTTATGGAAGCTCAGAATAATTTAAGTGACTTGCTGAAGGATATGAAATAAGTAGTAAATCTAGGTTTCAGATCTTTAGATAGTTTGACCTCAGAGCTCTCTCTCTAAACCGCCGTGCAAACCATGTTAATATTTTTAAAGCTCCTTCATCCAGAACTGTACCTTGCATTGTGAGATAGTTTGCCAAGTAAATGAACTGGGCTTTGATGGAAAATTAGGACTTACGTAAATAGAGATGATAGAGTCAGGCTTGTTAGGCAGGAGGGGTGGTATGAGCAAGATTGTAAAGACAGGAGTGTGTCTGGCACGTTCAGTTGTCTGTGAGAAGAACCATTTGGCTGGGATTGATGATTTTGTACAGAGTTGCGAGATAGGACTGCTTGGCAGTTGAAAGTCTGCCATAATCTGCTTTCTATTTGTCTGGATAAGGAGTTCAGACTTCATTCTGTGGGCAACAGCAAGGCACAGTTTTTTAGTAGGGTGATAATATATTCAAACTGGTATTTTAGGAATATTACTTTAGTAGCATTGTATAGGAGAGATTGGCTGAGAAAATTGTAGAGTCAGGGGTATTGGAGACTACTGTAGTAGTGAAATGAAGTCATTTTAGTGGTGAAATGATTGGTACTCCTGGACATGAAAAGGAAGATTTTAAGAGGGATTATATGATAGGGCATCATGGTTTTCAAATATATAGCAAGAAAGGAGAATTTACATGTTATTTTATGCTTTCAGATGGAGAGAATAAGCATTTTTTGAAAAAATGTGGGTATGCCTGTAAGAGAACTGTTTCAAAAAGATGGATGTGAGTTTGAGATGCAGGCAAGTACCTTATTAAAGTTCTGTTATCAGATGCATGTCAAATTAGTAGTGAGTCCAAGGGTGAGGTTTAAAAATGTTGCTCTGTATGTAGGAGATTCTGTTCAGTTAACATGTGTGCTTCAGTGTGTGTATGTGGAGGGCTTTTTCTGTGAGGAGCAAATAATCTCAGATCATTAATTCTTAGGTAACCAGCTGTTCACAGTCTTGAAAAGGTCTCTAAAAACCCCAAGATTAGGCATGGTCCCCTTAACCTTCACTCCACTTAACAGTTTAACAATTTTTTTTTTTTTTTTTTGCGGTACGCGGGCCTCTCACTGCCGTGGCCTCTCCGTTGCGGAGCACAGGCTCCAGACGCGCAGGCCCAGCGGCCATGGCTCATGGGCCCAGCTGCTCCGCGGCATGTGGGATCTTCCCAGACCGGGGCACGAACCCGTGTCCCCTGCATCGGCAGGCGGACTCTCAACCACTGCGCCACCAGGGAAGCCCGACAGTTTAACCATTTACATTCCATTTGTCCTTCCCCTTTTAGCGTCCCCTGCCATTTTCCTCATCTCTGCTGCAGCTATTTTAGCATTTGGTTTAGTTTGGGGCCCTTTTACAGTAGGAGTCTCTCTGGCTTTGCTAATGACCCTGTTAGTTTTCTTATGTCTGTTGTTAGCACTCCGCAAATCTTAGCTTAGTCCAGAGGTTTAGATCTGTGTATGCAGTTGCCTCCATGACATGACCACTATTAGGTGGTCCATAGAACCGTAAGAGTAATATGTTCACAACTCTTTGTCTTCCTTACCCAAATTTGTCTTTCCACGTATGGTCCTTATCTCAGCGCTCAGGTTTGAAAACTGAATTCTCCACTTTAACTTTATCACACCTGTAGCCAGATCTTTTTGCTTCTAGCCACTGTCTTTCACATCTATCTACTTTTACGCCTTCCTTTGTCTTAGTATTAGTTGAAAGCTAATTATCTCTAGCCTAATTATCTCTAACCTCAATTATTGTATAATTGCTTCCTTATTGGGCTCTCTACTTCACATCTATGATCTTTCATTTCATTTTTCATTCTACAGCCTAAGTGATAACTAGAGATCCAAATGCCTATTTGATGTCACTTTTCTGTTTATGAGATGATGTTCAGACTCCTTAAAATGTCCCCTAAGGTTCTGGATGATCATATCCTCGTTCAGCTCTTCAGCTTCTCCTCAGTGCTCCTTGCTGCCTAGAACTTTCTCCATCCATTATCCTTCCATCTCTAGTTCCACACTTCTACTCCACTGAACTTTCTCATCTTTCAGGACTGAACTTGAAAGGGAGGCCTTTGCTACTCCCTGGACTAGATTAGGTCCCCTTGCTGTCTCTTCCCGTATCACTTTGCCATATCCTGACTTTTTTCACTTCATTTTTTAAAAAATTTTTATTGGGGTACAGTTGATTTATTTACAATGTTGTGTTAGTTTCAGGTGTACAGCAAAGCAAATCTATTATATATATATCCACTCTTTTTTAGGTTTTTTCCCATATAGACCATTACAGACTATTGAGTAGAGTTCCCTGTACTATACAGTAGGTCCTCATTAGTTATCTATTTTATATATACTAATGTGTATATGTCAGTCCCAATCTTCCAATTTATCCCCCCCACTTACCCCCTGGTAACCTTAAGTTTATTTTCTACATCTCTAACTCAATTTCTGTTTTGTAGATAAGTTCATTTATAGCCTTAAAAACTTAAAAAAAATTTTTTTTTAATTTAATTTTATTTTTTTATGGTACATGGGCCTCTCACTGCTGCGGCCTCTCCCGCTGCGGAGCACAGGCTCTGGACGCACAGGCCCAGCAGCCATGGCTCACGGGCCCAGCTGCTCTGCGGCATGTGGGATCCTCCCGGCCCGGGGCACGAACCTGCGTCCCCCACATCGGCAGGCGGACTCTCAACCACTGCGCCACCAGGGAAGCCTTATAGCCTTTTTTTTAGATTCCACATATAAGCAATATCATATGAGATCTGTCTTTCTCTGACTTCCTTCACTTAGTATGATAATCTCTAGGTCCATCCATGTTGCTGCAAATGGCATTATTTCATTCTTTTTCATGGCTGAATAATATTCCATTGTATATATATACCGCATCTTCTTTATCCATTCCTCTGTTAATGGACATTTAGGTTGCTTCCATGTCCTGGCTACTGTAAATAGCACTGCAGTGAACAATGGGGTGCATGTATCTTTTCGAATTATGGTTTTCTCCAGATATATGCCCAGGAGTGGGATTGCTGGGTCATATGGTAGTTCTATTTTTAGTTTTTTAAGGAACCTCCATATTCTGCATAGTGGCTGTATCAGTTTACATTCCCACTGATGGTGTAGGAGGGTTCCCTTTTCTCCATACCCTCTCCAGCATTTATTGTTTGTAGACTTTTAAATGATGGCCATTCTGACCGGTGTGAGGTGACACCTCATTGTAGTTTTGAGTTGCATTTCTCTAATAATTAGTGATGTTGCGCATCTTTTCATGTGCTTTTTAACCATCTGTATGTCGTCTTTGGAGAGATGTCTATTTAGGTCCTCTGCCCATTTTTTGATTGGGTTGTTTGTGATATTGAGCTGCATGAGCCGTCTGTGTGTTTTGGAGATTAATCCCTTGTCGATTGCTTTGTTTGCAAATATTTTCTCCCATTCTGAGGGTTGTCTTTTCATTTTCTTCACTTCATTTTAATCACATGTTTAGTTGTCTTCTTCACCAGACTGTAAGCTCTCTGGAATCTGGGGCTGTGATTATCTTGTTTCAGGTCAGGCCTTCAACTTTTGGGTACTTGATAACTTTGAGAAGTGAATAACTTACACTACGTTACGGCTGTTTTTGCCTCCTCAGAAGAGATGTCTG